>NC_058141.1:6156382-7533444 GCF_011075055.1 Mangifera indica | reverse complement strand
ATCTTGCACATCTTGGCTAGATTTTCTATATCTAAACATTCAACAAGCAATCTTTCTACATCTAAGAATGATCCAACGCATATAGGCTTTAAGAACTATAATACATAATTTAAATACATTCAAAAGTCTTCCATGATCTATCTTGGTTTCACATTCATGCAATTTCACTTATTATAATAATCATTCATCGTTTTTTATTCAATCAAGTACAAAAGAACAACAAGAGTAATCTAGAATCCAATGGGCATAACATATCCTACTTATCTAGTTTCAGACAAGCAAGTAGAATTTTGCCAAGTTATTTCTCTTCTTTTTACTCATCAATCATTTCTCTCTTAGTAAAAATCCTTATTCCAGTGGTTGTTTGGCTCATCTCTCCCATAACTCACAATATCTCTCTCTTTACTTTAAGTGAGAAGGAGGCCAAATTAGGGTTTAGAGGTGCGAGATCAATTTTATCTCTCTCCTCTTTCTTGAATCCTTCTTTTATTGGGATACATATAATTATGTGATGTATGATCGTACATCATTGGATGCATGGGAATACATTCCTTCACTTTTGCTAGCATGGCAAACCACATGGTAAATGACGTACACACATACGTCTTCTAGGTATGACTATACATTAGGCCAAAATGAATATTTTTATTCTGATTTTGACCTGATTTGACTTGAATTCAATTTTAAATTTAAGGAAAGAACAACAATGTTTTTGGAGCATACTTCAGAGTGTTACAATTGTTTTGATGTTTTGTGAATGATAAAAAAGAGGGAATAACCATTCTATAAGTAAGAACACTCATTCTATATAAAGAACATAATGGTTATTCCATAAGGTATCACTTATTTTAGAACAAAATAGGAACAATCATTCCAAGAGGCAAAACACTTATTCCAATAAACCATCCCAAAAGAATATAAAGACATTATAAGTTATGTGCAAAGATTTAATGCATGTTTTAGAGAATGTGGTAAAAAGGAATGAGTTATAAACTATGTGAAATATGACATAAGTTAAAAATGTGAGAGCCACATGGTGTGTGATTTAGACTGAGTTAGGATTAAAGAAGCCACATAATGTGTGATCTATGGCAAAATTGGTGAGCAAGCGAGCATATGTTTTTTTATCTATGACCTGAAATATGTGTATAAAAGCCACACGTTGTGTGATCCATGACTTGAATGTTGGTTTTATTATAGACTTAAAATGTCACATAACACAGTGGAAGCATAAACAAAATTTTAATAAATAAGACATTCATCTATAATAAAACATGATTAGCTTATGATTTATATTATATATATTAAAAAACATAAAACATCCATAAAGTGTCATGGATACTTACTCACATTTTAAGGCTCCTTATAACACCTAAAGGTAAGCCCTAAAAGCATTTTCATCTTTTCCTCTGTATTGGGGATGATTTAAGTTCTTCAATTTTTATAAGCAGGAATGTATATGCACTACAAAGGTGTCGTCCATTTATTAACGATATTTATATCAACCGCGTGAGCTAAGTGTATCGCCCGTTTGTCATGTTTTTATCAAATATAAAATAGAGATGTTGTGTAGGATTTTCACATTAAATATTTTATTTTTCTGTCTCCACACACATAGAGAAAGGGTTATGGGTTAGAATCCTAGAAGTGTGAGAAAGAGCCTAGATAGTTAGAATTGCCCTAGCCACACCAAGAACCGAGTGGATGATGCATCTCATGAGTATCTATCTATTGTATAGCCCTATTGTTTTCACAAATATCGTTAGGGCTAGATTCGAGCTTGGGCTTATCAAGGTTGGCTCAATTTGCAGAAATAGAGCTTGAGCTTGAGCTTTAACTAACTCATTATTAAAATGACATCGTTTAATACATATTGGTCAAAATGATGTCATTTTGTATTAAAATTTTTAATTTACAAGTTTGACAAATAGCTCAAGCTAGAAGTTGCAAGCTTGAGCTCGCATGAGCTCATTTAGTACTGGCTCGTTTGAGCCAAGCTCGAGTTTGAGCTTGAACGAGCTTGGCTCAAATCCAACCCTATATACCATCACTTACACACTCAATTAGTAGCTATATAGATGTATACCATTGTCTAAACGAAGGGATACATGAGCATGTGAACCATCACACACAGTCGTGTATCACTATTTGTAGTGTGTTTTTCTAGCCAGTACCAATATGACTTACAATCCAAATTTCATGCTAAAACATTCTTAGGTATTCGTAAGCATCTCATTACATTCAAAATTCATTAAATGAATCCATTTCCCTTAGATCAAAAACCATCAATTAATATATTTTAGCCAATGATCTCATATATATAAGTATCTGCGTATAATTTACACATTTCCATATTATCAGGATCCATTACATAGCATAACGTTAAAACCATTCATCATAATCACATATTCATGCAAACAAGCCATCAACATATCATACTATGATATCCTTATGAAATATCAATTAAGCTTAAAAAGGGAGAGACCAACTACTACTTGTCTTTTGACAATTTGCTAATCTTCGTGTTGTTACGAAGTTCCTTTTATCCAATCCCTCCTTGATGCACCTTGGCAGCTCTTAACCTTATCTCTTTTCTCTTTGTTTAGCTGTTAAACATAATGTGTATATCCAATAACACATATTAGCCTTATGCCTCCTTTTATTTTACTTGTCAAACACAACACACGGGCATGTGTGACATTATTCAATAAAGACAGTTTTCAAAAATTGCCACAAAATTGATCTTATCCATAATTTCAAATTTGGTGACAAGACACAACTATGTGCTTTTACAGACATCAGGCTTTTGCCCTTTTATACTTAGTTATTTTCACATGCTCAATGCCAAATGACTTTTCTACCCTTCCATGGCACAAACAGTGTGTACCTTGTGATACATGATCATCCATACTAAAATCTCATCACAAATCATAATTTAATATTGAAAAAAGACTAAAATACCTTTGGGCTTACCTGTGAGCATTACAAAACCTATCAATAATATAATTATCATATGATCTAATCTTTTTATCAATTTATATCTCTATAAAACTAGGGTACAAAATTAGTGTCGACCTCAAATAATCCTCAATTTGTATTCGTTGACTTCTATAACAATGACAATATTGTACTGCACTGACTAACAACTTAATACCAATATAGGCACAAAATTAAGTTGTTTGATATCCACTAGTAAACCTTACAAAGACATTCATTCTTGTACATAGAAGTGATGAATCTTCTATTCATCTACCATAACCTTCATATATCTCTCAACGGCTAATCACTATGGTTTTGATAATCATTTCTTAAAGACTATATTTGGCTAGTATCAAACCATCTTGATATTTGTACAAGACAGTCGGGTAATCTCAAATTGAAGAATTACATGTACCATTATTTGTCAAAAGATATATTCCATAAACAATAGGATAACCATCTATATAGAATCCTTATAATACGTAGTCCAATAAAAATGTCTAGTCAACATATACTCATGTCTTATACCAGTTATCAATAAACAACCTGCACATGTTAGATTTGTCACAACCATTTTGATAGGGTTCGAAACGTCATCCAAAATAGACGACTCTCTATCATCCAAATCTGGATGACGTTTGTCATCCAGATCTGGATGACGGTCATCCTTCTTGGACGACAATCGTCTTCCAGAGGTAGTCGACCTCTGGATGAAAACTTCTCCGTCGTCGCTAAGAAAGTGGCTGTATTTCAAGGGGAAAAAGTGAATTTTTTAAAACTTAATTTAGGGACAAATGTTAGCTTTTCAAATTAAAATGAGAAAAATGAGATAAAATTTTAATTATTTAATATTATTGATAAAATGACAAATTTACCCCTTAACCCTAACAAAAAATATGTGGGTGGGTCCAAATAGATTAAACTTTGGGTGGGTATTTGGGTGGGGTTTTTCATCAGAGGTGGATATACATTTGACATAAGGCTAAAACTTGGGTGGGAAATAGTCCTTTTCCCTCATTCAATATTATGATAGTTCTAACCGTATTATTTTGCTCTAGATTAGAATAATATTAAGACTAAAAACGTTTCTAGAATGATCAATATATGTGAACATAAAGTTCTCACGATCGGCTGACACACGTTGATCCATAGATCTAACTTATGAGGGTAGTTAGGGTGTATTTGTTATACAAGTTAGGATATTTCTTAAGCTTGTTGACTTGTAGTTTTTTTTTTTTATATCGTTGTTGTTTTCTATTGGCATTTCTTTTCTAATCAACTTCATTGTTTATTGGTGAACTAAGAGCAATTAAATGAGAAATGGCAAACATTGATATTGGATGGACTAGAAGGATGTTTTCTCCTTTAATATTTAACTCACTATTTTTTGCTATCTAAGTGCTAGGAGACATAAAATAGCCTTCCAACGTAATCTTAGTCAAGGTACATTTGGTCACTTCCTCTTGAGAGGCCTAAAAGGCATTTAAGTAGGTGTGTATGTTTTGTTCACAAGTTTGATGAGTTTTTTCACCTAAAGAGTTTGAGTTGGTTACAAGTTGACACAAATTTCATTCTAGACCTTTGATGATCTTGCCTATTATAACCATTTAATGAGTTGGTTTGAAACATGGATTGATAGATTAGACATAAGAGGCGAGGAGCTTATCCTTCTATTTATGAAGGAATAAGCATTAATGCATAGTGGACAAGACATATTCTTGCTGAAACAAGTAAGTTTGCTATAAGTGTGTGAGAAAATTAACTAAAACAGGTAAAAGAAATAGACAAGACATATGAGTTTTTATATGGTTCAACTTAATAATTAGAATGTCTATATCCATAATGTTTTCACTAATCTAAGAATATTACAGGTTTAATGCAAGATGATATGTATTATCTGTTATATTTTCTCTCTCTCCTCTCTCCCTCTGCTACTTATATATACAAGTTTTCTATAGGAAAAATGCATTGGAAACTTTCTTAATTTGGGACCTTAATCAATGATTTGAATTTAAATAAGAGAGAGTTATGTCTATATCAAGACATCTTGTTTACGAGGCCAATTAACTTCTAATTGAACAATCATTGTGAATATATTATGTTATAGATTTTAGATGAGACATTCTTTTTATAACCGCAAGAGAATTTTTTTCTTTATGCCAATAATGTTGAAGTTGTCTTGTCACTTGTTGTTTGTTATATCTAATTATATTTCAAAGGTTGGCTTTAAGAGTGCTCAATTTGACTACACAATAGTATTAAATTATATAGTTATAAGTTGTAGTATTACATAGTTCAAAAGTGAGAATATGCTTAAAAAGTGTTAAAAAATAAATAAAGACAGTGTCTCCTAAAATACCATTGTCCGATATTTAATTGCCTTTTTATGTGGTACCGCATTGTATAAGAAAGTTTGTAGATGGAAATGTGGAATTTAGAAAAAAAGGTAGAAACTTTCAAAAGCTACTTATTTAAGAAAAGTCAAAATTTAAGGCTAATTTAGTATTTTGATTAAAAAGAGGCACCCCACAAATTAAAACGTATGTACCAAGTCTTTATCAAACCTAACTTTATTTTTTATTCAATGTTATGGGTCTCACCTAGCCGACCATTAATATTATTATTATTATATATTTTTAAATTTCTTTAGAAATCCTATAAACCTAACATTTAGACTTATCAAATAGTCTAATAAACCCTATACTTTGAATAAATTACTCTTGGAGTTGTTTTTTTTTTTTTTTTTTTATAATAATTTTTGTATACATGTTCAAAGTTTAAAACTTCATTTAATTATTATTATTAACAATTTTATTATAAGATTAGAATTCTAATAGTAAATTAGTTTGATGGAGGAAGAAAGGTTATGCCACGTGTACTAGAAAAGGATTGTATAACTTTTGAAATGGTGGAGCCCATACAAACTCTATGATGATAAAACCACAAATCAGGGCATCTCATTCTGATTGGTCTCTGTCTTGACATATTCGTATTATAATAATAATAATAATAGAAAACTCCCGCCAAAAAGGAGGCTTTGGTTGAGTTCAATTAACATACCTACATAATCCAACCGAAAATCTGAAAATTGAAAAACGACATTGGAGAAGGAGTCGGTGATGTTTGTCCCACAAGCAGCCATCAAAGAGGAAGACCACCCAGAAAAAGACCAACCAAGTGGAACCCTATTAACTCTTTCTTCTTTTTTAATTTTTGAGGAATATATTTATATTAATTTCAGTCATATCCATGTCTATACCTAAAATTCACTTCCTCATCTATCTTAAATTAATTTTAAGGGGGGTCCTTCCTAGCTCATTTAATAGAAATTAAAACAAAGTCCAATGTTTTTAAATATTTAATTCAATCAGTAGACTAGCAATATCATATATCTCTAGATTATAATCATTCTTTGTTAGTGCAAGTGATACACTACCCAAATTTCATATTGATTTTTTAAACTACAACAAATATGGCCTAGAAAATCTTTTTTTTATTTCAATCCTTCAATTCAATTCAATTCAATTCAATTCAATTCAATTAATTAATTAATTAATCGTCCCATCCCAATTTGAATTTGTTTATAATACAAACAATTAATAGTGGGCATGAGAAATTATAGCAAGTTTAAAATATTAATTACACTTCCAAATTAAAGGCAATAAGGGTCCCTACCCTAACTAATTGATTAATAAAATTTTCAGCCAAATATAATTTGTTGCAATAATTTCACTCAATACTGCCCTTTCCCCACCTTCAAAATGGAACCAAAGAAAATTGTAAAGATCAAAAGGGCTGACCCATAATTGAAATATTGATCATTTTTTAGCGTCTTAATCATATTTATTAATTGGTGATTATTCATATTTTATTGCCCATTATCTAATTTATGGTAAAAAGTAATGTATTTAGAAATCACAACATATTTTACAAAAAAAAAAAAAGAAAAAAGAAAAGGGATTTAAACGCTTTATAATAAGTGAATGAAATGAAAATAGAAGACATGCAATAATATCAATTACGCTCCCTCAATGAAAAAAGAAATTAATAATAAGAAAAATAAAATGGTGGCTGGCAGTAGGAGTGGGAGGCCCAAGTTCCCAAAGAGATTGATAATCGATGAGATGGGGTGGGGCTTATTATTCTTCTTTTGATAAAAACTCTTTAGCAATTAGTAAGAAGAGCGGTCACTCCATCAATTTTTTTTTTTATTTTTTATTTATGTGAAAAATAATAGGGAAATTGCACGTGGGCCTTTTTAGTATGGCTACACTCAAAAGAAACGAAATATGAATCAATGGCCTTATCATAACTCGCTTTTTCTTTAATCTAAGCTCCCCATGCTCATTTTTATTTCTGTATATTGGTTTGGCCAAAAGTCTTATTCCCACCCAAGGTTTATGCAAATTTCAAGATTCATCTGTTAATTACTGGAAATCTAAACACTCATTTATGAGCTAACTCTATTAATAACTTATGTTAGTCTAAACATGAAATAATAATTTTACCACTAACAAATAAAATAACATTAATGCCCTTCAATGTAAAATATAAAATTAATTAATTTTGTAATTACATATTAAATTACCGTTTTACCCCTTATTATGTAATGAGGAAATTTCTGCATGATTTGTTTTTCTACCGTTTAGTTAGGTTTTTTCATATTATTGTTCTTGAATTTTATGCTTTATAATTCAACTAATTTTCATATATTCCAGATTTAGTTAATCTGCTTAATTTCATGAATCTATTAAATTGGACGAATCTGTTAATTTTGTGTTAATCCTGTTAATTAAATATCTAGAAAATTTCAGTTAATCTGAGTGATGAAATCTATGAATTCAATATTCTAAAAATTTTCATGAAACTTGCAGTGTATATAACCTGTTATATGACTTGATGAAATCTATCAATTAAATGCATGTACAGTTGATAGAAACTGTATGGATAGTTGACAGATACAACTTATATGCATGTATAGTTGACAAAAGGCATTATACAAAATGCATTTAGAACCATTTTTTATGCAGACTGGATAGAAACCATACATGCAGATTCGATAAAAACCATATATGCAGACTGTTCAGAAAACTATACATGCAACAAATGCAATTCAATCCAGAAAAATATACACTATAGACTGGACGAAAACCATACATGCAAACTGGAAAAAAGCCATACATGCAACAAATGCAATTCAATCCATAAACCATCTGTTGTAGATTGGGCAGAAACCATACACACAGACTGGAAAGAAACTATACATGCTTTTGTGTAGCAAATTAAATAAAACAAAACATAGACCATACACCTGAACTACATTTATATTCAATAGAAATTAAATAAAACAACATCCAACATCAGAAAACTGCATAATTATTCAACTGAAACTCAAATTAGAATAAAAGAAAATGAGCATCCAACTCAGATATACAAACTGATATTCTGTACAAACAAAAATGCATTTTGCTCTTCTTTGGACTGAAGTCCTCCACAAGTAGACTGGATAGATGCAAGCTTCATGTAGTTAATGGTTTTGGGTACTTGTGGAAAAAAGATTTAAAATTTCAAACCAGTGGTACTACATTTATGAATCCTCAATTGGAGAAAAAAATAGAAAGATGGAGATATTTAGATCCATAAAAATTTAGTTCAGTTATGTTTGCATCTGGAGGTTGTTTTGAAGATGAAGATGTTGCACACTGTGACCTCACAGATTGAGTTGTCATCGTGGAAATTGCCCTTATCTATTTGGAAAAGTAAAAAGCAAATTTAGAAAGGAAAAAGTAAACAAAGAAACTGATGAATTAAAAGTGCAATAGCAAATTTTACCTTTTGTTTAACTCTGTTTGCACTGTTAGGATTGTTTTTATAGGACCTCTTACTGTATCCTAATTCAAGGCATACACTACATTGTAGTGTGTACATGTGTTTTCTTTTTCTTTCTTCCTTAGGGTCCCTCTTCCTTGCTTTCTTAGGCCTGTCAGGCTTGGAATATCTAGATGGTAACTGTAGCTTTCCTTCAATGCCATCTGCCTAACTCCTCTGATTTAGAATTGGATGAATCATTCCACTATATGTCTTCATATAGATTGGAATTCTCAGCCTCTCATCAACAAACTCTTTAAAATCAGAATTATTCATATGGAGAATGGAACAAATAACATGTTGACAGGGTACTCCATATGCCATAGTCACAAATTTTTTTTTCCATATCCAAGGTATAGCTTATACTTGGTATAATAGTTATGTCAACCACCTCAAACTCCATCAACCCAGCATGCAAAATTCTTAAATTTCCTGCTGCCTTAATATTTGTATTCAATCTTAGAAGAACAAGCGGAGGTAGTGACATTACCCACTTAGTACCAGCCTTTAACCTACTTTACAACCTCCTCATTATTCTCCTCCTATACATTCCAACATATTGAGTATTGACAGTTCTCTGTCCTCTCCTAACCAACTATTGAATGTTTCAGACATATTATTTGTTAAATGATCAAATTTGACATTTGTATCAAAGTCAAATCGAGACCATTGATCAGGTTCATTTTCCATTAGCCATTTGTGTGCTCTTTCATCTATTTGTCTAACCTAAGATAAAACATCTTGAAAATCTATTTTATTTGTTGCTTTACACACGGACTAGAACAAGTTTCTCGGGTGTATACCAAGACAAGTTTTTCTAAAGTTGGCATAAACACATCTTGCACAATACCTATTTCTTGTAGTAAGCTAGTGACTATTTACAAAATTTATTAACCTTTTCTGCCTATTACTTATGAAAGTGATAGACTTTACATCTCCCAAGAAATCATGCAATAGACTTATAAAATAGCCTCAAGTTTCATTGTTCTCAACTACATATATACATATTGCCAATGGAAATATCCCATTGTTGGCATCTATAGTTATTGCAAAATGCCTATAACCCTTCACAAATCCCTACTTTTGTGTAGAATCTAGGAGTTGGTGTGATTTCTTCCCTAATTACTTTTAGGGTAACCTTTGAACCCTAATTACTATCCTCAAAGATGTGGTAATACTTGAACAACAAGTTAAAGGACTCAACATGCTCATTCACTGTAATGTTAGTTGCAATTTTTTGAGCCTTATAGAGTTTTTTTCAATGAATTTTCAGGTAGTAGTCCTTATCTAACTGATCTGTCAAAAGCTTAATGCTTGACCTCTTTGGGAACTAATAAAATTACCTATTTTTTTTTGTAACCCAACAAGAACTAGCTTCAAGATTGTTCTGAACCTTAAGACGTGTGTGCGTGCTTATATATTCTTATTTGATATGACTATTCATCCACCATAAGTGCAACATACAGGTGGAATAGACATCCTCTTACTCTACACACCACTTTGATTCTTCTATATTTATTATATTTTTTCCTTACCTCAAACCCCCTCTGAATAATGTAATCCTACAAAACCTTCTTGAAGTGATGAATACTTTGGAATACTTGTCCTACTTCTAAATATATTTTCACATCAGTAACATATTTGAATGATTTACTGTTTATAAATCTAGACACTCTACTGGAAACATTATTCTCCACACTAGATCCCCTGAATTCTCATATTCACTCTCACCTTCATAATTGGATAACATACCGATATCACTATTTATCCTTTTACACAAAAACTGTGTGGATATTGTCCCCTCTTCCCTATTGTTTCTATTCTCAACATCATTTCTCTAGTGAAACTCATCCTTACTACACTCAGTATGAGATAAGCATACTCATCACTATCAGAGCCATCACTGTAGTCAGTAACTTCTGATGGTTGGGCAGGATGTTGGGATGGTTGGGTAGAGTCTACATGTGGGTGGGCATGGGTTTCATTATTTTTACGTGGGTGAGTATGGGGTTCACAGTCTATAAGTAGCAAAGTTAGATGGGATTTCAATGTCTCTAATGGAAGGGATTCAATAAACATATCAATATCCTTAACCCCAACTTTGCTATACTAATCAAACAAATAACTTATGTCTTCATCACTATATATTACATATCTACCCTCCCCATTTGGCCTTTTTTGCCTCAACTTTTATCCTCTCCCTGTGTATAAGTGAACTTCTTTTTCGTAGGCAATGCATTACTTCATTTCCTTAATGAAGATAGTGTAATTATACACATCATGATCCATATTCCTTATTTGACACTTCATTTTACATGCTTCAAACCTCAAATTAAAAACCATTGAAGGCAACATCCTCTAAATCAAAGTACATCAAATATCCAGTAGCAAACAGACCATAATCAAGTAAAATGTAACAACATAGTAAGCAAACAGTAGCTTATAATGCAATTTGATTTAATGTAACAACACAGTAAACATGTAATGCATCTATGCATGTATACATTAAAGTAAACAAACAGTACCTCTAAATACAAATAGTAGATTATAATGCAATCTGTTATACATGAAACATGAAAACATATAAGCATGTAAGCATGCATATATTACAGTAAGCAAACAGTAGACTATAATGCAATCTAATATACATCAAAAGAGTAAGCATATAAGCATGTAATGCATGTATACATTCAATTATAATACAATGCAAAACTTGTTTAATTTACTTACAATTTTGTCTTGTTGTTTGTGCATTAATTGTCCCACATATAATTAAGTATTCACAAAATCCAATCACACTACCTTATTTTCCAAGGGTCCCAATTGTGGGATTTGTTTACCCCTGCCTAATTTTAACTTTTCCTCTAAGTCAAGTTGAATAATTTATCACAAGGCAGCAGAAAAAACCATTGAATCTTACCTAACAATTATACTTTAAATCAATCTCTAAAACCAAACAAAGATAAGTTCAAACCGCTTTGTATAAGTTTAAAGTTTCTACTGCATGTATATATAACTCGTACTTAATGTAGTCAAGAAATAGAATATATCCTTGAAAAGTAATGCCTAGATGCAAGGGTGGATTCGAGTTGAGTCAAACTCGAGTTTGTTTGAGCTCGAGTTTAACTCGGTTTTATATATAATAGAGCTCAAGTTCAAGCTCGAGCTCGTCGAAGCTAGACTTGAACTTGGTTCAAATTTGGTTCAATTCATTTTGAGCTCGATTTTTTAACTATTTTATTATTAAAATGATGTCGTTTTAATATATATCAATCAAACGACGTTGTTTTGTATCAAAATTTTTAATTAGTAAATTTGATGAATAGCTCAAGTTCGAAAGAGTTTGTATAAGACTGACTCGTTTCGAGCTTATTCAAACTGAATTCACACTTAAATTCGAACATGTTCAATTCAAATCCGATCCTACCTCGACGAGCCACACCATATAAAAGATTCTTTTTATTAATAGTTGCATATTACATAAACACATATTCCAATTTATCTTAATGACTGCTATGTGCACGTTTTATTAGTTTATACGTACGGATCATCGAATCAATAAATCTTACAATATTGAATTCATATAGATGTAAAAATCAAATATCTTTATCTTAAATGAAATCAAAATCATAGGGTTGATAGTGGTGGGGTGGATATACAAAACAATCGAGTAGGCATTTGTTGCTTTGTTGAAGGCACAATTTTAATTTTTGAATGAAATGACAGACGTTTGTAGTTGGTTTTTATAAAAGAGTAGGAAAATATTCCTATGATGCCATGAAAAACAATGGAAAAGAGAAAATTAAGGACCCACGTGTGGAACAAAATTTGGAGCATATGCAGCACTATATATATTTAAATTAGCTTTACGTGAATGTTGGTGTGCAGTTTGCTTGGGATTCCTACGTGGGCACCATCCTCATCCTTTTGATATTAGAACCAATGAACTTTTCGAGCTCTAGGCACATATATTCACTTTTCTACTTAAATCCACGCTCTTGTTAAAGAGAAAGGTTGGGGAATCCTATGCCCTCCATCATCCTTTTTGCTTTGTCACTGCATTCCCATCATTTCAATTTCCATAACTTTCATGTATTCTTTGCATTTATACTACCTTTTCTTACTTCTCTACTCTACTGGCACAAAAACAAACACTGAATCAATAAATAATCCACCTGACAATCAATTAAAAATTCCTGGGGCAGGAGTTGCAATGGGGGCAGCTCACTGGAATTAAGGGCAGTCAAATGATGGTATTTGACTAGATTATGCAGCACAAAACATGTTTTCTGTGGGAAGTACCTTCACAAATCTTGTCACCTTGTCATTTCTATTCTGCACAGGATGATAGATTTACTTCATTTCTTTATACGACGCTCAATTCATGCCTTAATTAAGAGATACAGTTTAGCAGTTTACTGTTAGTTTTTTCCTGCCGGTAGTACAACAGTTGAATGTTGCACTTCTCCTTAAATGTCTCTTCTTGTTTTTGCCATTGAGAAAAGAAAAAAAGGGATAAAATCTTTGACACAATACTTGTACGTATAATTCCTGGTTCAGGACTTACAAAGTGACCACTGTTTCTTATTCTCTGCTAACTGACAAATTCGTCGAAATTCAATAATTAGTTTTATTTTTAATTATTTCCATATAATTTATTATAAATCTTCAATTTTAGAGCTGGAAACACATCTTCTAGGGTTCCCAGTTCTCTTGATAGCAAATAGAGAAGTGCAACGATTTTCTTTTATCACTATCAACTGTGTGAGTCTTATTAAAAACCAGCAAATTGTTTGAAACTTTGAAATCAACAGTATGCATAAAATGTAGTCTTTGAGGATTAGTCTGAAAATGGAAGGGTGATATTAATTGTTACATTCATGTACTAATATTTAATATAATAGAAAAAGTGTAAAGAGTGGTGTAATTTTATAACAGCAGTAGTTGCAGACTGACAAATGGCAAAGGAAATTACATTCTTTCATTCTAAAATGGTCTCCCACTGCCACTGTCTCTTTAACATCTTTCAACAAAGATGCGTTTATGGACTTACCACCAGACCTGCTCTCTATATCATTCCACATGACATGACACCATCATCTCTCATCTCTTCCAACCGATATACTTGCTGTTGTGCTTTTTCTGAGCTAGCCCATAAAACAATTACCTGAAAAAGGAGTGACCTACTACTCATACTGAACATCGTCAAAAGTCCTAATGAATTGGTAACCCCAGTTTCAGTTTCTTTTATGACCATAGGTTGGTCCATTTTCCTTCTTTTATTTTAACTTTCTGCCCAAGTTTGCAGTGTAGGGATCACCACAAATTTGATTAACTAAGTATGGGACTCAGTCACTTCTCCTGCCTCCATCCATTCATTAATATCATCTTTTATTACCCTTTATGATAGTCTTTTTCCTCATAAATTACATGGCTTAAATATTAATATCATGTATCTAATTATATAGAGATTGAGATAACCAATGTTGTCTTGACCATTCAATTAATTTATGGTGTTTGAAAGCATAAGTGAAGCCAAAAAAGTGATCTTCTAAGCGTGTGAATAGAGAACTTCGAGGAAATTATCTCCAAGAACTGTTGAAAAAAAGACTGTGTCCCACTAGTGGTACATTTTTGCATTTCTGTCAATCCACACTACTCTTTTGTTATCAGCCTCATAAATTTTGATGATAGGGGAGGTGATACATGTACCCTTTTGAGATATTAGTGCAGGCACGCTCATACTAATGAGATGGTGTAGGACTCACAGGGGGAAGAAGATTAACACTGTTTTAATATGATTACTTACTTTTGCAGTAAGCCTTTTAACATTTTTGTCAGTGTAATAAGTGTAAATCCCATAGTTTCATGGATTTTTCATATTTTGATTGGGGGTCTTCTAAGTTTTAACTGAAGTTCATGTCTGTCAAATAATTAATGGGTTCACTTTCAAAGACTCATGGGACCCTATTTTACCACTCAATTCCTGATTCAAAGTTGGGACTTGGGAGCTTATGTTTGATGCTAACTTTTCAATACCCGTTATACTTTGAAGACATAACAAGAATGGGGGAGGGGCAAAACCCAAGGTGTCACATATCATCACAGGTCCCTAACCCTAAAGGCTCAGCAAAAATTTCTTTAAGTAGAGCTTCCTTAAAATATTTCAAATATTGAGTTTGAGACTGAAAAAAATTAGCATATATAAGGCAAAGATGAGGAGGTAAATTAGTTAATGACAGCTAACATCTTGGTTACTAATTTGGACTCATCGATGATTTTTTCCAATCCACATCTGGGGTAACCTTCTGTACGTCTAAATCTTCAAATTAAAGTTTTAAAGATGAATACTACCAAAATGAGGCTCTTTCATCATACTAAAACTGATTATTCATCGACCCTACTAAAGACCAAAGTTTACAATGAAGAAATTATAATGCAGTCTGGTGACCCAAATTCAAACAAATGAGAACGACAGAATTTAACCCCTTTTCATTCTTTAAATAAAGAATATATTATATGTGGAATGACAGTAAAGCTATCAAGCCCGATGGCTCTTCTGACCCATCAACAACTTTAATTAAGCGATAACAAATTTTGGGGTCAGTAGCTGCAAATTGTTAATTGACATTGACATTTATGAAAATTTAACTCATTTCATTTTAAGGAACAACTTAAAATATAAAGAAAAAGAAAGGGAAGCAGTGTATAGCAATAGTAATTCACTCTGCTGAATGGAGGAAAGTTGGTTTATATTTGGGGATGTGATTCTTCATTGACATTCCCGTGCAGTGGATCCTATTCTCCACTACTGTTAATTCAATATCCCTATCCCACCATGCCCACAATTAAAGGAATCAGATGAATAGAGATGTCTAACTCCTAAAACAGCACATAAAAAACTCCATCCTTATTATCTTACATTACACGTATGGGCCGGCAACTGCCTGTTACAAGCAATGCATTTGATAGTCATAGTATCAACAAAATGCACTGCCATAGTCAACTTTAATTTTCTAAGCAACACCTCTAAATTCAACACGGTTACTTGATTTTTAAGCTCCAAGTCAAGCCCATAACTTCACTTTATTTTCATCTTTTCACATTCACAATGTTATGGAGTATGTTTGTTTTATATGTACTTTTAACTAAGCTGCCGTATACATATGGAAAATTATTATTATGATTTTATAATTTAATGGGGTGATAATTACGAATGCCATATTAATCTATTGCACACAATTGCTTCTTTTTAAACTTATGGGCAAAATGCTGGCCTGGCCCACACTTAGGCCCAAGCATAGCACAAACAATTCATGTCGTAATGAGCAAGGCATTTTCAGTTACTTAGAGCCTAGGCCGCCGTTCTGTGCTGCGACATATTCTGTCTAACTCATGCAAGTCCCAAGTCCAAACTCCAAATGTATTTCTTCTTCCTTCACATTCAACAATAATTTCTCTTCCTCCGTTCTTGCAGTTTCTGCTACATAAATGGGGTTTTGACAGTCAAAAACTGGCCAAAAAATATAAATTTTCATAATTCTTTTGCAAACAGGTGACACTTATCCAACAATTACACTCCACAATGGTGAGTGGAATTTTTTTTCTGTGGACAACTTTCTGTATCTTTTTTCTACTGCCTCAGTGATTCATTCCTTCACACCCACATAGTCAATACAAAATTCTGAAAACAGATTACACATATGACTTGGTTTTAGACGTAATTTTCCACCTAGAAAGAAGTATACTCTCCTGTCAATGAATTCAAAGTATGTCAAGAACTAAAACTACAGAAATTTTATTGAGAGAAAAACCCCTATAACCATTTGAGGGCTTATGGGGTGATAACTTCAGCTACAGAATCTATAGAATATATCATTTAAACGAAACATAATTCCATAACTGCAACGTAAACTGAATTATAGGTCCTCCCGGGGATATTGTCCTGTAAATTATACTTACGGTCTAGACAACCGGATAGCTTGGAATCAAGTCTCAATTGATGATAAATATGATTAATAAGAATCATAACACACTTCATTCTTCAAGAACACAGCAGGGAAACTAGGAAATGAAATAAACTCAAAACTAAAATAATAAATAAGAATCTTTTTGCAATCATAATTGCTGTTGAATATGGTTAATCCCATCGTTCAACCAAATAATCACACAACAAAACTTTTTACAAACATTTCAAGAAGATACAATAATAATAAATAAGTTACACAGCACAAGCCTTAAAAGCCTTTTGGGCCAGTTTCTTTCAAAACGGCAGGTTTCTCAGCCATGGAGAGACAATACTTGGCAATCTCTCTAAATCTAGGCACACTCCTAAGGTCAACCTTAGTATCATCTTTCAGAGTAATGATAATATCACCCCACTCACCAATAAACCTTGGCACCACCTTCACATCCTTAATCACTTTGTATGAGAAATCAGTCCTGTCTTCACCCGTGAATCCAGAAATAACCGTCACCCGCAGGTTGGTAAACCTGTATCTTAAGTAAAAAGCTCTTGAAACTGCAGCTAAAGTTAAGGGTAACCAAAAAAGAGTGAAACCCAGAAGCAAGTTTGCTAAGAGGTCACCGTAGTGAGCTCCACCGTCGAAGAAGACGGTTTCCTGATTGGGTTTTTTAGAGGTGGTGGTAGTGGTGATAGGTGTTTTGTTGGGTGGAGAGGAGACGTGGAGCTTGGTGATTGGCCTGTTGTGGGAAGATGAAGGTAAGGAAGGGAAGGGGAGTGTAGAGGAAAGATAGAGTGACTGATGGGTGATGGAGGAGGTGGTGGCGGTGGTGGGTGAAAGAATTTTGGTGGAGGCCATGGAGGTTTATCCGTTGAGAGACAGCGAGGCCGAGTTTTGGTGAATGAGTTGTGGAAGAGAAATCAAGAAGTTTTGATGGTTGTGCATTTGACACTTGGCGCACTTAATTCAAATCCAGAGCCATCAATCTCGTGGGCTATTGAACCAGGCGCAACATGGCAGAGGCCAGAGGATCATTCAAAACAACTTATTATTGATTTTTAAAATAAAATTTTAAGAAAATTTATTATTTTAATTTTTTCTTTAAAAATGATTCTTTTAACTTTATTATTTTTATTTTCTTACTAAGTTAACTGTCTTACCCCAATGCCATTTTTTGTAAATTCCATCATCTCGATTGTTTAATATCTTCGATTCCAATAGGTGAATTCACTATTAAGATATTATTCAGTTTTGAAATAGTGTATTGTGTTTTTATTTTTAGACTTTACTATTTAAAACGTGTCTTAACAGTTTAAAAACTTATAAAATATATAACCAGTCTTATCTTAACATTAAATGATGTATGTGCACATACAAAACTTAATATCTCTCATGTGATTTACTTATATGGATTTGTCTAAGAGTGTTACAACTGTTGTATTTATATAAGTTCTCAACTTCTTTTTTATTCAATTTTTTAAGAAAATTTGTTGTGCAATACTAAAAAACCACCTCCCTAAGAGAATTTGTCATGAGAAGCATTGAAACGTGTCACCTATGCATACAATAACCTAAATTGTGTGAAAGTGAATCTTGATTCCTATATTACATAAAGGCCAAGATCACCCTAGAAAAAAAAAGAGTCTAACTATCTTGGATAAGTCACATATATCTTGTCAAGAGGAGGCATATTAGTTACCATTAAAATGTACCTCAATGAATAATAATCACTATGGCGATCTTGTGATCATCATATTACATTGAATGTATCGTGACGACATTGTTTCTTACTATCATGACAATACATGTGTCATCCATGGTCTAAGCCCCCTACATTTCAATAATTATAATAAGATCATTCTCTCGTTGTTCCATAAAGGTGAGAAAGGGCTCCAAAAAAAAGGATTTATGAGTTTTATTCTAAAATCTTTTGTTATCTTCATCTCATGAAATCTTTCCTAACAAAAAAGAAAACATTCTCCTAATTTTTCTGAGAAGTCCGATGATAATATATCATACTCACTTTGTAATTGTTCCCTTAGAAAACATTGTAAGAAGAGTAATAATATTGTAATTGATATATATTTTGTTTTGACAAATGAACTATTTTAAGAATTTTTTTCTCTTTTTATTGTTATATTACTTTTATTAGTCACATACGGACATTCTTCATCATACTATCATCACAACTTTTATATAATATCGCATGATAGCTACGTTCTCACATTGGTATATATTCCCACATCAATAATAATATTTTTATTATAATCCAATTTAACTTCCATGAAAGTTATGAAAATGAAAGAATGAGTTTCTTTTTCTTAAGATGCATGAATGCTAAAATAATTTTTATTTCATTGTTCTCTTGTATGTCATAAAATTAAGCGCAATACTATATATATCTATTTTGAGTATACAAATATATATATATATATATATTTATATGTGTCATTTAATGATTAGATATTATATTATCATTAATTCAAAATCACTCAATCATGTGTTGACATATATAAATATATACATATTTATATACCAAAAAATATGTATATATGGTTTTATTATAAAATTTAACAATAGTTTAAACATAGGAAAATTGAATTTCTTAAATTAAAGTCCGAGCAATGGGAACATCCATTATTTCATCTCTTAAAAGAATATTTAATCATGCTAATATAAGAAAAATCTTTTAAGGGTAGGCTAAAAAAAAAAAAAACTCTTCTTAATTACTAGTTTATTAAAAAATGTTTTAGAAAAATAATATTGGGACCTTAAGAAATTCGGAGAGACTCAAATAACATCACGCTTTGGTTAACCTTTTGGTTGCTTAATCTTTGAATTTAGATATTGACCAACTGCACACAAATTTCATAGACCAAAACGCTTCATTAGAAATTAAAATTACAAAAGAATAGATATAGACATGTTAATAAAAAAAAACCTTATCAGTTCTGTGTATACTAATCTCCTCTTACAGTATAGCATTCTCCTACGAAACAATTTTTTACTCTCTTTCCACATATTGAACAAAGAGTTTGTCTTGAAGAACAAGTCAAAGAAACAAAAAATATTATTGTCCATAAAACACTAATTTGTATTAAATTGTGTTGATGAATCTTTGAATCTAATTTATGTGTTTGATTGATAGAACTTTTTTCTTTTTTTTAAAGAATTCAAAATAATAATCATAATGTTGTTTAAAGACATGTTATGAATAATCATATCTGAGGACAGATTCAAATCAAGTCAAGTTCAAGTTTACTTAAGCTCGAGCTTGACTCAATTTGAACAAACTAAAACTCAAACTTGAACGCACTAATCTCTCTTTAAAGTTGTACAAGTTTGACTTGTTTAAAGAGATATAAGCTCAAGTTTGATTTGGTTTGGCTTTGTAGTTGAGTAAAAAATGAGTAAAATAACGTCGTTTTGATGCGTATTAGTCAAAATGATATCGTTTTAATTAATTCATATTAAAAATTTCCAAACTCACAAACTTGATGAGGTTAACATCTTTAAAAAGTTTGAATTCAAAAATATTTAACTTTTAGACTCAAACTCAAGCTCAAGTTCGTTTGAATCAAATTTCTTTTAGGCTCATTTAAAACGATCTTGTTTTTAAACTTGAATATATTCAGTTTGAATCCAACCTTAATCAAATGACATGCATTATCAAAAAATATATTCATGTATATCTTCTAAGCCTCGAGCTTGAAATATTCATCATAAAGTTTTTCCAAATACTTCTCTAGGTGAGAGTTTTGGGATTACCTATTCATTTGGGCTTATCGATGTATCCTCATAATTAGTAGACAAGCTAATCACTGACTATGGATTAGTTTCGGGTTATAATGATATGAGTTCCTCATCATTTGTGAATAGATTAGAAGGTTCTTATAAATTTTCTATTCTATTCATAAAAATCCAATGAGAATTAATATCCTTATCTATTTTAGACAAGTTTATGTTTCCCTCTTTGTTTTTAGAGTCCTCATCTGAGAGTAGTCTTCTGAGTAATTTTCTGAATTTGAGGTATCAAAGTGTTCTGAAATCAGTTCATAGATTGACTCGTCATCGGAGTTAATTTCATATCCAAATATAGGCTTATATTCAAAAGTGTTAGATTTTAAATTCACATTTAAGAATTTAAGACTCACCTTCTTTTTGCTCTTATTTGGACATCTATCCGTATAGTGATCTTTGCTGCTACAGATCCAACAACAATTATAATCTTTCGCGTTTTTTCCTGAAGGGCAAGCAGCACAGTATTTCCTTGCTCCTTGTTCTTTTGTAGTTACTTTTCTAATAAACCTTCTGTGGTTAGGAAGTTTAATTTTATTAGAAATAGGTCTTTTCCTCATACTTTTAAAGCGTTTAGGAAATTTTCTTTTCCATAGAAAAGTATTCCGCTTTTTATGAGTTTTCTAATTGTGATGTTTTGGAGTTTTAAAGGATGATTTTTTGTATCTATACTATCCTACGACTCCATCAAAATTGTAACAACAGACATCATTAAAGTGTAGTTTTTTGGTATCTTTATCAAGCTTTGCATTTAGACAACTTGTTTGAATCAATTGCCTTATAGCCTTTATCCTTCCTCCAGAGAATCTACTATCTGATTCTTTTCCAAGAGTAGTTTAAAGGCTTCACTAGAAGCTTTGTCCTATCCATGTGGTAACTTTGCAAAAAAGGTATTTTTCATAACTTCTTGTATTCCAGTAAGTAACTGATAAAAATATTGTTTGTATTCACAAATGAAATTTTCAAGTTGGCATATGTCACAAAGCCTAAGCTTTGTTATAGCTTCTAGAGCAACTACCTCTGCAAGATTCCTATTGGTGATAATTATACCAGTAAATTCTCTTGAGAGCATGTCCTTAAAAAGTGTGAATATTCTCTTATGAGTTTTTAAGTCGTTTACCATTTCTAATATTCCAGTGTTCGTTTTTATTCCTAGCCAGAAGCTTCCTAAATACCCTGTAATATGGATCTTAGAAAACGGTACGTTTGTTTGAGGTCAAAGGCTTTATTCTGTACATGGACCCAGTTGACAGTTTTCCAAATTTCGATTGCTTCTGCCACGTTGCCTATGTAATCTATATTTAGGAAACTTCCATTAGAAGGTATTTCTACCATCTTTTGTATGGTCTTAGAGTGTGTTCCGACTTAATCCGAGTAGAATATGTAGTGGGAGTGTATTCAGGCTTAGAAATTCACGAAGGAATCTTTCGAATGAATGTAAAAGATTATTCATTCCTTCTAAATGGTCATCTTTTATTTTAGCTTCCCTTAGATTAGAGATCGGGTTCTCTAGTTCTTCTATTTTTGGTCATAGAGAAATCTTTTTAGCTTTCCCCTTATAAGAAGTTCTCCTTTGTCTCTTAATCTCTTCTTCGTAATATTTGCTGATTTTCTCAGCATCTGAAAAAGAGATTTCAGGAAGATCAACCTTCCTTTTGCCTTATTCTTTTGAAATAAAGTATTATTCTTTTATCGCCTTTAAGTATAAATTTTCAGCTTTTTTCCAATCCCCTTGGGATTCTTGAGCTACAAAGTTTGCATATCCTGACGGGAGACTAGGATATTTACTTTGTAGGCTGACAACAAATTTTTTAAGTGTTTCCTCATTTGCCATATCTCAGTCAGGAAATATGTTACGTGATGTTGAAGGCTCCTCAGGATTCTGAGATTCTCTATACCAATATCGTATAACAGCTTCTACTTTATCCAATCAAAGTCTTTTTAATTCTAATTCTCTAGTTTCTATGGTTGTTATTCGGGTTGGGATGAAACAGAGTATCCGTGTATAGCCTTGGCATAAGGCTTTTTGAACCATGTCACTCCTAATCACTCTAGATAGTCTTAACGAATATCTAGATTTCTATTACAAAGATCAAGGGTATACTGTTTGATCTCTTGTTTCGTGTATTCTTCTATTGGTTTCACTTGCTCTATGCCATTAAGAGTTAATGACATAGGATAATTTCCTATCCTAATAATATTATTAGAAAAGCCAAAATTATTTTTATTGGATAGGTTTCCACATTTACCTATTTAACAAAATAGTAAGAACACGTTCCAAAGCTATTAGTCTTTATAGATTAGAACTGATACTAGAAATTTTTTCTTCTAGTTTAGCCAATTCTTGAGTCACTGAAAATATTCGATAAATTGAATAATTCAGTTTCCTATCAAGATTATCGAACTTATTATCCAAGTTCTTTAAATCATCTATAATAGTGTTTAGCAACCCTATTTCAGGTTTATGTTCAATTCCATGATCTAAATGAAACAGTTTTGGTTAATACACCTGTCTCTAATTAGATCATTATTCATAATAATTTTATAACAACAAAATTTCTAACATCCAATAATGATGTTCTAAAATTCACACTTCAAATAAAATTATTATTAGTGAAATTGGTTATCATTCTACCATGGCTTTGATACCATAATGATCCCCTCACCAATTTCACCATCAATCATATGTTATGACCCTAATTAAAATGATAAGTAACAATCATAACATATTAGTCAAGTTTTATTAATGATATGCATTCATTAACATAAAACGAGCAATTTATATTATTAAATGCATAAACATAATATAAATAGGAAGAGTTAAAGAGTTGAATTATAAAGTACCTTGCTTTCGAAATTTTGAGCAAGTTTTTTAGAGAGAGATATATATTTTCACTCTTACACCACTCTTACAAATATTTACCAAAGTCTCTTCTATTTATAAAAGAGAAAATCTTTTGGATTTCAAGTAATTTTGAATCCATTGACAGTATAATAAAAGTGGACAGTAAACCTATTAAATAATTGTATTTGGCTATCTCTAGCCGATGCAATAAGACAACCACGTGTTCTGAGCATTGTGGTCTTAGTCTCCCATATGTTAGTCACGTTTACATATTTTACAATAGTAAAATCCAAGTGGTATTTTATCTGTCGTTGATCTTCAGAGTGTCGATAAAATCTCCTCCATTGATATTTTATCTTCACTTTCAACTTGTCTTTTGCATATTTGATATATGTTGTGTTTACACGTGTTGCTTTTTTTGCTTTTGGGTTGAACAAATCTCTCTCTTCTTGGGCATATTCTATAGGTTGATCTAATGAGTCCATGAAGTCTCTAAAGGTTCCTTCTTCTTCTGGTTGGGCTTCTACAATTTGGGCTTGAGCTTCAACCTTTTGAGTAATAACAAGCCGAAGTATATCCTTTGTATTTTCAATCAGAGCCTGGTTAGATATATTATGAGGTTTAAACCCTTCAACCATATCTTGGATTTGGGCTAGATTTTCCCTAAACAAAGTGTCTGGAACTCTTGCATATTTCTTTGACAAGATAACTATTACTCCCTTGGCAATGTGAACTATTTCATTTTTCCTCAAGAGTTTTTCTAACCTGGATTGGACCATTAGTAACTTTACTATATGTAGTCTCATCCAGTATCCATCTACCTTGTTAAGTTCATGAAGTTGTTGCAGTGTCGTCTGTCCCATTATGATGTCTTTACGAACCATTATGTTATACCATGGTTCTCCTATAACAAATTCTCAAATTTGTTATAGTTGCACGTTATCATCCTTTTGAACCAATGAAGTTATCACACAAGTGAACGTATGAATTCTTCTATCAAATACACAAAGTGCTTGTTCAATAGCATTTGGTATTTCAAGGTTCATCATCGCTTCTTGTACATAGATCTCAATTACATCTATCCATCCTTTTATAAGAAATGATCAATAAAATCCCTTCCAAAAAAGCTTTCATGGAACATGTAATTTTATAAGTTTATGCGAGAACACAAAAAATCCTTCTTAAAGATCTTTTCTGTCTTTTTCTTTTAGGGATGTTATTAATCCTTTTAAAGTGACTATTTCGAGATAAGACATTTCGAAGTCTACTATATCTATAAGTAGTCTAGACTTTAAAAGTAGTTGCTTTCGAAGAATAAATCCTCCTGAGAGTTCTTCTTCTTAATAATAAATTCAATCTGCTTTAAGCCAAGCTAATCTATTGGCTAGTTTTCACAATATCTGCCTGAGTTCCACTTCGCCTTGTCCCATAGCTAGGGCTATACGACATTGAACGTTTAGGTCTTTTAATATCGCTTTGTTGGCTTCAGTAAGCTTCAAGTTTTTAGGAATGTCAAATTTCTCTATATAGCTAAGCTTTTCTTGTAAATCTTTCATTCCTTTTTCCTACCCTTTGGCAGTCTCCTGCTTTTTAGTAGTATCCTGTTTTATAATAGTTTCATCTTTTCTTTGAAAACTCCTTTTGTTGGAATTCAAAGGAGAATCAGAATTCCCTTTACTAGTAGTCCCAACTTCAAAATTTTTCTTCCTCGATGTCACCACACTTGCTGTGGTAGCCTTCTGATATTTGGGATTTTACCTATTAGAAGTGTCTGTATCCAAAGATTGTTATGATTTGGAACATATCAAGCTAGGTGGAATGTTTAGAGATTCCTGCGATTGATTCACAATAGTATGTTGTAATGCTGTGAGAACCTGTTTGAACATAGTATTTACCTCTTCTAAAAGAGTTTCTTTTTGCTTTTTTGAGTTAACCATCTTTGTCATAGATTTTTCACCCTTAGGGTTGTTAATCCTGGAGCTTGATTTTTCTGGCATCACCACGTTTTTCTTGGAAGAGCAATTTCTTCTTGAATGAGTCATTGATCGACATTTGGAGCATACAAATCTTTTTCTAGCTTGATCCTTTTTGTCCATTTTCCTATAATGGTCTAGACAAAAAGTCAACAATAAAATTAGATTTTCCAGATATAAATTCAATCTTGAAGCGATATTGTGCAAACCAGATTTACCATCTTATTAGTTTAGTTTTATCATCTTTTAAGACTAATTTCATAAATGATGTCAAATATTTAGAATCAGTTTTTAAAGTGAATTCTTGACTAATGGTGAATAATCGAAATCTGTCAATACGTTCTTTAGCTGCTAAAACTTTCTTTTCATAAAATGGATAGTTTATTTTAGCAGGTGAGAATTTTCCTGATGCATACCAAACTATTTTTTCGATATTATCAATACTCTTGGCTTTCAGAACTCCTCCCCAATAATAATTAGATGCATCACTCTCTATGATCAGAGAATCAATGTTTATTGGAAGTGTTAATGCTTGAAGGTTTTGAGTCAAGTTTTTGGTTTGGATAACATAGTTGGTATCTTCCATGGACAATGATCCCTTATTTATGTTAATCCATTTATGACCTTAGCCAAATTTGGGACATATTCCCTTATTTGATTCGCAAGTCCAAGAAATTGTTGTAGCATATGCTTATCTTCAAACATATTAGGAAATTTCAGCAGTTTCTTTGCAATATGATCTTAGAGTTGGATTCCTCCTTCTCCAATTTCAACTCCCAACAATTTAATTTTGGTTTAGAACCAGTTTATCCTCCTTTCAGATAAAACCATTCCATGTTCAAGAAATTTTCTGATTACTTACTTTAGTTTTACTAAAGACTAGTACATCTTCTACATAAATATTACACAAATTAGATAAGTCAAAAAAAATTTTATCCATTTTCCTTTGAAATATAACAGGTGCTTGTTTTAATCCAAATGGCAACACTAGCTATTCAAATAGTCCTTTTGGGCATATGAAGGCCATTAAAGGAATGTTTTGTTCTGCCATTCTAATTTGCCAGAATCCTGATTTTAAATCAAAGCGTGAAAATATTTTTCCAAATCTAGTTTTATTTAGTAAAGTTGATTTGTTAGGGATTTTGTATGCATCGTCTATAGTTTTACTATTTAATTACCTATAGTCGATTACCATTCTAGCCTTTCCTCTCATTTGTTTAGCTCTATTTATCACCATAAAAGCTGGAGAAGAGTGAAGACTATTACTTTCTCGAATTAATCCATTTACTAATAATTTTGGGATTTGCTTTGTAAATTCCTCCTCTGTGTCGAGGGAGTATTTACAGGATTCTGATTTTACCCTATCATTTGGATCACGTAGTTTTATTTCAACAAATATTCCAATCCTTTTCCATAATTTTAATGGTAAATCATCAAAACATGGGGAAAGTTTCTCTTTGAATTCCTTAATCTTTTCAAGAATCCAAGAGTTTGTATGACTGTCATCCTTTAAAATCTTATTCCTCTTTATTATTTTATTCGTATTCTCAAGGCATACATTAGAAACTCGAATTTCCTATGTTTTACCTCGAGCGATCTGGTATATTTGATTTTAAGGGTCAGATTTTACTTGATATTTCATTTCATTCCTATTTGTTTCAAAAGCATTAATCCACCATTTCTCTTTTGGTCTAACAGAGAATATGATGTGCTCTTTTCAGGTTGTAATCTCTTGGGCCTAAAGCCATTTCGAACTTTAGAGAGATCTAACCTTGCTAAAATAGGAATTGTATGTCCTCCAGACATAATATAGTCATTATCTTGAACAAAGGGCCTCACTTCTGCCTGTCCACGGAGAAATGAGTTTCTAGGAATGAAATCTACTTCTAAGTAATCTAACAAAAGGATTTCTCTTAGAACAAATTTTTTCTTATTTAGTAATATGGTCACGTCTTGGAAGAATTTCATGATCATATTTTGTCCTCTGTCTGTAACAGTGTTCATGATAGGTTTTTCAAGTTCTTTTCACATTTCTAGTGGAAAGCAAAACTTTCGTGCTATACATTTTGTTACTCCTGTCTCTACCAGAACATCTAATGTATAAGGTTCATATTCTAGAAAACAATGTTCCACTGTGATACAAGTGTCAATTGTTCCTTGTACGAATGCATGACAATGAATTTTATGATTCATTATCATTCGCATTGACAAAGTATCGTCTTCTTCATATACTGGAATTTGAACAAATTTATATCTGATTATTCTTCTCGTAGAAGAATTCCTTGAAATATGGCTTTCCGCATCTGAGTTGTCTAATTTGTGTTTTTCTAGTATGCTAATCCTTGGTGTGCTAGGGCCAACATCCTCTTTTTTTTTAGAAATTGAATCTCTTGACGAAAATATTGTATTCCTCAAAACTAAGTTTCTTGGAATAGGAAGAGTAATATCGACCTTGTCACCAATCTCCTTAATTTTTATTTCTGGGTTTATTTCCATGTCCACCATGCTTGGCTACGGTGTAAAGGTTAAAACCTAATCCCTTGGCCATGTCAATTGATGAGGATTGACTATGGTAGGATTTATTAGAATAATGGAGTTTGATCCATGTCCATGCACTTCAGTATTCAAATGAGAGTGCATTGACATAGGATTTACAAAATTTACTAATTGGTAAATCATCCTATATTGGATTTCCACTCCGTTATTGGATTGTAGTAATTCTTCCAATCCAGAAGTATGAATTCGTAAGACCATAATCCTCTTAAGATTAGGATCTTTAAGACTAACTATATATCCTGGTCGAATCATTCCATAAGAGTTTCCTAAAGCTAGGTTGGCATGGAACCCTCCAACTAGAGCTTTAGTGAGGGTAGTCCATCTCTTATTTAGTAATGCAACTTGGATAGGAACATTCATATTACTACAGAATAGACCCTGTACTCTTACTTGTACAACTCCTAATTATACATAGTGATACTTGTTGTTTGCTCGCTTCACAAGTTCACGCAGCTTTAATAACCATTCATCCTTAGAAGATGTACATGAAATTATTATGTACTAATTTATCTAAAAACTTCAGGCTCTTAGATTTTGTAATGGATTCTTTTTTAGCTTAACATGAAATTAATACGGATATTAATTATTTTAGTCAACTTTTTTTTTCCGTATACATATCTAACCAGATTTTTTTTCTTATTATACATATTTAGCTATACATACAAAAAATCCAAAAGTCCCTTAAGAACCTAGACAAACATTCAAAAAATCTTGGTCAAACTATTAGCAGTTGATTCACTAAACCTACTATCGACAAGCCAAACTATCAGTTGTTCGTGGACAAATTAGGTTGGCCAACACATTGTTGGCACATATTCATTGATAGTTGGTGTCGACAAGTCGGTTTCCATCAAATTTAAAGAAATCCACTACCGATTCCACCAATCCCACTAATTTCCACTCATCTTCACCAATTTTCATTAGATTTCAAATGTAAACATATGAAAAATGGCATATCATATGAGTATCAGACCAAGTATTTATAGATTTCCACTTATCTTCACTGGTTTTGCTTAGGTTGATTTGGATTTTCTTAGATTTGATTTTATTATATTGAAATAGTATTTTGATAGGTAGAATTGGTTTATGTGAGTTGGAAAATTGTTTTTTGATGCATGATTTGGTTGATTTGTTGGTGAAAATTTTAGTTTTTCTAATGATATGCACAGTGACTAGGTTGGTCGGCCGTTAATCATTTTTTCTAAATTTCTTTGAAAAATAATACCAACAATACAACATAAGCAAAAACATAATATAATAAAAATAAATAATTGATATAATAATATTTCAAATTCAAATGAACCATTCGATGCGGCCTTGGCCAGCTAGCTAAGCCCAAATCCCATATCACAGCAGTTACGTTTTCTCCCATATATTTGATCACAAAACCATTTGTGTTCTATTTGATCTATTGAATTTTTTTGATAAATTAATTAGTAATTTAATTGATTTAACTTTGAAACAATGACTTTTATCAAACAATCATTGATTACCAAATAAAATCACATTATATATGCTCTATGGATTTCGAACCTCTAACAAAATAAATAACGTTATAAAAGTTTAGATCTATATTTACCTAGATCTTTGTGAGTTTGATGCAAAATTTTAACAATTTTGTTTTTGTTTTTGCTTTTGCTTTTTTTTACAGAAAAAGTGGTTGATATTGGGCCACATGGTGTGCCGGCTGAGAGCTTCTCCTTTAAGAAAAAAAAGTTAAGTCAAATTATAGTTAAATATATATAATGAGAAAAAAGGTGGTTGAATATATATATATATATATATATATATATATTGACTGGTAATTTTCACTCTAAGATCAATTTTAAATAATATTACTGAATATCAAAGCTAAACCTACAAGGTTGACTATAAAGCCCAAACCAAAAAATGTGAGGTTACATGCCTTTCATTACCTAGGCATAAAAACAAAAGTACATTCACTAGAAATAATATCTTTTCTACACGCAAACAATATCTCAACAATACCAACCTCGAAAGTAGAAGATAGCGATAAATAAGAGTTATTCACATTAAGTTTTGACCTCACCTATTTACTCAAAACTTAACTAATATTAAAAAGTTAAATTAGGTTTCATCTTTTAACTAATTTACTTTTTAAAATTATTAAGTTACATTATCAATTTCTAAAATGTCTACATAGATATTAAATTTTTATCATTATCCGTTTTTTTTCTTTTCATCTTTCTGTCTTTTACAAATGTTAACCTTTTATCATTTTAACCAACACTTAAAAAAAGTTTGGTTGTACCCAATCATTACTATTATTGTTATTATTCCCTATCTTGGTAAATCATCCCATACTCTCAATCTCATAACTTACACTTTCTTTTGCACCAATACCTCTCATATCTTTGTTGCACACTTGATTTAAATGTGGATACGAACTGAATTGAGCTCGAACATGAGTAGGTTCAAGCTTGGCTCAAATAAAAAAAGTGTCAGCTTAAGCTAGCTTTATTAAGTTGAAACTTATAAAAAGTCTCTCAAAGCTCAACTCTCATAATTGGTAGATAATAGAAGCCAGAATTTTGAAGTCAATATCATCAAGTTAAAACTAAAGTTATAATATTTGGATAAGATGTTTTACCTCAGGCGATTGAAAACAGTTATAGGGAGATTGATAACCATGCTTCAAACAAAAATTAAGAAATGGGGCATATCACAGTTGGCCTTATCCATCAATGATGCAACACCAAGCATATGATCTCTATTATTAATTTTTTGAAGTGATATTCACTGGTAAAATTTACATGCCATATAAAATGATTCATTGAATTCTTCAAATAAAAGATCACTCACCTTAAGCCTTGTTGGAAGCAGGCTAACAATAGGATGCCCTTAATCAAATATATATAGGAATCTAGCTAGTCAACCTTCAATTGTTGTAGTGTTGTCCAACAATGAATTTTCTTTTATCAGGGAAACTCCATGAATAAAAATAGATAAAGCCAATATATTTGGACCATACAAATATAGAAAAGGGCAAAACTTGCAAATTTCAAAACAAGTAAACTTTACAAATGAAGCATGAACCTATAACTAAGTAAAATGCAAAATTTTCTATCAAATTTAAATATTTTAAACAAACATAGGAAGGTGGCTAGTGAATTGTATTTGTAGATCATGTATTCAAAAAGAAAACAAACATCAGATATAATTTTTTAGTATGTCCGCATCCTAATATCATAGTCTTTAGCTTCAGCTTCATAATAGAGTTTGACAGAAAATGTTTACAAGTATATTTTGGAAGGAAACATGAAATCAAGTATAATACATGGATTGAGAAATATACCTATTGGTAAGACACTTTCTTGATTAACTGCTTCTTGACTATCATTTTCAAGAATACCATTTCTTGTTCAGAATTGACATCTTCATTTCACAAGGAATCACCACCAAAAAAGATTCTCTATATTATTTTCATTTTTTTTTTGTCAAGTAAGTATGAGTAGATAAAGAAAAGGCCAAGCAGACTTGAACAATCTAAGCTCGCCTAAGCTATAATCGGCAAAGACAACAAGGAATTAAACAACATGTCTTTCTTTGTGATAGACCCTAGGTTACGACCAATAAGAAAGACTTGCTACTCTTTTGAGGAACTATCAAAAGCAAGCCAAAGATAGGGTTCAAGAGAAAGCAAACCGAGGAAAAAAGAAAAGGAGACCAAAACAACAAGATCAACTATTACCAAACAAACAAAGCAGCAATAAGGAAGAAAAAATAGCAAGGCGAAGTAAGAGGCCTAGCAACATAGAAAGAAGGAGCATCCAAGAAGGTAGAGATCACAAACCAACCATTTGCCAAAACACCAAAGGAGTAAAAAGAGCCCGAGTAATTCCAGGGAGGAAGGCTGCTTCAAGAGTAGATAAGGATTACCCACTTCAAGGCTCACTAGGCGACACCAACACCAGCAGAAGGAGAGCTCTAGAGCAAGGGAGCAATCAAAGACCAACCTGATTCCAAAATGCCAAAGTAGACTGTAAAAAGAGAGGAAGAAACTCTAATGATTGTAGCAGCATCGGAAGTAGACAAAGGCACCTACACCAGGGCTCACTAGACAATAGGTTAACATATCCAACACAAGCAAATGTATATAATAGCAAAAAAGACATTAGAGAAGTAAGAACTTAGAAATGGATTACAAGCAACCTAGGGATGGAAAACCATCAGAAGCAAAGACTCTTGAGCCAAGAAGCAAAAGAGGACCACAAGTAGCAACTAGTAGCTAGTCCAAAAGAGAAAATTTCAGGACCATAAATGATGCCACAGAACACCAAAAAAACCTATAAAACATCACATAGTTAGAGAAAATAAGGCTCTTAAACACTAGGTACCAGCTGCAACATCAAGGGCCATCGAAAATGTAATTAGACAGCTTCCATTTACATTTAACAAGGTCATCACCGGACAACTTCTTTATCCTGGACGAGCTACTAGCCCTCTATTTGACAAGATTGGTGAAAAACTTCACAATAATGGCATGCTCTTTCTCTTTATTTGAAAAACATTGACAATTCCTTTCAATCCAAACGACATGGACAGCAGCAGCTAAACTCAGTTTAACCAATAAATGCTTAAGGCTATGCAAAATCCAGTGGTTACCAACTTTATCGATAAAGATAGACCATGACTCAACAACATACCCAATGTTACCTAACGATATGATACTTCTTCAAATTTCTAGAGTTATGGAACATCCAAAGAAGAGATGGTCAATCAACTCTTATTGAGATTTACAAAAGTAACAAAAATTATTTTCAACAATGCCCAACCTCATCAACTTATCTTTAGTTTGGAGCCTATTTCTAATGGCTAACCAAAGAATAGTCGAATACTTGGGAATATGATATTTGAACCAAAGAAGATTAGCCCAATTCACACTAGGCTTACAACTTCTCAAGAAGTTCCAAGCCTTATTTATATTAAACTTGCCTACACTGTTAGATCCTCACTTTACCAAGTCATCCTCCTTTTAGGAGCATTTGGGCTTGTATTTCGAATCTCCCTAAGCTCCCTAAAGGAAGCATGAGGCCAAAACAAAACACCATTTCTATTGATTTTACTCACTTTTTCATATTTTTGTATACTAGAATTGGAGAGAATCATTTCCCTATACTTTTCAATAAATGGCTTAGGAGGATGCCAATTATCAAACCAAAAGGAGATGTCCTTGCCATATCTTACATCATAAAAAGTATGCTTTCTCACCAAATTTCTCAACTTAAGAATATCCCTCCAAGTATGAGAGCCATTTTGGGAAGGTTTAATATCCCAAAAAGATTTCTCCTTAATGTAGTTAGCATAAACCCATTTTACCCAAATGGACTTGTAGTTCTTATTCATAATATTCCATATGTGTCTAGTCATCACCGCTAGGTTCCACTCCTTAGTATGAACCATCCCTAAGCCTCCTTCTTCTTTGGGCACACAAATGTCCTCCCAAGCCACCTTGGCCCTTCATGAGCAAAAGTCCTTCCTTGACCCAAAAAAGGCTTTAAACCTACTCTCCATTTCCACGTGAATTTTAGAAGGGAGCACAAACATAGAGGACCAATATACTTGAATATTAAATAAAATGGATTTTGTAAGAGTGAGATGGCTTGCGAAAGAGAGAAATTTATTTCTCTATGAATTAATTTTCTCATAAATTCATTTGATAATAAATCGACAATCATTGCCATTGATTCTAGAAAAGCCAAAAGGAATTCCAAGGTACTTGAAAGGAAGGGTTCCTTTAACAAAGCCCTTATGCCTCAAATAGTTCTTGAAATGATTATCCCTCTTTTCAGAGCAATAGAAATTACTCTTGAGATTATTTGCTTGCAAGCCTGAGCAATTACCAAAGACATCAAAGGCATTAAGAAGACAATTAATAGACTTCTCATCCACTTTGCAAAATAGCATGAGGTCATCTGTGAAGCAAAGGTGATATAATTTCAAAGCCTTGCAATTCTTATGGAAATTGAAGGAAGAGTCCAAGGAAGCTTTATTCAAGAGGTCATATAACACCTCTATAACAATAACAAACAAATAAAGGGACCACTGCCTAAGGCCCCTTGAGTGCCCAAAAAAACCAATAAGCTCCCCATTCACATTGATAGAAACCCAAGCGAAGAAATACATTTTCATTCTTATTTTTAGTTGTTTCATAAATCTTTATACAAATACCAAGGATTAATCAATATCTATACACATAGCTTACTTCAATTAAGCCTTCCTCACAATTCATGGCAACAATTCATTTTTGACTATGACCAAAGCCAAAGCAAAGTATAACTCAACCTAGCCCTAAAAGTTAGTGAAAATGTTGAACCACAGAAGACATTGAAAATGGAAAAGGAAAAGATGAAGCGAAACCTTGTTATATACACCATATCAAGGTGAAAACATTATAAAGGAGCTAATTATGATTCCTATTTCTAATTAGTGACATAACATACATGTTTTCCTCATTTGTTCTTATGTTCTCTCATCATTGTTCAAAAGAAATATCAGGAAATTAGGTCATGAAATGATCAAACAATAGGTCAGATTGTCATAACAATATTGTCACATGCCTTTTAAGAAGAGCCACTTAACAGGTAGAACCTAGTGCCATACTATTCAGTAAGTACAATTAAATTGCTTACTGGTAATTTCTCAAATAGTTAAGCAGTAGTTGAGTCCTTAGAAGCCTTAAGTTCCTTATCTAGGTTAAAATCCCAATATCACATCTCTGGACTTCAGAAGGACCAATCTCACTGAAATATAGTTGCAATTCAAATGAAAAAAAGTAAATTAGCTTCCCTTACATGTCTTCATAATCAAGGTAATTGATTAAATTAACCATTCTATGGGGTTGGTACAATTTTATTTAACATTTAAGAGATTATATGAATATAGTCAGCAGAATAGGGTTGGAAAAATTTACCTCTAAATAAAATAGAGAATTTACAGTAGACACCACCATATTTAACCTCTAAATTGAACGAAGGTAGAAAAATTTTGGCCAAAAATTTTGATTTTTCATATTAAAACTTGTTGTAAATGGCTTTAGGGTTTAGCATAAAGTATTAAATAGATGTATCTTAGAATTTATGTTGATTTTTAAATTTATATTGTTAGAACCATGTTATATGTTTGGGGTTTGAATTTTAGAATTTGAGTGCATGAATGTTCTGTTTTTTATGGAAAGGATTATGATTTCAATGTTGATAGAAAATTAATTTAAAAAGGATTATGATGTTATTTTTAATTAGTAAAAGTAGATTTGATATATAAAATCATGAAAAAATTTATCATTAGGTGTGATTTATTTTGTAGGCACGATCTTGCCTACTGGGCGAATCATGTCTAATGACATTGTTTAATATAGGAAGGGGTACTTAATATTTTATTATAAGCAATTAGGGGTGATTGGTAGGTGTTTCACCTAATAGGGAGTAACTGATATTTGATAATAGACATGTAGGGGCAATTGATAGGTGTTATGCCTAGTGGGGGGCAATCGATATATGATAGTATACGTTTGGGGATACGGTAAGTGCAACATCTAGTGAAGGTGAAATGATGTTTTACATAATAAGGGTAAATTGAAATTTTACATATAAGAAGTAAATTGATATTTATAGTTTAGGTGTTTTATTTTAAATTTTTTTGTTTTTATTATAAATCTCTCCTTAAATTTTGGGTCCTAAGGCTTTATCTCGAGGCCCCATAAAGAGAGACCCCCTTGAACCTACCACACTCATTGGACAGTTGGACCTTTACAAAGGGCTCTGCCCCTTTGACATCAATTAAGTGTTCTATCCCTTTAAACCCCAATTATGAGAATACGTTATGCAATGACTCTCAAATATGCCTTGTAAGGAGCCTTTCTAAATTGTTTGTTCCTAATCATCATAAATCTCTTTACCAACATTATTTTTCATTTGAATATCATTTTTGAGCACTCAAGACCTAAAAGTACACAAGTTTTGTTATGTATTGGTTTATGGTTTATGATTTTGGGATTAGGATTTAAAGTTTACAATTTAGGTTTTATGGTTTATGGTTTTGTGTTTACAAATTTAGGATTTATGGTTCATGGTTATGGTTTAAGGTTTAGTGGTTATAGTTTAGGGTTTATGGTTTATAATTAAGGTTTTACTGTTTATAGTTTATGGCTTATGGCTTATTGTTTAAGGTATATGACTTTTGGGTGGGAGATTAGGGTTTATAAGTTAAAATTAATGGTTTATAGTTTTTCCTTTGTAGCTCATGATTTAGAGTTTAGAGTTTAGTGTTTAGGATTTATGAATTATGGTTCATTGTGTATGATTTAGGGTTTAGAGTTTGTAGTTTATGATTTATGATTTATGATTTATAGTTTATGCTTTATGAATTAGTGTTTAGAGTTTATGGTTCACGATTTAGGGTTCATGGTTTATGATTACAAATTGTAGTTCACAATTTAGAGTTTATAAGGTTTATGGTTCATGATTTAAAGGTTTATTGTTAATAGTTTGCGATTATAGTTTAAGATTTATAACTTATAGTTTACAGTTTAGAGTTTTGAATTAAGAGTTTATGGTTTATAATTTACGATATAAGGTTTATAATTTATGGTGTATGGTGTACAATTTAAAGTTTATAGCTTACAGTTTAAGGTTCCAAGTTTAGAATTTATGGTTCATGATTTAGGTTATGGTCTATGGTTTTGGATTTATACTTTGAGATTATGATTTAGGGTTTAAAGTTTTCAATTGAAGCTTTAAAGTTCATGGTTTAAGGTTAACAAATTCTGAGTTGGAGTTTAATGGTCACAATTTATGATTTTAGGGTTCTCAATTTAAGGTAAAATTTGATTTAACACCCCATTATGGAAACTAGCATCCTACCACCTATTTTGGGAAATATCATTTTATCTCTTATTATTGTAAATATTATTTTATTATCTATCATGAAAAATTGCATTTTAACTTAATTGGCGTGAATTTTCATACCGGGTTGAATCACACCTATTCCATTAATTTTTTTTCCTTTCCCGATTTCAGCACCTTTCTCTTAAAATTCTTTAAATTATTAATACTAACAATATAATGACCGAATATATATCTTAATATCTCAGTTTATTCAAGTTTTTGGCTTGATACGTAGTTTTTTTTATAGAAAATTGATTGACAAGAGTTGGAATTGATATGGTGAAAAATGTTAAGGTATTCAAACTATTCAAAGGTTAGGTATAAAACAATCTTGACATTATTTGAAATATTACTGAATATCAAAGACGAAGTCCACAAGCTTGTGTGTCAAGGCGGATCAAGAAAATGCGAGGATATAGATTTCGCATGGCCCAAGGGCCAAGGCAGAAAAAAAAAGCCTTTGTTCACTCGCCGTAATATCTACAGTACAAAACAATAACCCTTATCAGTAGATAGTCAAAAGAAATAACTATGATTCTGTGCATAGATCAGTTAAATGATCCCTCTTCAGTTCTAGCTAGTTGTTTCGACTGAAGTTAGCGCCCCAAAAAGTTGACAGTTGTTCATATTTGCGAAACGTTGACGCCAACTTTTCTTTATTTAATTGTAAATGTCCCATTCCAGTTTAATTTATTCCAACTTAATCCAATATGTTCAGTTATTTATATTTAATACTTGCTAAAGGAATTAAACCACTATTCACGTACTAATTTTTAATATTGCCACTAACCGGTTTAAATATGTTGGGCATCTCAAGCTACCAGCAAATGTCGGCTGATACTCTTTCTAGCTATTATATACATAGTGCAAACTCATGAAATTGAATATATATGTACATGATTAGATTAATAAATCCTGAAAGGAAAGACAAGCATTTTGTTACAAGGGTGAGTAATTAAGCTAATTACTCGATGAACATTTATGTGCTGTGTTTTGATAAGAAAGACGTGATACAGAGAGTGGTTCAGTTGAAGTCACAGGTGACGACATCATGACAAGAAAAAAGACTATATAGAATGCGACTAAATTGTTGCCAGGTGAAGCGATCTTGCCCTGTTGTATCCCATAACAATACGTCCAAATTCTTTTTTCTTAATTTTTTTGAAAACAAACCTGTAAAGAGCTTTGATCCACTCACTATACTTGGGTGGGATTTGACTCACAAGTTGATATAACTACTTTAGGCTTGAGGTAAATAAAGCGTAAACCCTTTTTCTGTTTGCTAAGATATTATAAAAATTTCTTTCACCCATTTTTTTCTTTTTAAAATAGATTTAGAGCATATCCCCCCATATTCAAACCAAAAGAAATAGAAGTAGTCGGTTGTATTGAAGTTAAAGCTTAGTGATGGAACGAGGTCAAAGAAAGGAAAAGGAGTGGAAAGAGAAGCAGAAATGGTAAAGGTGGAAAAATAAGAAGAGGTTAATATTTTATGTATAAAAAAACACAAGTTTAAGTTTTTTTATGATATATTATAATTAAAATTTTAATTTATCTGATTTAATAATTATAAAATTAGTTATCCAACCTATAATTTATTTTATTTAGTATAATTGATTCTATTTTTTAAAAAATAATATTTCTTATAATGGAATTTCATGTTAACCCCAAAAAAAAAAAAAAAAAGTGAGTTGGATGCTCCTTAGTGGGTGACAGTGGGTCACATGAATTAAGACTAAAAGAAAAGGGATGAGAAATCAATGACAGGGCGATTGCCAAAAGTTGTGTAGAAAGAATAGCTAGCTTTGGATATCTCCATGTTTGTCAGCATAACTTTCCCAACGTCTCTTTCACGAGAATGACCATTTCCAACTTTCTTGTTTTCTTCTACTCTTTTCATCTGTTTGTCTTCTTGTTCCCTCGAAATGTGTGTTTGATACTCCCTTTATCTCTCTTTTATATTTTTCAATAACTTGTAGTAGATTTTTGTTCACCGTTGGGTTACCGTGTGCTACTCAATTATGAAATCAGCATAAATCATTCCAATGGACTTTACTTGAAGTCATTTGTAATCGTTTTTCTTCATTAGTAAAAGTGTTTGGATTCCGAAACAAGAAAAAGGAAATAAAATTCAATTAAAAGTTACACGTTTAAGAACAAATTCATGGCCCATGCTTGCTAGCTAGCTTTTGGTGCCCATAATCCAAACAAGCAAACACATATCTCTCTCAGTCCAATTAATTAAGGAAACAAATTCGTATGAAACTCAAAGACACACAACCCTTTATTACTTCATAGAAGATCATAGGCCCTAATGAAAACTCAAGTTGATGTATTCTACTTTATAGGCCACTCTAATCATACGTACCAAAACATGGACTAAAAACTCATAGAATAATATAGTAATCAAATTGCCTGGTCTCTTGGTTTAAAACATTGACAAACTTGGGAAATGGGTATATTACAAATTGACAACACTGGGAAGTAGTAGTTGAATTTATAATTTCAACTGAAATGTTGATGCTCCAACCATGGCCAAAATCCCGACTGATCGTCCATGCCACAGAACATGCTGCTAAGGCTTTCTTCCTTACCCATCTGGAGGTCATGAGGCCTTGATGACGAATTGTGGTTGTGGAAAAGCTGAGCCACTCCGGTTGGAGTTGGCCTCACTGATGAAGATGAAGTTGGGAAAAGAGATCTACTTGTTGGATGATTAGATAGAGGGCTGTCAATAGCTGGTGTCCTTGATATATCCAACTTTACATCAGAACTGTTCTCACTTCTATTACTGCAAGATCCCTCAGTTTCTTTATTCAGATTGATCGATTCAGTCACTTCTCTGCTTTTCAGTGCCAATATCTGTAATCGTAATTAATTAAATTTAACAATAAAAAATATAGCTTACTTAGAGCTAGAGATGTATGCTAAATACATAAATAAATAATCAATCAGTCCATCCAAAGTTAAAGAAATGTTGATAAAAAAAGAAGCTTGCTGAAAAGCTTCCAATGGTTGAAGAAGCTACCAGAAATAAAGGTTCTTAAAATCATTAACCAAGTAAAAGTCAAAGGCATGAACCATTAATGTGAAAATAACATGATTGCCAACTTTTTTCTACAGAATCAATGCAAACTCATGCAAATAATCATCATCATCATCATCATAACAACAACTGAAGAATTCTTATGACTAACCTCAGCATGAAGCTTTTGGTTTTGAGCTTGGAGTGCATCATTATCTGCTTTGATGGCTTCATATTGTCTTTTAAGTAGATCGTAGTCTTTCTCAAGTTGCTTGGTTTTCCACCTAGCCCTTCTGTTTTGGAACCAAATAGCGATCTGTCTTGGTTGGAGACCAAGAGCCCTAGCCAGCTGCATTTTTCTCTCAGGCTCAAGTTTGTTCCCCAATTCAAAATTCTTTTCAAGGGTTTTAACCTGCTCCATGTTAAGCCTCCTTTTCTTTTCTCCTGCCTGTGATCCATCATCAGACAAATCATCCTCTCCATTTGCCTCTTCACCAATATCGACTCCCGAAAACGACATTGATCGCTTTCCTAGAAATGATGCAACCCCTGCACCAACAGTTAATTTTATTCAAATCTATAACATTTCAGAAAGTGTTCATAAATACTGTACAGATACATGTCTCAAGTGAGAGAGGGAGAGAGAGAGAGAGAGTACCATGAAAGTCTTGAGGTGTGCATGACGATAAAATTGGATTGAGAGAGGTGGGATGTTGACGATCATCTTCATGAGGTGCTTGCGGCATGAAATTTGTTGGGAAGAAAGCCATCCCATTGCAAGTCATGACCGATCTAGATTTGTGCCACAAATCTTATGAATTGCAGTGAAAATCTCAGGGTCATATTCAAACTATAGAGAAAAAATGAAGATTCTTAAACTGAAAATGAACAGAGATTTGATAAATTTTATAAGCAAAATTAGAGTTGCTTCATCAGAAAGGAGATGAAGAGAAGGTGGAATAGATAACTTATAGACCTTATCAGTCGCTAAGAGATTACTTTACATATAAAAATATACTTCGGGAGAGAAAGAGGAGAGAGGGAAGGGAGAGTGAGGATGAGATTCTTGATAATTCTATAGTTCTACTTCCCTTTATATGAGGGGAAATTTAACTTGCTGTTTTTGCTTTTCCTATTTGGAATGACTGATTAAGCTGTTGAAAAAAAGTGTAATACCCTAGTACAAAAAGTGAAAACAAAACAGTTCTTTACAATTTTTTTTAGAAACCACACTTGCTATATTCCAATAGGTCACTTGGATAAAAGATTAAAAAAAAAAATAATGAATACTACCAATGGAAGCGAAATTGCATATTGGAGTTAAATTTTGATGAGAACTTGAGTGCCAAGGGAGAAAATTAGTGGTGATTTTCGTATAATAATATATTAACTGTTGGTTGTGGCCCAGGCACTCTTTAAGAGACAAATAGTGGTGTATTCGCCAGAAAGACAGTTGTCTTTTAACATAAAGAAAATTACAGTAAGAAGAAAGCACTTACAATGAAAGAGAGAAAATGGGGTTCATTTTAAAAGCCCGTTTTATGCGAGGTGGGTGAGTTAATATAAGATATGTTTGATGATATATGATAAGTTAATTAAACGGGTAAATTGATGATATATGATAATATATTTTGTGTTAATTGTAGAAAGAGATGATGTTACTTAAGTTGCAAATAGGATTGATTTTTGGAGAGAGAATGTCCAGGAATCTAGGGATGGGTCCAATGAGAGGGGCAGGGCTTGCTACCTAACCCACCAACAGGGATCGTGCATTAAGACCAACCTCTTTCCAATCCATTATCCTTCCATCAGTTTCAGTTACGTTGTTGCATTTGCCATTGTGTTTGAATTTTGAAAGAAATAAACAAAGAGAGAGATGAGGGTTTTGGAAAACCCAAGCAAAGTCCCTGTTCTTATAACCCTACACGAGCTGGTCTTTTTTGTCTCTATACCCTCCATCCCTATCTCCACTCCTCTCTCTTCTGCCACTTCCCCCACCATCATTCTGCCACCTCCTCCTCATGTCCTATCCCGCACTCTATTATATATGTATATATCTTGCTTGTTATTTAAGTTTTTAATTAATGGGTTTTGCCAGAAGCGATAGTTTGATAGATATATATAGCACAAAACGCCCGTGTGGCTTACAAAATTCTAGCTCTCTAATTAATTTGTAAAGTTACGATTGTGCATTCATGATGATGGAGAACTGCAGATAGCTATCATGCATATATTTGCATATGAGATGATCGATCTGACTCAGGGCCACCTGTTGAAGCATCTTTTAAACTGTGCAATATTCAATTTTTTGGTTTCAAAATTTTGCTGCACAAGTTGTCATCTTGATGTGCTTTACGCTAAGCTATAAAAGTCAAATATGTTGCTTTCAATGGACAGTCACATGATGTTCCCTTCAAAACCTATCAATATTCGATCGAGTCTTCTGGGTTATCATTTTCCTTAACACCCGTTATACTGTTGTCTACTTTGCAAAGCTAGTGTACTATGTTAGCCTTTATCTATGGCCCCTCTACAAGTCTTTTATTAATCTCCCCTGTATTATTATTTATAAATAATTTTTACATCTCCATTTCATTTCTCTCAGTTACTACATTAATTCTTGAGGATATTCATTTTGGTAAAAAATAAAGATATTAAGATGCAAACTGAAAATAATAGGTGAAAAAGACGGTGCAAAGAATGTCATGCATGTAGGTAGAATAAAAATCAAAGACGTATAAAAAAAAAATAGAACTTTTGCTTACTCCTTTACCTTCTATATGAATATAGGATGATGGATTAAGCTCCCTACTTGAAGAACCTCCAAAGAAGTGCACCTTCCAAGCCAAATTTTAGAGAGAGGGGAGAGCTTTTAGTTTGTTTTGTTAGACAAAGTTAAGTGTAAAAATACTTATGTTTGTTCAAAATGAACTAAAATGCACTTTTTATAATGATGACTTATTTTATAATTTTAAAATGCTTATTTGACCCAATAAATTCATAATTTGAAGTCTTACCATACATATGTATCAAATATATACCTTAGCCACCTTAATTTCATCTCACTAACTTCTTAACTTTTAAAATGTTATTTTTACATTCATATAACATTTTATATGATTTTCATTATTCTTGGAAAGGTGTTAGCTATCCTTGAATAATTAATCCTCCTTTTCGAAAACTTAGTTTATTAGTGTGATCCTTTAGGTTCACTGTGATGTAACTGTGAGTCATTTTTTCAACAATATGTCATAGCCCCTAAACTATAATGAACAAATACTTCATCGAACTTAATATCTTTGATCATACATTCAATGTAGGTAATATTCTTTCGTTGTCCAATCTGGATCAAATTCGGACTCATGGATTGTCAAAGTCGTAATTTCGATTTTTTATGAATCATTGATTTAAATATTCGAAACATGCCATAACAAACATTCTTCATATGACTTACATTATACTCTAGTCAAAGATCCGATTTTTAATATTTATTAATGTTAACTTCAAAATTTAGATCCAGATCGAATTAGTGAATATTTAGAACCCAATACTTTATGAATCAACGAATCCCATCTTGACCGTTATTCTTCTTCACATACAAATAACACATACCTAGTGTGACTTGTCTTACGAGATGTGGTTAACCTCGTATATATACACCATATGAATCACATTTATTCGTATCAAATTTGACCATATTGTCTAAAGTCAAAAGATTACTTCGTATACTAGTATGATCTTATTATAAGTTATTGACTATGATTTAATAACTATGTGGCTTATTGTTATTTAGTTATGTTCAAAAAACAATTCTCTAACTATTAATCTATACTAATACCATAATGATATGACCACCATCATCAACCGCATTGATGTTATCTGATGACATTCAATGGAGATATTTAATATGTCTACTATGTGATATAATTGCCTAAGTTATGTCAAGTTCATAGGGAACAATTCGATGATTTAATTTGTAAATTAAGTGATTCATCTAGATAGTTACATACATACTTTATATCATCACAAATGAAAGAAAAAACTTATGTATATGAACAAAAAGACTATTTATTTGATTAATAATTCACATAAATGTACATATAAGATTAAAATACCCCCAGAATTGATAACACAAATGGTTCCTATGGCATATACTAACAAAATTCCTATTTGCATTATAGTCATTCGTTGTTGTATTGCATACCCATCTTCTCATGACGATGGTCTAGCTATTTCAGTGTCATCACCTTAGTCAGTGGGTCAGCTAAATTTTCTACTGTTGGTGTCTTTTGTATTATTATCTCTCCAGTTCAAATGAATTCTCTCCAAATATAATACTTCTGCTGAATATGTTTAGACCTTTGATATGCCCTTGGTTCTTTTGCTTATACAATAACACCGATATTATCACATAACATGGTTATCGAATAAGCTATGTTTGGAACTATAACATTTTTAGATACAAACTTGTGCATCCATACAACTCTTTTTTAGCTTTTGAAGTAGCAATATACTTAGCTTCTATAATGGAGTCAGTTGTGGCTAATTGTTTGAAACTCTTCCAACTAACAACACCTTTATTACAAATAAAAATGAACCCTAACATAGACTTTCTATCGTCGACGTCCAATTAAAAACCAGAGTCTGAGTATCCCTAAATGTTTAACTTTGAACATCCATAACTCAAAATAAGGTCCTTAGTCCTTAAGTATTTAAGGATTGATTTCACAGTTAACTAATGTTTCTCACCTAGATTAGCCTAATATCTACTCATAACACTTACAATAAATGCTATATCAGGTCTTGTACATAGCATTGTGTACATGAGTCCACCTACAGCTGAAGTATAGGGCATATTATGTATCCATTGTCATTTTTTATCGGTCTTTAGACTTATATATTTAAAAAGATGAAGACCGTGAGTGAAAGGCAAAAGTCTTCTTTTCAAGTTTTCAATGTTGAACATTTTCAACAATTTTTCATGCCGATGTTATTACCCATTAGTAGTATGTTATCTACATACAATATGAGGAATGTAATGACATGATTCTTAATTCAGTAGTAAACATATGGTTCATCTGAATTCTTTTCTAAGCCAAATGATTTGATTGTTTCATTAAATCAGATGTTTCAACTTTTGGAAGCTTGCTTTAATATATAAATAGATCGATGTAACTTGTATAATTTAGGTGTTTTAGAAGCGGATACAAAACCTATGAGTTGTTCCATATATATGTTTTCCTCACTAAATCTATTGAGGAATGTGGTCTTGATATTCATCTGTCAAATTTCATAATCATGGTATGTTGCCATAGCTAACATTATTCAGATCGATTTAATCATAACTATAAATGAAAAAGTTTCCTCATAATCTAACCATTGTTTTTTAGTATAACTTTTTGCTACTAGTTGAGCTTTATAGGTCTCCACATTTTCATCCTTGCCAATCTTTCTCTTAAAGACCTATTTACAACCAATTGGAATAATTTCTTTTGGTAGATCAATAAGTGTCCATTCTTGATTAGCATGCATTGATTCTAATTCAGAATTCATTGCTTTTAGCCATCTACTCGAATCAGTATCCAGTATAGCTTCCATATAGTTTTTAAGATCATCATCATGATTTATTTCTCCTACTAAGTAGGATTCAAAATCTTGCTCATGACGAAATTTTTATCTTTTTAGAGGTCTTGATACCCTAGAAGATTTTCATGTTGGAACCGTAATATCTGATACTGAGGCTCGTTAAGTGGATGATGCAATCTCAGTAATGTCAATTTGAGGCTCTTTGAACTCTTCCTTAAGCTTAATGTTTCTTCCTACACCACATTCTTCCAAGAACTCATTCTAAAAAAAATGTGCATTCCTATTGACCATTATTCTTTGATCAGTCAGAAAGTAAAAGTAATATCCTAAACTATTTTTAGGATCTCTTATGAATTGACCTTTCTCTAATCTAACATCCAACTTATCTTTTTTAATTACTTTGACATAAGTTGGACATCCCCAAATTTTCATATAATTGAGACTTGAGCGTTTGGAATACCATAACTCATTTGGTGTTTTCTGAACTAATTTTGATAGTACTCGATTTAAGATATGCACAGTGGTTTGGAAGGCACATCCTACAATGACATCAACAAGTCTATAAAGCTTATGGTTGATTGTACCATATCTAATAAAGTACAATTCCTTTTTTTAGATACATCATTATGTTAAGGTATGTATGAAGGTGTCATTTGGGATATTATTCTATTGTTTTTCAAGAATTCTTGAAATTTTGTACTTAAGTATTCTTTTCCATGATCTGATAATAGAATTTTAATACTTTTTCTAGTTTGTTTCTCTATTTTATTCTAGAAATCTCTAAACATTTCAAAGGATTCTAATTTGTATTTCATTAAATATAAATACCCATTGTAACATCCCAAAACTATAATAAAACATATGACTTCAAAAGACTTCAAAAATCTCTTAAATAAAGTCAAATCTTAAATACAAAGTTTTTCAACCACAAAAGCATGAAAAACAAAAATCTTTCAAACAAAACATACAATCAAATAGTTACTAAACTAATTTTTTTTTTCTTTTAGCCAATCTTCCCAGCTAACTTCTCTTATTCTTTATTCCCCAAAGCTAAACAGAAACTCATACTTTATGACATCTTTAATCTGCAAAAATGTTAATGACGAGGGGTAAGCCATCAACTCGGTAAGCAGAAGCTTAACGTTATATATGCATACTTAAACATTTAATTCAAATATTAATAAAGAAAATCAAATAAAAGAAGGTCAAACAGAAAACCAAGTGCTTACACATATAAAACCACAAATAAATAAATAAATAAATTATTTCAGAACCTTTCAAACTACCAAACTTAAGTCAAAATTTATTTTAAACTCTTGTCATGTAGTGTCACCTGTACTCCCGGTGACCCGGCCAAAATTTCAGAATCAAATGTCACCTGTAATCCCGGTGACCTGGCCAGAATCTCAGAAATGTGCACAACAGAACAGATAATCTAGCTGGACCAAACTTATAGTTTCAGAGTTCAGAGCAGATATTCAGAGACTACAGACAATGAGTCAAAACCGTATATATAAACAAAATTTCAAATCATAAATGTACCATAAATAATTTTATTGAATCAATGTCTGAATAATTAAAATTTAAGTGGAACAAAAAGTATACGAAAATATTTTATAACTTGCAAAAGTCATTTGATACAAACAGAATGAAATATCATTTATATAACTTACAACCCGTGTATGTGAACAAAACAATTATATATATAAATCAAAGAAACATATATATATATTATATAAACAAAGCATTTGTAGAAATTCTTTGGGTTTGATAGAAAACGTTTATAAAAATATTATATAGCTTGCGAAAACCAAATTTTTCAGATTTGAGTATCATTTCCAAACATATAACATTTATATGCATACAAAAAGAATAGTTTCTACTTACCTCGACTACCAGCAAAAGTCTACACAAACCCTTATACGATCCAAGCTATCACGCACAACCTATTCAGATCCTAGCCAAAACCAATGAATTCAAATTGTAATAATACTCTTAGTAATATCCTTAAATCCCGCTGAAAATCTTCAATTCCAAACTAATTTTACAAATTCTAAGAGTGTCTAAGGTGAATAATCCTAGACTTAACTAACACATATTTATACTGTATAACCTTTGTTCTATGAATTTTATAAATTTTTACACAAATTAAACATTACAAAACTTTGCAGGGACAAAGAAGACATATAGATGGTTTACCCAAAAATTATTCAGCTAAAAAAAATAAATATAAACTTCTAAAAAAATTACTTCCGTCCACAGCTCCTAATCACAACAACAGTTTTCAAGTTTGACAGTTCATGCTTCCAGCAATTTTATAAAATTCTGTATAACTCAAAAATTCATGAAATTTTGCAAATATAAACTTAACATATTGACGTTTTTATCAAAAAAATATGAACCTAAAAATATTTTAAAAGTCATGCAAAACGAAATTTTTATTACAAACCATTAACACTGTCAAAAATATTCCAGATTGAACATATACTCTTATAATAATTTTAGTAGATAACATAAAATTTACAAAATTTTGAAAACTTTCAGAATTAAACTATATATGCTAATTTACTTATAAAAAAAATTATTCGAGTCACAATCAATTCAAAAAGAAACTGAAAATTATATTTCTTTACTAGTCACAAATTTTGTTAAGTAAATTTCAGGTTTAACACTCAATACTTTAACAATTTTAATAAATTATATTAAATAGATAAAATTATGAAAATTTTCAGAACATAACTAGACATATTAATTTATGTTAAAAAAAAATATTTAAATTGAAAACGCTGAAAAAAATATATATAAAAAAAAAATCTTTTACAAAATTAAGATATCAACAAATTACTAAAAATTTGTATTATTATTATTTTTTCTTTCTTTTCATAAAACAAAATTAATATATAAAATAAAAATAGAATTAAAGGTACATAATTTCCTTTTGTTTTTAGTAATTTACAAACTAATATAAAATTATCATGAAACAAACAATTTACAATACAAAATTGAGTCGAATCCTAAAAGAAACCCTAATCTTCAAATCATAAAACACCTATATATCAAAATAATAAAATATTGAGACATACCTTAATGAAATAAAACAACACTATTTCCTTGCTTTAGTCTCCTACTCACAATTCTTCTCTTCCTAAAATCATTACTCCAAACCTTGCTCTTTGTTTTGAAAATAAGAAAATCCTCTCTCTCCCTTTATTAATAATGATTTTATTTTTCTTTAAAGATAAGTTCTTAAAAATAAGCCTACATTTATCACAAATAAAATATCTCATCTCTTAATGGAAAATTTTAACTATTATCTAGATTTTACCTAATAAAATATTTTTAAAAATTAAACTCACCTTATCCCCTAAAATTTAAATTTTATCCTATTTAAAATAATGATAATAGTTATACTAATGATAATAATAATTAAAAGGTGAATATTACACCCATACCGAGAATAATCGTCAATGAAGGCAATGAAGTAATGAAAGCTTCCCCTGACCATATTACTAAATGGTCTACATACATTTGTATGTATTAACTCTAGTAATTCTTAAGCACGTTCCCTTTTATTCTTAAAGGGAGATTTGGTCATTTTTCCTTAGAGGCATGATTCACATGTTGGATAAGATTCAGAATCTACTAAACTTAAAAGCCTACTTTCTCTAAGTTGAATCAATCTTTTCTCTTCAATGTGACCTAATCTATAATGCCATAAAGCTTGGGGTTTGTTTTGCTTCAAATTCTATTATTAATAACAGAATTTATATGATAATCATTCAATTCCAATAATACAGACCATTTGTATTTATAGCTTTGTCCACTACAATATTTTCACAAAATGTCAAACATTCATTTGCATTAAATCTAACATTATAACCAAGCTTACATAATGCGAAAATAGAAATGATATTTTTAGTAGATTTTGTAAAATACAAAACATTATAAAGCCTCAAAATGTGCCATGATGGTAGTCTAACTTGGCAAGTTCCCACGGCTTTGGTTGTAGCTTTTGCTTCATTTACCATTTTCAAAATGATCTCACCTTGTGACAAAATAGAACTATTTTGCAATGTTTGCATAGAAACACACACATGAAAGGTAACTGATGAATTTATAATCCAGGAATGATTATTTGAATTCAAATTTAATTTGACTGTTCTTCTTAAGGTTGTCCAGGTATAAAGGATAATTCTTTTTCCAATGTCCATCCTTTTAGCAATGGAAAAACTTTCCCTTCACTTTTGCCTTTTCTGCCTTGGTAGCACATTTATTAAAATTCCTCTTCTTAGGTCTAATATTTGGACCTTTCATTTGTTGCTTTTTGGGCCTTTTACTAGCTCTATTGGTAGAAGCTGCATAGACATCCACATGTTTAAAGTCATTCTTCTTTTACTTATAAAACTTTTGAAGCTCATTGAACAACTCAAGGAGTGTCCGCTCTATCCAATTCAAATTATAATTGGTTATAAGCTATTTATAACTCAATGGGAGGGACTGTTGAATCAAATTCACTTTAACGTAGTCTGATAGGACAATGCCCCAAACATCCAACTGCCCCAATGCATTAATCATCTTTGTGACATGTTTATCTGGGAGTATGCCTTCCTTTAATCTCATGTTAAAGAGCAAAACATGTAGCTTGTACTCGACTACTTTGAATTTTTGTTGTATAACTTTTGTAAAGCAACGATGATATCATAAAACCTTGAAACATTTTCATGCTTGGTTTGGAGCTCCTTATTCATTGAGGCTAACATGTAGCCTCAAGCTTTCTTATTATCCTCAACCCATGCCTTAAACGTCTTACGTTCCTCATCGGATGCATTTGGAGCCATATTAATAGGAAACGGTGGTTTCAAGACAACCAATCTTTTCGAAGTCTAATACTATTCAAAGATTTCTTAACCAATCCTTGAAGTTGGATTTAGTCAAAATATTATTATCTAAGATCTTTATGAGTACGTTGTTAGCCATTTTTCAAATCTATCACAATTAAACAAAAATATTGCAAAGAGAAACAGTTTTATTAGTGAATCGAATATGTGAATTTAAACCTTTCTTAAATCCATAATTAGCTTGCACTATTTTATTCGAATCCCACATTCCTTTAGACAGGATCTAGAAATTCTATTAGATTAAATTTTTTAGTAGGGAATCAAATTCTTATTAAACTTAATTAACTTCACATAATAGAAATCTTGGTTAATTAAATTTAATAAGTATAAAACTCTTTCCATTTATATCTCTATAGAAAACTCAATTCATTTAGCATGCTCTTCACTCTAGATAATTCATATAATAGAAATCTTGACACTCTTTCCAAAAAAGACATTTTTGATCGTGTCCTCACATAATAGAAATCTTAGTTATGATAAAAATAACAATTCAAAAATAAGATAAATTTAATTCCATGACATAAATCCTATATCCCTCATATAACAGAAACTTAAGATATTAAAATTTATATTATAGAATTCAATTATCTCATGATAGGAGACATAGATTTAACAATTTTAATTACGATATTTAGGTTTAACTTAATTTTTATTAATTTCAATTAAACAAGGCATACATACATCTGATATATGCATAATTTAAAACATGATCGGATGATAATGGGGTTTTCAAAATTACAACCTAATGACATACTATTCACCTAGGTCTATGTCTTTATTCAAATCACTATCTAGATGGTCTTCGAGTCCTCATTCAATCACTCCGATTACATTCAAAACTAAGACATACCCGATAAAATAAAATTAAATAAATGGGATAAATTTATTTAATGCAAGTGCCTTAATTAAAAAAAATATTACAACCGTTATTTAAACTTTAAAAAATGACAAATTCCACCCATGATCATCTCATAATCATCCATCATTCACATTAACATTTAATATAAATTATGAATTCATTCATAATCTATTAAATATTAATTCATAATATATGATTTAATCAAAATCATAATTAACAACATGCAATGATTCAATCATTTAAGTATAAATGACATGATGTATATTATTCAAATATTCATAATATTTATTTTAGGTAACATTTATCTAACACTAGACCATGACAACTTTCACACTTAATTAACATTAAGTGATAGTTGACCTTGTGCATCTTTATCAACCTATACATTCAATCATATTAATGCAAGTTGATACTTGTACACAATGTTTCATTCGACTAATGCACCTAATCTTATTAATGCAAATTGATTCTTGTATACAATCTTTCATTCAACTAATACACTTAATCTCATTAATAAAAGTTAATTCTTGTACACAGTCTTTCATTCAACTAATATACTTAATCACATTAATGAAAGTTGATTCTTGTATACAACTTTTCATTTAGTAAAGTGAACAAAATCATGAACATTATCTCATGGCTCATACACATCCATTAGGGATGGCAATGGGGAGGGGCGGGGAGGGGATATCAATCCCCGTCCCCGTCCCCGTCCCCGTAGGGGATATCAATCCCCGTCCCCGCCCCGTCCCCGTTACGGGGATAAAAAATAATCCCCATCCCCTCCCCGCGAAGGAAAATCCCCTCCCCATCCCCTTCCCGTCCCCGCAGGGAAAAATCCCCTCCCCATCCCCGCCCCGTTCCCGCGGGGAAAAATCCCCTCCCCATCCCCGCCCCGTCCCTGCGGGGAAAAATCCCCTCCCAATACCTGTAAATATAAATTTTAATTCTTTTATGTATTTCAATAAATAAAATAAATCATATTCTTCCAAAATATCACTTGCTACAAAAACTACAAAATATTCATTATTATTTTAGTTCAAATACAAAGTTTTCATAAATCATAATATAAAAATTTCTAGAACTTAAAGTTATAGTTTTAATAAATCATAATGTAAAAATTGTTGATAATTGATAATTCAAAAATTAGTAAAATTAAAGTTATAGTTTTAATAAATCATAATGTAAAAATTTCTAGAACTTAATAGTTTAGAAATTATTATATTAATATATTAGATTTAAGGGGTGGGGAGGGGTGGGGAGGGGAGGGGATGGGCCGGGCCGGGGCGGGGAGGGGAGGGGAGGGGAGGGGCTGGGCGGGGTAGGGCGGGGAGGGGCGGGGCGAGGCGGGGAAATATGTATTCCTGTCCCCGACTACGGGGATTTTTTTCATCCCCATCCCCGCCCCTTTCCCCTTTTTTATCGGGGAATCCCCTCCCCGTTAGGGTCGGGGAGGGTCGGGACCCCTAAAATCGGGTCCAAATTGCCATCTCTAACATCCATTACCATTCAAAACAATATGCAAGTACTTTCACCATGCATCATATCCTTTTAGATTATATGTAATTATATACATTAATCACATACATCATAATCTTCACCTAAATGTCTTAATCAACATTAAAACATCATTTAGCATGTCTAAATGTGAACTTAAAAAAAAATCCATAATTTTTATGAACAATTTCAACATAGATATGCAAATGTATTAACGTATCTCTATACATCAAACTTTCTGATGCATATACCTTACATGAATGCTCTTAGTTCATGCATTTTATGTACGATACACTAAATTAGCATAAATTTTTCAATGTATATCATCATATATTTCCAACAACCTGCATTAATAAAATTCCAGGATTTAAATTTCAATTCTCAAGTCAAAAAGCACATGTATATCTAAATCAAGCATATATACATGCATCCTATGAACACTTTAAAGCACATGCTCTTCATCTTAAAATCATTAGAACATGGGAAAAAAGAATTAGAACTTAGCCAAGAAAGATTTAGCCAAGAGTTATAAAGCAAAACATACTTGGAAAGCTTGATATCCTAGCAATCTAACAACATGCATGTACACATATGATATATATACATACCCTTATGTATAAAAATCATATATTTAGCTTCAAAAAACATGCAAGGAGTTTAACCATGCTCTGATACTATTTGAAAATAATAGGTGAAGAAGAAGATGCAAAGAATGTCATGCATGTAGGTAAAATAAGAATCAAGGCATGATTAAAGCATATAAGAGAAGGATGAAACTTTTACCTATTCTTTTGCCTCCTATAGGGATATAGGATGATGAATTAAGCTCCTCATTTGAGGAATCTCAAAAGGAGTGCACCTTCCAAGCCAAATCTTTGAGAGAGGGGAAAGTTTTAGGTTGTTTTGTAAGACAAAGTAAAGTGTAAGAATGCTTATGTTAGTTCAAAATGAAGTAAAATGCACTTTATATAATGGTGGCCTATTTTTCAATATCCAAATTCTTATTTGACCTAACAAATTCATATTTGAAGTCTTACCATACATGTATATCAAAAATACACCTTAGCCACCTTAATTTCATCTCACTAATTTCTTAACTTTTAAAATGTTATTTTTACACCTATATAACATTTTATATGATTTTCGTTATCCTTCGAAAGGTGCTAGCCATTCTTCGGAAGATAATGTATACGCGACTCCATTGCCATTTTTGGGTTCCAAGCCATCCTCAAGTCTCCATACAACCTTTGAAGCAAAGAAGAATAAAGTTTTAGCAAATCCAAAGCCAAAAGAAGCATTGCACTTTTCGGTATAGTCTCATTGCATGCACCCAAGGTCCAAGTGAATAGCTTGCTCTAATTGATCCAAAAGTGTGACTTTGGAAGTCTATCAATGGCCCAAACATCCAAGCATCATTTTGAGAAGCCCAAAGAGCCCAAAATTGGGTTTTAGTTACATTGGAACTAAGTTAGAATTTAGTTGTTTTAGTTAGGAAACATAATTCCTAAAGTTAAGGAAAAGCAAATCACTTTTGTCTTTGGTTAATTACTATATAGACTTGGTTTAGAATGCATGACTTAACTTAATTCAAGGAAAGTCCATTTTGCCACCACTTCTTCCTTATATAAAAGGTGGTCATACTTTGTAAAAGGGTTGGTTAGCTTTTTGAATGATAATTTGAAGAAAGTTTTGTTGGCTTTTATCTCATTTCCTTTATCCAATCATTCTTGGTGGAAGACCCCAAGGTTGGTGGAACTTTCCTTTATGTCTTGGTTACATTTTATATTTCCCTTGAAATCTAAAGTGTGTTGTATGCCTCGGATTACTGTTCACAGTGTGTGTTTTTTGCAATTTTTAGTTTTTGCCAACAAATTTTGAAGCTAGTTTTGAATGCCTTGTTGATTGAGTTGTAGTTGACATTATATACCATTAGAAAGCTCTTTGAATTCTTTTTCCAATGATATATAATTTGTAAGATTTGGAGGTCATTTTTGGTTAAAATTGTGAGACAAATTGCTACTATATTAAATAAATAGTAATTTCCTAAATTGAGTTTGTGTGTTGTTGCATTGTCTTGATGGAAATTCACCAATAGGTATTCTGCCTTGCTTTTTAAAATTTTAGAAAGCATCAAAGATGAGAGGATATGCATATAACAAGTAGAAGGATGGGTGTCCCAGTGTGTTGAATTTATTGACCATTCCAATTTTACTTATGAATGCATTAAAAAGGGAATGAATATTTCATGGTCGTCTTCTAGTATATGATATGTGTCTCGTGATTTAGGATGGGTGTACCTGTTCAATTAGCAAAAATTCTTGAGAGCTTTAGACTTATAAGGACATGTATGAAACTAGCAAAGAGACTGACATCTCATTTAGGATGGCATCCCATATATGAGGATGAGCGTCCCTAACTTTAGACATTAAACATCTATATTTCGTCCATCTTTTGGTCATTTGAATTTTATGTCATGGACCTTATTAGCTCAACAATTATTAATTCTCAATTTTAAGCTTTGTTTTGGTATTGTAAAAACGCTTAGGGGTCCAATATAATGCATTCATGAAATTAAGGTACAACATATTTTATAAGTCATAAACCTAGCTGCTAACCCTCATTCCTTATTTCCTAAGGACACGAGCTTCCAACCAAAAGCTCAAGTAGCCTGTTTGATTAGATTAGCTTATTTCTTTGCTTGTGCTCTACGTGACTACCAAAGTATTGCCTCCCAAAGGTTGGATAGTGTTCTATCTTAAGCCATGAGTGATGACTAAAAGAGCCATCAATGCAGTTATAATCCTAAAACACCTTATATATGTTTTACATGTTTATGAATCTTATGCATAAAACAGGTTTCTTGGTTAGGGTTTTTTGGGTTGTTTGATTTTTAAAATTCTTAATTTTACTGTGTTACCAATTATCGGTACCCTCAAACCCCAACAATAGTATAAAAGCCACCATTTGACCTTTCTTTTATGAAAAATATACTTGTAATTTGTTTTGATTAATTGTAGATGTTGTTGCATGTATTTTAGATTAATCAAAACTGAATTAAAATTTGGTAAAGATGATTTACAATCATGTTGTTGCATGATTTGTGGAGTTACATGAACAACGCAAATTTTGTTAAATTATTGAGTGATGGAATCTTGATTTTTGTTTGAGTTTTGTTGATATTATAGGTTCATATTGGTTGAATGCCATTGGTTACTTGTTGCATAAAATTGCCTTCAAATCATGTTGATTGGATAATCTGAGGGTTGTCACTGGTGTGAGTACGATTTTCCCCTATACATGGCTTGTTGAAAATTGGGAATTTTTTTGTGTTTTCCTTCTTAGGGAAAATATGGAAAATTCAAGCTTGGAAATCCCCATGCGCTGTTGGCTCTAAGTTGTGTATGGTGGGTTGTCAAGCTGCACCCCTCCTTGATATTATGTTGTTGAGCACAACTAGACATTCTATGTCCAGCCATGCCTTTACATGATGTCCAAGCATGCTCTCGAGTCGTGCCTTTGAATAATGTCCAAGTGTGCCTATGACTTCCAATCATGTTCTTAAGCCCTAAGTGCTTCTAGAATTTTGTGGATTTCAGAAGCATGATTGGACACTCCACTTGCACACCTAACAGGGGTGGAAAAGATCAATTTGGTCTTATTTTGTTGAACTGCAATTGAATTGAGACTTTCTTAACTTTTTGGGTTGAATTGCAATTATGTAAAACTTTAGTGAACAAAATGTAATTTGTCACTTTGTAAATAATAATTAAAAATCTGATTTTTAATTGGAATGTATAAATATGGATGTATGCATGTATTGTGCTTAGTACGCAACCACTCACCTATATGTTTGACAATTTTATTTTTGGGTTTTTAATTCTTTAAATAGACTCTATTTGTCTTCCTTTCTCTTTATTCTTCTTTTAGATTAGATTTAAGTTTTTTTTTCATAGAAATTTGTAACTAAAAAATAAAGCCATGTAATTTTTGAAACTGAAGATGAAAGATAAAGACTGACCAAAGTTGACCAGCCAAACTCTTTTTTGCTTGAGAGGCTTGACTTTACTTATGACTATGTACTAACATGTTTATTTTATGTTGCAAAATGTATGTGTAGGTTTCATTTTTGCAAATATCACTAATATACAGCTTAAAATTGATGAGAGTGTTTAATTAAAGCCTTTAATATTGAATATTAAGTTTAAGATTTAATTGGTATCTTCCAATATAACGCCCTAATTAAAACCTTGTTCATTGGAACCTTGTTAACCAAAATGAATGGTACACTTCTACTAGGTAGAAAATTAACAGTTGATCATATTAGGTCCAACTTAACTAGTGCACTTTGCTTGTTTGGCAAAGTGAAGGTGAAGTTATAGGGAATTTGTGACCTTTGGACAAGGAAATAGCATTTAAAATTTTTAATTAATAAATAAACATACCGTAAAAGCCCTTTTTGAATCGCCCTTGTAGGATAATTGATTCATAAATATGTTATTAACACTTATAAAATGTTTATAGAATATACTTATATAAAAATGGTTTTTTTGACTTCCATTGATTGAGATAGATTGTGAAGTCGCTCTCAGAACCAAGGTAGGCCTGAACCATGGTATCTACATAGGATATGAATAACAAAAGGGCTAAACCATGCTCAAAGATTTGCTAGAATTATAAGGATGATATGTGACTTTTATGAAAGCCACGACAACAACAATCCATTGAAAAAGGAAACTAAGCTTCTTAAGGCATATATATGTGCCATGACTTTACTTCCATATGGAAAAACTCATATGTGAAACATGTAGCGACACATTTTATTAACATAAGAAACTTATGCCCCCTGAAAGAATTAAAGCCGCTAGGGGTTTTTTTTAGTAAAACACATAAAGTGTACTATTTGTTGCTTCCAAAAGAAAGGAAAACACACACTTATGTGTTATATTATTAGTTATGAGTAATAAGTGTGTATATATATATATACACACACACAGAGACACACTTGCAAGGTGCACCACTATAGTATATTATTTAATTTATTTAAACTTAACTTTTATTTACAGTTATGGCTTATATAGAATGATACACTGGACTTGGATTTATCCAACTGGATGAATCCAATCTAACCCTATACTTTCTTACATACAACTCTAATTACTTAGGATTATTTCATTTTAGTCCCTAAGTATCATAAAATGTACTTTTGACTCTAAAAGACTTTCTAATACTTAAAACCCTTAATCCAGAATTTAGATTGGATTTGACATTGATTTAACTTGAAAAATCTTATGTTTCTAGAGTTTGATTATCTATTTTTTATATATAACCCATAAGCTCTCCACTAAGTCAATAATGATCGAATTTGTGTTAGGCTCCTAACCCTACATATATCATGACATAGACCAAGAGTGGCCTCTAGCAAGATATTATGGCCATCTTATTAGTGAAGTGTCAGCATATGACTTTTTAAACTATTAGTGATACGATTACTCATACAATTTGATCCTTTTGTCATATGATATCTCTTTAAGACTAAGGTACATATATAGTGTCTTCTTTAAGGATATTTGAGTTACATAGACTAACTTATGTTAACAATCGAAAAACCATTGGATCGAGCATCAACTCAATCTTACTATGGTTATAGATTTAGTTAGTTATTGCCATTCGTCAAAGGGCCCTAACTAAGATATCAGCTTCCATGCTTGGGAGTGACAAATCCTTTGTTAATTCATCATAACTTTCATACAGATCTTTATATGGTCAATCACAACCTTTTTGGCAATCCTCTGACCAGATTACGTTAGGCTGATGTTAAACCATATTGATCTTTGCATAAGACGATACGATGACCTCAAGTCTAAGGATCACATGCACCTTTGTTCACTAAGAGGATAAATTCTATAGACACTAGGACAACCATCAATATGGAATCCTTTTGGTGGGTTATTTTGGTGTTCCCAATATGTACCCATGTATTATACTAAACAATCAATAAACAACTTTGATATATGAGAACTGTCATAATCTTTTAATGAGATTATTCAATACTATGATAACTCTATCACTATTACTCACACCTTTGGTCATGGTAATATCAAAGTTATGGACGTTTTAAGAATGACCGCTTAATATGCATATAGGGTTCTCACAATAAGGTGTCAAACACTGATCCCTTTGTCAAGGTTCAACCATTGCATTTGTCTAAGCATATATTAATATGCTTTATAGACAAAGAATGTCACAAGAAATTATAACTATGACCTTTATCAATGAACTTGTATCATCATGAGGATTGACTTTAGGGCATTAACTTCAATAATCTCCCACTTGCATTAGAGATGGAATGAGCAACCTTTAGATCTACCACATAACTTTTATTCTACTCTTCTTATTGCATATATTTCTTATAGTAAATAATGTATATTGTAATCTTTGAGCACACACCTGAAATGGTCTACACTCTCAAAAAAATGTCTAACCTCGAAATAAATCTTCTAATTTATACCTTTTTTAAAAGCCTTTCCTATCATATGCCTAGCTAATCTTCTTGTACCATCCTCTTCTTCCCATCACTTTCCTTATCACCATTGTTAGATTTGTAATTTAAGTTTTTCTGTTTCTGCATCACCTTCAACAGTTTTAGATTTGATTTCAACTTCAACAAGACTAAAAATCTCATCTTCATATGATGCATCACTCCAATGTAAGTCATCATCATGTTGGGTAAATACTTTATCCTCATAAGAACTTTGAGACAAGTTTGTTGCTATATGTGCTGTGAAGGTTGGTTTTGATGTTTGTGAGTTAGGTTCTACTAGTTGGGTGTTGGGTTGACATTTTAAGTGTAATAGTGTGCGAGTAGGATCTAATGTTTGTGTGTTAGGTTTTGATATTGGGTTAACTTTTTAGGGGTGGTAGAGTTGGAAACATTTCACTGTCAATGATGTAATTACCCTTTCCATTAGCTAATCTAGCTTCTACTTTTATCTACTCACTCTAACAAAGCTAGACCTCTTTATTTTCATTTGCAATACAGTGTTTCATATCCTTGATGAACACAATTAAGCTATACTCTTCTGGATAAACATTTGTTATTTCATATGGTATGCTACAAGCTTCAAATTTAAAAGTGAACGATATTGTAGAATTTGTCTTATAACACATAGAATTAGTTAAAACAATAACATTTAATTTAAAATAGTAACACTAATCTGTAATAAAAAAAACAATAATGTAAAGAAATTCATGTAAGCAATTAAGAATGTCATTAATGTAAAATTACTCTAAATAGTAGAGAAAGGAGTATTTACTTGAGCAATCAAACATTGTTGCATTGTTGTTAAATTATTGTCGTAACTTGCATCATTATTACAAAACCTTGTTACACTTGAGAGAATTAAGGTTTAAAGAAACCTCTCTCTTTCATGCCAATAACATTGCACTCTTGGGTTTCCCAACTTATGTAACAATGATGCAACTTACACAATGACATGACAATAACACTCATTTAACAGAAACATGGCATTATATAAACAAAACAATTAGGAAACATGGTACTATGCAATATTAAGAAATATTAAATATGTATGCAATATTAAAGAAGAATGTCATTAATGTAAAATTACTCTAAATAGTAGGGAAATGGGCAGTCACTTAAGCATTTATGCATTGTTTCATTGTTGTTGAATTATTGTTGAATTATTGTTGCAACTTGCATCACTATTACCAGGCTTTGTTACAACTGAGAAAACTAAGGTTTAAAGAAACCTTTGTTTTCATGCCAGTAGCACTGCACTTTCAGGTTTCCTAGCTTATGTAACAATAACGCAATTTACACAATGACACAATAACAACACCCATTTAACAAAAACATGGTAGTATAGAAACATAACAATTAGGAAACATGACAATATGTAATATTAAGAAATATTAACCATGTCTAGAATGTAAACTCTATATGCAAACATTAAGCATGTGCAATATTAAACAGGAAACAAGAATGTTAAGTAAACATCCATTATATAAACATATCAGTAATTTTAAAGCATGAAAACATAACCCTAATCATAGTAACGTAATGCACTCACAAAACTGATCATGCCCTAACATATAAGTCATACATAGAACTGAATGCTTAAGAAAATACTTATACGCAAGCCAAACAAAAGTAGTTAATACTCATACACAGAATTAAACACTCACAAAAATATAAGTCAACCTTAAATAATATGTAAATAGTATACATGCAAAACCTTTAGGTTAATTTGTTTTTTTGCCCTAACATATACATATAATATGTGACTTTAATAAATACCTTAGCATAACATAAATATTATAGTACCTAAATACCTTAAAAAACAAAAACATCAACAAACATAAACTTTATAATATATTTTATGTCACACAAACAATGCACTTAACAATATCGGTAAACAAGGTAGTCGAAAGAATAAACCTTGATAACATAACAAATTTGCTAAAGGCCTCACTTGGAGTAGATTTCATCGTCGTTCCTAATTAACTCACCACAAAAAGCCATTACACTTGTGTAGAAGAATGTACAATTGTTCATGTCATGTATACACATAAGGTTAACCGTATATCGTACAAAAGGCCACATTGGTCGTATTTTATTTGTATATAGAGATGAATGATAATTAAGATAGGATCGTTGACTTAGAAAGTATTGGGTTCTAAATATTCGTTAATTTGATCCGAATCTAAGTTATGAAATAAATATCGATAAATACTAAAAATCAAAATCTCTGGCTAGAGCATAATGTAAGTTTTACGAAAGATGTTCATGATGACATGTTCTAAATATATTAATCAACAATTCACATAAAATCAAAATTAGGGCTTTGACAATCCATGAGTCTAAAATCGATCTAGATTGGACAACTAAAGGATATTACCTATATGGAACTTATGATTAGAGATATTAGGTTTGATGAAGTATTTCTTTATGATGGTTTAGGGGCTATGACATATTACTAAGTATTTACCACAGTCGTTGAGTTTTCAGATACACTTTTTGATAATCTGAAAAAGGGCTCATAGTTACACCACTATGAATTTAAAAGGTTACACTAATAAACCAAACTTTCAAGAGAGAGAAATTAATTATTTGGGGTTAGCTAGCACCTTCTGAATGACGATAAAAATCATCTAAAATGTTATATAGGTGCAAAGATAATATTTTGAAAGTTAAGGTCTTAGTGAGATTGAATTAAGGTGACTAAAGTATATGGTTGATACACTTACATGGGCATCGTTTAAATTAAGATTTTAATAGGCCAAATTGTAATTTCAAAATTACCAATAAGCCACCAATATAAAATTAAGTGTGCTAGTTCATTTTGAGTACTAAACTTCACTTTTACTATAACTCTTTCTCACACTAAAAATAAACTTTCTTTCTTCTCTTTTCTTTATTTAGCCAAGGTTAGATAGTTTAGTGGTGTAATTCTTTAGAGGTTTTTCAAGTGAAAAACTTAATCCATTATTCTATATCTATAAGGCAAAGAAGTAGGTAATAAGACTTATCCTTCTCTCATGAGCTCACTGGATGCTTAATTCTTGGTCTTCTTTACATGTATGATGTTCTTTTTTGTCATTTCTTACAGTAACAATAAAAGCAATATCTTAAAAATGATCCCAAACATTATAAAATTTCAAACTCAATAAAAATGCACTAGAATAAAAATCCCTTTACTAATCATAATCATAATCACAATCACTACGCTATCTCTCAATGCTCGCAAGTTTACCTATCATATATTGCTTCATCACTAATCTAACTCCTTACCATCCCCACTAGTAATCCTGTCACCTGCAAAATGCAAAAAAAAGGAATGAGTACAAAATGCTTAGTGATTATGAATGATCTATCATATGATCTCTTAATCAAATCTATTTTTTTTCTTTTACTACTACTGTTTATCTCTATCTCACTTTCAACCTTAGGTTGTTCGATCTCAATCGAATTTAAGGGAATCGGTATAACTACTTTAGTAACCACTTTCTAGGTACTCTAGTCTTGGTTTATCCTATCTCATTACCAATCAATAGACTCACGACCCTAACTTATCAATTTATGGACCCCAATTGTTAAACTCTCTATGTCTTAGCAAGTCCTAGCTAGTCGATAGACATGCAATCCTCAGAGGAAGTATCTTTCTGTTTATTGACACTAATCGATGAACTTTACCTTATATATGGGTTGGTTAAGTCACAATACTCCTTTAATCAAACTATAGTCATGTCATTTATGTCCTATAGGTATCATCTAATCTCAAGTCACATTGGTATATTTAATCCTTGCCGATACCTAATCTCTTGTAACTCTTTCAAACTTTTATCTAGTCTATTTTGTCTCTACCTAAGTTTTCTCTCTATCATATCTAATCATCCCTTTGGGTATCCACCCCTAAGGTATATCTTTGCACCTTAATAGGCCTTATATTTTATTGAAAATCATTAAAATCCTACTCTATTCATAACTTATAATTAATGAAGTCATGATTGTGCTTATTCTTCTATTTACAAGAGTGTTTTTTATCTAAATACGGGTATACGCAATGGCTTTTGGATGTATTATCATTATCAAATACCTCAAGTGTATATCTCTCAAATTAACTAAGGTACGAGTATGACCAACATACCACCTTATGAATTGATATCACAGTTGCCCTATTTTCAATGAGCATACATGCAAGACAGAGAAGAATGTATATGCTACTGCATATAGGCATATCTTTTTCTATAATAGATACAATCACTTTCACGAAACTCATAGGTGTGCATGCATGAAAAAGGAAAGTGTATAGATGTACATGTCTTGAAATCCTTGTTAATCATTTTTAACCAAATGTTTGAATTCATGGAAAGGATGTACGAGTGTGGATGTATCCATGCATACCCAATCTCTTTTGATAATTCTTACAACTTACAACTTATTTATACTTGTGACCACGTAAGGCATAACCATACATGACATCTTAGAAATTAATTTTCGACTATTATTTGATTTCTTCATAATTTATACCATATCCAAACACTTCAAGGTTATAACACTTTGGTCTTTAGGTTCAATAAATTATACTTCACACCCAAAAACCCATCAAGACTCGATATCATCCATTGAAATTTTGTACTAGATTCATCTTGAATAATTTTATACCTCTAGAGTTCAATTAACTCCTATTTTTTGTGGCTTATAAGCTCTTTATTAGGTCGATAATAGACAGATTTGTGTTAAGCTCTTGACTTGATAATTATCCAAACATAAACCAAGATTAGCCTCTAACACAATATCATATTTACCTGGCTAATGGAGTGTTAGTGCTTAACTCATAACCTGTTAACAATATGGTTACTTTTGCAAATTGATCGTTTCATCATATAATATCTCTTCAAGGTTGAAGCATAGATTTATTGTCTCTCTCTCAAAATGCCATCAATATGTATAGATAGATACCTATACCAATGTATAGGCAAATTTGTATTGAGCAATAACTTAATCCTATTTTAGACATATTTTGTGCTTAGAAGTGAATAATCCTTTGTTAATCCACCATAGCCTTTATATATATCTTGATACAACCAATCACTATTTTTTTGACAATCTGACATAAGGATTACATTCAGTAGATGCCAAACTATACTAATCTTTGCATAAAAAAATTCGGTGATCTCAAGTCTAAGGACTACATTTATCCTCGCAACTAAAAGGTTCTATTCCATTGGTACTGAAGTATCCAAACATATAGAATCCTTTTAGGTGGGTTGTCAAGTGAACATGTTTATAATGTGCACCCATATGTTATTTCAAACTATCAATGAACAATTTTAACACATGAGATCTGTTAGCACCTTTCGATAGGGTTATTCAACACTATGATAATTTTATCACTACTATGCATGCCTTTTATCATGGTAAAAATAAAAATTATAGATGTATTAAGAACGACTACTTAATGTGCTTATAGAGTCCTCACGATCAATTATCATACACTGATTCCCTCGTTACTATTTAAGTATTCGAAAAGTATTTATCTTGACAAAAATATGTGTCCTCAAACTAAGAAAGCCAAAAGAATTTACAAATATGACCCTTATACATAAACTTGTATCTTTATAGGGAATGGCTTGAGGGTACCAACCCAACAAACTATACATGTCATTAAACAGTCGTTCATGCTTATGTCATGATCATCTAAAATCCTCATATTCACTATTAGAACTAACTGCATTTGACATTTGTAACTTTATATTATTTATTAATAAAAGGATTTATTATTATTCAATTCATATATATCTTAATTATATAATTATATGAATAAATGCCATTAGGATGGTATAATTGTGACGAAGGGATTAAATGACCAATCATGGGAACCTTATGCACACCTTAAGTGGCTATTCTAAAAATATCCATAAATTTGACATTACTATGACTAAGGGCAGTTGTAATGATAATGGGATTATTATATTGTTGAGTGACTCTATCAAAAGGTAGTGATAATTCCTATATATCAAAGCTATTCATAGATAACTTAGTGCAATACATGGGTGCACATTGTAGACGTGTTCATCAGACTAACCTGACTAGAGGATATCCATATGGATTGTTACTGTAGTGTTTATGGATTAAATCCTCTAAAACCATGAGTGGAAGTAATCCTTTGACTTAAGGTTGTCAGATTGTCTCGTGTAATGATCAGTATGATTTGACACAATTAAAGTGGTGTTGAAATTAGGGTAACCATAAAGGTAGTGATTAGTCATATCATGAGATATATAAAGGCTATAGTTGATCAACAAAGGGTTCACTAGTCCTAAGTACAAGAAAAGATATTTCATATGAGAATACTAAAAGATATCTATGAGCATTTGAATTTGTGGCCACAATGGGATTAGGTTATAACCTAATCCGTATTGGTCATTGATGTGTATCAGTTCATACCAAGGAGCTATTGAGATAAACACACTTTTATGTCTTAACCTCGAGAGATGTTGATTGATGAAAGCATTGAATTACCTGTAATAGTGATATTGTAAAGGCTTAAGGAATGTCCATTATTGATCGGTGGGCATGATTTCTTTTAAAGGCCAATTCTAGCTTGTGCCTAGATTCAACTTGAATCTGAGCACTACTGGCTTAATAGAGATTTTATAGGTCACATGTACATAAAAGTTTATTCAAACTTGAAAGCGAGGGTTATTTGATAATAATCTTGGTGTTCGAAAATGAGGGTTTTACCACCAATTAATTTGACTTGTCCAATCAGATTAACAGAGTTGACTTTAATTTTTCCTTGACTATACATAACTATGCATGGTCAATGCTAGCCATACACTATTACAAGGAAGTGAATGGTCATTCCATGTTAAAGTTTTGGCCATTATAGGTATTTAAATTATACAAACAGATGTGTATTCAATCATATAGCCCTAACAGAAGAAATCACTTAGCCCTAGCAGAAGAAGTCTTAGTTGTCATTCTCCTTCCTAACACATACATATTCAATCATAGATTAGTAAGTTTATTTTGGCAAAATCCTAGTTATCACTCTCCTTCCTAGCACATACATATTCAATACAAAGCCCTAACAACTTCTAGTGATTGAGTAAACCTCCAATCAAGTTTGTGCTTGACATTAATACCAATGAGCGGCCTCTTAAAGGTTGAATAGTATCTTCTCTTACCACATAAAGAATGAAGGAGCCATCTAATATAGGTATAAATTCGATTAACACCTTATGTATGTTAATAATACGTTTATGATTTGTATGTTCAAAACGGTTATCATGGCTAAGTTCTTGGGATTTTTTTTCTCATAATTTTTAAATTATACTATGCTACTAGTTACTGGCACCCTAAAAACCCTATAGTATGACTATCCAACATTTGTTGATTGATCTACCTTAATTGAAAATTGTATAGGTTTTATGCAAGGTCATTTTGTACGTATAGAACACTAATTTTAGGTTTGTTACGACTGTAGCTATCTTTGGAATGATTATTGCTACTTGTTAGGAATGATATATTGTGATTGAGTTTGCCTATTTTCTATACTAAAACATCTCTACTTAACAATTAATAGAAGCTATCACACTTATAACACTAAAACAAGTAAAAATTCCTTTCTAGGCTACAAATCAAAGAATGTTTACCCTATCATTTCAATATTTCTAATTCAACATAAAATTAACAACAAAATACAAACTTAAGTCTTAATATGTGTTTTCTGAAATAATTAAAACTTTTCTTCATGAAATATACTTTACAACAATATATCAAGAATTATTTTACACAACAAATCAATTCTATCTTGTAACATGCAGATCGCTACATTACATCCATAAGCATGCCTCTTTGTATCATAGAATCATTTATTTTTTTATCAAATTCATATTTATCAATTTCACATCTCACATTACAAATCACAATATCTATTCAATCATGTTCCTATTTACTTGTGATCTAAGCTTGATGAATTTGCTATTGAATGTGTTTTTTCGTCACTGAAAATCGACCCTTGACTATCAAAAATAGAAAAATTAATGTTTCTAAGTTTTATCTAAAATGAAATAAATGGAATAATGGCCCTATCTTGTGATTTTATGACTTATAATTTTTTAAACTATAATTTCTTAAACAGGCATTCATCTGAGTAAGCAATCATTCACTCATTTAAAATATCCTACATGGTATGACATGAACGAGTGTGCACCATTCATGCACTATTATTCAGTAACTTAAAATTCATATCTTAACACTTACCCATTTTGAAAGCACATTTAATAACCTCGAATAATAGGAAATGACATATTACCCTGATACATACTTTTGGCTTTTACACATCCCTATTCATCACCATATAGAAAGGCTTTTCAAAACCACTCATTGAAACACTCTAGAACAACCTTGTTCTGTGGAAACTAGTTAGCCTACTTCTATGGCTAGCATTGTACTATTAGAACATGACATGGTTCCTAAATCAAAACTATTTAAAAATAATACCTTTAACAACATCTAATGGGTTCATAACTCTACCTTTGTAACATGTGCCCCATTAAAAGAATCTACCCTTAAGGGTGCGTTTGGTTGATGGTTTTTAAGTTTACCTTGGTAATCTATCTTTTATTCCCTTGTTTGGTTTATTAGTAATAAAAGATTACAGTAATCTTCTATTACTAATGCTGACGTGGCAGGTAATATAGGTGGTAATCTGATTACCACCTTCATTTTAGGTATTTAAAGATTACTGGGGTAATCTTGAGTTTATTATAGAAAAATTATTATTTATTAATTTTTTGAGATAAAAATAAATTTATTTTTAATTAATATGACAAATAATATAAAAAATATTTAAAAATAATTATATTTAAAGACATTTAAGCAAAATAATTTACTAGTAATCTTTTATTACCTTTAACCAAACACAATAATTATTTATACCTATCAAATTTTATCAAACATAGTAATCATTTATACCCAGTAATCTTTTAAGTAATCTATCTTCAAGGTAATCTTTATATTTTAGTAATCAAACATTACCCAAACCAAACGCCCCCTAAGAGAGAATACTATAGTAACATCTACACCACCTCAAAAGCATACCTACTCTTAATGATGATGATAGTGACAAATTAATAATTACAAGATTCCTAATCCACATTAGTGCTCCTTGCACCCTAAACTTGTTGGCTCCAATCGAAGACTCCCCAGATAAGGGAAAATTAAAAAATTCAAGAGCACTATAAACCATGTAATTCTTTTTTAAGACAAAACTTTAGGCCAAAACTCATGGTCCAAAGGACTTAACAACCTAGTAATGCCATGATTTTGATTCTTCGCAAAAGAATTAGTCAAGGCTACCTAAGCCAAAAACCACCTATACGAGACCACTTTAATTCTTATTAAGGCTCTTAGAAAAAAGTTATCAAATTTACTAGTGTAACAATTGCTAATGTTAATAGGAGAAGCCTTTCATTTAGCTAGTCACACTAATCAAGAATCTTAAACATGCTCATTATCTAGTTATAATAGGTAAGGTAATCTATGTCATTAACCCAAGGTGTTGGGGTTGGTGCCTTAGAGCTAATCTTTATAACGATACAAGTTTGTTGATGTAGCTCATTTTTGTAATTTTTTGTGGTATTCTTTGTCTATAAAACATAACAAAATATATCTTAAGACAAAAGTCTTAAAAATGGTAAAATTATGGTAAAAAGGAATAGTGTTTGACACCTGATCATGAGACCCTTTTGTGTACATTAGGTGGTTATTCTTAAAATGTCCATAACCCTGATATTACCATGACCAAGGGCAGAGGTAATAGTGATAAGGTTATTTAACCTTATCAAAAGATAATAATAGTTCCCTCATGTTAAAGTTATTTACTAATAACTAAAGGTAAAACATGGGTGCATATTGTAGACGCATTCATTAGGTTGACCCATAAAAAAGATTCCATATGGATGGTTACTTTAGTGTCTTTGGAATATATTGTTTTAGTGAATGAATGTATATATGATCTTTAGACTTGAGATCACTGGACCATCTTATGAAAGGATTGGTATGGTTTGACAACAGCCCAATATACTCTAGTAAGAGGATTGCCAGAAAGATGGTGATTGAAAATATTGAGATTTGTACAAAAACTATGATGTATTTATTAGGGTAGGTACCATAAAGCCAATTAAATTTTACATTTGTGGATGTAATTTTATATTAATCATTAATAAAAATATTTATTATTATTCAATTCATATGTTGACTATTTATATAATTGAATGAATAAAATACACTTTGAATGGTTGAACTGTGATAAAGGGATCAGATGACTGATCATAAAACTCTATGTACACATTAAGTGGCCATTCTATAAATGTCCATAATCTTGACATTGCAATAAATAAGAGCACGTGTAATGATGATGAAATTATCATAGTGTTGAGTAATTCCACAAAAGGTGGTAACAATTCTTACGTGTTGAAGTTGTAGACAACTTTTTATAACACATAAGTGAACATTATAGACGTGTTCATCAAATTAACTGACTAAGGATTTCTATATGGATGGTTGCTCTAATGTCCATATAATAAATCCTATCAACACTACTGTAACATGTAATCTTTTAACTTAAGGTTACCAGATTGTCTCATGTAAAGATCGATATAGTTTGATGTTATCTAATGTACCACTATAATTAGGATAACTATAAAGATAGTAATTAACCATATCGTGAGATACATGAAACATATGGTTGATCGATAAAGGATTTATCACTCCTAAGCATAGAAGAAAATATCTCACATAAGAATATTGAATGACATCTGACTACTTGAATTTGTGGTCATAGTGGGATGAGGTTATAACCTAATAAATATTAGTCATTGATGTGTATCAATTTTTACCGAGGAATCACTAAGATAAATACATTTTTATGTCTTAACCTTGTGAGATATTGGTTGACAAAAAAATTGAATTGTAGCTGTGATGTTATAAAAGCTTATAAGATATCTGCTAACACTCTATTATTCAGATGGCCATAATGCTATACTAGAGGCTAATCTTGGTTTATGTATGGATTTGCCTTGAATCTAGACCCTATCAGCTCAATATAGAGCTTTTGGTCACATGTATAAAATAGTTAAATCAAACTCACAGGATTAGATTGTTTGTTGACAATCTTGGTGATCAAGGCTAAGACAGAAAGACCACGAATAGATTGGGTTTTCCTACTAGGTTGAAAGGACTCAATTTGACCTTGCCTTGACTAAGTGCTAACCCTATACTTAGTGTGATCGTGTTAGACATGTAAATGCATGATGTCAACTAGTACCATGTAACAAAACTTGTTGAGCGACACATATAAGTGTGCAAGTCGTACAAGTGCTTAAACTTTTTGGCCAACATATATATTTGTGCTAGCCATATAAGTGCTTGGGAATGTTAACTATGCATTTTACATACTAGTTGTGCATATGTGTTGAGGGACATGCACATTTGGAATTCTAGCCATGCTCGGATACATGCACATAAATAAAAAAACATGTTTTGTGTGTAATAAAAAAGAATAGATATATACAAGCAGACACAAAAAAAAAAAACCCATAGTTGTTGGTTTTGCATTCTCTTTTCTTCTTTCATAAATAGTAATTCCAATCAAGAGCTATAATAGCCCCTTCACCTAGATTTCCTGTGTTTACGTTTATGCTTTACATGAATACCAATGTGCCATTTCATGAGGGTTGGATAACATACTTTCTCTAGCCATGTGAAACTTGAAAGAACCATCAACGCAAGTGTAATTCTAAAACACCTATAAGTTTTTGCGCATGTTCATGATTATATGTTTAAAATAGGTATCCTGGTTTAGGTTTTTCAAGCTTGTTTGATTTTTGAAATTTTAAATTTCAATGTATTGTCCTTTATCAGTGCCTTGGAAATTATACAGTGTTATCAGAACCACCATTGAACATATCTTCATGAAAATTATAATTGCTATTTTTGGTCCACCATTGCTATTTTTAATAATAATACAGTGGTATTAGAACCACCATTGCTGTTTTTAATAATAATTAAAAATTTATTTTATTGGTATGTATGTATATGGATGCATGTATGCATGTTCCTTTATACATAACCAAAGATTCTTTATGGATGTTTTATTTTATTTCTCATTTTTAGGTTTTATTTCTTAAATAGGGCCTATATGTTTCATCCCTTGTCTTTTTTAGATTAAGTTGTTTTTATTTTCTTAGAAATTTGTAACTGGGAAACACAGTCATGTAATAATTGAAGACTGGAGATGAAAAGACAAACATGAAGACTCAAAGTTAAAGATTCACCTAGGTTAACTAGTCAAACTCCTTTTGGCTCAAAAGGCTTGACATTCGTAATAGATGTGTACTGGCACGTTTTTATTTTATTTTGTAAAATGTATGTATAGGTTTCATTTTGCAAATATCACTTAACATGTGACTTAAAATATGATAAGACTAATTAATAAAACCCTCAATTTAAATAGTAAATTTAAGATTTAATTGGTACCTTCCAATATGACACCCTAATTAAGCCACTATCGTTGGAAACTTCTTCACCAAAGCGAAGGGTACACTTTATCAGGTGAAAAATTAGGAGTTGTTTATATTAGGTTTGACTTAACTAACTACATTGCTTGTTTACCAAAGTGAAAGTGAAGTATATTAGAGGTCTGAATAGGGAATGCATCTGTCGATGTAAGAAGATATGTAGTATCCACCCTACTAATACCAATAGTTGCATTTGAGGTTGTATGATTTGTTGAGGTAATACCTAGATTGAGATTGTGGGCTTTTGGTGACTAATTTAAAATTTACCAATTTGATTTATTTGAACTTCATCATCAAAGCAAAGGGGAAAAATAATGCAATAGGTTTTCAACCTATTAAGAAGTTCACCAGAAGTTTTCGAGTACAATAGTGAGGGTTATTAACTTGAAGAAAATAGTTGAAGCATTTTAATTATGAATATGTAATTGAAACGAATATTAATAATTAAATAAAATTATTAATTCTTTTGTTAATAAATTGTAGATCACAATATCACTATGTGAACCTAACATATCGATTAATTCTCAAAAAGGAAAATAGGCTTACTGGAAGCAAATTCACTTATTGGTATATAAAGTTTCTAATTATTTTGCGTTAGAGGAGGAGATTGTATATCCTAAAGGGGTCGTTACTCTCTAAGTCTGCTCTTGATGCCACTCAGGTAAAGAAGAATACTTTTAATAAGTATCTTGATGACTCTATGGAAGTTCAATGTCTCATGGTGGCTTCTATGTCACCTAAGCTTTAGAAACAACTTGAGGAAATCGATACATAATCCATACTTGCACACCTTCCAAAGTTATATGGCACTCGTGCAAAGGCTAAACAATATAAAATGTCAAGTTGGCCTTTATATGGTCAAGATGATTTGCTACATTAAACTTTCGGTGAGCTTAGACTTCATCATAGATAATGAGCTTGCCATTGACTTGGTGCTGAAATCTCTCTTTAAATCGTGAGTTAATTTTATAATGAATTTTAACTTGAATAAAAAGGAGAAAGCCTTTGAGGAGTTGTTATATATGCTTAGACAGATTGAACAAGAGGTACGAAGGATAGTTTTAACTAATCTACTTATGGTTGAAGACCAAACATCAAAAGTCAAGGCCAACGACAAAGGCAAGGCTAAGCCTAAGCCTAAGCCCAAAGCAAAGAAGCAATTTGATACTACTACTTAGCCTACAAGTGGTATGAGGAAAGAAAATGTTGTCTACTTTTGTCATATCAAAATAGGTCATCAAAGGAGACATTGTAAGGTTTTTCTAAAGAATAAGAAAAATAAGGTAACTGAAACCTTTACTTTAAGTATGTTTATGATTGAGATAAAACATTCTCCTTTTTTATCTTGGGTTGTAGATATAGGATATGATTTGGATATTTGTTTTGATATGCAAGGACTACAGTAAAGTAGATTGCTCGCCAAATGAGAGATTAACTAATATGTTAGAAATGAAGCACGTGTTGCTGTATTAGCTATAGGAATTTATTATCTTAGGCTAGTTTTAGAATTAAGGATTTGTTCCTTCTATTTCTAGAAACTTAGTTTCTATATTTTAGACAAAGAGCGATATTTATTTTTGATTGCTAGAGGTATTATAACTATCAATTAAACAATATTCTCTACAGAATAGTTGAATTGCATAATGGTTTATACATTCTAAAACTGAATAATGAAATTATCAATGTACAAAATAATGAATGATTAAAATCGAATGATCTGAATACTATATATCTATGACATTGTAGGCTAGGCCACATAGGATCGAAATAGATATCAAGACTTTTTGAACTAAGAACTTGTAATCATTTGACTTCTAATCATATGATGAATACGAATTGTGCTTGTGGGGTAAGATGGCCAAAATACCTTTTTCTAGACTTAGTGGAAGGGCAACTAAATTATTAGGGATTATACGTAGTGATATATGTGGGCCTATGATAATGCATAACATATATGGGGAAACTTACAACGTCATATTTACTGATGACCTCAGTAGACATGACTATGTGTATTTAATGAAACACAGGTTTAAATGTTTTGATAAATTTAAAAAATTCTAAAACGAAGTAGAAAAGCAACTTGGGAACTAGATTAAAGTCTTTCAAAGTGATTAAAAAGGTGAATACCTAAGTACTGAATTCATATAATACCTAAAGAAATATAGGATAGTATCTCAACTCACTTCTCTTGGTACTCTACAGCATAATGATGTATCTAAAAGGAGGAAAAAAACCACGATGGAAATGGTCTAGTCCATGATGAGTTTTATTGATCTAAACATGTCTTTCCAGAGTCATACCCTAAAAACTGTTGCTTTTGCATTGAACCATATCCTATCTAAATCTATGGATAAAACTCCATGAGTTAAAGACTAGGTGAAAGAAGCTTATGTTAATAAATTGACTTTGAACAAGCTGAGTGCTAAGTTTGAAAAGTGTATCTTTATGGGCTACTTGAAGGTTAATAAGAGACTACTTTTACCACTCAAACGATAAAAAAGTCTTTGTCGCTCACACTAGTGAGTTCATGAGTTCATTGAGAAAGAATTTGTTCTTAAGAGAATTAGTTGGAAAAAGGTAGAACTCGATGAAGTTTCTAAACCACAAGATACCACAGATGTTAGACAAGATCATATACCATCACAAATGGTTGATCACAGTGAAAAAGTTCCTTCACTTCAGGTGGAACAACCTTAATGTACACAAAAGCTATATAAGTCTACACGAGTATATCATGAGCTAGAGAGATTCGGTTTTCTCCTAACTTAGTATAGTGACATATTAGTTATCAATGATGACGAACTTAAGACCTAAGATAAGGCTATTTCAAGTCCAAATTCTAATAAATGGTTGGATTCCATGAATCCATGTAGTAGAACCAAGTGTGGATTTTGGTGGATACACTTGAAGGGGTAAAACTCGTAGGGTGCAAAGAGAAAACTATTAGAAAGGTAACGTGCATATCTATAAAGCACGATTAGTTGTCAAAGATTTCACTCAAAAGTATGGCATTAACTATGATGAAACCTTTTTACTAGTTATTATGGTTAAGTCTATTAGGATTATGTTTGTTATAACTTTAAACTATGACTATAAAATCTTTCAGATGGATGTCAAAACTGCTTTCTTGAATGATAACCTTATAAAGGACCTTTATATGGCATAACCTAATAGTTTCGTTCTTACTGAACAAGTAGACAAAGTATGCAAGCTAGAAAAGTCTATTTATAGACTCAAACAGGCTTTGAGAAGTTGGAACATTCATTTTGATAAAGTTGTTTGTGAATTCAAATTCATGAAAAATAAAGATGAATTATGTGTGTACAAGAAGATTAGTGTAAGTATTATTGCATTTCTGGTATTGTATGTCGATGACATATTGGTTATTGGAAATGACATACCGAACTTGTAATTAGTAAAGACTTGGTTATACAAGTGTTTCATCATGAGAAACTTAGGAGATTAAACATTACCAAGATAAAGAGCATATATTATTAGGTTTAAGTCAAAACACGTACATAGACAAGGTTTTGACTAAATTTTATATGAAAGAATCCAAGACAAGATTTATGCCCATATGCTATGGTGTATACCTTTCAAAAGATATGTGTCAAAATACACAATCTAGACGAGATAAGATCAGTAAGATCCTATATGCCTTAGTTATAACATCAATCATGTACGTCATGTTATGTACAAGGATTGATGCCTTATACATCTTGAGTATTTATAGTAGATATCAATCTGATCTAAGTGAAAAACACTAAATGGCTACTAAGAATATCTTAAAGTACTTGAAAAGGACTAAGGATGCGTTCTTGGTTTACAGAGGGGAATCTTAACTCATTGTAAAAGGCTATAGTGATGTCAGTTTTCAAACTAATCAAGATTATTACAAATCCCAATTAGGGTTTGTGTTTTGTTTGAATGGTGGTATAATTAGTTAGAAAAGCTCTAAACAAAGTATAATGGCTAATTCTATAACAAAGTCTAAGTATATTGCCATTTCAAAAATGGTAAAAGAAGTTGTATGGATGAAAAAGTTCATAAGTGAACTTGGAGTGGTTCTAAGTATCACTGAGCCAATTGAGCTCTATTGCAACATTTATAAAGTGATTGCTCAAGTAAAGAAGTCATAGTCTCATTAGAGGTCTAAACACATACTCAAACGATATCACCTAATTTGAGAGATTGTTTAACGAGGTGATATACATATAGCAAAGATTGATACATATGACAATTTGGTTGACTTATTGATAAAACCTCTGTTGTAGGTGAAACATGATAGACATGTATCCGAGCTCAACATTAGATATAAAACGGATTTGTTATAGTGCAAGTTAGAGATTGTTAAAGTAAGTGCCCTAGTGCCAATCGAATTTGGAATTTGTAGATGCAATTTTATATTAATTGTTAATAAAAGGATTTATTATGGATGTAATTTGTGGATATAACTGAGCTCAACATTTGATATAAAATGATTTATTGTTAAGTTATGTCGACTATATATGATCATACAAATAACATGTCTTTTAAATGGTATAAATGTTACGAGGGGATCAGACGACTGATTGTGAGAACTCTATGTATATATTAAACGGCTATTCTAAAAACGTCCATAATTCTAACATTGCAATGAAAAATGACACGTGCATGATGATAAGATTATCATAATGTTTAGATACCCAAACAAAAGTGATGACAGTTCTCATGTGTCAAAACTATTATTGATAACTTAGTAGAACATATGGGTACACGTTGTAGACTTATTCCTCGGACTAGCTCGATTAAAGGATATCAATATGGATGGTTGTTGTAGTGTCTATGAAATAAATCCTCTAAACACTGCAAGTGCATATGACCTTTTGACTTAAGATCATCAGACCATCTCGTGTAAGGATTAGTACAGTTTGATACTATTTAACTTATTCTCATAATTGGGGTAACTATAATGATAGTAGTAAACCATATTGTAACACACATGGAAGCTATGGTTGTTCAATAAAGGATTCATCACTCATAAGGATAAAAGAATATATCTTACGTAAGAATACTAAATGACATTTATGACTGCTTAAATCTATGGCCACAATAGGATAAGATTATAGCCTAATCCATAATAATCATTGTTGTGTATCAGTTCATATCGAGGAATCACTGATATAAATACATTTCTATGTCTCAACTTCGAGAGATATTGGTTGACGAAATGATTGAATTACATGTAATTATGATGTTGTAAAAGCTTAAAAGAAGTTTGTTGACACTTTGTCATCCAGGTCTGTTTTACTATATGCCAATTTTGGGCTATGTCTAGATTCACCTTGAATTCAGACACTATCAATTCTATAAAAAGCTTATGGGTCACATACATAAAGGAGTTGAATCAAACTTAGAGGATTAGATTGTTTGTTGACAATCTTAGTGATCAGAGCCAAAAGTGAGAGATTACGAATGAACCATGCCTTGACCAAATGCAAGTCACACATTTGATATGATGGTATCGACCATGTGAATGCCAGTTATGTAAGTGCTTGAACTTATCGGTCAACACATATATGTGTGCCAACCATACAAGTGTTTAAGGATGCCAACTGTGCATTTACATGCCAGTCATGCATGTGTATTAAGGGTGACATGCACTTTTGGAACTCCAACTGTGCTTAAATGCTTGCACATATATAAAAGGCATATTTTTCACGTGCTAAAAAGAATATATATATATACAAGCATACATTGAACAAAACCTTAGCTATTGGTTTTGTATTCTATCTCTTTCTACCATGAATAATAATTTCAATTAAAAGCCTTAGTAGTTTTTTCTCTTAGATTTCCTCTGTTAATGTTTGTACTCCTCGTGGATATCAAGGCACCAACTTGTGAGGGTTAGATAACATACTTTCTCTAGCAAAAGAGTTGATTCTTAGTTAGTGTCTTCTAACATATGACAATGACAAATTAAGTCTACGGTAATAATAGGATTGAGTTAATACTCGATTCGATGTTTTTCCAATTATTGATAAAAGTCAATCTATGTAGTTTGAGGATCCCTAAAGGAGATACTTCATCTATACCTCAAGTTAAGAAGTCATATGCTAACATTCCACTAATTGGGTGACTATGATGTCTTGTTAGAGATTTCTCTTGATTTGTGTTAGCATAAATGTTGGGTTAAGAGCCTAACACGAATCTAATCACTACCGACTTAATAGAAAGTCTATAGGTCATATAAAAAAGGAGTTGATCAAACTCTAGAGGTATAAAAGTTTTCAACATGAATTTGAGTTAAATCTAATTTGGATTCTAGATTGAGGGTTTAAAGTCTTAGAAAGGTTTTTAGACCAAAAAAGTATATTTTACAATATTTAGAGATTGAAGCAAAATAATTTTGAGCAATTATGGTTGTATATGAGAAAGTACAGGATTAAATTGGAGTTATTCAATTGGGTAAATTCAAACCTAATTCATAAATTCATGTGGGCCACATAAATAAATAAAAAGTTGAATTAAATAATATAATAATAATATAAAATAAATATTATGGGGCCATGCAAGTCTCTCTCTCTCTCTCTCTCTCTCTCTATATATATATATATATATATATATATACATCTTCTCACATGGATTTCATGCACAAAATGTGAGGTGTATGTTTCTTTCTTTCTTGCAGAAGAAGTTAGTGTCTGGACATATGTATATTATATGCAGAGATGAATGCTAGTGATATATATATAATGGATGAAAAGGCCAGACATATAAAAACTATATTTATATGTTCATAAAACCCAACAAATTTTAAGCTTGGTTTCAGTTTGCTTTTGTGTTTGTGCTCTATGTGGATACCAAGGTTCTAGTCTAGACTTGGTTCTATGAGCGACTTTACAAATTGTCTCAATCAATGAAAGTCAAAGGAACTATTTTTATACAAATATATTCTATAAACACCTTATCAATGTTAATAACATGTTTGTGAGTTAATTATTCTACAAGATCAATCTAGAAAAAGTTTTTGCAGTATGTTTGTTTATTTATTTAAAATTTTGAAATATTATTTTACAAAAAATGAAAATCAACAGATAACACTTACAACCATATGAAGCAAATCAACGCCCTTGGACATTAGTGTTATAACTAACCTTGACCTATTATTCGGGTCATATTTTACCAAACCTCTAAACTAGGTATGTGCGACCATTTAAATGCATACGAGGCTTCTAATGAGAAGGTATACAAATGCATTCCAACATGTATCATGTTAGGAAGATTCACTTTGTGTTTTGATGTCATGATAGGAAAAACTAGCGATCTAAGCATATAAACGAAGATACTCCTCTTACAACTATATGAAATACTCCATTGACTCTTATTCTCTTATTCCAATCTCTTTAACAACTAATAGGGGAAACTTGAAAAGGAAAGCCAATAGAGATCCACAGATGGATCTCAAGAAACTTTGAATAAAGAAACTCAAAAGAAATCTTAATCTTTGTGGCAAATATCCCTTGTACCTATTGATAAGCTAAATTATGCAACTAGCAACCATAAGAGATTCCTTTTGTAACCTAGGGTAATGAAAGGAAAATTCACTTGATGAGACCTTAGAAAGGTTTGCCATTATTACCATAATATTGGCCATGACACTAACAAATGTTAGAATCTTTTAAAAGTCATTAAAAACTCATTGACAAATGATTACCTAGGGAATTTGTAAGCGAAATTGTAATGACCAATCCATAGATGTGAATAAGTAGGAAAGACTGTCTTTATTGTTAAGTATCATCCTAATAAGATCTAACTCTTTGCTAAGGTACATGTCTCCTTAGTTGTACAAATCAATTTACTATAGCTTGATGTACAATTACTTGTTGATTATATATTTAAACTAAAAGTATGTGTTAACTATGAATACTATTGTTATCCTTTCCCTATAATTTGGTACAACTTTTTTAAGTTACTCCATTTATGAAACAATGTTGCAATAATAGTAACGTGATATCTAGGTCATGTTCATTTCATGTGATATTTATTAATATTCATTAATGCTTACATCATAATTAGTAATGTGACAAAAATGAATAGAGGAATATGTTAGAGTATATGCTTTAGAACTAATCTTTTGGATGATATAAATTCATAAAAGAGTCATATTTGAAAATTCAAATGACAATCTTTATTTGTAAGTGTATATGATTACACATATGTCTTAATAAATGCCCTTAGGTTGGTAAAACCATGATGAGGGATCAACTTACAACTTGATCACGAGGACTCTATGAGCACATATAGTGACCATTCTAAAGGCATTTGTAGCGTTAATATTACTAGTCTAAAGACATATATAATGCAGTAAAACTATCATAGTGTTAAATAAGTTTACCAAAAGGTAACAGTAAATCTCTCACATGTTAAGATTAGATGTGTCAACCTGGAACAACATATGGGTGTACGCTTAGAGTGTGTTTATTGGATTGGCACTCAAGAGGATTTCATATAGATGATAACTTTAGTATTTATGAAATATATCCTTCTAATGGACAGTGGTGCCTATGAACCTTCGACTTTTTCATCTTGGTAAGTAATGTGAACCATATACTTGAGATCACTAGAACGTCTCGTTTACTAATTGGCCTAGTTTGATACTAACCTAATATAATCTTTTTGGAAAGGTATCAAAACAATACTAGTTAGCTATATCGAGAAGTATAGAAAGGTTATGGTGGATCAATAAAGGATTTATCACTCTCAAGTATAAGGGCAAATGTCTCAATGTGCTATTTGGTTATGATAATGAACTAAAATCTATGACCATAATAGAAACGAGTAAGTGCTCAATCCAATATTTACATGGTTATTACTTACTTAACCAAACATCAGTCCTCTGTTGTTGCTTACTTAACCAAACGAGTAATGTTAAACATCAGTCTCGAGGAGATATTGATTAATGAAATGATTTGAGTGTATGGTAACTATACCATTGAAAAGGTTAAACATCAGTCCTCCGTTGATTTTTTATCGATTAGGGCAAAAGACTAGTGCTTTAGTTGACTTAAGTCAAAAAGATAGTTGTTGTTTTATACTAACATTGGCATAACTCGTTATACAAGAGAGGAAAGATATCGAGAACCTATAAAAAGACACTAGATTATGACAACAAAGAGCGAAAATATATATACACTGGAAAGAAACGTGAATATTTCCTTAATATTGTCTATGACCAGTTTGTTCAATTTAAAAAAGATCAATATCTCTTTATGTTTTCCTTATTTGTCTTAGGAATGTATTACTGTACCAACTCCACTACAAGAAAAAAGTTAAGGATCACTTTACCGATATGTCTAAAGTCCAACAAAGATAGAACCAAAGTGGAAGTCCCAGACTATATAGCTTATCACCTTAAACACCCTTTATATGGTTACTCTTACCAGTAAATGAAGGATTTTAACCTCTTGAAATCTCTTTTTTTGAAGCTTAAAAAGCCTCATGCCATCATTTACCTCCAATCAATATTTCACAAGGTTGAATAGATGACCTAACAACTTTAGGATCTCTTCTAAGATAGGGGTTTGACCCTTCTATAAAGAACTTGGTTATGTCTTTTTAGGCTCACCCTATTGATTCAATATAATCATGCACTTTACTAAAGATCTCATTTTGGAATCAACAAAAGTAATAGTTATGGTGAAATAAAAACTTTAAATTGCAAGCAAAGAAAACATCATGATAGTTATTGAGTACGAAATTAAAGTAAACTTAAAAGAAATCTCTGCCATACATCGTAGCCCTGCTACACATATGTATCAGCCATCAAGTTTGCGTATATGAAATGTAATCAATAAAATTTCTCGATGTATTAATTATCTAGGTTTGTCTTTAACATTATCATATGATGCCATAATAACACATCCATATGAAATCATCAATTTTTCATCGTCCTACTTTAACATTTGATATGTTAATTTATTAAGAAGAAACAAACTATCCTTATATTTCCAGGTCAATTTATCTTAACCATTATAGATGAGATATCTTAAAACATAAGTGACTTTCTCGATATAAAGAGCTAAGTTAAAAGGTTTTGCATACTTCAATGCCTTAAGTTCTATCACCATAAAAATCTTTACGAGTAAGACAAAAATAGCCACCAGACTTATAAGTCAAACCTATATGACCATCTAAATTGCCTATAAGTCATTTCTAGAGAAAATGATCAATTGTAATGGAATTCGTTCTAGGCATATAAAGTATAACTTGTATTAACAAAAGTTTTAACCTTTAAAGTGTGAAACTCAGATGGCTCATCGGATTCACATGTAAAGCGAACAATGTAGCTAAGTGGCCAAGGTATTTAATTTTGATGTTCAAGAGATAATTGACATAAAGTCGATACAGTCTTCTATCATACTAAAAGTGTAACTCATGTTGGGAAGTTCATACTTGAAACTAGATAAATGAATTGAAAAACTCTCTACCTTGAAGGTGTCCAAAATTTTGAATATTATTCATGCCTTAGAAGCTATATCATCATGAGTGATCAAGAAGTGTAGGCTGGCTCTAAAGACTAAGCAAAATTCACACATTGTGGAAAATATGTGAACTTTGTGATGTCCAATGGTAACTCATGCTGATAGCATTTTAACTGTCACATAAAAAACATCCTAGAGTAATATAACTTATGTTAAATGAGGGAATACACTTATTGTGCCAACATGGTGCTCTAACCATAACTTATAACCTATCATTATCGTGTAGACTAGGAGCTAATGTCAAAATGGTAGACACTATAAATAATAAGTGAACAAAACTACTATTTGTTTCATCATATTAAATATAAATGAAATCAAGCATTACAAATAATATTTTATTTATTGTATTCAATCATAATTATAACTCACACTTGAATACATTCCATCAGTCTACAAGCACATAAATGACTACAATCACTTAGTACATAAGTACATAAGTGACTCAACTAAGATAACTTAGTCTACTAATAAAAAAGAAATATAAAGTAGCAAGCTTCTTTGTCAAGTCCTATGTTTTGTATATGTGCATAAATCACACACATTTAGAGTTTAGATATTAGAGTTTTAGGTTGATTTAAATTAATTTTAGTTAAGTTTTGTTTAAATTTATTTTTATTTCCTGATATGATCTCATTATGTTTTTTGTTTTTTGTTATTTTAAGGAAGTTTGGGACTAATGTGAGCAAAATTAGAAAATTGAGGATGAGGCAAATTCTAGAAAGTTAATATAGGCTCACAATATGCCTATATGAGACAAAATCACTAGAGCGCCTAAAAACCTAATTTCATGCACAATTGTCAAACCTTAAGTATTTAAGACATGTTTCACACATTCCAAGTCATTGTATTTTTGTATCTTTAACTTCTAGCCACCTAAGGCACATTAAGAGAAGAATTCAATGCAAGAAACAAGATTAATGATCAAGATTATGGATTTAATTTAAAAATCAAAAAGAGATCAAGAATGGATAATTCACCAAGATTTTTTAAGCCTTATTTTTAGATTTTTATTCTACAATGAATTATCTTCTTCTTTGATATTTGTTTTTTATGTTATAAGTGGCAACAAGTTTTTGCTTCTCTAAAAAAGGCTAATGCATAAAAATGATCTAAGAATAAGAAGAAGTAAGAATGATTCCTTGGTTCTTGAACACTTCTTTAAGTTTTGAGCCATTCTCTAAACTTATCCTTAAGTACCCTTGACAAAATCAATATGGAAGAAGCTTTTTGAACATAGGCCTATAGTGTGTCAATATTCCATCCAAAATCCTTCTTTAAACATACCATATAGAGTACTAGCTACAACAACCTTAACTTGAGTTAGATGACCTCTGTACAAGCATTAGTTTTGCTTATGAATCTATGACCTACCTTCATATTAAACTAGTTCTTCATCCAATGGGATAACAGAGCTTGGAATCTACTAACATAAATAGTTAAAGCATACTGCATAAAGATACAAACACCTAATAAGCTAAAATGCTCACTGTGGCATTACCCTTAAAAGAAATAAACATAAACCAAAGGAATGCCAAACTCTTAGGACATCCCTTAAAAGCTTCTTCTAACAAGATCTTCAACATCAATCTAATCTTTGTATCAATGATGCAAGTGTCACTTTAATGACATCTTTTTGTGAAAGGCTAGGGTGAACTTGATCTAACATCAAGTCTACCCTAAAATTATAGAAGCTTATGAAAGGTTGGCAACACACTTGCATAAAAAAAAGCCATCACGATACAAGCTCATTCCCATGAAAGGTGTTAGGGTTGATGCCTTAGAACTAATCTTCATGCTGATACAAGTTCATTAATAAAAATCATATTCATAATTTACTGTGGTATTATTTGTCTATAAAACATATTAATATATGCTAAAACAAATGTCCTAAGAATGGTTGAATCATGATGAAAGGATCAGTGTTCAATACTTGATCATTAGAACCCTATGTGCATATTAAATGGTTGTATTTAAAACATCCGTAACTTTGATATTACCATGACTAAGGGCATGGGTAATAATTATAAAGTTATCATATCGTTAAATGACCTTATCAAAAGATGATGACAATTCTCATGTGTAAGTTATTTGTTGACAACTTGGTGTAACATATAGGTGTATGTTATAGACATATTCATCAGATTGACTCACCAAGACGATTCCATATGGATGGTTGCTTCAACGTCTATGGAATATGTCCTTTTAGCAAATTGAGGTACATGTGACCTTAGATTTAAGGTTACCAAATCATCTTATGAAAGGATTGGTATGGTTTAACACTGTCCTAGCATAGTCTAGTTAGAAGATTATTAGAAAAGTGGTGATTAGTCATACCGAGATCTATACGAAAGCTATTATAGATAAACAATGGATTCATTACTCTCGAGCAAGGGAGTTAATATCTCAGTTAGGGCTTCTTGACGAATGAAAATAACCAACTAAATCTATGACCATGGTAGGATTTAGTTTATGTTTGATATGATATTTATTCGATCAATGACAGTAGTTAGTCTAAATAACTCGAGGATCACTGAGAGAGACACTTCATTTGTACTTTAGCCTCAAAGAGATATTATATGACAAAAGGATTGAATTATACGAGTAATCATATCTCTAACAGGTTAAGAAGTCATATACTAACACTCCACTAATAGCGTGGCCATGATGTCTTGTTAGAGGTCACTCTTAATTTATGTCTAGACAGACGTCAGATTGGGAGCCTGACATGAATCCAATCATTATCGATTTAGTGGAAAGCCTATGGGTCACACACAAAAGAAGTTGAACAAATTCTAGAGGTGTAAGATTTTTTAAGATAAATCTGAGTCAAATCTGATCTGATCTAGATTTTGGATTAAGGGTTTTAAGTCGTGGAAAGGTCTTTAAGCTTGAAAGTATGTTTTATGATACTTAAAGGCTATAGTGAAATAATCCTGAATGGCTAGAGTTGTATATGAGAAAGTATACGGTTTGATTGGATTTATCTAATTGGATAAATCTATACCTAGTTTATAATTTCATGTGATCCATGAGTTTTAGTCAAATAAAATAAGTAAATTATATATAATAATATATATGGAAAACCCATATGTGTAGGTCTTACATATGAACATGTATATATGCACTTTAGGTGAAAATTTCTCTCACACGAAATTGGTGGTGCATGCCACACATATACTTATTTCTCATGGAAGTTACAAAGTCATGGCACATATATGTGCCTTGAAAAAACCTAGCCACCAATGGGATGAAAAGCTATTGTTATGGCTTTCATTAATTATTAAACATTCATGCTCATGATTCTAGCAGATCTTCGAAATGGTTTCAAACTCCAATTTAGTTTATGCTCCATGTGGATATCGAGGTTTAAGCCTACATTTGGTTCTGGGAATGACTTCATAATCTATCTTAATCAATGGAAGTTAGAGGAACTGACTACACAGGTATATTTTATAAACACCCTATGAATATTAATAACATGTTTGTGAATTAATTATCCTACAAAGGCCATCCAGAAAGAGGTTTGATGATATATTTATTTATTAATTAAAACACTTTTAATTGCTATTTCTATTGCCATAAGGTCGTAAATTCCCAATAGTGGTATCAAAACCAACTTTCAGGAATTAATTCACAAAATTATATCTGTTAATTTTTTTTAATTCGATTGCATATTTTTAATTGTTGATATCGAATGGTTATTTATTATAAATTTTTATTGGCTATTATAAAATTGTTGTTATAATTTTATGATTGATGCTATCATTAATTTAAAATTGTTAACTGATGTTTTATTGTTGTAATACATTAGAGGCCATATAAACAACATAAATTTGTGTTAAATTTATTGAGTTTTAATTCTTGGGTTTTTTACTTGATATTGCTGAAGTAAAAAGGTTATTTAAGAATTGGTTGATTAGCCATTGATTTCATGTAATTGCACAAAATTGCCTTTGAATTATGTTGTTGCATGCGTCGAAGGTTGTTGTTGGTGTGAGGATGCCTTACGTGCCAAATTCCCTCATCTCGGTGATATGGCTTGCCAAAAATTAGGAAAATTTTTGGGTTTCTTTGTCACAAGAATTTGGGCCTTGGAAAACACCATGCATGGGGTGGCCAAGTGACACCTGCCTAGGTACCACCTTGGTATAGTGTTGTTGAACACAGCTAGATAACTCATGTCCAGTTACACCTTTCCTTTGCACCTTTATGGAATTATGTTATCCAGCACGACTAGATATCCTATGTCCAAGCTGTGCCCTTGCATGATTTCCAAGATTTCTCGTGGCTTCTATTTGTGCTCTCTAGTTATGCATACCACTTGAATTTTATTGAATTTCAAATGCATAGTTGGACAATTTACATGCTTGGCTTGCTAAGGCAGAATTTTTAATTTAGATTCTGTTTTGATGAATAGGCACTAAACTATAATTTTTCAATCTTTTAGGTTGAAATACAATTATGCAAAACTTAAGAGACTAAAATGTGAATTGAAACTTGGTAAAATAATTAAAATTAATTACTTTTAATTTTGATTATGATTTATGTATGTTTGTATATTCAAGATACCCAATATACAACTTTAAAACCTTATGCAAATGTGTTTATTTCATTTTTTATTTTGGGTTTATAATAATTGACATAGGACCTACGTGTCTTGCCTTCTTTAGAGTTTTGTTGTATTTCTCTTCTCACCAAATTCCCCTCGAATGTAACTCAAGTTTTTGTTTTATGAATGTAAAATTAAAATAGGATTTGATTTTTCATTATTAGAAAATTTTAATTAGGAAACAAAACTATGTACAATTAAAGATTAAAGATGAAAGAATTATTGAAGACCTAAAGAGCAAGACCTAGGTTGACTAGTCAACCCTTTTATGGTTTGAGGGGATTGACATTAGTTAAAGTTGTATACTAGAACATTTAATTTATGTTGTAATATGCATGTTAGGTTTTAGTTTTTTGAATAATCACCTCAAATGCTAAATAACTAAAATTGGCAAGACAATAATAAGTCCTTTAAAAATATTAAGTAAAAAATAACCAAATGTCTTCCAATACCTAGATAGAGTGAAGGGTACACTTCTACCTGGTGGAAGATCAAGTGATTTTTTGCCAAATGCCTTCTAACAATTGTTATACCTAGATTGTTTGCCAAAGCAAAGGTGAAAGTGTTTTAGAGGCAGAGTTAGGGACATGCAATTATTGTTGTATAGGTGATATGTAATATCTACCCTACTGAAACTGAGAATCACAATTGATATGTCGTGATTGATTCATGTGTAATTATTGAATTAGAGATAGTGGATTTTGTGATTGATTTGACTAACCTACCTAATTGGTTAATTTTAATTTTTTGCCAAAGCAAAGGGTATAATTAATTCAATGGAATCTCGACTCGTTAGAAAGTCTATTGGGATTTCTTAAGTCTAATGAAGAGGGTTACTGGCTTGAATAAAATAGTGAAAACATTTATTTGATGAAAGATCAAATTAAATAAATATGAAATTAAAATATGACTTTATTTTTAGTTTTGTATAATAGACTTAACACACGACCCAACCTTTGAAAAGATATTCGAACATAAGTTTAGGTTAGATGCAAAACACCTCTACTAGTATGATGTCTATGGACTGTCCTAGAAGAGTGGACAATCTTGTATGTTGTCATACAAGTATTACTTATTATGCCCAAACTTGGCACCAAAAGTGAGGGAGAATCCATTAAAGGTTTGATAAAGATGGTAGTGAATACTGATGTACACATAATAATGGCTTAAAAATGGCTAAACAGCTCGAAACCAATTTGAAAATAGAGGAAAAAAGAACTAAGGTTGATATCATATGACAAAAGGATTGAATTGTATGAGTAACCATATCACTACGAGGTTAAGAAGTCATATGCTAACACTCTACTAATTGAGTGGCCATGATGTTTTGTTATAGGTCGTTCTTGTTTTGTGTCATGATGGATGTTGAGTTGGGAGTTTGATATGAATCTGATCACTACCAACTTAGGAAAAAGTCTATGGGTTACACATAAAAGAAGTTAAGTGAACTTCGGATGTGTAAGATTTTTTAGATTAATCCAAATTGAGGGTTTTAAGTCTTAAACAGTCTTTAAGCTTGAAAGTATATTTTGTGATACTTAAGGACTAAAGTGAAATAATCTTAAATAGTTAAGGTTGTATGAAAGAAAGTATAAGGTTGGATTGGATTTATCCAATTGAATAAATCCAAACCCAGTTTATAATTTCATGTGGGCTATAAGTAAAATAAAATAAATAAATTATATATAATAATATATATGGAAAACCTATATGGGTGGGGCCTACATGTGAGCATTTATACATTCACTTTATGTGCAAATTTCTCTCAAGGGAAATTAGTGTTGTATGCCACACATATACTTATTTCTCACGAAAGATACAAAGTCGTGGCACATATATGTGCCTTGAAAAAACTTAATCGCCAATGGGATGAAAAGCCATTGTTGTGGCTTTCATCAATTATTAAACAATCATGATCATGATTCCAACAAATCTTTGAGCATGGTTTTAGCCTCAAATTCAATTCGTGCTGTGTGTGGATACTGAGATTCGGGTATACACTTAGTTCCAGGAGTGACTTTATAATCTGTCTCAATCAATGGAAATCAAAGGAACCGACTACACATGTATATTCTATAAACACCTTATGAGTATTAATAACATATTTGTGAATTAATTATCCTACAAGGGTAATCCAAAAAGAGGTTTTTGTAATATTTTTGTTTATTAATAAAAAAAAAATAATTGTTATTCCGCTACTAGAAGGCCACAAATTCCTTACAGAAGGTGTATAATTTTATCTACAATAACAATAAGTAGGGACACGTTGTCTGCCAATCGACATAGAAACCCATAGTGGAACTTATCTTTTGACTTCTTTCCTTTAGAAAGGACTCAAATTGTAAAATTATCTCTTCCATTATAGATAAAAGAAGACCTTAACTCTCTTTTACATAAAGAATTCATATCAAATTCAATGTTATAGGAAACTCTTAGAATAAAGTAACTCTCTCAACAAGTTTGTGCTGATAATCTTCCAATCGACAAGAAGACCTTTAAAATATGTATGAAGACCTACATGAATAAAGAGGAAATAAGTCTTTACGCAAATGTGAGCAATATGGGTCACTTTCTCTCCATTTATAGCAAAAAAATACAAATAAAAAGTAGTGAAGGATGGCTCCTGTAATTCATTCAATTTGACCTTTACACAAGCATTGCCACCCTAAGATGCAAACAATGCACAACCAATCACATTCTCTAGGAAAATGTAACAATGAGATAAATACAGAACTTGAAATACACGGAGTCATTATGATACCAACTTGCATGTCTTTATCAAGAAGATATGATAAATCTCTATGTGTAACCTCCATTTCAAAGAAGAAAATTCTTGAAGTTCTCCTGGCACTTCAAGTACTATGGGAATTGTTATACTGTATATTTCAACTCATAAGATTTCTATCTAAGGCACAACTCTTCAGGATTTCAAGTAATCAAGAATAATGACCAAACTCTAACTAGTCACAAGGTGACATTTTAGCTATTCGATATCTAACAATAGAAGGAAAAATGTGTAAGCTCAAGTTAACAAACAAGGCTTTGCCTAATGGGAAATTTGTCCAAAATATTTTGTAGATATTCTTCTATTCCGCATCCATAATAGCAATACGAAGATATCTTTACCTTCCTAATTAGGATATTTGTGATCTTTTCAATATCCTCTTTTTGTTCCGTTAAAACGGAACACATTATTAGAATCATAAATAAAAAATTATTGTAATTTGAATTTATAAATATGAATGATTATATAGTCATAAAACTAGCAAAGACACCAAAGAGTAGACACTAAAGTTAATTTGTCATCGGGTCAAACCATGTTAAAATTATATATCTTATTTCTATTCATATCACACAGTAGTAAATACACTAGAACATCTTCATATTCTAATATCTACTTATTTAGTCTATCTTATGTAAAATCCTAAATTAGGTAATCAATTAGTGATGAAAATCAAATCAATAAACAAAGAGGGAAATTGTGGCAGGAATAAATTAAAAAGACTTGTAAAGAATTTTCCTAAATAGGATGTAGCTAACTTAAATGTCCGCTTACGTACATACATGCATGAATAAGTCAATAAATAGCGCAACCAAGTGAAAGCTAAAGTTTCACTATTCTTTTATTTTCGTTTCTTCTTTTTTCTTTCCCTTTATTATTTTGTCATAGCATGGAATAATAAGATAGACAAACAGGTCCCATGATAAGAATTAAGCATCCAACATATGGCCCCGAAAATAGCTAATTAACCACGAGTTTACAAGCACTCAAATTTGTATATGATGTATCTATATTGGAATTTTTCTAGTAGTTCGAGTGACTGATTGTGATATAAATTGAATTGAAGGTTGAGATTGTTGACTTGGTGAAATCATGATTAATCATGGTGATGTTAAACCACGCACTATTCCTTAAACCCTAATTAATTAAAATATTATTGTTATCTTTTTCTCTGCATGGAAGAGATCTCTACCCATAAGATCAAACTGCATGTTAGATTGTAGAAGATTTGAAGAGTGCATGTGAACCTTATGATTATTAATGATTAGCTGCATGCCTTATATATTATACAATCTACGGCAGGGATTTATCTAAAAAGAAACATAGGTCCCACCAATTTGCAGATTGGTGATCGATGGGGTAAGGAGTTCCCACTAAATACCGCTTTAAAATAGGGGAAAGACAAGTTACTCTCTCTGCTGTCACATGACTTTATTAGTTGGAAGTTTAAGGCTACCCCATCGGAATGGGGTGGATCCATGTTCTTACTCTTTTAATACCTTTTTTTATTTTTTTTAATTGCTTATGTTTTTATTATTATAGAAGATGACCTGAATTTCCTACCCACATGCACTCATGCTTCATCCCAGGTGCCTTTTCCCTTTCTTTTTTCCTTTTTCTTTTATTTTAATATATGCATTTTGATAGCGATTTGTCAACTGATGGTCCAGTTATGTATTTCTTATTTAATTCTTCCTCTTGCCCATGCTTAGCTTCTATCAAGAGAAATAGATCCCACTATAAGGATTTAATTAATTCGAGCTAAGTTGAGGAGTGCTTAGCTCCAACTTGGATCGATTACCTTAGGGATTGAGCTAGTTTGGCCTGATATCAGAATGCCTATGTTGACGGTATTCTCACTAGTTAATACATGAATGATAAAATAATTTGTGATATCTCTAGTATTCTATCTATGTGTTTTTTTTGTCCCACCTCTCATACTTTCTCTCATCTTCCTCTTTTTATGTAAGTTTTTTGGAGGAAAAAGTACATTTTAGTCATTCTCTTTCCTAAGGTATTGATCCATGAGTCATACATAAATCGATGACATTTTATTTATGTGGGAGTTCGTGTCTTAGTTAGATAACTGTTATGAAAAGGTTATGACATGAGATTTGACTAGGGCTCTCTTATGATAATCACAAAAGAAACTTCTTCTTACAAGTTGTACATCTAATGTGACTGGTCGTTGGTCTTGTTATCCTAGTCTTGAATCTGTTGTAAATCTCTGGTTAGGAAATTAAGTAGTGGTTGTCCACTATCTACTATGGTTAACTATGCTCTAAAGGTTGACCTTGGAATGCTTAATTTTACCACATGATATTTTCCCTTTAGTTCTTATAGTGTGATAAGGACTTCAAAAACTTCCAGAATATCCTACCATGTGGAGATCTAACTGCATCTTTCTAGATAATGCAAGTTAGTGCTATCATGATTCCTTGCTTTTCGAGTGGTGAATCAATCTCATCACTTCATTTTCCCTTTACAGTATGATTAGATATGCATTGTTTGCATCATGGATGGTCGACACATGTTCACATGTCATTTGAATGGTCACGATAGATTTTCTTCAGTTATATAAGAAGAGGAGTGTAGGATGCAAGTTTTCCATAAGTTATTCTTTTAAATAGTTTATAACTTGTTTTCATGAGTCTCATGAAGGAGAAAAGTTCAAAATCTAATGATTTTATGTAAGTAGAGGGTGGATGGATTGGTCTTCATGATAATTTTCAAGTCTTTTAGTAGATAGGGTTTATTTATCTATTGCTAAACTTATTGTTATTATGCACCTCTTCACGTGTGGTGGTGTTCCCTTTTGCCATGATATCTTTCATTATATAGGCATGTCATCATTCTTCCTTGTACTTTCATAGTCTTGAGGTCAGCATTTACATCACTTTTCTTGCCTTAGTCATTAGTTTAGCTGTTTATCGATAGACAATACAAGATTGTTGGTTGCACCATTTACTCATAAGCTAAAGTAAAGGTGAATAAGTCATTAGAGATGGCTTTTTTTTATCTTCGCTAGGATCATATCTTCATCTCAAGGATAACCTAATTGTAAGCTAACCTTATTTTATTTGTGGATTTTTTACCAACTTGCTTTGAGTTTTTTTCTAGTGTATTTGCAAACTATCTTATAGTTAAGTCCCTTTAAAAAGTCTTCTAAATACATTGGCATGACTCTTCTGGCATGGGAATCTAGGTTATCTTAAGGAGTATCTCACAAGGGATTGTTAACATGTTTTAGGCTTGCCTTAAGAGCTTACATGCCATAGTGATCTAATTAGAGGATTTGTTAAAGCTTATCGAGGAAAAACTTAAGGGAGAATAAAGAAATTATGGAATTTATGTATTTTCTGCAGTGATCTTGTAGCTTTTGTGTTCTTTTAAGGAGAATCAAGTCTTGTTAAAGAAGCATGTCATTTGGTTTACTAAACCAAATTGCTTTAGTCACTTATGTATTTGCAAACTAGGGGTAGTTGCGTATGTACTTGTAGACTAAACATGACTAAACATTCTATACTTGTACTTTTAAATGAATAAAATTTCATTTCTTATCTCTATTTATTATTTTTGTCAACACAATTGCAAAGGTTATAATTATGCACTTTTTATGTAATAAATGAACCAAAATAAGAGAGATAGATAAAACTTTAGGTAAAAGGAACTACTCAAGATAGTTAAGATCAGAAAACATGTTATCGTATCCACCTATTTAAACATGAATGGAAATGCATTATGTTTTAGAAATGATTAGAGATAATACATGTGCCAGCATACAAAATAGTCATGTTTAAATGATTGCACATCAGATTACAAAGAGCATGCTTTCCTAATTGCTTGGGGTGGTACTATAATACATAGATGCATATCATTGAGTTATGCATGCCACTTCCTCGACGAAACTTTTCTTGTCATGGTTGGAATGTTTTCAGCATGAGATATTGTTAAATATTAGGAGTACATAAAGAACTATGTAGTCTTTACAACCAGTCTACACTCAACAACACATAAGGACACTATCTTGGTGAAAGGATTTTTGTTGCCCTTTAACATAAAATTGAAGCAGTAGAAAAGTCTAAAATAAAATAAAAATTGAATTTGAAGACCCTTTGGATTAGACATGAGGAATAAAACACATGCAAAATATATAAAAAGGACTTCAACTATCTACTATAGGCAATCTTTTCAAACTTCGATTGATTAGTCAGAATGATAATATTGTTGTTTCAGCCACTTTCTCTAAAGTAGAAAAGCTCTTTGGTATCTACACAAAAGCAGTTAAACGATAAAGTTTGAACGAAAATCACTTTGGTGCTAGCCAAAATGAGAAACGGTCAAGTATATGAATGAATGGATAGTTAGATAGCTTTCCACAAGGTTTTTTTTAATATATATATATTTTTCCTTTTCAAGACCAAAAGTTTAATAATAATTCAAAAAGAATCAAATGAAAGATTTTTTTTTTGTTTTCATTATTCAAAATTGAATTGTAATATCAATTTTGAAAACTATCCATATCAATATCAATCTGAGTATTCACTTTTAAATTTAAAAAAAAAAAATTACTTTATTGAATTCAAAGAATTTCAAAGTTCCATTTCATTTTAAAATTTGAAGGGTGATTATTTGATTCCGAAATCAAATAAAAATTTATTAAAACTAATTGATTAATTAATAATCAATCAAATGAATAATCATCCAGGCTTAAGTGAAAAGACATTTATGCTCCAACCCTTTATTAGATACTCTTTAAGTTGAATTTCAATTTTAATCCAGTTGGGTGTTCTAAATAATGTGATAGATCAGTCTCATGGCTACCTTAGATGGATTTACCCATTGGACCTAATAGAGAACCCATCACTAGAGGTAAAAATAGTTAATTCAAAAAACTGATGAATTATTGTTTTACAAACTCATTACTCCTTTGTTCAACAATCGACTCTTTAATCTATGTGACTCATAGGTTTTTTTGAATATTGGTAGTGGATCAAATGATGACCCTCTTTTAACAGACCAAGATTAGCTTCTAGCAAAACATTTTGACTACTTAAATAATACCAATTTAGTGAAAATTGATTCAACCTATCAATAGTATAATTGTCAAGCAATTCCAATCTTTTAAGCATCTATATCTCTTTAAGGCTAAGGCAACAAAGTAGTGTCTACCTCATATCAACACTTGATATTTGTGGTTAACATAATTGGATTGAGCAACAACTTATTCTGTTGTGCTTACAATTTTGTAGTATATTGCCATAATCAAACTATAAATGAGATACATTCTCCTGTACTTTGGTGTTATAAATCATATACTGATCCACCATAGCCCAAACATATTTCTTAACCAAGCTAATTACTACCATATTGATAGCCCTAAAAGAAATTATGTTCAACTAGTACCAAACTAGGTCGATTAGCATAAAGGATACTCTAGTGATCTTAAATCTAAGGATCACATGCACAACCATTATCTTATTAGAGGATATGTTCCATAAACACTGATGCTGCAATATATGTGAAATCCTTTGGTGGCTTTGTCTACTGAACTTATAGTTAACAAGAATTTATTGCATTAGGTTGTCACAAAACAACCTTAGCTTAAGAGATTTATTATTGTTTTTTGATAAGGTCGTTGAACATGGTAATAACCTTATTGTATTATATATGCAATAGGTTTTTATAATATTGGAGTCACAAATGTTTCTAAAATAGACACCACATGCACTTATAAAGTCATCAAAATCAATTATACACATTGATACCCTTGTCAAGTATCTACCATTCTAAAGGCATATATCATAAATAAACTTAAACATGATTTGTATATGCAAAATCCCATTTTATAAATATATTATAATAATGAATCAATAAAGTTCAGTACAATAATTTGATTGCCTATGAGGAACTTACACTAATACCCTAAAGCACAAATGTGTGATTCATGTCACTTGACATCCTTAAGGCGCAGAGTGTAACTTAAGATCAAATTTTATTCACCTTGTCCACTTGGGGGAGACTTTAAGTGTGAATGCAGTAAGGTTCTTGAGTCCTACTCTCTGAGGGATAAAAATTCCATTTGTTCAAGTATTCTACATGTCATGAAACCCTTACATTCAACCATTTTCTTAAAAGAGGCCTGATGAGCATATAAGTGGTCATGCAAATTCAACTTATAAGTCTAATACCTGTAGTCGACTAGCACATATGAGAATTATGTATGTAACAAATATAGTTTTATGAGTTTATTATCTGAGAGAAAACTTTCAAGTTTAGGCTTAGTGACCTGTAGGTACCTTACCTACTGTAGTCGTATACCATACCACTTAGGAAGTGACAAAGTTGAATAATTGTAAGATGTCTTATCCCGTTTAAGGATGTAACTTGTGTCTTAATAAGATGTGATAAATTTGTATAATAATAACATTTGTACCTATTCAGTTATTATACTATGCATTAATATTAGTCACAAAATTTGGTAAAGGTGAAATGGATAAGACTTGTCACTTCCATTACAAATATGCATGCTTGATATCATCCCAAATGAATCTTAGATGACCATACAAACCTTAAAGTCTCCCAAGTTAGTTTATGGGGCCAAAAGTGTTCTTAAGGCAAGTTAATGAGTTAAGGAAATCCAAATTATTAAAGTAAGAAGTACGAAGGTGTACTTCCGATTACCAATTTAGGGTAGATTAAGCTAAAGGTAAAATTTGGATTTAAGTCAAGTATAAGTAAAGTCTCCTACTTACCCAAGTGATTATTATTCACTCTTCTTCTTTTAATTTTTGTAAGTAATAAGTGAATGTGACGACTACACTATGAACGAGTGAACTAATAAGAGTAGTGGCATGAATAAGCATGCTCTCTGTGTAACATACTTATTCATATATATATATATATATATATATATATATATATATATATATACATATGCATATACATAAGCATATGTTCATCAACCAATGTCACCACAATATCGTTGAGTAGCCAAGTGCATGCAAACATGTTCTATGTCCTTATCTTGGAAGTTCAAACTTTGATCCAACGTGAGACACTTATTAAAGCATTACACATACACATCACAATCTTTAAACCCTGCCTTTTGTTGGGGTACATCTGCCACTCTATTGTAGGGTTTTTAGGGTATCAATAACTCACAGCATAGTAGAATTAAAAATTTTAAAATCAAAGAATCTTAAAAACCATAATCAAGATACTTGTTTCAGAATAAATATTTATGAATAAGCAAAACACTCATAGTGTGTTTTAGGTTTATACCTATGTCACCTACACATATTTAAAGCCTGTGTTAGAATTAAAATTGTAGAGAACATATACACAACAAAAATCTTGGCCATAGGATTTTTTTTTTTTTTTTTTTGCATCTTATTATGAACACACTTAATCCAAAAAAGAAACCTTAGCAATCTTCTCCTTAGATTGCCTCTTACATGTTACGCTCTGTGTGGATACTAAGACGTCACCTCTAAAAGGTTGGATAGAGTTCAATCTTAAGCCACATGAAGATTTGAAGGACCCATCAATGCAAGTATAAACCTAAAACACTCTATAAGTGTTTTGTATATTCATGAATAAATGTTCTATAACAAATATCTTCGTTGGGGTTTCTAAGATTCTTTGTTTTTTAAAATTTTAAATTTTGTTGTGTTTTCGGTTATCAACGCCTTAAAAACCCTACAATTGGACACTATCCAACTTTTGAGAGGTAATCCAGGGAAAACGTTGTAAGGTCTTCTTTTTTGGATTAAATATGTTCCCGAGAAGAAAGAGAGAAAAATAGAAAACCTACGGCTAGGGTTTTTGTTGTGTATGTATCCCTTATTTTTTAAATTTTAATTCTAACACATATTTTAAATATATACGATATCTGAGTACAACAAGGATTTCATCCAAACCTAGCACCCTTAACACACATGCACGACTGGCATGTAAACATGTATAGTTGACATGTTTCATAACTTACATATGTGGCATACAAGTGTGCCACCTGACAAGTATCAAGCTATGCATAGAGGGCACCAAAAGCGTGCACTTGACATGATTTTAAGCTTTGCAAGGCTGAACAATATTTTGTCCAGTCATGTATGCTTTTTTTTAAAAAATAATTTTGCATGGTGCTACCCAACACCATACATACCAAGTTTAACTTGTTTAAAACATGGCCAATGGGTTCTCTTTTTCCTTAAACATCGGGATTATCACCAAATAATCTCTCATCAGGGTTTGAATCAACCTATATATGCATGTGACCTATATGCTCTCTATCAAATCAATAGTGTCTAAATTCAAATCAAATTTAGACATAGACTAAGATTGACGTCTAACAAAGCATTATGGCCCTCTGAATAATAAAGTGTCAGTAGATATGTCTTAAACTTTTACAACATTATAGTAACATGCAATTCAATCTTTTGTCAAATATATCTCTCGAGACTGAGACATAAAAAAGTGTCTATCTTAATAGTCCTTTGGTATGAATTGATATACATCAATAATAATATAGATTAGACCATAACCTCGTCCCATTGTGGCCATAAATTCAAGCTATCATAGATGCCATTTAATATTCTTATATGAGATATCTACTCATGTGCTGAAGAGTGATGAATCATTTATTAATCAATTATAGCCTCCATGTATCTCATGATATGATCAATTACTACTTTTATAATTACCCAATTATGGCGACATGTTAGATAATGTTGAACCATATCAAACCTTATACGAGACGGTCTAGCGACCTCAAATTAGAGGTTCACATGCACCCGTGGTGTTTAGAGAATTTATTCCATAGACACTTGAGTAACCATCCATATGGATATCTTCCAGTCAGGTAAGTTTGATGAACATGTCTACAATATGCACTTATGTGTTGTACCAAGCTATCTACAACAGCTTTGACACATGAGAACTATCGCCACTTTTAGTAGGGTTGCTCAACACTATAATAATCCTATCATCATTATATATGCCCTTATTCATTCTAATGTCAAGATTATGGATGCTTCTATAATAGTCATTTAATTCGTACATAAACTTTTCATATTAGTCATCTGATCTATCACAGTTATACCATTCTAAGGGCATATTATTCATACGATCATATAAATAGACAACATATGAATTAAATAACAATAAATCCTTTATTATTTATTAATATAAAATTACATTTACAAATGCAATCCCAATGGCTCATAATTAGGTGAATGCCTTGATGTAGAGATTTTGCAGTCTTCGACAACAGAATAACAATCAAAAAAATTTAATTTAACAACAAACATTTTGCAAAATCCCTTGGATCATCCCCGTAATACAATTAATTCACAAACATAAAAAACACATATAAGGTGTTTGTTAGATTTACCAATATAAGTAACTCTTTTGTTTTTCATTGATAGAGAAAGGCCACAAAGAAGTTTCTTTCAAAACCAAGTATAAACCCGCTTCTTGGTATCTACATGAAATAGTAACTATAGAGGTCAACTAGACTTATAGCTTCTTAGAACTAGATGACAACTTTAAGTGAGTGGAAAGGACATCTCCATGTTGTTGCTAGGGTTGTAAAAATAATAAAAATAAAACTCTTACATTTAAAGTGAGGAGGTAACATATCTATACATAATTGCATATGCCGCCTGGGACTTGAACATGTCCCATGCGACATCCGCATGCATGTCTGGGACAAAACAATGTCTCAAGTGTGCACAACTTGGGTGGGAATTATCCCCCCTGTGTGCATGAATGTATAACTAATAAGAGTTTTACATATAGTCAATGCTCTCATAAATGCTTTTATATTTTATTTAATTCCCATGATTTATAGGATTATTAACTTAATAAAATTAAGATTAAATCCCACAACATCCTAATTTGAATTTCAAATTAGAAGATGTGGATTTGAGTTAATCTAACACAATCCTTTCAAATCTTGCATATACCCTGACAACTTAAGATTATTACACTAAGGTCCTAAAATATATTAAAATATATTTTAGGTTCATAAACCTTTCCAAGTCTCTAGATTCTCGTTCAGAATGTGAACATAATCCAACTTTGGTAATCCTCATGCTTTTAAAGTTCATCAACTCTTTTTGCATATGACCATAGACTTTCTATTAAATTAGCAATGATCGGGCTCGTGTTGAGCTTTCAGCCCAACATCTATTTAGACATAGACTAAGAATGGCCTCTAGTAAGGCATGATTTCCCCTCAATTAGTAAAGGTTAGCATGTGACTTCTTTTAACCTGTCAATGATATGGTTACTCATACAATTTGATCATTCCATCATATGATATCTTTTTGAGGCTGAGGTACAGATTGAGTGTCTCCTTCAAGACTTCTGACATAACATAGATTGACTTTTATCAATAACCAAATAATATTGAATTTTTCATCAAGTATATTCAATTGTGGTTATAGATTTATTTAGTTATTGACATTCGTTAGTAGATCCAAACTAAGATATCAGCTCTTGTACTAAAAAAAGACAAATCCTTTATTAATCCATCATAGCCTTTATACAAATCAAGATATAACTAATCATTACTTTTTTGGCAATCCTTTAATAAGCTGCATTGGGTTGGCATCAAACCATATCGATCCTTGTACAAGACGATATGGTAACCTTAAGTCTAAGGATCTTATGTACCTTCATTCACTTAGAGGATATTTTCCATATACACTAGAACAACTATTCATATGTAATCCTCTTAGTAGATCAATTTAATGAACACATCTATCTAGAGTTTGAAAGCATCGATAACTGACAACGTAGTGGAATTAAAAATTTGTAAAAATCATATAATTCTAAAACCCTAACCAAGATACCAATTTTAAAACATATTTATCATGAACATCAAAAACATTCATAGGGTATTTTAGGGTTTATATATGCGTTTATGGCTTCTCCAAGTCTTCACGAGACAAAGAAATGAACGCTACTTAACCCTTATGAGACAAAGTCTTAGTATCCACATAGAGCACAAACATGGGATGTTATCCAAGAAGAAGGATGTTAGGGCACCTATATGTTGGAGGGGAATGTGTTAATGGGAAGAGAGAATTTTCAAAGAACCTAGTGGCTAAGGTTTCTAAAAAACGCATATGTGAATTCTATGTGATATATTACACTTCTAACATAAATAAAACACATATATATATATGCATAAGAGTCCTAATTTAGTTAGGATTCCAACTAACCACATTAAAGTGACATGCATGAGTGGTATACAAGTGTGCCTCCTTTGCATTTCCTTACATACTTGATGCCATGCATGCATATCTTTAAGCATGCATAACTATGTGGTTGTGTACCATGCTGTGCATGGTCAGCATCAGCATCACCAAGTATATGTGGTTGTGTACTTCAGTCAAAGATTGTCAAATTGAATCTTTTAACCTAACTGGTAAACCTGGTCCATTCATCTCATTCTTTCTTTTTGTAAAGACTAGGATTGTCGTCAAACAATAGTGTCTAAATTCATATCAAATTCAGACACAAACTAAGATTAGCCTTTAGCAAAATGACATGGCCACTCGGATGACAAAACATCAATAGGCATCTATTAAGCTTTTACAATATCACAATTACATGTAATTCAATTCTTTTGCCAAATTCTATGTCTCAAGGCTAAGACGTAGAATTATGTCTACCTCAGTAGTTATTTGGTATGAACTGATACACATTAATGACTTAAGTAGATTAGGCTACAACCTTATCCTATTGTGACTCTAGATTAAAATAGTCATGAATTTCATTTAATATTATCTTGTGAGATATCTTCTCCTATGCTCAGAAGTGAGGAATACTTTATTAATCAACCATAGCTTCTATGTATCTCATGATATGGTCATTCACCACTTTTATCATACCTCAGTTATGATGGTATGTTGGATAGTGTCAAACTATACCAATCTTTACACAAGACGGACTGGTGATCTCAAGTCATAAGATTACACGCACCTATAATATTTAAAGGATTTATTTCATAGACACTAGAGCAACTATTTATGTGGATATCCTCTGACGGGGTTAGTCTGGATGAACATGTCTATAATGTGCACCTATTATTACATCAAGTTATTTATGAACAACTTTGACACGTGAGATTTATCGCCATCTTTTGGTAGGGTCACTCAACATTATGATGATCTCATCATCATTACATGTGCCTTTGTTAATTATAATATCAGGATTACAAATGTTTCTAGAATGGGCATTTAATGTATGTATAGGGTTCTCACAATCAGTTATCTGATCCTTTTGTCACTGTTCTGTAATTCTAAAGGCATGTTGTTCACACAATTATATAAAAAGACACATATAAATTTAATAGCAATAAATCCTTTATTAATTAATAAAGTAGAATTACATCCATAAATGTAAAATCTTTTAGCTCTAGGGCACCAAACCTAACAATCTCCCACTTGTACTATAGCCAATTGGTAATATGTTTAATGCACAATCCTATTACATGTCTATCATGCTTCTACTATGACATAGGTTTTATCAATGGGTTAGTCAAATTGTCTTTTGTATCAATGTTCTTTATCTATATATCACCATGCTAAATAATTTCTCGAATAAGGTGATATTGTTTAAATATGTGTTTGAACCTCTAATGAGATTGTGACTCCTTTGCTTGAACAATTGCTTCATTGTTATTGTAATAGAGTTCAATTGGCTTAGCAATGCTTGAAACCTCTCTAAGTTTTGTCATAAGCTTCTTGATCCATATAACCTTTTTGTCGCTTCTGAGAAAGCAATATACTTATACTCTATTGTAGAATCAACCACTACACTTTGCTTAGAGTTTTTTTAGCTAACGATACTCTATTGGGATTTAAAATCATCTCAAATAGTTTGAACACTAGCATTACTGTAGCTTTTAATTATGAGTTCAGAATCCACTTTATAAACCAAGAACACATTTTTAGTCCTTCTAACGTACTTTAGGATGTTCTTGACAGTTATCTAGTGGTTTTCACCTAATTCAAATTTATATTTACTATAAATGCTCAAGATGTATGAGACATTAACTCTTGTATATAACATGGCATACATGATCGATCCTATAACTAAGGTATATGAGATCTTACTTATCTTATCTCTCTAAGATTATATAGATAGGCATATCTCTTTTGAAAGATATGCACCATGAGACATGGATAGAAATTCTTTCTTAGATTCCTCTATATAGAATCTTGCCAACACCTTATCTATGTATATGCTTTGACTTAGGCCAAATAGTTCACACTTTTATCATAATAAATTTTAATTTCAAGAATATAGATTGTTTCTTCTAAGGTTTTCATAAAGAAACACTTAGATAACTAAACCATTAGGCTATGCCATATAGACATCTTCTATAAGGTTACCATTTAGAAAGACAATCTTGACATCTACCTAAAAGATTTCATAGTCATAGCACGCATCCATAACAAGCTTAATTTAAATAGACTTAAATGTAGTAACTGGCAAAAAGGTTTCATCATAGTCAATTTTATGTTTTTTAATGAAACCTTTGGCAACCAATTGTGTTTTATAGGTATCTATGCTACTTTCTATATTAGTTTTTTTTTTAAAACCCATTTACACCCTACAGGTTTTACCTCTTTAGGTGCATCCACTAGAGTCCATACTTGATTCTAGTAGATGGAACATATTTTAGATTTCATAGAATCTAACCATTTATCAAAATCTAGACTCAAAACAACGTCATTATAAGTCATCGGTTTATTATCAAAGATGACTAGTATGTCATTGTGCTAAGTCATAAGAAAACCAAATCTTTTTAGCTCGAGACGTACTTGCATAGGCCTACATAACTCTTATATGCTTTGAGGTTGTTCCTCTCAAGATGGTGGAACTTTCTCATCCTGATAAACCATCTGTTATGACATATCATCTTGTCTAATATCTATAGTATCTTATGATATAAGAACTTCATTGAGTTTCACCTTCCTCTCACTGGTTCTCTTGAGAATAAATTCTTTCTCAAGGAATATGTTAATATGAGTAACAAAGACTTTTTGCTCTTTTAGGTGGTAGAAGCAGTATCCCTTAGTTAACTTTATATTCCTTACAAAGATATATTTTTCAGACTTAAAGCTTAGCTTGTTTGAGTCAATTTCTTGACATGAGCTTTACAGCCCCAAATCCTCAAGTAATTTAGATAAGGCTTTCCTCCAATCCACAACTCATGTAGAGTTTTATCTGCAGATTTAGATAAGACATAATTTAATGTATAGGTAATAGTTTCTAGGGCATGAGCCTAAAAAGATATGGGTAGACTGACAAAAGTCATCATAGACTTAACCATTTCCATCAAGGTCCTATTCCTTTATTCAAATACATCATTATGTTATGGTGTACCAAAAGGAGTGAGTTAAGAGACTACCTATGTTCCTTTCGATATCCTTTGAATTCAGTACTTAGGTATTCACTGTAAATGATTTTAATTTGTTTCCCAAATTGCTTCTCTACCTTATTCTTGAATTCTTTGAATTTATCAAAGCATTTAGACTTATGTTTCATCAAAAACACAAAGGTATATCTACTAAAGTCATCAATAAATATGAAGAAGTAATCTTCCCCATATTTAATATGCATTATCGTAGGCCCACACACATCACTATAAATGATCCTTTATAATTGAATGCCTTTTTATTGTGCTCAGTGAAAAGTGCCTTAGCCATCTTACCCAATAGGCACGATTCATATTTATTATAAGACTAGAAGTCAAATGATCACAAGACTTTTTGTTCAATAAGTTTTTATATACGTTTCAATCTTATGTGGCCTACCCTGGAATGCTATAGATACGTGGTTTTCAATTTGTTCGACTTTAATCATTTATTACCTTGTACATTAAAAATTTCATTATCTAGTTTCAGAATATACAAACCATTATGCAATTTAGCCATTCTATAAAGAATATTATTCAAGCTAATAGTTATAGTACCATTAGCAATAAAAATTGAGTATCCTTTTTTGTCTAAAATAAAGACAAAAACTAAGTCTCAAGAAACAAAAGGAACATAATTACAATTAACTAATTCTAAAGTTAGCTTAGTGGGTAACCTAAGATAATAAACATCTATAGCTAATATAGTAATACGTGTTTTATTTCTAACATGTAGGTCAGTCTCTCCTTTGGCAAACTATCTATTATGTTGTAGTCCCTACATATCAAAACAAATATGAGAACCATATCTTATGTCTATAACTCAATGACAAACATACCTAAAGTATAGGCTTTAACTACTTTCTTCATCTTGTTCTCTAAGAAGGCCTTAAAATGTCTCCTCTAAAGACTAGCTTTGCCACCATAGAAGCAAACAACCTTTCCTATTCCTAGACCACTTGATGGCTGAGTAGTAGTATCTAATTGCTTCTCTGTTTTAGGTTTAGGCTTAGCCTTAGCTTTGTCTTTGCCCTTAGCCTTAGATCTAGGTGTATAGGTTTCAACCACAAGCACATTAGTCAAAGCTACCTTTCCTACCTCTTATTCAATCTGTCTAAGCATATACAACAATTCCTCAAAGGATTTCTCCTTTTAGTTTAGGTTAAAATTCATAATGAAATTAGCCCACAATTTAGGGAGGGATCTCAACACCAAGTCAATGACAAGCTCATTGTCCATGATGAACCCAAGATCACCAACCACTTAACATAGCCATTCATCTTGACCATATAAGGGCCAAGTTGTTTTCTTTCAGAGAGTTTGCAATCAAACAATGTATTAACATCTCATATTGTTTAGCCCTTGCATAAGTGCTATATAACTATGAAAGTGTGCAAGTATGAATGGTGCATGCATTTCTTCATGTTGTTTTTTAAGCTCAGATGTTATGAAAGTCAGTATAACACATTAAACTATCATAGAGTTATCAAGATATTTATTAGAAAGATCTTTCTCTACATAGGCAACATCGGGACCAGACTCTTAGGGCAATAACCCTTCAAGGATATATAACCTTTTCTCTTGATGCAGAATGATCCAAAGATTTTTATACCAATCAGTAAAGTTGCTTTTAGTGAGCCTATTTTTTTTTTTTAAGAATTGATTGATACATTGGATTTGTTGTAGTGATTATGTGATCTATAATTTACAGGTAAGAGAAATAGTAATTTTATTCTTAATTAATATTCATTTTAATTATCAATTTAATTAATTAAATGCTCCCACTATTTTCCTTAAGCCAATAGCACTAATTATTATACTCAAAAAGTTATGGTGAACTTTCTAGTGGACCGAGATCATATCGAATTAATTTTCTCCTTCGCTTTAGCAAACAAATTTGAATTAATTGAATAGGTAAATTTTAAATTAATCAACAAAAGCCAATGCTCTCAAGCTAGGTTTTACCTAACAAATCATGCAATCTCAAATGTGACTTTTGGTATTAGCAGAGTAGTTACTACATATTGTCTTACATTCACAAATGTATTTCTTACTCATGCCTTTAATATACTTCACCTTTACTTTAGCGAACAAATAAAGTACACTAGTTAAGTCAGACTCAATATGAATATCTCTAAATTTTTTGCCTAGTAAACGTTTACCCTTCGCTTTTGCGAACAAGGTTCCAATGAATAAAGGCTTAATTAGCGTATCTATTAACAGACACTAATTTAATCTTGAACTTAATATTTAATTTGAGAGTTTTTAATTGATTAGTCTCATCAGATTAAAGTTGAATGTTAGGTGATAGTTGCAAACATATAACCATCCATATACATACAACAATGTAAAAAGAAACGTGTTGGCATACAACCATAACTAATGTCAAGCCCCACGAGCTCAAAGGAGTTTGACTAGTCAACCTAAATGAATTTTTATCTTCGAGTATTTGCACTTGTCCTTTCGCCTACAGTCTTTAATAATTACATGGCTTTGTTTCCTAGTTAATGATTCTAAGAAACTAAAATAACAACCTAAACTAAAGAAAAAAAAGGTGGGCCGCATAAACCCTATTTCAGAATTACAACCCAAAAATAATAAATAAAATAAAATAAAAAATTCACATCGGTTTTTTTACTGTGTACTAAGTACCATGCATACATACATCCATGCATATACATCCAGTCAAAAAAAATTTATTTATTATTTAGCCAAGTGTCAAATTATTTTTGATCCCTAAAATTTTATAAAATTATTATTCGACCCTAAAGCTCAAGAAAATTTCAATTCAACCCAAATTCAATAAAACAGGCCCAAACTATAATTTTAACTTTACAATGGCAACAGTTATAGTGGTAGGTAAATCATTATGTAAAGCAATGTTGACTACATCATTTTTCCTAATCGCCTAGTTCAACAACATATAAATTATGAAAATACAATCCATGAATTTTGTAAACCACATGAAATTCAAAATTCATGTTTATTTAGCTAAGTGATGTTAATGCATGAAAATGATACCTCATCTTGCGATAAAATGTCGACCACTACATCCCTTTTGATCATCTGGTGCAATGACTTTTAAAAACTAAAAAAGTTCTATATATTATAGCACATTAAAAAATTTGTAATTCGTGTTTACTTACCTCGATGGCAATCATAGTGTTATTACATCCTATAGGAAAGGATGTCAACTGTTTCATCCCTTTTGGTTAACTAGTGTAATGACATTTAAAAATGCATGTTGAGTGGCGAATATGTCATGTCAGATAATTTTGATCAACTAGATGCATAATGTGCCATGTCAGATAATTTTGAGTGGCGAATGATCATGCATGTTGTTAAGCAGAAATGTTTTAAAAATGCAAGTTGCTAGAATTATAGGATTTTACCCCTATTATTTCAAAAACGTTCTTATCCAACAAAGAAAGTGTTTTAAGAGTTTTGGTTGTTTTGGTAGCTCCAATGACAACGGTGATTTTTCGACAAACACGGTAACAATCAAGAACTAAAGAGAAAGTGATAAAGCAACCCTAAATCTTCAACAATTGGAAGTCCAGTAAGTAGGATGGCTACTACATTTTTGCTTCTTTGTGATAATTTATGTTGTTCTTTGCTAGATACATGAACCGCAAGAGAATATGGTTATCATGTGCTTAGATAGGGTAATTATATTGTTGATATTGATGAAGCTTGAAACATATCATTGCCTTTATATTTATTGTGACAAAACTGAATATAATAATGTTTTTACTTTGATGGTAAGAATTTAACAGGATAAAGAATAGGAACTAAGAGGATGTTAGATGGAATGTAACACCCTCTCCAAAAGTATTGCTCTTTAAGGGAAGATGTCGTCAAATTGACTATTTAGAGCATGCATTTAATTCAAACATGTAATAAATTTAAAAAATAACTAAATAAAACGTCTTTTTTTAGACTTTACAAAATGACTAAAATATTCTTATTAAAAATATCTCTCGAAAGCATACAAAAAATGTCTAGATCTCAAAAAATACAAGGTGAAAACCATAATATGTATAGTCAAATATAGTCATAAAATCATAGTGACATAAATAAAACTAATAATTGAAATAATTGGAATGTCCTCACAACTCTACACCCACTAACCACCACTTGTCTTATAATTGTCACAATCACCTACACTTACACATATGAAAATAAAGGAGTAAGTGATTAAACACACAATAAATTTGAGACTCTACTATTAACTTTTACTGAATTCGCTAAAATGCTTTTGATCTTGACCCTTACAATCTCTATCATTCAGAGTTGGTAGTAAACTCTACAAGGATGATAATGGGTTATAATTGTCTTCTTTATGCTCAAGCTGAACTCTAAGGAAAGTTTAAGTTACATGTCTTAACTCTTAGATCAAACTATATCTTGTTTGGTCACTAAGAAACCATTTTTCGGATCTTTATCTGGCATGATCACACTTTACTCAGTGAAAGCATCTGTATCTAGAAACTATAACTATTACTGTATAATAAGTTGATTAAGTTGGATCAAATACAAAGATTGGCACCTTGGCCATGTGATTTATCTTTCTGTCTCACTACACCAAACTATATGTCAATTAGGCTATATTATGAGCAAGTACCCTTCTGTGGGTCTAATGTCACACTATGTGCGATGTAGGGAATGTGTACTCATATAACCCTCTTTCAACAATCTTTTAATGTCTAGCCAACATGCATCTTAAACCTTAACTAAACTCAACTTGTCTTAACTTTCACCTAACTACATATCACATGCCCTACTGTTTATTTCGTTGGCACTTGCAGTACTACTGCATACTCATAATCTTTGTATTGCCACTCAACATGACTTATTAAACTTTAGCTTACTTATCTTGCTTTTTTCTTTCTTCTGCCCTAAATACACAGGCAAATGGGTCTTGACACAAGAAGGTATGTCCCTTTTTTCCTTACACACGACAATCCTTCCTCGTGGCCTTTACCCATTTGTTATTATTTCTATATACATAAGCATGTGCTCTTATTAACATGGGTGTGTACCTCTTTAGGTATTTATCTCACTTTTCTTTTCCAAACTTATCTTGATCGCACTATTTCTCAAAGGCATTCTAGTTATTTCATCCAACGCACTATCATGTTAATGTTATACATAGGAAGTCCACATATCATAGTTAACCATTAACTGGTTAATGAAGTCTAACATTCATCAGAGTATCAAGAAAATAAACCTAAAATCTAGAGTTCATACACACTGATGTGTCTCACATACCACTTGATCTAGCAACAAACATAAACAATAGATCAAAAAGACCTAATTTCTATATCTACTCTGATTTCAATTGTTCATATGTAATTTACTCAAATCTTTGGCAAGAAAATATTACTGCAATATGAATACAACTCAATCAGCATACCATCAAATGTTTGAAACTTAAATTGATCCATTCACTTAATTTATCAAGTTCATAAGCAATTGAATACACACAAATCTTCCCTCTGATCTTTTCACACTATTGTATTTCTCATCACTAAAATATTCATGGCATGCATAGTTCTTATCAAGACACAATCATCCTTATGATGACATAGATCAACATACATATATGTATAAATTGCCATCTATAACTCATTATCTCAATCATACTTACTTAATATAAAATATTTGATTCATACATCAATATTCCCAATTTAATGCACATAACATCATAAGATCAGAGGCATATTTCTTGATTTAGTAATTTATCACACATTACAGAGAGGCAAATCGATCACACAAGGAAGCATTTGTTTCTTAAGCCTTTTCCTTCACCATATTGCTAGAATCGCACTATAAGATATGTTGCATGAAAACTGGATCATCAAACTTTTGCTCTCTCTCACTTTTTGGAGATTTCTTACATTTAGGGATTATGAATAATAATCTTTAAAATGCAATAATATGCCATCGATAAACTAAAAAACATGTAATGCCACACACACTAGCATGTACCATTGATACACAGTTATGTGTCATGCAATATGAAATTTATGTGGAATATATCTTTCTGGCTAATATGGCATCAACACATAAGCATAGCCTCTCTATACACAGCCATGTCTCATTAAAATTCATACATTGACTTCTAATTCTTACTAAGTCATGCATGCATTATATAAACTCATGAATTAAAACCATTTTTCCTTTGAGACATACCTTTAGGTGTTACAATTCCTCCCTCCATGTTGGGATTCAAACCCTAAAATTCACTAAAAAATAGCTTAGGATACTTCTCTCACATAATTTGTTCCATCTCCAAAGCAGCTTCTTCAACCTTGTGATTCTTTTAAAGTACTTTGACCAAGGGAATCTAACAGTTCCTCAACTATTTGATCCTCCTATCTAGGATTTGAATTGGTCTCTTATAACTCAAGTCTTTAGACTATTGGATCTCTTCAATCCTGGACATATAGGAAGGATCACTAATATACTTATATAATAATGAGACATGGAAGACATCATGAATACGGTCTATGGTTGTCAATAATGCAAGTCCATAAGCTGATCGACTCATATGGGCCGATATACCTAGAAGCTAACTTACCTTTCTCCTGAACCTTATCATGTGTTTAAAAGATGCTACTCTGATGAAAACTCTATTGAACTCTAAGTCTTAATGCCTTTGATTGGCATAATTATTCTATTGATCCTAAGCCTATTTAATCTTTTATCTAATAAGTTGGACATCCTTAATCATTTTTGGAGTCAACTCCAATCGAAGAGACTAAACCAAGGTATCCCTCTCACCTAACTTATCCTAGTGTAAAGAAGAATGACATCTCTTACCATAGAGTGCCTTATAAGGTGTTATCTAAATCATTGTCTGATAACTACTATTATAGGCAAACTTTACCAAGGGCAACATCTCTACCCAACTCATCTTATAGTCTAAAGAAAAAGCTCTTAACATGTCTTTTAAGACCTTATTAGTCCTTTCAATCTGACCATATGTCTACGAGTGATATATTGTACTAAACAAAAAAGTTATACCCAAAGATTTATTAAAATTCCTCCAAAAAGATAACACAAACCTCATATCTCTATCTAATATAATAGTCCTAGGTAGCCCATGTAATCTAACAATCTCTCGAACATATAACTTCCCAAATTGATCTTTAGAAATGGTATCCTTAATAGGCAAGAAATGTTTTGACTTCATCAACCTATCTACTATTACTTATAGTGCATTGAAACCACTTTGAACTCTCGAGAGCCTAACAACAAAATCCAAAAAGATATGCTCTTAGTTCCACTCAATTATACTTAAAGGTTGAAACGATCTTGGCAATCTCTAGCGCTCAATCTTAATATGTTGACAAATGAGACACTTAGTAACATACTTACCCTTATATTTCTTCATGTCAGACCACTATAAACTGTCCTTCTTAATTCTTAATACATCTTTACACCCTGATAACGTCGTTAATTGTTATTATTTTGATTTCTAATTCTCTTATGTTATGTGGAAATTTAATTCAATCTAATAGAATTATTTATCTTTTGCACCTAGGAAGCTTTGAATATTTTTGGAGTAAGTTAGGCTAAGAAGTCTAAAACTGAAGCAGATTTATGAATCAATAAAAATCCATGATACTAACTAGGCATGGGCACATTAAATGATGAAAATAGAATTCAAAAATTTAATTTGTACTTCCAGATCAACTGAGATATTCCACAAAATATCAAGATTTGCTTCCTAGAAAAGAGATGATTAGTAGTTAGAAAGATGATTATTTTAGATAGATAAGGAAGAAGATTTTTGGGGACAAGATATATATCAAAATATATATTTTTCCTTTCTTTTTGATAGATATGTATCTTTTCCTGTCTTTTTGATTTATCTTTATTTCTATATCTAAGTAGGGAGAAAATATATATACTTTTATTTTTATTTTGCTGGGATTATTCATCATTGTAATTTGGAAGATTAGAGAGCTAAATATGGTTTACAGTGGCTGAATATTTTCTCTTGATTGAAGGGATTTGAAACCATGAAACTACAATGATTATAAGATTAAGTTTTGTTATTTAATGCATCTTTTAATTATTCAAGTATTGATTATTTTTCTGAATTATTTTTCATGATTGTGTTGGTTGATTGCGAAGGCGTGTGATTAGTTTATCAATTAATATAATCTATTGTTAGTTTAGATGTTGAATCCATAATTGTTCAATCCATCTAATCGAAGTGGCAACTAGGATTTATCGTTTGCTGCATCAGGAACTGTAAATCCTAGGAAAATAATCAATTGGATTAAATGCAACGTCACACGCTTGTGTTATCTTGCTTTGTTGGTCTTTCTAATTCTCAATGCTATTGTTTAATTAAATTCAAGATCGTATTCGAATTATTAATCAATAAGGGTTGATTGGAATATATGTTTTTGGTTAACTAATCATAAGGAAGGACAAGTAATTAATACCGCAACGAATATTTGAATAATTAATTTGATATTTTTGGTTGTTGATGATCAATCGTAGTTGCAATGGTGGAAGTAACCGTAGACCAAGGTTTGTTTAATTCATTAATTATAATTTGCATTCAATTCAAACCCCCATATCTCTTTGTTTTGATTGATTTGTGACAACATATTAATTAAAACTCTTTGAGGGAATGATCCCTACTTTTCTTTACTACATTTTTGTTATAGGAATTTAGGATTTTAATTTGGGTTTTGACGATAACACTTACCACACTCTTAGGATCGGTAGTATAAAGAGAATTGTGAACCACTACAAGAATCATTACTTTAACTCATTCACTAATGGAACTTAAACTCTGTCTCTAAACTTAAGAACACCATCTACCACTTGGAAATCTGTCTCAAGACCATCTTGAATCCTTTGGATTTGATGCTTATAATAATTATCCTATAGTTGGGTTGTTTTGATCTATTTCACCAACATGGATTTGATCTCAAATTTCATTAAAGCCCTAATTACTGACTTAATCTACTCTCGGTCTAAGTTTATTTGAATCTCCCTTTAAACCATCAATTATGATAAAAAAAAACTTTTCTATTGAGGGCATCTATAACTACATTAGCTTTGCCCAGATGATACTAAATATCATAATCATAATCCTTCACTAACTTAAGCCATTTCTTTTGTCTCATGTTAAGCTCTTTCTAAGTGAAGAAATATTTAAGGTTTTTATGATCAGTATAAGTATTATATCTTACCCCATATAAGTAAAGCCTTCAAATCTTAAGAATAAACACTACTGTTGCTAAATCTAAATCATGGGTGGGGTATCTAGTTTCAAAATTTTCAATTGTCTCGAGGCATAAGTTATTACCTTACCTTGCTACATCAATACTGCTAATAAACCATTGTGAGATGCATCGGTGTATAGATCATACTCGACTCCTTCCTTTGGTAGGCTAACACTAAAACAAAATTTTTTTTTTAACTCTTGCAAGCTCTTATCATAAACATTTGACCATTAAAACTGAGTTTTCTTTTTAGGAAACCCCTCAACAAATATTCTATAGTACTTTACCAAACCTAGAAAACTATTGACCTCTTTAATTGTCTTCAGTCACTTCCAATCTAACATTACCTTAATATTACTTGGGTCCAGTGATATACTTTCTGCTGAGACTACATGCCTTAAGAAAGCTACTTGATTAAGCCAAAATTCACTCTTGGTAAACTTGGCACATAACTATTTTTCCTTCAACCTCTATAAGGTAAATGTCAAATGTTATTTATACCCTCCTAATGCTTATAGTACACCAAAATGTCATCTATGAAAACTATAATAAACTTATCTAAGCAGTCACAAAATACTTAATTTATCAAGTCCATGAACACTACAAAGGCATTAATTAGTCCAACCAATACCACTACAAACTCAAAGTGATCATACCTTGTCCAAAAAGTCATTTTAGTTATATCTTGCTCAGGTACCTTTGCCTGATGATACACTAAACTTAGATCAATCTTAGAGAATAGTACTGATCCTCTTAACTAAACAAACAAGTCATTGATTATGGGCAATAGACATTTATTCTTCATTATTACCTTATTCAGTTCTCGATAGTCTATATACATTATAATGAACATATCTTTCTTTTTAACAAATAAGATAGACACTCCCTAGAAAGAGTAAGTCAATCTAATAAAACCATTCTCTAGTAACTTTTCAAACTACTTCTTTAATTCTTATAGCTTAACTTAGACCATTCTATAAGGTACCTTAAAGATAGATGTTATACCCAACGTCAATTCTAAGTTGAACTTTATCTCTTACTCAGAAGTAATCCTAATAACTCTTTCGGGAATACATATGAAAACTCTTAGAAAAATGGCATCTCATTAATGCTCGAGCCTGACTTTGCCTTACTTACCATATGGGATAAAAAACTTATCCAACCTTACTTAATATTTTTCTTACCTTTACTATACTAATTATCATACTCCTAACACACCCTTCGCCAAACTGAAACTGATCCTTATTCTCAAGGTTGAACCAAACTTTGTTACCCTAGTAGTTAATCTCAACTTTATTCATCCCTATGAAATCCATCTTTGCTATCATATCAAAGTATGACACTTTCCCTTATGATGCTTATCATACCTCTAACAAGTTGGGATTTCTAGCCCTTTTTGTTTCTTACTACTCCTCCAAACTTTCTTATTTCCTTTAGGTTGGAAAGGTTTTTTTCTTTTCCTCTCGAAATAAGGGTTTTTTTTGTATTGGGCACTACTTACATTGATACTATGTTTAAGCTGAGGTCTAGTCATACATTCTCTTCACAAATACCTTTACCCTCAAAGCTTTACTAAAGGCCTCATTATAGGTTTAGAGTGAATATGATCATATCATCACATCTCGGACTATAACTAGATCAAACACATATATAAATTTCTTTATCTGTCTTATCTCTTTGTTAGTTATATCGGGGGCATATCATGCTAGATGATGGAAATTATTAGAGTACTCTTTCACTGTATCTATACCCTATGTTATTGCAAGGAACTCCTAAGCTCTAATACATATCATATTTGCCCCTCTGTACTTAGCCTCAAATCTCTTCCTGAATTCTGACCATAACATCTCAAAAATTTTTATTGCCTCTTAGACCAGGTTCTACCATGTCCTTACACAAGATTTAAAAAACTAGATGGCATATCTAACCTTCTTTTGATCTGTCATGTTGAACAGGGTCATAACACTCTTTCTAACTCTAGCCACTCCTCAGTTGTAATTGGATCCTTAGTACCATCAAATTTCTAGGGCTAGTGCATATTGGGCAAGTTAAAGATATGATATATATAAGTCCTTGTTGGTATTGATATTAGTACTATTGTTGGTGTAAAAGTCACCTTAACTGAGCCCTGAGCTTATACCGATAGTACTTAAGCTGACTCACTAGCCTGAGCTGAAGCATATTCTTGCTTCTTTAACATTCTTTGAATATGTCCCTAACATCTTGAACACTTAAACCTGTCTAGGGAACTTAAGGTGTTGCCCCTTTATTCTAACACCTTTGAGGGTTATCAATTTGGTTATTTCTGGTGTTAACTCTAGTTCTCTTTATTTTTCCTAAAAACCTCATAACTATGAGTCCTTATAAAAACTTAGTATGAATAATAAAACTTTACTTATAGTGATTGGTTGCAAGTATGGTTAGTGTGGCATGAGAGGTTCACATTCCCACTATATTTGACTATAAATACTCTTAGAACATCTTTTAGGTACCAAAACCATTCTCTGATACCAATTTGTAACATTCTCTCTAGAAATACTACCTTATAGGGGAAGATGTCATTAGATTGACTATTTAGAACACGTATTTAATTCAAACATGTACTAAATTTTCAAAATAACTAAACAAAACACTTTTATTAAACCTTGTAAAATGACTAAAATACCTTTATTAAAAATATCTATCGAAAGCATGCAAAAGATGTCCAAATCTCCAAAAATATAAGCTGAAAACCATAATATGTAACACTTGGATTCAGGTATGCCAGTGAACTCTACTTCCAAAATTATCCCTAGAGTTGATTTTATAACTTGTTGTTTAAAGAAATCGTAAAAGAATTATAGAAAACTATTGAATAAGCAATAATTTTCAAAAGGGCTAAAATGGTCATTTTAGAAGGATTTAAGAGATACAGTGAGAATGTAAATTGAATGGCACACTTAAAATTATATAATGGTGCTAAGGGTTTTTTAATATTTAACGATAAAATAGTCATTTTTGGAAAAGGCTAAGGGTAAATTTGTCCAAAAAGATTATAAAACCAACCAACTATTCATTTTGTTCTTCCTTAGCCGAGAATCTCCATAATTTTAACTAAAGTTTTTCCTTTAAGCAAAATTCATCAAAAAACCTAGCTAAATCACCTAATTTCCAGAGCCTCTAGTCATAAAAAATGTAGATTTATCAATTCTGGTAAGTTCAGTGGTAAAACGTTTAATTTTTAAGAAATGCCAAGTTTACAGTTTTGATGGATGATTGTGTTTTTGGTTGATTAAGGTTGCTAGGAAGAAGAAAAGAAGGAGGATAGACTTAAATCACCTAATTAGCAAAGAAAAGGTAAGAATTTCATACTTTACATACTTGAAGTAATTTGAGTTAGGTTATTTAAATAACCTTTACTTGTATAAGTGTGTAAGGTATTAGAATTAAGGTGATTTATGCTTAAAATGATAAAGAAATTCATTAGGATTCATGATGTAATTTTTTCATAAGGGTATTTTAGACATTTCATATTCTTAGAGTTAGTTTAGTGGATTTTGTGTGTTGAATATGTGAGAAATGATGAATTGATGAAAGAATTTGCATTAAAGGTAAGCATGTAATTTTTTACCATAAGGGTAAAAGTGTCATGTTTGATAAGGAGTGAAAAGAATAAGGAAAAACAATGAATGGGCATATTTCATATTATGGTTATACAGCATACATGAGGAATCATGCATGCAAGCCTATGTGACTGATAAAGAGTTAAGAAAGATGTACGATCAGAAAATAGAAAAGTCATGACACTCATATATGCATAAATCATAACAAGTGAATCATATTATATAGTAAGGAAATGAATAAATGGGTGAAAGAAGAGAATTATGATATGTGTTTAATGCGTGTTCCGTGTCAATTATTTTGTATGTGAATAGCCCAGACAAGCTGAGTATGGAAGAGATTAATACTGGTATGAAATGCTTTAAGCATTGAGGATGATTTTCTTACTGAGCTATGGTCGCTCACTCCGTTTAATTTAATATTTTACAGGTAAAGAGTTGCAGCAAAGGTTCCCGAGGAGCACTAATGAGACATGAGGCTAAAGGAGAAAGACACCATATTTTTGTTCTTTTATATGTCTTGATGTATATGTGAGTATATGCATAGATATATATACTTGATATAGATATTGGTGGATATGTACATATTTTGTTTCCTATATGTATATATGTGATTGTGTATATATATATATCTATATATGTTTATATATATGGCTAGTCATTGAAATTAACTATGAAATTATCCCATTTAACCTGTCATGGGTGGATAAATGGTATTTCTATAGTTAATAGGGGGAACTCTGAGAATTCAGCAGAGTTTGGGTGGGAAATAGTCCTTTGGCCAATTGTTAATTAAAAGTGTTACAGGGCATAGTTAGAAAAAAAAATTTCTTAGGCCTTCAAAAATAAGGGAACTCTTGCCGTTTTTCTGTAACACACCTATTGGTTAAGAGAGGTTACATTTTTGGTATCAGAGTGTGATTTTGGGCTCTTAAAGGTGGATACAATAAAATATGTGGTAATATAATATAATATAATATTTATATATAGTTTTTGCATTCTGGTATTGCACAGGTGCCTCTTATGTCTCATAGATCAACTCTCGAGAATCGACTACAGTAAGTTATTTTCTTTACCTGTATTCAAATAATATAATGTAAAATCTTTATATAGTTACACTTATGTAATTATTATATGAGGAGTACCACAAGACGTGGATGGGGTCGTGGAAGGGATATTTAGAGAGAGACGGAAGAGTCGTCTAACCCTACCCCATCAGGTGGTTCAAGATTTGGGCTAGCAGAAATCAGAGATATAATCCGTCAGGTGTTGATCAAGAGTCAAGATAAACCCACACCTGAAAATATAGCTAGAGATACTATCCGATATGAGATTAGAAGTGAGATTCGTGAGGAAGTCATAAAAGAAATCAAAAATGAAATGAGGAATAAGGGGAGAAGAGAAGTTAGAGCACAAAGGCGGCTTGAGCCCATTTATTCCTTACCTAGTCAGCATACCCTTCCTGAATTTAAAGTTACTAAAAATCCTTTAGTGGCTGATGAGTGGATCAAACAGGTGGAAAGTACCATGGATTTGTTTCCTATGACCGATAGAGAAAAAGTTCGGTATGTTAGTTTCTTGATGAGGGGAGAGGCTTACGTATGGTAGGCCTAGTTAAAGAAACCAAAAATGTGGATTTGATGACCTAGCGGGACTTCAGAAGGGTATTTGAGGCCCAATACAGAATAACTGATGTAGTAGCAGCCAAAGTTCAGGAGTTCATTTCTTTACAGTAGGAGAAGAGTTCAGTAAAGGATTATTCTACCCGTTTTGAGGTCCTATCTAGTTTCTTAGTCTCCGATTGGATAGATTTCTTTAGGTCTTTAGACCAGATATAGCCTTGTATGTGCTAGCTGGACCACAATCTCCTCAAACTTATGAAAATGCATTGGAGAAAGTATTGAGGTTGGAGGTATATGTTAATAAGTTACCCAGGAAGATACCCTCTATGGCAGTATCTCCATCATTGGCAGCACCCCAGATAGTGATGCCAAGTCGGTCAACTTTACCTATTTCGTTGACTGTTTCAGCACTTGTTACAGTATCAAGGGGTAGTTCAATTGGCTCCAGTTTCATATACAACAGGGGAAAAAGAAAATTCCAGTCAAAAGCAAGTAGCAAAGGCGGGAAGAGTGACAAGAAACCTAGAAAAGAAAATATTCCCTAGTGTCAGATTTGTGAGAGATGTCATAGTGAGGAATGTTGGTACTGATAGAAACAGATGATTTGTTATAGATGTCGATAGCCAGGGCATATAGCAAAGGATTACCAGAGTACCAAAGTGCTAGTCCCAATACAGGTATAACAAATCCTAATTCCACTAATGCAACCAGGGAGAGGTACTAATACACGAGTCTATACAGCTATCCATAGTCAGGCGGAGGCTAGTCCATTTGCTGTTACTGGTCAGCTCTTATTCCACATTGTTTCCTTGTATGCATTGATTGATTTAGGAGCTATACACTCATTTATTGCATCGGGGGTTATTGAAAGGGTAGGTTTAGTACCTGTTAAATCTACCCATTCCATTAGAGTTAAGATGTCGGATGGTGGGAGTGTGATTACTAATAAGATGTTAAGGGACCAGAAGTTAGTGATACATGGGAGAGAGTTAAAGGTGAACTTGATTGTCTTTGATATGCCCGATTTTGATGTTATCCTAGACATGGATTTCTTAGAAAGATATGGAGTCGAGATTGACTGTAGAAAGAAAGAGGCCCGATTCTAACTCGACAATGGGAATCAATTCAGTTTCGAAAAGGGTCATCAACCTAGTATAATGATTAGCAGTGTAAAGGCGCAAAAATTGTTGAAAAAAGAGTGTGTAAGATATTTAGCTCATGTGGCACATGAGCATGATATTCGAAGATTAGGTGTTCAGAATGTCTCAATAATATGAGATTTTCCAGATGTTTTTCCTCATGAGCTACCAAGTTTACCCCCAGAGAGAGAGTTGGAGTTTAGTATAGAGTTAGAACCTGGCTCAACCCCAATTTCAAAAGGCCCTTACTGGATGACTCTAGTTGAATTACAAGAATTAAAGAAACAGTTGCAAGAACTTTTAGATAAGAGTTTTATTAGACCCAGCCACTCTCCTTGGGGAACGTCTATACTATTTGTCAAAAAGAAAGATAGGGTCACTTTGTATGTGCATAGATTACAAGGAGTTGAATAAACTGACAGTGAAGAATAAATACCCGTTGCCTCGAATTGATGATTTATTTGATCAATTAAAGGGAGCTTATATGTTCTCCAAAATTGACTTGAGGTCAGGTTATCACCAAGTGAGGATTGTAGAGCAAGATATTCTAAAGATAACTTTTTGGACCTGCTACGGGCACTACGAGTTTGTGGTAATGCCCTTTGGATTGACTAATGCTCAAACAATCTTTATGGATTTAATGAATCGAGTATTTCATGATTGCCTTGATAAATTCCTGATGGTATTTATTGATGATATCTTAATATACTCCAGATTAGAAGAAGAACATACTGAACACATGAGATTTGTGTTACAAAGATTAAGAGAAAAAAAATTGTATGCCAAATTCTCTAAGTGTGAATTCTGGTTGGATCGAGTAGTATTTTTGGGATACGTGGTTACTAAGGAAGGTATAGCTGTAGACCTTAGTAAAGTGGAAACAATACTTGAATAGACGAGGTTGAAGATGATGAAAGAGATCAAAAGCTTTTTAGGGCTAGCTGGCTATTACAAGAGATTTGTACAAGGCTTTGCCCAGTTGGCCAAACCACTTACAACTCTTACTAGACAAGGAACTCTTTTTCTATGGATTGATGTTTGTGAAAAGAGTTTCCAAAAGCTAAAAAGACGGTTGACTACAGCTCCTATTTTAGTATTACCAGATGAGGGTGTAGACTATGATATTTATTGTGATGCCTCGCATAATGGCTTGGGAGCCGTGCTGATGTAGAGGGGTAAGATGATAGCGTATGCCTCTCGATAGTTAAAAGATTATGAAACACACTACCTTACCCATGATTTAAAGTTAGTGGCAATTGTTTTATTTATATGGAGTTAAATGTAATATCTACACTGACCATAAAAGTTTAAAATATTTTTTCACTTAGAAAGACTTGAATATGTGACAAAGAAGATGGTTAGAGTTAGTTAAAGATTATGAATGTGATATTAAATATTAGTCAGGTAAAGCAAATATGGTAGTTGATGCCTTGAGTAGAAAGATTGTCATAGCTTATCTTACCACTCAGATAAAGTTACAGAAAGAGTTTCAGAAGGAACAGATTGAGGTGATAAGGAGTTAGGTGGCCAGATTGGAAATTTAACCTAATCTTCTCAATGAAATAAAAGAGATGCAAGTAGAAGATTTATGGTGCTAGAAAATAAGTCAATAGATATGTAAAGGGAAAAAAACTGAGTTTCAAATGATTGATAGCATGCTCAAGTTCAGAAACAGGGTTGTATTCCACAAGATTTAGAATTGAGAAAGAAAATCATGAGTGAAGCACATGATACACTTTACACTGCCCACCCTGGGGAAATAAAGATGTATCAAGATTTAAAGAAAACTTATTGGTGGATAGGTATGAAGAAAGATATTGGTGACTATGTAACCAAGTGTTTGGTTTGTCAATAGGTTAAGGTCGAGCATCAAATACCTTCGGGTTTACTTCACCCACTTAGTATTCCTAAATAGAAGTGGGAAGATATTTCAATAGATTTCATCATTGGCCTACCTCGAATACAAAAAGGCAATAATGCACTATAGGTGATTGTAGATAGATTGACTAAATCAACATATATTTATTCTAGTGAAAGATAGTTTTGCTTCAGGTCAACTGGCCCAAATTTATGTATGAGAGATTGTGAGATTACATGGCATACCTAAAACTATTATGTCGAATAGAGACCCCAGATTTGTTTCAACTTTTTGGGGTAGCTTACAGAGAGCATTAGGTACTAGGCTAACATTTAGCACAACATATCATCTTCAAACAAATAGTCAGACAGAAAGGATGAATCAAATACTAAAGGATATGTTAAGGGCCTGTTGTTTAGATTACAAAATGACCTAGCATGAAATGGTTCCATTGATAGAATTTGCATATAATAATAGTTACCAACCCACCATTAAAATGGCACCATATAAGGCTCTTTATGGAAGAAAGTGTAGATCCCCATTACATTGGGATGACATAGGAGAGCGAGATGATTTAAGTTAAGTTCTTAGGCCTGAGTTAACCTAGAGGATGGTGGAAGATATAAAGACTATCAAGACTAGATTGAAGCAAGCTCAAGACAGACAAAAGAGCTATACAGATTTGAAAAGGAAAGAAGTAGAGTTTCAATCGGGTGACAAAGTTTTTGTGAAAGTAGCCCCTTACAAGCACGTGATGAGATTTGGAAGAAAAGGGAAACTTGCTCCAAGATTTATTAGCCTATTGAAATTTTAGAAAAAGTAGGCAAAGTGGCTTATAGACTTGCACTTCCACCTAGTATGGATCGAGTTCATAATGTATTTCATATTTCTTTATTGAGAAAGTATATTAGTGATCCTTCACATGTATTGAAATCAGATGATGTGGAATTAAAAGAAGATTTAGCTTATAAGGAGCAACCGGTGCAAATACTAGATAGAAAAATAAAAGAGCTCCGAAATAAGACAATTCCATTAGTAAAAGTATTATGGAATAATCATAAGGTGGAAGAAGCCATATAAGAGGTAGAACAACAAATGAGAGAGAGATTCCCCAACCTATTTGTTTAAATTTTGAGGATGAAATTCTTTTAAGGGGGGGAAGAAATGTAACGCCCGGATTTAGGTATGCCAGTGAACTCTACTTCCAAAATTACCCTTAGAGTTGATTTTATAACTTGTTGTTTAAAGAAATTGTAAAAGAATTATAGAAAACTATTAAATAAGCAATAATTTTCAAAGGGGGTAAAATGGTCATTTTAGAAGGATATAAGAGACAAAGTGGGAATGTAAATTGAATGGCACACTCAAAATTATATAATGGTGCTAAGGGTTTTTGGTAATTGATTAAGGATAAAATAGTTATTTTTCGAGAAAGTTTAGCGTAAATTAGTCCAAAAAGATTATAAAACCAACCAACTATTCATTTTCTTCTTCTTTAGTCGAGAATCTCCATAATTTTAACTAAAGTTTTTCCTTCAAGCAAAATTCATCAAAAAACCTAGCTAAACCACATAATTTCCAAAGCCTCCAATTATAAAAAGTGTAGATCTATCAATTCTGGTAAATTCTATGGTAAAAAGTTTAATTTTTAAGAGATGTCAAGTTTAGAGTTTTGATTGATGATTATATTTTTGGTTGATTAAGGTTGCTAAGAAGGAGTATAGGCTTAAATCACCTAATTAGCAAAGAAAAGATAAGAATTTCATACTTTACATAAAGTAATTTGAGTTAGGTTATTTAAATAACCTTTACTTGTATAAGTGTGTAAGGTATTAGAATTAAGGTGATTTATGCTTAAAAGGATAAAGAAATTCATTAGGATTCATGATGTAATTTTTCCATAAGGGTATTTTAGACATTTCATATTCTTAGAGTTAGCTCAGTAGATTTTGTGTGTTGAATATATGAGAAATGATGAATTGATGAAAGAATTTGCACTAAAGGTAAGCATGTAAGTTTTTACCATAAGGGTAAAAGTGTCATTGAATGTGATGTAGGTTAATTTTTGCTTAATTATGTGCATGATATGTGGAATACCTTTATATGAAGCCTATAATATATATTTGAAATTAATTTGATGCATGAGATATATAAATGCATGAGAAAATAATATGATGTTTGATAAGGAGTGAAAAGAATAAGGGAAAACAATGAATAGACATATTTCATATTATGGTTATACATGCATACATGAGGAATCATAACATATGCATGATTTCAGAAAAATAAAGAAAGAGGAAAAACATCTTCTAAGTTATGCATGTTTTCAGAAAATGGAAAACATGTGTTTTTAATTTTATAATGACTCATATGATACAGGAAAGCAGAAAGCATGCTTAAAATTCTTACACGCAAGCTATACTATGTGGACAATAAAGAAAGATATCAGTTATATTGTGTGGACAACTAAGAAAGATATTAGCTATACTATGTGGACAACAAAGAAAAATGTCAGCTGTACTGTGTAAACAACAAAGAAAACAAAAATAATAGAGAAATATACAAGTATTGTCCTATGTAGTTTACACCAGTCAATGAAAATATTTGACAAAAAAAAAGAGAAAGAATTAACAAATATTTTATGAAAATCATTTGCATTGAAATCATGCATGCAAGTCTATGTGGTTGATAAAGAGTTGAGAAAGATGTATGATCAGAAAATAGAAAAGTCATGACACTTATATATGCATAACTCATAACAAGTGAATCATATTTGTATAGTCAGGAAATGAATAAATGGGTGAAAGAAAGAATTATGATATATGTTTAATGCATGTTTCGTGTCAATTATTTTGTATGTGAATAGCCCAGACACGCTGAGTATGGAAGAGATTAGTACTAGTATGAAATGCTTTGAGTATTGAGTATGATTTTCTTACTGAGCCATGGTCGCTCTCTCTATTTAATTTAATATTTTACAAGTAAAGAATTGCAGCAAAGGTTCCTGAAGAGCACTAATGAGACATAAGGCTAAAGAAGAAAGACACCATATTTTTGTTGATTTATATGTCTTGATGTATATGTGAATATATACATAGATATATATACTTGATATAGATATTGGTGGATATGTATATATTTTTTTTCCTATATGTATATATATGGCTAGTCATTGAAATTGGTTATAAAGTTTCTGTGGGTGGTAATTTTTATGATGGTTATTATTATGTACTTATTTTGTTAATTGTGATTAAGTTGATGAAAATCCAGTCGGTTGGTAGGACTGGTTTATATGAATTGCTAATTAAAAATTTTACAGGGCATAGTTAAAAAAAAAATTCCCCGGACTTTAAAAAATAGGGGAACTCTTACCGTTTTTCTGTAACACACCTATTGGTTAGAAAAGGTTACATAATATATATAGTCAAATACAACCATAAAATAATAATGTGATAAATAAAACAAATAAAAATTGAAATGACTAGGATGCCTTTACAACTCCATGCCCATTGACCACTACTCATCCTACAAGAGTTATAATCACCTATACCTATACACATAAAAGTAAATGAGTGACTGATGAAATATTCAGTAAATAAGAAACTCTACTATTAATCTTTATTGAATTCTCCAAAATGCCTTTGATCTCAACCTCTACTATTACTATCATTCGATGTTGGCATTAAACTCCATAAAAATGATAGTGGGTCATAATTGTCTTTTATATGCTCAAGTTAAACTCTAGAGAATGTCTAGGATACATGTCTTAACTCTCAGGTCAAAGTATGTCATGTTCGATCATTAAGGAACCATTCCCTAGATCTAGTAAAAGTATTCATATCTAGAAACTGTACCTCAACTATATACTAGGAAGATCAGACTAGATCAAATACAAAAACCTAGTACCTTAGCCATGTGAGTTATCTCTCAATCCCACTACATTAAACTATATCTTAACTAGGCTCTACCACAAGTAAGTACCCTCTCACGAGTTTGATGTCCTACTATAGATGTGCTTACTATAGAAGGTGTAGGAAATATGTACTCATAATGCCCCTTTGTAATGATTCTCTGATATCTAGCGTACAAGCATCTCACATCTTAACTAAATTAAACTCATATTTGCTTTCACTAAACTACATATCTTATGCCTTACCATTTATTTCTTTGGCACATGGGTTACTACTGCATTCTTGAAATTTCTATACTACAACTTAAGATAACCTATTAAACTATGGCCTACTTTTCTTGCTCTTTTCTTTCTTCTACCTTAAATACATAGGCTTGTAGCTTTTCACACATAAGGTTATGTCTTTTTTTCCTTACACATAACCATCCTTCCTCGTGGCTTCTACCCTTATGTTATTATTTCTATACACATAAGTGTGTGTTCTTGCTAACATGAGCATGTGCCCTTTTAGGTATTTATCTCACTTTCTTTTCTAAACTTATTTTAACTGCACCACTTTTAAAAGGTATTTTGGTCATTTCACCTTATGTACAATCATGTTAATGCTATACATGGGAAGTTTACATGTTTTAGTTAACCGTTAAACGATTAACGATGCTAACATTTATCACGGTGTTAAGAAACTCAACTTAAAATCTAGAGTTCATGCACACAGATGTGTGTCCCATACCACACGGTCGTGTGGCAAACATAGACAACAAATTGAGAGGACCTAATTTTGAATATTCCTAAAGGTATATAACATCAAAAGATCACAGGCATATTTCTTGATTTAGTAATTCATCATATACTACCAAGAGGCAATATGGTCCTTACTTACCTTATTGTCACAAATCAATCACACAAGGAAGCTTTTTCTCTTAAGTCTCTTACTTTATAGCATCATCAGAATCAAGTTGTCAAGTATACTACATGAAAGTCAAATGGCCAAACTTTTGCTCTCTCTCACTTTTTGGGAGATTTTATACATTTAAGATTATGAATAATAATCCCTGAAACACAAAATAATATGCCATTTATAAACTGGCAATGTGTAATTCCACACATACAAGCGTGTACCACCTATACATGGTTGTATGTTGTGTAATTTGAATTTTATATGGAATCTATCTTTTTTGGCCAATGTGACATCGACACATAAGCATGACCTCTCCATACACGGTTGTGTGTCATTGAAAACTTGCACTTTGACTTCCAATTCACACTAACTATGCATACATTATATAAACTTATGAATAAAGACCATTTTACCCTTAAGACATGTATGTGAGTGTTACACGGAATGTGTTAATGATGTGATTGAATTCAAAGATTGATATGTATCTTTTATGTTTGTTATGAAAATATTGTTTTTAAAACATGTTTAGGTATTATAAATGTGATATGATGCATGTTTAAAAGTGTTTTGGTTTTATTGGCAACTCTAGTGATGATGGTGATTTTCCAGCAGATATGATGAGAATCAAGAAGTGAAGATAAAGTGGTAAAGCAGCCTTAAATCTTTAAGCGTAGGAAGTCAAGTAAGTAGGATGGTTAATGAGTTTTTGTTTCTTGTCTATGATAATTTATGTTGACTTTTGTAAGATACATGAACCATAGGAGAATATGATTATCATGTGCTAAAAAAGGGTACTTATATTATTGATATTGATAAAGCTTAAAGCATATCATTGTCTTTATGTTTATTGTGACAAAACTAAATATAATAATGTTGTTACATTGATTGTAAAAATTTAATATCAGAAAGAATAGGAACTAAAAGGATGTTAGATAGAATATGTAAATAATGTGATTGAATTCAGAGATTTATATGTATCTTTTATGTTTGTTCTGATCTATTATGAAAGTGTTGTTTTTAAAGCATGTTTAGGTATTAGAAATGTGATATGATGCATGTTTAAACTGTAAAATGGCTAAAGACCAAATAAGTTGCAATTTCAAACCTATTTTACATCTTCCAGTTATCATACACAACCATCCTAATAACAAGAACAATAGTGACCTGCCTGGAACCAGTTAGCTTTTAGGGGCATGAACAATCATGTAGTTTGGGATGCATGTCCATTTATGCAAAACCCAAAATTTAGCAAATGACATCTTAACTAGCCACAACTTTATATCATCAATTGATGATAGGATGACTAGGTCACAAAGTACAACATTTGTTGTATATGAAACAATTGTACATAGGGTAAAATAATGGAAATATTCTTGGGAAGTAATATAGGTTTAATAATGGTTGTGTTTAAAAGCTTAAGTCCAAAGCTAGATACATGCTCGTACGTCTGATTATGCTCACTCATGCATGTCTATATGCAAGGGCATAGTGAGTTATGAATGATGAAAGTGACTATGCTAAAAGAAAATATAAGCACATTTATGCATGCAACTATGCACACCTATGCATAATGTATGTAAAAGGCATGCCCATGAAGGACTAGCCATTCATAAAAAGTAGATGCACGCTCGTGCATCTGATAAGGGACATTTGTACATAATATTAAAAGAAAAAAAAGTTAAAGAGGAACCAAGCTAATAGTTTAATGGGTTGCCTCCAGAGATAGTATAGACTTCTTAGGTATATAATAGTATCCAATATGCCTAAAAGAGAGTTAATATTATGGCACAAGATATAAGTATGTTTAAAGTTAAGACAAGCCTAACATGTTTATGTGGCTAGAGATTCTTGCATGTTAGACATATCTTAAGATCATTATGAGAGGGCACTATGAGTAATATACTCCCTACATCACCCACAGTATAATATATATGTAGTAGAACACTAAACTCGTAGTTAGGTATAATCTCACAATAAAGCCCAATCACAATTTGGTAGCCCATAATGGCATAGACAAGATGTCAAATCTTTGTATTAATCTAGTCCAATCGATTTAGTATATAGCTAAAGTTATAGTTATGACAATGTTCTTCTAAAGATAATAGGTTTTCCATAAAGATAGTACCAAACTATTAGCTAGAGTTATAAATAAAGGATGTTCATGCATAATGTTAAAAAAAAAAGTTAAGGAGAAACCAAGCTAATAGTTTAGTGGGTTATCCCTAAGGATAGCATAGACGTTTTAGGTATATAGTAGTACCCAATGTGCCCGAATAAGAGTTAATATTAGGACACAAGATATGAGCACAGTAAAAGTTAAGACAAGCTCAAGATATTTGTGTGGCTCAAGATTCATGCATATTAGACATATCTTAGGAACATTTCGAGGGGGCATTAGTAGTTATATACTCCCTACACCACTCACAGTGAGACATATTTACAGTAGAACACTATACTCATAATAGGGTACGATGTCTAATTTGGTAGTCTATAATGGTGCAAACAAGTGGACCATATAATAAATGCTCACATGGCTAATGTGTCAAATCTCTATATTGATCTAGTCTGATCAGTTTAGTATATAGTTAGGGTTATAGTTATGATAGTGTTTTCAGTAAAAGATGATGTGGTCACAATAATTCAAAATCTAGAATGATTTGTTAGTGGTTGAGTAGGACATAAAAAGTCCCGAGAGATGTGATATGTAGCCTAGAGGTTATTGTGCTTACATATATGAGATACACTCCTAACAACCAAGTTATGATAAGACACATCAAAGGTAATTTAGAGATTATATAAAAGTTAGTTAAATCTCTTACTTATTGAGTGACTTTTCACTCATTACCCTACTTTTCATATGTGTAGGTTTAGGTGATCATAGTGACTACGAGAAGAGTAACAGTCAACTGGCATAGAGCAATTGAGAGGTATATTAGTTATTATGTTTTTATGTTCAATTTATGTATTAAAGATTTGAGACATTGTATTTATGTTTTGCTACACTCAATGTTTTCATGATTTGAGATTATGTTATAAGTATGTACTTCTTTTGTTATGTTTCTACTTCGTTTTAATGAAAATGTATTTTTGTAATTTTATATTAATGGAATTATTTAAGTGAATACATGTTCTTATAGTCTAAGTTAGTAATATCTTCCTTCAAAAGATAGTACTTCTAAAGGGGGTGTTACATAAAAGGAACTAGCCCAAATACTACGCATAACCAACTGATGCATTCGTAAATTGATCTATACATCATTTTCCATACTTGTACTTTATATGATATGCATTGAATCTATCCACATATGTGATCAACTAATTGAAAAACCTCAATAATCATATTTTCGTTACTAGCCCCTAATGAATCGAAATGAAGATAATAAAAGTAGTGTTAACTTTACTACATTGGAGTTATCATCCCTCATGCCCTCTACTTGAAGATGCAGAAGATATCACCTTACATCACCAATATCTCTTTAGCAAAGCATGTCTCTTAGATCCTACAGCTAGTGGTAGGCTGAAGATACTTGATGAATATAAGATTGCCTATTGAATAGGTAAACATAAATGGGTCAAATCAGATGCTAACCCATTAATACTAAACTAAAACTCATCACTGGAGTCACCTTTAGCACCTTACATATATTGAAAAGTTATATCAACACTCTACTGAATTGACTATCATGTGACTGAAAAAAATGTCCAAAACATGTCATCCTAAAAAAATTCTTTATGTTGAATTAACAAGGTTGACCTAATACTAGCCATAGCATCTTGATGGCCATACGTCATCACTTATACCTTAAAGTGGCACTCCTAAGTAAATCTAAGATCATCGAATGCTTGTTCCCTCTATCTTTATGTCCTAAAGCAAGATTCTCTTATAAAACAAATAAAAATAACTTAATTTTCATAATACATTTGATTTAATAATCAGACTTAAAACTTTAAAACTATATATCGAAAATTCTTAAATTGGAAAATATTAATAACCCTTAAAATGAAAAATGTCATAAAACCCTCTAAATTGAAAAATATAAAAAACCTCAAATTAGAAATTGAAAATTGTAAAAAAGCACCAGCACTTATGCTACAAATATTGAATAAAATAAGCATGGAAAAAAATAATCAAAAACTATGTCACATGTGCCCCACATGGTATAAGGGTGTGCATAATTTAATTCAAACCATAAAATTGAACCAAAACACTTGAAAAGCATAGTTTAGTTTAATTTGGTTTGGGTTATAAAATGGTTCGATTTAGGTTGAAAATTTTTTGAAAAACGATTTACAATTTGAGTTACGATTTTAGCCATTTCTAAATCAAACTAAATTGTCAACTATATTTATTTTTGAATATATATATATATATATATATATATTTTAAAATATATATATTAAAATAAAAAATTATTGTATTAACCCACATAGCTCTAATTTCATAATCTAAAGTATGATTTTATCTCTCCCTCTTATGCGCAGCTATAACCCAAAAACAATCAACTGTCATCTTCAACTCTTCGATGTCACTGTCATTTGTTACCAAAAAATAATCATAGCTCTGTCATTGTCATTCTGGTCTCAATCACAACCTCAGTCGTCATTCAACTTCTCATCTAACAATCCATAATTGTGTTGCCATTAGACTTGTCCTAGTCATCGTTTAACTTGTCAGTAAGTTGTTATTCTTCCCAGTAAGTCACTTAACTCATCACTCAACCAAAATAAACAAAAGAAACTCACATTTATACAAACGAAACTTTGGTTCTTAAAACAAAATTATTGAATATATATTAACTATGACATGTACTTTCTATTGACTAATTTGTTTAGTCTTTCATAAATCAATTGGGTGGAAATGAATTGAGATACCACAATTTTAACTCATAAATTCTCCCTTTTTCTCAAGAACTTTAACATTTTATATATTTGTGATGATTAATTTTTTTTGCTTATTATTACTTGACTGAATTGACTTATATATTATAGATAAAGATAATAAGGTTGTTTACGTCCAAGATATTGATCCAACATTTCTAAATCATCAATAGTTAGCAAATTATATGCCTATGCTATCTCATTTCATATTTATTTTTATTCAAGGTTTAAGATTATAGAATATTGCAATTAGTTGAGTCCCCTCGTCGTAATTAGATGAGTACTTATATTTCCTATTTCCTAAACATGCTAATGTTTGAAGCATATGAATGCCCAAATGGATGATCTTATGATTTCAACCATACATAATTAATCAATTACCACTTTATATAAGATACACGTGTTGCATGCACACAAACAAGAAGCACATATGTAACAATTAACCCTTACCATTAGTTTCAATTCTAAATTTAATGGGTAAATAAAGCACGTGTAAATTATTATCTAAGGGAAAAGTTGTTATTTCATAAAATCTAAACGAGTAAACAAATTCTCATCGATGAATTATCTTTTTCGTGTTAGAAACCTTTAACGTAGTCTTTTGTAAGAGTGAAAGAGATTAGAATGCTAGTTGCTATCTTGTAATTATTGTAATGGTATTTTGCTTGTAATGATAGGCTTTGCAATATAGATACTTCGTTGATCTTAAATAGAAACATGTCATCTTTTGCATGATTTAGGCCTCTTATTTGTTCAATTTTTTTGGGTGGTTTTAAATAATGATCAAATTTGTCTTGACAACAAATAAGTCATAAACCATTGTGAAATTGATCAAAATGGTCAACTAAATTATGGTTGTGACTTGGCATTAACGTTTCTCTTAATTACGTTTGTTATATAATTATATAGTTTATCAAATTTTATAAATGATATACATCACTTATGAGTTCTCACTAGGAGAGGGAGACAGTTCATCTTCCTTACCTCAAATTGAGAGCAATAATAGTGGTTTCTCAATAGTAAAAAACAAAATTTATGAAGAAAGGATCTAAGGTATGGGAGCATTTTTCTAAGTTTGAATCTAGTAGGGAAAGCAAATGCAAGTGCAAATACTATGGTCAAATATACAAAAGTTCCCCAAAAAATCTTGAGATAAGTACACTGAAAAACCTTTATCTTGGTGTAAGAAATATTCTCTAAGTGGTGTGAATAAAGTAGACTCCAAGTTAAAAATATTGAATTATATTATTGTTGAAAGAGATAGTGTAGATGATAGTGTAAATACTTGAAAATTTGATCAACTTTCATTGAGAAAGGCCCTAAAACAAATTATCCCAATGAATGAAGGGGAAAGGTTATGAATTTTTGTAGTCAAATGCAACCTATATTTCAAGTTCCATCTTGTACTACAAATGCTAACGATTGTTATGAGATGTTCATTAAAGAATGAGAAAAGTTAAAAAAATTCATAAAGAGTAACTATAATAGGATTTCCCTTAGCATTGACACGTGGAGATTTTTACAAAGAATTAATTATATGTGTATCACAATTAATTTCATCGATAATATTTGGCAATTGTAGTAAAAAATTTTGAATTTTTTCCCCATCACTAGTCACAAAGATAAGCAAATTAAGAAGACAATTGAGAAATGCTTGCTTGAAATGATATTAAGAAAATCATGGCTATCACAATTAATAATGTCAAGTCTAATGATGTTGTTATGGGGTACGTAAAGAAGAAAATGAACAATTAGGGTAAAAGTGTTTCAGGTGAACAATATTTACATGTGTGTTTTGTTGCCTATGTTATTAACTAGGTTGTTATAGATGGTTCGAAATTGGTTTGGATGATTAAAAATGTAGTGTTTTAGACCCCTAGTCCAAAGAATGTGTAAAACATTACAAAATGGACAAAGTGTGAAAATTGCACAATTAAAACTTAGGAATTACCGGTTCAACAAGTGGCACGCCTAACTTATACAGAAAAATAAGATGTTCCTGAAGTCATGTCGCATGTCGTTAATTAGCTATGCATGATTATGGAATCTAAGCCAAATTGAATATGGCCATGTCAAGTCATTCCATTCAAGTAGTTGTCCGTGCCATACCATTTCCAAATCTTGCACGAGGAAGGCATCCAAAAACTAGGCAAACCTAAATCATTCAAGTAATGGTCAAAATGGACAAAGTCAACCTAATGCATGCTGATCTTTTTAGAATACTTATGCTACTCATACTTAAACTTTTGTGAAGGAAGCAAAGGAAGAAGACTGTGCTTGCGAACTAGACATGGTTAAAGAGACTAAAAGTCAATAATTTGTGTACTGACTTTGCTGATCAATGTTTGACCATGCAAAATGCAAAATCAATGTGTTAAGAAAGTCACACGACATCTTGGTTCATGTGTCATACATGCTTCTAGAATTTTCAAAAATTAAAGCTTTAAAGAGAAAATTGACTATTCCAAACCCATGCAAACCATTCTTCAAATGGCATAAGTATTTAAAGTTGACCATTAGAAATCTTGATCGAGTTTGACCTTTAGCCATAAAACGTAGTACTGACCATGCCATTTAAATGAGTCACCCATTCCAACGTAGTTTTGAATAAAATGTCATTTTCAAAAGTTAAATGGCTAGTTTTTCAATCCAAATGGTACTATTACTATTCCATCCACACTAAGCCATAAATTGAGCTAATTTGAAGAGAAGAAAGGCTAGAAAACATATTGATACATTTCTAATAAAAAAAATATTTCATTGTTCTCTTACTCTTTCTCTCTCACTGAGCTAAACTCATACACTTGCAAGAACCATTGTTCTTAACTAGTATTTTCAACCTTTGTAAGGTATTTTATACTCAAAATTTGTATTCTTAAACACTTATAGGTGAAATCCTATATCAACTATTATATTGAACGCAATCCTAGATAAACTAAGTGTAAAGAAGCTTTACAAGTGATAGTGAAACTCTAAGATAGTTTGTTTGGGAAAGTTGACATAGGAAGCTTGCAAGAGAAAGCTCTGAACCACTATAAATTATGCTCTTCTAATCCCTACTCTTTATATTTGCACCTTTATTTATAGTTGGTTGTTTAAATCATTACTTGTACATTAAAATTTTTAAAGAAATTATTCATCCCCTTTCCCCTTTTAGGTTCCTTTAGCAGTTCAAAGGGTTTTTCAATCGGTTTTAGAGTTTAAGCTCTAGTTTTGTCAAAATCTAACAATTTTTAGAATCAAAAGATCTTATTAAATGGCTAGTACTTTCATACCTATTTTTGTCAAAGGTTAATGCATTACTAGGCCCCTATTGTTTAGTCAAACCAACTATAATCAATAAAAAATTAAAATGAGAATCATGTTAGGTGTATTGATTTTAAATTATGGAAAATAATTGAGTATGGTGACTTAATACCAATGGACCTTAGAACCAATGAGCCAAAACATGAAATGGATTTCAATGATGATGATAAGAAAATGATAAGTTTGAATGCTAAAGCCATTAATATGAATAAACAAACCAAGTCAAGTGTCCAAGATCAAACTTCTATTCTAGGAATATGAATTGTTTGAAATGAAATCTAAAAAGATGATTATAAACATGTACAAAAGGTTCTCTAACTTGGTAAATGACTTAAAAGGTCTTGGGAAGAAATTTGAAACTATAGAATTAATGAACAAAATCTTAAGGTCTCTACCAAACTCATAGACCATAAAAGTGATGACAATAGAAGAATCAAATGACCTAAACAAGATGGGTATGGATGAGCTCATAGGATGTTTTCTTACTTATGAGATGATGAGAAAAGCAAAATATGAGGAAGTCAAGGTAAAGAGGGATATTGTCTTAAATGTAGATGATGAGAAGGAAAAGGAAGGAAACTCTTCCATGGATAATGATGACATAAGCCTCTTAGCAAGAAAGTTTAACAAATTCCTATCAAGTTCAAAAAAGAATAAAGGAAAGGGATTTGTTTGATAAAGAGGAAAATAAGATGGTGAAAAGAGCAACAATGATATGATTTGCTATGATTGCAAGAAACTAGGTCATATACACCAAGATTTTCCATTGAGAAAGAAAAAAATGGATAAGAAGGAGAAAAGATTAAAAAAGAAAGTCTTTGCCACCATATAGAAAAGAGGAAAGGGCCAACATATGTTCCATGGCCAAAAAGTAACTTCGAGGATGAGATAAATGATTCTAACTCATTCTCTTTACATGAGTTTCAAGATGCCTTTGATTCGTTAATGGAAGAATATGAATGCATACAAGTTAAATATACGACATTAAAGAAACAATTAACATGCATAAAAAAGAACATGATACACTCTCACATGAACATGGTGCATTGGAAAAGAAATACGACTATGTCTTAAATGAAAAGGAATCATGCATGAAAGAATTGGAAACTATTAAAATTGAAAATGAAGACTTGAAAAAGAAAGTGTCTAGTTCATATAAATTGTTTGAAAAATTCAAAATAGGTATTAAAAAGATTAGATATGATGTTTGCATCTCAAAGAAATGGTCTTAATAAATAAGATTTAGGATATAATGGTGATAAACCTTCATTAACACATATAAGCCTCTAAAGAAACCACATAAATTGCATATGAAATGCAGATTTTGTTCTTTTTTTGGGCATGCTCTTAGACAATGTCTAATAAGAATGGTAAACCTTTTAAAATTAAAAAGGTTTGGGTTCTTAAAGGGATTTTAAAAGCTAACAATATTGAATCCAAAACCATATGGGTATCAAAAAGTAAATGAATGAATTTATGTTATAGGTATATTACAAATCATCAATGAGGTCTTCTAGCAAGTTGTACTTGTATAGTGGATACTCAAGGCATATGATAGAGGAGTCCATTCTTCTCATTAAAGGCCAAAAATGGAGGAAACATCAATTTTGGTGACAACTCCAATGGAAGGGTACTTAATATCGATACCATAGGTAATTCCTCTTTCACTATCAATGATGTTTTGCTTGTTGAAGGTTTTAAACATAATTTATTTAATATAAATCAATTATGTGACAAATGCTTCAAAATTGGTTTTTATTCTTTATGTTGTGAGATTGTTGATGCTAGCACAAATACAGTTCAATTCATTGGTCATAGGCACTCAAATGTATACATTATAGATATGTTTGACATCATGTCAATCAAGGAAGAAGACATGTGTCTATGGCATAGAAGATTAGGACATGCAAGCATTGATGTTTTACAAAAACTTTCTAAAAGAAATTTAGTAAAAAGTTTGCCAAAATTGATTTTCAAAAATGATCATGTGTGTGATACATGTATGAAAGGCAAACATAATTTTGAAGCATCAATTATGTGACAAATGCTTCAAAATTGGTTTTTATTCTTTATGTTATGAGATTGTTGATGCTAGCACAAATACAGTTCAATTCATTGGTCATAGGCACTCAAATGTATACATTATAGATATGTTTGACATCATGTCAATCAAGGAAGAAGACATGTGTCTATGGCATAGAAGATTAGGACATGCAAGCATTGATGTTTTACAAAAACTTTCTAAAAGAAATTTAGTAAAAAGTTTGCCAAAATTGATTTTCAAAAATGATCATGTGTGTGATACATGTATGAAAGGCAAACAAACTAGAATTTATTTTAAACATAAAAATTATGTTTCAACTTCAAGACGCCCTTCAACTTTTGCATATAAATTTGTGTATACCATATAGAACTACAAGTCTAGGTGGAAAACATGTTAGTGTATGCCCTAGGAACCATTTATATTATCAGTTTCAAGGCATTTTATCTTGTGTATAAATGTAATAATTTATTAATGAAAGAAACAGTTCTTTTGATCATATACATAAACTATTTCATTTATTTTCATTAATATAAAATATGTATGTGAACTATCCAAATAATTCACTTAATATATAAACAAAATTATCGAATTGTCCTTTACAGACATGGTATAAGTTGGCAATAATATCACATAGTAGACATACTAAATAACTTCGTTGAATTTCATGAGATGATATTAGTGCGGGTGATAATAGTGATCATGTCAATAAGGTATTAGTATGGATTAACCGTTAGTGAACCATTTTTTGAACGTGACAAATAACAACAAATCACATGGTCATTAAGTCGTAGCCAATGACTTAACGAATGATTTTACTAATGTACGAAGTAATCATTTAACCTAAGACATTATGGTTAGATTTGATAGGGATACGCAGGTTCATGTGGTTTATAAATATAGGACTAATCATATTGTTTACGAAAGGTCATGTTGGTCATACGTTGTTTATATATGTAGACAAATGATGATCAAGATAGGAACTGTTAACTCAAAAATATTGGATTCAGTGTATCCACTGACTCGACCCAGTTCTAAGTTCTTGAAAGAACCTAGATAAATATTGGAAACAAAGATCTTTGGCCATAGTATAATATAAGTCATGCGAATGGTGTTTGTGATGATATGTTCTAAAAATATTGATCAATAATTCGTAGAGAATCAAAATTAGGGTTTCAATAAACCATGAGCCCAAAATCAATCAAGATTGGACAATGGAAGGATCTTACCTATATAAAATGTACAATTGGGAAATTAGGTTTAAAGGAGTATTTCTTTATCATTGTTTAGGGATTATGGCAAAATACTAAATGTTTAGCATAGTTGTTGAGTTTTCGAATGCATTTTCAAATTATCTATAAAAGAGCTCACGGCTATGCCACAGTATACCTAAAAGGTCAAATCAATAAATCAAGCATTTTAGAGAGTAAGGATTAATTATCTGAGGTTGGCTAACAACAGTCGAAGGGCAATAAAAGTAAAATCATATAAAGTGTTACATGGGTGCAACACTTTAAGAGTTAAGATGTTTATGAGATAAAATTAGGGTGGCAAAAGTATTTGTTTGATATACATCCATGGTCATATTTTAAATTCAAAATTTACAAAGACCAAATAACAAATGCATATTTGTTAATTAACCCACTACTATATAAGTGAGTAACCGTTCATTTCAAGTAAGATAAGCTCATTTTAAACTAATCCACTTCTCTCACTAAAGCATTTTGTGCTCTCCCTTTTCTCTACCTTTCAGCCAAGGAGCATTTGGCTTAGGTGGTGCAATTCTTTTGAGGCCTAAAACTTGGAAGGCTTCTCTCCATCATTCTTCATCAAAGAAACAAGCTTGGAGTAGGAAATATTCTAACACTTTCCTTGCTTACTTCCATTGTGCTTGATTTTTTCTTAAACTTTGCATCATTTTCTTCTTAATTTTCTTTCAAATAGTATCAAAACCATTTTAGGCTCCTTGCATATTTTATTTTGAGCTAAATAAATGTTATTTGTGTATAATAGTATGTTTCTATGACATATGTGTACATGCATGATGCTGATTTGCCATAAAATCATGTTTTCAAGCATATCTTGGTATTATACCTGTCGGTCTTGGCTTCTTTAATAGGTTTTTATTTCTATTTTGAATGTTCTTATGATATAAGATGAAGAACATATGATTTAAGGCATGCATATGATGAAATGTTCATAGGATGCATGTATATATGTTTGAATATGACATGCATGTGGTTTTTAGCTTGTGAATTAAATCTTTGATCTTGGAATTTTGGATGCATATCTCGACCATGATGTATATGTTGATATACATTGCATTTTGTATGTATTGTACATAGAACACATCAATTAAGGGATTGCATATATGGTATATGCATAGAAATGTTAATATTTTAAGATATGTTAATATATATGATGATTAAACAATATTGGTTGAAGATTAAGTTATATGGAATTAATGTAATGACACAAAAATTTAAAATATGATGTACAGTAAAAAGGGTTTTACATAAAACGTTGAATAGTGTTCTATGTATATGTGTCATAAATGTTTAATGCATAATTTAGTTTAATATGATTAAATGATAAATTATGCATATATGTCAACTAGTATTTAATTGAAATTAAGTATGAGATATGATTTTAAGTTGACATGAGATGAATATATTCAATAATATAAATAAGGGATGTATAATGTTGCATGTACTCTTATGTGATCATGATGCAATTTCAATATTTGATTTAAAATTGGCATGATAGGAAATATATTCATATAATATGAATTATGGATGTAAAATGTTGCATATACCTTTTTTCAATCATGAACTAATATTAGATAAAAGTCACCTAAAATAAACATTAGGAAATTTAAACCATATAAATTATGTCATTTGTGCTTAAATGTTTGAATTAATACATTTTATTATATTTATATTTGATGTGATCAAATTAGTTAGTTAATATTTAGTTGGATTAAGAATGAGTTCATAAAATTATAATGAATATTAATTTAATTTATGGATGGATGTATTAGGGATGATCATGGGTGTAATTTGTGATTTTTTCAAAATTTAAATATTTGGAATATAATATTCTTTTATTAAGAGGTTTGTAATAAATAACCCTGCATTTATTTTTACTTTATCGAGCTTGCATGCCTAAGCTTCAAATATAATCGAAGGACCTGAAGTCAATCCGGATGGAGATCTGATCGAAAATATAAACCTAGGTAAATAGTTTGTCATTAGGATATATTTTTGAAAACCCCATAATCATCCTACCATATTTTATTTTGTATATATGAGATGTATGTATGTTATATTGAAAATGAACTTAATTAATTATAAGTTAAACCTAAACCCTCGTTAAATAAAATTATTAAATCTATGTCTCACTTCATGAGATAACTAAATTCTATAACATAAATTTTAATATAACAAAATTTCTATTATGTTAGGAATATGAAATTTATGTCATAAAATAAAGTTTATCTTGTTCTTTGATGGATATTTTCATCTTGACCAAAATTTCTATTATGTGAGGACATCATGAAAATGTCATTCTAAGAAAGCGTGAAAGTTCAGATTTAACTAGTCGAGGGTACTAAGATATCTATTATGTGAGGTATCTGGAACAAAGGGCAAGAAATATGAATTGAATCTTATATAGAGATATAAATGGAAATGGTTCCCTACTTGTTGAATTTAGTTAACTAAGATTTCAATCATATGAGGTTGCTTAAATTTAAAAAAAATTCAATTCCTACTAGAAATTTAATCTAATGAAATTTTCCGAATCTTGTCTAAGGGAGTGTGGGATTTGAATGAAATAACGGGAGCAATGACATTATGCATCAAAAGGTTTAAATTTATACTAAACAATAATAAAACTATTTTTTCTTTGTAGTATTCTCTAATTATTTATGATAAACTAAAAAAATGGCTAACAATGTGTTATTACGTATTCTAGATAACAATGTATTAACCAGACCAAACTTCAAGGATTGACTTAAAAACTTGAGAATCATTAGGAAGGCTGGATAGGTATTGGAAGCACCCATTTCAATTGATTTGGCTCTAGATGCCACAAATCAAGAAAAGGAAGTTTTCAAAGCTTGGCAGGAAGATAATCTAAGAGCCCGAAGCTACATGCTAGCTTTGATGAACAGAGAGCTTCAAGCAAAGCATGAAAACATGCAAAATGTGTATGATATACTCGTGGCCTTTCAAGAGTTGCATGGACAAAATTCATGAGTGGTTGAATACGATTTGTGTGTAACACTATTCAAAATGAAACTAAGGGAAGGTATGCCTCCAGATGATCATATTATAAAGATAATAAATGTAACATCTGGATTCAGGTATGCCAGTAAACTCTACTTTTAAAATTACCACTAGAGTTGATTTTATAAGTTGTTTAAAGATATTGTGAAGGATTTTTTTAAAACTACTAAATGAACAATAGTTTTCAAAAGGGGTAAAATGGTCATTATAGAAGGATTCAAGGGACAAAGTGGGAATGTAAATTGAATGGCATAGTTGAAATTATATGATGGTGCTAAAGGATTTTGGTAATTGTATAGGGATATAGTAGTTATTTTTGGAGAAGGCTAAGGGTAAATTAGTCTAAAATGGTCATAAAGGCAATAAAGGATGTAAACTAAATGATTACTATTCACTTTATTCTTCCTTGGTCGAGACTCCTCCATAAACCTTCACTAAGGTTTGCTTAAAACAAAACTTCATCAAAAACCTAGCTAAATTACCTAATTTTCAGAGCCTCTAGTTATAAAAATTGTAGATCTATCGATTTTGGTAAGTTCTAAGGTAAAAAGTTTAATTTTTAAAAGATGTCAAGTTTAGAGTTTTAATTGTTGATTATGTTTTTGGTTGATTAAGGTTGCATGATTTGTTGGGATAAAACCTAGCTTGAGATCATGGGCTTTTGTTGATTAATTTGAAGTTGTTTGTCAAAATGAAGGGGAAAATTAATATGTAGGGTCTCAATCCACTTGAAAATTTACAGGAACTTTTTTAGTACAATAGTGAAGGCTACTAGCTTAAGGAAAAAAATGGGAGCATTTTAATTAATTAAATCGGTAATTAAAATGAATATTAATTAAGAATAAAATTACTAATTCTTTTTGTTTGTAAATTGTAGATCAAATAATCACCATATCAAACCCAATGTATCAATCAATTCTCAAAAAGGAAAATAGGTTCATTAGAAGCAACTTTACTGATTAGTACAAAAATCTTCGAATTATATGGTGTTAAAAGGAGGTTGTACATCATTGAAGGGTCATTGCCCCATAAGCCTGGTCTCGATGCCATTGAGAAAGAAAAAGATACTTGTAATAAGTATCTCAATGACTCCATAGAAGTTTAGTGCCTCATGTTGACTTCCATGTCACTTAAGCTTAAAAAACAACATGAGGAAATGGATGTTCCATCCATACTTGCACATCTTCGAGAGTTATTTACCATTAATGTGAGGGCTAAATGATATAAGGTGTCAAGTACATTATTTGATTGTAAACTCTTCAAAAGAGGACAAGTTGGACCTCATGTGGTTAAGATGATTAGCTACATTGAGCGGTTAGCAAGCTTAGGATTCATCATAAATAATGAGCTTGCCATCGACCTAGTGTTGAAATTCCTCCCTAAATTGTCGGCTAATTTTGTCATAAACTTTAACCTGAACGAAAAGAAGAAAACTCTTGAGGATTTGCTATATATGTTCAAACATGCTAAATAAGAGGTACGAAAGGTAGCTTTAACTATTATGTTTATGGTTGAAACCTATGCACCTAGATCCAAGTTAAGCCCAAGCCCAAACCCAAAGTGAAAAAACAACTAGATACGACTATTCAACCAACAAGTGGTGTAGGGAAGGGAAAGGTTGTCTACTTTTGTTGTGGTAAAGCTAGTCGTTGAATGAGACATTGCAAGGCCTTCCTAAAGAGCAAGAAGAAAAAGGTAGCTAAAACCTCTACTTTAAGTATGTTTATCATTAAGATAGACTATTCTTCTTATTCATCCTAGGCTATAAGCATATGATATGGTTTTCATATTTGTTCAGATATATAAAGATTGTAGTAGAGTAGATTACTTGCCAAAGGAGAGGTTAGCCTATGTGTTGGAAATAAAGCATGCGTAGCTACATTAGTCGTAAAGGTTTATTATCTTAGGTTATCCATTGAGCTAGTTTTAGAATTAGTTAATTTTTATTATATTTCTTTTGTTTTTAGAAACTTAGTTTCTATGTTTGTTTTAGACAAAAAGGGATATTCAGTTTCTATTCCTAGTAGTACTACAACCATTAGCGTGAATAATATTTTGTATGGAACAACTAAATTACATAATGGTTTACATATCTATGGCATTGCAAGCTAGGTCATATAAGACCAAAATGTATATCAAGACTTCTTGAATAAAAAGTCTTGCAGTCATTTGACTTTCAGTTTTATGATGAATGCAAATCATGCCTATTAGGTAAGACAACCAAAACATATTTCACTAGACATAGTGAAAGGGCGACTAAATTGTTAGGGATAGTTCATAGTGATATGTGTGGGTAAATAATAACACATGGTAGATATGGGGAAGTCTACTTTGTCACATTTACTAATAGCTTTGGTAGATATGGTCATGTGTTTTTTATAAAACATAAGTTTGAATGCTTTGATAAATTCAAAGAATTCAAGAACGAGGTAAAGAAGCAACTTAGGAAACAAATTAAGATCCTTTATAGTGATCGTAAAGGTGAATACCTGAGTGTTAAATTCAAAGGATACCTAAAAGAACATGGGATAGTCTCTCAACTCACTCCCTCTCGTATACCACAACATAATGGTGTATTTGAACAAAGCAACATGACATTAATGAAAATGGTTAGGTCCATGATGAGTTTTATCAATCTTCCCATGTCTTTGTAAGGTTATACCCTAAAGTCTGTTACCTATACATTAAATAGCGTCCCATCTAAATCTGTAGATAAAACTCTACACGAGTTCTAGACTAAGCGAAAGCCTAATCTAGATTACTTAAGGATTTGGGGTTATGAAACATATGTCAAGAAATTGACTTCAGACAAGCTAAGTAATAAATTTGAAAAGTGTATCTTTGTAAGGTACTTAAAGGTAACTAAAAGATACTGTTTTTACGACCTGGAAAAGCAAAAAGTCTTTGTTGCTTAAACCGAAGTGTTCCTTGAGAAAGAATTCATTCTCAGGAGTTCTAGTGGGAGGAAAATGGAACTTGATGAAGTTCTTAGTCCACAAGATACCAAAACTATTAAATAAGATGATATGTCATCACTATTGGTCGATCATGATAAGAAAATTCTTTTATCTTGAGAGGAACAACCTCAGAGCACACAAGAGCTATGCAAGTTTACTCTGAAACTAAGACTTGAGAAAGATTTGGTTTTTTTATGACTCAACACGGCAACATACTGGTTATCTCTGAAACTAAGACTTATAATAATGTAATCTCAAGTCCAGATTTTGATAATGGTTAGATGCCATGAAATTAGAAATAGACTTTACGTACCAAAACCAAGTATGGACTCTTGTTAATGCACCTGAAGAAGTAAAACCTGTAGGGTGCAAATGGGTTTTCAAAAAGAAAACTGACATGGAAGATAACATGGATACCTATAAGGCACGACTGGTTGCCAAAGGTTTTACACAAAAACATGGCATTGACTATAATAAAACCTTTTTGTCAGTTGTTATGCTTAAGTTTATTAAGACTATGTTTATTATTGTTGCATATCATGACTATGAAATCTTTCAGATAGATGTCAAAATAGTCTTCTTAAATGGTAGCCTTATAAAGGACGTCTATATGACATAACCTAATGGATAGGAAAATAAAGTATGCAAGCTGCAAAAGTTCATTTATAGGCTTAAGTAGACTTCTAGAAGTTAGAATATTCATTTTGATGAAGCTATATGAGATTTCAATTTTATCAAAAATGAAGATGAGTAGTGAGTGTATAAGAGGGTCAATGGGAGCATGATTTCATTTCTAGTATTGTATGTCAATGACATATTGATTATTGGAAATGATATACTGAACTTGTAATCGGTAAAAGCTTAGTTATCCAAATGTTTTTCCATGAACGACATAGAAGAAGCATCATACATTCTTAGGATTAAAATTTACCAAGATAGAGAGTGTAGACTATTGGGCCTAGGTCAAAACATATATATAGATAAAGTGTTAATGAGATTCTTTATGAAAGAATCCAAGAAAGGATTTCTGCCTATGTTCCATTGTGTATACCTTTCAAAATAAATTTGTTCATCTTCATAATCTAGGAGAGATAAGATGAGTAAGATCTCATACACCTTCGCTATAAGATCAATCATATACGTCATGTTTCGCACGAGAATTAATGTCTCATACAACTTGAGCATTTACAGTAGATATCAATATAATCTAAGTGAAAAACACTAGATGGCTATCAAAAACATCCTAAAGTACCTGAGAAAGATTAAGGATACATTCTTAATTTATAAAAGGGATTTTGAACACACTATTATAAGCTATAGTGATGTAAGTTTTCAAACTGATCGAAATGATTTTAAATCTCAATTAAGATTTGTGTTTTGTTTGAATAGTAGTGCAATTAGCTAGAAAAGCTCTAAACAAAGTACAATGGTTAATTCTATGATAGAGTCTGAGTACATTACGTTTTTAGAAGCGACAAAAGAAGTTGTATGAATAAAGAAGTTTGTTACTGAACTTGAAGTGGTTCCAAGTGTCATCAAGCTAATTGAGCTCAATTATGATAACAATGGAATGATTACTCGGGTAAAGAAACTGTAGTCTCATCAGAGGTCTAAGTACATACTCGAAAGATATCACTTGATTCAAGAGGTTATTTAGCATGGTGATATACAGATAGAGAAGATAAATACAAATGAAAATTTGGTTAACCCATTGACAAAACCTCTGTTGAAGTAGAAACATTATAGGTATATAGCAAGATTAGGCATTAGATATATGACTAATTGGTTATAATGCAAGTAAGAGATTGTTAGGGTAGGTACCCCAGAGCCACTTGATTTAGCACTTATAATTGTAATTTTACATTCATTAATTAATAAAGGATTTAATTTTTATTCAGTTCATATATGTCCTTTTTCATAATTATGCGAATAACATGCTCTTAAAATTGTATAACTGTGACGAGAGGTTTAGACGACTGATTATGGGAACCCTACGCACATGTTAAGTGGTTGTTATAAAAATGTCTATAATCCTAACATTACAATAAACAAGAACACATGTAATGATGATAAGAATGTTATAGTGTTGAGCAATACCACTGAAAGTCGGTGACAGTTATCATGTGTCGAAGCTATTCGTAGATAGCTTGGTGCAACACATGGGTGCACGTAGCAAACATGTTTATAGGATTGACCCCACCAAAGGATATCTATATGGAGGATTGTTTCATGTCTATGAAACAAATCTTCTAAACACCATAGGTGCATATGATCCTATAATCGGTATGGTTGATCAATAAAAGACTCATCACTTTAACCACAGAAGAAGATAATTCATATAAAAATACTAAATGATATTCATGATTAATTGACTCTGTGGCCACAATGGGATAAGATTATAGCCTAATCCATGTAGGTCATTAATTTGTATTAGTTCATACCGAGGAACTACCGAGATAGACATATTTCTATGTCTTGGCCTTAAGCGGCATTAGTTGATAAAAAGATTGAATTACACATAACTATGATATTGTAAATGCTTAGGGGATATCTATTGACACTCTATCATCTAGGTGGACATGACGCTTTGCTAGAGGTTAATTTTGGTTTGTATTTAAATTCAATCTAAATTTAAACACTACCAAATTGATGAAAAGCTTATAGGTCGTGATACAGGTTGATATGAACCCAAAGACAAGAATCATTTGGTGATAATCTTGGTGTTTAGGGAGAAAGAGATTCTAGTTTACCACTTTTTAACCAAGTTTAACTTGGTATGCATAATGCCATTTGCACTATGCAATATTAATATGCATGGCACAACTGGACAAGTCTTTCCAACCATGCAATGCATGTTTCATGCCAAAGTGGTACACAAAAGTATCACCTATGCATGGTTTAAGGTGTGTCGAGTAGCACACAAAAGTATCACCTATGCACGTGTGTTGATGGTGTCTAGCATAAGTTAAACTTTTGTTGCACTCGAACACCGACATACAATTGTAAAACAAAGTGTGAGTTAATCAATCAATTAATTGAAAATAATATGCCACATATAGAAAACAAAAAAACCTAATCATCGCCTAGGCTTTCTTTAATTTTCTCTCTTCCCATGAACACATTTCTATCCAATACATAGAAGCCCTAGTAGCCTTTTTCTTGGATAGCCTCTCGTGTTCATGCTCTGTTTGGATACTAGGGCACCACCTCACAATGGTTAGATAGTGCTCACTTCTTTGCCACACAAGGACTTGAAGGAACCATCAACGCAGGTATATACCTTTAAAACACCCCTATGGTTTTTTTTTTTTTTTTTGTATCTTCATGTTAAATATGTTTTAAAACAAATATCCTAGACAAGGTTTTCGGATTCTATGATTTTATAATTTTTAATTCCACTGCGTTGTCAATTATTGGTGTCCTAAAACCCTATAATGCCTAGATATACCTACTAAATGAAACTTTACATATTTGATGTTAGATATGGCCCAAATGTTTTAGAAGGCTTTTGAACAATTTTCAAATAATGAATCTCATTTTTCTGAACAATAATGAATATAGTAAATCTAATGAATCTAATGATCAAGATGATTGAAAAAGGGCATCAATAGATAAGGATTAGGATAAAGCTAAACATTTGAATACATTTTTAGAGACATTTTATGACCCAACAATTCATGTATCTGCAACATCACATGTGATTACACATTTATTCTTCCATAAGGTAGCAATTGTCTCTTAAGAGAGTAAAGTATAAATGACAATTTTGATTTATGTTTAATGGCATGGAAAATGAAAGAGAAATGTGACAAGTATTAGGGAAATCTAAGAAAACTAAATGTTTTTTTGTTTGTGGTTATAGTTCTTGATCCTTGATACTACCTTGAATATGTAAATTTTGAGATTTCCCAATTGTATGATGATAATGTGGCTACTTTAGTCCAGGTAGAGTGAAATCAACTTTGAGTGGTTTGTCTGATAAGTACAAAAAGTTGATTGAGTATTCAAGTTCAAAAACTATAAGTTTTGATTCAAGTTAACTAACTGAGACTCAATGGTTTAAGAAAATATTTATTTCTTAAAAATCTATTTAAGAAGAATAAGGCAAGCCAAAGCATTATGGAAAACAAAACTAAGCTAGATACGTATTTGGATGAGGATATCGAAGAGGATGATATTTTGTTTGACATTTTGGCTTTGTGGAAACTAAATAAATATTGATTTCTTACAGTTGCACAAATTGCTCGAGATGTATTAGAAATTTCTATCTTCGCAATTGTGTTAGAGTTAGGATTTAGTGTGTAAGGTCACATTCTTGATTCCTTTAGGATATTTAATCTTCAAAGATTATACAAGCTCTCATATGTATAGAAGTTTGGATTAATCACACAAAAATGTATAGAAGTTAGAGATGTCATTTCTTTGGAATATATTACATTTTTGTATGTTTACACTACAATATGATTTATAATTTAAATTCTATTGTCTTTTTAATAGATATCGATAAGTTCTTGATAAATGATTTTGTTGAACGATCCGAAAGACAAGTTTAAAAGAATATTTTCAAAAGGACAAAATACTTTTTTCAATAAAACATGTTTGATTATAAATCCTAATTGGTTATAGATTCACCATTCTAAGAATGATATAGATACTTGTATATCTAGTCAACTATCCTTCATATAGGAATGTGATTACTAGAGTTTTATGCATGAAGTAACTGTGTTCAAGACTTGAATTTTATAGCACCTTTAAACTTTTACCATTGCATTTACTTTAATTCTAAAAAATTGTCATAAATTTGGGTATAATTAAAATTTTGGTTTTGTCTACATTTTTGTCTATTTTTGTTATAGGTCATAACTTTTCCCATATCATTTTAATGTCAACATTTCATTGCATTTTTTTTCATCTTTTAGGCTACAAGCTATTACAATATCAAAAGCTAATTTGATTTGACTTGTCATACAGTTGCAGACATGATTAAATGCAAAACTCCGGAGGAAATTTGCAAAACGTTGAACATTATGTAACTTTATTTTTTGTTTTACTTTGGACATATGTTTACTTAATTTTGCTTAGTAAAGTGTATGATGATTATTTGGCTACTAGTATTCTAAACCATAATATCAACTATGGTGCTTATACAAGGAAGATTCACAAACGATGTTTATGCAGTATTTATTCAATCCTTTATATAAGATGCTATTGCTTATGATGTTGTTACTATTAATTAAGCATGTTGCACTTATAATGGTATTACTATAAATTAAACATGTTATGTTTATGACGGTATTTTTATAAATTAAGCATGTTACGTTTTGTTATTGTTTTCACACGAAGGAAACATCGTTGATGTTTAGCTATTACTATAATTTTTTTAAATTGAATACGAAATGATGGAAGTGAATGATTTTTATAAGGTTTAAACTTTAGACCAAACTTTTTTTTTTTTTTGAGTCTGGTTTTATTTGGTTTGTAATCTACAATGGTTGGTTTAGTTTAGAATTTTTTCAAATCGTTTTTTTTAGTTTGTTTTATAAAATATTTTTAATTGCATAAAAATGACCAAAACCTCCCAATATGGATTATGCGTGATTGGAAAATAACACAAAAGCCCTTATCATCAATGCTAACCACCATATGTGATTCACATAAGGACTACAAGTCACACATAGTGATCAAATAACCTTAAATGTACCATTTTTCAAACCTAATTTTAACACCAGTCGATTTTGCACCTATTATAAAACATATCCATTAATAAATTTCATTAACATTACAAAGGATTCATGTTATTTAAAAAAAATAAACTAAACTAGCAAACCCGAGACCCTAAACACTCTAAATCTATACCAAAATATTTAAATCTCTACACTATAAGTCATTAAACATGATCAGGAATGATTTATTAGCTTTTTTTTTATATTTTTCCATTAAATTGAATGAAATCACTAGATTTGTGATAGGTGAAGAGTGCATGAGTGGTGAGTTTGGAGTACACAAGATGAGAATTTGAGATTTCAAAATTGTTAACGAATTTAAGGTTATTTATATATAAGCATTTTTGCAAATTTATAAAGTACCAATTACTTTTGAACACCCAAAAAGTTGGTCCATTCCATTTTAGTCTATTTAATTTTAGTCATTTTTTAAAATTTCTTATAAGTACCCACAATTTGTGATGTATGCATTCGACTTTTACCCTAGCCCAATAAACTAGAACTGCCACACTATTCAATTAATACTGTTGAAAATGATGTTTCTCAACTAGGTGGAATGCCATCACCAAACACTTTGCACCTAATAAACCCAATGTTTTTAAAACCAAAGCAGTGATCAAACTTGTTATCTCACTAGTTCACGGTTCAACCGATTCAATATATTATTAATTTATAATAAATTTATTAACATTTAACACATGTTTTAAATGCAAACTATATGAAATTCATTAGAAACAAATGTATACTATTATTAATAACAAAAAAATATATTTGCTTCTTTGAATTATAAATTTCAATTCAATAAAACATAAAAAATAAACTCAAAAAATAAAATTAAAATTAAAATTATAGGAGAGGGCAACAAAACTTGGTCAAACTCAATTTTGTTGATTTTAATCAGATTTGACTAAGTTTTATATCAAACTAGTTTTTAATAAAAACCAGACCGAACCATAAGATAATTCCTAATTGAGTCAGTTACACCAGATAGTCCGATTTTTAAAACATTAAATAAAACCCCCATAACTCCTGTACATTTAAAGATGCATATTATGTTTATTGAATATATAAAATTCAAGAATGCCAAAATAAGATGCTAGAGCATCCTCACCTTAGTCACCCACTTTTAGGGAAATTCCCCACTTTAAAATCAGCTATTATAAAAAAGCATAGAGCCAGGCAGGTAAGCCAAACAAGGCGAACATCATCAAAATCATCTCCATCATACAAGTTTCAATAAAAAATAATTGTGTGATCATTCGAAATCCAGAATGGTACATAAATGTGTAGAGAAGAACACAAAGTTAATACATTCAGATATTTACGTATATTATGATTATGATATACATGTGAGAGCTTTTCAACATTAATGTGATCATTTACACTCTACATAAGGTACAGGTGCCCACAAATGGAGCCAAAAAAATAATGAATTCAAACTTTAACATAACCCGTCATCGTTTCTATGTGAAAATTAAACATACTCATAATCTCAGAGGCATTGAATTCCAGCAGGTAACAAGTGGGAAAGGATGATGTTTGAACATCCATATCTAGCGATGGGTCCTGAAGAAAATCATTGAGCAGGCGCTCCGCTTGTGGTTTCTGATAATCATATACAGACTGAATGCTTCTTCATTGACGACAGTAATGTTATTAACCAATATGAAACCCAGATGACTCGAAAGAACTTCTGGAAAGATCTGGAAGCTTTAGAGTAGCAACAACACCAGCAGCAAGGGCACACAAGGATGCCAAAACAAAGGCAGGTATATTTCCTCCACCGAAAAGAGCATCCCATGGACCCGCACCAAGTGACACAACCATCTAAAATACCAACAATATATGTTAAATCAGTTGTTACTGAATAACAGAATGACAAAATTATTAATGAGCTATAAAAACACACAAATTTAATCTTTTCAGTACGCTGATGAAAGATGGTTTTTGTTCAGTAATATTCATATCATATAATATCTTGGAAACTAGAAAGTCGATTATTCGACCAATACAGAAAATTAGCCCTAAAGATTAAAATAAATTGTTAAATTCTTCTCATTTTTTTTATTGATATTTAAAGTATTTTGCCAAAGAAAAAATCACTATCATACCAAATTATCATAAGTGCAAAATGTTAAATTGGATTGCTGATCTAAAGAAATATCTAAATTCTGTGAAGGTAAACAGAAAGAGACAACCTCAGAACCAGAATACAAAAGACGAAGAATATATTCCTTTACCTGTGGAACAACAATTGCAAGATTCAGAACTCCTATTGCCAATCCTGCTCAAACATTTGAGTTTGACAGAATTAGCTGTGTAAATATGGCAACAATATCAAGCAGAAAGAGATATGACATAAAAATAATGTCATACATACCTTGCCCACCACCAGAATCTGCAGTCAACTGTGCAGTGATCGAAAAGGGGACACTATAAGTAATCTGCAAGACAAAATGATTATGCATATGAAAAGAGAATGGCTGCTAACAGAGATACACAAACAGGACTGATACATACAGCAAGGGGAAAACCAAGAAGAGCAAATAAGACCAACGATGCTATTCGGATCGATCCATTGCCTCCAATTACATGTTCAATCCCCTGAGAGTACGCCCTGACAGATATCAAGCTAATGATAGCTGTTCCTGCCATGCAAGCAAACACAATGAAATTGCTCATTGCCCAGACAAGCCTTGCACCCATTCGCCGACACATAGGTTGAATAAGGAAAGAACTAATGCCAAGAATAACCTATGCAAAAAAATAAAAATAAAAATTAAGAGCTATAGATTAACAAATGTAAGGAAAAAGAAAACAGCTTATACATATAATCCAACTCCCTTCAGCCTCAATATACTCAAATAATTTGACATTAATATGACAGTCTAGGAAAGTCAAATTGCTGGTGCTAAATTTTGAGTTCTTACTGAATTCAATAGCAAACCGAATGCACCTTCTCTGACACCTTGATCATATAACTTCACTTCAGAAGACTTTCCTTTTGGATTCCCATGATAAACCTCTCTCCCCATCCAATCTGTGTCAAAAAGAAAGAAGGGGAACCAGGACAACTACATATATAAACAAGATCACAATGAGAAAGAGAAAGGGGAAAATTATTATTATTATTCTTTAAAAAAAAAAAGAAAAGAAAGAAAACGAGAGAACTTAAACAATAACCATACAATGAGGCATCACACTGTGGATAAATATTAACTAGATCACCTGTGGACTACTTAATGTCACCATAACATAAACATCTCTTGTGGTTTATTCTAAATATCAAACTCACCCCATGAGAATTTAGAAATTTTTCTAAAATTATAACCTGGACTCCTGGAATCACTAACAGCAGGGAGTGAGGATATTATGGAAAACTCGGGGGGTCTAGGTAATATTTTACCCTCTTGTAATTGATAAACTATAAATTAACATATGTTTGGCAAAAGAGAGAGCATTATTACTAAAGCACATACCCAACTAAGGGCCATAACAATAAGCACCGCATACATTGCAGGGGGTAAATGCCTTAAACTGGTTAACAAATTGACTAATACAGCTCCAGGCCCATCATTATAACTTTCATTTTGATCCTCGACTTTAGTGTTGACATGCTCTTGGTCTACATCACGTTCATGGACACTGTCTCCATTGTTGCCATTGAAACTGGAAGCAATAGATACATCAGGTTTTGATTTGGAAAGGTCAAGGCCATTTTCATGAGGATCATCCAAAAAAGGAGCAGAATCTGATAAATTATTGGGCTGATTTACAGCAAGTGAAACTTCATCAGCAAAATATATAGTCACAAGAGTACATAGAGTCAAGAAGACCTGCAGACAGGCACAGCAAATTTTTAGATCAAGTGAAAATAACACAAAATGCAGATGAAAGCGATACACATACACTGTCATACTTGAAAACACTATCATATATGTGCACAGAAAACACAAGAATCTCCCATTACAATAACTGCAATTGGCAGGACTTTTCATTCAACAGCAAATGAAGATAAAAAACAACTCAAAGGAAATAAAAAGATGTATGAAAAAATAAGAAAATATGGTGTACATATACACAGTTTCTTTTTTCATCAACCAGAACCTCATTAGATAGCAGCAAATATAACTGCAAGCGCTGTATCAGATATTAAAGCGCAGAACGAAAATATGAGGCTAAGAGCTTTATTGTCCGTTATTAGTTAACTGAGACTTTAGATTGTATAGGACAATTTCTATTCTAATGATCATTTTTCATTGTTAAGTTGGCTTTGTATTTTGATTAGTAAGTTCTACTTTTGTTTAGTTTACTTTAACTTTGGGTCGTATCTGTTTTCATGTTTTATCAAGATATATATACCTTGCCTTATTCTAGTCATATTAAAAACGGTATACTATAAATAGGTTCGTTTTACAGCACATTACTCATGGCTTCTAATGTAATTTCAAAACAGCTACTTGTAGAACAATTTCATCATGGGTTCTACATTCTCTCATGGATTCATTATTATTTCTCATGGATTCAGGAATTTATCATTTGTGAATTCAAACTATCTCCTAGATTTTTATCTACAGGTTATCAATTCCACTGAATCATTAAAGAATCAGCATATTCTCTCATCAGTGTGAGTAATAGGACCTAAGGTGCATAAGAAAACATAAAGGTTCATGTAGAAAAATTCTAGTGTCGGAGACCCCCCAAAATCAACCATAGGCGGTTGCCCTTAAAACCTAAAAACCCTAATATTTTTTTCCTCTCCTCCCCCAATTGAAAACCTAGGCACCCTTTTTATAATAAAACTATCAATGGATTGGTGACAAGTGTCCCAATCCTAATAGTGAGCAACATACAATTACACAACGAGAAGTTTTAATAGCCAATATTCGAGACAGTAAAAATCTTTACAATTGCTCAATAGACTCATCACTGTATGCAATATACAATTATACACTACACGATAGTATAAAAATCTGACAATTTCTCAACAGTCAGTTTAAATAAAACACCCAATTATCCAGGCTTCAATTTTAAGTTTAAAATTTCCAGCAAACCTACTTTACATTAATCACATCAGTCTACATCAAAATAAAATGTAATAGAGCATTTCATGTAAAAGAGATGAAAATCATAACACAAGCTAATGTGCAACACATTAAGTGCACAGACAATGGTCAGTAAAGAATTTTGCCCAAGAAACTTGAATTGTTCTACAAAACATAGAATTTATATGTATAATAACTCACCACTGCCACAAGAAATGCTGCTTTGAGATTTCCACAAGCCGCACAACAAGCTCTACTTGTTAGGAAAGGAAACCATCTGCTCGGGGAGAATTATGAAAGATTAATCACCCAAACATCAAGAGCGGAACATGAAGTTTCTTTGAGGTTAAAAAATTAATTATGAGAAACAAACTAATAAATTAATAAACTGAGCATATAAGATGAACTAAGAAGAATTTAAGCAGCAAGAAGATTGCTAATCCACAGATGTTACTTAACCAAGAAATTGTTTCAACAAGTTTCACCTGTGCCAATCTCCACTAGCACCAGCAGAAAATCCTAAGATGTTTCCAACAGCCATCCATGAGCAGAATATAGCATTAGCTGAATTGCGTTGATCAGGACCTAAGGCATTACAATGATTTCCAACAACAAACTAGCACATCATTTTGTTATCTAATAACAAAATCTTCTAGGTAATCCTAAACATTTAAAGGCCATGAAATTACTACTTTGACTTAATAAAGTACAGAAATTCACCTGATAGGTCAGCCAGAAGAGCACGAGCTGGTCCCTACAGAAGAAAAAAAAGTCTCATTGTTTGTTCGGATATAGATGACAGCTAATGGAGTTCATTTTCATGCAGAACAGAATCATAAGAGCAATTATGAAGTCAAGCTTACCTGCACCGTATTGTTAGCAAGATCCAGCATCCAGAACCCAATAACAAATACAAAAGCAGCTCTTGTGCGAGTTCCATTGAATACTCTGCATTTGCATGGATGAACCAGTCACTTTTCAATTTATATTAATATTTGTGGAATGACAAGGAATCAATATAAGAATAGACCTGCAATCCTCCTTTGTATCACCAAATATATAACCAATGTCTGCTGAAAACCCTATTATTATCACCTAAATTCCAAGACTTCATTTAGCTGAAATAAAATATAGAATAGCATATTAAACTAAAAAAAAAAAAAGAGAGAGAGAGAGAGAAATTCATCAAAGCTTACAGCAACTGAAATCATGAGAGATCCTGCAAGAATATATGGTCGCCTCCTTCCATACTTTGAAGTGCATTTATCACTCCAAATACCAACACAAGGTTGAACCTAAATATGGAAAAGAAAATAACTGAGACAAAACCAAATTTCAATCAGAATATATTTGGCAGGAGACCTGCACAACTTTCTTATTTAGAACAATCTACAAGAATACTGCACCATCACATGTACAAACATAATAAAAACTAAAGCAAGGCAGCAGCAGCAGCAGCTCCGACCAGGACCAATACACTGGACATGAACCAAAACTTAAACAACAAGGATACCAAACTAAAAAGTGCCTTTTCATCAAGTAACCAGATTCATTTTGTTAAAAACTATAAATTCCCCAGGTAACATACACATGCTGAGCAGAAATGAAAAATCTGTCCATCTTCAAATAAGGCACAAATATGATAACACAGAATAATATTTCAATTTTATAGCTCAACTAGAAGAAGGGGCACAGGGGACAAATGACAAGTAGGAGTAAAAAGAACTGTAACGTACAAAACAGACAAGGCCAAAAGTCAGCCACACTCATGGATATGTGGAAGAAGTAACCCCCGAGATTTGTTGGCAGTGGTGGTGGGCAACCTGATATACATGTAGCTTAGCTTCTACCAACTTTAAAGGTCAAAAATTCAGTTCAGACATGAACCAATAGAAGTGAGAAAGAAATTTATTCATTCGAACAGGTATAAATGAGCAGATCATCTTCATGCCCAACTGAAATTCCAATATTACATGCCACAAACTAGAATAGGCTTTAATACACAAGGCATCCAATAGCAAACTGTAATCACTAAACTCATCTCCGTAGAGAGTCTGAATACACAGTCAAACAATTGTGAGAAGAATATAAGGATGAAAAGAAATGAAGTTAAAATGATAGCAATGACCTACCACAAGGCCTGTAATGGGGCCACAGAGCCAAATGAATGAAGAAAAGGCATGCTCTATTCCAAGTGTCTGTATCAATCAACAATAAGGAGAATGGTTAAGCAACAAGAAAACGTACAAACCAAAACATAATCTAAATGGAGTATCAAAACTGATTCAGACAGCCAGATTAAAAGTACACAAACAACGAAGATAACTAAATAATGTATCAATTACCATGCTTTCATAATCATATTTCCCTTTATCCTCACCCCTAGAAATCCTTACATTCTAATAAAAACATGCAAATTTCTACACTAATAAACATCGGCGCCATATCCAATAGAAAAAAAAAAAAAGAGAAAGCAAACCTGAATATAAGGAGTTAATAAAGAAAGTTGCAAGGCCCAACCGAACTGAACACCGGCAGCAACCGTACAACTGAGAATAAGAGTAAACAAGCTACATTGTTTGGATCTGACAACAAAATCGGAGTTTCCATTGGAAATCGTTACATGAGAAGATGGATTAGAAGTCAAGTCGATCCGACGGAGATGAAGATCATCTGCTCCGACCATCTCCACTTCTGCCTCCTTCTTAAGGTTCCTGTATGGAAACTTAAACGACACCGAATCCGCCATTACTCGTTCAGTCTCGGTTTAATCAAGTATTTCATATTCAAGTTAATTGCATATAAACAAACTAATATATGTATTATTTAATATTGACTGCAGATTTGATTGTATTTTGCAGGGTTAGAGAATTAGAGAAGAGATGAAATGAGCGACATCATATTTGGGATTAGCCCGGTGAGTGGTAAACTGATGAGACGACTTCTGTTCTCAGTCGGTTGTAATTCGTCGCAACTGCAATACTGAACCATTGCCTTACATTTGGATTTGGACCATAGTGGGTCCAACCGTGCTCACGTTTACTTTGATTTTAAATTTTAAATTTTTTCATATCTAAGATGAAGTAAATCGGACGTAAAGCGTTCGGTTGCCAGTTGCCAAATAGAATCTAAATCAGAACCGTTTATAAGCAATAAACAAAGTCTAATCGAGTTTTAATAATTTCGCTCACCGACACTCGCTGACACCGTGATGGACCGAACAGGAAAGAGTAAACTTTCTTCAGCTGGAAGATTTGAATCTCTTTACCTTCTTGCAATTTCGTGTATGATGACTTTTTTCCTGCCTTGGCAATTCAAAGTATACCCAACGAATGGTAAATCATCGTTAAAGAACTGTGAAACAATCAACATCAGCAAAACTACAGAAACTTATCTGTTAAAAGGAATCATAGAGACTAATTCAAAATATAAATTTTTAACAGACGGCAAATTCAACAGGGCAGGAGAAAAAATTTCAACGGCTTATTATATACACAACTTAAACCTAAAAAAACATATAATCCACACTCATTGTAACAAGTTTATATAGGACTATTTCCACCTTCCCTAAGGCATAAAACCATCTACTAACAGGATTTGAAGGTATTGATATACACACAATGAAAGGCGGTGTTCATTAAGGACTTTTTGTTATCATTGGTTAACGTTACGACTACCCAAGTCAGCTGCTGCTTTAGCTGCTCGACTTAGAGCATCTGACACCCACAGTGCTCCCTTAGAGAAATAGCTACTGTTGACCACAGTTACTGCAGCAGCTGCTGCAGCTCTTCCAGTGGCTGAGACTGCTGCTCTGGTGGTATCTGAGATGTGATACTTTTCATCCACAGATTTAACGGCTTCCACACCAGCACCAATCTTATCAGTGAGACCCATTTTCTGATTCAGCTCAGAAAATTTAGCAGCAGCAGTTGCTGAAACTTGATGAGACTCATCAAAGGCTTTTGCCTGGCTTAGAGCATCTTTCCCCAGAACATATCCCTTCGCCAGCATAGACTTCACAACTTCCTGAGCCATTGCAGCTGCTTCTCCAGCATCAGAAACAAATGGGCTTCTCTGTGGGGCTTGCCTCTGCTATGAAACAATCAGAATGGTTATTAGGAGGTTGATTAATAATACTAATTATAATCGCCAGAAAGGATCATTACACGATCAACACTGAAAGACAAATAAAGCAAAAAAAAATTATTATGCATACCATTGATTCTGTTTCATCGTCCAACCCCCGAGAAGGTCTGTTCCAAAAATCAAACTCATCTTTGTACTGACCCCAGCACGTTATGCATACACGTTGATCCAAGATAGTGGCACCCTACAGAGGAAAAAGATTAAGGAGAATGAAAGCAAAAACTAGTTATTAGACAATCATCATGGAAGAAGTGCAATCAGAAAACTCAAGAACTCTTCATTTTACTTACATATAATAGTCCTGAGCATAAAGAGGCCAAAAGCAAATACTCAAGTACTTACCATACTAAGATCGTCAATAAGAGCCACATTTTTCAGCAAGGAAAAAACGTTGCACAGTCCACATAGGCATGGACAAAACTTAACATGATGCTATGCCAAAATTTCAAATTGAAGTTGTGAAAAAGTGTTGCAACTAAGTATAATTATTATAATTATTTTTCCTGTTGACATGATAAGTGTCATTTACAAGAATAAATACTGCATATCAGTTCTATTATAGAAGAAAACAAGAGAGATGTCATTTATGAAATGTAACAATTTAATCAACATGTTGCTGCTGCTATAATCATCTCTATAGTGGAATTTTTTGTTACGGTTACACATCAACTGTGCTAAACTCATAATTAATTCATAGTCTATATGTATTTTAAACCTATTGCAAAAATTAACCTAGGCCCCAAAATATTTGCTTGCTAAGTCAGTTCATCACAATTCAATCTCTGAATTAAGGCATGTAGTAAAGCAACTCAATATAATACTAACAAGAAACTTAATAACATTTTTATTCAATGAGCTTGTTTTCCAGGTAAAGAGTTTAATTAATACTCACACTGAGTAAGACAGCAGTTTCTTGAGAATAGGCATCTTTGAAAGTCACATACGCAGAACATGCAAAATCACCAGATCTGTATGTCCCACAAAATATAATCCCGTATCAGAAACAATGGACTATAATATATAATAACGTATGGTAGAATACTATGTACAACAAGACATTAACTATTAACAGTATAAGCTATTTAACAGGCTCTTTACCAAATTATAAAGGTATAATGAACCTGGCAGCAGCACATGTAAAAACTCTCCTTAGAGACTTGGTCAAACGACATTAAGCATTACAATGCTACAACCAAGTGGCCAAGATTTATTAAACATCAGATCTTACCATAGATGTCATACACCAATCTTTGTACTGTAATATAGGAGCCCCAAAAATTAAACAATTAAGAAATAAACATATATTCACATTTGAGAGCAACCAAACTAACAAAAGAAAGGACCCATTGTAAAGGCCACATATATATCATCAACTGAACAAGGGGTTTGAACATGTATGAACATAACAATCTATATTTCCCAAAATGTGCAAGTTTTATTGAAGGGACAAATTTAACCAAATTATGCTAGACTATACAGGACTTGACAATCTAACTAGATCAAGTTTTGAGTCCATAATTTCACAAGACTCGAAATCAACAATCTGGATATCAAACCCGATTCATCCCAAATAATCCAATAACTCTAAAACTTGATCTAACCTTATTGTGTGTGACCCATTAGCTTTCCATCAAGTTGATAGTCATATATTCATATCAAATCTACAAATAATAGTCATCCATACATAAACAAAAATTGACCTCTAATAAGGCCTCATGGCCATCCAACTGTCGAAGTATCAACGATTGACTTTTACCTATCAACAATATAGTTACCATACAATCCGATCATTTCATCATACGATATCTCTTCGAGATTCAAGCACAAAATTAGTGTTTACCTCAAGGGACCTTCAATATGCATTAACTAACATTTGTATCAAATCGCACGATATTGAACTATACAATGACTCAATTCTACTGTGACCACAGATTTAAATAATCGTTGATGTCCATAAGTAGGTCTAGCAAAGATATTAACTCCTGCACCCAAGAGTGATTATCGATCCACTAGCCTTTGTACATCTCTCAGTATGATAAATCACTACTGTTTTGACAATCTTTTCTAAAGGACGACGTTCGTTTAGTGTTAAACCATATTGATTCTTTTGCAAGACGGTTTAGTAACCTCAAAACGAAGGATCATATGTACCACCATTTATTAAAGGATATTTTCTACAGATACTGGTGTAACTATCTATATGAAATCTTTTTAGTAGGTCAGTCCAATGGACACATCTACACAACATATACCTATGTGTTATATCAAGCTGTCTTCGAACAACTTTGGCATGTGAGATATGTCATCACCTTTCGGTGAAATCATTCAACACTATGATGGTCTTAACCATATAACCTATGCCCTCAATTAGGTCAATATTGGAACTACAGATGTTTTTAGAACAGTCACCTAATATGATCATAGAATTCTCACGATCAGTTGACACGCAATGATCCCTTTGTCACTTTTTACCATTCTAAGGACATTTATCTACTTTAAAAAAAAAGATTTTACGATAAGGAATAATGTCATTAATTAAAATTATGATTACAATCGTTTACATAGGTATCACAATTAACTTTACAACACCTACTCTAACAAATAACATCCTCAATTTTTCAAATTCCATAAGATGTCCCCTAGTATTAAATCATAGTTATCCAAGTATAAGGTATAAGCATTAGCAAAGATGGTTTGCCCTTGCAATCTCCATCCTAATTTCTCACAAATGAACTTGCATTGTAAATCCAAACCATTGACTACTATAACCTTAATCCTTTCTACTGGTTTTAAATAGCATCCCAACTTGTGACCAATTTGTTCACTCAAGAAGCTATGAATGCTACCCAAATCCACAAAGATATACAATCTCCTCTTCCAATGCATCCCAATTAACCTAATAATTCTAAAGCCTACTAACTATTGCAAGGCATGGAAATGTAATTGAATCAAGTTATGCTCATCTAATTCTTCCTCTAATACCCGACTACTTCTTCTACTTCCCCATTGTTCATTTGCAGTTGCAAAACACATGCTTGTTTCTTTTTGCATCTATGACCTAAGGTACACTTCTCATCACACTATAAACAAAGCCTCTTGGCCCTTTTTCATGAAAAGTCTTTCTAGTCCCAACCCTAGTATTTTGAGGATGAAGGACGTAACCTAGGCAAATTGGGTGTAGGCGAGAGTCCAAGTTGAGTATTTGGTTTTGTATTTGGCGGGCAGGTGTTACTGACTACATTAGAGCCATAACTATTATAGGAATTGTGTAGATTTGGAGTTTTTGATAGGTTTAGGATGTTCTCTAAAAGCAGCTAGTGTTATTTCTTGCAACTTGGCAAGAGAGTAAGCCTCCACAAGTGTTTTGGCTTTAACATTTTTATAGGAATTTGCAATGTATCTACAAATCCTGAGAGGAATACGCCAAGTGTTTGATCCTCACAAATGTCTACCTTAGGATATAGTTCATCAAACTCATCTAAATATTGCTAGAAATTACTTGTCTCAAGTTTCGTAGATCCGATAAGGGGTCATCATAGCATGGCTTCCAAAATGAGCTTCCATGGATTGAACATACTCCTCAATGAAACCGATGCATCACCCCTTGACCTAATAAGCCCTTGATGCCACTATATTGCCTTCCTATCAAGGTGTAGAGCCACAATTTAAACTCAATTTTTCATTGGAGTTCCATCAACCTTGAATAAGTACTTGGCCCTGACGATCTTGTTATCAAAATCATCCCCATTAAAGCAACAATATTCCAATTTGGTGGCATGCACCCATGGAAGCTTAGACTCCATATCACCTCTTGGACCATTTCCTTTTATGTGATCTACCATTTTTGCCTAGATAATAACTTTTGTATGTTGAAGACTTAGTCTTCCAATTAATTTCTTAATGTCATCCATTGATTCTTTCAACAATTCTTGTTGCCACGTTTTAGACTAAAAACATTTGTAAAACCATCTACAACATTTCACATCGCAATTCGTAAGTTTTGATTCCCTCTGCCATGGTCGAGAACCATTGGCTCTAATACCAATGACAGAGATTCAAATGTGAAGATGCATTGAGAGAAGAAATTAACATAAACTTAATAAAAAATGAGAGAATTCTAGAGAGAGATAAGAAAGAGAATTTGAGAGAGAAGAAATTTCCAACAATAACATTGTGACATTTTCGTTTACATCCCGTTGTGCCAGAACATAATCACCCACGCATCACACAAATTCTCTCGCTTCCTTGCCCATCTAAGTACTATTTTTTATACTGACTACGCAAAACAACATCTTATTGTCTCCAACTTATCAACTAAAATGCAGCATTTCTTCAATTCTCTTAACTCAGTTTCCCGCTCCTTTTTATGTATCAGTATGGCTATAGCAATATCTCAGTTAAAAAGCCAATCACATATTAGTTTCAAAAATGCATAAATCAAAAAACAAACTCGGAATTTGCAAAAGATCACGACACCAATGTCGAAGCAAAAATGATAAAATGAAAATAGAGAAATAGGAAAGGATAAGGATCTAGAATTTCGTTGAAAGACAGTAGGTACCTGACGATTTCAACATGGTCGATTGCACCAGAGAAAGAGAAAAATTCGTACAAATCTTTCTCTGTAGCCTTGGGTGACAGCCCTGTTACTTCTATCGTATATGCTTCTTGATTCATCTTCTTCAAAATCTCAGACAAACAAACCCTGACGTTGATCAATTTTCACCCGGCTCAAACTTCTAATTAACAGTTATGACGAATTGCGATGCTGATTAAAAAATAACTGAAAAAACCAAGCAAATTACCTGTTGGAAATCTTGATCGGACCAGAGTGGAGAGAAAGTAAGAGTAGCAGAAAACAACACCGAGAAGCAGCACCTGTTACAAAAGTAGTTCAGTCTTGCCGTATGAAAATTTTGGATCCGAAATTTTTATTCACAAGAATTTGCGATTTGTGTTGAAAGCCGCTGAATGACGTTAACAGAACTAGAGATATTAAACTTAATAGGTTTTTGTTTGTTTATTTGAATATATAAATTTAAATGATATAATTATTTTTTTTATTTTTTTACTTTGAAAAATTAATTAAAATAATCATTTTTAATCATCCAAAAAAGATTTAATCAACTTTTAATCCATTTTACAGATGTACCTAAGAAAAATAAGTTTTGCCACAATTGCTTTTATATATATAAATGGTTGCAATATTCTTTTTCCATTTCAAACGTCTACCTCTCCTACCTCTCTTACCCATTCTCCAACTTTTTGACTATTTTGACTCAAGCTTTTCTATTTTTTGTTCATTTGCTCCATTAAAATCATCTCTAAAATGAGTTCTTGGGTTACCTTCATTTTTTGTCATTATTTCTATTTTCATTCGAATATGTAAAATTCAGTTTCAATATCATGTTTTTGAGTTTGAACTCAGGTCTTAGTTGATGGAAATTGTTTATTGTTAACTTAGGGTGTGATTTAAGTGTAGAAACTGTAATTATTACCAGAAAATATGGATTTTCTCTTAGTATACACAATTTAGGTCTTAACTTTAGAATTTTGATTAGTTTATAGGTGGTTTTTTTAGTTTGAATTGGTTGTTAGATATTGAAATATTTTTTTTCCTAGATAATCTTTTGGTTGGTTTGTTTATTGAAACAATGATTTTTGCCATGAATGGGAAGATTTTTTGTAATATTCCATTTCAGAAATAATTTTTTTTTTAAAGAGATGATAATGATAACCATAAAATATAATTTGATGCTTATGAGAAATCATCACATAATATTTATTAAAATACAATGAGTGTGCCAAAATGTCTCAAAGTAAAATTCAGTGATTATAAATAAACTGATAGTTTCGAAATGCATGAATTTCATAAAGTAAATTATTGTGAAAATGAACGGAATAGAAATAAAATAATTATAACCAAAAGAACAATTCAACATGTTAATCTACTTGTCTTCTCGTCTATCCTGTTGTTTTTCCTACCTGCAACCCCCCAAAATAAATATATAAGTTGTAAAACTTGGTAAGCCTTTTTAATAAATTTGATATTTCATATAGAAATTCTCAATGGAGTCTCACCGTCACACGCGTCCCTGATGCACCCGACTAGACACCCATCTTTGGTGCCTCTTACGTCATTATATTGGAGGGCATCCATTTTATATGCATTATATGTCCATTTTCACCAAATTCGAACACTTGTCTCCAGTGTCCCTCACGTTAACATCACATACCAAATTAATTTCACTTTCTCTTTATGCGGTACCGAGATATCTCATTGATGTATACACGGCTCCATTATCATTTTTGGGTTCCAAGTCATCCTCAAGTCTTCATGCAACCTTTGAAGCCAAGAACAATGAAGTTCTAGCAAATCCCAAGCCAAAGGAAGCATTGCACCTTCAATTTTGGCCCAAAACCACTTTTGGGTATAGTCTTATTACATCCACCCAAGGTCCAAATGAATAGCTTGCTTTGATTGATCCAAAAGTGTGACTTTAGAAGTCCATCAATGGCCCAAACGTCCAAGCATTATTTTGAGAAGCCCAAAGAGCCCAAAATTGGTTTTTAGTTACATTAGAACTAAATTAGAATTTGGTTGTTTTAGTTAGAAAAAATCATTCCTAAAGTTAAGGAAAAAGCAATTAACTTTTGTCTTTAGTTAATTACTATATATGGGCTTAGTTTAGAATGAATGACTTAGCTTAATTCATGTCATTTTTAGTTGACTTTTGTGGGAAATATTATATCATTGTTATCCATGCCTCTTATGTAAAAGGGTGGATCTTCATTTGTAATGTGTTGGTTAGCATTTTCAATGAAAATTTGAAGAAAAGCTTTGTTGACTTTTATCTCATTTCATTTATCCAATCATTCTTGGTAGAAGATTGGTGGTGGAAGACCCAAGGTTGGTGGAACTTTCCTTTATGTCTTGGTTAAATTTTATGTTTTCCTTGAAATCCAAAGTGTGAAGACTTGAATGTGTGTTGTATGCCTCAGATTACTATTCACAGTGTGTGTTTTTGCAATTTCCAATTTTGTCAGCAAACTTTAAAGCTAGTTTTGAATGTTTTGTTAATTGCGTTATAGTTAACATTATATACCGTTAAAAATCTCTTTGAATGCTTTTTCCAATGATATATAATTTGCAAGATTTAGAGGTCATTTGATTGGTTAAAATTGAGAGACAAATTGTTGTTGTGTCAAATGAATAGTAATTTTCAAAATTGAGTTTGTGTGTTGTTGCATTGTCTTGATGGAAATGCACCATTTGGTATCAAAGCCTAGAGTGTTTGTGTGATTTGTTGACTGATTTCTATCTCCTAGAGCTATTGTTCACCGCCAGAATTTACTGTTCACTATAAAATTACTATTCACAAAACCTTGATTTGCCTAAAACACAAAACTTCCTCAAACGTTTACCAATACTCCCTCAACCCTCAAACACTTATAACCATTAGCTTTTACCCACTAGCCATTATCAAAAATGTCTCATAAAAGAACTTCATCCTTATCCTCCTCACCTCCTTATCCATGGGAATTTGCCCACATGGCACTAAAAGAAGAGGTCAAAGGAGAAGTTAAAGCCATTAAGGACCAAATGAATCAAATGATGCAAATGATGAGAGACTTGACCCTCACAACCCCAAACTTCAACACAGCCAAATACCCCCTCCTTCACCTCACCCAACCCAACTACATCACCCAAGAAGACATATTAGACTTTCCCCTCCTCTTCCTAAACATCATAGGGAGGAATTGATGCTTTATGACGATTCAAGTGAAGAAGAACAAGAGAGGGCACTTAGGAGAAATAAGGATGATGATAGGGGATTGAAAATTAAAATTTCAGATTTTGAGGGTAGTATGGATTCGGACGATTTTGTTGATTGGTTACATGCTATAGAGAGAGTTTTTGAATATAAGAGTTATTCGAATAAGAAGAAATGTAAGCTTGTCATCTTGGAATTCAAGGATTATGCATCCTTGTGGTGGGAAAATCTCAAGAAGCAAAAGGAAAGAGACGGTAAAGAAAGAGTGAGATTTTAGGATAAACTAAAGAAGCTTATGAAGAGAAGATTCCTCCCAGACAACCAAAAACAAAATCTTTACCTCAAGCTACACACCCTTAAGCAAGGAAGTAATGAAGTAGAACATTACATAAGGGAGTTTGAGAAGCTATTAATGAGAAATAAGTTACCAGAAATAAAAGAACAAACAATTGCAAGATTTATTAGAGGATTGAATCAAGACATTGCTCATATGGTGGAGTTACAACCACATTGCACTTTTAAAGATGTGTGTAATTTGGCTATTAAAGTGGAGAAGCAAAAGAAGGCCATGAAACCCATGGTTTCCAAGTCATTCTTCAAAAAGACATTATTTAATAGAAGCACATTTTTTACCAAGGGAACTACCTTCTATAAAAGTTCCCCATCCTACACAAATGTTGTTGATTCTTCTTCCAAGAAGAAAGGCAAAGAAAAAGTGGTGGAACCAACTAAAGGCAAGCTTAATATGGTGAAGACCAACCTCTCCAATAAAAAATGCTTTAAATGTCAAGGTTATGGATACTTCTAAGTTGAATGCCCTAATAGGAGAGTTTTATCCTTGATGAAGATATAAGCAATTGAGGAGTCCCTTCAAGAAGAAAAAAAATAAAGTGAAGTTTCTAGTCATGAAAGTGATGAAGCCAACAAGGAAAAAGAAGAAATTCTACAATAAGCTAATGAAAGAAAGTTGCTAGTTATTATGAGAGTTTTGCATGCCAAGCCTCTTCCTCATGAAGAGCAAAGGCTCCACATTTTTCAATCAAGGTGTATTATTAGAGGTAAAGTGTGTTCTTTAATTATTGATAGTGAGAGTTGTGCAAATGTGGTCTCATCCACCTTAATAGACAAACTTGGGTTATCCACCATGCCACACCCTCAACCATACAAACTACAATGGTTGAGTAATAGGACCAGCCTCTAAGTAACCAAACAAGTGCTTGTTTCCTTCTCTATTGGTAAGCATTGTAATGATGAGATTTTGTGTAATATGATTCCTATGGATGCTTGTCACTTGTTATTAGGAAGACCTTGGCAATTTGATAGGGAAGTGAAGCATGATGGTAAGAAGAACATTTACTCCTTTAAATCCAATGGCAAGACTATCACTTTAACTCTTCTTAGTCCACAACAAGTTTATAAAGCTATTAAAGGAAAAGAAGTCAAGAAAAAGAGCTTGTTTATGAATGGTCAGCAAGTGGAGGATAACCATCTTAAGGATTTGAGGGCAAATCCTTCTCAACCTGAGAAGGATGATGTATACATCGCTCTATTGTCATTTTTGGGTTCTAAGCCATCCTTAAGTCTTCATGCAACCTTTGAAGCCAAGAACAATGAAGTTCTAGCAAATCCTAAGCCAAAGGAAGCATTGCACCTTCAATTTTGGCCTAAAACCACTTTTGGGTATAGTTTTATTACATCCACCCAAGGTCCAAATGAATAGCTTGCTCCAGTTGATCCAAAAGTATGACTTTGGAAGTCCATCAATGGCCTAAACATCCAAGCATCATTTTAAGAAGCCCAAAATTGGTTTTTAGTTACATTGGAACTAAATTAAAATTTAGTTGTTTTAGTTAGAAAACATCATTCCTAAAGTTAAGGAAAAAACAACTAACTTTTGTCTTTAGTTAATTACTATGTATGAGTTTGGTTTAGAATGAATGGCTTAGCTTAATCCATGCTATTTTTAGTTGACTTTTGTGGGAAATATTATATCATTATCATCCATGCCTCCTATATAAAAGGGTAGATCTTCATTTATAATGTGTTGGTTAGCATTTTGAATGAAAATTTGAAGAAAAGCTTTGTTGGCTTTTATCTCATTTCCTTTATTCAATCATTCTTGGTGGAAGACCCTAAGGTTGGTGGAACTTTCCTTTATGCCTTGGTTAAATTTTATGTTTCCCTTGAAATCCAAAGTGTAAAGACTTGAATGTGTGTTGTATGCCTTGGATTACTTTTCACAGTGTGTGTTTTTGCAATTTCCAGTTTTTGCCAACAAACTTTGAAGCTAGTTTTGAATGCGTTGTTGATTGTGTTGTGGTTGACATTATATACCATTAGAAATCTCTTCGAATGTTTTATCCAATGATATATAATTTGCAAGATTTGGAGGTCATTTGATTTGTTAAAATTGAGAGACAAATTGTTGTTGTGTCAAATGAATAGTAATTTCCAAAATTGAGTTTGTGTGTTGTTACATTGTCTTGATGGAAATGCACCACTCATCAATCAATTCTACCTCTGTTTATAGTTATCTCAATCTATGTAATTTTATCCACTAAATTTCAAGGATCAACCCACGAAAGCATCATCCAAAGCATTAAGTTTCAACTCATTCATTCAGCCATTAGAAAGCACAAATATTAAGTCATATTATTACTTTATAAATGCAACAAGCCACACCTTGCATGATGAAACACACATACCATATTATTATTTACTTTATAAATTCAGCAATCCAAATCTTAGCATATCTTTATCTTAATCATGCAATCCAACTCATGATGATGATTCATCCAATAGATAACATCATACATTTAATACTTGCAAAAATCCAATGCAATTAGCCACTCAAAATTTTCCACAATTTCATGACAAACCAGGCATATGGAGTGTTACTGGAATTTTATACTTGCACACCGTAACGTGTGTAGATATACACATGCCACTATAGCTGAAAATCCAATGCATGCTATAATCTTTCATTTGTAAATGACGACAGAGATTCTGCCTTTATGCCAAACGATGGAAATTTTCGCCTTTACTAGGTGTGTGCACCGCATGTTTGACGTGCATGATGCATGTCTAGGCAATGCACCAATTATGACGATGAACTTTGAAAAAAAATTTCGATTTGGAAAATTAGCCAAGTTTTCAAAATCCTTTCTTCTTTTCTCTCTCTTTTTTTTTAAAGCATTTATCCTAAAATTGTCATTTTCAATCCGCATAGAAACCAAAAGAAAACCTATATGGCATAATCATACACATACATTCAAAAATCATAATTATAGAAAATTATTGCAAGAAGAGATATAGATAGTCTACGTTTCTTCGTTTTTTTCTGGAAATCTTTCACATATGTTCTTTCTTTGCATATCTAAGCATTGAATCATACTCCATTAATTCATACAACGATTATTTCAACAATTATATTGCAACCCATCATCACCACTTAATCAATTCTGAATTCACGTATGCATTCGTACACTTAAATTTCTTATATATATATAACATATACATACAATCATAATAATTAAACATCTGGAAACACTTATATACACACACACACACACATAGAGAGCAAATATCAACTATTTTTACAAAACATAGATGCAATAGAGAAGGGTGGTTCAAAAGCCTATCTCTCCTCCCGCGATCATGTTTATTTTTGCGTGGCAGTAGTCTTCTCGATGACCTCTTTCTCTGATCAGTGAACAAAAGGTTGTTCTTTCTCTTTGGCTACGTAAGAAAAGGTTGCTGGCAGTGTAACAATTATGTAGTGGAGATGAGAATTTTTTTCTTTGTGCAAAGGAAACAAACAAGAAAACTCAGAAAAGAGGCATTCAGAAAATTGTCTCTTTTTTTTTATACCATTATCCCTCCAAAACGCCTTCCAGGAGAGTTATGTCCAGCAAGCATTACTCAATCAGACATAAATTACAAAAAGAATGTGTTACGCCTGTGCATAATTGGTGGGAAATAGGATATGCGTTGCCCATGTAAAACCTTTTACCTAAACAAGTGGTTTGTATATATATACATATATATATATTTATTCAAATATGTAACTAAATGACCAAATTGCCCTTGTATTAATTTAGGAACATTACATTTTCACGTCGCTGATAAGAAAAAACCTAATAAATGTATTGCGCCTACCTTATGCCCAGTCACTATTAAGGGAGTGTGTAACACCTTCATGTACACTCTAAGGCATTATTGTCTTTTCCATAGACTTAGATTTGAGTCCAAAACAAATCAAGCCAAAATAAAAATTAGAATTCAATTTTTGGCTTGATGTATTGTTATGCATGATGAAGTGCATGCTTGTATGCGTATCATCGCACAACTGCTATGCTGGAAAAATGGGAATATTTACACCCATACATTTTTAGGACGTGCAACCATACATTGTCTTTTTAGAGAGAATTTTGTGCAAGGAAGGAATCCTGTAGAAAGATTATTCCGCTAAATATATATACATATTACTTCTGCTTTCAAAACCCTAATTTTCTTATCTTATGTGCACTTACCAGAGATAGGACAAATAAGTGAAAAGGTGAGATGTTCAACCGTTAGTGTGAGGAAAACTTCGGTGATCAAAAGTCTTGAGAGAGAAAGAGCTATAATGGAACTTGCTTACTAGAAAACCTGGTAACTAGAGATGATATTTCTGTTGCATTTTATTTTCATTGATATAATTTTGGATTGGTTGGAAATCATTGTTCAAAGATTAATTAGATCAACCTATGCTTGTGAAACCAAGAACTTAATTGCATGATTTCTTATTGGGTTATATGAGTTGCATTTTAGGAGTTTAGAGCCTTATGATGTTAAATTCATGCTTAAGGCATAGAAAGACTTCATGAATGATGTTTGGTCATGGAAAACAAGCCTAGATTAGCCATAAATTCTTTTTCAAAACATCATATACACTTGTGACAGATTAAGTCATGATCGTACCTCAACATGTAAATAGTTAAATAACATAGGATGTATGTCCATATATGTTAAAGCGTACACCATACATACCTTCCTTTAAAACTAGATTTCACCAATATATGAATGTGTAATGAAGGATTAATGACCAACTTAGGTGAGATTTTTTATTTCACACATGCACATACATCAAACATGTATGACTTGCATAAGTAGAAAATTAGATAATGCCTTAGGGTTTCCAAGAATCAAAAGATGAATAGTAATCATAGGAAGCATGAGCATATACTCGAAAAAGTCATGGTGTACATGAATGCATATTGCATGTACACTTATGAGATGTTTGGTGTGACCATACATGCTGAATTAAGATATATGCTCGTGAATTTGTGAAGTAATCGTACGTCTAACGTAATGACACTCGTACATGGTCGAGTGTACGATCATACCTAGAAGAAAATGTACGCTTGTGACTTGGTTATGTACAAGTTATATGTAGTCAAGAATTTGCTTGATTTCGAATATGATTTAAGGCTCGTTAAAGAACCAAGAAGTGTCCTAGAGATAGATACGTAAGTGGACACTTAGGGAATGATTGAGAAACCCAGATAGAAATAAATTAGACTAAGATTGAGGTCTAATGAAGAGTTCTAAGTGATTAGGTATCAACAGGGATTTGATTATCCCAAGAGGTTAAGATATAGATTTCAAGATTGTAGGATGACTTAAAGGAATAATCTAGGCACAGTCATAGATACGGTATAGTCTATCAATTAGTGTTCTTAGATAGAGAGCAAAATTGTCAAGACCACATGTCTGTCAATTGGTCAAGACTTACTAAAACATAATGAGTCTAACAATGTTAGGATCGTGAGTCTATTGATTGAAATAAAGATAGGTTAACCAAGACTAGAACATAGTAGAGACTGGTCACTAAAGTGGGTACGATGATTCCTTTTATGCGTTGAGATCTAAGTAGTTATATATTGGAATATAGATAATCTCGGTTAGAAAAGTAAAGGGATAGATTTGATTGATGGATTATTGATAGATCATTTCTACTTATTAAGTGTTTATCACTCACTCTTTTTCCTTTGATTTTATAGGTGATAACATAGAGGTGACGATGGCAAGATGGTCAATCAATATTAAAGCAATATGTAGTTGATGGACTCATAGAATTAGATGGATTATATTCTATATTATGATTATGACTTTGGATTTTTATTAGTAAACATAAGAATGTTTAATTCAGTAGGATTTTCTATTATAATTCTTGGGGTTTGATATTGGATTTGAGTTCATTATTATCAATAATATCGACATTATTCATATTTATGTTTGATTGTGCATGTTGATTATAAAATGCCTTATGTATCAATATTGATAATGAATGTGCATAACATAGATTTAGTAGCACTTTACCCTAAAAGATAAGACTTTTGGGTTGAGGTGTTATAGTTAAGCATGTAAAATATGATTGTATGTACTAGAGAATAGAAATAAGTCTTGTATACGACACTGATCACCCTTGTCAACTTGTCACTATAAGTAGGATTTTAAATTCTTGAAAATAGAATTAATTAAATGATTTGTGAGATCGTAGGTTTTATAGATTGAGAATGAGGAAGACAAGAAGAATTAAAAGAAACCTTCTTAAGGATAACCTATCTAAGGCATAAAATTCGGGGGCAATCACCCCTGGTTTAAGTGCTAAGGACATCTAAAATATTGTCTAAGAGATGTTGAGGGAGCAATGCCATGTTACTAGAGATGAGAGTGGGTTGATTTAAACATCGGTAATCCACGGTGAAATTGAAGGATTGTCTGAGCTAAGAGAGGAGACACCAATTATGAGACAAACATAGTTATACCTTATTTATAGACTACCAAGACCATATCAACCATATAATTTTTTGGCATGAGTGATCTCGCTGTGGCTAAGAAATAGATAAAGGTTTCTAAGGGTGTCATGTCCATATTCACCATGAAAGACATGGAGAAAATTTGATGTCATTTACCTATTCTGAGCAGATGCTAGAGTTTAGTAAAAGATGACCTTAAAATTGATACCAAGTACAAGACAGGTGGCATAAGCTTTACAAGAGCTTAGGAGTTCCTTTATCTCTAGTAAAGTTCAAGCATAGTGAAAAACTATACTACTCGATTCAATTTTCTAACGCAATATGTTTTTCGACCAGAGACTTATGCTTAAGAGCAAATGGAGAAATTTATTCTTAGCTTAAATCTTGCCATAGTCAAAGATGTGATGATAAGAGACCACTTTCTGAGAAACTACACTGAGGCATTCGATTATGCCTTGAAATTTGAGTGGTTTGTGAGGAGGATAGTTAAAGACCTCGTACCAAATTTACTAGTAAGTGTGATAGTTTAGCCAACTTAGTCCTAGTTCCAAAGTTCTGATAAGGGCAAAAGATCTTTTAATCAAAAGATAAGAAAAAGTGGAAATGTGGCAAAAAGTAGAAGATGACTAATGCACCCAGTTGTCAGAAATGTGGAAAGTAACATATGTAATACCCATAGGTAAGATTAAAAGTAAAATAGTCATTTCAAGTATTACTAGTTAGCCTATGTTGACTGTGGACTAGGGCAAGTTGAAATTAAATATGAAAATTTAATTTTAGCCTATGAATGAATGTTCATAAGTCCATGTGAAAACCTTAAATGGTTAATAATCCTAGAAAGGGGTCGAATTTTCTTCTAGATATTTGTTCAAACGAACGTTCCTTTATAATGCACGATCATTCCTCCTTCATATTTGAATTTCTTTTAAGATCTTAGAACCATAAAGAAGGAATCAAACAGAAAATGAACAAGAATATGAACACTTGAATTTTTGCCTATGCATGGGCGTGCATCCTTTTCGCCTTTGAATTCTTCATGAATCACGATGAGATTGAACAAAGAAAATTCCTCTTGTACTTGAACCCAAAGATATGTAGTTGTGTCTCATAAGATGCACAGGCATGTATCATGCTTCAACATGTTAACCGCATTGACTTTGACCAAACTTGCACACGAAGGCTATTCGAGGACATTTTTTCTTGTGTTTAGCTTGAACACGACCGTGCAAGTGTGATACATGGGATGTTTGTCCTGTTTCTACATTTTTTGAATTGTGTCAATTTGATAATATTTTTAACACATTCCTTAGACAAAATTAGACATTCAAATTTGTGTTTTTAGCACCATCAAAACAGTTAAAAGTCTAACAATCTCCATTTTCTTTATTAATGACAAAAAAAGTTTGAATCAAATTTTTAACAAGTAACAATGCAATTGAAATTGCTCCCCCTAACAGTAGCAAATTTTTGCACAATTTGCCAAAATGTTTTACCAAGTTTGAAAAATGCAATTTTTTTTGTTTTGTCCTTTCTTTCAGCCTTTTCAATCAATATATTTTAATTCAACTTATCTCTACCCTTTTTGGCATTTATCAAAAACAATTTGGAAGGATAAATTAAATTCAATTTTCCATTTGATTACCAATTCAAGGCTAAGCAATACCAATTCAAAATTCTCCCCCTTACTAAATGTTTATGTGCTCCTACTTACTTTAACATATTTTAACAAATAAAATTACCAAAATTGAGTGTTAAAACAAGTTCATTTGATAAGGTTTTGAAAAAAAACCGTTGCATAATGTCTTCTATATTTTTGAAAAGTCCTTTTCGTCAACAAGTAACAAATTAAAAAAACAAAAAACATTGCAATATACAATCAAACTCCAACCAAACTTCTTTCCAAGCAATCAACTTAACTTCAAACTAACTCAATTCACAATTATCACATCAATTAATCTTCAAGGTAATCAAATTATATCAATTTCAGTACATTGCAACTCAAGTTCATCAACTAAAATTAATATATTACAATAATAAATTTTATCAATCTACACTTCAATCATGTAATCCACACAATCATATATCCAAAGATTTTATATATATATATATATATATATATATATATATATATATATATATATATATATATATATATATATATATATATGTATGTATGTATGTATGTATTTATGTATGTATGTATGTATGTATGTATATAAAATGCATTCAATCAAGTTTCATCATCAAACATAAGACATTAAAGCCAATTATTCATTCATTCAAAAATAATATTCAAAAGATGCATAAAAAATATATATCCATTCATATTAATAATCATAGAATTGAGACATTTCAATCCATTTTAATTAACCCAATCAAAGCCATGATCAAGTAAAACAAGATGATCAAGATCATAATTAACATAGTAATATTCAAAGAAAAATGTCAAAAACATCTTTTTATAAGTTAATTAGGCTACGTCAACTAGGCATTTGTACAAGGTTTCAAAATTTTTTATTGTTGTGTCTCACTTGCAAGTGCACGAGTTGTCAAGTGATATAATATATATTGATCTCACAAGGGTTGGAAAATTGACTACTAATTTGTTTTGAAGCTAGTGTTAGCTAAGGAGACTATATATAAAGAACTTGTAATGTGAATATATGTAATACCCTCAGGTACATTCCAAAGGTATTTATGTTTTTTAACCATGTTTTGAGATATTTTCAATTTTTAAAATATATGTTCAAATGTATATGTGTGTGTACATATATATATGTACAAAACAATCACAAAATAGACAAAGATATTATATATATATATATATATATATATATATATATATATATATATATATAAAGAGAGAAAGATTAAAAAAAAAAGAGAACTTATGCCTTTTCCATCATCTTCTCCCGTCTCTTCCAGAAAAAATAGCCTTCTTCTTGCTTTTTCTTTGGCTTTAGAAGGAAAGTGGATGATTTGAAGGTTTTTGAAAGAAAAGTAAGAAAAGAAAAGAAGAAAAAACACTTTGGGAGCCTTGGTAACCAAAAGATCTCTTTCTTTTCCCTTCACCTATGTTTATATATATTGGATGCATGTTATATAAAGATGTCAGTGTGTTTTGGTGTTGATTTAAGGTGGTTTTGGTGATCAAAGAAGGAAGACAAAAAGAAATGAGCCATCTTAACAAGATTGGCTTGAAATAAGGTAAGGGGTCTTATTCTTGGTATGTTTTATGTTTTATGTTTTTGGTTCCTTGGCTCTATGTTATTAATGATGACTTTGAAGTTGATTGTTTTTCCATTTGGGGTATCTATGTGTGTGATTTTGTTCATGACAGATAGTTGGATAATATTTATAGTTCTACCATTGAATTCATTCCATATTTTGACTATCTTATCTGATGAATCATGAATGCTATTATAGCTTGTTGGAAAGCTCTTTAAATACTCTTTTAAATGATATATAGCCTGGGTGAATTAGAGACTATTTGGACTATCAACTTGCATAAATAAAAAGACTACCTTACCAAATAAACATTGAATACATTTTTTTGCCACTGATTTCATCCCACATTTTGATTGTCATATCTAATGAATCATAAGTGCTATTATAGCTTGTTGGAAATCTCTTTGAATTCTCTTTTCAATGATATATAGCTTGTGTAAATTAGGGACCGTTTAGACTGTTTCATTACATAAACAAAAAGACTACCTTACTAAATAAATAGTGAATATAGTTTTTTACCACTGATTTTATCTCACGTTTTGACTACCTTATTTGTGAATCATGAGTACTTTTATAGCTTGTTGGAAAGCTCTTTGAATCCTCTTTCCAATGATATATAGCTTGTATGAATTAGAGACCGTTTGGGCTATTAAATTACATGAACAAAAAGACTGCCTTACCAAGTAAATAGTCCAATAAACAGTAAATTATAGTTTTTGGAAAGAAAAGAAAGAAAGGAAAGGAAAGAAATGAGAGAAAAAGAAAAGAAGAAGAGAGAAAGAAAAGTAAGAAAAGGAATTTGGGGCTTAGAATTTAGGGGTCCTCCCAAGAGTATGGTTTGGTGGGTTATGGATAGATTTAGATGGAAGCAAGATTAGTAAAAGAAAAACATGCATGCATGCTACAAACTATGAGGGGGCACTTTACACTACACCACCAGTAGAAGGGCACGTTCATAGTAGGACATGTTGTAACAGGACATAGACTCATAGTAGAGTCTGATTACAGTAGAGCATGCTCATAATAGAGCATAATTCAGATTCAGAAATAGTATAGTAAGAGAAAAGAAGAAAGCTCGAGCTTAGAAGTGTCAAATCCTTGTAGTTAGCTTTCAAAAAGTATCAAATAAACACCAGATGGTACAAAGTGTAACCCAAATAGTAAATGATGAACTAGATTATCCTCTCGATTCCTTGAAGAGGCTATGATGTAAAACCGAGTCTCAAGGGTGATTTAGAACAGGAAAAAAGATAGTTTACTTAATTATTTCCCTTACTAAGTGTTCTTATCTCTTACTTCCTTTTCTTTCATGATTGCAAGTATGAGTAATCAAGGTAACTACGATGCAGGGTCAGGTCAGCGAAGATAGATCCAGGCTAGGGCTAGTTACCTATGGTTTTTGTTACATACACATGATATTATTGATTTTTGGCCCTATTCAAATAGTTGTATAGTTGTATCTATGGGTATGTATATGATTACTATATGATCTCAGATGTTTTTAGATGAGTTTTCATATAGGATATATACATTTTTTGTTCGCTTCCAGATTTTCAGTTTTCTTAAAATAATTTCTGAACACTTTTAATGATGAGTTCAATTTAAAGTATTTTTTTAAAAAAATAGATGCTCCAGATATTAATTCGTAACATTTCTCTTTCTAGGGAGGGATGTTATAAGTTGGTATTAGAGCATGATTTTGGGAACCCAAAAGATGTTTTTTAAAACAAAATGAAGTAGTCTAAGTAAAATAGAGATAAAATACCCTCCAACCATGTTGACCACCCTCATAGCTGATCACTGTAAGTTAAGTTTTCACTTATTCTTATTAAGTTTTAGAGGACTGATATGTTTATTTTTAGGACCTATGAGCTAAATTCCAATAAATCCCTCGTAAAGGAGCTAGAGTGAAGGAGCAGCTCCCTAGGTACCCTAAGAGGGACTTAGTGCATATGATGTGTGAGAGATTTTTAGAGAGAGCATAAAGGTACTTCTACATAGCGACATGAGACAACACACGTACTGTTGACCTAGAGGCATGATACAATGGAGGTTACTTCAGCATCTATAGTAGTAATCATGAAGACTCAACTGCATTCTATTTTCAACCTCCCTAGTATGTACTAACCTAAAAAATTTAACAGTCCAAATGACCCAATAGTAGTTGAAGAGTGGTTGGAATCAATAGAGAGTGTAATGACCCTATTTGACATAACTGACTAGGAGAGAGTGAGATATGCCACCTATCTTTTTAAGTCAGAGGCAAGAATATGGTAAAACTTAGTCAGAGAGATGATTAATGTCTCAGAGATGACTTGGTCTAATTTCAAGCATCAATTTGAAGCAGAGTATAGAGGCACCGATATTACTTACATTAGGACCCAAGAGTTTATTAATCTAGTTCAAGGGACAGATTCAGTAAAGGAATATTCTACAAAGTTTAATCAATTGTCCCAGTATGCCCCCGAAATAGGTAATACAGAGATGGGGTGTATGAAAAAGTTCATGTACGGGTTAGATCTAAAGATAGCTCGAGATGTTATGATGAGGGCATAACCACCCAAGACTTATGCAAAGACCCTCGATAGAGCTTTGAGGGCAGAGGTTTTTGTGAGAAGAAGGTTTGGTCAGACTATGAGGTAAAAAGTTACACCCCTTACTGCCATGCCAGTTCCTCTAATGAGTAGTGTTACCTTCCTCCAGATCAAGATAGGAAGGGGAAATGACCTCTCCAGTTTAGAGGCATGAAAAAGAATCAGAAGAGTGGAAAGAAATAGAGAGGACCTAAGATACCAGTTTGAGAGAAATATAGGAAGCAGCATAGAGAAGAGTGTCTGATAGGCCAAACAATTTGTTTTATATGTCATCAACTTGGAGATATTATCTGTTTTTATACAGCTACCCCAATGAAGTAGAGTAGTAGTAACCTGTAAGCGGGGCCATAACCAGAGTTTATACGATTACCTATAACCCACAAGAAGCTAACCTATCAGTAGTCACGGGTCAGATTCTCTATCTTGATACTCTTATTTATGTTTTAGTTGATTATAAGACTACTCATTGTTAGCCAAAAGTTTGCTTGAGAGGTTAAAGTTACAACCCGTCAGAATAGCCTAGAAAATTATGATTGAGTTGCCTGATAAGGGGTTAGTCATTAGTGAGATAATGCTGCTAGGACAGAGTATTGTGATTTAGGGTCGACAACTACCGGTAGACCTAATTATGTTTGAAATGCCAAATTTTGACATGATTTTGGGGATAGGCTTCTTGGGGAGATACAGAGCTGATTGATTGTAAAAAGAAGAATGTAAGATTTAACCTAGAATCTAGAGATCAGTTCAAGTTTGATGAGGGTTATATCTGGAGTTTGATGATCAGTATGTTAAAAGCCCATAAATTGTTAAAAAATAGGTGTACTAGATATTTGGCTCATATAGTAAGCAAGATTGAGTCAGACCTGACTATTGATGAGATACCAGTGGTACAAGAGTCTTTAGATGTGTTTTCAAATAAGCTACTAAGATTAGCTCTCGAATGAAAAGTTGAGTTTAGTATAGAGCTAGCACCAGACACAACAATTATTTTGAGAGCACCTTATCGAATGACCCCTATCAAGTTACAAAACTAAAGAAGAAGTTCCAGGAGTTACTAGATCATGGTTTTACTAGGCTAAGCCATTCTTCTTAGGGAGCTCTCATCCTATTTGTGAAAAAAAAATACGGGTCCATGAAGATGTGCATTGATTATAGAGTGTTAAATAAAGTCACAGTTAAGAATAAGTACCCGTTACCCAGGATTGATGACTTATTTGATCAGTTGAGGGGATCCGTTTCTAAGATAGATTTGAGATCTAATTATCACCAAGTGAAAGTGATAGAGAAGGATATACCCAAGACAGTTTTCCAAATGAGGTATAGCCACTTTGAGTTTGTAGTGATGTCATTCAGATTAACGAATGCCTTTGTAGTATGTATGGATTTGATAAGTAGGGAATTCCATGATTGTCTGGATAAATTTATTGTGGTATTCATTAATGATATGTTAGTGTATTCTCGTAATCGAGAAGAGTATGAGCAGCACTTGAGGTTTACCCTCCAGAGGTTGAGAGAGAAACGATTATACGCCAAATTCTTGAAATGTGAATTTTGGCTAGATGAAGTTACCTTTTTGGTGCATGTGATTTCAGCAAAGGGTATATCTGTGGATCCTAGTAAGATTGAAGCTATAGTTGAGTGTAGATATGTCAATTGGGCTGGGCCTCGGGCTTTAATATTAAGCCCATGGGCTGGCTCGGCCCGACCTGCTATTGTTTAAAAAAATATATATTTTTTTTATTTTTGCTGGTAGAAGCAAGGCTTCTGCCTTGTGTTTTCTTCTGCGTTGTGGCAGAAGCCTTGGCCTTTAATCTTTTTTATATAAATCTATTCAATTTTTCTTCATTTTCACTTTCATTTACAAATCTCTCAATCTCAATTATTTTATTATATTTTCAATCTCATTTTCTCTCATAAATTCTCTTTCAGAAAATATCTAAATTTATAAATAATAATTTTTTATATTTATAATTTTATTTTTATTTTTATTTTGTCATTACAAAATATTACAAATGAATCAAGTATCAAATGAATTCAATCCATTTTAATATTATCATAGTATATATTTATTTATGTTTTATAACTTGAAAAATAATTTGCATTTAAAATTTTTAAATATTTAAAGCCCGACCCGGCCCGGCCTATTTAAAGCCCATTTATATATGGGTCAGGCCTTGGGCCTCTATATATTAATGGGTCAATTTGGCCCAAAAGCCCATTACTATTTGGGTTTTGGGCCCGACTCAGCCCATTAGCCCAATGAGCCAAGCCTGAGCCAGCCCGACCCGGCTCATCAACACCTCTAGTTGAGTGGTAAAGACCAAAGATAGTTAAGGAGGTTCATAGTTTCCTAGGTTTGGTGGGGTTTTACTGGAGGTTTATAGAGGGATTTGCTAGATTAGCCAAACCTCTTATAACTCTCACAAAGACAGCAATGCAATTTCAGTGGTCAAATGCTTGAGAGGTAAACTTCCAAGAATTGAAAAAAAGATTGACTACTACTTTTGTGTTAGTACTTGCAGAGGAGGGAGTTGAGTATGATTTGTACACTAATTCCTCACACAGTGGTTTAGGAGCAATGTTGATACAGTAAGGCAATGTGATAACATATTCCTCAAAACAGTTGAAAGAATTCAAAACCTAATACCCCACGCATGATTTGGAGTTAACAACAATGATTTTTGCTTTGAAAATCTGGAGATACTATTTGTATGGGGTAAGATATAATATTTATACTGACCATAAGAGCCTCAAATTTTTCTTCACTCAAAAAAAGTTAAATATGAGACAGAGGCAATGGCTCAAGTTAGTAAAAAACTATAACTGTGATATTAAATACTATCCAAATAGGGCTAATGTGGTTGTAGATGCCCTTAGTAGAAACATGATGATATCACAACTGACGGTCTAGAGAGAAATTCATAGAGATATGGATCAAGAGAAGATTGAGCTTGTGATTAAAGCCCTTACTAGATTAGAGATTCAACCCACTCTTATAAATAAGATTCGAATGGCTCAAACAAGATTCAGAAAGTTTAAGAGGGTCTTGAGACAGATTTCCTAGTAAAGAATGAAGTTCTCAAATTTAGAGATCAAGTGTATGTTCCCCAGATAACCGAATTGAGGTAGGGAATTCTTACAGAGACTCATAGTTCTCTTTACATTGCCCACCCTAGGAGTGTAAAGATGTATCAGGATTTAAAAAGACATTTTTAGTGGTTAGGCATGAAAAAGGATATAGGTTGGTTTATTACTAAATGTCTCACCTGTCAGCAAATTAAGGCCAAACACTAGAGACCTTTAGGGTTGTTTTAACCTCTGTCTATTCCAAAATAGAAATGAGAGCATATCTCTATGGGTTTTATCAGTAGGCTCCCTAGAGTTTAGAATGGATGTAATGTTATTGGGTGATTGTTGATAGATTAACCAAGTTAACTCATTTCTTACCCATCAAATATACTACTACCACAGATTAGCTCGAGAGATTATTAAATTATATAGGATACCCAAGACTATAGTATTTGATCATGATACGAAGTTTGTATCAACTTTCTAGAAGAGTCTTTAGAGATCTTTAGGTATTAATTTGGCATTTAGTATAGTTTATCATCCTCAGACAAATGGTTAAATAGAGAGAGTTAATTAGATTTTGGAGGACATGTTGAAAGCTTATTACCTAGATTGTAAAGTTATATAGGTAGAAATTTTACCTATAATAGAGTTTGCTTATAATAATAGCTACCAGTCAACTATTCAGATGGTACCTTATGAGGCATTATATGGTAAGAGGTGTCGTTTTCTTCTCCACTAAGATGAGATAGAAGAAAAAGATATGTTATCTTAATCTCTTAGGCCTGAGTTGACCTAGAAAATGATCGATGATGTCCAGCTGATCAGGCAAACATAAAAGTTATATAGACTATCAATGTCGAGACCTGGAATTCAAGATGGGTGAGTTTGTATTTGTAAAGGTTGCTCCGTTCAAGCATTTGATGAGATTTGGACAAAAAGGAAAGCTAGCTCCTAGATTTATTGGTCCATATGAGATAGTTGAGAAAGTTGGTAAAGTAGCTTATAGATTAGCCTTACCAGCCAGTATAGACCGAATTTATAATGTATTTCATGTCTCATCTTTGAGGAAGTGTCTTGGTAATCAATTCCAAGTCATGCATACAAATGATATTCAATTATCAGAAGACTGATTCAGATATTTGATAAGAGAATTAAATAGCTAAGGAACTGGCAGATTTCTCTGGACAAGGTCTTATGGAGAAACCAGAAGATAGAGAAGGCTACCTAGGAAATAAAGCAAGACCAAAAAGGAGAAGTACCTAGAGCTGTTTTTATGAATTTCGAGGACAAAATTCTTATGAGGGGGGAAGAGTTGTAATACCCTCAGGTACATTCCAGGGGCGTATTTTGACCTTATTTTAAGATATTTTCAGTTTTAAATATATATGTTCAAATGTATATGTGTATATATATATATATATATATATATATATAAGACAAAAGACAAAAAAAAAAAAAAAAGAACTTATGCCTTTTTCCATCATCTTCTCTTGTCTCTTCTAGAAAAAGTAGTCTTCTTTATGCTTTTTCCTTGGCATTAGAAGAAAAGTGGATGATTTGAAGGTTTTTGAAAGAAATGTAAGGAAAAAAAAAAGAGGAAACACTTTGAGAGCCTTAGTAACCAAAAGATCTCTTTATTTTCCCTTTATCTATGTTTATATATATTGGATGCATAAAGATGTTAGTGTGTTTTGGTGTTGATTTAAGATGATTTTGGTGATCAAAGAAGGAAGACAAAAAGGAGGGAGCCAACTTAACAAGATTAGCTTGAAATAAAGTAAAGTGTATTATTTTTGGTATGTTTCATATTTTATGCTTTTGGTTCCTTGGCTCTATGTTATTAATGATGATTTTGAAGTTGAGAAATATTGTTTTGCCATTTGGGGTATCTATGTGTGTGATTTTGTTCATGGCAGAGAGTTGGATAATATTTATAGTTTTGCCACTAAATTTATCCTATGTTTTGATTGTCTTATCGGATGAATCATGAGTGCTATTATAGCTTATTGGAAAGTTTTTAATTCTCTTTTCAATGATATACAGCTTGTGTGAATTAGAGACTGTTTGGACTGTTAAATTGTATAAACAAAAAGATTACCTTACTAAATAAATAGTAGATATACTTTTTTACCATTAATTGCATCTCACATTTTGACTATCTTATCTGATAAATCATGAGTGCTATTATAGTTTGTTGGAAAGCTCTTTGAATCTTCTTTACAATGATATATAGCTTGTGTGAATTAGAGACCGTTTGGATTTTTGAATTACATAAACAAAAAGACTACCTTACCAAATAAACAGTGAATATAGTTTTTTATCATTGATTTCATCCAACATTTTGACTGTCTTATCTGGTGAATCATGAGTGTTATTATAGCTTGTTGGAAAGCTCTTTGAATCTTCTTTTTAATGATATGTAGCTTGTATGAATTAGAGACAATTTGAGCTATTAAATTGCATGAACAAAAAGACTGTCTTACTAAGTGAACAGTTCAATGAACAGTAAATTATAATTTTTGGAAAGAAAAGAAATAAATGAGAGAAAAAGAAAAGAAAGGAAAACAAGAAAAGGAATTTGAGGCTCAAGATTCAAGGGTCATCCCAAGAGTATGGTCTGATGGGTTATGGATAGATTTAAATAGAAGCAAAATTAGTAAGAGAAAAGCACGCATGCATGCTACGAACTATAAGAGGGCACTTTACATTACACAACCCATAGAAAGGCACGTCCACAATAGGACACATTTATAGTATGACATAGACCTGCAGTAGGGTCCGCTTATAGTAGAGCATGCTCGTAGTAGAGTACAATTCAGATTTAGAAATGGTGTAATGAGAGAAAGGAAGAGAGCTCGAGCTTAAAAAAGTGTCAAATCCTTATAGTTAGCTTTCAAAAAGTATCAAATGGACACCAAATGGGACAAAGTGTGACCCAAATAGTAAATGATGAACTAGATTATCCCCTCGATTCCTTGAAGAGGCTATAATTTGAGACCGAGTCCCAAGGGTGATTTAAAATAGGAAAAAAGATAGTTTACTGAGTTTTCTTATCTCTCACTTCTTTTTCTTTCATCATTGTAGGTACGAGTGATGAGGTAGTTGTGATGTAAGGCTAGGTCAGTGAAGATAGATCCAAGCTAAGGTTGGTTACCTATGGTTTTTGTTACATGCATATGATATTATTGATTTTTGGCCCTATTCAGATAGTTGTATAGTTGTATCTAGGGGCATATATATGATTACTCCATGATCTCAGATGTTTTCAGATGAGTTTTCATATGAGATATACATCTTTTGTTCGCTTCCAGATTTTCGATTTTCTTAGAATAATTTCTAAACACTTTTAGTGATGAGCTCAATTTAACATATTTAAAAAAAAAAAATAGACACTTCAAATATTAATTCGTAACATTTCTCTTTCTAGAGAAGGATGTTATAATATGCATTTGTTGTTGTTACTAAACTACTGAACCTATTAAATATGCAACCAACTAAAACAATTGGCAGAATACAACCATAATGCTACTGCTGAACTTTGTAGGATAAAAGACTTCTAGGACTTCATGTTTCATCGACAATCTTGCGTAAATTTGTAAATTGAACAAAACTACTAAACCAATCGTGTTGTGTTGTCAGTTGGATATCCTAAGTTCTCTTAGTTCCCCTTGCAAGGTTAACTAAACGTGTAAATATTAAACAAGCTCCTATTATCATGGCTACTCAGAAAAAAATCACTCATTACATTCTATAACTCTAATTACTCTGAAAGGAATTGACCTATTTCTTAGTATCAGATTTCTAACTTAATGAATGCATGCACTAACTCTGCACATATCTTTCAATAACCAACATAAGCATATTGAAAAATGCAAAAATAGACCTATATCTTTACCACAAGCAATGAATAATCATCCGTTAAATCATAACATAACAATATTATAAATATAAAATAATATACTGCAAAATTCTAAGGACTATCAGATTTCCCTTTCTTCCTAGAATATAAAAAATTTAACCTCTTATACTAAAAAAAATTACAAAGAAACCATTATATAAAAACATTGTACTCAAGGTAAAAATTGAAAGATTGTATATATGCAATGTTTACATGCCTAAGTATTTGGTTGTTGTTTTTGTCTGCTATTGTACAGTTGTCAGTTACTCCTAATGGCTTATAGAATACAAGTATTGAGTTAATGTATCACTTAAGGCTTTTGCTGTGAATTGTTGTTTGATTTTATGCATTCAATTGTTCAAAATTGGCATTATCCTTAAAAGTATGCTTGATGTGATTTTTGGTAATCCCTTAGTTACAAAGTTACTAGTTCTTTAAAACAAAAAGTATGATGTCATATGGTTCTTGTAGTGGCTTGTTTGGTGGTCTCTTTTTTGTTTGGTTACTTCGTTTCTTCTACTTTTGAACTTTATCAGTGTCGTTACCTTAACAGACTTTTAAGAGATGGAAACTCAAGTTACCATTTTTTCTCACTCATCTATTTGCTTAGGTTACACCAAGATTGATCCTTTGTTTTGCTAGATTCCATTGGTTTTTTATTTTTATGATTGTAAAGCAGTGTACATGACTATCTATGTTTTGTCTTACAGTTTTTTCTATATAGTTATTGCCTTAGCTTCCTTTTGTAGTGAAGAAGCTTTGGTGAGCTTAGTTTATTATGCCTCTTTTGGCCTTCTTTTTGGTTAATATAAATTTACTCAAAAAAAAAATTAATAAAGATTATTTCTTATTTTGTGGGTATTACCGTTTGGTAATTTGGCTCTTATGGCGATTTGGTATGTTATCTCACATAACTTTTTTGGACAAAATATTTCACTTTTTGTGAAAAAAGTTTTCATCACCTTTTCTGAAATTTATTGTAGTGATTTTATGCATACTATTCTTTCTTTTATTGACTACACAAACTTTGATGGGAAACCTTTCTCACAAATAAATAATATAATCGTAAACGTAGGTTTTCTTACAATCAATCAAACGATCTTAAAAACCCCTATTGTCTTTAATATTCTCTGATATACTTCATAGAACATTTAATCCTTGATATGATGGATTACAAAGTTATCTAACTAATTCTAACTGTCATTATTGTAGTGTATCTTATGTAAAGCTCGAAACAATATAACTTCAATTAGTGATGAAAAAATTGCATAAACAAAAGTAATGATAATGAAATCTTGATAATTGACTATTAGCCAAGAATTAAATAAGGAATCAACTGTCAAAAGTTAATGATGTTAATATGCTTCAGTTAGTTCTGGAATGGCAAAACGGTGAGTTTTTGGATGAGAAGATAGTGTTATTTGACACTTGCAAATGAATAAATGTGTGTTTTCTTTGTAATGGTTGAATGACTGAGATTGAAATTCATGACGATTTCCAAATCATCAATCTCATTTGTATAGATTCAATTGTAGACCTTTTTTTTTTTTTTTTTTGTAAGTTTTAGTTATTTGTATTAGCAATGAATAATAAGTTTTTCTCTTTTAAAAGTTTCTTATTTTCTCTTCTTGGCATTTTGTTTGCTATACCAATTTGAGCCTAATAACATTTTTTTCCTTCATACAAATCCACTAAATCCCAAGTCTGGTTTTTTTGAATTGTTAACAACTTTGCATTTGCAACTTCCTCAAAATATACAGGTTAAAGGCAAACAAAGCAAATGTACAAGTTTAATTAACATCCTTCAAAAATCTAAATTTTCTTCGTAGAGTTTAACTTGAAGAGATTGAGAATAAGGAGCATTTACAACTAAGAATAGATGAGTTGCTACTATTAGAAGAAATAAAATTTGCTTGTGTTAGATCCTTAGGTGGGATTACTTCACCTTTTGGAATTTGAACATGTTGTCTTTGATCTTCACTCCATTCCCATTTTGCATCTTTAATAAACACCATATTCTCGCTAATAATCAACTTGCCACTAAGAGGGTTATATAACCTATATGCAATTGAGAACTATAACTAACAAAAATGTATTGAATATATTTCTCATCAAGTTGTTAGGATTGTGATTTTACCAAAGCATAGGCTATACAATCACAAACTTTTAAATGGCTTACCAACGACTTTTTACCTTTCCAAGTCTTATATGGTATTTGGTTCAAGGCAACCTTCGTATGAGAAATGTTAAGGATGTATACAAAAATTGCAATACTTTTTCCCTAAAATTGATTTGTAAGATTTTTTGGTTTGACCATGTTTCTTTCCATTTCAACTACCATTCTATTCTTTCATTTAGCAACAACATTTTACTCTAATATGTATGGTGTAGTAAGATCCCTATGAATTATATATTTTTGATAAATTACATGATATTCAATTAAAAAAATTCTCCTCCCTTATCTATACAAAGTGTCTTTATGAAATAATCACTTTCCTTCTCAACAAGAACTTTGAAGTTTTGGAAATTAGAAAAAACTTCAAATATATATTTCTATATGTAAACCTAACTCATACGGTTGAAATCAGCTGTAAGAAGAAAAAAAAATTAGACTATCATAAAAAAACTTAACACTTATAGATCCACATAAATCAACGTGCACTAATCAAGACAAATAGACATACTTTAAGAGGCAAATGACCTAAATACCCTTAGACATACCTATGGTTGTTACAACACATTTCATGGTATATTTGTGTACGTGATAAAGATGACAAAATGTAAGCGATGTTATATCTATTGTTTCAATTTGATCTTTTACTAAACGCAAACCATCTTAAGTCATTAAATTTATTATATGATATGAGTACCTAATGTGAAGTAATCTTCCAACAAATAGTAAAATTAAATGGTTAATCATATGTGCACTTTCACCTATTTCCATCAACAACCTTCCTTTCTCTTGTACACATATAGTGAAAAGTTCATTAATTGACAATTTTTCCTTATATATGTTATAAGAGATTTTGAAAGATCTGTATTTTTGTGGAAGTGAATTAGTATGAAGTGCACAAGGAAAGATTCAAACATCTCAGTCTTAGGAGTCTTTAATTGAGTCATTATATCCTTTATTTGCATAATGTGCTCATGCACACCTATAACACTAGCAAGCTTTATTGATGATAAATTTGTCATAAAAGTGCTAATTAGAGCTTTATCTGAAGACTCAAATTGTTCATCAATAATCTTAAGTAATTTTCTAACAACTTTCTACTCAAGGATTGAACCACAAATACTAGGAAATATGTATATCTTGATGAACATTACACTTAAGTGATGAGATCACTCTCATCGTTCATACAGGGCAACTTCAACATGAATGCTAGTTTATATAGGTGCAAGTGATTCATCCTTCCTAATGACATAATCAATGTCATACACCCTAATTGAAGAAGAATTCTCTTTTTCCAAATTTATAGTTATCACCACTCAAAAAAGGAACATCACATACATTATCAAAGAAATTCACAAGTTAAATAACTATAAATAAATATAAACATACATAATTAAGTCATAAAATTGAGACATACAAAAACATATATTATGTTTTACCACTATATAAACATGCTACAAATATATAAATCACATAACACAAAAACGGTTTGTGGACTAAATTTCTAATTTAAATAGGCTTACATACATATATAAAAACCTTATGATAAAACTATCAAATTATATATCTTTTCTTAATTCCTGTAGGTAGATTAAGAAAAATAATTTATTATTTCATCTTAATTAATCATTTAAATATAATAAAAATTATGTGAAATAAATTTTATCAATAATAATTAATTACAACTGATGTCATATAACAATATATGATAATAGAATTCTAATTATACAATTTTATAATAATAAAAAATGTTATGGGCCACTATGATCAATCAAAATCATATCAATCACATGACATCTAATTCTATACATATATACCTTAAGAAATTATTTAAAATAATTTCATCTAAACCTTATTATGCATAAAATTAACTCAATAATATAACTAAAATTACATAAATTGGATTAAAAGATTGAAATAATCCAGCTTGAAAATAATTATGAGTAGAAATTTAGATTCTATGAATTATGTTAAAAGCAGATTTAAAAACAAGTAAAAATTTGTTATTTTAAAGCATAAATATGATACATTGCCCATCGGAAAACCAATGCTCAAGCCAAGTTTTTAGAATCATGATGGGTCCCTGAAATGCAAATTTTTTTTGCGAAAACTCCATTCTAGTTAAAATTAAACTTTCAAGATGAAATTTAAAATCATATAACCTAGAATTGCCCAATGCCATCCGAGGGAAATTTTCCTGTCAGGTAATAGGTTGAAGTGGTGGAGCAGATAAATAAAACAATTTTGTTATAAAAGATTATGCAAACTGATGGTATATAAAAATGTGGGAAATTAATAAAATTACCCAAAAATTGGGGGGGAAATGAAATTGCCTAACTTTTTGCATTTTAAATGAAAATACCCCATTTCACTATGAAGACGAAAATGTCCTTCCCTTCGAAATAGAAGAAAACGACAAAAATACCCATCTCCAACACACGAAAATGGTATCTCGTGTGCTGACTTCACATACTCTTTTTGACAGTTTTCTCAAGCAAATTTGGCAATGTTTCTAGCGACAAAAATGGATAAAAAGGTTAGTAAAACAATCCTTGTCATATTTTTAAACATTTGAGTGAAAGAATTTGTGGATTGGATGTGGTATTTGGGTGTTTATAGTTAAGGTTTTGAATTAAAAGATTTGATGAAATTGCTTGATTTGTTATTGATTTGGATCAATTTTGTTAGGGATTTTGTGTTAGATTAGCTGTAGAATTGATTGATGATGAAATGATATTTAAAAAACGAAGTTTAGAAGGTGAAATCTCACCACACGAAATCAACACTCACCACACAAATGGAAATCTTACCATATGAATTTGTGTGGTTGGATTTCATGGAGACGGGGAGGTTTTATGCATTTTTCAAACTTTCTGGACCACACATATTCATGTGGTTAAGGACCAAAATGCTAATTTTTAAATAGTGAAACGTGTGGTGGGGCAGAATTCTAATTTTGAAAAATTTGTTGACATACAAATTCGCCAATCAACCACACAAATTCGTGTGGTGAATGTGTGAATTTGTGTGGTTGACACGCAAATTCGCCTGGTTGGGTGTAAAACGTGTTTTTTTTCAAAGTTTTCCACCACACGAATTCACGTGGTGGGTTTTAGTGGGGAAGAATATTTTTTTTCCAAAATTATGGGTTTTTTTGATATTTTCCATATAAGAGGTAAATTGAAATTTTTGCATCTTAAAGTTTCTTGACGTGTAGAATTTGAATGTTATATCTATTTTTCTAAATAATGCATTTGTATTTAGAAATAAATAATTTCTAATATAAAATTGATATTACTGTAATTTAATATTTTTACAAGGATCTCGACAAAAGAGAAAAACGGATGAGGGAAAGGATGAAATGAGATTTTATATGGAAAAACACTTTCTATACCTTAAGGATAGCCGATTTAGTGGGTTGTTAATACATTTTTTCATCCTTAGAATGTTAAATCAGGCAAATTCGAGAAAGGAGTTACGGTTTCAAGTTAATGAGGTTGACGTGAGGTTCAACCCATACGAGTTTGCCATTATGACAAGTCTTCGATTTAATCATATATTGGATATTGACTTGTATATTTTATCAAAGGGGAGTACGAGTGTGTCAAATAATGTATTGATCAATTTGTGATAATATCTCCAAAATTTCTATGAATTTCGACCCTATAAAGAAGAAGGAAAACCTTATGAAACAATATAGTATCATGGGATTCCTTCTAGCGTTCTAAGTAATTGTGACATTTATTAATTTTTAAAAAAATTCATTAAAATAGCATTGATTTAATATGATTTTAATTTTATAGAGTAACTGATTTAAGTTGAAATTGCAGTTTTGGATATATGAGACATCGGATACATTAAATCGATAGGTAGATATTTTGCCAGTTTTAGAATCTACCTGAATGTTGAGTAGCACAAGAAAGATATCCCAGGATGAAATGCTATCTCAACTATCTTCACCAGAGATACAGTAAATATTAATTTGTTCTTGATTTAAATATGTATACGGTATAATAATAGAGTTCACTTAAACAAAAATTTATAGCCCGCTAATTTTATCTCTGGTGGAGAAAGTTATAGACTGGTTTGATGACATTATCTAATACACGGGGATCTCAAATAACCAGTCTTTTTTGTCAATATCAACCCGATCTTCGTTAAGAGATGTATTATCGAGTCTTTTTACTGTTGCTTCTCTGATCATTGGTTTATCTAATATTGAGGTTTTTGTTTAGCCTCTTGTCACCGAGCTTAGTCATGCCACTGAGCCCACTCCTATCAATGCCCTTGTTGGGGAACGTATATCATCGAAGCTGACTATTGTGTCCCCTACCATTGAACGTATGTTAGACGATCCCCTCGTCAATAGATAAGATTTCTCTATTCATTACTATGATGTTGCGTTGGCTTGATGAGGCAATCTTATCTTAGCTCGGTTGTCTTGTATGGAGGACTTGATGACTTGTACAGAGGACACACAATATCATATCCCTACAAACACTATTAGACAATTAAAAAGTTAACAATATACCTGATATTCTAATTATCTAAATATGTAAACATGTAATTGTATATGTTGTTACAATCTCCCTATGATGATGATAACGAACTATCGAGAGGGTGTCCGACATTCCCATCTGCACCTACTGTCGAGGTAAGTGATAAACTTTATGAGTATATTGAAAATGATATTTCAAAAATATTTTTAGTATTTTATTAACTTGTGCTTATTGGTATTGTTACAACATCAATTTTTTGATGAGAGACCATCCAGGGAGGATCGTATATTGACTTTTCATGTGAGCAATAATAGATCATCGCATGAAGTTTCCCTATTAACACCTTTTATGATGGTTCAAGTAACTATAATGTCATTTGTAAATGTTATATTTCAATTCAACATTCATTTATTTATTTCCTATTAACTCATTATTGTTGACATTGTAACAATGGCCTGACATTTATGAGGTTGTACCAAAAAGGGATCCTATATTGACATTTGTTTTGATAGTAGAAGTACGTAAAATATTGATTATAGACCTTGTAATCTCTTTTACACAACTCATTAATTAACTAATATAAAATGTTAATACTATTATAGGATGTCGTGATGATGAATCACCCTATGAGGTTTCCCTAGTGACACTTTTTATGGTAAATATAATGTTGTTTGTTAATATTATATCTCAATTATACATTCAATTACCGATTCTATATTAACTTGTTATTGTCGACATTGTCACAGTGTACCAATGTTGAGAAGGCCATATTGAGGCAGTATCCGATATTGACATTTGTTCTGACATTAAAGGTACATACATTGTCAATTGTATATTTTGTAATTTTTGTTAAACATATTGATTAACCAATATAAAATATTAATATTATTACAGGATGTCGATGATGATAGTAGATCACCCCATAAGGATTCCTCATTATCACCTTCTACGATGGTTAAGGTAAACTATTATATTAACCAAAATAAATTGTTAATTTGTTAATATAAATTATCATTTACCTTTTATTTATTGTTATAACAGGACATTCGATTGGTTTATTTGAACATGCCAAGTAAGGGAAAAAAGGTGATTGATGTTGCCTCTCAAGATGACGAGTTGACTGATGATGTAGTTCAGCTTCCCATATAGGGGGAGATAGTTTAGGTATGCAAATTTCATAAATGCTTTCACTATATCTTGTACATATAATTGAAAAGTATATTATTTATTTATTGATTTCATGTGTTTAACTCTAGTCAGTCCAGAAATTTGATATAGTCGACCTGACCTCACTTGCGGATTCTCCTACCATGATTCCTGCCTTACAAAAGGTATTAAAATAAAATTAAAAATCTCATCAGTTAATATAATTTTAAATGACATATGATTTGTTTTGGCATAGTATTTTCGCACACTTTGTCGTCTTTTGTCAAAAGGGACTGCTTATTTGTAGTCCATACACGAAGCCACTAAAACCACAAATTCAATGGGCAAGACCGATTGTGCCATTATCGAGTAGGGAGCATGAGTAAATTTTCAAGAAATGGTATACAAAACTGGATCTGTTCGAGAAATGGGAGGTATATGATATAGGGATGAAGACCCAAATTACCTTATGGGATACAGTTATAGACACATCTGGATAATTATCTGATGCGATGAGTTCACTTGGTCAATCAAATTTGTTTTTAAGTATATAATATTGTTCAGGTGTGATAATGTTACATTGTCTATTTTTACAGCATGTGGATTTGTTTTAGGATTATTACATAGACAACAATATGATGTTACTGTAAAGGTCTGTCAAAACTGGACGACAATTTTGACTTGTTTTGTTGCATACATCTTTCATAAGTATGTTGCATGGATGAAAAATTAGTATATCCCAGATTGATTGCTATCACATCCCTGAAGATCATACCTACATTGATGAACAAATCAATCTATCTTCCATTCAGAGCATGATACGATTGTACAAATATTATGTTACTAAATGTAGACTAGAATTACAGTATATAAACCATAGCTTATAAAGATTAAAGCAAAAAAAAAAAAACAGAATTCTTTTCTTACTCTTCTTGAGCTTCTCTGGTTCGTCGCATTAAACCAACTCTGCTCTCTCATATTTTGGCATGGTATCAGAGCCAGGTTCCGAATTGTTTCTCCTTCAATCATCTGTTCAAAGTTCAAAGTCTCCATAGACCTTCCGATAACTTGCACAAAAAAAAAAAACCCCAGATTAGATGGAGCCAATCAAAGCAACAACCATCGACCTTTCATCGCCTGAATCTACTACTGAAACACCACAGATGCCAGCGTTTCGCCTGGTCCCTACAAACAAAAATAAACCAGAGCCTGGAAACGTTCTTTATGCGTCACCGTCGGATGGACCAGAACTCGTTTTGACAAAACAAGTATTAACTGGAGCCGAGAATTATGCATAGTGGGCTAGAGATTTCAGAAAGGTGCTCATTGCAAAGGACAAGATCGGATTCGTCGATAACACTGTTCCCATGTCGTCGAAGCCCGATCTTGCCCGTTTTTGGGTACGTTGCAATACGCTTGTCCACGCCTGGATTAGCAATTGTTTGACTGAAGAGATCGCGGCTGGTCTACCACCTACAGAAGATGCAGGGGAGCTTTGGGGATTCATCAAAGACATGTATGGAGCCTTAGATCTTGCAAAAATATATAGCATCTGACAAACTCTTACAGAAATCTGATAAGAGAATCAGATTGTGACGAACTACTTCAACAAGCTTTCTGCTGCCTGGAACGAGTTAGATGCAGTCGAGGAATCGATCGCTGCACCATCGGAGATTCTCACACAGATTCAGTGTGCCAAGGAACGGGAGAGACTGACGCGTTTCCTGATAGGGCTGAATGAAGGATTTGCTGCTTTCAGAACCCAAATGCTGACCTTTGCGGAGACACTTTCGTTACAGCGTACATATCATCTTGCCGTCCAAGATGAAAGCCAGAGGAATATCGGAAGTAATGAGGAGAAGGGAATGGCAGCTCTCAGCGTTTATCATAGGAAGGAGGCGTCTGGAGAATCAAATGAATTAGGGCCAGCTCAACTTTTCAATTTATATGGCAAGTTCAACGGTCAAGATTGAGCCAAGAGATCTAACGGCTCTAATTCGCCTACTACGTAAAATCAAGTTGGCACCCAAACTTTCAACAGTTTCCGTCAAGCCCCAAATAGTTTCAATAGTTATAATTAGCCTCCCAAACAAAAAGGAAAGTTGTATTGTGACTATTGCAAACGTCACAATCACACCAAGGATACCTGCTGGAAGCTACATGGTCGTCCTGGATCCAGTAGAATAAAGATAGAAGGGCCCACAGCGAATCAAGTAGCTTCAACCAATCTAGGATCTGTAACAGGACTCTCATCTGAGCAATATGATCAATTAATTCAGCTTCTCAATCAGATACCGAAAGGCAATGACACTCCAACTTCTTACGTAGGTATGATTTCATGCTTAAATACTTTTATTTCTTCAGATGTTTGGATAATAGATTCAGGGGCTAGTGACCATATAATATGTTCTCTAGAATTTTATACCAACACCAAATATCTATCTCCTCCAACACCTGTTAAATTACCTAATGGGACTACAACTCAAGCCACACAAATAGGAGATGTCCAATTAGGTAACCTCAAACTAAAAAATGCCCTTTGCATACCCACATTTCGTTTCAATCTCATCTCAGTATCCAAAATATGTATAGACAACAAATGTGTCGTAACTTTTTCACCTACTATATGCACATTTCAGGACCATTCGACTGGCAATCTGATGGGTTTGGGTAAAGAACAATATGGGCTATATCATTGGACACCAGACCCCAAGACACTTTCTTTATTCAATAAAAATTGTATTATCCCTTCTCATTGTAATACAAATCAAATTAATAAAATGTCATTCATTTCCCATCAAAGATTAGGGCATTCAAGTACTATCCCATGTCCAAAGTGTCCTGTTTGTCCCCTTGCTAAACAAACTCGCAATACATTTCCCACAAGTACCTCTACAACCACCAAACCATTTCAATTGATGCATTTAGACATTTGAGGACCCTATAATACACCTAATCATGATGGTTCCAAATATTTTCTCACCATTGTAGATGACTTCTCACGTGTCACATGGTTATACCTCATGAATTCCAAAGCCCAAACACACTCCTTTTTCTTGAAATTTGTGGCCATGGTCCAAACACAATTCCACACCAAAATCCAACGTATCCGAACAGACAATGCCAAAGAATTCTTTAACCATACCACCACCAACTATCTTGACTCCCTAGGAATTCTACATGAAAGTTCTTGTCCTTACACACCACAAGAGAATGAGATTGTGGAAAGAAAACATAGACATCTTTTAGAAGTCGCCCATGCCCTCAAACACCAATCCAAAATTCCACCTAAATTCTGGGGAGATTGTGTGGTCATGGCAGCCTATCTGATTAACAGAATGCCAACTATAGTTCTGGGTGGGAAAACACCTTATGAACTTATCTTTGGTAAGAAACCAGACATCAGGAACTTAAGAGTATTTAGATGTCTCTGCTACTCCACCAAAACTCAGCAAGCAGACAAATTTGACACCCGAGCAACTCGCTGTGTATTCATGGGATACCCTCCACTACAAAAGGGATATCGTCTGTATGATATGACTGTAAATACATTCTTCATCAGTAGGGATGTCACATTTCATGAAGACATCTTTCCCTTTAATGAGATCCAAGACACGACACTTGCTGGCTCAACACCTATGACGCACACTAAACTCCTTGAACAAGAATATGACATCATTCCATCACATCATAATACGGACGATACATTAATAGGATCTGACTCTATACAAGGTGTTGACTTACCTTCAACTTCATCGTCCATGGATGTTCCAGTCACCTCTGATGATCCTGCCCAGGTCTCCTTGAGGCGTTCATCAAGATCCAAAAAGCCTCCTATTTGGAGCACTGACTATGTTTGTGTTGTTTCATCTGAACCTTATGCTATCTCGCAATATATTAATTATGACAGGTTATCTCTAGGGCACAGAGCTTGCATCAGTCACATCTCTGAACATCGTAAACCTACCTCATTTTTAGAAGCAGTTCAGACACCGCATTGGCGTCAGGCGATGGCAGAAGAATTAGACGCTCTGTACATCAACAAAACTTGGGACTTGGTACCACGACCTTCTCATCGAAAACCCATAGGCTGCAAATGGGTCTTTAAGATAAAACACCGAGCCGATGGTTCCATTGAACATTACAAAGCTCGGTTGGTTGCAAAAGGATTCACTCAGCAAGAAGGACTGGATTACCAAGAGACCTTCTCACCTGTCATCAAACATGTTACAGTTCGCACATTACTTGCCATTGTAGCTTCTCATGACTGGTCTCTTCATCAGATGGATGTTCACAATGCTTTTCTTCATGGAGACTTAGATGAAGAAATATATATGGAAGTTCCACCAGGAATTTGTAGCCAGGGGGAGAATCTTGTATGTCGACTACGAAAATCCTTGTATAGGCTGAAACAAGCATCACGACAATGGAATACCAAAATTACAGAGGCATTGATCAAACTGGGCTTCAAACAGTCAAAACACAATTATGCCTTGTTCAAAAGATGACAGGAAAGTTCATTCATATGCCTCGTGGTTTATGTAGATGACATTCTCATAACTGGAAATGATGCAACCGTCATAGAAGAACTAAAAACTCATCTCTATAAATCGTTCAGAATAAAGGATTTGGGATCTCCAAAATATTTCTTGGGAATTGAAGTTGCTCGATCTGCAGATGGAATCGCCCTCAGCCAAAGGAAATATACCTTGGAATTGATAGTAGACACTGGATTATCTGCTTGCAAACCAAGTATAATCCCAGTAGAGCAAAATGTCAAACTCACCAGTCAAGAATATGACAATGGAACAGGAGAGGACCCGCCACTACAGGATCATCTCGAATATCAACGACTAGTAGGGTGACTGATCTATCTCACCATGACCAGACCAGACATAAGTTACGCAGTTCAGATCCTTAGTCAGTTTATGCACGCACCAAAGCAATCTCACATGGATGCAGCCCTAAAGGTGATTAAATACCTAAAAGGATGTCCAGGTCTAGGGTTATTATTCCCTCGAGAAAAAAACCAAAAGGTGACTGCTTACTGTGACTCAGATTGGGGTACATGTCCTATGACAAGGAAATCACTTACAGGCTTCTGTGTAAAACTTGGAGGTTCACTTATTTCATGGAAAACAAAGAAGCAATCTACAGTCTCTCTTTCTTCAGCAGAAGCAGAATACCAGGCAATGGCAAAAACTACTTGTGAAATAATATGGATTCGTGGTCTATTAAAGGACCTGGGCGTGACTATCTCAGAACCAGTTGAGCTCTACTGTGACAATAAAGCAGCAAAAGATATCTCTACTAATCCAGTGTTTCATGAAAGAACTAAGCATATAGAGATCGACTGCCACTTTGTGAGAGACAAGGTACAAGAAGGATTAATAAAACCTTATCACATTCGAACTACAGAACAATTGGCCGACATATTCACCAAGCCTTTGGGATCAAGACAACATTTCTATCTCTTACACAAGCTTGGAGTTTACGACATCTACAAACCACAAGCTTGAGAGGGAGTATTGGAAAATATATCTCTGGAATCCTGCTATCCCTGGAAATCCTACGCTATCCCTGAAGATCATACTCCAGATCATTCTCCATCAATCCCCAAATCATATCCTAGATTGATTGCTATCACATCCCTGAAGATCATACCTACATTGATGAACAAATCAATCTATCTTCCATTCAGAGCATGATACGATTGTACAAATATTATGTTACTAAATGTAGACTAGAATTACAATATATAAACCATAGCTTGTAAAGATTAAAGCAATAAAAAAAACAGAATTCTTTTCTTACTCTTCTTGAGCTTCTCTGGTTCGTCGCATTGAACCAACTCTGCTCTCTCAGATTTTGGCATAACTCTTAATAACTCCATTTGAGTAACTTCAATTAGAGTAGTTATATGGAAATAAATCATGGAAGAGAGACCGTCATAGAATTATAGGTTTTTTTTTTTGGCGCCCTTTTCAACTCCACAGACCTTGCTAAAAACCATAGCCCCAAAAGTGACCAGCTGATGCAAAGCGGTTGGTCTCATTTCATCGTAATCGTATCTTAATTTAAAATTCTCTTGCATTCTTTGGTACAATGCAGTGCAGCCACAACGATAAAAAACGTAGAGGAGATGGCCATCTCATTCGACAGGCCGGTTTATACCAACTAATACGTATTGCGTGGTTTCTTTCTTAATTTCACTTTCACGTCAATCCACTGCGCTTAACTACAAGTGCGGTTGTAAGTTTGAATGCTACATCCAAATTAAATAAACTGATATTTATGGAGCAGAAATTGTCTAAATTACGGGTCTGAAATGAAACAATTATCTCACGGGCTACATGCATCCTGATTTAATCTCAACTCGGAACTATTGTGGGGCAAATCAATCACGTGCTAGTACCTGTCAACTCCAAGGTTGACCAAATTACGGGTCCACTGCTCAGTTGCTGGCCGGGTATAAGATAGATTGATTAGATAATCCAATAACATGACAGTGAACAATACCAGAAGTTTTGAAATATTTGCCCAAATTAATGCGGCTTATATATATTATTGAAAGGACTCAAAATTAGCAGCCATGAGATGATTTGTAAATACATTTTATTCTTTTAGACTAACACTATATATGTTCAATTTCATCAGAAGTAGTGGCAGCACGCACATGAGATGTTTAAAATATATGAAACACAATTAATTTAAGTACTCATGTAGAAGTTTTTTTATTCTATATATGATGAGTTTATTATATGACTGGTAGTACAGGTTGAAAGGGATATGCATATCATGGAGCTGTACAGCCCATGTTCATCCCTTCCATAAGGCCTAGTGACCAAACCCTAAGTACATATAAGATGTGAAGATTAACAAATTATTAAGCTCTATTACATAAGTAAGCTCCGAATTATGGCTGCTTCAGCACTATTGCTGTCTGTCGCAGCTAACAGTGCGGATAAACGGTCGCTAAGATCATCAACCTCCTTGTGTAAGCTTCTAATATAGTCACAAGTCTCCTGTAAAATCTTAGAAGGCGATACCTGCATGCCCACATGTATCATTCGCAATTAATACTCGTGGATTTTTTAGTTAACACTTAAACCAAATGTGCTATATTAATTATTTGATGCATATTGTCAATATACAAGGGAGCATGTTTAGTCCCACACCTCAACTTGTTGCACCACAAGAAAATAGATGACGGTGTGAGAATAATAGACTTATCTACAATAACAAACGAAGGCCACACAAAAACGAATTGCATGTTGGAGAGAGAAAAGACCACATTAGCTACCTTGTCGGAGCGCTGAGACCGAACCTCAGGAATAAGTTGTTGCAGTTTTGATACAAGATCGCTGATCTGATCATCAGAGATCCTTGAAACTCCGGACTGCCTCGAACGTGACCTTCTGCTTGACATACTTAACTTATCTATAATTTATTTATTTATTTATAGATATATAAGTGTTAGACAATACAGGTAGATGGAAGCGAAACAAATAAGATATATATAGGAGGATAAAAAGAGGATTGTTTGGGTCAGGTTATGGACAGGGAGGTAAGATAACATGCAAGAAAAGAAGGAAAATGCGGAAAGAAAGTTTGGGGAAAGTAGTGATGTATTGTTACTAGGGTTGAAGAAGACAATTGCATGGGGGAAAGCAGTGGGCTAAGCTGCTTATTAAATAGGGGTTTTGGGGGAGAGAGAGAGAGAAATCAAGTTGTAAGAAATACGCCATACTGTCCTTCTCCATGTGTCCCCAAACTGGGGTTTGGCCCAATTGTGTTACGAGCAATTTTGCTTGTCTATCCGCCAACGTGCGACCCTCTTTGTTTAGTCTAAGCACGCAAACCCATGTTATCTTATTACTTCCTGTCATTCGAAAATTAAAAATTTTAATTATATACCTTATGCTTATGAAAAAAACTGTTGCTGTTACTACTGTAGATATATGCACTCGTGTATGTATATATAGTAATGTTATAATTTTCTTCAGGTACAGTAAACAATAGAGGTGATAGCCTTCTTAAATTTGTCGAAGTTGAGAGGGTGACTTTGTTGACCAGTCAGAAGTCATCTCTCCGTTCTCTTCCATAAGTTGGGTTAAGACACAGCACGTGTCGTCTCGTAATCTATGCGTTACACCTAATCCAATTTCTCGGCAAAATTTCCTTACTTATTTTATTCTAATTAATTAAGCGTATCTCTAGACTGAGGCAATCTAGTTTGGCACGGTCCTGAAAATCACCCTTTTTGGGGCATAGAATCTCACTTCAAGTTCCAAAATTTATCTGTACGCTAGCGAATTATGATCTCATCTCTGTTAGATACTCCTTTGTTACATTTAATTATAAATTAAATTGTTTTTTGTTTTTTTATAAACTTGTTCCTCAATGTTTCTTGTATCGTAAATAAGGATGTTTACAAGAATGCATGTGAAAGAGATATCTGGCAATTTTTTCCGGCGAGATTCCTGGTAAAAGTCAGCTTGTCGATGTAACGAAGTCTTGATAAACGCCATGGGTTGAGTATCATTCGTTGAAAAATAATCAAATCTCTACAGTACTTCAAAGAAAGAATTAAATCTTATCATTTATATTGGTAACAAGTTAAAAATTTGAGTCACCAGGTACTCTTTTCCTGTGGCGCTATCACCGTCTTGCTGTGACAAAATTGTAGTTACTCGTTAGACCCTTGACTATCTCATCACAACAGTAAAAAGAAATCTCGGCGGCAATATTCAGAATTTTAATTACCGTCATTTAATTTTTATCAGCATAGAAAATTTTTCAATATGCATAATATGTCATGTCAGAATACAGCTGTAATTTAAAAGGCCAAAGGATAGTGAAGTCTCAAGATAAGTTTATTACAACTTTCAAAATTTCAAACACATGTATATAAACAAAATTTTAATAAAAATAATTGATAAAATTAGAGATAAAATTATTATTTAATTAAAAAATTTAAAATATAAAATTTTTTTATTAAATTTTAAAAATTAATAATTTTACATTTATTTAAAATTTTTAAATTTTGAAAAGTAGTATTTTTCATTTCCTCTCTAAATCTAGAATTTTTTTTTTCTCACTTTAACCATGATTTTCGATTATTAGTGATGACACTTTCAACTTTAATCCATAAAAAAAAGTTCGGTTATCTCTTTATAAGCCACGATATCGTCTGAATTGGATAAATCTAGATGATTCATCTAGACAATATCTTTGTCGTTTAGATAAAGTATAGGCAAGCGACTATGTCTAGATGATAATATGTCTAGACAATTTATTTTTTTTTTTGATTTTTAGATCATCTCTCTTGATTCGTGGTTAGAGATGAAAGGGGGAGACATAAAGAGGGAGGACAACTGATGGTTAGAGATAACAGACCGTTATCGAGAAAAAGATGAAAAAAACTCTAAAAGACAAATTGTCACTTTTCAAATTTAAAAAACAATTGAAGAAAAATTGTGAGATTTTTAATTTAAAAGAAAAAATATAATAAAATTTTAGTTTTTTAAATTTTTTATTAAATAATTTTTTTAATTTTAATTAAAATTTTTAATAAAAGTTATGTTATAAGCAAGTATTTAAATTAAAAAAAATTAGAAAATATTACTTTAGAATTTGGGTCGGTGGTCCTGTGGCCTAATTTAAAAGGTAAAACGAAACACTACACATGGGCAAGCATCACGTCCCAGACAAACGCTATAATTATGAATGTACTGAACTTAGTTAACTATTTCCAGTTCGTATTCACACCGTCCAAATTATGCAAGGGTTATCAATTCTTCTTCGTCTTTTTAAGAAATCTTAACTATAATCCAGCATGAAATTAAATTTGGGAATAACCACAATATCTACCTAGCCAGACAGCTAGACCTCTGTACGTATCAAATTAATGCCAAACATATTTCGTGCGAATCATTGATTTTAGCTCTACCGATAACATTTGTTTGAAAATTGAGATCTGCATGCTTGTGCATCCTGTTCACACCACTGTACATGTGTTTGTATTGAGATATCACATTTATCTCATAAATAGTCTCCAAAGCATGATAGGCGCCCATACAGCTTTATTAGGATGAGTGTGGAGGACCAGAAACAAGGCATGATCCACACCTTATTTTCAAATGGTTTTGTCAACGAAGTTTCACGATTTCCTTTGATTTAAGGAAGAGATTTTACCGACTGTTTCGGCATTGTTCCTCTAGCTCGTTACTGTTTGGCCGGTGATTTGACCTTAAACATGTACATACATCCATTTGGCAATAACCATGATTACTTAAGGGTGTGTAATTTTGGTTTGGGTTGAAACATGACCTACCAATTGGATGGTGTTCAAACTAAAATAAACTGTAAACCTCTATTAGATAGTATTAGATAAAATGATACTATTTTGTTTAGGAAAAAATTGTTTTGTTTCTATTATTAACAAAGTTTAGTTTTGTTAAAGATCATTTTGTTAGAAAATGTCTATAGAGTCAAACGTAATTCGCACATTAAAAATATATAATTTAAAATTTTCTAACAATAACATTCATCTATAAACTATTATAGAATCATATATTACTGCTAAATAGGCTCGTGGAGACAAAGAGAGGATTCCAAATTAGGGTAATTTTGAAGAAAACTAGATAACTGATATTCCTCTTGATGAGGTAAACTTCAAGGATATGTCACTTGTTCATTATGATATAAATAGTCTGTAGCATAAAAATCCTATTATAGGTGTCGAGAATTATTCAAGACCATTTTTCGATAATGTCCCCACTAATTCATTTAAGTGGTTTTTCGATTTTCCTCTATAACCTTCAATATCATCAAGTGGTGCAAGAATCTGAAAGGGGAATGCTATAAAATTTAGTGGCATTTTTAATGAAAAAAAAACACTTGAAATATGTTATGAACCAATTTTTCCTGAAGAAATGATTTCAGTACAGAGTGTTTAAGTTTGACACAAAGAGATGGAAGATTAAGTGTTATGATGAGAAATGCAAATGGTTTCTATCAGGGAAGAAGAGTCAAACACATTCAATTCTTCCAAATTGGTAAAATGAATCTAACTCACACATATTCAGTTGATTAGATAATGTCACATCACCAACAAGCTAGGGCCTAAGCTTTAGGCTAATTAATGAAGTTAAAATTTGTGTTGATTGATCATATTTATCAGCCTAAATAGATCATTATAGACATCGCTGGCAGCTATAAAATTAACATTTCAAATTCATAAGCTTGGTAGGCAAGAAATTAGGCTGTAAATTCATTGAAAGGCTCATAGAAAAAATCATTTATGCTTTTACTCGATTATTAGTATAATTCAGAGCATGCTAATTCGAGAACTGTGACAACTATAGAAACAGATGATGGACATTTCTTTAATTATTTTTTTTCATGGCATTGGGATGTTTCATCCACGCATTTAAACAATATCTTCGACTTATTATTTGGATTGACATTATTTTCTTTAAAGTTTGATATCTGAGATATTTATTTCTTGTGGTGGTCTTCGATGGTAATACCAGATCTACCCAACTGCTTTTGGTGTTGGTAAAAAGGAAGATCATAAAATGTGGTGTTGGTTTTTGATGAAGATTAAAGAATGCATAAATGAAATACTAGAGTTGACAATAATTTCAAATCGACATCATACTATATACTCTACAATGACTGAAGCCTTTCCAAATGTACACCATGAGTGTTATTGTCATCACTTTCTCTGTAACATGCAATCAAAGTACAAACTCAACTCATAGGTAATATGTTTATACATTTATAAAATTTTTATACCTATTAACATTTTATAAATTTTGATAATTAAGTGCTCATATTATTTATAAACCCATAAGTTGCATGTTGATATTGGAAAACCATAAAGTCATATGTAGAAGTAGATTTTGAAAATATGATGAGATCTATTGAGATGGTGGATCTTTAAGTAGGGGCCTACCTAAATGATGTGGGTTTTCACATATGAAGCATGACATATTTTTCAGGGCATCGGTATAACATAATGACAACTAATATTGCAGAGTTATTTAATGTTTTCGTTAGACATACACGGGGTTTGCTTATCACAATGCTCATCGAGTTCATTTGGGACATATTACAGTTATGGCTTTATTAGGGGAGAAACCGTGCAAGTATGTACAGAGTTAATATTGATTATCTATTTGAAAATGACTTTTTTTCCCTTATGCTTGTTTATTAATAGATGTGTTAATGCTTTTTCAAATTACAAATGAACGCCCCACTATGTTACACCATGGACAGAGAAGAAGCTTGGCTGCCATTCATTGAAGGCTGAGCATTTAGAGATTTGTCTAATTACAAATGTTCAATATCAAGTTATAGATAATGGTGGATACATGGGCATTGTAGACTTTTATGAAATGTTTTGTATGTGTAAGAAGTTTCAACTTTTATGTATTCCATGCTAGCATGTTATTACTGTTGCAAGACATATGAGGCTCACAAATGTATATGCATAGGTTCATCTTTTCTTCACCATTGATTACTACCGTGCAATGTATGCAAAACTTGTCAATCCACTCGAAAACCAATCAGAATGGTTACATGCCCCTAAAGAAAGAGTTATCTTACCCCTCGTTCTTGATCGTCGTTGACTTAGTCATCCTTCAAATAGAAATCGTTGTCTTTCATAGGGAAGATTGTCTATCAAATCTAAATATAAAAATGATTTAAACAAGATAAGAGACTATTTACTCACTTTTTCATCATTTTAGTCATTAAAAAACGTTGAAAATTTCATCCAAAAGTCAAAAAATTTGTCACTGTGTGAGACCCGTGAATGAACCCGTGGAATTTGGTTTTGCATATAATTGAGTAGGGAAAATTTTGGTTGAAATTATGTATTTGTTTTTGTGTTTTATATGAGGGTTTTTCAATAATTTTAGGTAAATAAGGTATTTTTGCTTAAATCCAAAGAAATGAGACAATTTCACTTAAACCTCTGATGTTTAGAGTAATTAATTTAATATCCCTATATATATATATATATATATATATATATATATATATATATAGGGATGATTATGCTCATGATAAAATGTATAATGTTGAATGGATTTTAAGACCAAGATTATATGTTTGGTGATGTTGATTGTGAGTAATGAGAATAGGATGTTTAATTGCATATTTCCATGAGTTATGTGGGATTTGCTTGCTTATAAATTTGTTTCTGTGAGGATAATCACATGAAGATGGAATGAGCACATGGGAAAATTGTGCTATTGTTGACTAAGACTTGTGATTTAATGAATTTATGGCATTAGTTTATGCAACAAATAAATGAGTATGTAGAAGTTTTCACTGTAGACTTAAAACGGAGCAAATTTAGGTTACAAATTTGTACGAACTAGATTAAAATTACGATTTTAGGTTAACTTATCGATTTTTTAGGTTCGATATACATCTGTGTGGTATGAGACAAACACCTGTGTATGCAAACTAGAGCATGAAGTTTGCCCAAGTATGTCTTAGACATGATCATATGTAAGGTGAAATAACTAAAATGCCCTTGAGACTTAGCACGGTCAAGATGATTTTAAATTTAGAAAGTATGTTAAGTATAGAAAGAGGGCACATGCTTGTGTTTATGAAATAACACCCCCTTATATGATTGATTTTGCTTACACAGGGAAAGGCCACGAGTAAAGCAAGTCGTGTATGACTTAAAAGGGTTACACACCCGTATTCCAAAAGTAACATACTCATGTATATTGAATAGAAAAGACACACCCTTGAGAGAATAGTTATGCCTTATGAAAAAAGGAGATATATGCCCATGTATCCTAAAGTACATGCTCATGTATGATGTGTAGATTAAAGAAAGAGTTAGGAAACTAGACTAGAGATTGATGGGTGGTCATGATAATTAGTATAGAAATTTCATGTACATAGTAGTACCCTGTGTGCCTAAAAGATGAGATTTTAAATGGGCATAAGGTATAATTTAGTTAAAAGCTAGGACAAGCCCTATATGATCTAAGGTTTGAAATGCATGCTAGATACATAGGGTCATTACAAAAAGACATTACGAGAACACATCCCTTACACAACAAATAGTAGGGCACATTTGTAGGAGGATATCGTACCTACAATAGAGCCTAATTAAGATTATGTTTTGGTGTGGTGGAACATAAAGAAAACTTCAATGGCCAAGGTGCTAAATCTTTGTATTCGATCTAGTCTGATTGACCTATTATAGAAATATAGCCATAACCTTCAGATGATGATGTTTTCACCTATAGATGTTATGGTCACACCAAATAAGAATGTAAGAAATGATTCTTTAGTTATTAAACAAGACATAGTTTGATTCGAGAGTTATAAGATGTATTCTAGATGTTCTATAGAGTTCAGTATAAGTATAAAAATGAGATATATGACCTACTATTATCCTAATAGGAGTTAGTGATTAACTTCAAATGACAGAGATAATATGGGTTAAGACAAGGGTATTTTAAGGATTATGTAAAAGTTAATAGTAGAGTTTTATATTGTTAGTGTTTTATCACTCACTCCCTACTTTTATGTGTACAGGTACAAGTGATTATAATGGTTGCAGGACGAGTGATAGTTAGCAGGTATAACAATAAGGAGGGCATTTTTATCATTTCCAGATGTTATCAGTTCATGTGTTGTGATTTATTTTTATGTAATTGGTTACACATTTTCATGCCCTTCTGATTATGTTTTTATGATTCGGACATCTTTTATGTGCTTCTAATAGATTTAGTTACGAAGGGTATTTTGTAATTTTCATAAATTTTATAAATAATATTTTCTTTTAAAGAATTTATGAGTTTTTGAAATAAATGCATGCTCGAATGGCCTAAATGGTGACCTCTCTCTTTGGAGGATAGTACTTCTAAGGTGTGTTATAGGGTTTTAGGGCATTGATAATCGACAGTGTAGTCGAATAAAAATTTATAAAAATCATACAATCCTAAAACCTTGACCAAGATACCCATTTTAAAACATATTTATCATGAACATATAAAACATTCATAAGATGTTTTAAGGTTTATACCTACATTAATGGCTCCTTCAAGTCTTCACATGGCAAAGAAACAAACATTATCCAACCCTAGTTAGGTGACACCCTAGTATCTATGCAAAGCATGAACATGAAAGAGGCAATCTAAGGAAAAGGTTGCTAGGCTTTCTTTGGCTAGACGAGACCTGTTCATGAGAAGGAGAGAAACTAGAAAACCTACATGGCTAAGGTTTTTCTTCAATATATGTTGTATTTTAGTTTAATTTACACTCACACTTTTATATGTGTAGGTGTCTGAGTGTACTTAGGATTTTATCCAGACGTGGCACCTTCAACACACAAATGCATGACTGGCATGTAAACAATCCAACCGACATACTTCTCCACTTGTATAGGTGGCACATAATTATGCCACTTGTCAAGTTTAAGTCATGCACGAGTGGCACCAAAAGTGTGCCACTTGACATGAACTTTGGTTTTGCATGATTGGACAAAATATTATCTAGTTGTGCCAGGCTTATTTTAACTTGCATGGTGCCAGCCAAGTTTGACTTCATGAAAGCATGGTCAATCGAATCTCTCTTTTTTTAAACTCTAGGATTAGCATCAAATAATCCTTACCTTTGGTTTTAAATCAACCCTTATATGTGTGTAACCCATAAGCTCTTTATCAAACCATCAGTATATGAATTTAGGTCAAATTTAGTCACAGACTAAGATTGGCTTATAGCAAAACATCATAGCCATTTGAATGACATGGTGTCAATAGCCATCTTTCAAGCTTTTACAATATCACAGTTATGTGCAATTCAATCCTTTCTTTAACCAATATCTCTCTAGGTTGATACATAGAAAATTATTTATCTCAGTAGTTCTTTGATATGAATTAATACACATCAATTGCAAACACAAATTAGGCTACAACCTTATCATATTATAGCCATAAATTTAAGTAGTCATGGTTATCATTCAGTATTCTCATGTGAGATATCTTCTTATATACTTAAAAGTGAAAAATCCTTTATTGATCAATTATAGCCTCCATATATCTCATAATACGGTCGATTACTACCTTTATAGTTACCCCTATTATGGTGACACATTAGATAATGTCAAACCACATTGATCCTTACACGAGACAGTCTGGTGACCTTAAGTTAAAAGATCATATGCACTTGTGCTGTTTAGAGGATTTATTTTATAGACATTGAAGTACTCATCCATATGGATATCTTTTGGTTGGGCAGTTTGATGAACATGTATGCAATATGCACCTATGTGTTACACTAAGTTATTCACATGAGTACTTTCTCTACTTTTGGTGGGATCACTCGACACTATAACAATCTTATCATCATTACATATGCTCTTGTTCATTGTAATGTTGGGATTACAAACGTTTTTAGAATGGCTACAAAAAGTGTACATAAGGTTCTCATGATCAGTCATTTGATCCCCTCGTCATAGTTTCTATCATTCTATAGGCATGTTGTTCATACGATCATATAAATAGGTAACATATGAATTAAGTAATAATAAATCTTTTATTAATTATTAATATAAAATTACATTCACAAATGGTGAATTTGATTGGCTCTATGGCACTTACCTTAATAGGTGTTACAAGTTGGTATCAAAACGTAATTTTGGTTCCCAAAGAATGTCCTAAAAATATGTATAGCCAAGTAAAATAGAATGTAAGCCCCTCATGCCATGCTAAATGTACTCCCAATTGATCTGTGTAAGTAAATTTTTATGATTCTTGCTAAGTTATCCTTAGTTTTTTTTAAGTACTCTAAAATATTATTGAAAACCCTTTAGTGATGTTTTCCTGGATCTAATTGATATATACTACAAACACTTAAAGTGTATAAGACATTAATACTTGTACATAACATGGTGTATATGATCAATCCTATAGCAAAAGTGTATAAGATCAGTTTTATCTTATCTCTCTCTTCATGTGTTTTATAACACATTTCACTAAATAGATATACACCATGACTCATAAAAAAATAACCTCTCTTGAATTCTTCCATACTAAATCTATTCAACATTTTATTAATGTACAAGTTGACATGATCTATCTCTATAGATATTTATTCCAAGGATATAAACTATTTCTACTAAGTCTTTCATGGAGAAGCACTCGGATAACCAAGTCTTTATTGATTGCAAATTTGGTATATCATTCCTGATAATTAGTATGTCATCAACATATAATATCAAAAATACTATTTTGCTCTCACTAACCTTTTTGTATACACATGGTTCATTTTCGTTTTATATGAATTCAAATTCTCTCACGACTTCGTCAAAACGAATGTTCCAACTCCTAGAAGCTTGTTTGAGTCCATAAATGGATCTCTAAAACTTACGTACCTTGTTCACTTGTCCATCAAGAGTAAAACCATCGAAGTTGTACCATATACATATTCTTTACTATATTTCCATTTAGGAAAATAGTTTTGACATCCATCTGCTAGATTTTATAGTCATGGTATATAGTTATCACAAGCATAATTGAAATAGACTTTAACATCACAACTATTAAAAAGGTTATATCATAGTTTATGTTATGCTTTTATATGAAAACTTCTGCAACAAGCCATACGTTATAGGTATGCAAGTTACCTTATATGTTAGTCTTCTTTTTTAAGACCTATTTACATCCTACAGGTTTTACCTTTTTAGGTGGATCCGCTAGAGTTCATACTTGGTTCTAATACATGAAACCTATTTCAAATATCACAGGCTTAAGCCATTTAGTGGAGACAAGATTCGAGATAGAGTCTTAGTAACTCTTAGGTTTGTTATCTTGAATGACCAGTATGTTGTAGTGCTAAGTCAAAAGGTAATTAAACCTTTCAGGCTTGTGACATACTTGACTAGACCTATATGACTCATTTGTATGTTAAGTTGGTTACAGTGTAACTTTCTTACGATGTTCAACCACTTATGGTGGCATATCCTTTTGTGCTATGTTTGTGGTATTTTGTGGTGTCTAAACTTATCGAGTTCAATCTTTCTCCCATTAGTTTTTCTTTTTTCCAAAAAAATTCCAATTCAAGTAATGAAGACCTTTTGCTCATCTAAGTGGCATAAAGATACATCTTTCAGATTTGGTACTTAGTTTGTTCAAAGTCAATTTTTTAACATAAGTTTCACTGTCTCAAACCATTAGATATTCTAAGTTGGGCTTTCGCCTAATCCACAACTTATTGGGAGTTTAGTCCACAGACTTGGATAAGACTCGATTTAGTGTGTACGTGACTATTTCTAGAGCATATCTCTATAATAACATGGGTAGATCAGTAAAACTAATCATGAATCTGACTATGTCCATCAAAGTTCTATTTCTCTGTTTAGATACACCATTATATTATGGTGTACTAAAAGGAGTGAGCTGCGATACTATCCCATGTTCTTTTAGGTAGTCTTCGAACTCAAAAGACAAGTATTTACTTCCTTGATCACTTCAAACGATTTTTATACTACTTCCATTCTATTTTTGAATTTATTAAATTTTTCAAAGCATTCAAACATGTGTTTCATTAGATACACATAGCCATATTATAGTGAATTTACGGCTTTCTAGTAGTGAAATAAGAATTAAAATTTTTTAATTAATAAACAAACATGTTATTAACATTCATAAAGTGTTTATAGAATATACTTGTGTAAAGACAGTTTTTTTGACTTTTATTGATTGAGATAGATTATGAAATTGTTTTTAAAATTTAGAATAGACCCAAACCTTGGTATCCATATAGAGTACAAACTGATTTGAGGGTGAAACTATGTTAAAAACTTTGTTAAAATCATGAGGAGCGTTTGTGACTTTTGGATGAATAGTCATGGCTAGGAAAAATCCATGCCGCTGGGGTTTTTGTTTTATAACACAAAATATAAATTATGACTTGCGTGAGATGGAAATATATAGGGGCGCCATGCTTTTGTCTTTTTTCGTGAGGAATAAAGACGTACACCACCTGTGTTTATTCTATGTGAACACACTTGCATGGGGCCCACCATAAATGACATATATATTATTAATTCTTTACTTTATTTAAATTTAGTGGCTATACGGAATTATTAACTAGGGTTGGGTTTATCCAATCCAACTCTGTACTTTTTGAGATATAACCTTAATCATTTAAGATTATTTTACTTTAATTTTTAAGTATTATAAAATATATTTTCGGTTTTGAAAGCCAACTCAAAATCTTTAATCCAAAATATAGATCAAATTCAACTTAGATTCAATTGCAAAAATCCTACCCCTTAGAGTTTAATCAACTCTTTTTTGTGTATGACCCATAGGCTCTCCGTTATATCTGTAGTGACTGGATTCATGTTAGGCTTCTAATTCGGTATCCATTTAGACACACACTAAGAGAAACATCTAGCAAGACATGATGACCACTTAATTAGTATAGGGTCAACATATGACTTTTTAACTTGTCAACGATATTGTTGCTTATACAATTCAATCATTTTGTAATATAATATCTCTTCAAGGTTAAGGTATAGATAAAGTGTCTCCTTCAAGGATCTTCGAATTACATAGATTGACTTTTATCAACAACTAAAAAAATATTGAATCAAGTATCAACTTAATCTTATAATGACTATAGATTTAATTGGTCATTGCGATCTGTTAAAGTACCCTAACTGAGATATTAGGTCACATGTTCAGGAGTGACAAATCCTCTATTGATCTACCATAACCTTTGTATAAATCTCGATACGGTTAATCATAACCTTTCTAGTAATCCTCTGACTAAACTACATTATGTTGGTGTCAAACTATACTGATCATTGCATAAGACAATCTAGTAACTTCAAGTCTAAGAATTACATGTACCTTTGTTCACTAAAAAGATATATTTCATAAACACTAGAGTAACCATCCATATGAAACTCTCTTGATAGGTCAGTTCGGTGAACATGTCTACAACGTGCACCTATGTGTTGCATCAAGTTATTAGCAAAAAACTTCGACATATAAAAACTGTCATCATCTTTCGATAAGGTTATTTAATATTATGATAAATCTATCATTATTACCTTTGCTCTTAATCATGGTAATATCAGAGTTACAAATGTTTTAAGAACAACCATCTAATGTGCACATAGGGTTCTCACGATTAGACATGAAGCACTGATCCTTTCATCATGGTTTAGCCATTCTTAAGACAATTATCTGAGCGTATATTAATATGCTTTGTATATAAAGAATGCTACAATAAATTACAAATATGACATTTATTAATGAACTTGTATTGTCATGAGAATTGGCTCTAGGGCACCAACCCCAACAATCACCCAATTGCACTATAACCAATCATCCATGTAAACAATATTAGATGATCGTACGTGCCCATCATTTCTTCTACTGCAACAAAGCTTTCACTGATACACTTTATGCATTCAGTTTTTCAAAGGTTAAGTAACCTTTCTTCTTGTCAATCTAACAAGGTGAAATCGCCAAAGTATGCAACTAAACCGTTTAGTGAGACCATGACTCCTTGAAGCATTTGTTTAGTACTAGTAACACCAAATCAACTATGCTAAAAGTCAATTTTATGCTCAAATATGCCATATAAGACCTTGCATTTTGAATGCCTCATACTCAATTTTCAAAATAGAAGTAATTCAACATTTATATGACATATCTTTTTTAATAGAAATTCATTATTTTACAACCTCATTTGTCTTATTTCACTGTTTCTTATTCAATGACTTCATCCTTTAAGATCCTAAGAATTATTTATATTCATTTTTAGGAAATCAAAGATATTTCCTAGTGTGTCATCCAATGATGCCCATTTGAATACAATTGATATTTTTAAAAGATTGAGATATCAACTTTGAGTGTATATCATGATATCCATGATCATTTAAATAGTTGAGGCAAATAGAAATCTAATCATCTTTGTCTCTCAATTTATTTATTCAATGACACATAATCCAAGAAAGGAATGTATCATTATAACGAAAGAGAATCCTTTCAGATTCTTATTTGCTGAATCTTTTTAACGTTCGTCTGTTATAAACACTCTAACTTGATTTTAGAAGTTTATACGATCTACAACAATGGATCGAGTGAGGATATGAAATACTCAGTTTAAGTTCTTCTATAAATGATTACTTAGTTACCTAAGTTTTATTATGTCAACTGCAAATTTCACACTTAATTTTGAAATGTTTATTGGCATGCAAATATACAATGTCAAAATCATCATTATACTCCTACTAACCTTTGTATACAAATTTCATATTCATCTTTATAAAACCAAAAGATTTTATGGTTTTATTTGTATGAATATTTATAGATTTCGACGTTCACATGAGTTCTTAAATATAACTCATCAACTTGTATACCCAACCAACTTCTTTTCAAAGTTAATTCAATTGATTGTGATATGATCACAACCATTCTAGATTTTTATCTGTTGGATCTACTATTGACAATTAAGTATCAAACTTACAATGGTATGCAATAACTATGTGTGCATCCAGATTTTAGATTCACTTGTAGGCCTAAGCTTTTAATCTCATAAATGACCAATGTGTTTATCAAAAGTTGTGAGAATTTTAATTATTATAAATTCATAACACTCATCATCTTTCCTACATGATTTTGTATACTTAAGTTGATTATTCGTTTCCTTTTAGGAATACGTAATCTTTATTATAATGTTTAACTATACTTATTAGCACATTATTTACTTTATGTCTATCTTTTTTATGAATTAGAACTTAATGGAGTTCTAATATCCTCCCATTTGATTTTTTAGAGAATGACATCTAAAAAAATCTTCCAAAATAAATTTTAAAATCTATTTAGTGCTAGAAAGGCGATATTCTTAAGTTTCCTTTAAAATATTTCACAAGATAATCCATTTAACATATGGTTCAACTAACTCAAGTTAATTATTTAACATTAGCGTCACTACCATTGTTAAATAAGTCATTGGACTTCAATCCAATATGTACAACACATATAAAATGTGTTATACATAAATATGGGTTACAATCACTAAGGTATTACCTTACAATATTTGGTGGGTATTAAACTCCCACTACACCTTAGAGATTAAATTGGACCATTTGTCTTATGTATTTACCTTATTGGTTTAACCGAAGTGATTGAATACATGTTTTAACAAATTCTTTATTAAATTCTTGAATTTCTTCAAGGTATTCAGATTCTTATTTCTAAAGATTTACAAATCATATTTATTGGAAAGTCTAATGAATCAAATGAAATTCAAAATTTGTTTTGTTGGGCACAAACTATTAATTCTAGTTGTTTAAACAAAATTCAATAGTTAAATAATGCTCCCACTGAAGATAGTGAAAGACTGATATGGTCATCTTTGTCTAAAAGACATAACTACACTATTATTCATCATTCAACAACAATCAAATGAATCAAAATTCTAGTCATGACTCATTCTTTTGTGTCAAATTATTGGTCCAAATTAATTTTGATGATTGAAAATTCTTGAAATAATCATAGTAATAAATCTCTTAGAAGTTTTTTTTTTTTTTCTGAAAAATATTACAACTAGTTATTGTTTCTTTTCATCTAGCCCATGGGCTAAAATGAATACATAGATCCTATAGCTAACATGGTGTACACGCACCACATTTCCAACTTGTAGGTCTACCTTTTCTCTCGGCTAACATTTATTATGCCTTATTTTTTTCACATCAATCAAATGAGAATTAAAATCTTGTGTTAAATAGTCAGAGATTTCGAGAAAAAGTTAAATTCTCAATTTTACATGAAGTTGAAGACTTAGTCTTCTTTCTTTCGTTAGTTAGAAAGATTTTTGTAGCATTTGCTTCAAAAGTCAAGTTTACCACTTCAAAAGTAAATTACCTTACTTTTACCAACTACGCCCTTATGAGAGTTTAGTGTGTTCTAATGTATTGACCAAGATTCAAAATTTAGCTAGGTGTTAATTTTACTTCTTTTTTCTTCTCTTTTCAAACTAGCATCGACTTGCTTAGCCATTCTTATATGTACATTAGCATTAACTACCATCCTTATCAAACCATCAATGGATTTTCCCTAGTTATGCTTTTAAAAAATCCATAGCGAACTTAGTGTAAGATTTGAGTAAAGACAAGACAACAAGGTTAAAGGTCTTATTATTTGTCATATGTGAATCTAGAGTTTTAACCCTCTTGATTAATTTAATTATATTAGACACATGAGTTTGATTCTCTACTTTGTCATCCATTTTGTATTTTTTGTAAGGATTAAATTCCCTCATTTTAGCTCCAAGTTTGGGCACAACTAGTAAATCTTATGCGACAACATAAAAAATTCTCCTCTCTTCTAGTACAATCCATAGACATCAATATCAATCGAGGTGTTTTGTATCCAAATCAAACACATTTTCAAATATCTTTTTAAACGTTAGGTTGTGTGTTGAGTTTATTATACAAAACCAATAATAAACTCATATTTTAATTTTATATTTATTTAATGTGGTATTTTGTCAAATAAATGGTCCCACTATTTTATTCAAGACAATAGCCTTATCCATTGAACTCAGGAAATCCTGGTGGATTTTCTAGCGGCTCAAGATCCTATTGAATTAATTGTCCCTTTCACTTTGGTGAACAAATTCAAATTAATCGATTAGGTAGGTCAATCAAACCAATCACAAAAATCTATAATATCTAATTCAACAGTTACGCATAAACCAATCATAAGATATTAATTGTGATTTTCAGTTTCAATAAGGTGGATATTACATATCACCAATTCAATAATAATTACATATCCCCAACTCTACCTCTAATACACTTTCACCTTTGCTTTAGCAAACAAGCTAGGTGTACTAGTTAAGTTAGACCTAATATGAACAATCACTTGATCTTTCACTTGGTAGAAGTGTATCATTCACTTTGGCAAATAAGATTCCGACGAATAGGGGCTTGCCTTAAGATATCATATTGGAAGACATTTAGTTATTTTCAACTTTATATATATATATATATATATATATATATTGGGCTTGCCTTAAGGCATCATATTGTCACCAATTTTAGTTATTTAACATGTGAGGCGATTATTTGGAAAAAGAAAACCTAACATATATACTACAAAATAAATTAAATGTGTCGGCATATAATTTTAACTAATGCCAATCCCTTGAAGCCATAAGGGGTCCTACTTTTATTTTTCTAATAAGAAAAGTAGTCAACCTAAGTCCTACTTTTTGGGTCCTTAATAATTCCTTCATCTTCAGTCTTCAATTGTACATGACTTCATTTCATAGTTACAATTTTTCTAATAATGAAAAATTAAATCCTATTCTGATTTTACATTTATAAAACAGAAACTTTGAGTTACATTTGCATGAAGTTAGGTGAAAAGAAAAGTACAATAGAACTTCATATAAGACATAACACACAAGTCCTATTTTAATTATTACAAATCCAAAAAAAATAAAAAGTATTCATATAAGGTTCTTAAACTGTATACTAGACACTATGCATATACAAACTTACATACATTAAAATCAAAATTAAAATGAATTAATTTTAATTATTTAACCTAAGTGTCAATTTCATTTTAGTCCCTTAAGTCTTGCATAATTACTTTCGACCCCAAAGGTCAAGAAAATCTCAATTCAATCCTAGTTCAACAAAACATGACTCAATTGATCTTTTTCACTTTACTAGGCATGCAACTAAAGTGTCTAGCCATGGATATGAAATTCAACAAAATTTCAAAAGCATGTACAACTGAAAATGACAACTAGAAGCCTCGGGCATGCCTAGAAATCATGCAAGGGCATGGCTTGAACATGGGATGTTTAGCTGTGCTCAGCAACCTAATTCCAAGGATGTGCCAAGAAAGGGCATGACTAGACTTATGCAAGGGCACAACTTGGACATGGAATGTCTGATTGTGCTTGGCAACACTATGTCGGGGTGGTGCCAACGAAGGTGCCACTCGGCCACCTATGCACAGCTTGGAGTTGATCGTGCATGGAGTTTTCCAAGCCTAAATTCTTTAATTTTTCCAGAGGCAAAGAAACCTAAAAAATTCTTCAATTTTTGACAACCACATTGTTGGAGTGAGGGAATATGGCACACAAACCATCCTCAGATCAACAACAACCTTCGAAGCACATAACATCTCAATTCGAAAGTAATTTTGTGCAACTACATGAAATCAACACCTAATTAACCAAATTTTAATAACATGCAAATCTCAACAATATCAAGCAAAAATTCAAGAAACTAAAACTCAATAACTTTAACACAAATTTACATTCGTTATATGGCCTCAAACAAATTGCAACAACAAAACATTACCCAACAATTTAAAATTAATGATAGCATCAATCATAAAATTGTAACAACAATTTTATAACAGCCAATGATGATTTATAATAAAAACATTCGATATCAATAATTAAAAATATGCAATTGATTTAAATAAATTTATAGATATAATTTTGTAAATTAATCCCTCAAGGTTCACTCTGATACAATTGTAACGAATTGTGGCCTCCTCATAGTGGAATAGCACTTAAAAAATTTTAATTAATAAACAAATATACTGTAAAAAACTTTTTTTGTATCATCTTTATAAGATAATTAATTTATAAACATGTTATTAACATTTATAATGTGTTTATAAAATATATTTGTATAAAGATGATTTATTTAACTTCTATTGATTAAGACAGATTGGAAAGTCATTATCGAAACCCAAAATAGGTTTAAACCTCAGTATTTACATATAACATGAACTGATTAAAGGTTGAAACCATACTGAAAAATATGCTAGAATTGCAAGGATGGTTTGTGACTTTTGAATGAATAGTCACGATTAGGAAAAATCCATGCGGCTAGGGTTTCGGTTTATAACACAAAATATATATTGTGAGTTGCGTGAGAAGGAAACATATATATGTGCCATGCTTATATATATATATATATATATATATATATATATATATGCACACAATTCTCACATGAAATAAACACAGGCAGCGTACGTCTTTATTCCTCACGGAAAATGGCAAAAGCATGGCACATATATATTATATATATATATATTATATATATATATATATATATATTATTAATTCTCTATTTTATTTTATTTTAATTCCTAAGTATCATAAAAAATCTTTTAAAAACTCAAAACCCTCAATCTAGAATCTAGATCAGATTTGTCTCAGATTCAATTCAAAAAATCCTATACGTCTAGAGTTTGATTAACTTCTTCTTATGTTTGACCCATAAGTTTTCCACTAAATTGGTAATAATCGAATTCATACCAAACTTCCACTCTAATATCTATTTGGACACAGACCGAGAGTGATCTCTAGTAAGACATCACGACCACCCAATTAGTGGAGTGTTAACATATGACTTCTTAATTTATCAATGATACAGTTGCTTATACAATTTGATCATTTTGTAATACAATATTTCTTTGAGGCTGAGGTATAAATGAAGTGTCTCCTTTAGGGATCCTCGAGTTACATAGACAAACTTTTATCAACGATTGAAAAAATATTGGATCATGCATCAACTTGATCCCACTATGGCCATAAATTTAATTTGTCGTTGCTATCCGTCAAAGGAAGCTAACTAAGATATCAGCTCCCGTGCTTGGAACTGATGAATCCTCTGTCAATCTACCATAGCCTTTATATAGATCTCGATATGGTCAATCACAACCTTTCTAGCAATCCTCTGACTAGACTTTCTAGAGACCACATCTGGTTCCTTTGAACATCAATTTGTATCAGCTTTAGCAAACCATTCATAGAGTAAGGGTTTTCTTACCTTGAAAATAGTGTTTTTTTCTTACTTTTGCACAAATGTCATATTACTCTTGAAAGTGTCTAAGTATGGATGGCGCATCCATTTTCTCATATTGTTTTTGAAGTTCATGTGACATGGAAGTTAGCATAAGATACTGACCCTCTATGGAGTCATCCAAATACCTATTAACAGTATCGTGATCAAGTTCATGGGGCGGCGACCCCTCGAAGATATATAGTCTCTTCTCCAAATGCAATATAATCTAGAGATTTTTGTACCAATTAGTGAAATTGTTTCTAGTGAGCTTATTTTCTTTTATAAGAATTGCTTAATAAGTTGGGTTTGACAAGGTGATTTATTATCTACAATTACAGATAAAAGAATCAGTGATTTTATTTTAATTTATTAATATTATTTTAATTACAAATTTAATTAATTAAAATACTTTTACTAATTTTCCCAAGCGAATAGCCTTCACAATTGTACCTAGGAAGTTCCGGTGAACTCCCTAGTGGATCAAGATTTTATCATGTTAATGCTCTTTTTGGCTTTGGTGAATAAGTTTGAATTAATCGAATAGATAAATTTAAAATTAATCACCAAAAGCCCATGATCTCAAGTCAGGTGTTGCTTTAACAAATCATGTGACATCAACTGTGACTTTTGAAATCAGTAGGGTATATACTACATTTCTCCTTGCATCGACAAATGCATTCCTTACTCATGTCTCTAATATACTTTACCTTCACTTTAGCGAACAAAGGAAGTACACTAGTTAAGTCAGACTAAATATAATCAGCTTTTTTTCTTTTTGATAGAAGTGTACCCTTTGCTTTGGCGAACATACTTCCAATGAATAGGGGTTCATTAGGGCGTTGTCATATTGGAAGACACCAATTAAATCTTATATTTAATATCCAATATTGAGGGTTTTACTTAAACAGTTTCATCAATTTTAAGTCTCATGTTAGGTGATATTCGGAAAAATAAAACATGTACTTACATTCGACAACATAAATCAAATATGCTAGTATACAATTATAACTAATGTCAAGTCCTTTGAATCAAAAGGAGTTTAAATGGTTAACATAAGTCAGTTTTCATCTTCAGGTTTTCGTACTTGTCCTTCATCTTCAATCTTCAATAATTACATAACTTTGTTTTTTAATTACAATTTTATTCAAAACAAAATTTTAAACCTAATCTAAAAGAAGAATAAAAGGAAGGTAGGGTAAGTAGGCCTTACTTAATAAAATTATGACCTAGAAAAATAAAAAACATTAAATACATAGGTCTATTGGCTATATACTAAGCGTCATGCATACATACATCCATACATATACATCCCAAATTAAAAATTAATTTTTTAATTGATATTTACAAGTGTCAAATTTTTTTAGTCCTTAAAGTTTTGCATAATTTCAACCCCAAAGGTTAAAAAAATTCAATTCAGTCTCGATTCATCAAAACAAGATTATATTGAATTTACTCCACCTTAGCTAGAGTTCAAGCAATACTTCTAAAATTCGCCAAAATTCCATAAGTGTGCACAGTTGGTTGGAATGGCTTGTGTCGCTCACGCATAACTAGAATTTTTAAAGGGCATGATTGGTATAAGGAGCATCCAATCATGCCTTCAATGAAACTTCCAAGGTGCTAGGGAAGTTGTTGCCTATTCCAGCAAGCATACAACTAGATGTCACCCATGCATGCATTGTTATGTGCTAGTCGTTTTGGGCTTCATGTTCCAATGTCTTCTCATGAAAGAGAGTGTCAAAAATTTCCCTATTTTTGACAAGCCATTGTACTAGGGTAAGGTAATATGGTATGTAAATTATACTCACACCAACAACAACACTCAAATCATGTAACAACATGATTAGAAAGTGATTTTATGCAGCTACACAAAATCAATGGCAATCAACTAATATGAATAAACCTGTAATTCAACAATAGCAAGCAAAACCCAGAAAACCAAAACTCAACAATATTCACATAGTTTATGTTGTTGCACATGAATCTCAACAATCGTGTGATTGCAAATCATCATTACAATTTTAATCAGGTTTTAACTGAGTCATACATATAATTAATCAAAACAAGCTACAGGTATATTTTTCATGAAAAATATGTTAAATAGTGGTTTTGATACCACTATTAGGTTTTCGGAGCATTATAACTAGTAACGCAACAAATTTAAAAACTTTTAAAACATACAATTCCAAAAACCCAGGCAAGGATACCTATTTTATACATAGATTTCATGAACAAGCAAGACACACACAAGATGATTACAGGGTTATACCGATGTTTGACGGCTCTTTCGTTCTTTACATAGCTAGAAAACAATGTTATCCTACCCTCGAGAGGTGAAACCTTGGTATCCACATAAAGCATGAACAAGGAAAGAGGTTGCTTCAATCACAAGAGGCTACTAGACCTTTGTGATTGAAGGTTCGTGTGTAGAGACAAGGAAAGGCGTTGCTTCAATCACCAAATAATCCTCATCTCTGAGTTCAAATCAATTTCTTTATATATGTGACCTATAAGCTTTTCATTGAGCTAGTAGTATCTAAATTTGAATCAAATCTAGACATAGACCAAGATTGACCTCTAGCAAGACATTATGGCTACTCGATCAATAAAGTATCAATAGACATTTCTTAAGTCTTTACAACATCACAATTACGTGCAATTCGATCATTTCATCAATTAATATCTTTCGAGGCTAAGACATAAAAGTATATCCATCTTAATAGCTTATCAGTATGAGTTGATACACATCAATAACCAATATAGATCAAGCTACAACCTAATCCCATATGACCATAGATTCAAGCGATCATGGATGTCATTCAGTGTTCTTATGTGAGATATTTTTTCTCATGCTCGAGAGTGACAAATCATTTATTGATCAACCATAACTTTATGTATCTCATGATACAACCAATCACTACCTTTATAGTTATTCCAATTATGATGACATATTAGATAGCCTCAAATTATATCAATCCTTACATGAGATGATCTAGTGACCTCAAGTTAAAAGATCACATGCACCTATGGTGTTTAAAAGATTTAATTGATAGACACTAGAGTAATCATCCATATAGATATCTTTCGTCACATAAGTCCGGTGAACATTTCTACAATTTGTACCCATGCATTCACCCGAACATGTAAAAAAAAAATAGGATCATTCTAGATTAGGATCCACAAGGTATCCTTGATGACCTAGTAAGACCATGATGAGTTTCAAGAGATTTTATGAGACCTTAAAGCTCCCGAGTAAGAGCTTAAGTCTAGTAGAATCATGTCATATAAGTTAGAGTCCTGGAAGGTCCTTCTAATGATAAAGTTAAGGTGGACTAGACAAGAGTAAAATGAGAAATCACTGTAGGCTCTAATAGTCAGTTCAGAATCCTCTCTAGAAATTAAGAATACATCCTTAAACCTTTTTAGGTACTTCAAGATGTTTTTGATAGTCATCTAGTGTTTTTCACCTGGATCAGATTTATATCTACTACAAACGTTTAGCGTATGAATCATCAACTCTCGTACATAACATGACATACATGATTAATCTAATAATCAAGGCATATGAGATCCTACTCATTTTATCTCTCTTAGATTATGGAGATGGACACATTTCTTTCCAAAGATAGACACTATGGGACATGAGCAGAAATACATTCTTGGATTGCTCCATAAAGAATCTTGTCAATATCTTATCTATGTACATACTTTGACTTAGGCCCAGCAGTCTATGCTCTCTATCTTGGGAAATTTTAATCCCAAGAATATAAGTTATTTCTCCTAAGTCTTTCATGTAAAAATACTTGGGTAACCAAGCCTTTACCAACTGTAAGTTCGTGATATCATTTCAAGCAATCAAGATGTCATCGATATACAATATTAGAAATGCAATTGTGCTCCTACTAACCGTCTTATACACATACAACTAGTCTTTATTTTTTAAGAAACCAAACTCTCATGCAGCTTCATCAAAATGAATGTTCCAACTTCAAGAAGCCTACTTAAGCCCATAAATGGACTTTTACAACTTGCATACTTTATTTATCTATCCAACAAGAGTGAAACCATTGAGTTTTGCCATATAGACGTCCTTTACAAGGTTACCATTTAAGAAGGCAATTTTGACATCCATTTGAAAGATTTCATAGTCATGGTATGTAGCAATATCAAATGTAATCCTAATAGACTTAAACATAGTAACTAGCAAAAAGGTTTTATCATAGTCAATGCCATGTTTTTGTGTGAAACCTTTGGCAACCAATTATGCTTTATAGGTATGCATGTTACCTTCCATGTCATTTTTTTTTTTGAAAACCATTTGTACCTTACAGGTTTGTCTCCTTCAGGTGCATCTACTAGAGTCCATACTTGGTTCTGGTATACAGAGTCTATCTCATATTTCATGACATCTAACCATTTATCATAATTGAACTTGAGACAACGCTATTGTAAGTCTTTGGCTTGTCTTTAATGATGACCAGTACGTCGTTGTGCTGAGTCATAAGAAAATCAAATCTTTCTGGCTCACAATTTACTCTATAAACCTACATAAGTCATATGTGTTATAAGGTTATTCCTCGTAGGATGGAGGAACTTCCTCATCATGATCAACCATTTGTGATGACATATCATCCTATCTAATACTATGGTATCCTATAGAATAGGAACTTCATTGAGTTTCACCCTCTTCCAACTAGTTTTTTTGAGAATGAATTCCTTCTCAAGAAATACTCTAGTCCAAGCAACAAAAACTTTTTACTTCACCAGTTGGTAGAAGCAATTTCTTTTAGCTACCTTTGGGTACCCCATAAAAATACACTTTTCAAACTTAGTGCTCAACTTTTTCGAAGTTAATTTCTTGATATAAGCTTCATAGCTCCAAATCCTTAAGTAATCTAAATTGGGTTTTCGCCTAATCCACATCTTATATGGAGTTTTATCCACAAATTTAGACGGGGCATGATTTACTGTATAGGCAGTAATCTCTAGGGCATGACCCTAAAAAGACTTGGATAGATCGATAAAACTTATCATGGACCTATTATTTCTATCAAGATCTTGTTCCTCCATTTAAATACCTCATTATGTTGTAACGTATTAAAAGAGTGAGTTGACAGATTATCCTATATTCCTTTAGGTATTCTTTGAATTTAGCACTCAGATTTTCACCTTCACAATCACTACAAAGAATTTTAATTTGTTTCCTAAGTTGCTTTTCTACTTTATGCTTGAATTATTTGAATTTATCAAAGCATTTAGACTTGTGTTTCATCAAAAACACATAGCCATTTCTACTGAAATCATTAGTAAATGTGACGAAGTAGACTTCTCCATATCTACTAGACATTATCATATACCCACACATATCATTGTGAATGATCTCTAACAGTTCAGTTGTCTTTTCACTGTGTCCAATAAAGGGTGCTTTGGTCATCTTACCTAATAGGGATGATGCACATTCATTATAAGATTAGAAGTCAAATGATTGCAAAAATTTTTATTCAAAAAGTCTTTATATATGTTTCGATCTTATGTGGCCTAGCTTGCAATGTCACAGATATATGGCATTCAATTTTTTTGATTTTAATAGTTTATTACTTTGCACATTGAGAATTTTATTATCTAGTTTTAGAATATGTAAACCATTATGTAATTCAGTTGTTCCATAGAGAATATTATTTAAGCTAATAGTTATAGTACCACCAACAATAAAAAATGAATATTCCTCTTTGTCTAAAATAGACATAGAAACTAAGTTTCTAGAAATAGAAGGAACACAATAACAATTAACTAATTCTAAAACTAGTCTAGTGGGCAACCTAAGATAATAAACCCTTACGGCTAATGTAGCAAATCATGCCACATTTCTAAGTCAACTCTCTTTTGGCAAGCAATCTACTATACTGTAGTCCTTGCATATTAGAACAAATGTGAGAACCACATCTTGTGTTTACAACCTAAGATGAACAAGGAAAGTAATTTATCCTAATAACAAATATACTGAAAGTAAAGGCTTCAACTGCCTTTTTCTTCCTATTCTCTAGGAAAGTCTTATAATGTCTTCTCTAGTGACTAGTTTTGCTATAATAAAAACAGATAACATTTCTTGTCCCCATACTATTTGTTAGTAGAGTAGTAGTATCTAATTGCTTCTTCGCTTTAGGCTCAGTACATAGGCTTCAACCATAAGCGCATTGGATGAAGCTACCATTCGTACCTCTTGTTCAGCATATTTGAGCATATACAACAACTCTTGTTCATGATAAAACCCATGCTCCCCAAATGCTCAATGTAGCCAATCATCTTAACCACATGAAGGCTAACTTGTCCTCCCTTAGAGAGTTTGCAATCAAACAGTGCACTTGACACCTTATATCATTCAACCTTCACACAAGTGGAATATAACTCTCAAAGGTATGTAAGTATGGATGGAGCATCTATTTTCTCATGTTGTTTTTGAAGCTCAGGTGACATGAAAGTCAGCATAAGGCATTGAACTTCCATAGAGTCATCAAGATACTTATTAAAAGTATCTTTTTTCCTCTTGGGTGGTATTGTGACCAGGCTTAAGAGGCAACGAACCCTCAAGGATATACAATCTCTTCTCTTGATGTAAAATTATTCTAAGATTTATGCACTAATTAGTAAAGTTGCTTTCAATAAGCCTATTTTCCTTTTTGAAAATTGATCGATACATTATGTTTGACATGGTGATTATTTGATTTATAATTTATAGATAAAGAAATTAGCAATTTTATTCATAATTAATATTCATTTTAATTTTAAATTTAATTAATTAAAATCCTCTCACTATTTTCCTAAAGTCAATAACTCTCACTATTGCACTTGAAAAGTTTCGGTGAACTATCTAGTGGAACAATACCCTTTCGACTTAATTTTTCCCTTTGTTTTAATGAACAAGTTCAAATTAATTGAATAGGTAAATTTCAAATTAATCAACAAAAGACCATGATCTCAAGCTACGTTTTGTCCTAACAAATCATGCAATCTCAAATGTGACTCTCGATTTCAATAGGGTGGATACTACATATCTCTTTCCATCAACAAATGCATTCGTTACTCATGCATTTAATATACTTTATCTTTGTTTTAGCAAATAAGCAAAGTACACTAGTTAAGTAGGACTTAATATAAATATCTCTTAATTTTCCACTAGGTAGAAATGTACCTTTCATTTTGGTAAACAGGTTTCAATGAATAAGGGTTTAATCCGAGCATCATATTAGAAGACACTAATTTAATCTTAGACTTAATATTTAATTTGAGAGTCTTAATTAATTAGTCTCATTAAATTAAAGCATGTTAGGTGATATTTGCAAACTATAACCATCCAAATACATATAACGACATAAAACTAAATGTGCTAACACACAGCCATAACTAATATCAAGCCCCTCGAGTCAAAAGGGGTTTGATTGGTCAACCTAGGTAAATCTTGGTCTTCGGGTCTTCATGCTTGTCTTTTCACCTTTAATCTTTAATAATTACATAGCTTTGTTTTTCAATTACATAATTATAAGAAAATAAAATGAAACCTAAACTAAAGAAGAATGAGGATTAAGACAAGGGGTACATACCCTATTTAAGAATTACAACAAAAAAATATTCAAATAACAATACATATAACAATGCATATATAACCAATTAAAATTAAATTATAACTATTATTTAACCAAGTGTAAAATTTTTTTGGTCCTTAAAGTTTTGCAAAATATTATTCAATCCCAAAACTTAAGAAAAATTTCAATTCAACTCAAATTCAGCAAAATAAGACCAAACATAATTTTTCAACTTTACCATATGTATAGGCAAGACATCCATCCATGATTTTGAAATTTAGTAAAACTCCAGAAGGTTGCATAATTGGCGCACAACTAGACATATGTAAAAAACTGTCTAACCGTGAAACATAATTAGCCCACAATTAGACACATAGTGCCATGATGAGTCACAACTTGATCAATTTGAATAATGATCCAATTGTGACACATGGCGTCGCCAACCATGAAGCGTCACGACTAGACCAATTTGGAAATTGGTCCAATATGACACCTAATAGTGTCATGGCATGGTTGCTTCACGATTGGACACATGGGTCCAGTCATGATGACTTTCATTGGTGCTGAGCACCAATTGAGTTGTCACGGTTGGACCAAGATTGGTCCAGCCATGACCCTTCCCTTGGTACAAGGTCTCTTAATTAGTACCTTCATTCACAACAGTTTTTCAAACAATTTCTCTAGATTTTTCAGTGATAGAAAATCCAGAAAATTCTGTTCTCAGTAAGCCTTTATTGAGGTGAGAAATACGACGTGTAAATCATACTTACAACAATGAAACAACTTTCAACCTAAATTTAGCCTTCAAAAATAATAAAACTCAAACAAAATAATTAGAGAATGTCACTCAATAATTTACATATATTTATGTCGTTCATGAAAACTTTACAAATCATACGGTAACACGATTGTAAATCATCTTTACTAATTTTAGGGTTTTAATTGATTTAATTACATGCAATAACAGGTAAAATAATCAAAATAGATAAGTATAATTTTTCATGAAAATATGCCTAAATGGTAGCTCTGATACCACTATAGGGTTTTAAGGCACCAATAATCAGCAATGTAATGAAATTAAAAATTTAAAAACTCCTAAAACCCTAACCAGGATACCCGTTTTAATGCATATTTAAAATGAACATACAAAAACAACCAAAGGGTGTTTTTTAGGGTTTATACCTACATTGGTGGCTCCTCCAAGTCTTCACGTGGCAAAAAAACAAATGCTATCCCACCCTCGTGAGGCGACACCCTAGTATCCACACAGAACATAAACACGGGACACTATCCAAGAAGAAGGCTACTAGGACTTCTATGTACTGGATAGGAATGTATTCACCGGAGAGAAGAATTCTAAAAAACCCAATGGCTAGTCCAACATGCATGCACAAGAGATTCACTTGTGTGCCACTCATATTTTGTTTTATAATTATATGCAAGTGTCCAAGTCCAACAAAAGTTTAACTCATACTAGACACCATCAACATGCGTGCACAAGAGATTCACTTATGTGCCACTTGACACACCTAAGACCATGCACATGTGGACATTAAAATGTACAACTTGGCATGAAGCATGCATTGCACGGTTGGACAAGACTTCTCTAGTTGTGCCATGCATATTAATTTTGCATAGTGCTAAATGACAGTATACATACCAAGTTAAATTTGGTCAAAGTGAGGTCAACAGAGTTCTCTCTTTCCCTAAATACTAGAATTGTCATCAAACAATTCTCACCTTTGGGTTTGTATTAACCCTTATATACATGTGACCCATAAGCTCTTCATTGAACTAGTAGTGTTTGCATTTGGGCTAAATTTAAATACAGATCAAAATTGGCCTCTAGTAAAGAATTATGGCCACCTAGTTGACAAAATGTCAACGGACATCTCTTAAGTTTTTACAATATTACAGTTATGTATAATTCAATCTTTTCATCAAACAATATCTTTTGAGATTAAGATATAGAAATATGTCTATCTCAGTAGTTATTCAGTATGAATAGATACACATAAATGACTTACATGGATTAGGCTACAACCTTATCTCATTGTGGCCACAAATTCAAGTAATCATGAATGTCATTCAGTATTCTCATATGAGATATCTTCTCTTGTGTTCAAGAGTAACGAGTCTTTTATTAATCAACTATAGCCTCTATATATTTCATGGTATGGTCGTTCACTACCTCTATGATACCTTAGTTACAACGGTATATTGGATAAAGTCAAACCATACTGATCCCTACATAAGATAATCTGACAACCTCAAGTCATAAGATCATATGTACCTATAATGTTCAAAGGATTTGTTTCATAAACACTAGAGTAACCATCCATATGAATATCCTCTGATAGGGTTAATATGATGAATATGTCTACAACGTGCACCCATGTGTTACATCAAGTTGTCTACGAACAACTTCGACACGTGAGAACTGTCACCACTTGTCGGTAGGGTCACTTAACATTGTGATACTCCCATCATCATTACATATTCCTTTGGTTATTGCAATGTTGGCATTATGGACGTTTCTAGAATAACCACTTAACGTGTACATAGGGTTCCCATGATCAGTTGTCTGATCCTCTCATCACAGTTCCACCATTTTGAGGGCTTATTATTTGCACAAACATATAAAAAGACATATATGAATTGAATAACAATTAAATTTTTTATTAATTAATGAAATGTAAAATTACAGTTATAAATGTTAAATTAATTGACTTTACGACACCTACTCTAACATGATATACATAATTATGAGTCATGCACTAAATAAGTTCCAAAGTGATGGTTAGGATTAGTTATATAACTCGATTATCCCTGATAATAAAAATGATTGAGAACATCTGTGTGGATTGGACGAATAAAAGTTTTTAAAGTGGTTTAACTCACTATTTAGGAGCCTAAATTCACAATTATGCTCTAGCAAGCATAAATAGTGTTTACAAAGTTATATTGTAGGGACTTGATTTTGGAAAAAAATGCCTAAGAATAGTTGGATATGTTTATATTGTCCTCACCTATCTTCATATAATCTAACATGTTAGATCATACCATCCTTTTCTCTGCCTCTTTTCCGCCATATAAATGATCATCTATATTCATAGGATGAAGACAAAATGTTATAATTTTATTAGGCTATGTGAAAGTAGGATAACAATCACGTTCCAGTATGATAGGCAATTATTGTTTTTTCATGTTGACATAAGATAGGATTTGTAAGCTTCCTCTAAGCAAAAGGATGTCTATCCACATTGAGTTATCGGTTATTGGTTATTATTCATATAACTTGTCACTTTTTTGGATATCAATCTATGCCTACGGGTTTGTTTAAGCAAGAATTTTTCCTTAGCACGAATGAAGTCGCTTTACATAAACGTGCCATTAATCTGTGAGTTATGAGAATCTGACACAAAATCCAGATGAAATTTTTGGACAAACTCAACCCCTCACATGATGGTTATTGTCACAACACATGACCTCATTTGCGGTCCCTGGGCTGAGCGATTCATTCATTTTCTCTACTCCAAACTCTTCACCTCCCACTGCTATATGTACTTTTCTCTTTCGTTCAGCTTGCCCATGCATCGCCGTAAATTTTATTTGGTGTCTTATTCAATAGATGCTCGATAAATTGAACCAATAAACATAATTTTAAAAATCCTCTTGAATGAAAGATTTTTTAATTATGGTTTGGTTTTATAAATTTTGGCAACAAAATATACAAAGGGTTTCTAATTAACGAAGAATAAAACAAAAGATATTTCAAAGTAAAATAATTAATTGTGATGCCTCTGGAGAATCCAATTAACGGACTAAAGAGAAGCATAAGAAAGAAGAAGTACGGGTCAAAAATTAAGTAGAACTGCCTTACCATGTGGGCTTGTTTCCTCTCTGCATAGCTCAGACAAATGTTGGAACTTTGGAAGATGTATTTTTGTTTTATTTTTAAAACTATAACATTCCAAAACTCACCTTAAATTACATCCACATTTACCTCAAGTGGGTGTTGAGTATATGTATATGTATATCTTCAAATTAATATTATTGTAAATGTCTGTGGCACTGTATTTTCATGGGCAAAATTAAAAAGAAAAGAAACCATATATTAGTATTCATAAGAATATTAATAGGTGCATATATATACAGCCAATTCACCATCACGTGCAGTCTTTTCTAATCCTAAAATTGTAGAGTTAACCAGAAAAGGTGGGTTTATAATGAATAATTATGGAAACAATGATAATGATAATTTAGATACATAAAGATACATGAGTTGCTATTGTAATGTAGCTAAAACTGGAGACAATAAAAAATTGTCAACCAAGTGAAAATATAGTTTCTTAATTGTTACCCATTACAACAGGCATCGCATGTTATGTTTAAGTGAATTGGCATTATAAATTCGGGGTCATGTTCCTTAGATTGTTCAGACAAATCAAATGGTTGTACCGAAGGTAGTCACAGTCAATGTCTCAGATTGATCATGCTTGTGATTCTTGCAGGTCCTTCATCGATAAATAATCAACAAATTCCTAACCAATTACACCGAGTTCTATCAATTCTGTATCATGATTTAGACACCTTCCTTCCTTCTCTGTATACACCATCTCATATTCATCCATTTAACTTGATTTCTTAAAGATTTCTCCAAAGATAAAATCTTGCATCTAGACCATCCTCGTGGAGCTTATTAGTGCTTTATTTGACTTGTTAAGGCTCTGACAATCAAAATTTTTAACAATTATACAAGCTCACCTCAAATTTTTATTTTCTTAAGGTGTTTAATTCACTGCAACAATCCATTTCGATTAAACATACATCCGCAATGAGTATGGCACTGTTCAATATGCATACGATTGTCATCACAGCTAGTTGTTTTTATGAATATGTACAAATTTCAGAGAGTAACTTAATTCTCAGAGTAAGGGCTTCAAATTTCATCAATGTTATGGAATATAGACTACATTTAGGCTAGTGCTGAATAATCGATCTCCTCAAAGTTCATACATGACTACAAACAACATTAATCTTCATGTGTTATGCCTGTTCTGAGTCTTTTCCTTCAAGACCACATCTTGCTTGCTAGATCATGGGAAGCACTTCATCCTCTGCTAAATGATAGAAGGCAAGTTCACATTTACTAATATCACCAGGGTTAAATTTCAACATTCGTAAGAGAAACTCTAAATCACCTGTCTTTCAATTTCAACAGCAGATGCAGCAAGCCTTCGTTTCAAGACTGACTTCTCCACTTCACAGCTCTCCATTTCTGTATCTGAAAGCATTAACAAATCACAGCATCAGTTATTCAATTATTGTGATTATTAAATTACATTTCCCATAGTTTTTACTGATGTATCATTCCTGTTGTTTTAGGTGCTAAGAGATGCCTTAACAAGATAGCTTTCAAGCTGTTTGACCTTCTGTCATTAAGGTCTACACTCTTAGGCATGGAGGTGTGAGCTGTTGGTGAGGTGGACAAATTATTTACTGCAGAAAAAAAAAATGGAGACCATGTGGACAGCAAGGAGGGGCTGAAGGAGTAGGGCACAATTTGGGGAGAATTTAAGGCAGGGCAACAAGAAAAGGAGAAGGGGGAAAATTAAGAGTTGGGTGGTTTAGGCCTGAGAGCTACAGTGTCTTTTAATCAAAAGATTGACCTTCTTTCCGGTTTCTATTTGGTTTTGCAATTACATGGTGGTAGCCTAGAGCCCACTATTGTTTTGCTTTATTATGAGTAAATAAACATCAGTTTGAGCCACTTTCAGAAGTCTCTACTAATTGTGAGAGAGATAATTGGATGGCTGGGGTTGAATCTAGCAGGTTTCTAACACAAGCCCACATTAAAATTATTAGGTTGCATTATATCTAGAAAAGATATGTTAACATTGTTTACCATCATATATGGTATCATCAAATCGGTTTAGTTTTTCAACGTTAATCTCCCTCTGACCCAAGACAGCATGATGATAAAGATCATACCAAGCAATACAAGAATTTCTTGGCTAAATTGATTATTTCAAAAATTTTTAAAAGAAAAAAGCAAGGATGACTGTGTTCCCTAGACTATATGGTTGTGAGAACTTAAATAGATGTTCAAAAAGCATTGCAAAATATCTACTAGTTAACCAAATTAACTGATTATGACAAGCAGTCTAATAGAAGAGATTTAACCAAGAGTGATATTACTGATTATATAAATTAGAAAAGTGGACAAAGTGGAAGTGGTGGAGCCAGAATTTCAGATTTGGGGGGAAGGAAATATATAAAATATTCATTAAATATAAAAAATGAATTCATTTTCAACATAAACTGTCATAAGTATCATCTCCACCTAAATAATATGAATATGTGAACTGTGGTCTACACATGCTAATAATATATGAACAAAAAGCACAAAAAAAAATTATACGCAGTTTTTACCTAAAACAATCAGAAAATTGCAAGTTCATGTCAAATAATAGGAATAAAAGGTGAACATTATACTCTGCAAGGAAAAAAACTTAGACAGTACAGCATGCCAAACATGTTGAAGACCTGGCTGCAAAACCAAATGTCTGCTTGATAATTATCCTCATTGAAAACTAATGCATCAATCAAATTAATGCACCACTTTCATTATATAGAACAATAAGAAGAAGCAGTTGAACAAGATTACACACACTAAATAATTAAAACAAGATGCTTTTATTCTCACCATAAAAGTACGACGACAGGATTGTAATGCGTTCGGTTGGCTGGAAGGAAAACCAGAAAGACTAGTTAGCTCAGTGCTTAGAAGCAGTAGCAGCATATTTGAGAACTATAAATTAGTTGATTATCCATATAAATAAAAAAAAAAGAAGGCTTAAAAACAAAAAAGAATAATCATATTAAAGTAAAGGAGGACTTCAAATCCACAATAAAAAAAAGGAGCAAAAGACACCCCAATGAAAGCATAAAATCTAAATTTAGTTGATATAATTATCACATAGGTGCATTAACACACAAATCAGTTGGAGAAGCACAGGCCAGATTTGTAATATGAAGCAATTAACTTTACTTCTCAAAAAATACCAAAATCAAAGAGATTTAACCAAATTCTTGACTTGGCCTTTTCGCTAAATAAGAACTACAAAGAAAAAGGTACACAATCTTTTTTTGATGCTTACAAGACGTCGGTATTTCCTTATGTTGTGAAATTGGACGAAGTAATCAGTCAATGAAATCTTTGTTATATGCAAAGACAACTTCCATAATGGCACATTAATAAATACAACAGAATGATTTGATGCTCAAACTGTTGTTTATCCTTATTGTAAATCTTCAGTCTGGAATTGTAATCTGAATGCTCCATTTCCAGAATCTAGATCATTATTAAGCATTGATACATTGAAAGCAAATTGGAAGAATACCATTACGAAGATCCCCTCCTTATGAGTGGGGAGTTGCTCAAGCTTTTTCAAAGTCTCATCACCTTTTGTAACTTTACCAAATATTGCATACTGAAGGGCAAAATTGTCATCAGATTCATTGGAAATAATGTCAGATGAGATTTTGAAACAATCTCTTGAAATTATTTTTGGCAAGTGCAACAAGCATACCTGACGATCAAGATGAGGGGCATCTCCCAAAAGTATTGAGAATGAAGATGACGCACTATTTGGATCAGCATATCTACACAAAAGCAAAATGTGCTCTCACACCCTCTCAAACATACATATAAGAAAGGTCTAGAATCACTAAACTTAAAACAATACAACAGTTCAAATTTTCAGAAATCCCATGATAATTATCCTAAGCTATGTATTCACATGGATTTGCGAATAATATGAAATTGAAAGCAGAGATCAAAGATGAATCAATGTTTATGGTCAAATTCTAAAACAAGAATCTTTCGCACACTCTCATCCTTCATGTTAAAAATGTAACCTGAAATCGCCACAGGATAATTTTCCTTCAAGAATAGATAAGCATGAAAGTAAGGCTCATTCTCACTGCAAGAATGCAGTTATTAAGCTTCAAAGACATACCATAATCTCATATGGAAACAATCATTAGCTAAGGTCAATACCACCAAAGAAAGGCTCATAGTTTCAAAATTGGAAGACAAACCAAAGTTCATGTGTACAATGAAGCTAAGGGTGCGTTTGGTTGAAAGGTTTTAAAATTACCTTGGTAATCTATCTTTTATTCCCTTGTTTGGTTTGTCAGTAATAAAAGATTACAGTAATCTTCTATTACCAATGCTGACGTGGCAGTTAATATAAGTGATAATCTGATTACCACCTTCACCTTAGGTATTTAAAGATTACTGGGATAATCTTGAATTTATTATAGAAAAATTATTATGTATTAATTTTTTGAGATCAAAATAAATTTATTTTTAATTAATATGAAAAATAATATAAAAAATATTTAAAAATAATTATATTCAAGGGTATTTAAGTAAAATAATTTACTAGTAATCTTTTATTACCTTTAATCAAACACAATAATTATTTATACCTATAAAATTTTATCAAACATAGTAATCATTTATACCTAGTAATCTTCTAAGTAATCTATCTTCAAGGTAATCTTTCTATTTTAGTAATCAAACATTACCCAAACCAAACGCCCCCTAAGTGCAATGCTATGTGTACCCACTTTTGAGGACTCAATTAAGTACTCACTTGATGTGTTATTATATAATTGGGTATTACTTTATTTTTAATTCAACAATACTTAGATACATAATAACATATCATCTGTGTACTCAATTAGATAATCAAAACTAAATGCACATTTTTTATTGTTAAGCTAATTCTATTTAACATGAGACGAACCCTAAAAATATCGTGATTTCTTAAACTATATTATTCATTTAATTAACTCCATACTTGTTTCCTCTTATGGTGCATCGAAAATGTTTTTGTACCGATTTCAGCCAAACCAACAAAGCCTCCATCTTTTAAGAATCAATTTTAACTCCTCTCAAACTCTAATGAAGTCGATTTTACTTTCATATTCCACTCTCACATAGCATAGTCAAGAATGGGACACAAGAATGGTGACACAGAAGTTGTGAAAAAGTGCTGACCTTCCCATAGAAAGAATGCCCCTGACATGTTTGACATCACTAAATTCACCAATCACAGTTTTTTCAGCCTCAAGCCTTTGCTCTTCATTCATAGGAGCAGACCTTCCACCCACAACATCAGCCACTTGTGCAACAAATCCTTTATCAACCTTCACCAATAAACCTAATCAATTTCAAACAATCATTTAATTTAAAATGATCAAATCAAATTCACGACTGTAACAAGTACCCTGAAAAAATGATTAGTGTTATAGCAACCCAATCGAACAAGCTTGAAAATGTGTTCAGCAGTTTTTGGAGCAACACTTGGGAAGAACCCAAATTCGATATCACCATAATTAGTCTGCAGAGCACCAAAGATTATTTAAAACAGCTATCAATTGTTACATATAACTGAAACAAAATTAAAATACCTGGAAAACAACACGAGGAGAGCTAAGCTCCGGATCCTGGGACGACGCGGAACCAAAAACTAAAATACCAACTAATGCCCACCATACCCAACAAACCAGCCGCATTTTTCTGGTTGAATATCGGTGATCCATCTCAAACTGCCATCAACTCACTACTTAACGAAGTAGTTTGACAAAAAGAAATTTTGGAACGGGTTTGGACATGAGCTTGTCCCATGGCCCGAGCCTTTTTAAAATGGGCTAGAGTAGTTCCCAGCCATCAAATTAATCGTTTTCTTTCATTTTTAAAGCATACTGTCGGAACAAGTTTAACTCTAATGAAAATTAACCCAAAAAAAAATCTCTAATAACATTATTAAAAAGGACATAATAATTTTTAAATACCTCCCACTCTATTTCATAATTTTGCTTTAATTTCTAAAAAGAAATATGAAAAAACTTTTTCTTAACCAAATTTACATTAAAAAGATTTAGTGGAATATGATTACTCACTAACCATAGTAACATCGACTAAATTTATATGTTATTCATTAGTTATAAAAGAATACACATACACTTCTTATTTGGAAAGAGCAAGAGCTCTATAATACAATACATCATCTTAGTATTTACAATATTCTATTTCTATTCTTCCTTGGATCTACAAGGGAAAAATTCAAGTGCATTATTCACGTTTTTAAATTTGCTTTAAACTTAATTTTTATCATCAATTTAAAAAAAACAAAAGAGAATTGTTTGACCTCCAAGTATTTTTTATTATAATAAAATCTAAGTTAAAATAATTAATTTCATCCAAAGTGTCACTTAAATCATGATCAAATGGACAACTTGTGAAAACTAAGCACACATTTAAACCCTATGAACAAACGTGCATTGTAACACCCTCCAATACCCTATAAGGGCATCTTTGTCATTCCCCTATATTTGGATTCAAATTTGGAAAAATTAGGATCAAAATTGAAATTGGGAATTTTATTTTAGCTTGATGTACGGTAATGCATGGTGAATGCACACTCATCATGGATCGCCACGTGGGATATCACGCGAGCAAACTTAAAGGATGTACAATTGTACTTCTTTAGGATTTATAACCGTACATCATGTTTGTATAAGAGTCCTACTTCAGGACTAGTTTTCGGATGAAAGGAGGAAATATATGAGTATATAAGAGAATAGATTAAGAAAATAAAACCTTAACTACCTCCTTTTACATTGACACAAAAAGTGAGAGAGTCATAGAGAGATGAGAGACACCAACAAGCCAAAAAAGAGAATTTCGACTAGACTGAGAATCCTAACAACTAAGAAAATAGAAAGAAACCGATGACAAACTCTACTTGCTTAGAGTCTAGGTAAGTGGAAATAGTCTTTTTGATTTCTTAAATTGTATCTTGAACAAATTCTCTGGTTGCATCTGTTGTGCTGACTTATGTGATTAATTGAAAGAAATTGTATGAACTTGCAAAGTTATAGGATATAGAGACTTTATGTAGATTGCTTGGTATGTATATGCGTGAAATTAGATTAGAATGTAGAGAATGCAGAGAATTAGATGAAAATCTAGCCAAGAATGGTCGAAAAGGTGTTTTCCAAAATGGCATGTATAACCAAGACAAAGCAAGTCATGATCGTACATAGCTATATGAATAGTTAAAATTATAAGGGATGTACATTGATTCACCGATGAATGGACATGCAATAAGAAAAGTAACTTATCAACATCATGTACACCTGTATATGAAGATAGGTATGATCGTGCATGACTAGAAAAATTAAGATAGTGATTTAGGATGAAAAAGAAGATGAATAGGAACTCAAGAATGCACAAGCATACACTCGAAAGAGTCACACCTATACATAATGAATATAGTATGTACAATTGTGACAATAGTAAGAGTGATTGTAAATGCCACTTAGATGAGGTATCCTTATACATGGTTAAGTGTACGAACATACATAGAGGAAAACATACTCTTGTGACTTAGTTATGCATAGGTTGTACACATATAGAATTTGATTAATTTTTGAATATGATTTAAGGACTATAGAAGTGCCTAGATATGTCTTGGAGATAAAGATTTGAGTTGGACACTTAAATATGATCAAGTAACCCAAGTAGGATAAATTGGACTAGAGTGATATTCAAGAGAGTTTCAAGTGTTAGGTACCGATAAGTATTTAATTATCCTAAGAGATTTGAGATAAGGCAATACCTACGAGACATGGATAATAAGATTATAAAATGATATAAGGGAGTACCTGTAGTTTAGACACATTTGTAAATAAGGTATAGTCTATTGATTGGTGTCCTTACATGGAGAATGCATTTGCCAAGACTATGTATGTGTTAATTGGCTAAGATTTACCCAAACATAAAGAGTCTAATGACCAGGGTTCATATATTGATATGCCAATGAAAAACCCTTTTGAATGGATAAAATGAACCTAAAGAGAGGTGAATAGGTTTTTAGAAATCCTTAAGGCACAAACAATTAATACAAACAACCAACAATACATGAATGCTTAAATGTAAAGAATAAAGATCACAAAAACTTAGTTTATAGTGGTTCAGAGTTTTCTCTTGTAAGTCTCCTATGTCCACTTCTCAGAACAAACTACCTTAGAGTTCCACTAACACTTGAAACATCTCTTTACAAGTAGTTTGTTCAAGATTTCACCAAATACAATAGTTGAATTAGGATTTCACCCAAAAGTGTTTGAAATACAAGATTTTGTGTATTAAATGCCTCACAAAGGCTTGAAATACAAGTTCAGCACAAAGTTTCTCTAAAATATTTGAGTTTAAGCTTAGTGAGAAAGCAATGAAGAAGAATAGTTAAAGATTATCACAATATGTTTTCTAACCCTTTTATCACTTCAAACTTGCTCAATTTATGAAGTTGATGTGGTTGAAAACACAATATTTCTGTTGGGATTAAAATACTAGTAATTTCTCTTCCAAAAATGACATTTTACTCTTGAAACAACTTGGGCATAAGTAGCAAATTCAAAAGGCACGACTGGGACTAAGTTTTACAGCTTAAGGTCAACCTCAATCAGAGTTACTAACGGATAACTTTAAATGCTCACACCACAAAAGGAATAGACGACTTCCACTTCAAATCTTAAAAAATTGAAATTTCCAAAAGCTAGCATGGTGTGCATGCCGACATAAAGCACAACATATGTATTGCTTAATTTTTCACATGGCACATATGGTATCGTTCTAGCGCAACTAGTCAAGAAATTTTAACTTTGATCCTAGTTGAATTCCTTACACGACGACCTCCCTCGTTCATCTTTACGAATAATCAGACATATGTGGTTTCTTGAAGAGGCATAGTTGGACAAGAAATTTTTTAAATTCCAATTTTACTCTTTCCTTAAATGACATGGACTTTTCTTGGTTCCATTGTGTCTTAGTCATACATGACTTGGATTTATTCTTGTGGAGCAATTTTCATTTAGCACAAAGTCCAAAAGGTAGAACAAGTGATGCATGACTTGTTGTCTGGCTTGCTTTTATTCTTGTGTTAGTCGTGCCATATGGACAACTAATCGTTCCTTGGTTCAACTCTACAAATTTCACACTTTGTCTATTTTGTAATGCTTTGACACATTTTTTGGACATGTTAGCACTTTCCACTTATGTTTTTATCATCATCAAAATATCATAGGATTCAACAATCTTCCCCTTTTTGATTGACAATAAAAACTAAGTTTGAAATATAAAATTCAAAGTAAGAAATTGCATTTTGCATCATGTTTACTCCTTCTCACTTTAAGCCTTTAGCATTACCCTGTACTTTAACATTTTGTTTAAAAATGCATTACAAAGTTTGTTAAAGTAAGAATTTTACAAGATTAAAATTTTGGAAAAATATTTTGACAGAATCTCCTTATATTTTCTCTTTTCCCACTTTATCAATAAAAAATCAATAAAACACTCCCAAAAATAAGAACATCAACCATTAAATTTTTCCAACCAAGTTATTATCAAGTCCATATCAATCAAGCATAAATCCAAATATATCAATAATTAAGCAAACTAAATTATTTATGATAATGACATCCAAACATATATATTACCAAAATTTGATGTCGAAGAACAAGCAATGTCCAAAGTTTGAAATAAAATAAGTTAACTAAATAAAGTTAACCAAAGTGCAGAAATAACTAAAGATATGCAAAATAGTCAAAAGATGAAATGATATGCAATATGATGATGATATGCATAATCAGTGATATTTCAACATCCAATCTCAAAACTCTTGCTCTAACTGATCTTATCGCTAACTAAGGCATTGTTGATTTTGAATAATCTGATCTTGTCTCTAAATGATTTAATCTTGCCTCTAAAGGATTTCAAAATGATAGGTGTCCATGCTATTAATAAGAAGTTGCATTACTTGAAATCCTTCACTCATGAAGCTTATCATATAAGCTAGATGTTCTTAGATTAGATCCACAAGCTCTTCCTCCATCCTTGGTCACTTTTCATGCCAAAAACTTGATATAGGAACATTACTAGTTTGAGACTAATGAGTAGTAGAAGCATCAAATTGAGGTTCAACTTTTCATGTATGAGGAAATTGTTCTTCTTAACCATCAATTACTCTTTGACACCTTGATTAGTATGGTCTGAATCTATATCCACCTTTAATAGAGGACCAAGGAAAGAGAGTGGTAGGGTGGAAAACATTCAAAATGCAAAAGAAATCATCTAAAGGAAGGTTGATGATGTGGCACCTAAAGATGATGTAGCAACTTATTTAGCAATGTGGTGTGATGACATGGGCATGCATGATAACATGGAGCCGTAAAGGAAGCCTTATGCATATGAAATAAAGAATCCTAAGTCTTATTTAATTAATAGAATTTTATTGTTATTAGTTTTCCTATATAAGTTAAGACTCTTATTTTTATTTTTAGTAAGTGTCATATTTTGATTTAGCAAATAATAAATTTTAGGAAGTTATTATTTAGGAAAGTTTAATTAAAATAACTTTCCTTATGTTTTATATTTGTCTAGTCTACTTAGGAGAAATAAGCCTATATAAAGACATAAGTTTTGTTATTCAAAACTTTCAATTCAAGTTGTCAATGAAACTTCATATTTGAGTTTTTTAAAGAATTCATTTGCAAAGATTGTAAGAATTTTTGGCATCCCTTTGCATTTGTTAAATGATATCAACCCTAAGCATCCTTATGAATGATATCACAATCCCATAAGCACTTATCTTGAATTAGATGGTATCTGAGTCTTGTCTTGAGATGGTTGGGCATAGGGAAAATTCAAATTGGCGTACTAGTTTGAAGCAACAAATAACAACATTACTTAGAGTCGTGGAGAGACTAATTACATGAGTCAATGAGATACAAGCCAACCTATTTGCATCACAACCTACACAAACTACTCCTAATCTACACAGGATAGTTCCAATTCTTCTTAGGTGAATACAACCGAGAAAAGAAAAAGTTTCTACATAACCTGAACAAAGAGTTAATGAAGAATTGGAAGGTGATTATATCCCAGAGCCACAATTAAGAAGGAGGAAAGCTTATCAAAACTGTAAACCTTACAAACTCAAGGTTGATCTTCCTAGTTTCAATGGTGTAATGGATATTGACTAATTTCTTGATTACTTGTGTGAAATAGAGCAATTTTTGATATTATGCAAATCAAGCCAGCACAAAAAGTAAGTTTAGTAGCTTATAAATTAAAAGAAGGAGCTGGTGCTTGGTGGCAAAGACATCAAGAACAATTAAAGATAAGGAGACAACTAATTATAAGAGATTGGGAGCCAATGAAAGCTTTTTTGAGGTCTCATTTTCTAGCATTTGATTATGAGTAAACATTGTTCCAACAGCTTCAAAATTGCTACCAAGGAAGCAGAACTATGGCTACCTATATAGAAAAGTTTTTTATGACTACAATCCCAATGTAACCTGAGTGAGACCAAAGATAAACAAGTTGCAAGGTATGTGAATGGGTTGAACTATTTTATTAAAGGTCACTCGACAATGCAAAGCATATGGTTTGTAAATCAAGCTCAAAATTTGGCTTTACGGGTTAAAAGAATTTTGAAGAATAGAAGACTACTGTAAAATAACATAAATAAGTGACAAAAGATAAAGTTAAACCAATTCGAAGTGATGTGAAAACACAAGAAACCAAGCCTAAACCAATAAAATTGAAAGGAAAAGAAAAGGTTAAGCTAATCAATGATTTGAAATGTTTCAGGTGCAATGAAATTAGGCACAAATCACGCGATTGTCTTAAAAGGAAATTTGTTAACATGTCACAACAAGAAGAGGATAAAGAAAAATTTGGATAAGAGAACATTGAAAAGGAAGAAGAGATAGAGGAAGTATAGAAAAAGAAGGTGGACATTTGGTATACATGGTAAGACGAATCTTATACTCTCTTACTAAAATTAATGATTCACAATGTAAAAAAAATTTGAAAGGCAATGCTTTATTAATTCAAAGATCTGGAAACTAGTGACTGACAGGTGTAGTAGTGAGAATCTAGTTACAAAAGGTGTTGTAGACCACCTAAAATTAAAAACTAAGCCACACCTTCACCATTATAATATTGGTTGGATTAAAAAGGGACTTAATGTGAGAGTAATGCAATAATGTATACTGTCTTTATCCTTAGAAAAAACTTATAAAGCTAAGATCTGATGATAATACATACTCTTTTATGTGGAAACAAAAGAAGATTATTGTGTTTCTTAGAAAGAGAGATATGGGTGGTCCAAAGAATGATAAGAAGACCTTACTCTTAATACCTTTAGAGAAAGAGGAATTCCTCGACACTATAGAAGAGACAAAGACTCTAATAGCCTTCGCAGTTAAATGAGAAGAAGAGGAGGAGAAACTGATCCCCAAAGAGGTACAAGGGTTACTTGATGAGTTTGAAGATATAAAAGCTGAACTTATTGGGCTACCACCATTGTGAGATATTCAACATCAAATTGACCTCATTCTTGATGCTACTTTACCAAATTTGCCATATTATCATATGAATCCTAAGGAGATTGAGATATTAAAAGAACAACTAGAGGAATTACTAAGGTAGGGACACAATAAAAAAATATTAGTTCATGCGTTATACCCATCTTGTTGACCCCAAAGAAGGATGAAAGCTAGAGAATTTGTATGGATAGTCATGCTATCAAAAAAATAACCGTAAGTTATAGATTTCCTATTCCTAGACTTGATGATTTGTTAGACCAAATACATGGTGTCAAGGTATTTTCAAAGGTAAACTTGAAGAGTAAGTATCACCAAATTAGAGTTCGACTGGGGGATGAATGAAAAATTGCATTCAAAAGGAATGATGGTTTGTATGAATGGTTAGTCATACCATTTGGACTCTTAATTGCACCAAACACATTTATGAGGTTGATGAATTAGGTATTTTCAAAGGTAAACTTGAAGAGTAAGTATCACCAAAGTAAACCATAACTTTGATGACATTTTAATTTATAATATGAATGATGAAAAGCACCTAAATCACCTAAAGCAAGTTTTCCTGGTTTTGAGGGAGAATAAATCATATGTGAATCTAAAGAAGTGTGTGTTCTTAACAAGAAAGTTATTGTTCTTGGGCTTCATAATTAATGATGAGGGGATACATGTGGATGAGGACAAGATTAAAGTAATTAAAGAATGGAAGACACCAAAAACTATAAGTGAGGTAAGGAGTTTTCATAGGTTAGTTATAGTCTATAAGAGGTTCATTCATAATTTCAGTAAAATTATAGCACCTATCACAAATTGTTTGAAGAAAGGACAATTTCAATAAAGAGAATATGTGAATCAAAGTTTTGAATTGATTAAAGAAAAATTAACAATAACTCTTGTTTTATCATTGCCCGATTTTGATAAAGTTTTTGAGCTAGAGTGTGATGCTAGTGGAATTAGGATTGGTATAGTATTTTCACAAGAGAGGAGACCAATTGCTTTTTTTAGTGAGAAGTTAACTAAAGCTAGACAGAAGTGGTCCATTTATCAACAAGAATTATATACAGTATTTAGATGTTTGAAGACATAAGAGCCTTATTTGTTACCAAGGGAGTTTATCATCAATTCAGACTACCAAGCCCTTCAGCACTTTTGGCCCAAAAGGATTTATACTAAATGTTAGCATGATGGGCTTCATACCTTGAGAGATTTAATTATGTGATTATTCAAAAATCAAATGCAACTAATAGAGTCGTGGATGCATTAAGTAGAATAGCAGAGTTGTTAGTCATAATTGCCCTGAAATTACCAGATTTGAGCAACTTAAAGAGCTATATAAGAAGGATGAAGATTTTAGTTAGGTATGGAATAATTATTTGAATAATCTTCCTATAGAGGATTTCATTATTCAAGATGGGTATTTGTTTAAAATGAGTCAATTATGTATTCTAAGGAGCTCATTAAGAGATAAGCTAATTTGAGAGTTACACTTAAGTGACTTAAGTGGACATATGGATAGAGATAAAACTATGGCTGGATTGAAAAAGAGGTATTATTGGCTTCAATTGAAGTGAGAAGTGGGAAAGTTTGTCCAAAGGTGTCTTATTTGCAAATTAGTAAGGTATAATAGCAAAACACGAGATTATATATGCCTTTAACCATTCCTAATGAACCTTGGGATGATGTTTCCATGGATTTTGTGTTAGGTTGCTAAGAACTCAAAGGGGATATGACTCAGTGTTTGTTATGGTGGATAGATTGTCTAAGATATCCCATTTTATTCCTTCTAAGAAGACAACCAATGTTTATCATGTGGCCAAGCTATTTTTCAATAAGGTTGTTCATTTACAAGGGGTTATATTATCAATTATTTTAGATAAAGATTTGGGATTAAACTGAAATTTAAAGTACCACATATCCACAAACTAATGGACAAACAGAGGTGGTTAACTGTTCCTTAGGAAATTTAATTTGATGTATTTGTGGGATGAAGAAAGGCCAATAGGACTTTACCCTAGCACAAGATGAATTCACCTACAACAATTCAATACATAGATCAATAGGTAAAAGTCTTTTTGCTATAATTTATACAAAGATCCCAAGACATGTGGTTAACTTAGTAAAGATGCCTATGGGAAGGAGAGCTAGTCAAAAAGCTTTTGCATTGGTCGACAATTATGTATCCATGTTTGAGGTGGTGAAACAAGCTTTGAAGGAAAGTAATTTGACTTATAATACTGCCATTGATAAACATAAGAGGAGGCAAGTGTTTGACATAGGAGAGGAAGTTATATTGTTTCTTAGAAATGAGAGACTTTCAATTGGTATGCATGGTAAATTAAACCAAAAACAGTATAGGCTTTATAAAATTTTGAAGAAGATTAATGATAATGCTTACATGGTAGACTTACCTGACAACACAGGGATTTCCAACACTTTTAATACGGCTGATTTGACAAAATTCTACCCCAAAATTGACTTACACAATGATAATACGTAATCGAGTTTTTTTCTAATGAGGGAGAATAATGGAGGACCAAGGAAAGAGGGTGGTAGGGTGGAAAACATTCAAAACACAAAAGAAATTATCTAAAGGAAGGTTAATGATGTGGCACCAAGGATGACAAGGCACATGATGTGGTAGTTTATTTAGTAAAGTGGCATGATGACATGGAACCATGAAAGAAGCCTTATATATGTGAAATAAAGAATCCTAAGTCTTATTTAATTAATAGAGTTTTATTGATATTAGTTTTCCTAAATAAGTTAAGAGTCATATTTTGATTTAGCAAATAATAAGTTTTAGGAAGTTATTATTTGGGAAAGTTTAATTAAAATAGTTTCCCTTATGTTTTATATTTTTCTAGTCTAGCTAAGAGAAATAAGTCTATATAAAGATATAAGTTTTGTCATTCAAAACATTCAATTTAAGTTATTAATAAAACTTCTTATTTGAGTTTTCTTAAGAATTCTTTTGCAAAGCTTGCAGAAATTATTACTATCCCTTTGCATATGTTGAATGATTTCAACCCTAAGCGTCCTTGTGAATAATATCATAACCTCATTAGCATTTGTTCTACATTAACTTTGTCTATCCTTTTCCAATAATTCCATCTTTGCCAAGGATTAAGCAATGAAGTAGTCAGATTCTTTAAATTTAAGTCAATGATCAAGATCCTTTTCAATTAGGTTCAGCCTTAATTTATCTACAAAGAAAGAAATAGGCATCCCAAACCCAATAGCATCTTTGTCATTCTTAATGGAGCATAACTTATGAATCAACTATCTAGTTATATCAACTTGTATATCATGTCGAGCTACAAACATTAGTTTCAAGTACTGAACTGATACTTGCCTATTTGAATCATTTTAGGCATTCAAAGTATAAGAGATGATTTTGTGGAGAACACTATAGATTGAATTGTCCAATTTGGTTGATTTCAAAACGTGTGAATGGTATATCTCTTTTCCACCCAATTCGAGCCAAACATCAAACTTATTAAAGTTTGAAGACATATTTAACATGCATTCGCCGTCACTTTTCAACTATTTAACAAGCTCATCTGGAGTAACCAAATGAGGCCTACCACACAATCTGAATTTCATTATGTAGTATAACATCTTGTCCTGTGCATCCGTTTTCAAGTTTAGAAAGCTATAAAATTCATATATCAAATTCTTATATGCATCATATCTCATGAAAACAACTTCCTCCAGTTCATTCTATTAACTATTTCCACGAACTTATTTGCAACCTCAACTTTTTCCAAAATAAGTATCAAAACACATCTACTCACAGGAACATCATTATGCCTAATAACTTCCAAACAATCCTTTTAGTTATCATTGGCTATTATAATGCCATAATGTCAAACTCTAGTGCAAGGATTGTAAGAAGTACTTAAAGTCGTTGTCCTTTTTGTCTTTAAAGCCATTGGAGTTATTTTAAAGCACAAAAAACCTTGAAACTTTAAAACTTGCTGGATAGAGCTTGGTTTAGGTGAATAAAGTGAAAAATTTTAACTGAAGATGATGCGAATATATGTTTAATGTTGTCTTTTATGCAATTTTTGAACGAAAAATGATGGATTTTAGAATTTGGCTTGAGTTTCTCTGATGTTCCAGTGACTATTAAGTGGTCAACTAGGGCACAAAGTTCAATCGTATATGACTTTTCTATAACCATATATAAGGTAAAATACCCTTGAGAATTAGAGTGGTTGAGATGAGTTTAAGTTTGAAAATTATGCTAAGTATAGAAAAAAGAACACATACCCTTGTCTAGAGACATATGCCTCCATGTATATGTAATTTTCTTTACACGAGGAAAAAAGGTTATGTATAAATTATCAAGCTAATGCACTCGTGTTTAAGAAGCAATATCCTTATGTATAGCACAATAGAGACATGTTCTTAAAAGGATAGTCGCATCTCATGCACAGGGAAGATATATGCATGTGTATCCTGAATAACATACCTATGTATAAAGGGCAAAATAAAGAAATAAAATGGGAACCAAGTAAAAGACTTAAAGGTTAGTCCTGAGAGATATTATAGATAATTTGGGTACATAATATTGCCATAGTGTCGATAGATAAGTTAAAGCTTAAACACGACGTATGATTAATGTGAAAGCTAAGTTGAGTTAGAGGTGATATAAGGCTCAAGATGCATGCAAGTTAGGCATCTTATGAATGTTATGAGAGGGCACCGTGAGTACATATTTCTTACATTGCCTATAATAAGACATTGTATTGGCAGTAAGGTACTTACTCACAGTAAAGCTCAAATAAGATTATGTTCAAGTGTAATAGATTAACAAGTGCTTACATAGCCAAGGTATTGAATCCCTGTACTCGATCTAATCTGATTGACCTACTATATAACTACGAAATGTAACTTTCATATGATAATGATTTCACCGATAGACGACATGGTTATGCCAAATAAGAATCTAAAAGAGTAAATCATAAGTAATCGAGTGAGATCTAGTTAACCTTATAGATGATATGGTCACACTAATTAGAAATCCCAAAAATGGTTCCTTCGTGATTGAATGGGTCATAGTTTGATCTAAAAGCTATGATATATATAGCCTAGATGTTCCTAAGTTTAGCAGGAGTTCAAATAAGTGAGATATGACCAATTATCATCCTAATAAGAGTTTAGTGATAGACTCCAGATGATAAAGATAGTATAGGTTAAGTTAAGGGTATTTTGGGGATTAAGTAAATTTTAAGAGTAAAGTCTCCTACTTATTGAATGTTTTATAACTCATTCTTTTACTTTCATGAGTGTAGGTACAAGTGATCATGATAGTTGCAAGACGAGCAATGGTCAGAGGATATAAAACAGTAGAGAGCATTTCTATGATTTTATGCTTTTACATGTTTTTGTATTCATTTGATTTTGATGTTGGCCTACACACCTTATGACATTATGTTTAATAGTTTTATCTATTTAGACATCTTTTGACATGTTTCCACTGAAGTTTGAAAGATTTTAGTAATTTCGATTTTACAATAAAATTACATGTTTTACTTATAAAGTTTCTAGAAGTTTTCAAATTTATATGCTCAAATGACCTAAGCAATGACATTTTTCTTCGAATGACAGTACTTTTAGAGAGAATGTTACACTAGTTAAACAAATCATCAATCCTTGAAAGCAAATACTTCTTCTTAATAGTCACCTTGTTTAGCTCCCTCTAATCAATACACATATGCAACTCACAAAAAGGATTGGTGCGCCTCAAGGAAAGTGGCTCAGTCTAATAAAACCTTTATCCAAAAACTCGTGTAATTGCTTCTTCAATTTGTGAAGTTTGAACAAGGTTATTCTATATGGTGCTTTAGAAATGGCCAAAATACTTATTCCCACCCAAGGTTTGGTCCATTCCCAAACTTCTATCTACATAGTTTCAAAAACTCAAATACCCACCATTCTATTAAAATTTTCTATTAAAGTTAAAAGAAGAAATGTCATTTTGCTAAAAATATTTTAAAAACCAAAACTTAATCATATTCTCCCCTCTCTTAGTTTAAAAAGCTAAAAATTTTCATCCATCCAAAGTTTGAAAAGTGATCGTTTCCCCTTTAGAATTGTTTTTCTCTTTCTCTAATGACTATCTTCGTTTCGACTGTCAATTGGCCTTCTTATATCTCTTCTTCTCCTATCGAAGGCCAAAAATCAATAGTCATTTTTGTATAACAAAGACAAATCATCTTCATTTCTTTATCGGACGAAGATGATTCATCTTTATTCCATCGATGACTGAAATAAAGATAGTCATCAAAGAAGGAGAAAAAAAACCTAGGGAAAATGGTTACTTTTCAAACTTTAGATAGAAGAAATTGTTAGTTTTTTAAACTAATGGGGAAATGTGATAAGATTTTAGTTTTTTAAATTTTTTTTTGCTAAATGACATTTCTACCTTTAACCCTAATAGAGAATTTTAACATAATGGTAGGTATTTGGGGTTTTGAAACAATACAGGTAAGAGTTTAGGAATGGACCAAACATGGGGTAGGAATAAGTCTTTTGGCCTTTTAGAAATAGGCAATGTCTAGGAGCCAATTCAATACTAAACTTCACCTTTCTCTTAAGTGCTAACCTTGACAAATTTTCAGGAAACATATCCTACAACTCACACACCATGGTAGTCTTTTACAAACTTGAGACTAAATCATCCACTTTACTCACAATGTGAGCTACATAATTTATACACCCTTTACTCAACATCTTTCTTACTTTCACACTATTGATCAGCATGCTAAGAACTTGGCTCTTACTAAAGGTGAACTCATTATCGCTATCCAAATTAAACTACACATTTCTCTTCCTATAATCAATTACAATGATAATGTTGTTAATTGTCAATATTTTGATTTCTAATTCCTTTATGTTGTGTGAAAATTTAATTTAATCTAATGGAATTATATATCTTTTTGCACTTAAAAAGCTTTGAACATTTTTAGAGTTAAGTTGGGCCAAGAAGACAAAATTGGAGCAAACTTACTAATCGACAAAATTTGTGATGTTGACTAGGCTTGTGCACGTGCAATGACAAAAGCAGATTTTGAAATTTAAATTTTGAAGTCCAGATCAGCTAAGATATTCTAAAAAAGTCAAGATTTGCTTCCTAGAAAATAGGTGATTATTAGTTGAAAAAAGGGAATATTTTAGATAGATAGGGGATATATATAAGGAAGAATATTTTGGGGGGGGAGGATATATATTTATTTCTTTTTGGGAATATATATTTTTTTTTTTATTTTGCTAGAGCATTATAATTAGATCCGGAGAATTGGAGATAGAAGCATGGCTTACAGTGGCAAAAATCTTTTCTCTTTGTTTAAGGGATCTGAAACCATGAACTACAAGGATTGTGAGATTTTTATTCTTTAATGCATCTTTTTAATTATTAAAGTATTGATTATCTTTCTGAATTATTTTTCATAATTTTGTTGGTTAATTGCTAAGGCGCACGATTAGTTTATTGATTAATATAATCTATTGCTAGTTTAGGTATTGAATCCATAATTGTTCAATCCATCTAATCGAAGTGGCAACTGAAATTTATTGTTTGTTGCGTCAAGAACTGTAATTCTTAGGAAAATAATCAATTGGATTAAATGCAACATCATACGTTTATGTTGTCTTGCTTTGTTGGTCTTTCTAATTCTTAATGCTATTGTTTAATTAAATTCGAGATTGTATCTGAGTTGTTAATTGATAAGGGTTGACTGGAATACATATTTTTTGTTAACTAATCATAAGGAAAGACAGGTAATTAATACCACAATAAATATTTGAGTAATTAATTTGATACTCTTGGATATCGATGATCAATCGTAGTTTTAATAGTAGATGTGACTATAGACCAAGGTTTGTTTAATTGATTATTTATTTTAGATTATTTTGTTGAATTTTATTTTTTGTTTTTAATTACGATTCATATTTAATTCAAAAACCTCTCTAGTTTCATTGCTTTGCGAGATAAGTAATGGTTTAATAATTAGAACTCTTCGAGGGAACGATCCCTACTTTCATTTACTACATTTTTATTGCAAGAATTTAGAATTTTAATTTCAGTGTCGATGATAGCACTACCAAATTTTGGCACCGTTGCTAAGGAGTTTTTTAGTTTGTATGTTCGTTACGTGATCTTTCGAAGTAAGCTGATTTACAATTTGATCCAAAATTTGAAAAAACTGTAAAAGGATTAAGAAAAGAATCAAAAAGGAGATTGTTAGTGCATAGATTTTCTCGCAAAATAGAAGAAAACATGGTTAAAAATCGGACTTTAAGAGAGCTTGCTACTCCAAATTTGAACCAATAACCTCATTGCATTACTTTTCCTAATTTAGATGGTGATACTACTTTTGAATTAAAATCTGGACCAATCCATCTTTTACCCACTTTTTATGGCTTTGTAGGTAAAGATCCTCATAAACATCTCAAAGAATTTCATGTAGTATGCATAGGCATGAAATTGAATGAAGTCACAGAGGACCAAATTAAGATGAGAGCATTCTCGTTCTCTTTGAAAGATGATACGCATGATTGGCTTTATTACCTGTCTGCTAGAAGCATCACCACTTGGCATGAGATGAAAAGTCTATTTCTAGAGAAATTTTTTCTGGCCTCAAGAGCTGCTAGCATTAGGAAAGAAATTTGTGGCATTAGGTAGCATGTTAGAGAATCTCTATACGAGTACTGCAAGCATTTTAGAAAACTCAGTGTAAGTTATCCGCACCACCAAATTAGTGATCAGCTCCTTATTTAATACTTCTTCAAATGACTTCTATCAACTGATAGGAATATGATTGACACAGCTAATGGTGAAGTGTTAGCTGACAAAGCACCTAAGGCAGCTTGAAATTTAATTGCAAATATGGCGTCGAATTCACATCAATTAAGGATTAGATCAGACTATTCTTCTCGATGTGTCAATGAGATAAATGTCTATTTTATTGAAAAATGACTTGATGATCTAACTTTTCTTGTACGTCAAATGGCTGTAGGAAAAATAGAGGTAGCAAAAGTTTATGGAATTTTTTCAATTGTGAGGTATCTAATTGATTGGTGCCCAACACTTCAAGAGGACTTCTTTAAACAAGTAAATGCAGTAGGTAAATTTTAGTGACAATTGTAGCGAAATTATACCCAAGTTAGATAGACCATCCTAATCATTGTTATGGAAATGCACATGCAAATCAGCCTTCAAGCAATTTTCACCCATAGCAGCCTTATATTCCTAGGTAGCAACAATTACCTCATAATTTTGATTTAAGTACATTTGTTGAAGACATTGTTAAACACTATGAAATTTTGGCAAGAGACGAGAACTAACATTCAAAGTTTGGAAAATCAAATGAGTCAAATGGCTATTACAATCAGTCGGTTGGAGGAATACAATTTGAGTAAGCTACCATCCCAAACTATGATGAACCTAAAAGAGAAAGTTAGTGCAATAGTGTTGAGGAGTAGAAAGGAGTTAGAGGTGTTAATTAAGACACCACCTACACCAATGTAGCAACAAGAAAAAAAAGATAAAGTGGTGGTAGAAAATAATTTTCCAGACAAGAATGTAGTGATAAGTAAATCTCCTTCTTCCAATGAATATAAACCTATTCCTTTTTTTCCTGAAGCTTTAGTAGATAATCAGAAGTATGAATGCAATACAGATTTAAATGAAACCTTTTGAAAGTGTGAAATTTTTGAAGGAGTTCTGTATAGCTAAAAAAAAGCAAAACCTCAAAAGGTATGAAAAAATAAAGGTAGAAGAGAATGTTTCAGCTATAATTCGAAAAAGTCTTCTAGAAAAATACAAGGACCCAAGTATGTTTTACATCTCTTACACAATAGATATAACGAGAATTGAAAAGGCTATGTTAGATTTATAAGCATCTATTAATGTAATGTCATATTTTATTTATTCTGCTCTTAATCTTTGACCTTAAAAACTGATATAGTAATTCAACTAGCTAATAGGTCGAATGTCTATCCTAAAAGGTTGATTGAAGATGTTCTTGTCCAAGTTAATGATAAGTTAATTTTTCTAGTTGATTTTTATGTCCTTGATATGGAAAATAATGACCAATTAATATATATTCTATTAGGAAGACCCTTTCTGAAAACAGCTAAAACAAAAATTGATATTTATAAAGGTACACTGACCATGGAGTTTGATGGTGATACTATTCAATTCTACATTTATGATGTGATGAAATATCATGATGTTGATTTTCCTATTTATTCAATTGATTTAACTAACTCTCTAGCGTATGATGCTTATGAACTTAATGACGAAGCTGAGAAGGAAGTAACCAACCGTGAACATTTTTTGAAGGAAAGTGATGAACTTAAATTAAATTCTAATTTGCAAGATTCAATGGCAAAAATGAATGAGTTCATGGAACTAAAAAATTTAGACAATGTATCTTATATTGAGTTGCTAATGTCTAACAAAAGACTTGTACCTTTTGTGTTATAGGCACAAGTATTGGAACTAAAACCTCTTCCAGATCACCTCAGATACGTATACCTTAGAGATAGGGAGACCTTACCAGTGATTATTTCAAGTAAGTTAAATAAAGAGCAAGAAAAATTGGTTCAAATTTTGAAGAGGCATAAAACAACCATAGGATGGACCATTATGATATTAAAGGAATTAGCCATCTACCTGTATGCATCGGATATTACTTGAAGAAGGAGCTAGACCAATTCGACAACCACAAAAGAGGTTGAACCCGCCTATGATGGAAGTGGTAAAGAAAGAGGTTTTGAAGTTGCTTAAAGCTAGAGTGATTTATCTAATATCAGATAGTGAATGGGTCAGTTCCATTCAAGTTATGTCAAAGAAGACCGGTATCACAGTGGTAAAAAATCAAAACAATGAATTGGTACCCATCCGAGTTCAAAATAGGTGGTAGGTTTACATAGATTATAGGAAATTAAATGTTGTAACCCGTAAAGATCATTTTTCGTTACTGTTTATTAATCAGATGTTGGAAAGACTAGCTGGCCGACCTTACTACTGTTTTCTAGATGGCTTTTCAAGTTATTTTCAGATTGTAATTGCTTTGGAAGATCTGGAAAGACAACTTTCGCACACCTATTTGGAACCTTTGCATATTGGCTAATGCCATTTAGAGCTTGTAATGCACTAGCCACTTTTCAAATATGTACGATCAGTATATTTTCAGATTATGTTGAGCATATTATAGAAATTTTCATGGATGATTTTATTGTTCATAGGGAGTCATTCGATAATTGTTTGCATAATTTAACACTTATTTTGCAAATATGCATTGAAACTAACTTTGTTTTAAATTTTGAAAAATGTCATTTTATGGTTGAGTAAGGTATAGTTTTAGGGTAAGTAGTTTCGGCCATTGGCATAAAGGCAGATAAGGCTAAAATTGATATTATTCAATCTCTACCTTACCCCACTAGTGTGTGGGAAGTTCATTCTTTTCTTGGCTATGCAGGTTTTTATCAACGCTTTATTAAGGATTTTTCTCTTATTGCATTGTCGTTGTGCAAGTTACTGCAAAATGATGTGACTTTCGAGTTTGATGAAGGATGTAAGAATACATTTGACAAGTTAAAGCAGTTGCTAACCTCTGTTCCAATTATCCAGCAACTTGATTGAAGTCTTCCATTTAAGATAATGTATGACACAAGTGATCATGTCGTAAGAGTTGTTTTGGGCCAACGAGTTAGAAAGGTACCATATGTTATATATTATGCCTTAATGACATTGAATGATGCATAGAAAAATTATTCAACCACTGAAAAAGAACACTTGGCTGTTGTTTTTGCATTAGAAAATTTTCATTTTATTTATTGGGTACTAAAGTTTATATTTATTTTGATAATGCAACCCTTAGGTATTTGATAATAAAAAAAGAGGCAAAAGCAAGGCTTATAAGGTAGATTCTTCTGCTAAGTGAATTTCATATGGAGATCAAGGATAAAAATGGACAAGAGAATCACATTGTTGATCATTTGAGCCATTTGGTTCATGTGAAAACAAAGCAAAATCTACAAGAGCAATTTCCTGATGAGTATTTATTTTCTGCTAGTTACAGGCTACCCTGATACGCAAACATTATGAATTATTTATCGACTAACATGTTACCAGCTGGTTTGTCTAAAGCTTAAAGAGACAAGTTGAAAAATGACACAAAGTATTATGTATGGGATGACCCATATTTGTGGAAGTATTGTGCTAATCAGGTTATAAGAAGGTGCATACCCAAAACTGAAATTGCTTTTATTATTACTATTTACTAGTCATATGCTTGTGAAAGCCATTTTAGAGCTAAAAGGATAGCATGAAAAATTCTAGATTGTGGATTTTTCTGGCCATCTATATTTTAAGACTTATATTATTTTTGCAAATCATGTGAACATTGTTAGAAAACAGGTAATATTTCACAAAAAAATGAGATGCCTCAAACTCCTATTTTAGTTTGTGAAATTTTTTATGTTTGGGGTATTCATTTCATAAGACCTTTTCCAACTTCTTTTAGTTACGTTATATTTTATTAGTTTTGGATTATGTCTCAAACTGGGTAGAAGCAAAAGCTACCTAAACTGATGACTCTAAAGTTGTTTCAGGTTTCCTTAAATCTAACATATTCAGTAGGTTCAACATTTTGAAAGTTCTAATTAGCAATCAAGGGAAATATTTTTGTAACCAAATAGTAAAGGTGTTGCTAAAAAATATGGTGTAACACATAAGGTTTCTACGTCTTACCATCCGCAAACCAACAGACAAACTAAGGTTTCAAACAAAGAGATTAAATCCATCATTGAGAAGATTATTGATCCAACTAGAAAAGATTGGGGTTTGCACTTAGATAATGCGTTATAGGCTTATAGAATAGCATACAAAACACCAATTAGTATGTCACCGTACAGGTTGATATTCAGTAAGGTCTGCCAACTTCTAATCGAATTAGAGCATAAAGCATATTGGGTTGTTAAGCAATGCAATATGAGCTTGGATAAGAGCAGTGAACATAGGAGATTATAGCTGCAAGAATTAGAAAAAATTCGCAATAATGCATACGAAAGATTGAGAATTTATAAGAAGAAAACAAAGGCATTTCATGACAAAATGATTTCCAGAAAAGAATTTTCAATTGGCCAAAAAGTTCTTCTTTATCATTCAAAATTGTGATTGTTTCCAGGTAAATAACGATCTTATTGGATTGGATCTTTTGTTGTTACTAATGTTTTTCCTTATGGTGTAGTAGAAATTTAGAGCTTAACAGCCTTGAAGGTGTACACAGTTAATGGTCACATACTCAAACCTTTTTATAAAGGATTGTAAGTTCAAAATGCAGAAGAAATGGAGTTGGGAGATCCCATCTGCATTAATCAATAAACAGAGGCATTACGTCAAGCCAACGACAGTAAACAAAGGTGCTACTTGGGAGGTAACCCAAGCTTTCAATACTATTTTATTTAATTTCTCAATTTTAATTTTCATGGGCAATTTTTTTTTAAATTCAATTTTAAGTGTTTCAATTTTGGTTTTACATTTCAGTTTTAAGATTTTTTATGTTTATTTAGCAATTATTTTGGTGTCGTCTTCTTTCTTCTGCCAGGTTTCAGTTGGCCTTCTTTAAATGTTCACGGGAGAGCAGTCCTGCATTTCAATGTTTTGGGGCTAGGTCATATGCTTATATTTGAGTATATTATGGCTTTATTTCTAGAAACCATATTTACAAAATAAAAACACACACCATTTTCTCTCCCATTCAAGCCCTAGCCACCCCATCCTCCTAAATCGTCATGGCAAAAACACACTAATAACATAAAAAGTCAATAAAACCTACCCGTCAGAAACCCCCTACACCTGAGCCATCACTAGAATCGGAAATAACTTTTGTCAATCGAAATTCATGGTCTTTATCATCTCCTTCCTAATCGATGCCTCAATCGTCATCTTCCTCATCCTCGCCTCAACCACAACAATGCATCACTCTTTCAACCTAATCTAGTCTGCATTCTCACACGCAAATAGGGAAGTAGGTCGAGCTCTCCAATAGCCTAAAGCTTAAACTAGGTGAATTCAACACCTTCATTAATGAACAAGACCAACAGAGGTATGGGTCCGTGTGTGAACAAAAAATCTAGCCTTGTAAGTATGTTTATACTCAGAATCTTGATCAATTGGGCATTTGTAATGAGTTTGATATGCTAGTTGACAGAATGGGTTAGAAAATTATATTCATGTGAACTGCCCTACCTTTATTGAGCTGACATGTGAGTTTTATACAACATTTCAATTTAATAATAATAAGGAATTTGATTTGTTTAATAAAACGATAGTTGAGTTTAGGATAATGCAGAGAGAATGTTTATTTTCAATTTCTAAATTTAACATTGCAATAGGGTTTTTGAAAAAAAAAAAAAAGCCAAAAGTAAGCGATTTGTAGGTTCCCAATATGATTACGGTACTGAATTTTAACCTGTTAAGTTGTGGCATGAATGGTCTATCGATTTTGCTCCATATAGTTCTTCAAAGAGTTCTTACTTAAAAAGTCCTATGTTTAAATACTTACAATGTTTTCTAGCTTTTAATTTTTCAAGGAGGCAAAAGAGTGCAAGTACTTTTACTAAGGTTGAGTTTTATTTCTTGTGGTGTACGGAGCAGAATATTTAAGTTAATTTAGGTTTACCTATTCTTCTGTTCTTCTTTATTTTTTTATTATGTTCTTTTTTGTTCTTTTCTTTTTCTGTTCTTCTTTGTGTAGTTCTTCTTTTGGTTATGCCTTATTTTGTGTCTTGTTTTGTTTGTATTGTTGCTCTTTGTTGGTTAAATTTTGGTTTGTATTTGTGTTCTTCATTGATATAGTAGCTAGTGTACTCTCCCTAGTTTAGTCAACCAAACAATTCCATTAATTTCATTCTGAATAAATTAAATTATGTGCATGCCATGGGATTTAGCTAATTAAGTATGAGAGAAATGCACATTAATTTGTTAGATTAACTAGAGGTATGCACTTAAAAAAATTTTGATAATTAAGTGATAGAGCTTTGTTTGAAATTGAGGTGAATTGATTTAATCCGTGAGTTTTGAGCCGAAGAAAGATTGAAACATACATATCATTCTATATTTTCTTTGATGAGTCATGTTCTCTTATGTGAATATACCTCTAGAACTTGTTTTGAACCATTTTGAGACTGCATCAATATATACATGTGTGAAAATGATACAAGCATTATTTTTTAAACCCTTTAGCTTAAAAGGCCAACCTGTTTCAATGTCCGTAACTAGGCCCTTGAGCCTTACAAATCCTTTGATTCTTTGAGCTAAAACCATATTACAAACCCGAGCCTTCAAGTAAATATCCTCACCCAACCATTAATGTTAGTAAGGCATTTAAACAATTCCGTCTTGTTTTCATTAAGGAAGACAATTTCGTCTTCCCCGACGAAGATAAGATCTCTCATCTTTGTCGAATCTCATCTTCGTCTTCCCGATGAAGGAAGATAAGACTTTTGTCTCTCATCTTCATTAGGGAAGACAAACAGTTTCGTCTTCCTGACAAAGCTAGGAATTATTTTTTACGTTAATTGACATCGTTTAAACTTTCAAACAAGAAAAGCTTGGCCATCAGAAGAATATGAGGCATTGAGAGATATTCATTACTAGCGATGATTTCAGATTTAGCATCAGAGATCTAAAAACTAAACTCTATAGGGGAAATATCATTTTTTTAAAACTTACATTATAAGGGAAACTTTTAATTTTTAAGGTTTAGGGGGGGAAAGGAGATTAAATTTTAGGTTATTTTTAATATTACAGATAAAATGATTATTTTACCCATAAAATCGTTAATTTTAACCACCCATGAGTGGTTGTTTGGGATTTTCAAAGTTAAGTAATGGGAACTTAAGATAAGAGGATACTTTGGGTGGGACTAAGTCTTTTGGCCAATTCTTAAATAAGGTATGCATGTTCTTTTTTTATCCTTTTTCTTCTTTTAGAGTAGGTTATTTTTATTTTCTTAGAATTTTTTAACTAGAAAACAAAGTCATATAATAATTGAAAACTAGAGACAAAAGGACAAATGCAAAGACTCAAAGATGAAGATTCACCTAGGTTAACCAGTCAAACTCCTCTTGGCTTAAGGAATTTGGCATTAGTTATGGTTGTGTGTTGGCATGTTTTTAATTTACTTTGTACGATGTCTATGTAGATTTTATTTTCAAAATATCACCTAACATGTAGCTTAAAATCTGATGAGACTAAATAATAAAACCTTCAATTTAAATATTAATCTAAGATTCAATTAGAGTTTTTTAACATGATGCCCTAATTAAGCCTTTGTTCATTAGAACTCGCCAAAATAAAGGCTACACTTTTACCAAGTGAAAAATTAGGTAATGATCATGTTGGGTTCGACTTAACTAATGTACTTTGCTTATTCGCCAAAGTAAAGGTGAATTATGTTAGAGGCATGAGTAGAGAATGCATTTGTCGATGCAATGAGATATGTAATATCTACCCTGTTGATACTGAGATTTACATTTGAGGTCACATAATTTGTTGGGGTAAACCCTAACTGAGATCATAGGCTCTTGATGATTAATTTGAAATTTACCTATTTGAATAATTCAAACTTATTCGCTAAAGTGAATAAGAGAATTAATACAATAAGCTCTCAGTCCACTAGAAAGTTCACCAAAACTTCCCAAGTTTAAAAGTGAAAGTTATTAGATTAAGAAAAATAGTATAAGTATTTTCATTATTAAATCCGTAATTAAAATGAATATTAATAATTAAATAAAATTATTAATTTTTTTATATGTAAATTGTAGATCATATAATCACCATGTATAACCCAATATTTTGATCAATTCTTTAAAAAAAAGGTAGGCTCATTGAAAGCAATTTCACTGATTAGTACATAATTCTTTGGATCATTCTATGTTAGGAAGAAACGGATACTTTTAATAAGTATCTTCATGACTTTATAGAAGTTCAGTGCCTCATGTTAACTTTCATGTCACTTGAGCTTCAGAAACAACACGAGAAAACGGATGCATAATTTATACTTGCACACCTTCGAGAGTTATACGCAACTTGTTCAAGAACTAAATGATATGAGATGTCAAGTGCATTATTTGATTACAAACTCTCTAAAGGAGGACAATGTAACATCCCTCTCCATATGCATACCCTTGATGGGAATATATCAAAAGATGTATGCACAACTAGACTATTTGAAAACTTTAATGCATGATCATGATTACAAAGCATGCAAAAAAGTGATGCAATAAAACACTTATTAATCAATACTCATAGGGTATTAGGTGTTTGAAAATACCAGGAACAATGATGATAACGAAAATAATAATAATAATAATAATAATAATTATTATTATTATTATTATTATTATTATTATATGTCTGATAAAAATTGTATAACAAAAGGCTCATCTTCTTATGCAGCTGCCAGCTGGGTTGTTGAATCTCTTATTTGCCTTACTACTCACCTTTACCTACAAAAATACAGAAGGAAATGTGTAAGTAAAACTCAGTAAGTGGTGACATTTCGACACCCAAAACTATTATATATATAACTGGTGGTAAATCTTGTGTTCCATTCATAAGCTAAATATGGTCACACTATGGTATCTTAGTACCCTGACATGGCATGTCCATGAAAATTGTGAAGTCCCAAGCTAAAATTGGCATTTTAATTCTTTGGTGAAAGCTACTATTGTGTTTTACGCACATGCTAAACGACCTATTAGGGTATCTAACTTAGACACTCTGATCACACGGGAAACTGATCAAAACTACTGACTAACCATCAAGAGATGACCCCTACCTCGAGTACATATATGTTACATCTCACTGATCACATGAGGAATATCTAAAACCATATCTTTACCATGCACACCTAAACTGAACTAGGTGGTTACACGTCTTAATGCTAAGTGCATGATGCATCTCATAGGTATGTAACCCTATTGCTTTCATAATTACCGTCACTTACGCACATAGTTGGTAATTATCTAGTTATGTGACATTAGCCTTAAAGTTGTTAATTTTTTACTTAGATTCGACTCGATCTAATTTTGTGTCATTATCTACACAATCGAGCACCTCATCTATGTCTTTCTCAAATTTTTTATCTTCTAGTAACTTATTTTTCTTCTTACATAACTTTCCCCTTTTATGCATTTAGTCTAAGGGCATAATCGTGTTTTGTCTTTGTTTAAGAATACATGGTCATGTGTTTCTTAACCCATACTTGTGTGCCTCTTGACCTAAATACATGGGTATGCAACACTGAACACACAATTCTGTATAGAGAATATGCATACAGGGAGTTGACTTGGACACACTCTTATACATAACGATCCATATGTGTAAGCCATGTGTCTTTTGATGCATCTCATCCACTTTTGGAAAGTCATATATAGGCATGTGTCTCATACCACACGGTCATGCATATCTTCCCTTAGAAAGAGCATAGGATTCTCGAACTTCAAAATTTATGGAATGGTAATAGGAATGTATAAAGCCATACACTACTATATGTCACAATCTAAATATCAAACCCAAGGGTTTCTATATTGTACCAGTTACATATAAAGTCGTTTAAACACATATTCAGGCTGACACAAAGAATCTCTAAGTCCCTTAAGCAGTTTATTTTCAGAAAATCATGCTTAATAACTAATATAGTTATCATATCAATAACATTATTGAACTATCAAACCAAAACACATAATATGCATACATTCAAGAGACTAAGCATGCATATGGCTCATCATAATCTTATAAAAAATCAAGTACATCATACAAATCATCACATTTATGTCTACATAACTCTTGATCATGTGAATTCTAAAGAAACTTCAAAAATTTCATAATCAAATAGGGGTAGTTGCTCCACTTACTTGTTTTCCTATGTTTGGCAATGCACTTTTCTTGAAACCGGTGACTTTCAATGATCGACAATGAGTGCTCAAGCGACCACAAACTCCTCTCTCATTCTCTCTCACTTTTAAGCCATTGGGAAACAAAAGAATTTGAGAGCACTAAAGTTGATTGTGTTTTCATTTTATCTCCTAGACGTGATATACGGGTGTGTATGGGACCACACATAGCTATATATCTAGTTGTATAACTAAAGCAACCTCATGTTTCATTACAATCACAATTTGATCCACTAATTGACTTTTCACTGACCATAGATGGTCGTGTATGCCTCCATACATGAGCGTGTATCCTTGAAAATCATTAATCACAAAATTAAAAATTAAAAAAATAGACTAAAATACCCTTGGGCTTACTTGTAGGTGCTACAAACAAGATGACCCTTATGTGGTTAAGATAGATGGTTATATTGAGCAATTGGCAAGCTTAGGTTTCATCATGGGCAATGTGTTTGCTATTGACCTAGTGTTGAAATCCTTTTCTAAATCATGGGCTAATTTTATTTTGAATTTTAACGTAAACAAAAAGGAGAAAACCTTTGAGGAGTTGTTGTATATACTTAGGTAGGCTGAATAAGAAGTCCGAAAGGTAGTTTTAACTAATCTACATGTGGTTGAAGCCTAAGCATCAACAGCTAAGGCTAAAGGCAAAGGCAAAGTCAAGGCTAAGCCTAAGCCCACAGCAAAGAAGCAATTTAATATTGTTACTTAACCTACAGGTGTTGTGGGAAAAGGAAAACGTTTTTTGCTTTTATTATGGCAAGGAAAGTCACTAGATGAGACATTGCAAGGCCTTTCTAGAGAAAAAGAAAAAGAAGGCATCTAAAGCCTCTACTTCAAGTATGTTTGTCATTGAGACAAAATATTCTCCTTATTTATCCTGGATGTAGACATAGGATATGGTTATCATATTTGTTCAGATATACAAGGATTGTAGTATAGTAGATTGCTCACTAAAAGAGATATTGACGTGCATGTTAGAAATGGAGCATGTATTGCTACATTAGTCGTAAGTGTTTATTATTTTAGGTTGTCCACTAGGCTAGTTTTAGAATTAAAACATTCTTATTATGTACCTTTGGTTTCTCAAAACTTAGTTTCTATGTCTATTTTGGACAAAAAGAGATATTCCTTTTTAATTGCTAATGGTATTATAACCATCAGCTTAAATAATATTCTCTATGGAACAACTGAATTGCATAATGGTTTATATATTCTAAAATTGGATAATAAAATTCTCAATATTTAAACTAATAAACAAATTAAAATCATCTAAAGTGATTGAAGAGATGAATACTTGAGTGTTGAATTCAGACAATACTTGAAACAAAATAGGATAGTTTTTCAACTCACTCCTCTTGGTACTTTACAACATAATTATGTATTTAGACAAAGGAATAGAACCTTAATGAAAATGTTCAGGTCCATAATAAGTTTTACTGATCTACCCACGTCTTTCTAGGGTCTTGCACTAAACCATGTCCTATCTAAATCTGTGGATAAAACTTTATACAAGTTGTGGACTAGGCAAAAGCCCAATCAAGATTACTTGAGGATTTAGGGAGCACTATGTTTGAAAAGTGTTTTTTTGTAGGCTACTCAAAGGTTGCTAAGGGATACTACTTTTACCACCTGGATGAGCACAAATTCATTGTTATTTGATCTAACGTGTTTCTTGAAAAGGAGTTTATTCTTAAAGAAAACCAGTGAGAGAAAGGTGGAACTCAATAAAGTTCCTAAACCACAAGATACCACAGAATTAGATAGCACGATATGTCATCACAAATTATTGATTATGATAAGAAAGTTCCTCTACCTCAAGTAGAACAACCTTAATATACACTAGAGCTACATAGGTTTACATGAGTATATCATAAGTTAGATAAATTTGGTTTTCTTCTAACTTAACACGATGATGTACTAGTCATCAATGATAATGAATCGAAGGCCTATAATGACGTTGTTTGAAGTCCAAATATTGATAAATGTTTGGATGCCATGAAATCTAAAATAAACTCCATGTGCCAGAACCATGTATGAACTTTAGTGGATGCACATGAAAGGGTAAATAGAAATAGATTTTCAAAAAGAAAACTAACATAGAAGGTAACATGCATACCTATAAAGCACGACTAGCTATTAAAGGTTTCACTCAGAAACATGACATCAACTATGATGAAACTTTTTTGCCGATTGCTATATACAACTCTATTAGGATTATGCTTGTTATAGAAACATGATATGACTATGAAATCTTTCAAATGGATGTCAAGACTATTTTCCTGAATAGAAACCTTACAGAAGAAGTCTATATGGCATAACCCTATTAGGATTATGTTTGTTTTTGCTAGACAAACAGACAAAGAATGCAAGCTAGAAAAGTCCATTTATAAAGTTAACTAGTCTTCGAAAAGCTTGAATATTTGTTTTGATAAAGTTCATGAGTTCAAATTCATCCAAAATAAGGAGAAATCATGTGTGTACAAGAAGTTCAATGGGAGTGTGATTGCATTTCTAGTATTGTATGTCAATCTTGATTATTGAAAATGACATATCAAAGTTGCAATCGTTAAAGGTTTGGTTATCCAGTTGTTTCTCCATGAAAGACTTATGAGAAACAGCTTACATTCTTAAGATTAAAATTTTAGAAAGATAAAGAACGTAAATGGTTTAGCCTAAGTCAAAGCATGTATATAGACAAGGTATTAACTAGATTCAATATTGGAAAACCTAATAAATGATTTTTAGCTATGTCTCATGATATATATCTTTTGAAAGAAATATGTCAATGTACATAATCTGAGAGAGATAAGATAAGTAGAATCTCATATGTTTCATTTATAGGATCAATTATGTACATCATATTATGTACGAGGATTGATCTCTTATAGTATATTTTGAAATATTAGCATTTATAATATATATTAATCTGATCTAGGTGAAAAATATTAGATGACCATCAAGAACATTTTGAAATACCTGAAAAAAACTAAGGATGCATTCTTAGTTTATGGAAAGGAATTTGAACTCACAGTAAAATGCTACAGTGACATAAGTTTCCCAACTAATTGAGATGATTACAAATCCCTATCTTTTTTTTTTGAATGATGGTGTAATTAGCTGGAAAAGTTATAAGCAAAGTATAGCGATTAATTCCACAACAAAGTCTGAGTACATTACCCTTTTAGAAACGATAGAAAAGGTTGTATGGATTAAAAAGTTTACCAAGCTAATTAAACTCTATTACGACAGCAATAGAGCCATTGCTCAAGCAAATGAGTCATAATCTCATCAAAGGTCTAAAAACATACTCAGATATTACCTAATATGAGAGATTGTATAATAAGTTGACATACAAATAGCAAGGATTGATACAAATAACAATTTAGTTGACTCACTAATAAAGTTTTTGTTGCAATAAAAGCATGATAGGCATGTAGCTTAGCTTGATATTAGATATATAATTGATTAGCTATATTGCAAATGAGAGATTGTTAGGGAAGGTGTCCTAAAGCCAATCGAATTTGGCATTTGTAGATGTAATTTTATATTAGTAATTAACAAAAGGATTGATTATTATTCAATTCATATGTTGACTATCATATGATTGTACAAATAATATGCCTTTAGAATGGTAGAATAGTGACAAAGGGATCAGATGAGTAATCATGAAAACCTTATATAAGTATTGAGTTGTCATTTTAGAAATGTCTGTAATCCTGATATTAAAATAAACAAAGGCATACGTGATGATGATAAAATTATCATAGTGTTAAACGACTCTACTAAAAGTGACAACAGTTCTCGTGTGTCGAAGCTATTATAAAATGCTTGGTGAAACATATAAGTGCATATTATAGACGTGTTCATTAGACTAACCTAACCAGAGGATATGCATATAGATGGTTGCTCTAGTTTCTATAAAATAAATTCCCTGAACACTGTAAGTGCATGTGATCTTTTGACTTAAGGTCATCAGATCATTTCATGGAAAGATCGATATGGTTTGATGTTATCTAACATGCTGCCTTAATTAAGGTAACTATAAAAGTAGTAATCAGTCATATCGTGAGATACATAGAGGCTATGGTTGATCAATAAAGAATTTGTCACTCTTAAATACAGGAGAAGATATCTTACATGAGAATACTGAAAGACATTTATAACTACTTGAATTAGTTACCACAGTAAGATAAGGTAGTAGCTTAATCCATTTTAGTCATTGAAGTGTGTCAGTTAATATCGAGAAATCATTAAGATAGACACATTCTTATGTCTTAACCTCGAGAGATATTGATTGATGAAAAGATTGAATTGCACATAACTGTGATGTTGTAAAAGCTTAAGAGATATCCACTGATACTTTATCATTCGATTAGTCATTATGCTTTGCTAGAAGTGAATCTTAGTTTATGTCTAGATTCACCCTGAATTCAAACATTACCAATTCGATAGAGAGCTTATGAGCCATAAACATAAAGGAGTTGAATCAAACTCAAATAAGTCAATTGTTTATTGACAATCTTGGTATTTTAGGTCAAGAGAAAAATCACAAATGGATCGAGTTTAGCCAATGGGTTGAGAGAACTTAGATTTGATTTTACCTTGACCAAGCGCCATGAAATAAAGATTGTCATCTGGCACACTTGCAAGTGTTGAAGCTTCCCAATTGGTATACTTAAGTGTGCCAGTCATGTAAGCAATTGAGTTTGTCAATTAGCACACTTAAGTGTGCCAATCGTGCAAGTGAAACATGTTGGCTGAGCAGCATGTGTGTTGAGGGTGTCGTGCATACTTGGAATTCAAGCCATACTCATACACCTACATATATAAAATAAAGGCCAAAAGACTATTTCCCACCCAAGGTATGTTGTATTCTCAAGTTACCCCCCTTTAACTTTGAAAATATAAAATACCCACCCATGAGCAATTAAATTTAATGGAACCCTAACTTCTTAAAATTTTATCTCTTCCCCCCCCCCCCCCTTAACCCCTAAAAACTAATCATTTCACCCTAGGCTAAGTTTTGAAAAATAGCATTCCCCCTCCCAAGGGTTTAGTTTTCAATCCCCGATGCCAAACCAGTTCCATCTCCAATAACGAAACCTTTTCGATGTACCACCATGCTCCGATGGCCTCTTTTCTCTCCTCTGGAATGTCGATTGACCCAGATCTAGCATTGTCTTCGCTTGGAAAGTTGAAGAGTTTTATCAGAAGATGAAACTTTTCGTCTTCCTAGATGAAAACGATGACCTCATCTATGTTTGGGAAGACGATCGTCTTCCCAGATGTCTTTTCAAATGAAGACAAGGTCGTCGTCTTTGTCAAGGAAGATGAAGAGCTTCATTTCTCGATAAAGCTTTTTAACTTTTTGAATGAAGACGACCCCAGATCTGAGTCGATCGACATTCCAAAGAAAAGAAAAGAGGCGGTTGAAGCATGGTGGTGCATCAAGAAGGCTTCGTCATCAGCGATGGTGCCAGATTTGGCATCGAGGATTGAAAAATAAGCCCTAGAGGAGGAATGCTATTTTTCAAAATTTGGCCTAGGGGGAAATGGTTAGTTTTTAGGGGCTAGGGGGGAAAAAAGATTAAATTTTAATTTATTTTTAATATTACAGATAAAATAATGATTTTGCCCTTGAATCCGTTTTTTTTAACAGCTCATGTGTAGGTAAATGGGCTTTTCAAAGTTAACGGGTGGGAATGTGTAGAAAAATTATACCTTGGGTGGAAAATAGTCCTTTGGCCTAAAATAAAAGGCATAAATTTTTCAACAAATACATAATATACATAAAGTGAAACCCAGCCATCGTTTCCCTATTTTTTCTCCTTCTTATGAACATCAAGGGTCCAATCAAGGGCCCTAACAACCTTTTCACTTGAATTTCCTCTGCTTGTGTTTGTGTTCCACGTGGATACCAAGACGCCACCTCTGAAGGTTGAAATGCATTCAATCTTAAGACACGTGAATATTCAAAGGAGTCATCAATGTAAATATAAATTTAAAACACCCTATTAGTGTTTTACATATTCATGAATATATGTTTCTTAGGCTTATTTGATTTTTAAAATTTTAAATTCCATTGCATTACTAATCATCGACACCCTGAAAACCTATATGGTATCAAAGCCACTATTTAGCATATATTTATTAAAATTATACTTGATTGTTGTTTTGACTAATTTTACATGTTGATTATATGTTATTAGATTAATCAAGATAGTTAAATTTGGTAAAGATAATTTATAATTGTATTATTGCACGATTTGTTAAGTATCATGTACAATGTAAACTATGTTAAATTATTGAGTGATGATTTCTGAATTTTGTTAGAGTTTTTTTGATATTTCAAGATTAATTTTTGGTTAAATGTCATATGTTTCATATTGTTGCATGAAATTGCCTTGAAGTTGTGTTGTTTACATGATCTGAAGGTTGTTTTTAGTGTAAGTATGGTTTATGTGTCATATTTCCTCACCCTAGTGATAGGCCTATTGAAAACTAGGAGATTTTCTAGATTTTTTATTGTTGGAAAAATAAGAAAGATGAGATTGGAATTTAAAGCATAAAGCACAACTGAACCAATTTCTTTGTCCAACCGTGACTGTTTCATGTTGTCTTGGCACATGCATGCATGTGTCTTAGTGTCAAGGCACTATGTGATTTGCATGGCTGGACAAATTTTTAGTCCATCCATTCCTCTTTCTTGGTGTTTTGCATCACATACTTTGCATAACTAAACCAATTTTTGTCTAACCATGATCTATCCTTGCTGCTAACCACTTTGATTTTTCTAGTCAAGCCCAAGTCATGACTCTAACTGTGCAATATTTTGAAATTTTAGTGAATTCTAGATCCATGACTAGACATCATACTTACACACCCAACAAAGTTAAAAATGATAAATTAGTCATATTTTGTCAACTTCAGACTGAATTGAGATTTTTTTGAGTTTTGGGGATTGAATTCAATTTTACAAAACTTTAAGGATCAAAAAAATTTGACATTTGGGATAATAATAATTAAAATTAAATTTTTTAATTAGTATGTATATGTATAGATGTATGTATGCATAGTATCCAGAACACAGTCAAGAACCTTGTAGATGCTTTATATTTTATTTTATTTTTCATTTTTGAGTTGTAATTCCTAAATAAGGTATGCATGCCCTATCTTTATCCCCTTTCTTCTTTTAGAATAAGTTGTTTTTATTTTCTTAGAATTTTGTAACTAGGAAACAAAGTCATGTAATAATTGAAGAGTGAAGACGGAAAGGCAAGCGCAAAGACTCAAAGAAGAAGATTCACCTAGGTTGACTAGTCAAACTCCTCTTAGCTTAAAAGATTTGACATTAGTTATGATTGTGTGCTAACACGTTTTTATTTTATGCTGCAGAATGTATATGTAGGTTTTATTTAACAAATAATACCTAACATAAGTCTTAAAATTTGATGAGACTAAATAATAAAACCCTCAACTTAAATATTAAGTATAAGATTTCATTGGTGTCTTATAATATGGCGTCCTAATTAAGCCTTTGTTCATTGGAACCTTGATCGTCTAAACGAAAGGTACATTTCTACCAAGTGGAAAATTAGGTGATACCCATGTTCGGTTTAACTTAACTAATGTACTTTTCTTATTCATTAAAACAAGTGTGAAGTATGTTAGAGGCATGAGTAAAGAATGTATTTATCAATGTAAGAAGTTATACAGTATCTGTCATACTGATACCGAGAGTCACATTTGAGGTCACATGATTTGTTGGGATATTATCTAGCTTGAGATCATGGGCTTTGATGATTAATTTGAAATTTACCTATTTGATTAATTTGAACTTGTTTGCCAAAGCGAAAAGGGATAATTAATGTGATGGGATCTTGGTTCTCTAAGAAGTTCACCAAAATTTTTCAATTTCAATAGTAAAGACTATTAGCTTGAGGAAAATAGTGGGAGCATTTTAATTATTAAATCTATAATTAAAATGAATGTTAACAATTAAATAAAATTATTGATTTTTTATCTATAAATTATAGATCACATCATCACTATGTCAAACCCAATGTATCAATTAATTCTTGAAAAAAAAAAAAAAAGGCTCGCTAAAAGCAACTTAAATGATTGGTATAGAAATCTTCGGATCATTTTGAGTCAAGGGAAAATGTTGTATATCCTTGAGGGGTCGTTGCACCAGAGCCAGGTCTCGATACCACCTAAAAGGGAAATAATACTTTTAATAAATATCTTGATAACTCTATTAAAGTTTAGGGCCTCATGCTGACTTCCATATCACCTAAGCTTAAAAAACAATATAATGAAATAGATGTGCAATCTATACTTGCACACTTTTGAGAGTTATATCACTCGTACAAGGATTGAATGATATAAGGTGTCGAGTACACTATTTGATTACAAACTCTTTAAGGTAGGACAAGTTGGCCTTCATGTGGCCAAGATGATTAGTTATATTGAGTAGTTGGTAAGCTTAGGCTTCATCATGGACAATGAGTTTGCCATTGACCTAGTGTTAAAATCCCTTCCTAAATCGTAGGGTAATTTTATTATGAATTTTAACCTAAATGAAAAGAAGAAAACTCTTAAGAAGTTGTTATATATGCTTAGACATGTTGAATAAGAAATACAAAAGATAGTTTTAACTAATCTACTTGTAATTGAAGCCCAAACATCAAAAGTCAAGCCTAAGGGCAAAGGTAAGGTCAAGGCTAAGCCTAAGCCCAAAGCGAAGAAATAACCTGATATTGCTACTCAGCCTATAAGTGGTGTGGGGAAAGAAAATGTTTTCTACTTCTATTGTGGCAAGGCAAGTCACTAAAGGAGACATTGCAGGGCTTTTATAGAAAATAAGAAGATGAAGGCAATTAAAGTCTTTACTTTAGGTATTTTTATCATTGAGATAAACTATTCTCTTTATTCATCATGGTTTATAGATATAGAATATGGTTTTCATATTTCTTTTGATATGCAAGGATTGTAACAGAGCAAATTGTTCATCAAAGGAGAGGTTGACCTACATAATAGAAATAAAATATGTGTTACTATATTAGTCGTAAGTGTTTTTTCTCTTAAGTTGCCTGTTGGACTAGTTTTGGAAGTAAAACATTGTTATTATGTACCTTATATTTTTGAAAACTTAGTTTTTGTGTCTATTTTGAACAAAGAGAGATATTCAATTTTTATTGATGGTGTTGTTATTACTATCAACTTAAATAATATGCTCTATGAAACAGTTGAATTGTATAATGGTTTATACATTCTGAAACTGGATAATAAAATTCTCAATGCGCAAAATAATAAACAAATTAAAATATACCAAAGTGATCAAAGGGGTGAATATTTGAGTACTAAATTCAGACAATACCTAAAAGAAAATGAGATAGTATCTTAACTCACTCTTCCTAGCACTCCACAACATAATGGTATATCTAAATGGAAGATTAGAACCTTAATAGAAATGGTCAAGTCTTTGATGATTTTTACTGATCTTTTCTAGGATCATGCCCTTGAAACTGTTACCTTTACATTAAACTATGTCTCATCTAAATCTATGGATAAAACTTCATACGAGTTATGGATTGGGCAAAAGCCTAACTTAGATTACTTGAGGATTTAAGGTTGTGAAGCTTATATCAATAAATTGACTTTAAACAAGCTGAGTGCTAAGCTTGAAAAGTGTATTTTTGTGAGGTACCTGAAGGTTACTAAAGGATATTGTTTTTACCACCCGAATGAGCACAAAGTTTTTATTGCTCAAACTAGCGTGTTTTTTGAAAATGAGTTTATTCTCAAGGAAAACAGTTAGAGAAGGGTGGAACTCAATGAAGTTCATAAACCATAAGATACTATAGATAATAGACAAGACAATATGCTATCATAAATGGTTGAGCATGATGAGGAAGTTTCTCCACCTCATATGGAACAACCTCAACGTACATAAAAGCTATGTAGGTCTATATGAGTATGTCACAAGCCAAAGAGATTTAATTTTCTTTTGACTCAACACGGTGATATATGAATAACATACCTTTAGAATGGTAGAATTATGACGAGCAGATTAGACAACTGATCGTGGGAACCTTATATACACATTATACAATTATTATAGAAATGTCTATAATACTAACATTATAATGAACTAAGGCACATGTAACAATAATAGGATCATCGTAGTGTTGAGTGATCCCATCAAAAGTAATAATAGTTCTCATTTGTCAAAACTATTGTAGATAGTTTAGTGCAACATATAGGTGCATGTTGTAAGCATGTTTATTAAACTAACCCAACTAAAAGATATCCATATGGATGATTGTTACAGTGTCTATGGAATAAATTCTCTGAACACTTAAGGTGCATATGATCATTTGACTTAAGGTCGCTAGACTATTTCGTGTAAGAATCGATATGATTTGCCATTATCCAACATGCCACTGTAACTAGGGTAACTATAAAGGTAATAGTTAGCCATATCATGAGATATATAGAAGATGATATATTTATCAATAGATTTAGATGATATAAAGGTAATAGTTGTCATTATCTCGTGTAAGGATCGATATGGTTTATCAATAAAAGAATCATCACTCTTGAACATAGAAAATGATATGTCACATGAGAATACTGAATGACATCCATGACTGTTTAAATTTGTAACCACAGTGGGATATGGTTATGGCTTAATCCATGGTAGTCATTGATGTGTCTTAATTTATACCCAAAAACCATTGAGATGGATACACTTATATATCTCAACCTTGAAAGGTATTAGTTGACAAAAGGATTGACTTGCACGTAACGATGATATTGTAAAAGCTTAAGAGATATTTGTTGACACTCTATCATCTAGGTGGTCATAATGCTTTGCTAGAGGCCACTTGTGGTTTGTGTTTAGATTCGACCTAAATTTAGACACCATTGGTTTGATGGAGAGCTTATAGGTCATACACATAATGAAGTTTAATTGAAATTAGAGGTGAAGATTGTTGATTGACAATCTTAGTGTTTAGGGCTGAAAGAAAGACTACGAATAGACTGGGTTTGTCATTTAGGATTGAGAGGACCTAGTTAACCGTGTTTTGACAAAATGCACAACCATACACCTTAATGTGCTAGTCATGCACTTAGTGGATGGTGTCAACCATTCACATGTGTTATATCGATCGACACCATGAAGGGAAAGCTATGTTAGTCGGCACACTTATATGGTGTGAACCGTGTAAGCTTTTAGTCATACCGTTGGCATACACATGTGATGTCAGCCATACAAATGGTTTGTTGGAATGTTGGTTATGCATTTTACATGTTAGTTATGCATGCTTGTTGATGAGTGTCTTACTTGGTTGAAATTTCAGTTGTGCTTAGACACTTGTACATAAAAATAAAAACATGAGTTAGCAATTAAAGATATAATAAAAACACAAAAACCCTAGTTGTTTTTTATGTTCTCTTTTTGTCTTGAACACGTCTATCCAGCCAAAAAGCCCTAATAGCCTTTTTGCTTAGATTTCCTCTCTTTTATGTTCGTGTTTTATGTGGATACCAAAGCATCGCCTCGTAAAGGTTGGATAGTGTTCTGTCTCAAGTCACATGAAGTTTTGAAAGAGCTACCAATAGAGGTATAAATTCTAAAACACTTTATGAGTGTTTTTGCATGTTTCTTGAATTTTATGCTTAAAATGGGTATCTTGGCTGAGATTTTTCAAGATTGTTTTTATTTTAAATTTTTAAATTTTGTTGCACTGTCAATTATCAACACTCTAAAAACCTTACAATTAGATGATCATTCTAGAAACAATTGTAATCCTGATATTACTTTAACCAAAGGGCATAAGTAATGGTAATAGCATTATTAAAGTATTAAATGACCTCACCAAAAGGTAGTGACAATTTTCACGTGTCAAAGATATTAGCTGACAGTTTGATACAACATATGGGTGCACATTATAGAAATGTTAATCACACTGGCTCGACAAGAGGATTTTTATATGGATGATTGTTCTAGTGTTTATAGAATAAATCTTCAAACTCATGGTTACATGTGATCCTTAGATTTAAGGTCATCAAACTCTCTTATAAAGATCAGTGTAGTTTGATGCCACCTAATGTATCATTGTAGTTAGGGTAACCATAAAGGCAATGATTAGTCATATTAGGATATGTATGAAGGGTATGGTCGATCAATAGAGGATTTATCACTCCCAAGCACATTAGGTGATATCTTGAATAAGAATACTAAAAGACATCAATAACCACTCAAATCTATGACCACAGTGAGATTGGGTCAAAGTCTAATCTAAATTGTTTGGTCATTAATATGTATCAGTTCATATTGAGAAGTTCTAAGATGGACACATATCCAAGTCTTAGCCTCGAGATATGTCAATTAACAAAGGGATTGTATTGTATGAAACAATGTAGCTGACAAAACCTAGAGTTGTTAACTGACACTTTGTCAACCAACTGGTCATGATGCCTTACCAGAGGCTAATCTTAATCTGTATCTAAATTCAACTTAAATCTAGATACTACAAATTTAATAGAGAGCTTATGGGTTATACACATATCAGACTTGATTCAGACTTTAGATTAATTTGATTATTTGTCGATAATCCTTGGGTATTTGACCAAAGATTAAATTGCAATTAGATTGGGTTCGTCTAATAGGATTAAATCAACCTAGTTTGACCTTTTCTTTAAACAAGAATAACTATTCACGTGCCATGAAAACTCGTTCATAGTGATATGGATTATGATAAAACATTATCTAAGATTTATCTAAATTTGCACCCAAAATCTAGATAAATCACAGATCGTACAGGATAATAATGAAGGAGGAGCAACTGTTCATACGTCATGAATGGTTATTTATCGCATTTTATAATTATAAAACAAATTTCATAGTTTCAAAACTTTTGCCCTATTTCACATACAAACGAATGTTCATGTGAATACCTAACCTGCTTACGGAGCCTTAACAACCTCACGTGACTACATATAGGGTAAAATGATGACAATACCCCTAAGAAGTCTACTAGTCAAAATGAAATATTGTTATGAAAAGTTTAAGTCTAGAAGTGTGCACATGTCTATCCTAGGAGGCACACATGTCTGTGTGTGTTTAAAGAAGAACATGAGGGAGATTTCATGGTGAACGAGGGTTATGCATGGCATGAAGAAAAAGGGTACCTTTGTTTCAAAATTAACATGCTCGTCCTTAAAACACAAAAATGTCATGCCTTTAAGGGGATAATCATGTCTCACTAGTTCTGGCCACGGTTCATGAATCAATAGTTTCGATTCGAAACTATCGATTCACAGTTCAAAAAATTAAAGACCCTGAACTGAAACCGTAATAGGACAGTTTGTTCACGATTCGAAACCAATGGTTCTGGTTCATGACCCCGATTCGGAACCGATGGTTTCAGTTTGGAACCAACATTGAACCGTCAATTCTAATACATGATCTTGATTTAATTTTTAAATTATTAATCACAATAATTGAAAATTAAAAGAAAGGCTTGGACTTAATTTTTCAATTAAGCTTCCTACATATCTTCTTAGGGTTTAGAAGAATCAAAGTCTACGTAGTTCTCTTACCTTTGATATATGTGAATATTGATATTTGATTTTCATTCACATTTGATATGTGAATATTGACCAAATCTCCTATTACGGGAAGAATTTTCACTACTTGCCATTTTTTGATAATAATTATATAAATAAATTATATGATTAATTATGAAAGATAATAAATAAATAATAAATAAAATTAATTATAGAAATAAATTCTATAATTAATTATGAATTGTATAATAAAAATAGAAATTGGAATTAATAAAAAATTAAGAAAGAATTTAATTAAATTTAAGAGAATTTAATTGAATTAAAAGATTGAAAGAGTATTAAGAGTTGAAAGAATGAGAATGAGAGTTTGAAGGATTGAGTGAGAGAATAGAGAGATTGAAATTTGAACGGGCATATATATAGGAAAAAAAAATTTTGAAAAAAATTAATAAATAAGGGGGTGAAATGTGATTTTAAAAATTGTAGGGAACTGCAAAAGCTCTGAACAGGGAACCGTTGACTCTTTAATAAATTTAAAAAAAATTCAAAAAAAATTCAAAATTTTTTGGTTCAGTACAGTAAACCGCCGGTTTACATGTCGATTCATAAACTAGGTGTGAACTGGTGGTTTCACGGTTCAAAATTAAGTAAACAGAAATCGAACCGATAAATTTTGGTTTCGATTTCGGTTCTGATTCCAGGTTTGTCGATTCCAGTTTTAATTTTATCTGGGTAGGTTTCAGTCTGGTTCACAGGCCAAACCGGCCCGTGGCCAGGTCTATGTCTCACGCATAAAGAAAAGTACACACCCGTGTATCCTGACATAGGACACTCATGTATAAAGGTAGAGTAAAGAAAGAAAAAAAGGAACTAGGATAGGAGTTTATTGGTTATCCTAAGAGACAATATAGAGGTTCTGAGTACGTAGTAATACTCAATATGCCTAAGAGATGAGATAATGTTAGGGCAAAAGTTATGATTATGATGAAAGATAATACGAGCCCAATGTGGTCTGACGTTTGAGATACATGTAAGCGAGACATCATAGGGTCGTTAAGAAGGGGCATCGTGAGTACATATTCTTTACACTGCCTATAGTAAGGCATATCTGCAGTGAGACTTGTGAGTACATATTTTTACACTGCCCGTAGTAAGGCATGTCTACAATAAGACATCATACTTGTAGAAAGATACTAGCTCACAATAAAGCCTAATTATGATAATGTTTTATAGTCCAATATTGGTATAGGTGGTGGACTACATAGCTAGTGCACACATGGCCAAAGTGTCAAATTCTTATATTTGATTCAGTTTGATCAACTTACTATATAAATATAAGATATAATTTCCAGATGACAGTGTTTTCACCTAGAGATTATACAGTCACACAAGTAAGGAAACCAAGGAATGGTTCCTTAATGATCGAGGTGAGATAGAATTCAACTGAAAATTATAATATGTAACATAGATGTTCTTGAGTTCAATATCAATTACAAATATGGGATTTAAGACTTATCATCATCTTAATGAGAGTTTAGGGATGAACTTCAGATGATAGAGTATGATAGGTTGAGCCAAGGTTATTATGGAAATTATGTAAAAGTGAGCAGTAAAGTCTTTTACTTACTGAGTGTTTTATCACGCACTCCTCTATTTTCATATATGTAGGTATAAGTAATTATGATGACTACGAGATGAGCGACAGTTAGTACATATAGCGTGGTTGAGGGCATTTCTGGCATTTTTCAGTTTATGTATCAAAATTTTATATTGATGTATTTTGCTACACTTTATATGATGTTATGGATAATGTTTTTATAATTTGGACATCATTTGACATGTTTCCACTTGATGAAAATAATTTTGGTAATTTTGAAATGTTGTATGTTGTTTTAATCATGTTTTTAAATGAATGCATGGCTAAGCAATCTAAGTTGTGACATCTTCCTCTAGAGGACAATACTTTTAGATGGGGATATTAAACACAAGTGTGTCGAGCTAAGAAGGATAAGCATAGGAGATGTCAGAAAACATCTGACAATGACCACATTAAGAGACAAAGATACAAAACTAAATTTTGAAATGTTGTGAGCAAAGTACCGAGAAGTCACCTACTTGCTTTATAGTTTTGTAAGTAACGAGGTGAATAGTAAGACATACAATAAGGTAGCGATGCAACTCATGAGGTTGCATAAGGCTAAGAGGCATTTCAATCATTTAAGATTTTATTGAGTTTATGCATTTTTGTTATACAGTTTTAGACTATGGTTGTACTTATGCATTAGTTTCTTATGATGTTGGATTTCATACACTATAGTTAACTTTGTATGACTTATTTTAATTATTTATGTGATTGCCGCAACATAGTTAATAATGCCTTACACCTTTTTGCACACATTTAATGTTGAGTAATATCATGCTTTAAATTCCAATGTGAGTTAGTAGAAGTTCAAGTCGGGCATGCCTTTGCAAGTTCATATTCAATCTAAGGATATATATTTAGAGAAAGATGCTACAATTCCTTCTGTAACTATATGCACAACCATGCACCACTTTAAAATTATATATGTGACATGTTATTCACTTATCTTGTATTGTCAACTACACTCTAAAATAGTGCACCATATGGTACCTTTCAACCCTTTCTTACAAGTTAACATTGTTTAATGCACTTCTCCTTTTGGGCTCTTGATTCTAATCTATGAAAGAAAAAATCAATTAATTTAAATGTCAAAACAAATAAACTTTCATAAGCACTTATTTAATAAATGTAGTTTTACAAAAAATTTAACAACCATACTTTGTAAATAAGAAATACAAAAATTAAAAATATATAAAATATCAATTTATCCTCAGAAAAAAAAAATTATTTGGAAAATATCACTAAAACTCTTTAGTTGGCCTTTGCCTACAAAAAAAATGATTTGCCACCAATAGGTGTAATATCTACCAAAGCCTCCCCCTCCCTTCAATGAACAATACAAGTGGGCATCCTAGTAGGCATGATCCCACCTACTAGGTTTTCCCCACTTCTACCAACCACAAATTCTTCTATTTTCCTAATTTTAAGCAACAAATCACACCATGATATGACCAATAACCAATTTTAACTTTAAAAACATGACATTCACAAGCAAAATTGAAAACTTAAACCAAAATGCAAAACATCACCATAAATTTTAAAATAAACAATTAAATCACTTAATACTATCCTTATGACTCATTTTAAAATGTATGTAAGCAAGATAAGTAGGCAATTTTTTTATTTAAGCCAACAGTGGTCAAACCACCTTTATATATTAGGGCAATTTTGATCATTTGTTTTTTTTTTTTTTTTTTTTGTTATATCTATATAATCTCTAGAATGTTGAATAAAGTGTATAAAGTCTCCTTAGTTTGGCTAATTTAATTAATTACCCTTATAATTCATTATTATTTAAATCATAACAAAACTAGAAACTATTTTCACTCTCCATTTTGAAAGTGAATAGATTTTTAAAAGATTTTCCCAGGTTTTTGTTATATAATTAAATTTAGGAATTTTCAATTGGGGATTATTGATAAATAAACAGAGTAGTTATATAAAACCATCTACTTGCTCAAATGGCATCAAAATAAAGAACAAATATCATTTTCCTACCCAAGGTTTGACCTAAAAATTTTTCTCATCCCTAATTGGTACAAATAACATTTTTCTACCCAAAATCAAACTTTATTAAAAAAATAACAATGTAAAGATAAAATAGTTATTTACTATCCATTAATTTGAAAAAAAAAACAACAATTTTTTATTAGACTGAAATATTCTTAACAAGATAATCTAACCTTTAGAAGGTTTTAAAAACTCACAAATTAATTCTGAAATTTTTCAAACCCCCCCGTATATTTTGAAACTATTATAGGACCCCAATAATTGTAATATGACATTTATACTCATAATTTGTTACATTATATTCAATATTTTGAAGGTATAATTATTATTTTTAAAACTATGGAGGGTAAGCTGATATTTTAAAATTTTCAAAAGATCCCAAAACTTTTTTTGAATTTTTAGTAACCCTAAAATTTTTCAAAAAGAACCTCAATATTTTAAAAAAAATTATAGTTTACCCCTCGACATATAATTTTACGATAAAAACACTTCTATCTATAAGAAAAGAAAAAGAAATTATGGGTAAAAAGAAAGATAAATAGGAGTTTCTTTATATAATTTAGATATTTATTTTTTATTAATTTAGGATTATATGATAATTTAGAAAAATAAAATAGTAAGGATAAAATAATAATTTCTCTTTTTAATATTGTTATTTCTTTAACAAGGTTTAAATTTTGGGTAAGTATATATTGTTTATGCTTAATTTTAGATTAAAAAATGTTGTTTATATTAACTAGTAGTGAAATAGTGTTTTAAGGTCAATCCTTAGGGTGGGAAAATTGTAAATTACTCAAATATAAATCAAGCATGCCTTAGCTTTGGAAGTAAAATTTTGAGTGAAATCATCTTTCTTTGGTTGTCTTTAGACGATTCGTACTCAAGGCAAACTTTTTGCCCGATTGTTGCTAGCACAGGGTGTAAACCAATTTTCCAAAAGGCTGAAGGAGAGAGATGATTTAGCCCTTCAAAGCAACACATAAACGTAAAAACAATTAGCAATAATGTAATCAGCCTCACACCCGCCTAATATTTGCAGTAAGTAGCCCTTATAATTATAATAAACCAACAACTTTGTTCTATCAGTTTGGTAAAATTCCCAAACTGCTAATGTACAACTTCCTTAGATAGACATAAATAGAAACCCAGTAAGTACACACTTATTCAAGGGCCCTGCTGGGCTGGACTGGGCCTGGCCTATACAATTATTGTCAGGTATTTTAGCGGCTTCCTTATTAATATAATTAATAATTATTAATACAATTACACAACACTCGAAGCGGGGTTTGGATTTTCCTACAGAATGGCGTGGTGTGTATGTATTGTTGGGGTGTCAACATCGGAATAAAGTCAATGTGTTTACAATTATTTAGTCTAATAAACTGTTCTTCAGTCATTTTAAATTGCATTTTATCACAATATTTTTTTCAACTCTCTACAGGATGAAGATGAACGAAGACAGACAGATTCTTTTATATTTGAAAATTCGAAAGGTAATAGCACACCCTTATCTATCTAATCTAATCTAATCTAATCAACCCACTCTAAACATTAAGCATCCACACTAATCAACATTTTGCCCCTCTTTTAACGTTATATAATTTTTATATAATATAAATGTGTACGTGTGAATGCCTCTTTACCCTTTCGCCCACCCCCCCCCCCCCCCCCCCCCCCCCCCATTTTTTTTTTTTTTATATATATACACTTTTAATTTTCATCACGCAATTATCAAATTTGGAAACCAAATAAGACTTGACAACTACACACACACACTTAATTAATAAGACCAAGAAATGGTCCAACTTATCTACCCATATCTTTATCAATATCAATCATAAAAAATATTTTAGCCCACCAAAAAACTTTATTACAAAACTAAATATTTTTACAAAATATAATGATATTACGTGATAGAAAGCAAGTAAAAATATAAAAGTGCAAGTACATTAATAAACCCAAACCTAAATTACATCGCGTTTTAGTTGCAAAACAAAAGAATTATTTAATAATATTCCACTTTTTCATTTATTCTCTAATAATGTTAATGCTTCCGTGAGACAACTAATGACTAATCACTACAAATTAATTGGACCCCACTTACAACCTCATTTTTTGACGGCCATGATGGCTCCACGTGTTGAAAATGTTTGACAAAATCGAAAGGAATTTGACAATTTGGTTATATCGTGTAATTTAATATTCTGTAACCACTAACCCATCAAAGGAATAACATTAATTCATCAAGTATGTAAACGTTGAACCAATTCCAATTCCAATAAGGAGTGATGCACCTAAAAGAGTCTCCATCAGGAAACCATGATCAAGAGATGTGAGTTATTTTTGGAATTTCTCTCACTACTTTATACTTATTATTAATAAAACACTTTTTATAAAATTTTAATTTTGTAAAAAAAAAGTGAATGTGAATGAAAAAGGAAGGAGGAGTAATTTGGGAAAAAATATACAAGTAATGAAATGAAAGTGGGTTGATTTGGTTAGGCGAAATTCACGGATTTCTTGTTCCCCTCTTTATTATGCGTGAAGACGACATAAAGCTACATATCATCATCATAATCTATATCTACATTTACATCTAATTTACATCTACAAATACTTTGTATAAAATTTTCAAATTTTGAAGGTGACATTTGCCTAACTATTCACTTCCTCCTTCCAGAAAAAACACCCTCTTTATAACCAATACGTCTCTTCTTCTCTCTTGCTTTCTTCTTATAACTTATGTTTTCATTCTTTTTTGGCCATCAATCTTTATCCAATTTCTCATCAAATCAACATCAATTTCTTTATTTATTTAACTACCTTCTTCAAAGAATTGTATGATATATGAAATGAATATCAAGTTAAATTAAATTAAATTATTTAAATTAAAAAAAAGATGTGGGTGGTGGTGGATTGGTTTAAAACCCACTTTTATGGAATTGGAATGGGCCCTTGCCAGATAATCCTCAAACTAATTCTGCAATGGATGTCAAGTAAACCACCATACATCTCACATGGGTAGCCCCCCCTCCCCACCTTAACAATTGAAAGCCAAATAGGATATACAAATCTAGATGAACATTGTTATAAGAAAAAGACACATTTACATTTACCATTTGTTGATTCTTGGTAGATTGCGTGATAAGAAGAGCACGGCTCCTTCTCCTTTGTTAATTCTATTAAAATAATAAGTAAGTCAAAAAGAGAAAAGTAGTAGTATTAGTGAGTTGCTTTTTTTTGGATTATTTTTGTACAAATCTTAGCTTAAATGTGCGAGTTGCAATTAAGCATTAACACCTTTCTCACCGTCCAATAATGCTTCACATGACCACACGTCTTTACATAAGTGAACAACACTTGTCAAGATACAATTGGAAAAAGGATGCATTGGTTGATGAAAGTAGGGATTATTATAAATGGTTAGTGCACGCCAGAATCTTTTTTGTGGGTTTGTAGATGAATGATAGTGGAGTTGCTTGGTTTTGAAGTTTGTTTTATTATTGTGGTGTGGTGTGGTGTGGTGTGGTGTATGTTGTACATATTTCTATCTTCATTATGATTTTAACCCTATAAAGATCATGTGTGCACGTGCCCATGTTTAATGTTTACTTTAGAAATCAACTTTGCCTTCTTATCCCCAATTTCACTCCAAATTTAATTAATATGCATATTAGGGTAACTACTCCTCTTAAACCCAACTTATTACATACATTGAGGAAATTTTTTTTATTTGTGATTGTGAACTCAATAACAAAGGTGTAATTATCAATTGAGGATATTCTTCTTAAACAAAACTCTACCAAATTGTAATTTTGAATACAAATATATAGCACAAAAAAAGGGGTATTCCCAGAAAAGTTAAATGTCCATAAATACAATGAAAATGAAATAAGAACAAATTCCCATTACAATGAATAGTCCACTTGTCAATCAGAAAATCTTAAAACTTTTTAGCAAATATTTATTATTAAAAATATTATACATATCTATTTTAATTATATATAATTATATAATTAATTATTATTTTATTTTAAATTCAAAACTATCTAATAACGTAATAATATAAATAAACATATACATATTTATATCTATAAAATAGATATATATAATTTTATTAATTTATCTTATTAATAAAATAATTAACCACTTGACTGATATAACGTGGATGAATCAAGACCATAGATTAGTTTTCTTCTTCCCAAAAGTATCATCCAATTATAACCCTAGTATTGTAATTAACGACCATGCACCCTCGAATTATATATATAAAAAATTGAGAAGCATATGAATCATCATCATTATTATAATCTGTGTATTAAATTATGTGTAAATTGGAAGCAAAAGCCGGCACGGACGGACATTCTCCCATGTGTACCGCTCAATTTTCGTGATTTTAATCGATATAATTGCCAAGTGTAGAGGCGGCCGTATTTGAATTTATTTAATTAATTAAATAAATACAAAGTTTGGAGGCTTTGGTTTTTTTATTTCTTCCACTAACAGCCCCCACGTCCTCCAACACGTGGCTCGCATTCCTATTGCGATGTTGTGTAGACGTTTATACACGTGTGCGTGCGTGTTTTTCAGATTTGTACATCGAAGTTCTCCTTTCATCACGTGCGCCTCACGAGCCACTAATTGTTCCCTTTTCGTCTTCTCCTTCTTAGTCGTAGAGGACGCCGTCAAGTCGTACACGCAAAGACACAACCATCCCCTAGTAATCAAAATAATATTTGGTTTTCGTAAGAACATAAAACTTAATAAAAAGTTGGAAGTTTTAGTTTGAAATGGAAATCAAAAGCACGTTGTTAGAAAATTCAAAAGAAGATAGAGAATTGGACGGTCAAGATGTGATGATAAGAGTTGGTTTTTGAAAATGGAGAGGCGTAATGAGAGAAAAGTCGGCGGGACCACTACCAGCGTGAGGGTTTAGAATTAAACCACACATCCTCCAATTACAACTAAAATTAGCAAAATTCTTATTATTATTGAGGGATTTAGAACAAAGATAATAGTCACTTTCATTTCATTTCACATTTAACCGATCCAATATGTTATCAGTCGGTCACTAATTTTTATAAAAAAGATAAATTAATTTAATGTAACGTGATCTTCATTGACCAGGTCGGCTATTCTCTAATATGAGAACCCCTAATTACCCCTATTTTCAAATGTCGTGTTTCAACCAGAAGACGAGCCTTTCAGTGTAATTATTTACAGGACCAGGGTCAATGATTATGATTATCATATTGTGACTCAGCCAGCACAGCACCTCCTAGATGGCTCACTTTTTTTGATGTGATGTGATGTGATGTGATGATCAATATATTTTTATTTACTTAAAAGAAAAAAACAAAAGGTTACAAAGGGAAATAAAGAAAAAGAGGTGGGCGGAGGTTATGATTAAATTCAAGGTGATAGGGGGGAAGAAAGCAAGAAAGTGACCCCATATCAAAGCCTATATATTATACTATTTATTTTACATAATTAAAAGTTGGAATGACTATTCGAGAATCTAGCCACAGTTAAAGCCGATCAAATTTGTAATGCTTAAGTAGATAATAATACTATTTGTAAATTTGGAACAATAGTCTAAAAATTAATGTGACAATAGCTTATTACCCAATAAATTTAGACATTAATGATGGGATGGGATGGGATGGGATACGTTTATCTTGGTTGTATCCTTTAGAGGTTAATTATTTAATTAACGTTGTAGATGCTAGTATGACATAAATGGGCTGTGAGATTGACCTACTATCATTGAATACTTGAGGTAAATAATAAAACATATTAATTAATTTTAGTAAATTTTTTTGATATTAGGGTAGGGTTGTGAAAATTGACATCATACCAGTCAAACAACAAAGATTTGAGATTATTATTATAAAATTAAGATAAATAAAATCTACTTGACTAGTCAATTCTGGATAATCACAATAAAAGCAGGCGAGTGCAATTAAATTACTATTTCCGCCATGTAGACGAACAAAAACCAATAATCAACGAGAAATTGACAGAACGATACGATAAAAAGGTAAAAATCTCATACGGACAAAATACGTAGCGGTGACGGAGTCATCGATCCCAGTTTCATAAAAAGAAAGAGAAGGGGCAGTTTTATTCCCCTTTTTCACCCCCGTCAACACGTGTCAAAACCGGTAGTTGCCGGTTGCCGGTTCCCAAACGGCCAAAAACCGACTTATTTGTGGCTGGAACCCACCATCACCTCTAATATTAAATATCCAGACGAAATAAAAGGACAAATTTTTAACTTGTCAAAAATGAGTTGGTTAAATCTTACAAACACTTCTTATATTATACATAGTATATTGAAAAAAAAAAAATCAGAAAACACTTATTCTTGTATAAAGTTTATTCAATTTTTAAATTTTCATGGTTAAGTTATAAAAATTTAAATACTCATTTATCAATTATTAAAGTTAATAAAAGAGAAATGCCTCAAATATCCTATAAAATATAAAAAATACTTTCTTAATTAAATTACCCTTTTTTTAAGGGTGTAAGCAAAATTACCCCTAATTTTAGGGTTAAAAAAATATATCCCAATATAATACCAAAACTACCATTTCTTTATTTCTTTATAAACCATATATCTTCCTTCATTTTTAACATATCCGAGAGAGATTTCTGAAAAGAGAAAAGAAATTTCGTATTCAAGATTTCGAGCCAGAACAGAAAAGTTCATGATATCAAGGTATTTATACCTACTATTATTTCAATTGTTATTATTTTATTAATAATACAATTATATGTGATATTTTATATAATAAATTATAGTGCTGTGTAAAAACTGAAATAATAAAAATTACATGGGCTATGTTGTAAATATTATAGTAGTATAGGTAAAATGATATTTTACAATAAAGGATATTAGAGGATTAGATTAGATAATATTATAGGGTAAAATGATATTTTACAATGAAGAGTGTTAGAGATATGTTTTATAATATTTGGGGTAAAATGATATTTTAGAATATAAGGCTAAATTGATATTTTCACAAATTAGTATCACATTAATCAAAATATATTAATAGTCACAATATATAATTGAATTATGAAATATGTGTAATTATATAATATAAATCTATAAATAGTATTTTTAGTCATATTATTTATGTTGAGTATATATTTTATTATAGGATTAATCTAAATGGTTGGATATGCTTCAATTAGATACAGGGGAAAATGGATCGAAATGGATGACAATGTTATAAAATATGTTGAAGGTAATAGAAAATTGATTAAAATTTCAGAACACATGACATTCGAAGAATTAATCCAAATGGTGAGCGACAAGTGTAATATAGATCGAAGGATATTTAACATTCAGTTAAGCATAAAACCAAAGCATTTTGATGATGGCATTCCAGTAGAAATTTCGAATGATAAAGATGTTGAGATTTTTAACAGTCTGTCTAACATTTTCAAAGAATGTGTTCCAGTTTTTGTAACAACTACAGTTAATGATGATAATTGTGAAGCTCAACAAGCAGATGAGAGTTTACAAGGTGGTGAGTCGATTAGTTATCCAGAAAATCAAACTATTGTTATAAAAGGAATTCAAAATATCTGGATCAATCCGAAACAAGAATTTTCAGAGGAAGATTTTGCGTATATAAATGATGTTCATGTTGATACATTATATCGTGTGAAAGAATTTCTTAATGGTAACGAAGAAAAATTTTCAGAGTGGAGTGAATTTGACGGAAAGTTTGTGCATGATATTTTAATCGAGAAATCAGAGGTTGAAGAGAAAGCACACATTAATAAAAATATCAGAGGTACAAGTAGTTTTTCGAAAACAAATATTGATGGTGGGAATGTTCGTATTAATGCATTTCATTGGCTACCTCATTCTCTTGACTAGCCATCTATATCTAGAAACTCAAGAGTGTCAAGCGATAGTGATACTCCAAAAGTTGATACATTATTTTCAAGTAAACAATATGTCATTGATACGATATGTCAAGATGCTCTTCAGAGGGGATATCAGTTTGCAATGGATAAGTCAGACATGCACAAATGGGTGGTTAAATGTGTTAACGAAGGATGTAAGTGGGGTGCACAAGTGGTTAAAGTGGGAGAAAGTGATAGTTTTGAATTATGTCGTTTGGATAACCATCACACATGTTCTAAAAACCACATATTACCTCATCATAAGCAAGCAAACGCCTAAGCTTTAGGACAAATTTTGATGACCAAATTTATATTAGTTGATCGTGTTTATCAATCAAAAGAGATCATTGCAGATATCGCTGACCGATATAAAATTGATATATCATATTCACAAGCATAGTGGGTGAGAAATTGAACACTTCAATCATTAAGAGGCACACCAGAAGAGTCGTTTATGTGGCTGTTAGAGTATTGATCCATCGTCGTCGGTGATATCCTATGACAATATTAACATTTCATATTAGTAAATCAAACTACTTAACAAAAATTATAAAGTATACAATTAACAATGTACATACCTCTAATGTCGAAACCAATGTCATAATGACATCCCCCCTCGACGTGGCCTCTTCAACACCGGAACACTGTCGCAATATTGACAACAACGAGTTAACAGAGAATCCAATATCACAAAATTAGAATGTATACAGTCGATGATATACATACATATACTTTTAGAGTCGATGTCATCTTTAGATCCCCCATTAGTGCAACTTCAAAAACATCAGGCCGCTGTCACAATGTCGACAATAACGAGTTTAGAGAAAATGAATGATCGAATATGTAAATAAGATATAATATTAACAATCAATATTATACTTACTAGAATCATCACAGAAGGTGTCGATAAAGAAACTATGTGAAGTGATTTATTATCGCTGACATCATGTAACAATATTAACAATTTATATTGATACATCAAAAAGTTACGTTCACCGAGAATAACATATGTACGTCAAAGGTATACATACATCTACTTTTGGAATTAATATCATCTTTGGATCTCCCATCGATGCAGTCTCAAAAACATCAGGCCATTGTGATAATGTCGACAAAAACTCGTTAACAGGCAAAATCAACTATTATTCAATTCAGATATAACATTTATAAATAACGTTATAATTACCTGAACTATCATAGAAAGTGTCATCGAAAAAACCTTATGCGATGATATGTCATCGCCTACATCAAAAGTCAATATATGATCTTCTTTGGATAGTCCCTTATCAAACACCTGACGCTGTGAAAATTACCCATTCACGAGTTAACAAAAGACAAAGTATTTCTAAAGTATTATTTCTAATATACTCAGAGCATTTAACACTCATATAAACAGTAGGTGGAGACGGGAATGTCGAACCCCTTCTTGATAGTCTGTCACTATTGTCTCGAGAAGACTGTAACAACATATATAATTATTATAGGGTGTACATGATTGCATATATAAATAGATAGAAAATCTAATAAATTATTAACTGTTTTACCTGTCGGATAGTATCTGTGTGATGATGAGATCGTGTCTCCTTCGTACGAGTCATCACATCCTCTATACGACTCAACTTATCCTCCATACGAGTCATTCTATCCTCAATATGACTAAACCTATCCTCAATTTTAGCTTCCAAACCAGTGAATCGATCTAAGATAAGATTCCCCATCGAGCCAATGTAGCATCAAAGTAATGAATAAAGAAATTTGGTCCACTGATAGGAGGATCATCTAACATGTGCTCAGTGGTAGAGGGCAAAGGCACGAGCTCTAGTAATATGTGCTTGTCGACAGGAGACGTAATAGGGTCGCTGATCTGATAAGGCTCGGTGAGAGAAGGCTGAACAGGAGCCTCGGTAGGAGGAGGAGCAATGATCGAAGAACTAACGTCATGAAGACTTGATGATGCATCTCTTGAGGATGCTAGGGGTGATGTGGATGAAAAATATCAACTATCTAACATCTCTATGTATCATACGATATCATCATACCAGTCTGTATCTTTTTTAACCAGAGATAAAACTAGTGGAAAATTAACATCATCCTATAATTTTTTTTTCAGTGCACTTTATTCTTATACCTTATACATATGTTAATCAATAACAAATTAATATTTACTGTATCTCCGGTGAAGATAGTTGAGATAGAATCCCATCTCGAAATGTCTTTCATGTGTCATCTCAACATTCGGGTGACTCCTAAAATCAGCGAGATATTCGCCCATCGATGTAGTGAGTCTAGTGTCTCATATATCCAAAACTGCAATTTCAACTTAAATCGGTTATTGTATATATTTACAGTTGTATTAAATCAATTATATTTTAAAGAAAAATTTTTGTTTAAATTAATAAATGCCACAATTTCCTGAAACGCTAGTGGAAATCCCATACTCTCATAATGTATAAGCTGGTTTTTCTTTTTCTTTTTCTTTTTCTTTTTCTTTTTTAGGTCGAAATCTAAAGAAATTCGGGAGATATCATCACATATGGAGCAATATGTCATCTGCCACATTCGTACTCCCTATGGGTATGCATTGAACCGATCAAGATGATCAACTAATTATAATATCTTCTGCGGAATTGTTTTCCTCAAATCACTCTCTAATAACCCTATATGAAGATAAAACAATAACGCTAACTTAACTGCATCAGTCTCGTCCTCCCCCCATAGCCTCTATTGGAAAGCACAACTCAAATCAATATATGTAACTGACTTACACCTGTGAAAATATGTTTGGAGGATCTGATCTATGGCCTTCGATAGAATATAGATATCAATATCTACCATATGACTAAATCGAAGACCTATTATAATGACAAACTCGTACGAACTGAATCTTACATCCATATCAGTAACTCGAAACTATAACTCTTCTCTTAAGGTCACCTTATTTACCGCTCTAAGGATGAAATAGTGTATTAGAACCCCACTAAATCGATTATCCTTCAAATCCAGGAAGTGTTCAAAACAGGTACATCGAAAAATTTGTAATTGTCTTTCTGTTAATAATTTTTTGATCACGACTCCCACATCTTTATATCCACGTATAGTAACTTGAGCCTTAAGTGTTTTTCAAAAGGAAATTGCATTTCATACCTGCCTTCAACCCTTTTTCTTTTTTGTTTAGCTCCCTATATCAAAATTAAATTGCGATTATATTAAATTTATATCAATTTTATATTATAAATTATTCAATTCTGTACATAGAAGCCTTATTCAAAAGAACATATATCAAATTCGAATGTTACACGTCAAAAAACCTTAAAATGCACAAATTTAAATTTGCCCCTCATATGAAAAATATCAAAAAAGATCTAAAATTTTACAAAATCTCATTCTGCCCCCTAAATCCGACCATGAGAATTCGCGTGGCGGATAACTTTGGAAAAACATAGTTTGCCCCCACCATACAAATTCGCATGTCAACCACAAGAATTCGTGTGTCAACTGCATGAATTCGTATGGTTGACTGTCACCCTTGCATGTCAACCAACTTTTCTAATTTATATTCCGTCTTACCATACGATTAAAACTTGCATTTTCACCCCTAACCACATGACTTCGTGTGGTCCATGAAGTTTGAAAAATGCACAAAACCTCCCTATCTTCGAAAAATCTCACCACACAAATTCGTGTGGTCACTGCTGAATTCGTGTGATTACATTTTACCTCCCAAACTTCGTTTTTCAAACTTCATTTCAACAACAATTAACTCTAAACCTAATCTAACACAAAAGCCCTAAGACAATTTATCAAAATCACCAACAAATCAAGCAATTTCATCAAAAATTTTAAATTAGAACCCTAATGCTAAACACCCGAATTTCATATCAAATCGCTCAAATCTTGAACCGAAATGCATAAAGAGATGACAAAGATTGTTTTACTAACCTTTTTGTCCATTTTCTTTGTCGGAAACATTGAGAAAATCGCTTGAGAAAATCTAAGTGTCGACTGCGTGAAAACGTGTATTTGAATTTACTGTTTTCGTGTGTCTGACAAAGAGAAGCATCGTTTTTGTCGATTTTGATATGAGAGACATTTTCGTCTTTGCACAAATTTAAGACATTTTTGTTTAAAATTTAAATACAAGGGCAATTTCGTTTTGCCCCCTTAACTTTGGGGCAATTTAATTAATTTCCCTTAATAAAATATGTTAGCTTTAAATGTATAATTGTTATTTAATCAATACTATTAAAAAAAATAAAAATTTATTTTATTTCTTTATCTTAATTTTAAAAATTTATAATTTTTCTTTGTTTAAATTTTGAAAAGTTATATTTTTTCTCATACAATAGTTAACTCGAAAGAGCAACAAATCATCTCCAAAGACCTTGTTAACTCAAAAGTAAAAATTTATGCTTTGATTGCCTTCTCTTCCCAAGATTAACAACGTTCTTTTTTAAGTGTTCTATGTCACTCTTGACAACAAATGAATCAAAGAATGGTCAAATCTCACGAATCGATCAAAGATGGATCATCAAATCAAATTTATGCACTTAGTCAAATCAACTCTAAACAAAGACAAGCAAATCGACTTTAGACGAAGACAACTTATGTTTAAATGCCCTTCATCTTCATCAAATTGAAGCTAACAAAAATAGCTTTTGTTCGACCAAGATTCAATTGTTCTTCTTCAACTTGTCTATCACGAGAGTGACAGAGTGATAGAGAATGTTGGAGAAAGAATGTCATTGGTCTTGAATAGAGAAGACCGTTGGAGCAGAAAAAGAAGGTCGTCGAAGCCAATTTGTTGCCCTTTTAAGTTAACCCTAACAAGAGAGAAAATGTAATTTTTCAAAATTTAGGTTGGAGAAAAATGGTTAATTTAAAATTAAGATAGAAAAATAAGATAATTTTTTTTTAATATTATTAGTTAAATGATAATTATACCTTTAATACTAACAGATTTTGTTATTTTTAACTATTGATAGATAAATATTTAGATTTTTAAAATTTAGTAAATAAGAGTTTAACAATGAATTAAACCTTGGGCAAGAATAAGTTTTCGGCCTTAAATAAAGCAAAAACCTTATACTTTTGGAGTTAAAATTTGGCTACAAAATATTACTTTAGGAAAATTAATTAATGTTATTTAAGTTAGAAATAGAGCGTCAAAGCATATCGTTTACGTAGTGAGTAAAATAAAAATATTGGAATTAAATTTAAAAGAATATAAAAAAAAAAAAGTTTAAGATAAGAGAGGTAAAGGGGCCGTAGAAGATTTTGTTCTTGAAAGCCCAAAAAAAAAAAAAAAAAAAAAAACACACCCCCAGAGAAGTGCCTCTAATTTGCAGAGAGAATCTGAAGGTCTACTAATAGAGAGAACAAGAACGAACAAGAAGAACAGAAAGAGTTAATTATATTGTGTGTATAGAGAGAGAGAGAAAGAGAGACCAATTGTTAAAAATTGAAAATTCCAATCAAGTCCTTCTTTACTTGTTATCCAATCCTCGTAAGTCCCTTTGCATTACTATTGATTCCCTCTCATTTCTTTTTTAACATTTTTTTCTTTCGTTTCTTTGTTTTTGTTTTGTTTAATAAAGGAAAATTAGCGGATAAGTTTTTTTTGGGTGTGTTTAGTTGTAGCCAGATCTCAATTAATCAGATTTTTCTTCTTCTAAATCATGTGGATTGACCTTCAAATTCGATTCTTTCTGTGAATTTTTGATTTATTGTAGTATTAAAAGCAAAGTGAAATTCATAGTTAATGTTTGGAGTTCAGAGATCTGGATATTCATTTCCTTTTGTTTTCAGCTATTCTCTAATATATATATATATAACAAAAAGTGTTAATTTGGATTATTTTCATACAAAACTAAAGGGAGCTGATTGGAGATTTGTTTTGTATACTCAATATGGATCATTGGTGCATTTGATTCAGATCAGTTATCATTTGATATAGAGCTAAAAGGCTAAGCTTTTTGAACTGGCGTTTCCTGGGTTTCATTACCAGTTATTAACAATTAACAATCTATGGTTAGGTTGTGTTTCAAAAGTAGAAAATCAAAATTTTCATACAATTTTCTTTGACTTAGGTTGGTTCACTGTTTCAACCGCGTTTTTGGGGAGTTTGAGGTGTTGAATTATCAAATTCCTTTGCCCTCGGTATTTTGCTGTTATTGGTGTTAGTGACTAAGAAGGAACTGAGGGCTGTGCTGTTGTTATTCGGTGATCCCGTGAGAACTGAAACGTCATGTTCGAGGGTCGTTACTTGCTGAGTTCGAGGAGGGAGATAACTAACTTGTGCCAGCTGGAAACCAAGTGGACTTATATGATCTGCAAGGTGGACCGAACTGGTAAACGACCATTAGAAATTGATGAGGAAGATGATTGTTATCACCAAAGTAACAAGTCCTTTAAGCTATCTGGTTCCCATGGAACAATACAGGGAGCTTCTCAAGAGCAATCTGATGAGCAGCGATCCTGTGCTGGGGATTCGTCAGATTCACATTCACTTATCCACTCAATTGGCCGAGACAACTCCATTAGTTGTCTCATTCGGTGCTCAAGGTCTGACTATGGTTCCCTCGCATCTTTGAATCGGAATTTCCGGTCCTTGATTCGGAGTGGGGAGTTGTATAAGCTGAGGAGGTTGAATGGTGTGGTCGAGCATTGGGTTTATTTTTCTTGTCATTTACTTGAATGGGAGGCCTTTGATCCAATTCGTCATCGGTGGATGCATTTGCCCAGGATGGCTTCAAATGAATGCTTCATGTGTTCTGATAAGGAATCTTTGGCAGTGGGCACTGAGTTACTTGTATTTGGTAGGGAGCTAGCGTCCGGAAATATATCCTATGTTATATATAGATATAGTATTTTGACAAACTCATGGTCTTCAGGGATGAGAATGAATGATCCAAGGTGTTTGTTTGGTTCTGCTAGCCTTGGAGAGATAGCGATTTTGGCTGGTGGATCTGATTTGGGGGGAAATATTTTGAACACTGCTGAGATGTATAATTCTGAGACTCAAACTTGGAAGTCACTGCCCAACATGAATAAACCAAGGAAGATGTGTTCTGGGGTATTCATGGATGGGAAATTTTATGTTATTGGAGGAATTGGAGGAGCTGATTCAAAGCTTCTTACATGTGGGGAAGAGTTTGATTTGGAGACGGAAACTTGGACTGAAATTCCTAACATGTCTCCTGCCCGTGTTGGTGCTACAAGGGAAAATGATAGACCTGCATCTGGTGAGGCACCCCCCTTGGTTGCAGTAGTAAATAATGAACTGTATGCTGCTGATTATGCTGACATGGAGGTGCGCAAGTATGACAAGGTGAGGAAACACTGGTTTACAGTGGGAAGATTGCCTGAAAGGGCAAACTCATTGAATGGTTGGGGTCTAGCATTTAGAGCATGTGGAGACCGACTTATTGTCATTGGTGGACCTAGGACTTCTGGTGAAGGCTTTATAGAGCTAAATTCATGGGTTCCCAGTGAAGGACCTCCACAGTGGAACTTGCTAGACAGAAAGCAATCCGGTAATTTTGTCTATAATTGTGCCGTGATGGGTTGCTGAAGGGTTGGAAATTGTTGGCACCATCCAGACTGTGGTGGTGCTGCTTCTACAGGATGTACAAGATTGGTTTGCCCTCAATACAAGATTCTTGCTAATGGGTAATTTTCCCTTTCTTTCTTTTCTTATCTTTTCCCATTTGGGTGGGGGAGGATGGGGAAGAGTTTCACATTTTACTCAAGATTTAATGAAATGTTTTATTGGAAGGAGCACTTGAGCTTTTTATTTCTTTTTCCAAACTTTATTCAAAATTTCTTCCATTAAATTTGTGTCTTCCTCCATTTTTAGTCACATGAAAAACTTGCAGAGGTTGGCATTATGTAGCACAGGAATAGGTTTAATAATATGAAGTACCAACACATTGATAGGTTGTCATTAGAGTTTGCTGAAGCTTTTTTATGAACACAGAACTAGTATTTGGGTTTCATGATCCTTAATTTTCTTGGCATTGTTTTCATTGAAGGAAATAAGTTCTGGGAGGTTGTCATATTGGATGCTGGCATGTGTACTGATTACATTTTACCTTGCAATTGATGGGCTATATATTATGAGCATTTTATTTCTTCTCATGTATCCTTTTGGAACCCGCAATTAATTTTAACTTTTTTTTTCTCAGTTGTTTGTACTGATTTATTATTTGCCCCATTTTTTGCAATTGGGTCAAATACCTTGTTTACCCATAAATGATCGATCATTTCTCATAAAAGCCCTTTATTGATTGATATTTTGAGTGCCATGTAGTATTTTCTTATATTTCTTGATTATGTGTAAGGCTGCACTAGATGCTTAAGACGTTTGGACGTTCATAAATATTGGCAAATGAAAATTACAGTAGTCTACTTTCTTTCTGTTCTGTTGATAGCATTAGCTGGAGAAGCTAATAGTTAAATGGTTTGATATATCTACTAACAAAATCAATGAAACTGTAGTTTAGCATATTCAGTAATTCAGTTGGGAGAACAGAATAAATTGTTTAGATCATTTAATTTATCTGTTATTCATAACCTTTTTTAAAACCGCTTGATGATGAATCTGATGTAACCTCATTTTATGTTGATTTTTTGGGCTTCACATTTTGAAGTATTTGAACGACAACCAGAACATTTGTTCCAATTCTTATATTGTTATGCATATGGTGTATGTGGGATGTGGGGAGACCATGTGCTTGGTTTTTAGTTGAGTGTTTAAAGATTGTTTAAAGATTCTTAGAAATCTAGTTAAAAGTAGATGCTGTCAAGTGTTTATTGGTTTTTTGAGAAGAGTAATGCTATAAGCATACACTTTTGAGTATACAATTGGGTACACAAATAGTATGTCATTATATAATTGACTGTTATTTCATTTTTAATTCAAAATCATTCAATTACATGATGATACATTTTATGTATATCCGATTTATACTTAAAAGTATGTGTACATAGTTTTATAGTTTTGAGAAATAACTATTGTTCATTATGCATACATTATCTATAAGAGAACATTTTTCTTTTGACAAAAAATCATTTGTGAAATGTTGCATGTTCATTTCCAAATATTTTATTGCCATTACTAATTATGACAATAAGTTATTGTATAACATTTTATGAACAAATATTGAAACATTTTGCTTTTCAGGGATGTTATGAGGGAAACTTTGAAAATCTCAATATTGTATTTTATTAATAATATAATATTGTGTTTCTAGCATCATTAAGTAATTTTGTTGAAATCTGTTGACGAATAATAGGAGACCCTTGGCCAAACTGATATCATATGAAATGAATATCAGATGGTACCATGACTGAAAAAATCAACTGTCTACTTTTGAGAAGCATTTTAGCTCAAAAAATAAACTTTAGGCATGTATGCAAATGAGCTGTGCCAAATCCTTGGGTATTGTGTCTCGAGTTAGATTTAGCTTTAAAATTGAAGCTCAAGTTTTGTTTGTAACATCTTTAAAAAAAGTTTGTTCTCAATATTTTCTAGTCAATTGGAGTTTGAGTTGGAATTTGATCGATACAAAATTTTCTTGAATCTTTTTGATAGAATACTGTTTGTATCATGTATGCTTAATTCAGTTAATGTTTTATAAATAATTAATTTAATATCTATAAAATGATGATCATACATGACGATTATCTGTCTGCAGTCCGCGTGTGTGATTATACATCTGTATGTGCTTGGCTAACTAGTTTAACTTGAATCCAACCCGTTCTTTTTAGGTTTGACCTCTAAAATTAAGCAAACCCTAGTACCAAGTTTGAGCTTGGTTTACTCATAATGACATGTCTCCAATGTAACTCTTATCAAATTGATTAATAGCTTGGTTCATTTGCATGCCAAGATTTAGGAATCCCTGCAAGGTGCTAATTGATATTTGAACATGAAGTTTGCTGTTTTGCAAATGTAATTGGCAGAAGCGCCTATGCACTATCATTACCGTGCAAAATGACAACGTTTCGTGTATTGTTTATGTAAAAATTGCTTCTGGAATCAGAGGGTTTTTTTTTTTTTTTGGGATTTTCAAGATAATGGTCCCCAGGTTTAGAACTACAAGAGGCATAATTCTCTGAATAATTGTATTAGAGCTAGTTCTTGGTTGGGGGCTGGGGAAACAGGCTGTGTTTGCTTGGTAGATGCTGTGCTTTAAATTATGTAGAAAACCAGAAAACATGGGAAAGTCGTTAAAAATATCAAATTGTGGTTATGGATTGAATTGTGTTCATTACTTTCTTTCCAAAGCATGCACATAACACCCTATGTAATATTTTTCTAGATGTATTTGTATTGTTTACTTACGTGGAGAATTACGATAGTTGCATGTTGTTTAATTATGATTTTCTTTTCTGTGCATTTTCCTGGCATTGTGAGCATATTTTTAAATACATATTTCATGAGGTCACAGATATTTAAGGAGCTGTAAGCTTTAGTCCAATTTTGTCATTGAACCCTTTTTTGTCTCAGTGGATGTGAATTTAGTCTGAATTCTGTTGCCATATTGAATGATCTTGGTGGTGTAAGTATTTGCAATTTTTTTTAGGAAGGGTAATCTAGTTGAAATTGTTAGTAGCTTAAAGGTTCTATTATATGCTAAATTCAATATAGTATTTTTCATAAAATTGATATGGATGCTTGTTACTGCTAACATTTAAATGCATATGAACTACCTTTGGCTGAAACCTTGTACTGAAAACTTTATTCCAAAGTATTTACATGGGCAAGCAAAATTGAGTTAGCTGTCTCACTTTGCTTGCATGTTTCTTGGCAATATTTTAACTCCTTATTTACCAAAGATTAAAACCTATCAGCTTTCGAAGATTTGCATGGTATTAGCATAGAACTAAATTTGAAGTTATGATAGGGAAGAGTATGAAGTTTATGAGTGACCCAGATCAGTATTACATGATTTGAGGTATAGCTTATTTGGGAATTCATTTATGTTTTTCAAGAAAAATTGGGTAAGATATTTAAAGGATGACTGAGTGGGGTAGGTTGCTTCTTCTATATACGGTTACTTTATAATCAAAGAGATGATGATTGGAACCTACTAACTTTTTGCTTCGGTTTTGTTGTCAGAATACTTGTGGAATGAATTGGTGTGTTGTTTGGTTTTAGGGCATTGGTGAAATGAATTTGCCATTTACAGTATTTGGTTGGAGTTGGAATCAGATTCAGTGGCTGCCTTGTAGTTGTAGTAGAGGTGTTCAAAGCTCATCCTCAGCCTTAAAAAAGCTTCATGATATTTAACAAATTCGAATTTATGACCAAACATCTCGCATAGTTGGGGTCTATTCTTGCCAAAGTAGCTGTAATTATAGTCTTGTTTTGGTGCCAACACAGATTCTCTCTCCTTAAAAGCTGGTATTGGTGAAACAAATGTGTCAAATTTAGTAGGGACAATATCATGGCTACCCGTTAGGTTCCCAAATTTATGGTTTTTAGATGGCTTTCGTACCCTAACTAAAACATGTCCATGAATATTTGGTTGTTTGTTGAGGGAAAACGGTAACTTTGGTCTATAACCTAATAAAAATGTGATGTAAATGAAATGCAGTTTAGGAACCTTTCAATAAGGCAAAAGAGTATTTGTGATGCGTTTTCAAATGTTAAAGATTTTATTATTATTTAATTAAAAGAGGGAAAATTATTACCCTACTGATAAATTTGGAATAGGAAGTTTATGACCCTAATTAGATGTTTACAACTGGATTCATTTTGGGCTTTTTATGTAGTTAACCAAATACTCTACTTTCTGATTGGTTGTCAAAGGGCACCTTTGTTAAATTTATTTATTGTTCTGCAATTAGACATATATATTTTTATCTGTTTCAATCTTTATCGGTCCAACAGTGCTTTTAATCTTACTTTATTTGTTTGCCATATTTTTTATCTTATTCTACAATTTGACATGAATGGCATCCTAATAGAATGAATTATTTCCCAAATGTGATTAGGTTGAAATAGCACTTGGAAACACTATTTTGGGTATCTGCTAAACTTTAGAAACTTTGAAACATAACAATGAAACTAACCTTGCGTGGAAAAAGGTGGTTCTGATTGTGGTAAAGGCTCCCTTCTTCTCCATTTTTATATTTTTGGCCTCAAACATGTCAGTGTTGCATCATCTACCACTAAAATGTTTCTCTTGTGATTAAGAATTGAATATGATGCCAATAGGTATGCATAATTTCACTTTTATATATTAATAAAAAAATTAATTAGACCCTAATATTAGTAAAACTGGTGAAACATTAAAACTTTAAAGATTAAGGTTTGGATTCGAGTTTCTATTATGTTTATAAAACTTTAACTTATTTGGTGCTATAATTATAGGTTCGGTTACTATGTCTCAGGTTTATCCATCCAATAAATACGGGCGGAGTCCCGGTTATAAAAAAAAAATTTGATTATAGTTTATGAATAAATAAAACATAATATTAAGACCATTAATTGTTAACACAGCAATGAAGGCAAAAGCAGACAATATATATACTCCTAAACTAAAATGCATGCAACCAATTACAATTATAATTAAATTTATATTAATTTATGTGGCAAGTGGTTGAACCACCTTATTTACAACTAAATTTTCATGCTTTGTGACCCACCTTTCCATTTTTGTTTCTTTTACGTAAGAACAACACAAACATTTGATAATTAGAAGACGTTTAGTTTAGATAATATTTTATTACTAAAATAGAAATATTACTTTGAAGATAAATTACTTAGAAAATTATTGGGTATAAATGATTATTATGTTTGATAAAATTTAGTAGTTATAAATAATTATTGTGTTTGGTTAAATGTAATAAAAGATTATTAGTAAATTATTTTATTTAAATATCCTTGAATATAATTATTTTTAAATATTTTTTATATTATTTGTCATATTAATTAAAAATAAATTTATTTTTGTCTCAAAAAATTAATAAATAATAATAAATTATAATAAAATCAAGATAACTTTGGTAATCTTTAAATACCTAAGGTGAAGGTGGTAATCAGATTACCACCTATATTACCTGTCACGTCAGCATTGGTAATAGAAAATTACTGTAATATTTTATTACAGACAAACTAAACAAGGGAATAAAAGATAAATTACTAAGATAATCTTCAAAAACTAGAATCAAACGGCCCCTTAAGAGTTAAGATTTTAATCCCAAGATTCATGGCTTTCAGTTTATCAAGATTAAGTTCACTTGCCACATGCCCCTTTCTTCTTCTTCTTAATCATTGCTAATTAAGTCTAGTCTTCCCATGCTCCCTCTCGATCTTTTTCATCGTAATTATGTTACGTTACAAAACCAAGTGACAGTAATTTCAACTATTAAGAATAATTTTATTATTGGTTATCGATTTGAATTAATTTGTTATTAGTCAACAACCTTAATTAATTGTATTCAACCAAAGCAATCCACGTGATTTGGATATTCAATCTCCATAAGACATGCAATTAATTAGAATTAAAAAAAAAAAGAGTTTGGATTGAGGCATTCGTTCGGCGAGCATGGGATTTGTTGTCTTGTTTGTAAGCCAGCCAACCCAACGTCCTCCTAGAGGAATCACTGTGAAACAAGATTGTATATGGAAATGCCTGCTCCAAGTGTAGGTGTGGATTTGATATGAGTTAAGCAAAGTTTGAGGCCGGTTTGAATTCAAATTGAATCTATAATATCCAACTCAAACTTGAACTTGAGTTTGAGTTTGTACGTCATGGGTTTAACGATAATGCATATATTCATCCTTGTTCATGCACGGTTAACTCTTCATGGGCAACTTTGGCCGTGCCTTGGTGTACAATCATACGTGTTCGAGTGCATAGACATACACTCTTTTGTCGTGTATGACTTCCTTATGCACGAGTTTCTCTAGTTGTGATATTACATAAAGGCTTACCTGTCTTTATGTACGAACGTACGTCCTTTTCTCATGAATGACCACCTTGTTCTTCTTCATGATTGTGGTAAGTTCTTGAGGGTAATTTTATCATTTTACTTCATGAATGGTTGTACAACCCTTTTGTATGATTGTCTTTGTGACCTAGTCTACGTGCCATGGATGGAAGTGTGTGTCCTCATATGAGTATCTACTGGTCATTAATAAACCTTAAGGTATTACATGTATAAGTGTGCATACTTTCATGCATGGTCGTACGTGACATTAATATCGTAAAATTTCATGCATGTCATGGTCATGCTTATCCTTGGGATGATCATGCATGCATGTCTGTAGTCCTATTTTCATGCTATTTCGAATAAGGCTTTGCATCAAGTACAATCCTAAAGTTACCTCATGATTTCTATCATGTTTCTATCATCCTAGAAGCACAATTTAAGTCTTACCATGCAAGAGATCTTAACAAAGTATCAATACATCCAAAATATACAATATTACAACCAAAACATATGTTCAACTTTTCTGTTCATACAATCACATTAATTCCATAACATGCTTGTGTTCACATATTGTCATCTCCACATAAGGATCATGTTTACTAGTTCATATTGTTTCATTAAATCACAACTATAGTGGTGCATGGAAACTCATCATAATATAAATCTCAGAATCTTGGCACAAACAAGACACACAAATCCCTTCACTTAACCGTTGAGTGTGTAATTTACACTTATTTAGTGTCCAGTCATTAGGTTTTTTGGTGCATTTTAGTTAAAGTATTGTTAGTTTTATTTAATTTTATGTTTATTTCATGATATTTCCTCATTTTAGTTAGATTTTGTTAGTTTAATTTGATTTTATCTTAATTTCATGATAATTCAATATTTTGTGATTTTTAAGAATATTTAGTGCAGATTTGAAGGCTACTAGAATGAATCTAGAATGAATTTGATAGATTGCACATAATCAAATAGGATTTCTTAATGCAGGTAGGATTTTCTAATGCAAGCAAGATTAATTCCTAAAACAGGCAGGGCTTTCCTAATATAGGGAGCTAAAACAGGAAACTAATACAAACATATTTGACAAAATCTACAGGATCCTAGTATATCTAAGATTCCTAGATACATGCTAGCTGTCAACCCTAAGCTATTTAAAGACATGTTTCATGCAAAATATTAGTTCTTTTCTACCTTTTCAACCTTCTAGCTACCTAAGACTCATTAGAGATCAAAGATTCAATACAAAACCTCTAGATTAAGGGCAAGACTTACAAATTTTTCACTAAGAATTAAGAAGATCAAGCTTAAGCATTCTACCAAAATTTCTAAACTTCATCTTCTTTTTCTTTTATGCATTATGAATTATTTTGAATTATTAATTCGTGTTTTTGTAATTATTAATATAAGTGGCTAAATATATTTTCTAGGGATTATGAGGGATCATTTGATCCCCATAACTATATAGTTGCTTTTATTATTTGTTTAATAAAATTTATGATGTTGCTTTTGATTTAATAATTAGAAAATAAAATCTTGTGTGATGTTAATGGCTAGATATCATACATGTTTTTAGGTTGATGTAGGTTATCAAAAGATAGGTACACAACTAGTTAATATAATTGTTAAACCTGGAAATCTAAGTCTAGAGATAAATTAAAATCTTTGTGGAGTCATTGAATGTCACAAAACTTAATAGATTTACATTAACTGAGTACCATGAGAATAGGTATATGTTTAATGTTTATAGGCCTAATCTACCTCGAGAGAGGAATTAGGTAAAATAGGATAATGAACCATCAAAACACTTCAAAATCATTAGTTACTTAAAACTATAAGCACTACTAGTTATATGAGATTGATAGTAAAATCTTAACTCCTAGATCTATTGAATAGGTAGGAAAGATCATTAGATAGATTATTTAATATCTAGCCTTAGATTAATTTAATTAATTAGGTTTAGTTTAATATTCCATTAGCATTAAGTTCAGTTACCCTAGCTGAAAAAAGTTGCAAAACAAACTAATAGTTAACTCCCAATCCTTGTAGGATTGATATCTATTATATTACTTGATGACTTGTGCACTTGTGAATGAGACATAACATTAACTTGTTATCATTTCTATCTAGTAAGAATACTTGATGACTTGTGCACTTGTGAATGAGACGTAACATTAACTTGTTATCATTTCTATCTAGTAAGAATAACCATAAGACTGATAATATAGTAAAACATAAATCTTTTACTTACTTGGATGCCTTACTAGTTGTTCTGTTGTTGCTCAACACCTTTTGAATAACTTAGATTCCACTTCCTCTGACATCAAAACTCTCAATTCCACCAAAAAATACACAATTAAATTTTCTAAATAATGCAATTATCTTAAAAGTTGACCATATTTTTCTATTTCTCTCAAGGGGATAAAGATATGTAAAAAAAACTATGGAATGAAATCTCTCAAGATACAATAACAGACTGCATAGGCATGCATCCTAGGCATGGAAACTCATACATCCTTTTAAAAGAGATATTGGTTGACGAAAGAATTAAATTTCATGTAACTATGATATTATAAAAGCTTGAAAGATGTTTGTTGATACTCTATTGTCTGGGTGGCTATGACACTTTGCTAGAGGCCTATGTTAGTTGTTGTCTGAATTCAACCCAAATTCAAACATTACCAGTTTGATAGAGAGTTTACGGGTCATACATATATAGGGGTTGATTCAAACCTAGAGATAAGAATAATTTGATGACAATCTTGGTGTTTAGGGAAAAGTAAGAAAGATGTGAATGGACCAAGTTTCCCTGTTAGGTTGAAAGATTCGGTTTGAAAATGCCTTGATTGAAGTACATGACCACGTGTACTTGATGGCGTTGATGCCGACCATTCATAGCATGGCACGGTTGTACCATGCCTCATGAAAGCTTGGCATGACTAGACAAAAATTGTCCAAGTCGTAAATGCCTGAAGGAAATGCATATGAGGCACAATTGTATGCCACCGGTGCATGTCCCTTTAGCGTGTGTAAAGTTGGAATATAATTAAATTAGGATTACTGTGCACACACATATACATATGTACGTGTGTGTGTGTTTTATTTTCGTTAAACATCTATCACACATAATATATATACAAATTCATGAAAACCTAAGTGACCGTCTTGGTTTTTTGAAATTCTCTTTTCTTGTAAACACACTATTAGTCTTGCTGAAAAGCCCTAGTAGCCTTTTTCCTAGACAACCTCATGTGTTTGGGCTTTACATGGATACCAAAGCGTTGCCTCACGAGGGTTGAATAACTTCGTTTCTTTACCACATGAAGACTTGGAGGAGTCACCAATGCAAGTATAAACACTAAAAAACCCTTTTAGTGTTTTGTATGTTTATGATAAATATGTTTTAAATTAGGTATCTTGGTCAGGGTTTTAGGATTATTTGATTTATATATATATATATATATATATATATATATATATATATATATATATATATATATATATATATATATATATATATATATATATATTTATTTATTTAATTTCGTTGCGTTGCTGATTATTGACGCCTTAAAACCCTATAGTGGTATTAGAGCCATCATTTAGGCATATTTTTATGAAAATTATATTTGCTTGTTTTGATTATTTTACCTATTGTTGCATGTAATTAAATTAATCAAAACTCTAAAAATTGGTAAAAATGATTTGCAATTATGTTGCCACATGATTTGTAGAGTTTTGTGAACAACGTAAACGTGTGTTAAATTATCAAGTAACAATTTATAATTGTTTTATTTTAGTTTTGTTATTTTTTGCAAGTTGAATTAAGGTTGAAAGTTGTTTAGCCAGTGTGGCTACGATTTACATATTGTATTTCCTCACCCAAGTGAAGGCTTATCGAGAGCAAAAGTTTTTTGATTTTTTTATCACTAGAAAATCTAAAAGACTCATTTGGAAAACTTTTTATGAATGGAGGTACCATCTGAAGAGAACTTACTCCAAAGAAGAGGTCATGGCTACACTAATTTTGGTCCAACTGTGACACTCACTTGGTGCTTAGCACTATAGGTGTCATGACTGAACCATCTTTCAATTTTGTCCACACATGACACATCATGTCTGTGGGCTAGGATAGACATCACAATTAGACCAAATTGGATAATGGTCCAGCCATGACCCATCGCGACACTTTGCCACGTGTGTACAATGTAAGACTGGACCCTTTTTCATTTTGGTCCAATCATGCCTCTTTGTGTCTTCCACATGATTGCATTCCAATTGTGCGCTAATCAGACATCTTTCTCGAATTTTGATAAATTTTAGAAGCACGACTAGAAGTCTTGCCTGCACGACCAATAAAATTGAGAATAACGATTTGGTTTTATTTTGTTAGATTTGGATCGAAGTGAAATTTTCTTAAGCTTTGGGGTTGAATAATAGTTTTACAAAACTTTAAAGACCAAAATTAAATTTTACACTGGCTAAATAATAATTAAAATTTAGTTTTAACTGGATGTATATGTATGAATGTATGTATGTATGGTGCCCAATATGCAGCCAAAGAACCAATGTGAATTCTTTTTTAATTTTATTTCCTTTGGGTTGTTATTCTGAAATAGGGCCTATATGCCCTACCTTAATCCCCCTTCTTCTTTAGTTTAGATTGTTATTTTATTTTCTTAAAATCATATAACTAGGAAATAAAGTCATGTAATTATTGAAGATTGAAAGTGAAAAGACTAGTCAAACTCTTTTTGGCTTGAGGGGCTTGACATTAGTTATGGTTGTGTGCTGACATATTTATTTTTACGTTTTTGTATATATGTGAATGGTTATATTTTGCAAATATCACCTAACAAGTTGTTTTAATCTGATCAGACTAATTGATTAAAAACCCTTAAATTAAATATTAAGTCTAAGATTAAATTGGTGTCTTCTAATATGATACCTTAATTAAGTCCTTATTCGTTGGAACCTTGTTTGCTAAAGCTAAGGGTAAAATTCTACCAAGTGAAAAATTAGGACATGTTCATATTGGGTCTGACTTAACTAGTGTACTTTTCTTGTTTGCTAAAGTGAAGGTGAATATTGGAGGCATGAGTAGGAAATGCATTTGTCGATGTAAGGAGATATATAGTATTTACCTTATTGATACTAAAAGTCACATTTGAGATCACATGATTTGTTGGGGTAAAATCTAGCTTGAGATCATGGGCTTTTGTTGATTAATTTGAAATTTACCTATTCAATTAATTCGAATTTGTTCACTAAAGTGAAAAGGAGAGTTACTGCGATAGGATCTCGATTCATTAGAAAGTTCATCAAAATTTTTCAAGTGCAATTGTAAAGGTTATAGGCTTAAGGAAAATAGTGAGAGCATTTTAATTATTAAATCAATAATTAAATTGAATATTAATTAAGAATAAAATTATTAATTCTCTTATCTATAAATTGTAGATCACATAATTACCATGTCCAGCCTAATATGTTGATCAATTCTTAAAAAGGAAAATAGGCTTACTGGAAGCAACTTCATTGATTGGTACATAAATCTTTGATTTATTCTATGTCATTAGAAAGGGTTGTATATCCTTGAGGGGTCATTGCCCCATAAGCCTAGTCCTAATACTACACAGGAGAAAAATGATACTTTTAATAAGTATCTTGATGACACTATGAAAGTTCAATCTGTCATGCTGACTTTCATGCCACTTAAGCTTAAAACACAACATGAAGAAATGGATGCTCTATCCATACTTGCACATCTTTAAGAGTTATATGGCATTTGTACGACAGTTGAATGATATGAGGTGTCAAATGCATTATTTAATCACAAACTCTCAAAGGGAAGACAAATTGGCCATTATATGGTCAAAATGATTGGCTAATTAAGTGGTTTGCAAGCTTGGGCTTCATCATAGACAATGAGTTTGCCATTGACTTGGTGCTAAAATCTTTCCCTAAATCATAAGCTAATTTCATCATGAACTTTAACTTAAGCGAAAAGGAGAAAACCTTTGAAGAGTTGCTACATATGCTTAGGCAGGCTAAATAAAAGGTATGAAAGGTAGCTTTGACTAATGTGCTTGTGATTAAAGCCTATGCATCTAGATCCAAGGCTAAGGGCAAAGACAAAACCAAGGCTAAACCTAAGCCCAAAACAAAGAAGCAACCGAATGCTAATACTCAACCAACAAATGGTGTGAGAAAAGGAAAGGTTGTTTGCTTCTACTATGGTAAAGCTAGTCAATGAATGAGACATTGTAAGGCCTTCTTAAAGAACAAGAAGAAGAAGACAGTTGAAGCCTTTACTTCAGATACGTTTGTCATTGAGATAAAATATTCTCTTTGTTCATCATAGGTTGTAGACATAGGATGTGGTTCTCTTATTTGTTCTGATATGCAAGGATTACAATTGAGTAGATTGCTCGCCAAATGAGAGATTGACCTATATGTTGGAAATTGGGCACGTTTTGTTACATTAGCTATAAGGGTTTGCCTACTAGGCTTGTTTTAGGGTTAGATAATTGTTATTATGTTTCTTCTGTTTTTAGAAACTTAGTTTTCATGTCTATTTTAGATAGGGAAGGATATTCATTTTTTATTGCTGGTGGTACTATAACCATTAGCTTGAATAATATTCTTTGTGGAATAGCTGAATTTCGTAATGTTTTATATATTCTAAAGCTAGTTAATGAAATTCTCAATATGCAAAGCAATAAATAATTAAAGTCAAATAAGTTGAATACCATTTATTTGTGGTAGTACAAGGTAGGCCACATAAGACCAAAACATATATTAAGGCTTCTTAAACAAAGAGTCTTGCAATCATTTGATTTATAGTTTTATGATGAATGTGAATCATGCCTATTAGGTAAGATGGTTAAAACACCTTTCACTAGACATAGTGAAAAGGTGACTGAACTATTAAGGATTATTCATAGTGGTGTCTGTGGGCCTATGATAGTGCATAGTAGATATAGGAAAGCCTATTTTGTCATATTTACTGATGACTTTAGTAGATATAGCTATGTATTTTGGATGAAACATAAGTCTGAATGCTTTGATAAATTCAAAGAATTCAAGAACAAGGTAGAGAAGCAACTTGGGAACTAAATTAAAATCTTTCATAGTGATCATGGAGGTGAATACTTAAATGTTGAATTTACAGGATACCTAAAAGAACATGAGATAATCTCTCAACTCATTCTTTTTTGGTACACTATAGTATAATAGTGTATCTAAATGAAAGAATAAGACCTTGATAGAAATGGTCAAATCTATGATAAGTTTTACCGATTTACCTATATCTTTTTGAGGTCATGCCCTAGAGCTTACTACCTATACGTTGAATTGTGTCCTATCTAAATCTATGGATAAAACTCCATACGAGTTGTAGACTAGGTGAAAGCCCAATTTAGATTACTTAAGGATTTGGGGCTATAAAGCTTGTGTCAAGAGATTAACTTCGAACAAGTGGAGCACTAAGTCTGAAAAGTGTATCTTTGTAGGGTACCCAAAGGTAATTAAGGGATACTACTTCTACCACATAGAGGACCAAAAAGTCTTTGTTGCTTGTACGGATTGTTCCTTAAGAAGGAATTCATTCTTAAGAGAATCAGTGGGAAAAAGGTGAAACTTAATGAAATTCTTATACCATAAGATACCACAAATATTAGACAAGATGATGTGCCATCATAGATGGTTGATCACAATGAGGAAGTTCTTTTATCCTGAAAGGAATAACCTCAGAGCACACAAAAGATATATAGGTCTACACAAGTATATTGCAAGCTAATAAGATTTGTTTTCTTATGACTTAACATGATAACGTACTAGTCATTTCTGATTAAAAGCCAAAGAATTACGATGATGTTGTTTGAGATCCAAATTCTAAGAAATGGTTGGACACCATAAAATCTAAAATAAACTCTATGTATCATAACCAAGTATGGACTCTAGTGGATACACCTAAAGTGGTAAAGCCTATAGGGTGTGAATGAGTTTTCAAAAAGAAAACTAACATGGAAGGTAACGTGCATACCTATAAAGTGTGATTGCTTGCCAGAAGTTTCATAAAAGACATGACATTGACTATGATGAAACCTTTTTGCTAGTTGTTTTGCTTAAGTATGTTAAGACTATGCTTTTTATAGCTACGTACTATGACTATGAAATCTTTTAGATGAATGTAAAAACTACCTTTTTGAATGATAACCTTGTAGAGAACATCTATATGGCATAACCTCCAAGTTTCATTCTTGCTAGATAAATAGATAAAGTATTTAAACTATAAAAGTCTATTTATAGGTTTAAGTAGACATCTAGAAGCTAGAATATTTGTTTCGATGAAGTTGTTTATGAGTTTAGTTTTATCAAAAACGAAGAAAGTTGTGTGTGTATAAGAATGTTAGTGGGAACGTGATTATATTTCTAGTATTTAATCGATGACATCTTGATTATTGAAAATGATATACCAAACTTGTAATCAATAAAGGCTTGGTTATCCAAGTGCTTCTCCATGAAAGACTTTGAAAAAATAGTTGATATTCTTGGGATTAAAATATATTAAGATAGAAAGCGTAGACTGTTGGGTCTAAGTCAAAACATGTATATAGATAAACTATTAACGAGATTTTTTTATAAAAGAATCCAAGAAAGGATTTCAGCCCATGTCCCATGGTATATATATTTCAAAATAGATGTGTTCATCTTCATAATTTGAGATAGATAAGATAAGCAGGATCTTATTTGCCTCAGTTATAGGATCGATAATATACGCTATGCTATGTGCGAGAGTTGATATCTCATATGCCTTGAACATTTGTAGTAGATATCAATTTGATCTAGGTGAAAAATACTATATGGTTGTCAAGAACAACCTAAAGTTTTTGAAAAAGACTAAGAAGATGATATTGAACTCACTGTTAGAGGTTATAGTGATGCCAATTTCCAAATTGATCAAGATGATTTAAATCCTAATCAAGGTTTGTATTTTGTTTGAATGGTGGTGCAATTAGTTGGAAAAACTTTAAGCAAAGTATAGTGGCTAATTCTACAATAGAGCTCAAGTACATTACCCTTTTTGAAGTGGTAAAAGAGGCTATATGGATCAAGACATTTGTTACAAAACTTGGAAGGGTTCTAAGAATCGTCAAGCTAATTAAGCTCTATCGTAACAACAATAAAACGATTGCTCAAGCAAAGGAGCCGAGGTCTCATTAGAGGTCCAAACACATACTCAGACAATATCACTTAATTCAAGAGATCGTATAACAAAGTGCTATACAAAGCAAGATGATTGAATCAAATGATCATTTGAATAACCCAATGACAAAACCTTTGTTGCAGTAGAAGCATGATAGGTATGCAACAAGATTTGACATTAAATATATAACCGACTAACTATAGTGCAAATGAGAGATTGTTATGGTAGATACTATAGAGCCAATCGAATTTGACATTTGTAATTGTAATTTTACATTCATTAATTAATAAAGGATTAATTGTTATTCAATTCATATGTGTTTTTTCATATGATTGTATGAATAACATGCCCTTAGAATAGTATAATTGTGTTGAAAGGATTAGACAACTGATCATGAAAACCTTATGTATGCATTAAACGACTATTCTAAAAACATTCGTAATTCTAGCATTACAATGGACAAGGCCATGTGTAATGATGATAACATTATCATTGTGTTAAGCAACCGAAAGGTGGTGATAGCTCTCACGTGTCGAAGCTATTCGTAGACGGCTTGGTGTAACATATAGGTGCATTTTATAGACTTGTTCATCGGATTGACTCCACTAGAGGATATCCATATAGATGTTTGCTCTAGTATCTATGGAATAAATCCTTTGAACATTACAGGTATATGTGTTTCTATAACTTGAGGTCGTTAGATTGTCTCGTGTAAGGATTGGTATAGTTTGACACTATCTAATGTACTGCCATGATTGGGGTATCATAAAGGTAGTGAATGACCACATCATAAGATATATGGAGTTACGGTTGATCAATAAAAGATTAGTCACTCTTGAGCAGAAGAGAAGATATCTTACATGAGAATATTGAATGACATTCTTGACTATTTGAATTTGTAGCCATAGTGGGATAAGGTTATAGTCTAATCGGTGTAAGTCATTAATGTGTATCAGTTCACACCGAGGAACTATTGAGATCGACACATTTCTATGCTTCAATCTCAAAGGATATTGGTTAACGAAATGATTGAATTACATATAACTGTGATATTGTAAAAGGTTAAGAGATGTCCACTGACACTCTATCATTCGGGTGACCACAATACTTTGCTAGAGCCGATCTTATTCTATGTTTGAATTCTATTTGAATTCAAACACTATTGATTCAATAAAAAACTTATAGGTCACACACATATAGGGGTTAATTCGAACCTAGAGGTAAGGATCGTTTGATGACAATCCTGGTGTTTAAGGAAAGAGGAAAGACATGAATGGATCGGGTTTGCCTGTTGGGGTTGAAAGATTCGATTTGACCTTGACTTGATTGAAGTACAAGACCATATGTACTTGGTAGTGTTGATATCAACATCATGGAAGCATGACACTGTTGCACCACGCCTTATGGAAACATGACATAACTGGACACTTATTATCCAAGTTATAAACACCTGGAGGAAATGCATGAAAGGCACACTTCTGTGCCACTTGTGCATGTCATTTTAGCAAGTGTAATGTTGGAATCCTAACTAAATTAAAATTCTTGCACACACACAAACACACACACACATATATACATACATACATACATACATACATACATACATACATATGTATGTATGTATATATGTATGTATTTTATTCACGTTAAACATCTATCACACATAATACACATACAAATTCGTGAAATCTTGGGTGACCGACTAGGTTTTTTTAAATTCTCTCTTCCTATGAACAAGCCATTCATTTAGCACAGGAGCCCTAATAGCCTTCTTCTTGGATAGCCTCCCGTGTTCGTGCTCCATATGGATAGAGTTCATTTCTTTGCCACATGAAAACTTGAAAGAGCTACCAATGCAGGCATAAACCCTAAAACATCCTATGAGTGTTTTGTATATTCATGATAAATATATTTTAGAACGAGTATCCTGATCAGTGTTTTAAGATTATTTCATTTTTATAAATTTTTTTAATTTCACTACACTATTGGTCATCAATGCCTTAAAACCTTACACAAGCCCGATTTCACATGTACAAGTTACACCTTATAGATGACATTTAAGATATCACATATTTCACCAAATATCCATTATGCCAAATACATTGTTCGATACTAATCATCTGGGATGATATTACCATTAAGAAAAGGGCGTTGGGTATCGAGATATTCTGGATAGGCATATGGGAAGTTAGAAAAACATTTGTGATACCATAAACTAAGAAGTAAAAGCCAAGTACACTTTATTGTGAATAGACATGTGGATATGTGTTTAGTCACATGGATTATCTATTTATTGAGTATGTTTTAATCACATGTTCTGCTTATTTGATTTTACAGGTAGAGTTATGGAGCAACGAGGAAGCTAGTGAGTTAGCTTGTGGAGGTGCATGAGGGCGGCGACATTATCATCATTTTACATTATTAGACTTTTATTTGCTTTGAGATGTATTCATTTGTTACGCATATTTTATTTTATAATTTGGTATTTCAGACTTTGTAACTTTGGTTTATAAAATAATAAATGTACTTTTGAGATTGTGTGATGTTATTTATTACTGCACCTTTGATTTTAATATTTCTGCATGAAGGTATTAAGTTGACATGTGTTTTCAGGTGCATATCATATGTACAGGTATGTATCTGGAGAGGAGTGTTATAACTTGCCATACACTACTTCAATGACAAAGTATATTTTGCCAACTAACCATAAAAATGCAAGTTGAGACTCTCCTTCGTGTCTTACATAGCCTTTGCAATCTCCTCAGATCTCATCTATCGACAAAAGCACTAAATGATACAAACGACAAAAATGGAATGTATATGAAAATACACTCTTGGATTCAATGTCAATCTCGTTAGAATTAATTTTCTTTGAATTGCATTAAAAAGCTCAAACCCACTGAAATTTCCTTAACCCTTCGATTCATATTTGTTTAGCCAAACATGGTAGTGGGTCGTGTTGAGCTATTTTGGACCAAATCCAAGGCAACTTGTCATGTCAACGACCATGACATGTTTAAGACTACTAATTGATAGGTCTTATCAGGTGAGCAACCTACAAGCATGGCAAGGCTTGTGGCATAGCACATGACCCTTGAGTCATGCCTTCAAGTGTCCTTTTGTGGGCTGATCAGTTATTTTATATTTTATATATGGTTTTAATTATTATTATAATAATTTATTATATTTCATTATGTCAAGCTCACCTGAACGGTAGACTATACCCTAAGGCCACATTCGCAATTATTTTACAAGTCATGCCTCTGCAAGTTGTGCCAAAAAAAGGGTTTGAGTTGTGTCGTAAGCTAATTTGGCTCCCTTGACATGTCTAGATTGAGCCAAGCTGGGTTCTTTCACATTCTGGAAACTTTAGTTAGGTCCTTTTCTCTTTGTGGTTATCTGCCTCTCTTTCAATCTCTTTTGTTTTGGGCTGCAAATCTGATTTTGTCCTGAGCCTATAGTGTCTTTCTCCTATAGGCCCAATCGATATCCAAAGCCACTTTGTCCGCTTATCACAGTGAAAAGCAATTCACAAGTTGTAATGATCAAATAAGTTAGGGGATGATGGGAATCTAATACTCCATAGCTTAAGTGGATAAGTTGGTTGGAACTTATGGTACAAGGAATTGCCATTTTACTACATAATGAAAAAAGGAAAAAAAGAAAAAAAAGCATAATAAGTATAATTTTATCTAATTTTATGACTATTGGAAAATAACAAAATTCATCTTATCTAATTATTATAAGATAAAACATAGATATATTATTGTCCTAGAGAGGAAGGGAAAGACAAGTTGCGTGGCAGCAAGAGTAGTCCTTATTGAGAACTCGTGATGTAACAAAAAATAAAAATAGGGGCCAAAAGACTTATTTCCACCCAAAGTATGTTGTTAAATCAAATTCTCACCATTTAATTTTAAAAAAATATATTTACTCATTTATAAACAGTTAAATTTATTAGTTTTAAAGGTAAAATCATTATTTTATTTATAATATTAAAAAAACTAAATTTTTTTTTCTCTTAAACTCTAAAACCTAACAATTTCCCTCTTAAACCAAATTTTAAAAAAATAATATTTTCTCCTATGAGGTTTAGTTTTCAATTTCCAACGACATCTTTGACAATCTCTCCCTCTCGATATTTTCTCTTCTTTTGATGGTGTCTTTCTCCACATCTCTCTCTTCTTTGGTCGGTTATTCAAGCTAGAAAGATGAATTTCATCGATAATATGAGAAATCATGTCTTTGTCTGAAAAAGCGATCATATTTTCAGAAGAAGACGAGAAGAGTTTTGTCTTCCTGACACAGTTCTTCATCTTCTTAATTTGAATAATCAGTTAGATAAAGGAGAGATGTCAATAGAGACACTGTTGGAGAAAGAGAAAACATTGAGAGAAAGAGGTTGTTAGTAATGATATCATAGATATTGTTGGGAATTAAAAACAAAACTTTAAGAAGAAAAATATTATTTTTAAAACTTAATATGAAGAAAAAATTATTCATTTTTAGAATTTAAAAAGAATAGAGAGATACAATTTTATAAAGTTAAAATTTTTGTTAATTTTAATAATTTATAAATAAATAAATAAGTTTTTTTAAATTAGAAGGTTGAAATATGAAAAAATTGCTTACATTGGGCGGAAATAAGTCCTTTAGGCTAGAAAGAATAGAAGAATGGGCAAGCTGAGTCGTGGTGCCCATGCCGCTCATGATGATATACCACCATCACCTTCCCAATCAAATCAATCCATCCATCAAATCATATCCATTTTTATTTAAATTACTAAACGCCCCAGACCTCTCAATATAATAACACCTAGAGATTTTCATTTTTTAATATAAATATTTATTCACAATATTTAATAGGCCAAACGACTATTTCCCACCCAAGGTTTAGCGTTTTCTCAAAAGTCCCCCCTTTAACTATGGAAATACCAAACATCCACCCATAGTCGGTTAGATTTAACCAAACCCTAACGGTGATAGGGATAAAATCGTCATTTTTGCTATAATATTAAAAATAAATTAAAATAGAAGCTATTTTGCCCCCCTAAACTTTAAAAATTGAAATTTTCTCCCGCCTAAGTTTTAAAAAATGGCAGTTTCACCCTAGGTCTTCTTCTGGGAAGACGAACTTCATCTTCCCGACGAAGTTCGTCGCCTCCAACGGTGTCTCCGGGCGCCGATCGGACCTCCAAATGGGAGGAAAGAGATCGTCGGAAGGAGAGGTTCCTTCGGGAGGGAGTGGCCGTCGGCAACGGAGCCGGAGAGGTCGTCGGAGATTTCAAAACCAAACCCTAGGGTGAAACTGTCATTTTTTAAAACTTAGGCGGGGGAAAATTTCAGTTTTTAAAGTTTAGAGGGGTAAAAGGAGATAAAATTTTCAGCCGTTAGGGTTTGGTTAAATCTAACCGGTCATGGGTGGGTGTTTGGTATTTCCATAGTTAAAGGGGGGACTTTTGAGAAAACGCTAAACCTTGGGTGGAAAATAGTCGTTTGGCCTATTTAATAAATAGATTCTGTAGGCCCCATTTTAATCATTTCCCATATTTTACACTGTCAAAAAACCGCATATCAGCCGTCCAACTCAATCGGTAAACCTGATAAAACCGCTGTTCTGCCAATTTTTCTGCTTTACTGCCTGCCTCGGCCATCCCCTCTGGCTTTTATTACACTACTTTTGCCAACCCTTGTCACTTTCTACAAGACTTGGTTTTTGTTTTTTAAACGTTACCTCTACTAGATTCCTTACCGTCCATTTTCCTCGATACCCAACAGATTTAGATGCAATGGTTAGAAAACAAGGAAGAGCAACTCATGAGAAACACAATCATGTTTCTTTTGTATTGTTTAAGCATCGAAAATGATAAAATAATAATAAAATTATTTAATATTCTCGCCTTCTTGTTTAACTCATTTTGACCAAAATTCCACTGTCCCCTTCCCTCTATATATATAAGTATCTTCCCGACCTCTCTCTTTTCCCATGCCGTATCTCAACTTTTTGGCCATAGTATAATCATTTTTACCTTACAAAAATAAGCTTCTTTTCTTATCTAGTCTCTCTATAAATGGCGGAAACTCCATCAAAACGCCAAAGAGAAGAGACCCAGATTGAAGATGTTGAAGAGACAAAGCGCCACAAGTTGTACAACCTATCTCTCCTAGACGGTGAAGAAGACGAGTCATCACCGGAATTGTCATCTTTCATCACAAATCTGCAACAAGAAATCTCCTCTGACTTAATTTTTGACAATCTTCCATGTACAAACTCAACGGAGACCGACCAGGAAAACAACCGCACGGCCGCTTCTAGCACGACGTTGGAAGATTGTACTACAGCCTCTGCGACAGCTTCTTGCCCGAAAGATGAAGAAGATTATTAGGCATCTTATAGAAGCTTCAGACGATGAGCTAGGGATTCCAAATATGGAAGTTGGTGCGAGTAGCGTTGAGTATGGAGAAATTGGTTGCAATGGCAGAGATGGAGGGTCTGCTCTGTGTGATGGATTGTGGGAGTTTGAAGATCAAACTGCTAATTATTATATTTTGTTACAGTCTCAACTATTCATGTACTACTTGTAAGACGAAGAGAGAAATTTTAAGGTTGCGTTTGGTTAAAGGATTTTAAGAGTATCTTGATAATCTATTTTTTATTTCCTTATTTGATTTGTCAGTAATAAAAGATTACAGTAATCTTCTATTACCAATGCTGACGTGACAGGTAATATAGGTGGTAATCTGATTATCACTTTTACCTTAGGTATTTAAAGACTATTGGGGTAATCTTGAGTTTATTATAGAAAAATTATTATTTATTAATTTTTTGAAATAAAAATAAATTTATTTTTAATTAATATGATAAATAATATAAAAAAATATTTAAAAATAATTATATTCAAGGGTATTTAAGTAAAATAATTTACTAGTAATCTTTTATTACCTTTAATCAAACACAATAATTATTTATACCTATCAAATTTTATCAAATATAGTAATTATTTATACCCAATAATCTTCTAAGTAATCTATCTTGAAGGTAATCTTTCTATTTTAGTAATCAAACATTACTCAAATCAAACGTTCCCTAAGAGTTTGAAAAATTAAAAAAAGGATGACAAGGACTAACATTGGTCGCAATATTTTGGGTTTTTTTTGGTCCCTCTTATTTAAAAAAAAAAAATGTATCATCTGTCCCCTTCTAAGGATTAAAACGGAAGTGTAACTTATCCATTCTTTCTGTTTTCTGTTTTTCTGTTTTTCATTCTCTTTAAATGAAGACTTAAATCGCAATAGTCAATAACGAAAAGACAATATTGTCCCTTGAAGCACAAAACAAAGAAAGGTAATAGATTGATCTGTCAAGTTTGGGAAATTTGAACATTTAATTTGAGTTAGAGTTAGATCCAAAGTATTTCGAATTGAGGATATAAAGTTGAATGATATTATTGATTGAATATTGTAGAATTCATAGCACTATAGATAGTCTGAATATAATTCTGAATCCTAGTATTAATAAGAATATAAATCTTATGAAGATTTCTACTCTTATAAAATAAGCAAAAATAATATATACATAATATAATAAAAATAAATATTTTATTTAACACTTCTCTACAATTGCAGCACTAGCTTACGGAGCTGTAATTGATGACACAAGGAGATAAAGTGATCACGAGATAGTCCTTAAGTGAATATATCAACAAGTTGAGACATGATAAGAACATGTCAGAATTGAATAGCCCCACAAGCACCCAACTCACGAATGAAATGCATATCAATATTACTACGTTGAGTGTGAGCATGAAACATGAGATTGGTAGCCGTGTAGCTGACTGATTATCACACAATAGAAGTAGAGATTAACGTAGTGGAATACCAAACTCTGATAAAAGATAGCAAAATCATGAGCCCTTAATATACCAAAAAATATGTTTGACTGCACACATATTTTTATGAGTAGGTGTAGATAGTCGATGAGCTACCTAATTGATAGCAAAGGAGATATTAGGCCGGATGAGAGTAAGATACTCTAGGCCACAAACCATGTTACAATAGAGTGTAGTGTTTGGAAATAAATCATCATCAACAGATGGTTATGCCTTGAAATTAACAAAAGGTATAACATAAGGAGCACACGAGTTAAATTGGAATCGATGAAGCAAATCCACCATATAATGTTGTTGAGATAGATGTAAAGTGGTGGATTAACAAACGACTTCCATATCAAGGAAGAAACTGAGAGTACCCAAGTCCCGACAAGCAAAGGTAGAACAGAAAATAGAGACACAATCTGTAACAACTGATGTATCAGAACTAGTAACAATTAAATCATTCACATAAATAAGTAAAATCACAATTGATGTAGACGTATGACAAATAAATAATGATGGATTAGACCAAATATTGACAAACTCATAGTTGAGTAAACAGGTATATAACCGATGATAGCATGCTCAAGATGCTTGTTTAAGGCCATAAGTAGCCTCAATAAGATGACAAACATGAGATGGTCGATTGGGGTCTATAAACCCATGAGACTGCTTCATAAACACTTCTTCAGTGAAATACCCTTGAAGAAATGTATTCTTGACATCAAGTTAGCATAACAACCAATCATACATGGTGGCGAGAGCGAGAATTATGTAGATAGTAGTTAGTTTGACAACATGGATGAATGTATCTATAAAATCCATGCCTGTCTCTTAGTGAAAACCTTTGGCAACCAGACAAGCCTTATGCTTCTCAATAGATCCATCTGCACGATGTTTGACCTTGTAAACCCAATAACAATCGACCAAATTTTGCTGAGAAGACTATGGAACAAAAAACCAAGTGTTGTTTAGCATAAGAGTATCATATTCTTTATTCATTATTTGACGCTAATGAGGAAATGATTGAGCTTGGTTGAAATGGTCGGCTTTGTTGACTCAAGGAGTCATTATGCTCTTATTTTGATGATAATAAACTAATATGTCCCTAAGCATATTAACTAATGATTTTACTTGAGTGTGAGTTTAGATTGCAAGAATTTATCTAATGCACTTGAAGGAGTTTCAAGATGAAAATGAAGACAAGACTCAAGTGAAGAATTCTTGAAGATTTGAAGTAAAACTCAAGTTTAGGTAGACATGTTTGTAATTTGGAGCATTTGTTTTGATTAGAATATTTATTTACATGGGATAACTCACTTGAAAACTCATTTTCATATCTTTCACATTTTGGGTTAAAATGTCGTTTTTCAAACTTATTGGGTTAAGCCAATTTTTTTACTAAAGTTTATTAACTCATTTAAAATGATGAAGTTTTGTGAACTACATTTTCATTTCTTAAGTTGGTTTTGAAAGAATTTTCAAAAATGGGTTAAATTGTCACTTTTCAAAGTTTTAGGGGTCAAATTGTAATTTTTGAAAATTCAAGGGGTAAAATGTAATAAAATTTGGTCGACCGAATTCTTCGATGACAGCTTCTGAATTATCCAGAAGCCATGTATTTTGGCTTTCAAAAATTTGATTGACCGAATTAAATCCGATCGATCAAATTTTGGTTTGAATTTTTTAACGGCTAGTGTCACGTAGGCACCACGGGAGTGCCACATCACATCTGATTGACCGAATTACATCCGACACCACGGAAGCGTTTTCTGGAAAACTAAAACGACTATTCTTTGTGCACAACGGTAACTTTCCTTATTTTCTCCTATATAAACCCAATCAAATTCGTTCGAAAAGAACTTTTGCCACCAAGAACTTTTGCCATCAAGAACTTTCATATATTTGAGAGCAAATTAGTTTTGAGCTATTTACTTGTAAATTATTTTCTCTAGTCAAAACCCTTGCTCATACACTTTGTAATTTCATTTGCATTGGGTTGTACTAAGCTTTAACTTTCATATACACTCTTTGAGAGAGATCATATTTTAATTTCGTACTATAAAAGAGTGAGGTTCACTCTTGAAGAGATTAGAAAATTTCTAGTGAGAGAAATTGAGCTTTAACAATTGTAAAGGTTAATAGCACCTTGAAAGCTATTTTGTTGTGAAGAAAAACTTAGTTGAGTTTTGGTCAACCAAAAATTAGTGGAATACTCCAAGAGAGAAAGCTTGGAGGAGTGGACGTAGGCCGGGTTGAGCCGAACCACTATATATTGCGTGTTTGATTTTCTCTTCCCTTTAATTCATACTTTATATTATGTTATTTTGATTGTATTAATTATTGAAATATTTTTGTTATTCTCATAAATTAGATTAAAAATAGGCAATATTCATTGATTTGAATAAATTGTTTTAATTCTCTAATTTGGTAAAGATTGTTTTAAAATTGCCTAATTCACCCCCCCTCTTAGCCCATTCGATCCTACAATTGGTATCAGAGCTTGGGTGCTCATTCTCATAATCTTAACCGTTTAGAGCAATGGCCATGAACCTAGGAAAATCCCACACCGTTAGTGAAGGGCTTGCCCCTAATAGACCGCCATTGTTTGATGGCACCGGATATGTCCATTGGAAAAATCGTATGTCGATTTTTCTTCAAAGTGATTATGAATTGTGGGATGTAGTGCAAGATGGACCTTTTGTTCCTATGAAAGAAGCAGATGGAAAACAAGTGCCCAAAACTAGGGAATAAATGACCCCTCAAGATAAGAAGAATATTGCCATTAATGCTAGAGCTATGAATGTGTTATATTGTGCATTAAATGAATATAACTTTAACAAGGTACAAACTTGTACCTCGGCTAAAGAAATTTGGGAATTATTGATGGTGTCAAATGAGGGGACTTCACAAGTTAAAGAAACTAAAATTAGCATGCTCACACACTCATACGAGTTATTTAAGATGAATGAAAATGAAATTATTAGTGACATGTTTGATAGATTTATTACTATTGTAAATGAATTGAAAAATCTTGGTAAAGTTTATACTAACTAAGAAAATGTCAAGAAACTTCTTAGGTGTTTGCCTCCCTCTTGGGATCCCAAAGTGACGACAATCGAAGAAGCAAAAGATGTGAAGACTCTACCTCTTGAAGAGCTTTTAGGTTCACTTCTCACTTATGAGCTTACTATGAAGCAACGACAAATTGAAGAAGTGGGGAAGAAGAAAAAAAGTATCGCCTTCAAATCATCCATAAAAAAGAATGAAAAGTTCCTAGAAGAAGAAGATGAGACATCAAATGATGAAGATGAAGACATTGCACTCTTGATTAGAAAGATTGGAAAGCTTCTAAGGAATAGAAAGCTAAGAAGAAATGAAAACTTCATAAAAAATGAGGCTTTTAAAGGTGAAAGGGGAGAAAGACAAAGGAGAGAACAAGTTGTGTGCTATGAATGCAAGAAGTCGGGACATATCAAATATGATTGCCTCTCCTCAAAATTGGTAGATCGAAAAAGAAAGCAATGAAGGCTACGTGGAATGATAATGATGAAAGTGAATCCGAAAAGGAGGATAATGAAGTGGCCAACATGTGTTTCATGGCAATTACAAATAATGAGGTAACTAACTCTAACTCATCTACTTGTGATGATTTAGATGACATAGATGATGAGATAGATGAAAACCCCTCATATGAAGAGTTATATGATACACTTGAAGAGATGAATGAAAAACTTGCTCTTTGCATGTCTAAAAATGCAACCTTTAAAAAGAAAAATTTTAACTTGGAAAAGGAAAATGAGTCCTTAAAGAAAGAAAATAAAAATCTTAACCAAAAAATCTTTAAGTTTAAAGGAAAAGAAAATGAAGAAAACAAGTGTTCCATTTTTTAAAAAGAAAAACAAAAGTTTGAAAATGATCTTTGCATAGCTAAAAAGGAAAAAGAAATTATAGAAAATGAAATTGAAGTTTTAAAAAGGGGAGCAAAGGATTTAAGTAAAATAGTTTTAAAATTTAAAAATGGAAAAGATATTCTTGATAAAATGCTTGGTGTACAAAGGGGAGTCTTAAACAAAAGAAGACTTGGTTATAAACCTTTTATCAAGGCAAAATACTTAAAAAATTATTTTGTTAAAGCCTCAACTTCAAGTGAATCAAATATAACTTGCAATTATTGTGGAAATAAAGGTCATATCTCATCATCTTGCCCGATTCAAAAGAAACATCATATGGGCACTAAGAAAGTGTGGGTTCTTAAGGGAACAAAAACTAACCACCAAGGACCCAACATGATTTGGGTACTTAAGACAAATTCTTGAATCTTCTATTGTGTTTAGGAACCGAAAAACAAAAGGAAGAAAAGCAAATGGTTCCTCGATAGTGCTTGCTTAAGACACATGACCGGAGATATTTCACTTTTTTCGACAATAAGCAAGAAAGATGGAAGACATGTCACATTTGGAGACAACACGAAGGGTAAAATTATTGGCATTGGAGATATTGGTAACAACTCTTATATTATCATTGAAAATATTCTTTTGGTAGATAGTCTTAAGCATAATCTCCTTAGCATTAGTCAACTATGTGATAAAGGATTTAAAGTCATTTTTGAGCCAAATAGTTACATTATAGAAAATATGAATGATGGAAAAACAAGTTGTGTAGGAAATAGAGATGGAAATGTTTACACTATAGATGTAGAAAATGCCTCTCATGAAAATCTATGTTTCTCCGCATTGCATGAAAATAGTTGGTTGTGGCATAAAAGATTAGGCCATGCTAGCATGGACTTGATTTCAAAAATCTCCAAGAAAGAGCTTGTAAAAGGTATTCCGAAAATAAATTTTATTAAAGATAAAATTTGTGATGCATGTCAATTTGGTAAACAAACAAAAAATTCTTTTAAAAGTAAAACTCATATTTCTACATCTAGACCTTTACAACTTCTTCATATTGATTTTTTTGGTCCTTTAAGAACCATAAGCCTAAGTGGAAAACATTATGCTTTTGTTATTGTTGATGATTTTTCAAGATTCACTTGGGTACGTTTTCTTGCATCAAAAGATAAAGCCCTCCATGCATTTTCAAAATTTGTCAAGAAAATACAAAAAGAAAAAGAAATGCATATTTCTTGCATTAGAAGTGATCATGGGGGAGAATTTGAAAATCATTTATTCGAAAACTTTTGTGATGAGTATGGTATTGAACATCATTTCTTTTGTCCTAGAACTCCCCAACAAAATGGTGTTGTTGAAAGAAAGAATAGGACAATTCAAGAGATGATTAGAACCTTGTTAAATGAAAAAATTTTACCTTAATATTTTTGGGTGAAAGCCGTAAACACCGCATGCTATGTTCTAAATCGTGTTTTAATAAGACCATCTTTAGATAAAACTTCATATGAACTTTGGAAAAACAAAAAACCAAATATTGGTTATTTTAAAGTTTTTAGATGCAAATGCTTTATTTTGAACACAAAAGAAAACTTAGGAAAATTTGATTCAAAATCGGACATTGACATTTTTCTTGGATATTCATCATCTAGCAAAACATATAGAGTGTTTAACAAAAGGACACTAGTAGTTGAGGAATCCATGCATGTCATTTTTGATGAATCTAATCCTTCAACTAGTGTGCAAGTTGATATTGATGATGATTAAGTTAAAAATGGAGACAAAACGGAAATTCATGATTCACAAAATGATGATAAGGATGAAGCAAAACAAGAGCTAAAACATGAAGAAGATAAAGATAAAGATCTTCCTAAGGCTTGGAGGTATGTAAATGCTCATCCTAAAGAATTAATTAATGATGAGGAAAATTAAGGTGTTAAAACTAGATCATCCTTTAATCTTTGTAATAATTTAGCATTTTTTTCACAATTTGAACCAAAAACATTTCATGATGCATTAAATGATGAATTTTGGATTTTAGCCATGTAAGAGGAACTAAATCAATTCGAAAGAAATAATGTTTGGGAACTAGTCTCTCGTCTGGATCATTAATCCGTTATTGGCACAAATGGTTTTTTAGAAATAAAATGGATAAGTCCGAAGTGGTTGTTAGAAATAAAGCTAGATTAGTGGCTCAAGGCTACAACCAAGAAGAGGGAACAAATTTTGAAGAAACTTTTGCATCGGTAGCTAGACTAGAATCTATTAGGATGCTTTTGGCATTTGCATGTTCTAAAAATTTTATTTTATATCAAATGGATGTCAAAAGTGCTTTCTTAAATGGATTTATCATGAAGGAAGTTTATGTTGAGCAACTGCTCGGGTTTGAAAGTCATGATTTCCCAAACCATGTCTTCAAACTTCAAAAAGCTCTCTTTATGGTTTAAAACAAGCACCTCGAGCATGGTATGAACGTTTGAGTAAATTCTTGCTTGAAAAAGACTTTTGCATTGGAAAAGTAGATACTATATTGTTTATTAAGAGAAAAGAAAATGATATACTTTTGATTCAAATTTATGTTTATGATATCATCTTTGGATCCATTAATGTCTCTTTGTGTGAAGAATTTTCTAACCTCATGACCAAAGAATTTGAAATGAGCATAATGGGAGAACTCAAGTATTTTCTCGGACTTAATATCAAGCAAAGCAAAGAGGGTATCTTCATTAACCAATCTTTATACATCAAGGACTTATTAAAGAAGTTTGACATGGAAGGACTAAAAGCTTCAAGCACACCAATGAGTTCAACTATCAAGCTCACCAAAGATGAAAGTGGGCCAAATGTTGATGTTAAAATGTATAGAGGTATGATTGGCTCTCTTTTATATTTAACCGCTGGTAGACTCGATATTATGTTTAGTGTGTGCTTGTGTGCTCGATTTCAATCATATCCCAAGGAATCTCATTTAAAAGCCCTTAAAAGAATCTTCAAATATTTACATGACACTAGATTTTTAGGGTTGTGGTATCCTAGAGAAACATCTTTTGACCTAGTGAGCTATTCAGATGCCGACTTTGCCGGAAGCCAAGTCGATAGAAAAAGTATTAGTGGTACTTGTCATTTTCTAGGTCATGCATTAGTTTCATGGTTTTCAAGGAAACAAAACTCCGTAGTTTTATCAACTGCGGAAACAGAATATATTGCCACCGGTAGTTATTGTGCTCAAGCCTTGTGGATGCAACAAACTCTTAGGGATTATGGAGTTAGCCTATCTAAAACTCCAATCTTGTGTGACAACACAAGTGCTATTAGCTTATCCAAAAATCTCATTCAACACTCTTGAACCAAGCATCTAGAAATTAGATATCATTTTATTTGAGATTATGTTCAAAAGTGTGATATTTGTCTTGACTTTGTATCCACCGAAAATCAACTTGTGGATATTTTTACAAAACCTCTTGGGGAAGAACGTTTTTGCAAAATTAGAGGTGAACTTGGGATCATGAAATCACCATATTAGCATTTGCACTTACATATCATTGTGGTTATGGTGTTTTGGTTGAATTAAAATTGTTAATATATGTTTTATGCATCATTTCATGTCTGGCAATATTAATAGTTTTCTTGTACCAATTTTTCTTGCATTGATTTTTAATGTGTTTGATTTAATTTTCATCATATTTAGCATTAAATTTCATTGTACTTTATGTTATTGAGTCAAAATTGTATAGTTGGATTATTTTGGCTTGTTTATACTCAAAATGAGACAACAAAGTGCATAAAATATACACCGGAATTCTACAGAATTCGGCTGATGAATTGAACAATTTGGTCGACTGTTTTTGTCAAAATTCGGTCGACCGTTTTCTTCAACTTCTGCAATGTATAAGGGCAAATGTTTCTCCACTTTTTACATCATGTTTCTTCAACTTTTTTATATCAAATTGCTTCCCAACATTTTTTTCTACACTTTCTAACCAAAATTCTCTTTAAAAAAACATTATAGTTCACCTAAAATTTTAACAACATCTCCAAAAACTCTAAACCCTAAAAATTTGATTTTTGCTAAAATTCATCCAAATTTTTGTTATTTTATATAAAATTAAACACACATTTATCCCTTCTAGTATCATTCTAATATTTCCTAACTACTAATTTTTGAAATTAAGTCTTAAATTGAAAACCCCTAATTTTATCATCCAAAATTCAGTTTTTTGTCTTAAAATACCTCTTTTGTTAATCCTTTTTGGATTTCAATTATACCATTGATTTCTCTCACCATTTTTAACTTGGGTGTGTATTCAAATTTCAAATGTGTGAATGTTCATGTAGATTTACTTTTTTGCCCTTGTACATACATTCGAAGCCATGGTGCATTTCATCACATTTTATTGCATTCAATATGGCATTTATACTTCTTCTTCTCTATTTTCCATTTTGAAACTTACTTTTGTGCTTCATTTTATTTAAGTTGATAATTATGTGATTAGTTTGTGCATAGTTAAGCATTTGTTAATTTATGTGATATATTTGTACATTTTACATGAACTTACACTTTATATTGTCTAAGCATTAGTACTCTTGGATGATTATGATTGTTTGGACTTTTTTTTTTCATTGGTTTAGCCTTGATAATCATATCTTCTATGTATGTGTTAAGGTATTTTAGTCTTCCTTTACCTTATTGTATATATACCTTGCATTTTTCTTTTTTTTATAATGACAAAGGGGGAGAAATTATACATGTTATATTCTATATTTGATTATGGATACATTTGATTATGATTATGGATGTGATACTTAATGTCTATGGACTTTACACATGCTTTGATGTTTTATCTTGTTTGAATTGTTAATGCTCTTATTTTGATACTCATACTTATTTAGACATTCTATTCGTGCACTAAGCCTTAATGCTTATTTTTGGCCATTTTGGTAATAATTTGTTTTTACATTATTTATACATGTTAGTTTTCTTTTGTCTCCTTGCGTATATCATTTTTTATACATTGCTTTATTCTTTTTGATAATGACAAAGGGGGAGAAAAGTTTGATTGACGATTGATACTTTGATGTTGTTATGGAAGATTATGAGGATATATATTTGATTATGATACAATATTTTATTGATGTTATGGATATTATGAATATTTTGATGAGGATATATGTTGTGGATATTGTGTATATTTTGATGAGGATAAATTTGATTGATGAGATTAATGTTGGACATATTATTATTTGCATATATTCAGGGGGAGAAAACTTGATTTTTTTTAAGGCGAACTCTTGCATATTTTTTTTTAAAATCAAGTGTTTCTTAACTTCAAGGAAATACATTCATTGATATATTTTATAAAATTCCTTGAAGTGCATATGTGTTTGTCATCATCAAAAAGGGGGAGATTGTTGACTCAATGAGTCATTATGCTCTTATTTTGATGATAACAAACTAATATGTCCCTAAGCATATTAACTAATGATTTTACTTGAGTGTGAGTTTAGATTGCAAGAATTTATCTAATGCACTTGAAGGAGTTTCAAGATGAAAATGAAGACAAGACTCAAGTGAAGAATTCTTGAAGATTTGAAGTAAAACTCAAGTTTAGGTAGACATGTTTGTAATTTGGAGCATTCGTTTTGATTAGAATGTTTATTTGCATAGGATAGCTCACTTGAAAACTCATTTTCATATCTTTCACATTTTGGGTTAAAATGTCATTTTTCAAACTTATTGGGTTAAGCCAATTTTTTTACTAAAGTTTATTAATTCATTTAAAATGATGAAGTTTTGTGAACTACATTTTCATATCTTAAAGTTGGTTTTGAAAGAATTTCAAAAATGGGTTAAATTGTCACTTTTCAAAGTTTTAGGGGTCAAATTGTAATTTTTGAAAATTTAGGGGGTAAAATGTAATAGAATTTGATTGACCGAATTCTTCGATGGTAGCTTCTGAATTGTCCAGAAGCCATGTATTTTGGCTTTCAGAAATTCAATTGACCGAATTAAATTCGATTGGCCAAATTTTGGTTTGAATTTTTTAATGGCTAGTGCCACGGGAGTGCCACATCACATCCGGTGGACCGAATTACATCTGGTTGATCAAATTCTGCGTTTTCTAGAAAACTAAAATGGTTATTCTTTGTGCACAACGGTAACTTTCCTTATTTTTCCCTATATAAACACAATCAAATTCGTTCGAAAAGAACTTTTGCCACCAAGAACTTTCACATATTTGAGAGCAAATTAGTTTTGAGCTATTTACTTGCAAATTCTTTTCTCTAGTCAAAGCCCTTGCTCATACACTTTGTAATTTCATTTGCATTGGGTTGTACTAAGCTTTAACTTTCATATACACTTTTTGAGAGAGATTATATTTCAATTTCGTACTATAAAAGAGTGAGGTTCACTTTTGGAGAGATTAGAAAATTTCTAGTGAGAGAAATTGAGCTTTAACACTTGTAAAGGTTAATAGCACCTTGGAAGCTATTTTGTTGTGAAGAAAAGCTTGGTTGAGTTTTGGTCAACCAAAGATTAGTGGAATACTCCAAGGGAGAAACCTTGGAGGAGTGGACGTAAGCCGGGTTGAGCCGAACCATTATATATTGCATGTTTGATTTTCTCTTCCCTTTAACTCATACTTTATATTATGTTATTTTGATTGTATTGATTATTTGAAATATTTTTGTTATTCTCATAAATTGGATTAAAAATAGGCAATATTCATTGATTTGAATAAATTGTTTTAATTCTCTAATTTGGTAAATATTGTTTTAAAATTGCCTAATGCACCCCCCCTCTTAGGCCATTCGATCCTATAGGCTTATGGAATATCAAATCAGCAGTATCAATAACAAAAGCCTAAGGATACACATGAGAAGAGGAAGCCATGATACTAAGAATGGTGAAAAGGTACCATCATGCTACATAAAACCTGATGGCATTGTAGGAGCATTAGAAAGAGGTAGACCCATCATATCTGAGAGTTGTATAGTCGTAGATGGAACTAACAAGGAGCGAAACCTTAAAAGAGGCTTCGAGAAGGAAAGAGTAGAACCATAACCAGGTAAGATGGTCTTATGAAACAATCTATGACGAGAGATGTAGACATGACTAGTAGGCACATGAAGACAATGATACCCATGATATGAAACATCCTACCCCAAAAAATAAACATAGAATAGACCGAGGTACCAATTTATGTGGAGTAGTCGGGGTAAAGATAGGATAAAAAACACAATCAAAGGTACATAAAGATCCATAGAAGGAAAAAAAACACCATTTTGGGTAAAAGTATAAAGATCAATTTATGTGGAGTAATCTTTTTTCTATTATATCAAGATGTTTTCTCTCAACAACACAATTTTGGGCAAGAGTATATGGACAAGACAGTTGATATGAATACCATATGAGTCAAGGAAGAAACAAAATAATTTGTTGTCAAATTCACCATCACCATCCAAATGAATAATTTGAATAAAACAAGAAAGAAGTTTCTCTATCATTAATTGAAATTTAGCAAATATAATAGTAATATCAAATTCTCTAAACATAGGATATAACTATGTATACCAACTAAAATCATCAACAATATATAAATAATAACGAAAGGATGACAATGATGGGACGGGAGCAAGACCCTAAACATTAAGTTGAAGAAGCTTAAGAAGGTTGTGAATAGTATAAGTACGTTAGGTAAAAGGGAAATGATGACTTTTACTAAGAAGACATACTTGACAAATAGATAAATGATCCTATGAAGGAAGAACTTGACCAGACGCAGAGGCAAGAACAGTCTTGAGCATTGTAGAAGACAGAAGAGTAAGAAGGCGATTTCAAACATTAGACAAGACATGAATAGGTGGTAATGACAAGATAAGTCAATTGATATAGACCAATACTACTACGACCAGAAAGAAGAATTTGACCTATCGATTTGTCCTTAATCACAAAACTAGACGTGTCAAGAAAACAAACAAAATTAGTGTCTGAGGTAAATTTATGAATGAACAATAAAATTTTACGTAATGATGGAACATACAAAACATCAGATAGAATAATCAAAGAGTGAGAAGATTTAGATAGACAAACATACCTCTAATGTGATATTGATAATAAATGACCATTACCAACAATCACATAAAACATACGAGTGGGATGGTGAGGAGAAGACAAAACCAAAGCATTAGGTGTCATATGATATGTAGTACTAGAGTCCAAAACCTAATTTGAATTAGACTGACTATACACAAACATAGCAACAAGAAGAGCAATCATGGAATTAGTTGGTGCCTTCTAACATGCGTCTGAATTAAGCTGCCATTTGTTGGAACCTTGTTCACTAAAGTGAAGGGTACACTTCTACTAGATAAAAAATTAGATGATGATCATGTTGGGTTCAACTTAACTAATGTACTTTGCTTGTTCACCAAAGCGAAGATAAAGTATGTTAGAGGCATGAGTAAAAAATGGATTAAGCAATGCAAGGAAATATGTCATATTCATCTTACTGATATCGAGAATCACATTTGAGATCACATGATTTGTTAAAGTGACATCTAACTTGAGATCGTAGGCTTTTGGTGGTTAATTCAAAATTTACCTATTCAATTAATTTGAACTTGTTTGCCAAAGTGAATAGGAAAATTAATACGATAAGGTCTTAGTCTACTAGAAAGTTCATTGGAACTTTTCCAGTTCAATAGTGAAGGCTATTGACTTAAGGAAAATAGTAAGAGAATTTTAATTATTAAATCCGTAATTAAAATGAATGTTAATAATTAAATAAAATTATTGATTTTGTTATCTATAAATTGTAAAACACATAATCATCATGTCAAACCCAACATATCAATCAATTCTAAAAAAAAAAGATAGACTCACTAGAAGCAACTTCACTAATTGATATAGAAATCTTTGAATTATTTTGCGTTAAGAGAAAAGGTTGTATATTCTTGAGGGGCCGTTGCTCCTTGAGTATGGTCTCAATGCCACCCAAGAGGAAAATGATACTTTTAATAAGTATCTTGATGACTTATGAAAGTTTAGTGTCTCATGTTGATTTTCATGCCACTTGAGCTTCAAAAACAACAAAAACAAATGGATGCCATACTTGCACACCTTCGAGAGTTATTTACCACTCATGTGAAGATTGAACGATATGAGGTGTCAAGTATGGTTTGTGATTACAAACTCTCTGAGGAAGAACAAGCTGACCCTCATATGATCAAAATGATTGGCTACATTGAGTGGTTAGTAAGCTTAGGCTTCATCATGGACAATGAGTTTGCTATTAACCTGGTGCTAAAATCTCTTCCTAAATCGTGAGTTAATTTTATCGTGAATTTAACCAAAATGAAAAGGAGAAAACCCTTGAGGAGTTTTTGTGTATATGCAAGCAAGTTGAACAAGAAGTACGAAAGATAGCTTCGACTAATCTACTTATAGTTAAAGCCTAACCATCAAAAGTTACGGTTAAAGGCAAAGGAAAGCCCAAGGCTAAGCCAAAGTCTAAAGCAAAGAGATAACCTAATACTATTACTCAGCCTATAGGTAGTGTAGGGAAGGGAAACGTTGTCTACTTCCATTATGGCAAGGTAGGTCATTAGAAGAGACATTGCAAGGTCTTTCTAGAGAATAAGAAGAAGAAGGCAATAAAGGCCTCTACTTCAAGTATGTTTGTCATTGAGATAAACTATTCTCCTTATTAATCTTAGGTTGTAAACATAAGTTATGGTTCTAATATTTGTTTTGATATGCAGGGACTATAGCAGACTGGATCGCTCGCCAAAGGAAAGGTTAACCTACGTGTTGGAAATAGAGCATGTGTTATTGTATTAGCCATAGGTGTTTATTATCTTAAGTTGCCCACTAAGCTAGTTTTAGAATTAAAACATTGTTATTATGTACTTTTTATTTCTAGAAACTTAGTTTCTATGTCTAGTTTAGACAAAGAGAGATATTCATTTTTTATTGCTAGTGGTATTTTAACCATTAACTTAAAAATATTCTTTATGGAACAACTGAATTGCATAATGGTTTATACATTTTGAAACTAGATAATGAAATTCACAATATGCAAAATAATAAATGATTAAAATCGAACAATCTAAATACCACATATTTGTGGCATTGCAAGTTAGGCCACATAGGACTGAATCATATATCAAGACTTTTTGAACAAAGAATTTTATAATCATTTAACTTCTTGTCATATAATGAATGTAAATCGTGCCTATTGGGTAAGATGGCTAAAAAACCCTTCACTAGTCATAGTGAAAGGGCGATTAAACTATTAAGGATCATACATAGTGATGTGTATGGACCTATGATAGTGCATAACAGATATAGCTATGTGTTTTTGATGAAACACAAGTCTGAATACCTTGATAAATTCAAAGAATTCAAGAACGAAGTAGAAAAACAATTTGGGAAACAAATTATAGTCCTTTAAAATGATCGAGAGGGTGAATACTTGAGTGTTGAATTCAGACAATACCTTAAGGAATATAGGATAGTATCTTGAGTTAATCCTTCTGGTGCTCCACAACTCAATGGTGTATCTTAATGGAGGAATAAGTCCATAATAGAAATAGTTAGGTCCAAACACACACACAAATGATATCACCTAATCTAAGAGATTGTACAATGAGCTAATATACAGATGACAATTTGGTTGACTCGCTAACAAAGTCTCTATTGCAACAGAAGCATGATAGATATGTGGCCAAGCTTTGCCTTAGATATATATAACCGATTAGCTATAGTGCAAGTGAGAGATCGTTAGTATAGGTGTCTTAGAGTCAATCGAATTTAACATTTGTGGATGTGATTTTATATTAATAATTAATAAAAAGATTGTTTGTTAGTTAATTCATATGTTGACTATATATATAATCGTATGAATAACATGTCCTTAGAATGGTAGAACTATGATAAGGAGATCAGATAACAAATCATGAGAACCCTATATGCACATTTAGTGACCATTCTAGAAACATTTGTAACCTAACATTGTAATAAATAAGGGCACATGTAATAATGATAAGATTATCGTAATATTGAGAGATCCCACCAAAAGTAACAACAGTTCTAACATGTTGAAGCTGTTTAGACAATTTAGTGCAACATATAGATGTATGTTGTAAATGTGTTTATTGGATTGACCTAACCAAAGGATATCCATATAGATGGTTATTCTAGTGTATATGGTATAAATCCTCTAAACATTGTAAATGTATATGATCCTTTGACTTGAGGTTGCCAAATTGTCTCGTGTAAAGATCAATATGGTTTGACGCTATCTAATGTGCCACTGTAATTGGGATAACTATAAAGGTAGTAATCGACCATATAGTAAGATATATGGAGGTGATAGTTGATTGACAAGGATTCACCACTTTTAAGCATAGGAGAAGATATATCACATAAGACTACTGAAAGATATCTATGACTGTTTGAATCTGTGGCCATAATGAGATGAAGTTGTAGCCTAATCCATGTTTGTCATTGATGTGTGTCAGTTCATATTGAGAAATCATTAAGATAGACACATTTCTATGTCTCAACCTCGAGAGATATTAGTTGACGAAAGGATTGAATTACATGTAACTATGATGTTGTAAAAGCTTAAGAGATGTGTGTTAATACTTTGTCGTCCAGGTGATTATAATGCTTTGTTAAAGGCCAATCTTGGTCTATGTCCAGATTCACCCTAAATTCAGACACTACTGTTTCAATAGAGAGTTTATAGGTCACATGTTTAAAGGAGTTGAATCAAACTCAGAGGAGTGGATTGTTTATTAACAATCTTAGTGCTCAGGGCTAAAAGAGAGATCACAAATGGATCGAGTTTGCCCAATGGATTGAGAGGACTTAGCCTTGATTATGGCTTGACCAAGTGCCACATGTGCACTTGGTATGTTGGTGTTGACCATGCAAATGCTCAATGTCAGCTGGCACCATGAAATAAAGCTTACTAGCTAGCACACTTAAGTGTGCTAATCGTGCAAGTGTTTAAGCTTTTCAACCAGCACACTTAAGTATACCAACCGTGTAAGTGAAACATGTCGGTTAGACAATTTAGATACCAACCATGCTATGTGTTAAGGGTGTCGTGCATGTTTGGAATTTCAACCATACTTAGACACCTGTACATACAAAATAAAAGATATAAATTTTTTACAAGTACACAATATACACAGAGTGAAACCTAGTTGTCATTCCTCTATTTTTCTCTCATTTCTGTGAACACTGAGAGTCTAGTCAAGAGCCTTACTAGCCTTTTCATCTAGATTTCCTTTACTTTTGTTCGTCCTTTGCATGGATACCAAGGTACCATCTCTGAAGGGTTAGATAACATTTGGTCTCAAGCCACATGAAGATTTGGAGGAGCTATCAATGTAGGTATAAATCTAAAACACCCTATGTGTGTGTATGTATGTTCATGAATTTATGTCTAAAATAGGTATCTCGGTTAGGGTTTTTAGGATTGTTTGATTCAAAAAAATTTTAAATTTCTCTACATTGTTGGTTATTGCACCCTAAAAACCCTACAGAAGCCATATTAGCATAACTTCCACCATCCATTATGATTGAACACACCTTGCCATTGATAGTGCTTCTAGTTTGAAACATGTTGTGCCTTTCATCTTTATAAGGGTTGCTTTGAATGTGTAAGGCTTGACGGAGCATTAATATAATTCCATTATCCATTTCAATCACCTCTTCATCTTCCTTGTATTCCATCTCCTCAACTTCACCATCTTTAACATTTGGTAAGCCTCTTTAATCTTTTGGTTCCTTAAATGAGATTACCCACCTATTCAGACAATTTTCTTAAAAGTGCCCATAACCATGATACTTAAAATATTTCTTGTCATTTTAACTTGGTTTCATAGGATTGGGTTTGTCTTTAAAAGCTCACATAGCATTATCCTTACCTTTAGTTTTAGAAGTGACTTTAAGTTTGAAATAAGATGTGGAGCCTTTGAAAAAAATAGTCCCCTTTGTGAAAGTACTTGAGGTCTAATTCTTCATACTCCTCTTTTATTTCTCCACTTTGATGGCAAGTTTACAAACATATTCAAATGAACAATATGGTTGTAATTCTACCATATTGGCTATACCTTGTCACAAGCTGCCAAGGAACCTAACTATGATTTGTTCCATCAATTTGGGTACTTCACTTCTCATCATTAATTTATCAAACTCCTGAATGTATTCTTCAACACTATCACCTTCTTTCTTAATTGTAGGTAATTTGAGATAAAATTCTTGTCTATGGTTTTTGGGTAGAAATTTTTTCTTGAAAAGTTTCTTCAATCTTTTCTAGGAATAAGCTATATCTCTTCTTTCTCAACTCCTTTGTTTCTTTACATTCTCCCATTATAATAAGGCATAGTCCTTAAATTTAAAGGATAAGTACTTTGCATTTTTTCTCATTGAAATAACCTTTATACTCAAATACCTTCTCAATAAAATGTAATCAATCCACAAAGTCATATGAGTTAAGGCTTCCTTCAAATTTTGGAATTTCAATTCTCAATCCTTAATCATTATCCATTGGTATTCTCCTTCTTCGAGTCATCTCATTGTCACTTAAGTCACTAGCTAAGAGGATTTCTTCTTTATAATGGTAAGGTTGGGGTGGGTGTCTTAGAGGATGTGAGTGTCTTCTTGGTGAAAATTTGGTTATGGTTGAATGGTATATGGGCTTAGGTAGGTGGCGTTCGGTTTTGGGTTTAAGTTCTTAAGAGTTTGAGAACTTTAGCTAATTGTTCTCTAAGTTCATTAGCTTTTCCATAAGTATTGAAGTAACCAACTCTCATCGCGGAGGTGCGGATGAGGAATGACTATTATTAGACATGTTGAAAGTGTAAAATAGGTGCAATGAAGTAGTTTTAGTATTTGCAAAAAATTTGGTTAAGGTGGAATAAGTGTTTGGTATGATTTGTTGGTTATGTAAATGTATGGTTTAGTATATGTATAGGTTTGGTTATGGAAAATATTGGGCTTAGGATGCGTTTTAGTTAGGTTGAAAGTATTTAGTTTGTAAAGCTAAGCGTTTAGGCTAAAATAAGGAGATCCTGCAAAGGTGAAATTTTTCAGTCAAAATATGGTAAATCTGACAAGAAATGAAGAAGAAAGATCAACAACAAAACTCACTCAACCAACCTAAGCTATCATACCAAATGATGTGTTTCAAACCATATTAGAGTGAATTATGCAACAAACTATCTTCTTAGGAATAAATTCGATCAAGCAAAAGTGGAGGAAATCCAAGTCTAAAGGCAAGACCACAAACTTGGTTGCCCACCAACAAACTGAGGCAAGTAAAGGAAATTGATTCTTTAAGAAAACTCTCTCAAGAGCAATTTAGAAATCTCATTCAAATGATTTTCAAGTCTAAATATTACAAGTGAAGATCAGGTTATATATATATATGTCAAATACAAAGTGATGCAATAATTAAGTAAAGACATCTCAAAATCCATAATACAATCCTTGACCATTGGGGGAAATCCATAATCCTAAGTAGGAAACCTTAGAACTAGTAGAAAGATGGATCTTAACTCAAATTCAAATATTTTATCATTTATGAAGTGAACAAATAGTCGACTACGAAAGTCAACCTTGTCTTTTGCCAAATTAGATTTCAAATAAAATTCAAATACTTTACCATAAAAGGAGTGAACAAATAATAGACTAGGAAAGTTAACCTTGTTTTTATCCAAGATAAAGCTCCCATTTAATATTTTGTCTCCCATATGCTTTTTCTTCCAAGTGGTATAATTTTATCCCATTTGAGTATGGTATAACCCAAAATTAGACTTAGGCTATTTGGGCTATCCAAGACTTGGATTGGACGGTTGTGGCTCAACTAGAGAGAGTTGGGTTTGTCTGGCATGCATTGAAGATACGAGCTAAATAAGTGTTTGCTATGCTTTTTTTAACCTTGGTTTGGAGTAAATAAAGATTTGTTGCTAACTTTGAGCTTAAATTCATATCATCAACCATCTTGAAATTTATGATCTTAATGTTATGTTTTTGGTTTTCGTCATTTTTTATTGCATATTTCTTTATAATTTTTTCCTATATTTCATGCATTTTTTGAAATGGAAATAGAGGTAATAGAATTCTATATGGCTCGATTGGATTCTACTTGAGTTACTCAAGCTTAAATTATAGTTCAGATCAAGAAAGTTAAGTTTGAGTCAAGGATTGTGTATGTTTGCATAATTGAGTTAAATTCGAATTGATTTGAACATTGAAGTTCGACTTAAAAAATAAAATCCAAAGTTACATTGTTTTCAATCTGAATTTGAAATTTAGCTCGTTGATTATGAGTTAAACCTTTTAAGATCAGTTTCAACTAAATATTATTAGTGCTTGGCTCGTATTGAATCCAAGTCTAGATATGACAATATAATTTTTTTTTTTTTCCCCAAATCTTTAGTAGTTGTTTGTTATCTCCCAAATCTTTAGTAGTTGTTATTTTCTGCATTTGAAATACGTGCAAGTTTGGTTAGTAATTTTGCTCAGTCCTTCATATGCCCAAAGTTTCATAAATTTTTCTTATCATCTTTTGATAATTGAATTTACAAAGTGTCTCAATTATAGAAACACTGGGGATTGGTGTTCAGCACAATTTCCGTTGCAATTAGGGATTCATCTTCATATTAATGTGCAAAGAATTGCAATAGAAGGACATGCTATAAAAAAGATTATTGGAACCTTTAAGCCCAATTAAGCACAACCCCTTACAAATGGATTCTCACATTTAAAAAGGCCGAATAACAGTCTCCACCCAAACTTGAATGAAACGATCTGTAAGTTTAGATAGTTTATTTGTTTATCTTTCATCCACTTCAGTCAAAGAAAATCATTATGCAAAGAGACACAATTGTTACATTACACGAAGGGCCATTTGGTATTTGTTTTGACATTTCTTCATTTTTACACTGGAAATTTGCAGGCATTACTGAAATAAAGTTTCAAATTTGAAACAAAAATAAGGACAAAGTATTCAATAGATTTGAAACTCAAATAGAGATAGATTAACTAACTATCTGTGCGTCAAGGGAGTTCTAAAAATGGTCTAAATTGTAAAACTGAATTGAACTGTTTAAAATTTGAGATTTGATTTGGTTGAAAATCAATTTAGTTTGGGTTGGAAAAAAATTGAAAAACAATTTAGGGTTTAGATTGTGCTTTTCAAATCAAATGAACGTGTAAACTGTTTTTGAATAGTTTTGGACAAAACCAAGTATTTTTGTCTGTTAATGTCCCCGAAATTTCTTTTTCATTACACCTAATTCACAATTTATAGGGATGGCAAGAGGGAGGAGATCTCAATTTTCATCCCCATCCCCATAGGGGATTGTTTGCCTCTTCCTTGTAAAGAAAAATCTCTTCTCTGTCATTGTAAAGAAAAATTATTTCTTTATACCTTCTAAATATAATATAAATATATTAAATAATAAAATTAAAACTAATCCACTATTTTAAATATCATAAGTATCATATATTAACTATTTTAATATACATAATAAAAATATAAATAAATTTGAAAAATATTAATAATTTAAAACTATAATTATATGTTAATATTTTAAGTAAAAGTATTAATATAAAGGGGCACAGATGAGGCTAGACAAGAAGGGGACACATATATCTTTATACCTAATTGCGATGATATTTTTCGTTCTTATCTCTGTTTCTATTAGGGTATTCCCTCTTTATTAAGGTCAGGATCATAAATTCAGGTCAAAATTGTTATCTTTAACAATTGTGTATGCTCTAACTCAATTGCATTTCTCACTCACTCTTCGTAAAAATCATGCTGCCACTTGCCACGAGCAAAACACCATAACCAAAATTAAAACTATTAGGTACTCAACTTTTGATTTTGGTTCTTACATGAAATTGATCTACCCTGAGTAGATTCTATTTCCAAAATTTATGGAATTGAACAATTTTCTAGTTTCACTTCTCAAAGGAGTCAAAACTAGTCTGAAATACATAGTTTGGTTTAATCCGATTTAGGAAAATGTTTAAATTAAACTAAAAGCCCGGTTCAGTAAAAAATAAAATAAAATAAAATCTTTTTATACTTTAAACCAAACTAAAACCAACTAAAAATTAAGGTTTTGTTTAGTTTAATTAACAGTTCAGACATGTAAAAATAAAACACAGTATTATCAACAAATAATGTGTTACCAATCATATTTTCAACATTTTATTCCCCTGCATAACCAGAGTTTCTTAATTCTAATTATCTATTAGTGTTAATATTATATTTAGTTTAGCGCACTAACCAATTCAATATATTGCTAATTATGAATAAGCAAAGTGAAATCATCATCAATGTATGTGGCGGAAAATTTTTAAATCTTGATATGCAGCCACATTGTTTTTGTATTCAATTTTAATTAATATATTATTTTTAATTAAGAAAGAACATATTTCTTCTTCTTCTTTTTTAAAAATAATAAGTACCTTACAGCATATTTTTTGTGATATTTATGAATTAAAATTAGAGATAGAGAAAATGAAAAATCTTGATACATAAATTTTAGAGTAATACTATGTATACCTATTTTTGATACATAATTTATGTACACAGTGATGTGTCATCATACAATTAAGTAATTTTAAAATATGTCATCATATGATAAAAAAATATCCGATCACATGATAACACCTCATCTATATACACAAATTGTGTACCAAAAATAGGTACATATAATTTTATTGATTAAAAAATATACTATTAAAAAATACCATATATTGAAAAACCATCAAATCCAAACCATTTTTTCTTTTTCCAAATCTATGTCGAACCATTTTTGAACCCACCCGCAAATTACAAACAGACCGATCCAACTTTACAGTTTGAGACATTTCATGTGAACCCTTTCGAAATATATACTTTAGGATTTCGTTAAACAGATATTGAAGACCAAGAAAAGGGTTATTTAGAAATAAATTAAAGCATAACTTTTGAAACCCAAAAAGGGCTTACAAAAAGTTTTTGTGAGGCTATTGAAGCAAGTTTACAAATTGTATAAGCAGATGCCTAGGATTTCAAAATGATTCTTAGATCAAGCAACAAAAGGGTTAAATCCAAGCATTAAAAAGAAATAGATTTCACCACATATCCCATTGACAAACAAAATTAATCTGAAAAACAGTCAAGAACATAATCCAAGAAAAACTTTCTATGATTAAAAACCTCCAAAGAAAACCTCAGAAACAGATAAAGTCAGCATGAAAAACTCAGTACTACTTCCGAACTTAACAATCACTCAAATCTGTGTTCATTCTTCATCCTCTTCATCTCCATCTCCGCCAGCAGCCTTCTTGGCAGCAGCCTTCTGGTTCTTTCTCTTCACTCTACCTGGGCGTCCACCACCAAAGGGACTTGTGATTGAGAAGTCAATGTGCTTTTGTGAGTCCACTCTCACCATGAACGAAGGTATATTGACAACCTGCCTTCCAACTCTGATGGCCAAAATATAAATTAATATACAAACAAATTAAGCATGCTCAAAACCTAAAACTGAATTATAAAGTCCAAAAAAGTGAATCCACAACAAGCAAATTACAAGACAAACCACTCAGTGAATGAGAAATAACAATAGGAGTAAAAAACAGCAAGAAATAACTTCTAAAACAATGTCCACAACCATCACTCTAAAAACATTTGAGGCAAAACTCCTTCGGGGTATCTTTCACTTGATTGAACAAAACTCAAATTCATTAAAATCTCTTCTAAAACTATAAAAGATAAATCTTAAATTTCCTGGAAGCTAAAATACTCAATTCCCTCAACTATTGGCCAAAAATAATACAACTGAAATACATTTCAATTAAAAAAAAAAAAAACCTCAGCTTTTGCGCATTCTACACACCAAAATAAAATCCATAATTAATGCACACCAAATCAATATTTCACTCCTAATGTACTAATTAAATTCATGAATAAAACACTACAACAGAAGTTCTTACATAACCGAACAAGTATCAAAAACTCGATTTGTGATGTTATTTTTAAGAGAACACACTGCACCATACCTAATGTGCCTCTGCCTGATGAGAACCCGGGCATGGTGGATTGACTTAGCCATTCCGTTCTTGAACACAAGAGTTTGGAGACGGCGCTCAAGGAAGTTCTCCACAGTGAGGGCCAACACGTAATCCAGCTTATTCTGACTCTCATCAAGAAGCCCATACCTATTCATCCTCCTGAGAAGGGCCTCACCCTCAAAAATACGACGAGGGTTCTTCTCATCAAGGGTGAGAAGTTCCCTTGCTGCATTTCGAATGCGGCTCAGTGCATACTGAACTCTCCAGAGTTCCCTCTTGCAGCGAAGACCATATTCTCCCACAAGCCTCAGTTCAGCATCCAAACGCTCTTTCTCATAGGGACGTCTTGGCTTCTTAAAAGTTTTACCATCTATTCCAAAAGTATGTTTTAATTATTCAAAGCTCATCTATTAAACATATAACACTAACTATCAACAAATCCAACCATAACCACCGTTCTGATCCAACACTGAATTGGGGAATTCATATTTCTCATCAATTTGTAAAATTCTCAAAAGTATTTGCATAAAACAGAACCCCAGCTGCCAAAACTCTAATCTTTGTTTGGTCACAAAGAACTTGTGTAGAGAATGAAAAACAAAATTAGCAGCTCAGAAAATATTTATGTTTAGCACTCGAGATCAACAAAATCTCAATTACTAAACAAATACGAGTAAACCAACTAAAATACAATAGAAAATTCAAATTACTTATCTATTCCGGCATTTTATTAGCAGCTAACAATGCAGAAGATTATACCAACTATAAACATAAACCATAATCTCAACAGAGCACCAAAAAACGAAACGAACATAATCTCAACATAAGCAAGATCAAATGCATAGAACTGAAAACAAAAAACAAGAGAAAGTGAAATGACTTGATTCAGAAAATATTTTAAAATCATAGTAAAACAAGTATAACTCACAGTTGCGGTAAAAGGAAACGTGCACCATTTTTGTGAGGCGTTACTGCTCTCTTCGCCTCTCTTCGCCGCTACGAAGACTCAAAAGCGAAAAGACCAAGTGAGATATCGCGGTTTACATAGGTTTTGCCAAAACCCTAACCCTATTCCTAATTGTTTGTGGGCTTCAAGTTTTGGGCTTTTAAGAAAAGCCCTGCCCTGTAACTTAATAAAAATGAATGAGTGCCCAAAACTTTTGCGCATTTATTACACCACTATTTCAAGACTAATATAATTTGAAAATTGTTAGGTGTATCAAGTTTTGAGTATTTAATTTGATTTTAAATAATATTTTATTATACATATAATGTTATTAGATATTATTTTATCATTAATTTAAAATCACTTAATTATACGATGACATACTATTTAGGTCTTCAACTGAATACTCAAACTTGGGTATACTAGTTTTATTAATATAATATATCATTTACACACTAATTAAATGAGTTACAAATAAAAGAATCTTATTGGCTAAATGCTATTTATACATGTAGTCTAGTGTTCCTACATTTGATCTTGCTTGTGTTTGTTTTACTTTGAAATGTGTTTCTTTCGCTCGATGTTATAGTAAATTCAACCGATGTTCTGCAAAAGCCAAAGCAAAATCGTATAATTCTTGCATCAAACTCATTATAATCCAAGTAAGTATAAATCTAAACTCTTATACTTTTATTTTGTTAAAAGATTTGAAATCTCTAGAATTTGAAATATCATATACTTTTTTATCTTGCTTGCTAAATCATGATTTCTTGATAAATGTTGTTGTTTCTTTGTTATATTAGTTAAAGTAATGGTTATTTTACAAAAAAGGTCATCAAAGAATTGGTTGAGCAGTGGAATATGCAATCAAAAATTCAAAGTTAATCCAAATAACTCATGGATCAGGTTTTAGGTTGATAGATTCATGACATGTTGTAGCAAACATAAGTTGTTTACAAAACACAATACATACGCTAGATGACACCTTCATTCTTTTTGTGGTTATATGAATGCTTTCCAACCCATAATGAGGTGGTGTCTTGGTGTCCATACAAAGCAGGGACTAGAAGAGGCTAAAATCATTTATTAGAGGCTTCTAGGGCTCTGTGAAGGGGTTCTTTACAAAAAGACAAATTGAAATCATGAAATCGTGTTCTTGTTTATTAAGAATGCCATGAATGATCATTCATTCGACATGATGGAACTTATCCTCGGACAAAGATTTAGATAAAACTTTATCCTAATCCAAGTCACAATGAATAAGCATTCATCATCCATGAACGGGTGTTCATGGTCAAGGAAAAAGTTAAACTAGGCTAATTCAATCCTATTAGACAAACCTAGTTCATTATTGGTTTTATCTCAATCCAAAATACATTAAGGCACTACTATGCAATTATAATATGTAAATATTATCGTGAATGAATAATAAAATACTTTTATTAATAAATAAGTATATTACAATGTTACAAATGTACAAGTCAATTGGCTCAAGGGCACTATCTTAACAATCTCTCACTTGTGCTATTTGTCAATTAATCATATATCTATTGTCATAATACGATTATGTGTCTATAATGTTTCTATTGCAACAAAGGCTTGGTTGGAGGGTCTGCCAAATTATCATTTGTGTCAATCTTTGCGATATGTACATTTCCACACTGAATGATCTCTCGAATCAAATGATATCATCTAAGTATGTATTTGGACTTCTGGTGAGACTTTGATTCTTTTGTCTAGGTAATGGCTTTATTGTTGTTGAAATAGAGCTTGATTGACTCGACAATGTTAAGAACCATTTCAAGTTTTGTTATAAACTTCTTGATTGAAATAAATATTAGGGTAATGTCTTAAAGTAATTCAATTATTACATTTGTAGTTGTCCTTAAAAATCGTGGCAAGGTGATTATACAATTGATCATGAGAACCCTATATACATATTATATGACTATTCTAAAAATGTCTATAATCTCGATATTACTATCACCAAGGGTATAATTAATAGTGATAGAATTATCATAATGTTAAGTGACCCTACTAAAAGATGATGACTGTTCTCACGTGTTGAAATTGTTAGCTAACAACTTGGCATAACACATGGGTGCACACTGTGGACATGTTCATCGGACAAACTCGACAAAAGGATTCTCAAATAGATGATTGTTCTTGTGTCTATGAAAATAAATCCTTTAACTCACAGGTACAAATGGTCTTTAGATTTGAGGTCACAAAACCATCTTGTACAAGAATTGGTATGGTTCAACACTATTTAACATACTGCCATAATTGGGGTACAATAAAATGTGGTGACTAACCATATCAATATCTACATGAAGACTATAGTGGATGAATAAAAGATTTGTCACTCACCTAGCACGATAGGTCATATCTTACATGAGAATATTGATAGACATCATAACCACTTGAATCTGTGGCTATAATAGGATTGGGTTATAGCCTCATCTAAATCATTCAATTATTGATGTGTATTAGTTCATAAATAGGAGTCATTAAGATAAGCACGAATTTATGTCTCGGCCTTGAGAGATATCGATTGGTGAAGTGTAAGCGAAAATAATACAAATCCACGATCATAGGAAAAACATACCCGATTTAGAAATCTGACAATTTGATGATGATTGGTGATTTGATGCACTCTTGGGAGTATCCACAACACACTTTGCTTAATTTGCTTCCAAGTTTTCTGTAAAATTTCTTCCAGACACAGAGAATGGAAGAGAAAAGAAGTATTGTAATTTTATGAGCATAAAAATTATCTCCCAATGAAAGTTACGCTAATTAAATAAAGAGGGAGAATGACAGTTATCTTTAACAACTGCCAAGGGCAAAATTGAAATTATCGTATATTATGGGTTAACATTGCTTTTGTAGACCTAATAGATCAGGTCAACCTATCATGGGTGGACCGAATCCAATATGGAGTAATTGTATTTTATAGAACTATGTAGTTGACATTACTTTGAGTAGTTTGCTAGCACTTTGTCATCTAGGTAGCCACTATGCCTTGCTAGAGGCCAATTTAGGTATGTGTCTATATTTGACCTGAATTCAAACATAATTGATTTGATTGAGAACTTATGTATAAAAGTTTATTCGGACTCTAAGGCAATGGATTATTTGGTGATAGTTTTGGTGTATATGGGGTGGTTCAAACTCTAGAACGAATTGGGCTTGTCTAATAGGATTGAATCAACTTAGCTTAACTTTTGCTTAACCAGTAACAATTGGTCATATGACATGAACGATCGTTCATATTAAGTAAAGAGGAATGACTACGCATATGATTTATGCATGACTGTTCATGACGTTCTTTATTTATACAAACACAATTTCAAAATTTAGTAGCATCTTTTGCAAACCCTAACCCTTATACATGGCTTCTAATACATACACATAGTTTATTCTCATAGCCCTAGTAGCCTTTAGTGAATAGTTATACCTTTTCCAAGTCCATGTTTCGCATGAATACCAAAGTGTTGCCTTATTGTGGGTTGGATAACGATCTCACCAGCCACGTAAAGATTTGAAGGAGTCGTCTAACACTAGTATGGTATTCTTTAAACACCCTATGGATGTTTATAGTATGTTCATGAAATCATTCTCTAAAATGTGATCCTTGGTGGGCCTTTAGGTTTCTTTGAGTTTTTTTTTTTATTATATATTCTATTATCTTGTCGTATCCAATAAAAGCTTCCTTTGCCCCTTTGGAATAGGCAATGTACTCAAACTTTATTGTAAAATCAATAACTATACTTTGCTCAGACCTTTTCTAGCTAGCTACACTACCATGCAAACAAAACACAAATCTCGATTGAGATATAAAGTCATTTATATAAGTCAGAAAACTAGCGTCACTATATCCTCGCATAATGAGCTTAGTCTCTTCTTTATAAACCAAGAATGTATCTTTAGTTCTGTTCAGGTACTTTAGGATATTCTTGACAACTGTCTAATGTTTTTTACTTAAATCAGATTGATATCTAATACAAACATTCAAAGAGTATGAGATACCAACCTTCGCATATAGCATGACACACAAGTCTCTTCTTCATAAACCAAAAATGTATTTTTAGTTCTGTTCAGGTACTTTAGGATATTCTTGACAACTATCCAATGTTTTTTAATTAAATCAGATTGATATCTAATACAAACACTCAAGGAATATGAGACACCAACCTTTGCATATAGCATGATGCATATGATCGATCTTATTACGGATACGTATGGGATCCAACATATTATATCCCTCTCAAATTATGTTTGAGAACACATCTCTTTTGAGAGATATACACTATTTGACATGGGTAAAAATCCTTTCTTGAACTTTTTCATGTTGAATCTAGTCAGCATTTTTTCTATATATATGTTTTGACTTAGGTCATGTAACTTATGTGACCTATCATAATAAATCTTAATTCTAAAGATGCATTAGCCATTTATTTTAGTTTTGTTTAGATGTGCATAGTAAAGGATAGTGACATTAGTTAGTTTCTTCACATGGTTTGCAGGATGCATCATATATGCGCTTATGGTAGAGTCATCCCAAGATGGTAATTTAGTTAGTAGTCTTGTAGCTATACGTATGTGGTACAAGGGGGACTGTGATTAACTTCCCTGTGTGACTAAGATATCATACTAGTTAGCTCAAAGTCTAACTCGCATTGTGTGTAAGGCACATAGATAGTAGACATATGGGATATTGATTGCTTTCAAGAAGGCATTAGATATGTTGAGTTTAACTTAGGGGTTAATCATGCGGGATGACACTATCTATGTAATTAAGGCATGACGGTTGTTGCACTTAGAAAATAAGCCCATTTCACAGGTCTAAAGTTGTCATTTTCTGCATTTTAAAAATAAAATAAATTAGGATTTTAAATAAAATATTACAAGTATTCGTAGATATTTTACTATTTGTTTAATTCTTATTTTATAGGAGAAAAACATAAAAAGCAAGAGAGAACATTGAATTAAAGAGACAGAAGGATGAGTCTAGGGCTGGATTCGAACTGAGTCGAGCTTGGCTCGTAGCCAGCTCGAGCTCGGCTCGATTTATATATGAACTGCTCGAGTTTGACTCGAGCTCAGCTCGGCTCATTTCGGGCTCGTGTTCGGCTTGACTTGGCTCGACTCATTTTTCCTTATCAAAACGACGTTGTTTTTAATATATATTAATCAAAACGATGTCGTTTTGTATAAAAAATTTTAAAAAAAAATCTACCAAGCCAACTCGAGCCAGTTCGAGCTCGGCTAAGCCAAGCTTGTTTTGGGCTTGAGCCGAGCTTGGCTCGGCTCGACTTGGCTCTGATCCAGCCCTAGATGAGTCTACCAATCGCATTAGGAAAGGTAGACGCATATAAAGTGGGAACAGGAAACAAGATCTAAGCTATTAAGGTAAAAAACGAATCAAGAAATAATGGATCTAGCGTTAAACGAATCAAGAAGGAATCTAGTATTCTTACTTTCACATTAGAAGGAGACATTTTGAAAACCTTGTTAAAGAATAAGATAAAGAGTTTTTTGAATTTTTGGTATCAAATATTTATACAGTTTTAGTGATACACTAGTGCTTTAGTGACAACAATCAATCCTTACATTTTGTACACCACCAGGAATACAAGTCCAGTGCATGTTAACAATACATTTAGAGGCAATAGCTAGTGACTCAAATAGCAAATGCCAGTGATAATACGATTCTTTATTTTTCTATTTTGAGTTACAATGTTTTCATATATTTGCTATTGTGTTACCATTACTAGCATAAGTGGCTAAACTTATTTATTCTAGGAACTAAGAGGGATCTGACAGTCATTGTAAATCTGTAAAACCTTTATTTATAGTTTATAATATCAAAACCTTTATTCTAGGAACTAAGAGGGATCCGACAGTCCCTGTAAATCAACAAAACCTTTATTTATATTTTATAATATCATGATGTTTAATTTAATGAATGGTGTTTAATTACTTGTGACAAGATTAAGGCCAATCTTTGCACATATCAATAAGCTTACGTAGAATATTGAAAGGTAGGTACGAAGTTAGTGCATGCATTCATTAATCCTGAAACCTTGATACTAGAGATAGGCCAAATCCTTGTAGAGTCATAGATCATAAAGGTTAAATATTATTCGAGTAGCCATAAAAGTAGGAGCTTGTTTGGTACTTACACGCTTAGTCAATCTCACAAGGGGAAACAAGATAACTTAACATATCAAACCATTAACATATCATGAATATTGGAAAAATTTTATACAATTTATAGTTTTATGCAAGATTATCAATAAAGCCTTATGCCCTAGAAGCTTTAGTATATGAGCTTATTAATAATGATGTAGTTGTGTAAATTAGTTACATTAGTTAAGTTGTATTCATAGTGGTAAAGTTATTAGAAGTAGGATTATTAATATTTTCTTATTGTAGTCTTAAAATTACTCGATCTCTTTAGCTAATACAAAACCTGAAATGAATTAGTAGTCAGTTTTTCAATCCTTGTGCAATTGATATTTATTATACTACTTGTCGATTTATGCACTTGCAAGTAAGACACAACAGGTTTTTTGGCATCATTACTAGGGATTAGTGCTAAAGTTGATACTAATATAATTCGTGATCATGCCAGACTAAGGAATTTTCTTTCCTTTTACTTGCATATTATTACTTTTTATAGTTAATCACTTTTGTTCTATTTTGTAAGCTTTACCTAGTACATGACTAGATCGAAGGTGACAAAAAGACTAGATTTTGATCTCGAGATCGAAAAAGCAGTATGCAGGCTAAGAAAAATCAAGGAAGAATAAGAAGTCAAGATAAAGGAACTAGAGATAAATCCTAATAATAATGTGATGGAGATAATGAATCATCTATGAGCACTTTAAGATTATGCAATCCCATCTACAAGGGATACTACTTCAAGCATTATCAGACCACTTGTCAATGCCAACAACTTCAAAATAAAATTGTCCATAATTCATATGATCCAACAAAATCAATTTGGAGGAATAGTAATTAAAAATCTGCACATACACAACCAAATTCATTTAGATAGATGACACCTTCAAAGTAAATGAAGTCATAAATGAAGTAGTAAAACTATGACTATTTCCTTTCTTACTCTAAGATAGGGTAACCTTTTGGCTCGAATCAAGACCACCAAGATCTTTTACAACATGGCAAGCTTTGTCACTAGCATTCTTGACCAAATTCTTCCTAGCAGGAAAAACGACAAAGATCAGGACTGACATCACCATTTTCTCTACGAAGGATGATGAAACTCTATATGAAGCATTGGGAAAGATATAAGGGCTTTTAAAGGCATTATCCACATCACGGGTTAATGAATTGGATATTAGTGCAAACTTTCTAAAATCAAGTACCAAGACATATAAAGACAACTTTGGATGCATCAGCAAATGGATCGTTTATGAGGTTAACTATAGCGAATAAATTACAACTAATTGAAAGAATAACCATATGTAGTTTTTGTTAGAATGATGACATAATACCAAATAAGTCACAAGGAATACAAAAGGTAGATGACATAACAATGGTAAATGTTAAGTTTGATAGACTAATAAAGAAACTAAAGAGAATGGATATGAAAATAGTTGACATCACACTATATCATGAAATATGCAAAAGAAGACATAAGTTCCTAATTGAGGCCCAAACAAGCAAAACATGAAACAAGTAAACCTAGTCAATTACACCCAGAAAGGACAATAGAACCCCCACTCTAATACTTACAATTAAGGCTAAAGGAATCATTTAAACCTTTCATGGAATAGTCAACCTATTTAATCTAATATAAGTCAAAACTATCAACCAATACCTCGACGGTTTTAACCTAATAAACCAACACCAAAACCTCTTTATCTATCACCTAAGGGACAAAAGTCAAACATTGAATTAATGATGGAAAGTTTTATACAAACACAAAAGTAGAAAATTGAAGGACAAGAGAAAGTTATTAATCACCTTATAGAAAGAATAAAACAACTAGCCATACATAACTGAATGTTAGAGGTATAACTAAGCTAATAAACCTCTTCATCAAATTCAAGAGATCAAAGGAAAATACCAAGCCAACTGATAAATTAGACAAAACAATGCAAGGTAACAACAACCAGAAGTGAAAATGAATACAAGAGCCCAGAATTGAAGCAACTAGAATAGATAAATCAATCAAAAAAGTTAATCGAATCTTCTAATAAACATATAAAACCAACAACTGAAAGTAATATAACCAATTTCATTCAAGCAACTAAAGAGTAAAAAGAAACTAAATACCACACTGCTCTATCATTTAAACAAACTAAATACTATCGAAATTAAAGGATCTAAGGAGTTTCTCTATATTATGCATACACGAGAATGAGTCTTTCAACAAAGCCTTATGCGACTTTAGAGCAAGCATCAACCTTATGCCACTATCAATTTGCAAAAAGCTAGATATAGGAGAACCCAAGCCCACAATAGTTACTTTGTAACTAGTAGACAAATTTATCAAATTTATCAAGTACTAAAAAATGTCCTAAAATAAGAAAAATCATTCTACATTCTAATCGACTTCATTGTCTTAGAAATGGAAGAAGATGTTTATGTCCCCATAATCGTTGGACGACCATTATTGGCAACAGCTAAAACAATAATAGACATGAAAGAATAGAAATTAACATTTGAGATAGGACAAAAGAAGGGAGAATTTGATGTTTTTAAACTGAACAAACAACTTTCTACTATGAATTCTTGTTATAGAATATATGCGCCTAAGAAATGCATAAAAGAAATTTTCAAGGAAAAGTTACCATAAGACGCTTTAAAATCTTACCTTGTCCATAATAGATCTACCAATCACGAAGATGTTGAGGTAGAGACATATGTATAACATTTAGAAGCAACCGAACTAGTAGGATCTACATAATTATGCAAAAGTTTAAGGACTAAAATATAATTTGACACTTGGTAAATAATCATTAAAATTAATTAATTTTAATTTTAAATTGGGCCAAAAACTTATTCCTACCTAAAGTTTAGTGTATTTATAAACTTCTACCCGCAAGATTTTAAAAACCTAAATACCTACCCATCTGTTTCTCAATTAGGTTTGAAGGTAAAACTATCATTTAACAAAAATTAAAAAAAAAACTAAAATTTATCTTATTTCCCCCTTTATTTTAAAAAACGAATAATTTTCTCTAACCCAAATGTTTGAAAAGTTATCATTTTCCCTTAGATTTTTTTCTCTTTTTTAGTCACCTCCTCTGTTCTAACTAATAATCGACACTTCCAATATATCCTCATATGTTAATCGCTCAAGAGAAGCTATTGATGGCCAAATAATTAGACGAGAATGGATTTATCTTTGTCCAACGAGGAGACGAAAATGAATTGTCCGTCTCCTCAGACGAATAAAGATAATTTATCTTAATCTGTCTAGATGATGCTTAGACAAAAATGTTTGTCATCTGAGTGTCTTTTGAATAGATTGTAACACCTGCAAGTAAGCTTATAGGCATTTTAGTCTTTTCCCTTGATTTAAATAAAGTTCTTTAATGTTTTCTAGAGCAATGCACAGTCGTGTATTGTCAACAAATTCGAATTTATCAGATGAGATAAGAATTGCGATAAGGTCAGATATTGCCTTAGTTGTGCAATTCAACACACCCTCATGTATCATATCTAATAGGCAAAAATAAAAGTGAGTTTAACCTAATCCTCTTGTTATTTTCTCACGCTAGTCACACTTAAACAAAAGAGCAATGAGAGGAAAGTCATTTAGTCATAAAAAAGGAGTCATTGATTGTCAAAAATTACTGTAGCCATGCGAAAAATTACTTGTATGTCAAAAGACAAGTAAGTTGGCACCTTTTGGTTAAGCTAAACATGGTTGTTGATAGTTTTGCAAATTTTGATCATGGAGTATGACATTTCTATAGAGTAGGAATGTTATATTGATGATTATATGTGTTGAGGTGTTGCTGATTTCATTTAAGAATCGTACAAATAGATGAACTCGCCTTTATACATACATGTCATGTTAATGTGGATGTTTTTAATTGCGTTTATGTATTTTTGAATGCGGAAAATTGATCTAGGATGCTTAGAAATATGTTGTATAGTTGTCCATATGCTGGATCACTAGAAAATTAGCCAGAAAATGCAGAAACTATATATGATGTGATTTTTAGATTATGACACATGTTCATATATAGTTTCATACATGCCTATGTGTCCTTAGTTTAAGATAGGAAAATTCCATAATTTTCACTTATTTTTTTTTGGAAAACTATACATAACTGTGTGTCAGAGGACACATGCCTTTGTGTGACTTTCCAAAAGGGGACACTGCACTTAAAATTAGGTAGATATGGGTACACCTTAAGTACACACCTTTATAGTCATTAAAAAGACTATTTTACCCTTAGTTCAAGCACAATGAAGGGGAAGCAAAAGAAATATAAAATAATAAAAAACCTTAGTAAAGAAAAACAAACTAGATAAAATTAGAAAGAGTGTCTGACTATGTGGATGACGACATGAGACCTTGATTGACTCAGATCTGGGCCAAAAATTAGAAAAGTTAAGGAAAATGGTTCACATTTAGATAGCTATCAACTGTGTGCATAAGTGGCAAGATACATGAAAGTGATAAGGTTGGATACCCATAAAATGCATAATGCACTTAACACCAAAGTACATGGCCACACAGTTTATTCATGTGTGCATGGTAAGAATTATGGTTTTTCAGATATTTCTTCATGTGGTTAGCAAGATGCACCACATATGCATCCATGGTATGAGCCATTCCAAGATGGTTTGGATAGTAGTTTTAATTAACTTATATGGTAAGGAAAAAGACTACTACCAGATTTTTCTTTGTATGACCAAGGTGTCCTAGATAGCTAACCCAATAAGCTGTATGGCATGTGCATAAGGCACAATAAATAATGATTCATAAAATGTCTTATGTTTTTACTAGGGCATCGATATGTCGATTTCAACTTAAACCTTAGTAGTCTTTATATATGGCCTATTTCAAAGTACTAAAGTGTCAAGTTTGACCACATTCATATTCGCAAATGGAACGTAAGGTTTATCGGTATTATGAGTATTCTAGGTGCTAAGAAGTCATCAACTTACTTTTCACTCATATGTTCCTTTTTGTGTTTTGTTGTTTTACAGGTAGAAATGAGTAAGAAGGGTAGATAGAGGAGCTAACATTCTAATGAGCAGTTGCACAAGGGTGAGGGCATAATTATCATTTTGAGATTTTTTTAATCCATTCATGTATTATAAACATTTCAATTATGTTTTTGTTAGATTTATTTATGCACAATAGTTTCAGACTGAGTTTTCAGACTCTTCATACATCTATGAATTTTTAATAAATGATGTATTTTAGTTTTTATTCATACTGCACCTTTTTGCATACTTAAATATTTATGATCATGCATTGAATAATGAGATTTTAAATTAAACAGTCCAGTTGTGCACGTCTCTTCAGGTCATATTCTAGGTAGGGGTATGTATCTGAAGAAGAGTGTTATATTTGTGGTATCAGAACATGATCTTGGTACCCAAAAATGGCTTTAAGTTCATAAGTGTTTGAAAGTGCATAATAAAGTTAAGGAAAGTAACATTTCCTGTAGTGCTTATCGCTTTTGCACACCTATTATTGTAAGTATGATAAACCTGTATTAAGTTAAAGAATTTTATATGCCTTAATCAGAATAGGGAGATCTAGAAGATTTATTAGGGATGCCCTAGAGGTCCCTAATCAAGAAAAGAGTCAAGTTGAGGCTTAAGGACAAGTATTCAGTACATTAATTGTGCCATCAGTAGATAGTGAGACTATCTAACAGATAGTAGAGGTTATTCTCAAGTAAAGTAAAAAGGTGTCTGAGAGAGTTAGACACTTAGTTCATGCCCCACGGATGCCCAAGTAACCTCTAGTTGTAGAGATTTTGCCCTAATAGGAGAAAGTAGAGGTAGTGGATGGCAACAAAGGTCAGACTCACCCTATCTATAGTCTAACAGGTAGACAATAACCCTTTGACTTTAGAGGTAGTGCAATATTTGATGGTTTACTAGTTGAGGAATGGTTGGAAGCAGTTAAGGATGTCATAAGGATTTACACCATGACAGATGCAAATAAGATCTAATATGCCAACTTTCTACTTAAAGATGATGCAAAGGTATGGTGGAAGATGCTATATAGGACCTGTTGAGTATTAGATATGACTTGGGTTGAATTTATATAGGCCTTTGAGAAGGAGTACCTATCTGCAAATATCATGTATGTGAAGGCCCAAGAGTTCCTCCATTTGAGACAGGGCAATATATCAGTCAAAGAGTTCTCTACCAAGCTAAACTCTTGAGCCAAGTATGCTTTAAGAGTAGCTAGCTTGGACCAAGGTAAGCTAGAGGTATTCCTTAGTGGAATCAGATTAGATATCGCCAAAGATGTCATGATAGGAGATAATCCTCTCAAATCATTATTAGCCCAAGTAAAACTTTGAGGTTAGAGGCTATAAGGTAGAGGATAACTTAAGAGAAGGGGATACTAGATCAACCTATGCTAGTAGCCCTAGTTTAAAAACATAGTCAAATGCTTACAAGTGACAATCAAGAGGGTGTTAGTTAAAATGAGGGTAGCAAAAACCCCAGAGACAAGAGGCCTTTCCAATAGAGAAACAAGAATAACTAGAAGGGTAAGAAATAGAGGAAAAATGATCAATTGAGGTGAGAAGATCCCTCTGCTTGGGGTAATACTTAACTCAAGATCGCGAATTTTTGTGATTAATTTAAAATTTATCAATTTGATTGATTCAAACTTGTTTGCGAAAGAAAAAAAAAGAATTAATGTGATGAGATTTCTGTCTACTAGAAAGTTCATCGAAACTTCCCTAACATAATAGTGAAAGCTATTAATTTGAAAAAAAATAATAGAAGTATTTTAATTAATTAAATCCATAATTAAATTAAAATAAAATTACTGATGCTTCTTATATGTAACTATAAATAACAATCACCATGTCAACATCAACTTATAAACCAAATCTTAAGAAAAAAAATAGGTTCAATAAAAGCAACTTCACTAACTAGTACTAAAACCTTTAGATTATATTATGTTTAGAGAAGAGGTTGTATATCCTCAGGGGGTCGATGCCTTATGATTTTAGTCTCGATGCCACATAAGAGCAAAAAATACTGCAAGTATCTAGATGACTTCATTGAGGTTTATTGTCTCATACTAATTTCCATGTCCTTGAGCTTCAAAAATAACATGAAGAATGTTAGTGTATGCCTAGGAACTATTGTATTGTTAGTTCCAGGGCATTTTATCTTATATGTACACTTAGCATGAGTTATTAATGAGAGAAGTAATCATTTTGTTTATATGTATTAGTTGTTTCCTTTATTTACGATAATATAAAATATGTATGTGAACTATCGTGATGACTCACTTAATATATAAATTGAGTCATTGAACTATTCCTTACGGACGTGACATAACTTTGGCAATTATATCACATAATAAACATATTGAATATCTTTATTGAATGCTATGAGATGACATTAGTGTAGGTGACTATGATGCTCATGTCATTAGGGTGTTGTTATGGATCAACAGTTAGTGAACCATTTTTCAAACATGGCAAATAATGATAAGCCACATAGTCATTAAATTGTAGTCAATGACTTATCATAATATTGTACTAGTGTATGAAGTAATCCTTTGACTTGTGATGTTATGGTTAGATTTGATATGGATATGCATGATTCATATGATGTATAAATATGGGGTTAATTGCATCTCGTGTGACAAAACATATTGGTCATGTGTTATTTGTATATGGAGATGAACGATGATCAAGATACGAACCATTGACTTAGTATTAGGTCCTGAATATTTGTTGATTTGACCTAGATATGAGTTTAAAGCAAACATCGATAAATATTGGAAATCAAATCTCTAGCTAGAGTGTAACATAATGCATTTTAGATACTTAACTTCATTTTTCACAGAATCTCTCACTCTAAAGTTCAAATCCTCTCCATTCTCTCTAAGGTTTTCAACCAAGGACTTGTTCTTATTGATGGTGTAACTTTCTAGAGGCTTTTCAAGTAAAAAGTTTGATCCATCATCTTATATCCTCATAGGAGGCAAAAGAGTAGATAAATCTCCTAACTTTCTTTATTTGTTTTTGCATGCATTAATTATTTCTCTTTTGTTCATGTATGACATGTTTTGCATTTGTTCTCTTTATCTTTTCTTTCAAAATGGTATCAAAGCTAAAACAATTCCTTGCATGTTCATTTCGATCCAAAATATGTTTAATGTACATAAGAATATGTATATGTATCACATATATGCATGTATGTTGTCTTTTTGCGTTGAAATCTTTTTTGCAAGCATGAACTCTTCTTCAATGTCTTGGCTGGATTGTCTTGGCTACGTTTTTGATTTTCTATTCATGTTCAAGTGATTGTAAAATGAAGAACATGTTATATATGGTTTGTAGATGATTAACTATTCATAGGATGCATGTGAGTAATCTTGTTCTTGACATGCATGTGTATTTTGCCTTGTTTAATGGATTTTTTATTCATGGAATGGGGATGCATGTCACGAAAGCCATGTATATTGAGATATTAGGGGCAAACATGCGTAGGTTGTTATGTGATTTGGCTTAAAAATTGAAAAAAATTAAAGCTTGATGTTCTATGTATGTTTTTTAGGGAATTCATAACCTTTGGGCAATGGAATAGCATTTAAAAATTTAATTAATAAACAAAAATACCGCAAAAACCCCTTTTAGATCACCTTTTAAGAATAATTAATTCACAAACATGTTATTAACACTCATAGAGTGTTTATAGAATATACTTGTGTAAAGACAGTTCATTTGACTTCCATTGATTGAGACAGATTATGAAGTTACTCTTATACCTCAAAGTAGGAATGAACCTCGGTACCCATATAGAGAATGAACTAAATTAGAGGCTAAAATCATGCTTGAAAGTTGCTAGGGCTTAAGCATGATTTATTAATCTGAATGAAAGTCACAACAATGCACTTTCATTTTAATGCACATAATATGCTCCTAATTATTTCTTTCGTAAGAAAGAAAAGCAAGTGTGCCAGCTTTTTTCAGTCTTGGCATCTAAGGCTTTTCTTAATGCATTTTTTTTTTTTTTTTGTGTGTGTGTGAGAATTGTGTGTATGTGTGGTTTATGCCACTAATTTTTGTGTGTGAAATTTTGCACTTAAAGTGCATATATATACATATACATGTGCATGGGCTACCCTTGAATAGGTTATTTTAGTTATTTCATGATTATTTTTATTTAATTGTAGGCCCATATGAAATTATATACTAGATAAATCCAATCCAATTTTGTAATTTTTAACATATAACCCTAATCACTCAAGATTATTTTACTTTAGTCCTTAAGTATTATAAAATCTATTTTTGGGTCTAAAAGCCTTTCTAAGACTCAAAACCCTCAATCTAGAATTCAAATTGGATCTAATTTGGATTTAACTAAAAAAATCTTACGTCTCTAGAGTTCAATTAACTTCTTTTTGTGTGTGACCCATATACTCTCCATTAAGTCTATCGTGACTAGATTCATACTGAGCTCTCAACCTAGCATTTGTTTAGACACAAACCAAGAACGACCTTTGGCAAGACATCATGACCACCTGATTAGTGGATTGTCAACATATGACTTATTAACCTGTTAATGTTACAGTTGTTGTACAATTTGATCCTTTCATCATATGATATCTTTTTGAGATTGAGGTACATACAAAGTGTCACCCTTAAGGATCCTCGAGTTACATAAACTAACCTCTATCAACGATTGAAAAAACATCAGATTGAGTATCAACTGAATCCCACTATGGTCATATATTTAGTTGGTCATTACAATCCGTTAAAAGACCCTAATTAAGATGTTAGCTCTCATGCTCAAAAGTGAGAAATCCTTTGTTAATCCACCATAGCCTTCATACAGATCTCGATATGGCCAATTATAACCATTTTGGCAATCTTTTGACAAGACTACATTGGGCTAGTATCAAACCATACCAATCTTTACATAAGATAGTTTGGTAACCTTAAGTCTAAGGATCATATATATCTTTGTTCACTAAGAGGATATATTCCATAAACATTAGAACAACCATCCATTTGGAATCCTTTTAATAGGCCAGTCCAGTGAAAACATCTACAACATTCACTTATATGTTGACCAAGTTCTTAGCAAACAATTTTAACATATGAGTATTGTCATTATCTTTCAATAAGATCGTTCAACACTATGATAACTCTATCAGTATTACTCATGCCCTTAGTCTTAGTAATATTAGAGTTACAAATATTTTAAAACAACCATATAATATGCACATAGGGTTCTCAAAGTCAGGTGTTGAGTACTGATCACTTGGTCCCCGATTAAACCATTTTTAGGGAATTTGTTTAAGCATATATTAATATGTTTTATAGACAAAGAATGGAATAGTAAGATGCAAATATGATCTTTATTAATAAACTTGTATCGTCATGGGGATTGGCTTTAAGACATTAACCCCAACAATCTTTCACTTGTAATATAGTCAATCATCCATGCAAACAATATTGGATGACGATACATGCCCATAATTGCTTTTACTACAATAGAGCATTCATTGATATAATTTGTTCATTCATTGCTTCTTCTCAATCATCATTGACATCGTGAAATCACAAGAGTATGCAATTAGACCATTTGGTGAGATTATGACTCTATGAAACATCTATTTGTTACTAATAGTACCAAATCAATAATGCTAGAAGTCAATTTTACGATCTAATGTCTTTAAAAACTTTGCATTTTGAATGCCTCATACTTAGTTTTTAACATAAAATTGATTCAATATATTTATGACTTGTCCCTTTGAATTGATATTCAATATTTTCAACTTGATTTGTCTTATGTCACTATTCCTCACTCAGTGATTTCATCCTTTAAGACCTCAAGAATTATCCATATTCTTTTTTAGAAAATCAAGGATATGTCTTAGTATGCCATCCAACAACGTTTATTTAGACACATCTGATATTTCTAAAAGATAAAGATATTTGATTCTCATGATCATTTTAATAATTGGCCTAATAAAAATCTAATCATCTTTCTCTCAAAATTTATGTGTTCAATGACACATAATCCAAGATAGGCATGTATCATCATGATGAAAAGTACTCCTTTTAGATTCTTAATTGTTGAATCTTTTTAACCTTTGTCTGTTATACACACTTTAACATAAATTTAGTAGTCTATATGATCTACAACAATATATTAAGTGAGGATATGGACAACTTAGTTCAAGTTCTTTTATGAAGGATTGTTTGGTTACCTAAGTCTTTTTACGTTAGTTGCAAATTTCACACTTAATTCTGATATGTTTATCACCATACATATATAAAATGTCAGAATTGTCATTATACTCTCACTAGCTTTTGTATACAAATTTCATATTCATTTTAGTAAAACCAAACAATTTGTTGGTTTTATTTGTAGTAATATATCTAGATTTTGATGTTCACAGAACTCATCAACTTACACACCTTACCAACTTCTTTTCAAGGTTAATACTATTAGTTGTAATATGGTTACAACCATTCTAGGTTTTATCCATTGGAGTTGTTTTTTACAATTAATTGTCAAACCGTTAATGGAATACAATAACTATGAGAACATATAGATTTTTAGTTTCACTTGGAGACCCCATATTTTAATGTCATAAATAACCAGTGTGTTTATCAAGAGTTAAGAGAATTTTAATTCTTATAAACTCATAACACACCTTATCTTTCCTAGATGATTTTAATATACTTAAGTTGATTACTTATTTCCTTTTAAGAATATGTAATCTTTGTTATGATATTCAACATACTTATTGGCACATCATTTGTTTTATATCTATCTTTCTTGTGAATTAGAACTCAATTGAGTTCTATTATCCTCCTATTTGATCTTTTAAAGAATGACATCTAAAAGAATCTTCCAAAATATATTTTAAAACCTATTTGGTACTAGAAAAGTAATATTTTTAAGTTTCTTTTGGAATATCACACAAGATATTCTATTTAACACATGGTTCAACTAACTCAAATTAGTTGCTTAATATTAGTGTCACTACCATTGTAAAATAAGTCATTGGACTTCAATCCAATGTGTACAACACATATAAAATGTGTTATACTCATATACATAAACATTGGTTATAATCACTAAGGTATTACGTTAGAACATTTAGTGGGTATTAAAATTCCCACTACACCTCATCTATTAAATTAGACTATCTGTCTTATGTATTCACCTTCTTGGTTTACTCTAAATGATTGAATACATATGTTAACAAATTATTTATTTCATTCTTGAATTCCTTGAATTTTTAAAGATCTACAAATTGAATGATGAAATAGATAAAGATGAAGATGCAAACAAGCATCATACATGGAGATAAAGAGAGAACCACAACATGCATACAAAAAAAGAGAAAGGTAAGGAATGTTAGCTACTCAATTGTTTTCTATGGAATATAGGGTGATGGAAGAGCTCCTTAACTGTAAAAGCCTCCAAAACAAGTCCACCACAAGCTTTCTTTCACCTTTGGCCAAGAGATAAAAGAAAGTGATATGACAGAGCGCTTTCTTTTAAGTAAGAGAAAGGGTTTTACAAAATGCAATTTGTTTTTTTCTTTTTAACCTAACAAATTTTCAGTTTATGGATATGACATGCAAGTATATCAATTATATACTTTAGGTATCCTAGTTTCATCTTAACAACATTTTAACTATTAAAATATTATCTTTGCCCCTCATATAACATTTACATGAATATTATTATCCTTCAGAAGGTACTAGCCAACCTCAAATAATCAATTCTCATTCTCGAAAGCTTAGTCTATTGGTGTGACCCTTTAGGTTTACTGTGGCATAGCCATAAGTCTCCTTTAGGATCTTCAAATAATCTAAAATGCATTTGAAAACTCAATGACTATGTTAAATATCTAGCAATATGTCATAAACCCTAAACTACAATGAAGAAATACTTCATCAAACTTAATATCCGCAATTTTACGTTCTATGTAGGTAATATTCTTTCGTTGTCAAATTTGGATCGATTTCGAATTCATAAATCGTCAAAGTCATAATTTCGATTCTATAAGAGTCATCAATTTAAATATTTGAAACTCCTCATTATAAGTGTCCTTCGTGTGACTTACATTATACTATGGTTAGAGATTCGATTTCTAATCTTTATCAATATTCACTTTGGAACTTATATCTAGATTGAATTAGTGGATATTCAAAATTCAATATTTTTCGATTTAACAGATCTTATCTTGAACATCATTCTTCTTCCTATACAAATAACACATGACCAGTATGGTTTATCTTATGAAATATGATTAACCTCGTATATATGAACCATACGAATCATGAATAATCATATTAGGTTTGACATGATGTCCAGGTTAAAGAATTACTTCATATATTAGTACGATCTTACAATAAATCATTTACTTTGATTTAATGACCATATGACTTATCATTATTGGTGTGTTTGACAAATGGTTCTCTAACTGTTAATCCATACCAATACCATAATGACATGACTATTATCATCAACCGCACTTATTTTATCTCACGACATTTAATAGAGATATTCAATATGCGTACTATGTGATATAATTGCCCAAATTATGTCACATTCATACGTAATAACTTGATGACTTAATTTGTATATTAAGTGAGTCATTTAGATAGTTCACATACATACTTTATATCATCATAAATAAAGGAAACAACTTATGGATATGAACAAAAAGACTATTTTTATTAATAAGTCATGATAAATGTATATACAAGAAATGCTCACAGAACCGATAATACGAATGGTTCTTAAGGCATACATTAATAAAACCCCCACTTATGTTAGAGTAATTCATTATTGTATAACATACTATCTTCTTAAGATGATGGACTAGTTGTTTTAGTGTTATCACCTTAGTTAGTAGGTCAACTACATTTTCTATTAATGGTATCTTTTGTATTATCATCTCTTTAGTTCCAACAAATTCTCTCAAAATATGATGCTTTCGCTGAATATATATGGACTTTTGACACAACTTTGTTTCTTTTGCCTGTGTCATAACACTTATATTATCATAAAACATAGTTATCAAATAAGCCGTGTTTGGAACAACATCAAGATTGGATACGAAAACCTCTTTTGTTGTTTTTGAAATGATAATATATTTAGCTTCTGTAGTGAAGTCAACTGTGGTTGATTGTTTAGAACTTTACTAGTTAACCGCACGCTCATTACAAATAAAAAGAACCCTGGTGTAGACTTTTTATCATCAACATCTAACTATAAATTAGATTTAGAGTACCCTAAATGTTTAACTCTGAAATCCCCTAACTTAAGACAAGATCCTTAGTCCTTTTTAAGTATTTATGAATTGATGTCATAATTGACTAATGTTTTTCCCCTAGATTTGCTTGATATCTGCTCATAACACTTATGACAAATGCCATATTAGGTCTCACATATAGCATTGCATACATGAGCCTTCCCATTGCCAAAGCATAGGGCACATTACACATCTGTTATCGTTTTTCATCGGTCTTTAGACCCATATCTTTAGAAAGATAAAAACTGTAAGTGAAAAGGAAAAATCCTCTTTTTGAGTTTTTCATGTTGAACCTTTTCAATAATTTTTCTATGTACAATTTTTAAAATAATCCAATTATCTTCTTTGTTCTATCTCTATAAACATGAATTTCAAGAACATAGATTGCATCTCCTAAGTCTTTCATTGAGAATGTTTTGGATAACCAAATTTTAACCTCATTCATCATCTAATGTTATTACCCATTAATAGTATGTAATCTACATACAGTATGAGAAATGTTACAGCATGATCCTTAACTTATTTGTAAACATAGGGTTCATCCAAATTCTTTTTGAAACCAAACAATTTGATTGTTTAATCAAATTAAATGTTCCAACTTCTAGAAGCTTGCTTCAATCTATAAATAGATTGATGCAACTTTCATACCTTATGTCTTTCGAAGACAGATACAAAACCTATAGGTTGTTCCATATATATGTTTTCCTCAATGAATCAATTGAGGAAGACAGTCTTGAAATCCATCTACCAGATTTCATAATCATGGTATACTAGGATAGCTAGCCTTATTCAGATGGATTTAGTCATAACTACAGGCAAAAAAGTTTTTGCATAACCTAGCCTTTGTTTCCAAGTATAACCCTTTGCTATTAACTGTGCCTTATAGGTCTTCACCATTCTATCATTGCCAATCTTTCTCTTGAAAACCCACTTACAGCTAATAGGAACAATTCCTTCTAATGGATCAACAAGTTTACAGACTTGATTAACGCGCATGGATTCTATTTTAGAGTTTATTACTTTTAGCCATTTGTTTGAATCTGTATCTAGTATAACTTCCTCATAGCTTCTAAGATCATAATCTATTTCTCCTACTAAGCAAAATTCAAAATCTTGCTCATAAGGAAAACCATATATATTCGGAGGTTTAGATACTTTAAAATATCTTCGTGTTTTTGGAACCATAGTATATGATACCGAAGTTCACCGAATAGATGATCTAACTTTAGTGATATCAGTTTAAAGCTCTCTAAAATCTTCTTCAAGCTTAACATTTATTCTTAAACCACCTTCTTCCAAGAACTTTTTCTTAAGAAAGTGTGTATTTCTACTAACTGTTATTCTTTTATCATCGGGGAAGTAAAAATAATATCCTAGACTATCTTTAAGATATCCTATGAATTGACACTTCTCTAATCTAACATTTAAGTTATATGATTTTATTAGTTCAACATAATCTAGACATCCCTAAATTTTCATATAATTGAGACTTGGGCATTTAAAATACCATAACTTGTATAATGTTTTCTGGACTGATTTTAACAATACTTGATTCAAGATATGCATATCGGTCCAGCGGGTGTATCCCTACAATGATAATGACAAGTCAATAAAGCTTACCATTAATCATACCATATCTAATAGAGTATGATTTCTCTTTTCAAATATGTCATTATGCTATTGTATGTATAAAACAGTCTAGAGTCTTTCTTCCCGTACTAAGAATAATCGTCAGTAAAGGTAATGAAGTAGTGAAAACCTCCTCTAGCCATGTGATTAAATAGTCCACATATATCAATATGTATTAATGCTAATAATTTTTTGGCATATTCCCCCTTACTCTTAAAGAGAGATTTGGTCATCTTACCTTGGAGAAAAGATTTACACGTTAGATAGGGTTCATAATCTAATGAACTTAAAAACCCATTTTCTCTAAGTTGAATTAATCTTCTTTCTCTAATATGACCTAATCTATAGTGTCATAGAACCTTGGGGTTTGTTTCATTTCAAATTATTTTATTAGTAACATAATGTATATGATAATCATTCAATTGTAATATATACAGACCATTTGTATTTATAGCTTTGCCCACTATAATATTTTCATAAAATATCAAACATTCATTTCCATTAAATTGAATATTGTAACTAAGCTTACGTAATGTGGAAACAAAAATGATATTTCTATTGGCTTTTGCAAAATAGAAAATATTATAAAGTCTTAAAATGTGCCTTGATGGTAGTCTAACTTTGCAAGTTCCCATGGCTTCGGCTACAACCTTTGCTTCATTTGCCATATTCAAAAAAACAGAACTATTTTGTAGTGTCTATATTAAAATAGGCACATGAGATGTAGATACTAAATCTATGATCTAGAAATGATTATCTAAATCTAAACTTAATTCGAATTCAATTACTTGACAGTGGATTATACTTGTTTTGTTCTTCTTAAGGTTGTCCGGGTACAAAGGGCAAATCCTCTTCCAATGTCTATCTTGCTGACAATTAAAACACTTTCCCTTTTCTTTTGCCTTTTTTCGCATTGGTAGCATATTTCTTAAAATTCCTTTTCTTAGGTCTAACATTTTGACCTTTTTTTGTTACTTTTTAGGCCTTTTATTAGCCCTGTTGGTAGAAGCTGCATAGACATCCACATGTCTAAAGTCTTTCTTCCCTTGCTTATAGAACTCTTGGAGCTTATTAAGCAACTCAAAGAGTATCTGCTCTATCTGGTTTAGATTGTAATTAGTTATAAATAATTTATAACTTGGTAGGAGATAGTGCAAAATCAAATTCACTTTGATGCGATTCGATAGGACCATACTTTAAATGTCCAATTGCCCCATTGCATTGATAATTTTTATGACATGTTCATCTGAGGGCATGTCTTCCCTTAATCTTATGCTAAAGAGCTTAACACATAGCTCGTACTCAACTACCATTGAGTTCTCACTGCACAACTCTTACAAGGTAACAATGATGTCATAAGCACTTGAAACATTTTCATGGTTAGTCTGGAGCTTTTTATTCAATAAGGCCAATTTGTAGCCTTAAGCTTTTCTGTTGTCCTTGACCTATGCTTTGAATTTACGTTCTTCGTTAAAAACATCTAGAGCTATGTTGATAGAAAATGGTGCTTCCAAGATGTAGCCAATTTTTTCAAAATCTAAAATGATTCTAAGATTTCTTAACCAATCTTTAAAATTCATTCCAATCAAAATGTTGTTGTCTATTATTCTTAGGAGTACGTTTTAGTCCTTTTTTTTGAATGTATCACAATTAAACAAAAATACTACAAAGAGAAATAATTTCATTAGTGAATCAAACATTTGAATTTAAACTCTTTTAATCGCATAAACTCATTAGCGCCAACTATTTTATTCGAATCCCACACTCTGTTTAGATAGGATATGAAAATTTCGTTAGATTAATTTTTAATAGGGAATCGAATTCTTATTAAATGTAATTAATCTCACATAATTAATTAAATTTAATAAGTAGAAAACCCTTTCCATTTATATCCCTATATAAGACTTGATTCATTTTCTAAACCTTTCGCTTCAAATACCTTACATAATAAATCTCGGTACCTTTGCCTAGTTAAATTCGAACCATCACACTTTCTTGAAATGACATATTTGTCATGTCTTCACATAATAGAAATCTCAGGTATGATGATAATACTCATTCAAAAACAAGATAAATTTAATTCTATGACATAAATTCATATCTCACACATAATAGAAATTTTGAGATATTAAAATTTATGTTATAAAATTTTAATTATCTCATGATGGAATGCATAGATTTAATTATTTTAATTACAAAGATTTTAGGTTTAACTTATTAATTCTAACTAATATTTTTATGACATAGATACATCACATATATGCATAATATGAAATATGATAGGATGATCATAGAGTTTTTGAAATTACAATCTAAAGATAAACTATTTACCTAGGTCTAAGTCTTCATTCAGATTGCCATCCTAATTGCTTTCAAGTCCTTGTCCATATGCTTCAATTAATTCAAAACTTAGGCATGCAACCTAATAAAATTAAATTAAATTAATAGAATGAAGTTATTGAATACAATCACTTTAATAACCAAATATTACAACTAAATTACTTAAACTTTCAAAAATGGTAAAGTACACCCATGATCATCCTAAAATAATCTATCTATCCAACTAAAACTAATATTTAATATAAAATATGAACTCATTCACATTCAATTAAATATTATTCTATAAATTTTGCTTTAATCAAAATAATAATTAACATGCAATTATTCAAATGGCATAATGTCTAATATATAAGTATTCTCTAATATTTATTTTAGATAACTTTTATCTAATAATAGGTCATGATGTCATGCATACCTATGTAATTTAATATTATTATTTTTCAAATTGCCATTAAATGATTTTATCAACTATCACACTCAATCAACATTATGTGCTAGTTGGTATATTTACCATCATATCAATTCATGTGAACCATCACACTCAATCACCATTAAAGGCTAGTTGGCATTTGTGCATGGCATAATCATTTAATCAACATTAAACAAGGGCACATGTGTCATTTCACATACTTTCTTTATCATTTAATCAACATTAAACAAAGCAAAAGGATACATGTGTCATTTTACATGCTTTCTAAAAATGCTTAATTTCATTTCAACATCAGATCATACCTTAACATCTAATAATCATTAGTGCAAGTTAACATACATGCAAAATTTGAACATTCCATCAAATTAAACAAAACTAAGCACTGAACATTCATGGCTTATTCAAACTAATTATGCCAATTCTTTCACCATACTCCATAATCATATAGACCATATGTAATTATACTAATCACACACATCATAATCTTATTTTAATCACCATTAAAACATCATTTAACAAGTCTAATTGATAGCATTAAAAATCCAAAATTTTTTCTCTTTTTATTATGAACCATCCATGAGTTATATGCTCACAAACTAGCACATCATGTATACTTGCTTTCAATGCATATACCATGGTTGCATGCCTCTAAAATATGTATCTTACATACAAAATGAGTTCAAGACATAAAGTGTATCAAAATATACTCATGAATGCCGAAACATGCATCTAATTCATTAAGCATCACTTTAATTTCACAAGCTAAATCATGCATCAAACTATGTATGCATGTTCATTTAAATCATCTCTTTTATTCAACAAGCACAAAAGGAACTTAAAGCAAAAAGTTTTTCACAAAAAATCATGACTACCATGACATGCATGTTCATTTCTTGAATCAAAATTCAAGTTTTTTATGGAAAAATAGCATGCATGCCCAAGATAAATATAAACACATGCATCATATGAACACTTCATCATGTATATGTAACATTTAACATGTTCTTCATCTTAAAATCACAAGAACATGATAAGAAAAATAATAACATAGCCAAGACAGTCCAACTGATGCATAAAGAGAAGATTAAAGAGGAAATAAAATGATTCTAAGGGAAAACAAGCACATGCAAGCAAATATATGATACCAAGACATATATTCATGCATTTTAAACACATTTTTTGCTTCAAAAGGACATATAAGGAGCTATTTAAGCTCTGATACCATTTGAAGGATGAAATAGATGAAGATGAAGATGCAAACAAGCATCATGCATGGAGAAAAAGAGATTTCTATGACATGCATACAAAAAGGGAGAAAGATGAGGAATGTTACCTACTTTTTTGCCTCCTATAGAATATAGGATGATGGAAGAGCTCCTCAAGTGCAAAAGCCTCCAAAGTACGTCCACCACAAACTTTCTTTCACCCTTGGTTAAGAGATAAGAGAAAGATAGAGGAGAGAGTTTTCTCTTTTAAGTGAGAGAAAGGGTTTTACAAAATGAATTAAGGTTAGTTCAAATGAACTAAGAACTACCCTTTTATAATGGTGGGTCAAAATGCAATTTGTTAATTCTCTTTTTGCCCAACAAATTCTCAATTTGTGGATATGCCATGCAAGTATATCAATTACATATTTTAGGCATCCTAATTTCATCTCACCAATATTTTAACTATTAAAATGTTATCTTTGCCCCCCACCCCCCATATAACATTTATATGAATATTTTTATCCTTCAGAAAGTGCTAGCCAACCTTGGATAATGAATCCTTATTCTCGAAAGCTTAATTTTTTGGTATGACCTTTGGGATCATCGTGGCGTAACCATGAGTCTCTTTTTTAACAATCTGAAAAGCATTTGAAAACTCAACGACTATGATAAACATCTAACAATGTGTCATAGCTCTTAAACCATGATGAAGAAATACTTTATTGAAGCTAATATCCTCAGTCATACGTTTCATTTAGGTGATATTCTTCTATTGTCAAATCTAAATTGATTTTAGACTTATAGATCGTCAAAGCCTTAATTTTGATTATATATAAATCATAAATTGAAATATTCAAAACTTGTCATTATGAACATCCTTTACATAACCTACATTATACTCTAACCAGAGATTCGATTTTCAATATTTATTAATATTCACTTCAAAACTTAAATTCGGGTTAAATTTACAGAAATTCAAAACATAATACTTTCTGAGTCAATGGATCCTATCTTGAACGTCATTCTTCTCCATATACAAATAACATATGACCAATATGGTTTGTCTTATAGGATATGATTAACCTCATTTATATACAATATACGAATCACACGTATCCATATCAGATCCAATTATGATGTCTTAGGTCAAAGGATTACTTTGTACACTAGTATGATCTTACAACAAGTCATTGACTATGATTTAATGATCATGTGACTTAAAGTTGTTGGTCATGTTTGAAAAATGGTTTTCTAATTATTAATCCATACTAATATTGTAATGACATGACGATCATTATCACCCGCACTAACGTCATCTCATAGTATTCAACAGAGGTATTCAATATGCCTATTATATGATATAATTACCAATTATATCATGTTTATTGGGAATAATTCAATAACTCAGTTTGTATATTAAGTGAGCCATCCAAATAGTTCACATACATATTTTATATCATTGCAAATAAGGGAAACAACTTCTGGATATGAACAAAAAGAATACTTCTTTTATTAATAAGTCGTGATAAATGTACATACAAGATTAAAATACCTATGAAACTGATAACGCGAATGGTTCCTAAGGCATACACTAACACAAATTATATTAATTGGAATGTCTAATAAATCAAATGAAATTAAATTTTTTTTTATTAGGCACAAACTATTAATTCTTATTATTTAGATGAAATTTAACAGTCAAATAATACTTCTACTGAAGACAGTGAAAGACTGACATGTCATCTTTGTTTCAAAGACAGTGAAATTTTGGTCATGACTAAGTCTTTTGTGCCAAGTTATTAGCCCAAATTAAGTTATATGATTGAGAATTCTTGAAAAGGTTTCTTCTTCAACTAGCATTCCTCTCATTCCAGTTGTTCACGCTTCCTTGTTTTTAGAATCTCTAATTCTTTTTCTTGTCGACAATTACCCCAACCCAAAATTAGTCACTTTTGCTTAAAAATAACACAAATGACAACATTTAAACTCAATTCACTTAATTATCCATACTCTTTTCACCATTCTTACATCATTATGCCTCAAGTAAGCTCAATCCTATAGGTTTTTCAAGTTTCAAGGTATTGTGCTTCAAGTTCATCAAAATGGGTCCAAAAACTAAAAGAACAACAATCACAGGTACTTCCCAAACTACTCATGTTAGAGTTTCACACTATGGTATTGTTATTGAAAATGATGTCCAAAAGAAGTATTTGGAAGAAATTAGGCATAAGGATGTTATTGTTAGGGTAGGTGCTCTAGATCCAATCCTGTTTAACATTTACGAATGTAGTTTTATATTAATTATTAATAAAAGGATTTATTGTTGTTCTATTCATATGTGTTTAACTTCATGATCATATGAATAACATGTCATTAAAATGCTAAAACTGTGATGAAGGGATCAAATACCAATCATGGGAACCCTATGTATACATCAAGTGGTCATTCTAGAAACGCTCATAATCCCGACATTATAATGAACAAAAACACATGTAATAATGATGAGATTATCATAGTATTGAGCAACCTCACCAAAAATGGTAACAATTATCATATGTTGATATTGTTGTAGATAGCTTAGTACAACACATGGGTTATTATAGACGTGTTCATCAAATTGGCCTGACTAGAGGATATCCATATGGATGGTTGATCTAGTGTTTATGGACTAAATCCTTTGAATACCATGGATATATGTGATCTTTGACTTGAAGTCACCAAACCATCTCGTGTAAGGATCGAGATGGTTTGACTTTATCTAACATGTTATTGTAATTGGGGTAACTATAAAGATAGTAATAAACCATATCATGAATACACGCAAGCTATGGTTGATCAATAAAGGATTCTTCACTCTTGAACACGAGAAAAGATATCACTTAAAAATACTGAATGACATTTATGACTACTTGAATTTGTGACTACAGTAGGATAAGCTTATAGCCTAATCCGTGTTAGTCATTAATGTATATTAGTTCATATCGAAGAACTATTGAGATAAACATATTTCTATGTCTTAGCATCAAGAGATATTGATTGACAAAATGATTGAATTGCACGTAATTGTGATATTGTAAAATCTTAAGAGATGTTTATTAATACTTTGTCGTTTGGGTGGTCATGATGCTTTACTAGAGACCAATCTTGGTCTTTATCTAGATTCTATTTGAATCCAAATATTATCAGCTTGATAAAGAACTTATAAGTCATATGCAAATATTGGTTGATTCAAATGCAAAGACAAGAATTATTCAGTGATAATCCTGGTATATAGGAAAGAGAGAAAGACCACAAATAGATTAGGTTTACCAAATAGGTTGAGAAGACACAATTTAGTCATGCCTTGCCCAAGTGCACAACATGCATATGGGATGCCAACCATGCACTCGGTGGATTAAGGTATCGACCATACACATGCATAGTATTGATTAGTAAGATGGATTAGATGCCATCATGGCTGACACATACAATGATGTTGATTGTGTATGATTCTTGTGAAAACCAACCATGCCTTGTCATATACTAGTTGTGCAAGAAGAAAATGAATACCGACTATGCAATCTCTTATGCTAGTCATACATGGGTGTTAAAGGTGTCGTGCATGTATGAAATTCTAGCTATGCTCGAACACTTGCACATATATATATAAGGCATGCTCACATAATAGAAAAATAATACATAGAGTGAAAACCTAGCTGTACACTCACTCTTTCTCTCTTTTCTCCATGAACACATAATTCCAGTTAAGAGCTTTATTGGCCTCTTCACTTGGATTTCCTCTTTCATGTTTGTTGTTTGCATGGATACCAAAGCGTCACCTCATGAGGATTGGATAATGTACTCTCTAAGGTAACTTTAAATTTTGAATGAGCCATCAACGTAAGTATAAATCTAAAATACCCTATGAGTGTTTTGCATGTTTATGAATTTTATGTCTAAAATAGGTATCCTAGTTGGGGTTTTTAGGCTTGTTTTATTATTAAATTTTGTTATGCTAGGTTTCACATTGTTGCATGAAATCACCTTTAAGTCATTTAATGGCATGATTTAAGATTGACATCAGTGTAAGTATGGTTTACATGCCATATTCCTTGACCCCTATGATTGGTTTGCTGAATATTAGAAAGTTTTCTGGATTTTCATCAATAAAAAAAATCTGAAAAGCTGATTCTAGAAAACCATCATGCACGACTTAGTCCTAGCCAATGAACATATGTATGCATGGTGCTCAGTATACAACCAATGAACCTTTATGAATGTTTATTTATTTTATTATTTCATTTTTGAGTTGTAATTCTTCAATAGGGTCTACACACCCTGTCTTTATCCCTTTTCTTCTTTTAGATTGGGTTGTTTTTAGATTAGGAAATAAAGTCATATAATAATTCAAGACTGAGATGAAAGGAAAAATGCAAAGATACAAAGATGAAGATTCACCTAGGTTAACCAGTCAAACTCCTCTTGGCTTGACGGTTTGACATTTTTTATAGCTATATGCTAACATATTTTTCTTTTTACATTATAGAATATATATGTAGGTTTTATTTTACAAATATCACCTAACATGCGACTTAAAATCTGATGAGACTAATTAATAAAACCCTTAATTTAAACATTAAGTCTAAGATTTAATTGGTGTCTTTCAATATAATGCCCTAATTAAGCCCTTATTCATTGGAACCTTATTCACCAAAACAAATCATACACTTCTACTAGGCAAAAAATTAGGAGTTGATTATATTGGGTCCAACTTAACTAATGTACTTTAGTTGTTTGCCAAAGTGAAGATGAAGTATGTTAGAAGCATAGGTAGAGAATGCATTTGTTGATGCAAAGAGATATGTAGTATCCATCCTAATGATACCGAGAGTCATATTTGAGGTTGCATGATTTGTTGGGTTAACACCTAGCTTTAGATCATAGGCTTTCAGTGATTAATTTGAAATTTATCTATTTGATTAATTCAAACTTGTTCGCCAAAATGAAGGGGAGAATTAAAGCAATAAGATCTTGATCTACTAGGAAGTTCACCAAAAATTTTCGAGTATAATAATGAAGGCTTTTGGCTTAAGAAAAATAGTAGAAGCATTTTAATTAATTAAATCTATAATTAAAATGAATATTTATAATTAAATCAAATTACTAATTCATTTATTTATAAATTATATATCACAAAATAACCAAGTTAAACCCAACGTATTGATCAATGCTTAAAAAAAAAAAAGCTTATGGGAAGCAATTTCACTTATTGGTACAAAAATCTTCATGAACATGCAAAAACACTTATAAGGTGTTTTAGGCTTATACTTGTGTTGATGGCTTTTTCAAGACTTCACATGGGTAGAGAAAATGCACTATCCAACCTTAATAAGGTAGCACCTTGGTATCCATGTAGAAATGGATAGGTATTTGAGTTTTTCATCAGGCGTGTGTATACTTTTGAGATAAGGCTAAAACTTGGGTGGGAAATAGTCCTTTTCCCTTTAAAATCAAATAATCCTAAAACCCCTAACCAGGATACCCATTTTAAAACATATATTCATGAACATGCAAAACATTTATAGGGTGTTTTATGTTTATACTTGTGTTAGTACTTCCTCTAAATCTTCATGTGGCCTGAGATTGAACCTTATCTTGCCCTTGAGAAGTGGTGTCATGTTATCCATTTGGAGCATAAACATGTAAAAGGCAATCTAAAGAGAAGGCTACTAAGGTTTTTTTTTTCTAGATTAAGTATGTTCATGGGAAGAAATTGAGAAAACAAAAACTTGCAGCTAGGGTTTTTTTTATGTATATGTTATTCTTTTATTTTAATTTTGACGCATATTTTCAAATATGTGTAGGTGTCTGAGTGCTGCAAGGATTTTATCCAAATTGAACACCCTTAACACACATGCATGGTTGGCATGTAAACATGCATCGCCACTATGTTTCATAACTTGTGTGCCACCCAACAAGTTTTCAAGCCATGATTTTAGGCCTTGTATAGCTAGGTGATATTTTGTCTAGTTGTGCCATGCTTTAATAATTAGAAGCACCATGTACACCAAGTTTGACTTGGTCAAAGTGTGATTAACCAAATTCTCTCATTTCCTAAACACCTCAGTTTACACCAAATAATCCTTACCTTTAGGTTCAAATCAACCCCTATATGCATATGACCCATAAGCTCTCTATTGGATCACTAATGTCTGAATTTGAGTCAAATTTAGACATAAACCAAGATTGGCCTTTAGCAAAGTAATATGACTACTCGAACATAGAATGTCGGCATACATCTCTTAAACTTTTACAATATCATAGTTACATATAATTCAATCCTTTTGTCAACCAATATCTCTTGTGACTAATACATAGAACAATGTTTATCTCAGTAATTTCTCGATATGAACTAATACATGTCAATGATTAACATGGATTAGACTACAACCTTATCTCACTGTGGTTATAGATTCAAGCTATCATAAATGTCATTTAATATTCTTATGTGAGATATTTTTCCTTGTGCTTAAGAATGAAAAATCTTTTATCAACCAATCATAACCTCTATGTATCTTACAATATAGCTTATCATTGCCTTTATAGTTATCCCAATTATAGTGATACACTGAGTAGTGCCAAACTATATCGATCCTTATATGAAAGGGTCTGATGACCCCAAGTCAAAAGATCACATACACCTATGGTGTTAGATGATTTATTCAATAGACACTAGAGTAACCATTTATGTGGATATCTTTTGGTCGAGTCAGTCTGATGTACTATCTACAAAGTGCACCCATGTGTTGCACTAAGTTATTTACAACAACTTTGAAATGTGAGAATTGTCATCACTTTTGGTAAGGCTGCTCAACACTATAATAGTTTCATTATCATTACACGTGTGTTTATTTATTCTAATATCAGGATGATAAACGTTTCTAGAATGACCACTAAAAGTGTACATAGGGTTCCCATAATCATGATAGTTCCACCATTCTAAAGGCATATTATTCTCATGATAATATAAACTGACAACATATGAATTGAAGAACAATAAATCCTTTATTAATTATTAATAAAAAAATTACATACACAAATGCCAAATTTGATTAGCTCCAAGGTGCTTACCCTAACAATCTCCTACTTATATTATAGCCAATCAGTTATATACCTAATGTCAAGCTTGGCTACCTACCTATCATGTATATGTTATGACAGAGGCTTTATTAATGAGTCATCCAAATTGTCATCTACATTAATCCTTGCTATCTGTATGTCATCTCGTTGTATAATCTCTCAGATAAGGTGATATCATTTGAGTATGTGCTTGAACCTTTTATCAAACCACGATTGATTTGCCTAAGCAATTGTTCTATTATTGTTATAATGGAGCTTAATCAGCTTGATAATACTTAAAACCACTCCAAGTTCAATAGCAAACTTCTAGATTAATACAATCTCTTTTATTGTTTCTAAAAAGGTAATATACCTTGACTATATTGTAAAATCAACCATTGTACTTCGCTTGGAGCTTTTCTAGCTAATTACACCACCATTCAAACAAAACACAAATCCTGATTGGGGTTTGTAATTATCTTAATCAATTTGGAAACATAATGAGTTTAAATTCCCCTTCGTAAACAAAGAATGCATCTTTAGTCCTTCTTAGGTATTTTAGGATGTTTATAACAACTACACAGTGTTTTTCATCTAGATCAAATTGAAATCTACTACAAACATTTAAGGTGTATGAGACATCAATCCTTATACATAGCATGACATACATGATTGATCCTATAGCCGAAACATAAAAGATTCTGCGTATTTTATCTCTCTTAGATTATGTACATAGACATATCTCTTTCGAAAGATATACATTATAGGACATGGGTAGAAATCCTTTTTTGGATTCTTCCATATTAAATTTAGTCAATATCTTGTCTATGTATGTACTTTGATTAAGCCCAATAGTCTACACCCTCTGTATTGATAAATTTTAATCCCAAGAACATAAATTGTTTCTCTTAAGTCTTTCATAGAGAAACATTTAGATAACCAAACCTTTACTGATTGTAAGTTTGGTAAGTCATCTCTAATAATTAATCTAGACTAGGCTTTTGCCCAATCCATAATTCATATGGAGTTTTATCTACGGATTTAGATGAGACATGTTTTAGTGTAAAGACAGTAGTTTATAAGGCATGACTCTAGAAAGACATGGGTAGATTGGTAAAACTCATCATGGACTTGACCATTTCCATCAAGTTCTTATTCCTCCGTTTATATATATTATTATGTTAAGGAGTACCAGAAGGAGTGAGTTGAAATACTATCTCATTTTCCTTCAGGTATTGTCTAAATTTTGCGCTGAGGCATTCACCTTCTTAATCACTTCAAACGATTTAATTTGTTTCCTAAGTTGTTTTTCTACTTCATTCTTGAATTCTTTGAATTTATTAAATGATTCAAAATTCAAAGGATTCAAACTTGTGTTTCATCAAAAATACATAGCCATATCTAGAGAAGTTATCAGTAAATGTGACGAAGTAGGCTTCCCCATATCTTTTATGCACTATTATAGGCTTATACACATTACTGTGAATAAAGGTGTATATGGGTCTGGCTAGGTCAGTTCTAGCCTGGCTTATTAGGCCCATAGGTTGGTTGGGCCTTAGGCTTGCATAGTGATGGGCATTTAGGCCAAGCTGGCACAAAGCCTAACCTTATATATATAGGGTCAGGTCCGACCTTAGTTGGTTTGGACCATTTAAACAAATTTTGTAGAAAAATATAATTAAAATATTAAATACAAATTATTTTTCAATTATGAAAAATGAGGATAGTATCCTGAACATTTTATTTATAATTTATTACTTGTAGCAAAGAAATACCATACAGTTATATGATGAAAAATTTATAATACAATACAAATAAATTAATTTACATACTGTATAATTACAAACATAAATAATATATATATATATATATATATATATATATATATATATATATATATATATATATATACCATTTATCTACTCATCCTCAACGTCTAAATTTCTAAATTCTTTAAAGAAACCTTTTGCCATCCGATTATATAATTTGAAATTAGCTTTGACCTAATCTTTCATATATATTATCATCTCGACTATGTTTAGGTATAAACTAGATTGCCTATCATCCAACATTCGTCCACCTGCACTAAAGTGGATCCGATGCTAGAGTCAACACCAAAGGTGTTAGTAGATCTCGGGTCATGGCTGTAAGCACAAGAAAAGTTTTTGCCTTGTCTTTCCACCATGTCAAAACATCTAGTTTTTCAGCATTATATCTTTGAACAATTTTTGGATAATAATCAATATTGATATAATTATAAAATTGATCATAATTTGTACTTTAGCTGGCAAGTTGTTTATCTTTGTGCAAAAACGACTATATACGTGATTTTTTTTTATCTAAACTACTAGAACTTACCTCTAGTACAAAACTTTGTCCAGTCTTTCTATATTTTTGTTCATAAATGCTATAGATTTCAAGTAAAAAATTTTTGAACATATTCAACAGAATTAACATTGCTATTAATAGATAAATTTTTATTAATAACATCAAATAAATTTTATAATCATTAGTTTTTGCCCTAAGATTTAAAAAAGTAGCTATGGAATAAAGTAAAAGAATTTCACTCCAATATTTTTAAAATTTTTGTTTCATTTGCCTAGATATATTCTAGAAAATATGATGAGAGTCATGAGACCCATGTTCTTTAAAAAGATCACTTATTTCTATCATACTATATATTATTGAACAAATAGTTGGTTAATACACACCTGAACAATGGTCAATGGTTGTCTTCAATGGCTCTAACATGTTCATTAGAACTATAGTTATCTCCTAATTTTGCTCTATAAAAAAAAAAAAAAGATGTGCCGAATCTTTTGGTTGAGTATTGAAGTACCGTATTAAAGGAACTTCATAGCCTTTGCATACTTTCAACATGCAGTATGTTGAATTCCACCTAGTTTTAATATCTACTTTTAATTTTTTATTTAACCCTATTGATTTACATAATAGATGATATATTTGTACTCGTGATAAAGATAATAAAATATGTGCAATAACATGTCTAATTATTTGTATATGATTTTTAGTCGGGCTTAAGCCTTCTTGCGCTATTAAATTAATAACATAACATGCACACCTAATATGAAATAATTTTAAATTAAATAGAGGAGATAAATGATTTTATATATATATATATATATTCAATAACTTTATCATTATTTTTGGCATTATCAAAAGTAATTGAAAAAATAGAATTATTAATTTTACATTCCTAAAAAATATTTGCTCATGCATGATAAATAGTAAAACCATCATATAGATATTCTAAATTTCTGAATGCAATAATTTTTTTGCATAATTACCAATCAAAATTAATATAATGGACAGTTGCACATAGGTACCCTATATCTTGATTTGTAGTTGTTTATAAATTAGAAGTTCTTAAAATAACATCATTAAAATTACTTAATTCTCCAATAATTTTTAATTTCATTAATTCATAATGTCTCAAGATATTTGATCTAAGAGTTGACCTAGACATTATTCTAAATGTTCGTTGAACACTATTTTACATCAACTATTCTAAAATTTTATCTTCTACATAATTAAAAATTATCAGAAGTAGCTACATACTTGACCATGTAATCTCTTATATTTATTTGATCATATGTGAAAGTTGACATTGATCCCATGTGTTCGAAACTATTCGAACCTTCTACTAAATTGGTGTCAAGACCAACGAATCATGATTGGGTGAATGCAATTTGTTTCAACCCTCTGAGCTTAAGTGGAATTTTTTTACAATAATCAGTAATGTGTCGATAACAATGTCTCATCTCACTCATATTTGTACATGTCGAACAAAAACCACAATGTTTACATTCAGCTTGACGAATTAATCTTCCTTCGATCATTTCCTTTACTTGATCAAAGTATTTCCACACCATTAACATTTGTTTTCTTTTTGTCTCTATCGAATGTGAACCTGTGTCTGTACCACTTTCACCTATTGGTGCTCTACCTATTCACCATCTGGTGCATCATCAATAATATTATCAATGCCAGCATAATAATATTCAAATGAATTGAATTTATTTCACGTTTGATCCATTTTTAATATTTTGCAATGATAAAATTGAAATGAAAACAAAATTATAAACACAAAAAATTATTATTTGTGAATTTAGACAATTTTTCAAAAAGAGTTTATGAGAGAAAATGAGATTGAATATATAATAAAAGAATTGAGATTGAGAGATTTGTAAAGAAAATTAGAAAATAAAAAAGATTTGGGTTGTTTATATAGAAGAAAAAATGATAAAAAAATTAAAACAACGACTTCTACTTGTGGCAGCAATAACTATAAAAAAAAGATAGTTAACTTTTGCTTGTTGTAGAAGCCAATTGCTGTATATTTTTTTTTTTATTTTTTTAGTATTACTAATAATGGGCTTAATACCTAAGCCTACGGTCCAGCTAGTAAGGCCCATAGGTCAGGCCTAGCATACTAAAATGTCAGATCAAGCCTTAATTCCAAGCTTTAGGTTGACGCGTCTAGCTATGAATGATCTGTAATAGTTTAGTCGCCCTTTTCATTGTGTTTAGTGAAGGGTGTTTTGGTCATGTTAACTAATAGACATTATTTGCATCATCATATGATTGCAAGACTTCTTATTTAAGAAGTCTTGATATACGTTTCGGTCTTATATGACCTACCTTACAATGTCACAAATATGTGGTATTCAAATCATTCTATTTTAATAGTTTATTATTTTACACATTAAGAATTTCATTATAAACCATCATGCAATTCAACTATTTCATAAAGAATATTATTTAATATGATGGTTATAATACCACCAACAATAGAAAATGAATATCCATTTTCATCCAAAATAGACATAAAAACTAAGTTTCTAGAAACATAAGGAACATAATAGAAATATTTTAATTCTTAAACTAGCATAGTGGGTAACCTAAGATAATAAACACCTATGTTTAATGCAACAAACACGTGTTCCATTTCCAACACGTAGGGCAACCTATCTTTTGGTAAGCAATCTACTTTGTTGCAGTCTTTGCATATTAAAACAAATATGAGAACTATATCATGTACCTATAACCTAGAATGAATAAGGAGAATAGTTTATCTCAATGACAAACATACTTGTTCTCTAGAAAGACCTTGCAATTTCTTCTCTAGTGACATGCCTTGCCATAATAAAAGTAGGCAACCTTTTCCTTATTTACACTACCTATAGATTGAGTAGTAGTATCAGATTGCTTTTGTGTTTTAGGCTTAGATTTGGGCTTAATCTTAGCCTTAACTTTTAATGCTTGGGTTTCAACCACAATTATATTAGTTAAAGATATCTTTCGTACTTCTTGTTTAGCCTGCTTAAACATATACAACAACTCTTTAAGGGTTTTCTCCTTTTTGTTCAGGTTAAAATTCATGATGAAATTAGCCTATGATTTAGGGAGGGATTTAATCACCAGGTCAATAGCAAGCTTATTATCCATAATAAAGCCCATGCTTGTCAATTGCTCAATGTAACCAATCATCTTGACCATATGAGAGCTAATTTGTCCTCTCTAAGAGAGTTTGCAATCCAACAATGCACTTGACACCTCAAATCATTTAGCCCTCACACGAGTGCCATATAACTCTTAAAGGTGTGTAAGTTTGGATAGCGCATCCATTTCCTCATGTTATTTTTGAAGTTGAGGTGACATGGAAGTCAACATGAGACACTGAACTTGCATAAAGTCATCAAGATATTTGTTAAAAGTATCATTTTGCTCATGGGTGGCATCGAGACCAGGCTCAAGGGGCAACAACCCCTCAAGGATATACAATTTCTTCTCCTGATACAAAATAATTCGAAAATTTTTGTACCAATAAGTGAAGTTACTTTCAGTGAGCTTATTTTATTTTACGAGAATTAATCAATACATTAGGTTCGACATGGTGATTATGAAATCTATAATTTACAGATAAAGGAATCAGTAACTTTATTTAATTTATTAATATTCATTTTAATTATGGATTTAATAATTAAAATTCTCCCACTATTTTCCTTAAATTATAGCCTTCACTATTGAACTCGGGAAGTTCCAATGAACTTTCTAGTGGACCAAGATCCTATCACATTAATTCTCTTATTCATTTTGACGAATAAGTTTGAATTAATTGAATAGGTAAATTTCAAATTAATTACCAAAAATCTACGATCTCAACCCTAACAAATTATGCGACCTCAAATGTGACTGTTGGTATCAATAAGGTGGATGCTAAATATCTCCTTGCATCGACAAATGTATTTTCTATTCATGCCTCTAACATACTTCACCTTCGTTTTAGCAAACAAGCAAAATATATTAGTTAAGTTGGACCCAACATGATCAGCACCTAATTTTTCACCTGGTAGAAGTGTACCTTTTGTTTTGGCAAACAAGGTTCCAATGAACAAGGGTTTAATTAGGGCATCATGTTGGATAACAATAACTAAATCTTAGACTTAATATTTAAATTGAAAGTTTTATGATTTAGTCTTATTTGATTTTAAGCCGCATGTTAGGTAATATTTGCAAAATAAAACCTACAAAATAAAAACATGCGAGCACACAGCTATAACTAATGTCAACCCCTTTGAACCAAGAGGAGTTTGATTGGTTAACCTAGGTAAATCTCCATCTTCAAGTCTTCATGCTTGTCTTTTCATCTCTAGTCTTTAATTGTTATATGACTTTATTTCCTAGTTACAAAATTATAAGAAAATAAAACAAACATAATCTAAAAGAAGAAAAGAGATAAAGGAAGGGTGCAAATGCCTTATTTAGGAATTACAACCAAAAAATGAAATAGAAAATTTAACAAATATCTATAAAGGTTATTTGATTGTATGTTAGGCACCATGCATACAAACCCACACATATACATATCAATTAAAAATTAAATTTTAATTATTATTATCTCAATTTGTAAATTACATTTTGGTGCCTAAAGTATTGCAAAATCATATTTCACCACCAAAGCTTAAGAAAATCTCAATTTAGTTCAAATTCAACAAAATAAGACTAAACTAAAATTTTCAACTTTGCTAGGTGTGAAGACGTGTTATCCAGCTGTACATCTAGAATTCAAAAAAATTCTATAATGTGGCATGACTGAAGTCACGACTAGAATGCAACCAGGGTAGAGATGCATAAAGAGGCATGACTGACAAATTGGTCCAACTGTGGTTGCACGAAAACATGCACGGTTGGACCAAATAATAGTCTAGTTGTGCCATGCTTCGGTATTATACACCATGAGTCAATCACAACTACACCAAAGAAATGGTCCAGTTGTACACCATTCATGGTGAAAGGCTTATCCACCTGACACCTCTTTACACAGTTTGGAATATGTCGTGCATGGATGGTTTTCTAGACCCAACCTTCTAGGTTTTCCAAAGACGAAAAATCCAGAAGACTCTTACTCTTAACAAGCTAATCACTGGATGAGAAAATACGACACATAAATCATACTCACACTGGTGACAACCCTCAAATCATGTAGTCAATAGGAGTAAAGGCAATTTCAAGCAATGACATGAAACGTACGACTTTCAACCAAAATTCAACTTACAAATTTCAACAAAACTCAAACAAAAATTTAGATACCATAACTTAATAGTTTAACGTAGTTTATGTTGTACATGATACTTAAAAAATCGTGCAACAACATGATTGCAAATCATCTTTACAATTTTAGTCTTTGTTAATCTAATTACATTCATTCAACACATAAAATTAATCAAAATAAACCAGCATGTATATATTTTCAAGACAATGGCTTTGATACCACTTTAGGATTTTCAAGATGTTGGTAACCTATAGCATAGAGAAATTAAAATTTTTAAAATTGAAGAATCCTAAAAACCCTAACCAAGACACCCGTTTTAGAACATATATACATGAACATGCAAAACACTCATAGGGTGTTTTAGGTTTTTACCTATATTGGTAACTTATTTAGATTTTCACATGGCTTGAGATTGAACATTATCCAACTCTCAAAAGGTGACACTTTGGCATCTATGTGGAGCATAAACATGTAAGAGGCAATCCAAGGTAAAGGTTGCTAAGGCTTCTTTTCTGGATTAAGTGTGTTTGCAAGAATAAGGAGATAAAATAGAAACATGTGGATATGGTTTCTTTTCTATATATGTTAATCTTCTATTTTAATTCCAACACATGTTTTTAAATATGTGTAAGTGTCTGAGTGCACTGAGGATTTCATCTAAACCCATCACCCTCAACACACATTCACGGCTGACATGTAAACATGCATAACTGGCATGTTTCATAACTTGCACGGTGTGCTACCTCACAAGTTTTCAATCCATGCATGGGTGGTACCAAAAATATGCCACTTGACATGATTTTAGGCCTTGCACAACTGGACAATATTTTGTCTAGTCATGCCATGCTTTAATAATTTTGCATGGTGCTTCTATCACTATGCACAACAAGTTTGACTTAGTCAAAGTATGGTTAACTAGATTTTTTCCTCCCCCAAATACTAGGATTATCACTAAATAATCCTCATATCTAGGTTTGAACTAACCCCAATATGTTTGTGACCCATAAACTCTCTATCGAACTGGTAGTATTAGAATTCAAATTGAATTCAAACACAGACTATGATTGGTCTCTAGCAAAGCATCATAACCAATTAGATTATAAAGTGTCAACATACATCTCTTAAACTTTTACAATATTACAGTTACATGCATAAAAAAATGTCTATCTCAGTAGTTTTTCAATATGAACTAATACATATCAATGACCAACACGGATTAGGATATAACCTTATCCCACTTTGGCCATATATTCAAGTTTTCATAGATATCATTCAGAATTCTTATATGAGATATCTTTCCTTATGTTTAAGAGTGACAAACCTTTATTGATCAATTATAACCTTCATGTATCTCTTAATATAGCTGATTACTACCTTTATAGTTACCCCAATTATGACGACATGTTGGGTAGTATCAAACCATATCAATCCTTACATGAGATGGTCTAGCAACTTCAAGTTAAAGGATCACATGCATCTATAGTGTTTAGAGGATTTATTCCATAGACATTAGAGTAACCATCCATATATATATCCTCTAGTTAGGTCAGTTCGATGAACATGTCTACAACATGTACCCATGTGTTACACTAAGTTGTTTATAACATCTTTAACACATACGAATTGTTGCCATGTTTAGTAAGGTCGTTTAACACTATGATAATCTCATCATTATTATACGTGCCCTTATTCATTATAATGTCAAGATTACAAACGTTTATTGAATGACAACTAAAAGTGTACAAATGATTCCCATAATTAGTCATTTGATCCTTTCGTCATAATTCTACCATTCTAAGTGCATGTTATTCGTACGATCATATAAATTGACAACATATAAATTGAATCACAATAAATCAGTTATTAATTATTAATATAAAATTACATCCATAAATGTCAAATTTGAATGGATTTAAGACACCTACCTTAATAGTTAGATAGTGTTAAACCATATCAATTTTTATACAAGATGGTCTAGAAATCTCAAGTCAAAGGATCACATGCACTTGTGGCATTCAAAGGAATTATTCTATAGACACTAGAGTAACCATACATATGAGTATCCTTTGATTAGTCGATCCGATGAACAAATCTATTATTTTAAAGTTATGTTATTCGTATAATATAAATAGACAACATATGAATTGACTAACAATAAATCCTTTATAAATTACATCCATCAATGTCAAATTCAATTGTCTCGAGGACACTTACCTAACACATTTCACTTTCAATCATGTGAACAATGCGAATCGTGTCTATTAGGTAAGATGACCAAAATGCTCTTCATTGGATGCAGTGATAAGATGATTGAACTATTAAGGATCATAAATAGTGATATGTGTGGATCTATGACAATGTATAGTAAATATGAGGAAGCCTACTTTGTCACATTTATTGGTGACTTAAGTGAATATGGCTATGTGTTTTTATGAAACACAAGTCTGAATGCTTTGATAAATTCAAAAAATTTAAGACTGAAATAGAAAACCAACTTGGGAAATAAATTAAAGTCTTTTGAAATGATTGAAGAGGTAAATATCTGAATGCTGAATTCAAACAATACCTAAAGGACTATGGGATAGTATCTCAACTCATTCCTTTTGGTACTCCATAACATATAGTGTATCTGAACAAAAGAATAAGATTTTGATGGAAATAGCCACATTTATGATGATTTTTACCAATCTACCTATGTTTTTCTTTGGTCATGCCCTAGAAACTACTGTTTATCTACTAAACCATATCCCATTTAAATTACTTGAGTTATGGACTGGGTGAAAGCCTAATCTAAATTACTTAAAGATTTGGGGCTATGAAACTTATGTCATATCATTTGAAAAGTGTATAACAAACTGAGCATTAAGTTTGAAAAGCGTATCTTCGTGGGTTACCCAAAAGTTACTAAAGGATATCATTTTTACCACTCGAAAGAGTAAAAAGTCTGTTGCTTGCATTGACATATTCATTGAAAAGGAATTTATTCTCAAGTGAACTACTGGGAGGAGGTTGGAACTTAATAAAGTTCCTGAACTGTAAGATATCGCAAATGTTGGATAGGATGATGTAATCACACATGGTTAATCATGATGAGGAAGTTCTTCTACTTTAGGTGGGACAAGTATGGACTCTAGTGGATGTACTTAAAAGGGTAGAACCTGTATAGTGCAAATAGGTTTTCAGAAAGAAAACTGACATGGAAGGTAATGGGCATACTTATCAAGCACAACTAATTGCCAATGGTTTCACTCAAAAGTATGGCATCGACTATGATGGAACCTTTTCACCAATCATTATGCTAAAGTTTATTAGGATTATGCTTGCAATAGTTGCGTACTATGACTATGACATCTTTCAAATGGATGTCAAGACTGTCATCCTGAATATAACCTTGTAGAAGACGTCTATATGGTGTAACCTAATGGTTTTGTTTTTGCTGGACAAACAAACAAAGTACGTAAGTTGAAAAGTTCATTTATGGACTTAAACAGGCTTCGAGAAGTTGTAATATTCACTTTGATGAAGTTATTTATGAGTTTGAATTTATAAAAAAATGAAGATGAACTATGTGTGCATAAAAATGTTAGTGGGAGTCTGTTGTATTTTTGGTATTGTATGTCGATAACGTTTTAATTATTGGAAATGACATATTAAACTTGTAATCAATAAAGACTTGGTTATCCAAATGTTTCTCTATGAAAGACTTAGGAGAAACTATCCACATTCTTGGATTAAAATTTACCAAGATAAAGAGCATAGACTATTGGGCTTAAGGCAAAACAAGTACATAAATAAGATTTTAGCCAAACTTTATATGGAAAAATGCAAAAAAGGATTTTTACCATGTCTTATGGTGTATATATTTCAAAAGATATATGTCCTAGTACATATTTTGAAAGAGATAAAATGAGTAGGATCCTATATGCCTTGACTATAAGATTAATCATGTGTATTATGGTATGTACAAGGATTGATGTCTCATACACCATCTAAATAACACATATAAAACAACCCAACATAATTATGAATCCGTACAATATAATGCAAAATAAATATCTATCAAGTCCAAGTGCATAAATACATATGAATTGAAGCCAATAAAATGTAAACCAATAGTTTATGAGAAAATATGCTTGAGTCTTTGCCCACATGCACCACCTTGAATCATATCGCTAGTTTCCCCATCACCACCCCACTACTCTAGAACTCTACATGCAAAACCATATAACAAATGTGTGAGTGAATTTATACTTAGAAAGTAATAATGATAACATACAAAACAATACAATTCTCTTCGTGTAGAAATCCACAAATGTTTTCCCAATATCCCAAATGTCTATCTAGATCATTTCAGTGCCCAACACCTTTACTTATATAATGAGGTGTCATCCCAAATAACTAACCCTAACGATGTATATTGACATCTCATACGTCATGTGAAAGCCTATGATATTCTAAATGTCATTCTTATGTATATTTCATACACATGCTGGTTGAACTTGGGTTATTTATATGATCTTACTCATATAGTGAGATCTTTAGGTCTCTCTTGACTTCACACACATATCCTAAATGCTACGAAGTCTATCATCAGTGCAAAATCATATAGACTTATTAGCCTCATTGTTTTCATTATTACTCTATATACAATTTGGTGACTTGTAACATTATTGTACATCGTTTTTAGATTTTTGACCTAGACTTGATCTAGTTGAAGTATGTGTCATTCACATAGTTGAGCACACTTATATTGATTTCCATCACCAACAACCTTCATTAAGGCCTTATTATTAGCTTTCCTCCAAAACATCCCTTATATGGGTAGGTTTGTCGTTTTCCTAACCCATATATTCATATTAAAGTTTCATATATTCTTTATCAATTTCGAGATATCCTACCAAGACACTTCAAAAACCCATATTTCATCGCCAACACCTTACCATACAATCTTATTTCACAATATATCCATGAATCGATAATTTAAGCATCACCAACATGGCATAACACATATGTTATGAACATATCCCATCCATCTCTACATTTCAAAAGTACATTCCTTCTCACATCAAACATATTCAATATCTCAACCTTTCATCAACCCCAACGAACCACCATTCAATAATACATTACTCATACATAAAAAAAAAAATCAACACTTAACTAAGATCAAGTAATTCTAAACTACCATTGAACAATAACTATACAAAACCCATTCAATTCCTACTCAATTATCAATATATACATATAGATATCATGATTAAACATCATGTGCACATTCAATTTGGAAGCATTAAAAGCAACTAAATTTAGAAGAACATATGAAATCATGCTACTTACTTTGGTGCAATGATAACAATAATCTTCTCATGGCTTGAAACAGTTCCAAAAGCTTCTCTCCTAGCAATATATGGCTCCGACACTCTCCAATACTCTCTTCTCTCTTGTTTAGTTGAAAGAAATTTAGGGAAAAACTAAATGTTGTGCATTTTGTGGTCGTTTTTATTTTCAAGTTGATTAGACACACATAAACGCGTATGCTAAACATACGGGCGTGTACGCTAGTTATGAAACATTGAAGTTGCATTGCATAATTCCTATATAACATATCCTTGTCCTAGAATTTAAAATTTGCTGACTAGACACAACCATGTATCTTACCTGGATGAACGTGCATAAAGACCAATTTTGACTAAATCATGCGATACGTGAAAAATCATTTTACCCTTTCTGCCACGTCATGCATGAGCATACAATCTATCATACACGACCGTGCATGTCACAATTCACATAATAACTTCTCAAGCATAATTTCATATAGGAAAAAAATACTAAAAAGACCAAAATAACCTCAAACAGATTTGTGAATGTTACAGTAATCAGTTATAGCATGAGATACATAAAGGCTATGGTTGATTGATAAAGGATTCATCACTTGTGAGCACATGAGAAGATATCTCACATAAGAATACTAAATGGCATTTATAACTAATTGAATTTATGGCCACAATGGGATAAGGTTGTAGCCTAATTTATTTTAGTCATTGAAATATGTTAGTTCATACTAAGGAACTACTAAGATAAACACAATTCTATGTCTCAATCTCAAAAGATATTGATTGATGAAATGATTAAATTAAATGTAAATGTGATATTGTAAAAACTTAATAGATGTCTACTGACACTTTGTTATCCAAGTGGCCATGATGGTTTGCTAGAGGCTAATCTTGATCTATGTCTAGATTCACCCTGAATATTGACATTATTAGTTCTATAAAGAGCTTATAGGTCACACATATAAAGAAGTTAAATCAAATTCAGAGAAGTAGATTATTTGTTGACAATCACGATGTTTAGGATTTAATTTGTCCAATAGGTTGAGAGAACTTGGTTTGACCATGCCTTGACTAAGTGCCAACTGTGGACCTGGTGAGAAAGGTGTCGACCATGTAAATGCATGATGCCAGGTAGCACCTTGTAACAAAAAACATGTCAATTAGTACATAAATGTATGGCAATCGTGCAAGTTTGTGGCTATGCCTGCTAACACACTTTTGTGTGCCAGCCATGCAAGCCTTGGCCATTCCAGTCGGTATACAATTTTGTACCAACCATGCAAATGGCCTTGATGGATATCAACTAGATAAAATTTCATGGTAGTCGTGCATTTATGTGTTGAGGGTGTTATGCATGCTTAGAGTTCCAATTGTGCTTAGATATTTGCACATATATATAAGACATGATTTGTCACATAAAAAATATAAGTATACACAAAACATAAAACCCTAGCAACTAGTTTTGTACTCTTTCTTTTTGCCATTATTAATAATTCTAGTCAAGAGTCGTAGCAGCGTCTTTGTTAAGATTTTCTTTGTTTACATTTGTGCTTTACATGGATACCAACATACCATCTCATAAGGGTTGGATAATGTACTATCGCAAGCTATATAAAGTTTGAAGGAGTCATCAATGCAAGTATTAATTCTAAAACACCCTATGAGTGTTTTACATGTTTCATGATTATTATGTTTAAAATGGGTATCTTGGTTGGGGTTTTTAGAATTGTTTTAGTTTTTAAATTTTAAATGTTGTATTAACAATTATCGATGCCCTGAAAACTCTTCAAGCCATATGTCTTTCTCCTTGGTTGACATGAGACATATATCTTAAGATGTAATGCCATACAAGTCTATAATATGTATATTTGAATGCCTATGACTAATGAATGCAATTGCATTTGTGCTAGCATTAACAATCTCACAACATAAAAAATAAAAACTAATTTCGAAGCCCTTATCACATAATTGACTTATACTAAGTAAATTATGTTTAAAACCTTGAATAAGCAATACATTATTAATATAGAGAGAAGAGTTACCTATGGTGTCGATGTCATTACTCTTCCTTTGGAGTTCTCCCAAAAGTTGACATTTTCTTCATCTTTGGACTTTAATGAGGAGAATAGGCTTCTATCTCTTGTCATGTGTCTTAAGTATCCACTATCCAAGTACTACTTGCTAGATGACCTCGAGGAAAAGTGATAACATGCGTACAACACAAATTAATTCATTTACTTTTTGGTACCTAAATAGTTATCCAATAATGTTAGTTTTTACCATCCCCTTATGAACCAAAACCTTTTTAACTTTAAAAGGTTTACCATTCCTAATTGGGCATAGTCTAATAGTGTGCCTAACAAACGAACAAAATTTGCATTTTATATGCAATACATGTAGTTTCTTTAGCTGCCTATATGTGTTTATTAAGGGGTTACCCCCATTATATCAAAAGTCTTCTTTATGAAGACCATTTCTTTGTGATGCAAGCATCTCATATAATCTATTAGTGCCTATTTTAAAATTTTCAAATAACTCATATGAACTAGACACTTTCTTTTTTAATTCTTCTTGCTCTTCTTTAATGCATGTCAATTCCTTCAAGAATGATTCCTTTTCATTTGATATTACTTCAAAATTGATTTTCAATTTATCATACTTATGTGAGAGTATGCCATGCTACTTTTTAATGCATGTTAATTGTTTCTTTAATGCTTTGTATTTGGTTTGAATAATTCATTCTCATCCATTAAAGATTCAAATGCATCTTGTGATTCATGTAAAGAATATGAGTTTGGATCATTTACCTCATTCTTCGAGTCACTTTCAACCATGAAACATTTGTTGGCCTTTTCTTCCTCTGACTCACTTCATTACTTGAGTTGTCACTTCCACTTTAAGTAGCAGCAATCACTTTCTTTTTGAACATCTTCTTTTTCTTATCCTTCCTTTTCTTCCTTAGAGGATAATCTTGGAAAATATGGTCTAGTTTCTTGCATTCATAGCAAATTATTTCATTATTGTTCTTTTCACCATCTTTCTTTGTTTTTCTTTGATTTCGATAGGAATTTGTTAAAGTTCCTAGCTAATAAGCTTTTGTCATCTTCATCCATGGAAGAGTTTCCTTCCTTTCCTTCTCATCAACAACTTTTAAGGTAATGTTTGTATTTGCCTTGACTTCCTCTTCTTTTGGTTTCCTTTTCATCTTATAGGTGAGGAGACATCTTATGAGCTCATCCATACCTATCTTGCTAAGATTCTTGGACCCCTCAATAGTCATTATTTTTGTGGTCCAAGAATCCAGTAATGATCTCAAAATCTTCTTGATCAATTTAATTGTTTCAAATTTCTTACAAAGTCTTTTAAGATCATTTACTAAGTTAGAGAAGCACTTGTACATGTTAGTGATGTTCTTTCTATAGTTCATTTGAAATAATTCATATTCCTGGAAGAGACGTTCGATCTTGGACTCCTTAAATTAGCTTGTTCTTTCATATGTAGATTGAAGTATGGTCCAAACTTTTTTAGCAAACTTACAAACCTATGCCCTATTAAATTCAGTAGAATCAAGAACACAAAATAAAATGTTAATAGCTTTAGCATTTAAGCTCATCATTTCCTTATTTTTATCATTAAAGTCCATTTCATTTTTCAATTAATTGGTTGTAGGTTCCATAGGAACAAAATCAGAATGTTCAATTATTTTCCACAACTTAAAATCAATAGACCTGATATGAAGCCTCATTCTAATTTTCCATTAAGTATAATTGGTTCCATTGAACAATGAGGGTTTAGTGGTGTATTGGCCTTAAAAAAAAAATGGGTTTGGAAGCACTAGCCATTTTGAAAGATCATTTAACTCTAAAAATTATTAGATTTTAGTAAAACTAGAGCTCAAGCTTTGATACCAATTAAAATACAAGTTTAGCACAAGTGTACTCTCAAGTGTATGAGTTTAAGCTTTGTGAGAGATTTAAAGTGAAAGAGCAATGAAGAATAATAGCAAGGACTTCCTTAATATGATTTTTTAATCCTTCTTCACTTCAAATTAAACTATATTTATATAGATTGAGTGGCTATAATATGCAATATTTCTATTGGAGATGGAAACTAGCCGTTTGTTTCCTAAAAATGATGTTTTGTTCTTAAAAAATGCTTGGACATGGTCAGTAGGTTCCAAAGGCACTATTGGCACCTCAGTTTTATAGCTAAGTCAATCTTGGTTAAAGTTCACAACGGATAGCTTTAAATGCTAGTACTATAGATAAAAAGGTCGTTTACACTTTAGCTCTTGTTTTGTAAAATTCCAGAAGCTTGCACGGTGTCCATTCCCACTTAAGCATGGTATGTATGTAGAGTTAAAATAACATGAGGCATAGGCGAACCTTCTGAATTATGACTAGATAAAAAATTCTTAACTTAGAATTACTTTGACCACCCATCATGCACGGTTAGCAAAATAAAAAAGCATGACTTAAAGGATTGCAGTTGCATGTCTTTGCATTGCTTGGCACGATTAGACATTGCATTTGCATGAGAATGGCATGACTAGACTTTACTTGCTTGGCATGATACAACACAACTAGACATTGCTTTGACATAAGTATGGAATGGCTAGCATTAAATATTTTTAATAAACTCAACCCAAATTTTAGAAGACTGAATGGGTGGTGCACGACTAAGGTGCAGTTTGGCATCTGACTTGATTTTCTTTATAAGTTGGGCATTCCACATGATGATCTCGATTTTCCATCTGTAAATTTCAAATTTTGACCATTTTGTAATGTTTTGACACATTTTTTGGTCATGTTAACACTTTTAACTTATGTTTTTATCATTATCAAAACACCAGTAGTCCAACAAAGACTATTGTAAATCAATAGTGGATTTGTCACTCCTAAGCATAAGAGTTGATATTTTAGTTAAGACATTTTGACATATAACAATGAGCAATTAAACTTATGACCACAGTGGGATTGGGTTGGTGCTTAATTTGACATCTTTTGATTATTAGTAAAAGTTAGTTTATGTAAATTGAAGATTAAAGGAGATATTTTATCTCTACCTTAACCTCAAAAAGATATCATATGATGAAATGATCAAATTGTATAATTAACCGTATCACTGACAAATTAAGAAGTCAAATGCTGACACTCCACTAATTGAGTGGTCATGATGTCTTGCTAGAAGTCAATCTTGCTTTGTGTCCAGATGGATGTTAGGTTAAGAGCCTGACACAAATCCAGTCACTATCGACTTAATAGAAAGCTTATGGATCACACACGAAAGAAGTTGGTCAAACTTTGGAGGCACAAGATTATTCAAGTTGGATCTAGTTTAAATTTTAGACAGAGTATTTAGAGCCTTAGAAAGGACTTTGGGCCTGAAATATATTTTATTGTCCTTAAGGACCAAAGCATAATAATCCTGAAGTGCTTGGTGGTGTATGTGAGAATGTATGAAGTTGGATTGAAATAATCAGATCAACCCAAGCTCAGCTTGGAATTCTAATTGATTGTTCATGGTGGATAAGGATTTTGTCTTATCCTTATCTATGCTTGGGAATCTAGTTGATTGCCAAAATCACATGATAGGGAATCAAAGGAATTGCTTGTACATTATGAAATATATGGGTGGTACAATGGCAAAAACTGCTTGAGACAATGTAAAGTTTGGCGACACAAAGGCAATGACCCCTAATCCAAATGCAAAGACTAGACATTCCAAAGGTTAAGAGCGCCCATGCGGGCAAACATGTGTATTTTTATAAATACATGCATTTCTCACATATTTTTGATACGCCTTGGTGCCCTAATTGCTTAAAAGCTACACCTAAACCTCTCACCAAAATGCACAATCGTCCTTAATTTCCAAAGATTATATATGTCTGATTCCATTGCAATGCTTGCATTGGATATTACTATGATCACCATGCTTTTGTTTTTATTGAAACTTGCTATTAGAAGCAAGAAAAAAAAGTATCCATGAAGTGATTTTTAGCATCTAACATGGCTTGTGTACTCAACCTAGTTTCCTCTTGAATAAGTTCACCAAGAACAATATCAAACTCTTTAATGCCTCGATTAATAATGTTTGCTCAAGCATTTCAAAATTTTGGTCTCGTCTTCATAAGAAATTGCATGACTCTACTACGATCTTTTTGTTTCTTTAATTCTTCATAAGCTTAACCAAAAATAAGGCTAGTCGACATCATGTCTTATTCTATCCTCAATTTTAGAAGTTCAACACAAAAATTCTAATTTCTCTATGTCTCTGGTTGATGTTTGCAATGTCAAATTGCCTAGATTGGTTGGTTTGAGAATATATTTTCTCCAGTTGTTTCTAGATTTCAAAAGCAGTGTTAAATGGTCTAAGACTTAATGCAATATCTATTTCAACATAATTCAAAATCCACGTGGTGACTCTTGCATTTTTAGTTTTCCATTGACCTTTTTCTTTTTGATCTTTTAGTTCAGTTATAGATACATAAAAGATTCCAGACAAATCTTTTCCTTCAACAAGGGTTCAAAAATGAAATCCCATAGAGCATAATTCTTTCTGTTAAATTTAATTGATATGGTTTTTGATTTTTCAAAATCCATCTCAATGAAGAAAATAACACAAAGTAAAAAGATTAAAATTCAAATCACACTTGTCCTTCAATTAAGAATAAGTGGAGAACAAATCACCAAGAAAGGTTTATAATTGATCACAATTCAAATGATAGTAAATTGATGCCTTGAAGTGTCGAATGTAACTAGTTATTTTTTAATAACAATATGATTGATGTTACTCAAAAGTATGTTCCTCAAAGAAGATTCAATAATCTTGAAAAAAAATCTCAAGACCTGGCTTTGATGTCATGTTACTCAAAGAGATAAGTAGATATTCATAATTTAAGGAAATTAATATTCAAAAGGAAGACACTCAAATTGTATATATTATATAGTTTTATGCATATCTATTTATATTACAACAATAAACTGTGTATATTAATTAAAAAAATATTATTTATCTAATAAAGAAGATTTTTCTACATAATTTTAGTAGTAAATTATACAACACAATTACATAATATTTGCCCACAATTAACCTCCTTGATTCTTGCTATTCTGATTCTATTAACCTTCTTGATTCTTGCTATTCTGATCTTATTCACAATAACTCATATCAAACATTTTTTCAACTAAGTTAAAAATAAATAATTAATATCAAATTGTTACTATGACAAATAAACTAATAACTATGTAATAATAAAATATTGTATATCCATTAATGTATTCATAAACACATCCAACTATCACAACAATCCATGTATTACTCATAACCAATACCAAGTGTTTTTTCTTGATTTGTACCTTCATATACTGACAAATTATGAAGAGAGACAATCGAATTAAAATGTGAATAACACATAAATATTCAAACATGTCTCTTTTTTCTCTCACAATTTAATTATCAAACAAAGTAATTAAAGCAAGCTCCAATAGATCTAATAAACCATAATCTCAATTTAACCAAATAAAAATAATTATTCTATGATGAAACTAAAATCATCCCTAAATATTTTATTCTTGAAATTGAGTATTAAACTTTTATGAATGAGAATTCAATTTTATTCCTTAAAAGTATTATTCTAGGACGACATTGGAATAGTCCCTAAAACTTTTGAATATTTGTTCTAGTAGAGGTGTTCTATTTCAATTATTGTAATCCTACTGACACTTTTGTTTTTATATTCCTAATAGAATTTACATTTTTTTATAACAATTTAAAAATAAATTTATGAAAAAACGAATCACAATAGCTTAACACATTGTCGTCCTCTGTGAAGTTTCTAGTGGTGTGAAATAATAGCTTAATTTGTTACGAAAACTTGGATGATATGTAGAGTACAGGTGAATGGCGCAATTAGGGTTACAGTGGAACTTGATAATGTTGTTTGGCTGTAGTGACAGTACATGAGACAAGTTTGATATTATTGGGTTTGTTGATTAGAAGAATTATTTAGAAGAAAACAACTGTACGTTTTTGCTGGGTGATTGAGGACCAAGAATGCTAGAGAGAGAATGTAATACTAATTTGAATCAATGACATTAAACATCTAATGTAAATCAGCAAATTCAATCCGAAGTTGATGACAATATAAATATAATCTTAGGAATGGTTATTATCTATGTACATAAATGATTACAGGACTTGGATTTGTTCATCATTAGTTAGGTATGTTGGTTGTTGACTTAATATAATTGTCTTTGAAGCTTTACCATTTCATACTGGTCATGGCAGATTATTTATTTTTTTGCTGTATGTTTATGTTTCCTTTTAAGTTACACATAGGGTTTTTTGTCACATGGGTTAGACATTCCATGCTTTCTCACTTCGCTTGGTGGGTTATCATAGGAATTTAAATTAAAAAAATCATATATTTATGGAAGTTGACGACATATATTAAATCTTAGATTGTTGGGTAATTAAATCTTAATTACAAGTTATAGTCTTTGGTGAGCAAACGGGGAAAACAAGTCTTAAGGATTGAATAAAATGACGAAAATGAAAAAGACATGTAAGTATTAAGTTGTAAGGCTTTTTTGAGTCATGAAATTGAGCTTCCGATAGGATCACAACTTTTAAGGATCAACCTTATTGTCCTGTGTGGCTCCAATGTCAGAAATTGGAGATGTAAAAAGTGTTTTATATAATAACATCACATTTTTACTGCAACGAAGAATCTCATTCTTCAACAACGAGATATCACCTAATACATTGAATTTTTACTTCGTAATTCACATTAAGTAAATCTTGTTTTCATGTCTCTATTGACAGTAATTATTTTGCAAAATAATTAGATTACAAGATAAATAGAGGTGTTTAAAATTAAAAGACAATAAAATATTTATCCAAGCAAACTAAGACTAAAATGGCAGCTTTTGTTACCTTTCCTTTCGAAACGCAGGCAAACATGATCTCTAATTACTAGAGAAAACTTATTATAGGAAGCGGAACATAGTTACAATTTTATCAAATTTTTCTTCTTCATAACACAATAATTCTTATGATTTTTTCAATTCCAAGTATAATTTCAGAATTCCAACCCTTATTATATATGTGCGTGTCTGTGTATATATATATATATATAATGAAAAATTTCATACGTTTCATAGATTATTTCTTTAAAAAGGAGCTATTTATTCCTATTACACTAATTTTATATGCAAAGAATGACTTTGAATAACCTCAATATGGTGAATAATTCTTAAAATATTGCAAAATGGTAAAAAAAAAATGCTAGGACCAATTCTAAGCTAATAGAATGAATATGAAGAACTACTTAGATCCCATGGTCCAGGATATTTCAAATTACTTTCATTCTCAATATGAACAATATGAAAATATCGTGGAGCATATTCAATGATAACGGTTTCTCTTGAAATTGCCAAAAGTTTAAGAGTAAATTAAATAAGAAAATAATGTGAAAAGGAGAATTAAAGGCAGTAAGTGGAAAGACAAAAGGCAATGATTATGTGAATGAGATGGGAGCCACTTGATTGATAATATTTTCTTTACCAGCCTTTCTTTCAGTTTTTTTGACTTGGGAGATTGGGTCCCACCTAAGGCCACCACTGTCTCTATGGATTGAACGATAATGAGCACCGCACGTGGAGTCTGAATCAAGGGACTGTCCAACCACAATAAAAATCAAATACCCCCAAATATTTATTCTTTTTTAATATATTTACAAACAAATCCCTGTAGATTTCAAACTATTGCCTTTTTATTTTTTTTTAAATATATATAATAATTCTTACTCATTGTATTTGTTGCTTAAAGCTTATTGCTTTTCTTGCTTGTTCTCCTCCCCTTGTCTTTTTTTTTTTTTCTTCTCATTTCTCTCTCTCTTTTCTTTTCACAACTCAGCAGCCAACTCCCGTCTCAAAGGGATTTCAAGTTGCACGACACACACAGAAAGAGAGAGACCCACTCGGTAAGTATCCCGAATTCATCAACTGGGTCACTCGCAGATGTACTCCTACAATTTAAAAAAAAAGAAAAAACCTTAAAAAAATAGAGCTTGAGCCCCCTCATGATCATGGATGGAGAAAATGGGATCCGCAGGCCGAACTTTCCACTACAACTCTTAGAGAAAAGAGAAGAGCATCAACATCAAGAAGCTTCATGCTCTATCTATCCTTCTTTGAATATAACTAGTAAAGATGACGACGACGACAAAAACAACATCGCTGAACCCAGCATCTCAAATCGCTCAACTACTCTAGTTTCTGATGCGCCAAAGAAACCCCCTCCCAAACGGATTTCAACGAAGGACAGGCACACCAAAGTTGATGGACGTGGACGGCGGATCCGCATGCCTGCCGCCTGTGCAGCTAGGGTTTTTCAGTTGACCCGAGAACTTGGCCACAAATCTGACGGTGAAACCATTGAGTGGTTGCTTCAACAGGCGGAGCCAGCTGTGATTGCGGCCACAGGGACAGGTACTATACCTGCGAATTTTACGTCCCTTAATATATCTTTAAGGAGTTCAGGTTCTAGTATGTCTGCAAGTCATTTAAGGAACAGTTATTTCAATCCAAATTTCGGTTCACAACAATTAAGGAATATAAGAAGTGAATGGGAAAGAAATATAATTGATGATTCGTCTCAACACAGAAGGGTTTTGTTCCCCTGGCTTCCTTTATCATCAGATGATTCATTGAGCTTTCCTTTAAGTTCTAGTAATGTGAATGCTATGTTACAAACTAATAATAATAATAAGCAAGAGTTACGTGATCATAACACAAGTTTAGATAATGCGGAGACGAGTATGGGAAGGAAGAGAAGGTCTGAGGCGGAGCAAGAATTGGCACAAAATCAGATGGGGAATTACTTGGTACAATCAAGTGCTGGGTCAATTCCGGCAAGTCATAGCACGACTCCGGCGACCTTTTGTTTGGTGACAAATCCAAGTAACCAAGTTGTGAGTGGTAGTGGTGGTGATCCCATGTGGACATTTCCTTCTTCGATTGGCAACAGTAATATGTATCGGGGTTCTATGTCAACTGGGGTTCATTTCGTGAACTTTCCAACTCATATGGCGCTTTTACCAGGACAACAATCAGGTTCAGGAATGGGTGGTAGTGGCGGCACGATGAGTGAAAGCCATTTGGGCATCCTTGCTGCGCTTAATGCATATAGAAACCTTCCCGGATCCGTCAGTTCAGAGTCTCAGGCCAGTGCCTCTCATCAACACCATGGCGGAGAAGATGGCCAAGACTCAACTAGTCGTCATTCCTAAATGTATGGTTTGATCATTCGTCTTGCTTTGTTTTACTTAATATATGTTCATTTTGCTACACGCGTGGCGCAAGAACTTAATTTGGCTGCTTTGATATTCAATTTTTGGAGTGCGAGCTCAGAAAATTTAGGGTTTGATGATGAGAGATTATGTTATTAACACGAACATGCGTATTAGTTGGCTCAAATGAAGTCATAATTATTACTAATTAGTTTCCTCTGGGTGTGACTAATTAAAATCTTGATTGTTTTGCTTAAGTGTTCAAGATTATTACTTAGCTATAGCTATAACATTTCTTTGGGTTTAAGAGAGAGACTAATATCCATGCAATATTGAAAATATTGTTAAGACTTGCATTTGATGTTAGGTTTAACAATCTCTCCTCTCCTATTTCACTTGAAAGGTGAGAAACATGAGGAAATTAAATTAGATTAATGCTTTACTGTTTGATAATTTTCTACAATTAATATCTTGTGTGTATATGTTTTTTTGATATTAATACCATAATTAATGATCAAATCAGAAAAAGGTCCAGCTAGCCTTTACTAGGAAGGAGGAGCTCAGCACGTAAGATTAAATTCAATCTTGAGTTGCTGTCTCAGGTGGTGTGCGGGTGATTTTGCCAAATGCCAGCAATGTTGAACCGACTATCACTAGAGATCGATGATCGTATTACATATTCTTCCTCTTTTTCATATTCAGAATAATTCTAGTTATTAATATTTGGAGTTTAATTGATTGCTGGTTCAATTAAGACCCTTCAATTCCATACCTGTCCCAAATATTAATTCATCAGATAGCCTGGTCCTTGATGGATAATCCTAACTCTTCTTTAATTTTTGTACGCACTGTGCAGTGATAGGCGATCCGAGATGTAGGACTTCTTGGGCATTTAAGATTATCATCAGTTGGCTTAAAATAATTTGCCTTTTTTGTTATATATAGTGCAGTGAATGATTGGCTATACTTTATCAATAAACATATATCTTTAAGGGGCTTGCTTTGCTGCTTTCTCGCAAGTTCTTATATACTTAATTCTCACCTAATGCATTTCGCATTAGACTAATTTTATTTATGCAAATTAAAGGAAAATTCGTCCAAGTGATGTAACCCTAATTGATTTGTTGATGAAACAACACTTATATATAAGGCTGAATTTGAGACTGCTCATTTCCAGGTGGACTCGACTCGTTTTCGGTTTGGACTTATCGACCATGGAGAAACATCAATTTGTATTCGGTTCGTTTTTCAATTTAAGAGTTTGTATGGATGAGCCAAACTCAACTCGGGTTCATAGAAGATGTTTGGCTCGGCTTTCCTAAATGATATCGTTTCTTTTAATTTTTTTTTTTTTGAATGCAAGCCTTGTTTAGCTTTCAAAGCAAGCACAACTTCTGTTTGGGTTTGAACTTGGATTCGTTTTCCTAACTACTCTTTAGCTTGTACTCGGGTTCATATTCATATTTAGACTCATCCAAGTAAAATTCGTTTCTAGTTCAAATATGTTTGTCTTAAATCCAACCCTACTTATATATATTACCTTCTTATAAGTAATATCCTTATAGATTATTATTAAATGGGTAAAACTAAAGATACATAATTGTTATGTCGATGTCTCGGTTACATCTTTTTACTTAACTTGCTGGTTCAACAGCATTTTCGGCTTTATCAACTTAGTAATTAAATTAGGTTTCCTAACTACCTTAATTAAGCGGTTAAAATTAGTTAGTCATATCTACCTTGATGAGTAGGTTAATAATCAGCTCTATATATATATATATATATATATATATATATATATATATATATATATATATATATATATATATATATATATATATATATATATATATATATATATATATATATTATATTATTGGCTCAAGAGTGGGTCATCATATCTGATAAGAAATTCAACTTGTTGCTCAATCATGTAAGAGCTATCTATAACTAATGGGTCCATACTTGATCTTTACTTAGAGATCCATGTTAAAAATAAAGTGAATCCTGTAAATTATATCCTTAAAATAACCTACATAGGTAAGTTAAGTGATTGTTGAAAGCGATAAACAACCTATGTTCTTAAGGTTCAAAATAGGTTGGAAGAAGTATAAGTTATTATGTACTGATTTCATCTCTAATGTGACTTAGTTCATTGTCAATTTGTGATTTGTTCTATTTCTAGTTTGTCCACGGAATTGATGATATATGTACGTAATTAATGTAGAGCGCCAATAATTAATTGAGTATTACTATAACGTATCGAGACTTTTATATGTTCTAGGTAGCTAGGCATGTAACATTGAATTAATGGATGATAATGAAGTAATTAATTTCGGAATAGGTTAGGGTTTTTTCATCCTTCATAAAAAAAAAAGGTGCATTATAGGTCCCATAGATATATACTTTGTCCCTAGTATTATAGCCCTAAATGTACTCCTTATTAGTTCCTGGATGAATAATTGCTTAACCTCTTGCGTAAGTTCTCTATATTGTCTCCTAGCGGTTTAATCCATGAAAAATAAGAGAAACTAAATCGAGAAAAAAGTTATTTCATTTTACATTCTAATTAATTTGCTAATGCTACCAGTAGGAGATATTTGTACATATATATATATATATATATGTATGTATGTATGTATGTATGTATGTATGTATTATAAAGACTTTCTTTTATACAAATAGGCCTAGAGTCAACTTTATAGAGACGCAAAGGCATATGCAAATTCACAAAGCAGAGATCTAGGCATTTTGGTCTGTGAGTTTACTTACCCAGAACTCTATTTATTAAGTCCTACTGAAAGCATGCTCGTTAATCTTATTTATTTTTCATATTAATAACAGGGATGCTGTATTTTATTTTTCTTTAGACTGTATTTGGTAAATATAAGTGTTTGTTGTCAATTAATTATTGTTTAAGATTAGTGTTGTGAACAGTGGGTGCCATAATGCCCAGGCTAGCATTTATTTATTTATCCAAGTCTACTTACTTTCCAGTTCATATCCATTATTGTTTTTATGCCTATTTCAAACAGACACACAAATATAAAAGCATGACACGCATGGCCGTGAATGATGAGTATGCTGTATGCACATATATAAGTTATAACCGTTTATATTAAAATTCACTGAATCTACGATTTATATATAACTAATAAATTTAAATTCAAAGGAATTAAAATTATTGTCAAGCTGCTATTGAATATCTCTTGCAAGATTTTATTCATGGGCTATAATTTATTAACATGGAGGGGCGGGCATGATCGTTTGCATTCTGGTTGCTACTTTATTTGTAATCTGGCTGACTTTTCGTTTTTACTTTCAATAATTTATTTAATTTTTTAATATGAATATCTGGCAAACATATAGAGATGGCAATGAAGCGGGATGGAGCCGAATATCCCATTCACATTGTTATCCCCGCAAGATAGATCTTTCACTATTTCCATCCTATCTCCACCACAAGAATGGCAAGGAATCCTTCTCCTTACCCCATAAAATAAAAGTCATCCCCTTTCATGTCCCATCCTCACCTCATTCTTGTCCCTGTCCCGAGGTCCCCACACCTTCAAGAATCAAAAATGAAACAATTCTCATCCTAGCCATTTGCCTAGCCAAAAACTCATGTTGCAAAACCCTCACATTGCCCTCGTCGTGCATGTCATCGTTGTCACCGCCCGCCCTCCAGCTGTTCTTGTATTAATCCTTCAAATTTTGGTACAAATAATGTATATTTACCGCTAATGAAGCGGAGGTCCCATTGGTAGATTTGGAGTGCTTGATTTCTTTTTTGTCCATCCGAGAACTTGTACACTAGATTTTGGGAGAAATTTTGATACATAAGATGTCTTATGTTTTCACTAAGACATCAAATATGTCGACTTTAGTTTAAGCCTTAGTAACCTTTATGGATGGCTTATGTTAGAGTACAAGAGTGTCGAATTGTGATTGCATTCAGATTTACAAATGGAACACAAACTTTACTAGTTTCTAAGTGCATTCAGGGTACTAAAAGGTCATTAACTTACTGAGTGTTTTTACTCACGCATTCCTTTTTATTGTTTCACAAGTAAAGATAAGTAACGGGGCATGCAAGGGAGTCAACGGTCTAGTAAGTAGTTGTGCGAGGACAAGGGCTATAATTATCAGTTTTAGACTTTCTTTCCTTTTATGTATTTGAATGTTTTAGTTACATTTTGAGATTTATTAATGCACAATAACTTCTGATTGAGTTTTCAAACATTTCATACATTTATAAATTATAATAAATGATATATTTTAGTATTTATTCTCATTTTACCTTTTTACATGCTTGAATATTAATGATCATGAATTAATTATAAGGTTTTAAAAATTAAGTACTCTAATTGTACATGTCTCTTCAGATGATATTCTAGGTAGGAGTATGTATTTAGAAAAGAGTATTATATTTATGGTATTAGAGCATAATCTTAACACTAAAAAAAAAGTGGTAAGTTTTTATGTGTCTAAAAGTGCATAATAGTGTTAACTAAGAAAGTGTAACAACCCTTTTTAAAAACAGACCCTTAACAGTAATTGTTATTATTTATATATATATTTAGGTATTTTATTTTATTTTTTATTAAAAAATGATAATAATAATAATAGAATACAATTGGTTGCTTATGAAGTATCCTTACAAAATATTAATAGAAATAGAGTGTGCCAAAATGTCTCAAGATAACTTCAGTAATTGTAAATAAAATAACGATCCTAAAGTGCATAAATTACATAAATTAAATTATTATTATAATAATGAATGAAATAGAAATAAAATAATTTTAGCCGAAAGCGCAGCATCAATGTGTTGACCCACTCGTATCCCTGTCTGCCCCCATTGATTTTCCTACCTACAATACCTAAATAAATATATGAGTTATAAAACTCAGTAGACTTTTATAATAAATTTGACTGTCCCCATAGGCATTTTCGACGGAGTCTCACTATCACGCGCATCCCTGACGTTGGACACCAGTCTCAAGTGCCTCTTACACCATTGTGTTGGAAGGCATCAATCTTAGATACCTCTTACCTCTTATTCCTCAATTTCGAACATCCATCCCAGAAGTTACTAACATCATAACCATGTATCTAGTAAAATTCTAATTTCTCATTAATTTAAACCAAGACGTCTCATCAATCTCTTCGACATCCTCGAGGCTAGGACATCTCATCCACTAGTCTCCAATTACGAGTTGTATTATTTATACCTTTAATGTGATTATATTAATTTATACAATTTATTGATTAAAAATACAAAAAACATTCATGCAATTGTTATTCAAGACAATAAGTTATTTTATGCATATAATCATCCAAAATCTCCTAAGAGCACACTTTATTCACTTAGCAAAACACAAGAATCCATAATTGATGGCTAAGATTTTGTTCTAAAAGATATAGGTGCATTATAACATGTGTTGATGCATGCACCATATCCTAGCTCCCAAAAGCAACTAAACACATGTAAAAAATTCTTTGTTTTCTTTTCTCTTTTTTCCGAACAGTGACGAAATTCTTCTTCTTCTTCTTCTTTCTTTTTTTCTTTTTCAAACATTGTAGACTTTGGCTTTCTGGAGAAAGAAAACGACGACAATTTCACCCATGACAGGTGAATACGTCACATGGCTTGCGTGCAAGCAACATAGCTAACTTATTTGGTGCCCATTTGGCATGCGCATGGCATGTCCATCGTGCACACCGCATGTCGGCAATAGGACACTTGCCTATTAAGACACTATCGGCATCTGTGGAGTGAGTCGAACCCTGGCAAAGTCGAAGGGTGACCTAACCATGGTTTGGTTAAGGCTAGGGCTAGACTGGAGCCGAGCCAACTCGGCTTGGTCGAGCCCGAAACGAGTCAAGCTTGGCCAAGCTCGATCGAGCTGGAACTGGCTCGGTAGATTTTTTTAAAAATTTTTTTATATAAAACGATGTCGTTTTGACCAATATATATTAAAAACAATATCGTTTTGATAACGAAAAATGAGCTGAGCCGAATTCGAGCCGAGCTCGAGTTGACTGTGAGCCGAGCTAGACTCTACTCAAATCCAACCCTAGTTAAGGCCTTTCGACTTTTAAGTTTCCGAATCGCACCATCATAATGTCACAATATACATATGCAAAGGTGTCATGGCTTCCAAATTTTTTTTCTAGAATCTTAAGTTCATGCAAAATTTCTCTCCCTCTATCTCTGTCTCTCTCTAGATATAGATATATGTATACACACATCAAAATTACATAACACACCATGTCAACCATACTTTCTAAGAGATTCGAAATACGCATTCTTAACATTCTAGACTTTATACAACAAATTCTAGTCTAAAAAAAAAATGGGTTAATGGCCTACCTCTCCTCTGGCGATTACGTCGGTCTTTGCGTGGCAATGGTCTCTTCAGTGACTTCCTTCTCTGGCCAGTGAATAGAAGGTCCTTCTTCCTCAATTGTTGTGCAAGAAGAGAATTCTAGAAGTATTTTTGTGCATATAGAGGAAGAGAAACATTTTTGTAAAAAGGAAGCAAAAAAAGAGGAAAATAATGTTCTTCTGAAAAGCTTTTGAAACTGCCTTTTTATTTTATGTTGTTTCTTCCAAAATGTCTTTCAACAAAGTGATTCACGACTAGCATTATCCCACCAAGAGTAACTGCCAAATTTGAATAAGATACTTTGCGCAAAGTCGACTGAAAATTGACTGTTGGGATTCGTATTCCCATTTTATACACTACCTTCCAATTAATTTTACTCATACTTATATATACATTTTATATTCAAACATAAACACACACACACACACACACACACACATATATATATATATATATATATATATATAGAAAGAGTCACAAAATGCTCATCCGAGTTTACTCTCAGATATATACAATTTTTGTATACAGACTCATACATGCGATTTATACTCAAAAAATAATTGGGTGATAAATATAACATTAAATGATAACAAAATGACCAAATTACCCTTTTATTAATTTAAGAATATTACATTTCTCTCCCTTAAAAAGAATTTTGGCCTTGAAATTCATTCAAATAATTGAAGAAATCTCTGCCTCATGTCCTCCTCTATCTCTCAAGTAACCTTTTCTACCCGATGATTTTGCCATTGAACCTAGACCAAAGGAATTTGCCGGTGCTTAAGTATCTTAATCTGTCGATCCACAATCCGTGTAGAGCGTTCCTTATATACCAAACTGTCTTCTAGCTCAACATCTTCGATTTTAACCAATTAGGATGGATCACCAAGACATTTACATAACAGTGATACATGAAACACACTATGAATACGTCTTATGTTTGTTGGCAATGTGAGCCGATATGCCACCTTACTAATCCTTTCAATGATTTCATATGACCCAATATATCGTGGTGCTAACTTCCCTTTTCTATCAAATCTCATAACATTTCGATAAGGGGCAACTTTGACAAACACATACTTACCGACCTTAAACTCTAAATCACGTTTCCTTTGATTGATGTAACTCTTTTGTCGATCTTAGGCTTGTTTTATCCTTTCCCGAATCAACCTCACTTGATCAATCATTTGTTGGGTCATCTCAGGCCCTAAAATGCTAGTCAATTCATCTTTGTCTCCAATCTCATCCCAATGCAATGGTGATTGACATTTCCTCTTATAAAAGGCCTCGTAGGGGCCATCTGAATAGTTGTCTAATAGCTATTATTGTATGCAAACTCTATCAGAGGCAAAACATCAATCCAACTTATCTTATGATCTAGACAACATGCCCTTAACATATCCTCAATCACTTGATTGACCCTTTCTGTTTGACCACCTAACTGAGGGTGATATGTTGTACTAAAAGATAATCGAGTACCTAATACCTTCTGTAAACTCTACCAGAAAGCTAAAACAAGTTGTGTATCCCTATCCGATACGATCCTCTTTGGCACTCTATGAAGTTTGACTATTTCTCTTACGTAGATATGTCTTAGTTGATCTGTGCCCATATTATCTCTAATTGGAATGAAGTGTCTCGACTTAGTCAATCAATCCATAATAAGCCATAGGGTATTGAATCCACCTCTAATCTTTGGTAATCCCACCACAAAGTCCATTGAGACATCTTCCCATTTCCACTCGGGTATGGTTAAAGGTTGCAATAATCTAGAGGGTCGTTGATGCTCTACTTTAACCTGTTGACAAACCATGCACTTTGACACAAAATCTATCATTGCCTTTTTCATACCAAACTGCCAATAAGTTCTTCTTAAGTCCTGGTACATTTTCATACTCCCGAAGTAGGTAGTGTAAAGTGCATTATGTGTCTTTGTCAGAATCTAAGTTATCAAGTCATCATCTTGAGGGATGAATACACGTTCTCTGAATCTTAGGTCCCCATAAACCACTTGAAAGTCTGATTCAAGTCCTTCAATAACCTTTTGTATCATTTGTGCATACCAATCATCAGAAACCTACCTAACTTTGATTTCATCTAATAGATTCGATTTGATATCCAATCTAGCCAACAACCCGGTGACCATCTCAATTTGCTCGCAGAGGATATCTCATTGTAACTCAAGGGATATAGTCGTGTGAGAATATATTACCTTCCAAATCAAAGCATCGACTACTATATTAGCCTTACTTGGATAGTATTTGATGTCCATGTCATAATCTTTAACTAATTCTAACCATCGACGTTGCTGCATATTCAATTCTCTCTAAGTGAAGAAATATTTCAAGCTTTTATGATTAATGTATACATTTATCTTTACCCCATATAAATAATGGCGTCAAATCTTAAGGCAAATACTACTACAGCCAACTCTAAATAGTGAGTCGGATATCTATTTTCATAATCTTTCAACTGGTGAGAGGCATATGTAATTACTTTACCTCTTTGCATTAAGACAACTCTAAATCCCTAATGAGATGCATCTGTATACAAGTCATATCTTTCACCATCAATCGATAGAGTTAAGACTGGAGCCATAGTCAGTCTTTGTTTCAAGGCCTGGAAACTATCTTCACAATTCGAAGACTAATGAAAGGGAACATCTTTGCAAGTCAATTCTGTTAATGGTTGGGCTAATTTGGAAAATCCCTCGATGAGCTGTCGATAATAGCTAGCTAACCCCAAGAAACTTCTAACCTCCTTAGCTAATCTTGGTCTCTGTCATTCTATTACAGCCTTAACTTTACTCGGATCTATAGAAATACCATCAACCAAGACTACATGCCTTAGAAAAATTACGCGTTCTAGTTAGAACTCACACTTAGAGAATTTGGCATATAATTCATGATCCTCTCAAGTCTCGGAATATATTAAAATGTCATCGATAAATACTATGATGAAGTTATCTAACCAATCTTGAAAAACCCTATTCATAAGATCCATGAAAACTGCTGGAGTATTAGTTAACCCAAAGGGCATCACCACGAATTCATAATATTCATATGGCCAAACGACTATTTCCCACCCAAGGTATGCTGCAATCTCAAGTTTTCACCTTTTAACTATGGAAACACCAAACACCCACCCATGGCACGTTAAATTTAATGAAACTCTAACCCCTGAAAATTTAATCTTATTTTCCCCCTTAAAAGTTTAAAAACTAACATTTTTTCCCTAAGCTAAGTTTGAAAAGATCGCATTTCCCCCTCTAAGGTTTATTTCCAAACCCTTTCACTTTCTCCAGTGCCATCGTCGGTCGTCTCCCCCTTCCAACGGTTTCTTTTCCACCGATGACCCCCCTCAACTGCACTCTAACCTATCCGACGTAGAAAGATGTCGTCTAGGAAGAGAAATCGTCTTCTTAGACAACAAAGATGAGATCTATCGATCTCGTCTTCATTGTCTAGGAAGACGATCGTTTCCCAGATAAAGGTGACTCGTCTTCCCAGAGGACAACGAGTCGTCTCGTCTTCGTCTGGGAAAATGAGATGACGACGATTGGGTTCATCTTTCCTGATGAAGTTTTTCGTCTTCCACAACTTCTCTGACGTCAATCAAACATCCAAATAAGAGGAAAGAGATCACCGAAAGGAGAGGATGCTTCGGGAGGAAGAGGCCATCGACAATGGAGCCAGAAATGTCATATGAGATTTCAAAACGAAACCCTAAGGTGAAACTATGATTTTTTAAAACTTAGGCTGGGGGAAAATTTTAGTTTTTAAAGTTTAGGGGGGCAAAAGTAGATTCTATTTTAGTTTATTTTTAATATTATAAAGAAAATGATGATTTTACCCTTATCACCGTTAATTTTAACTGCTCATGGGTGGGTGTTTGGTGTTTCCATAGTTAAAGGGTAGAAACTTGAGATTGCAGCATACCTTTGGTGGGAAATAGTCGTTTAGCATATTCATATCTAGTTCTAAATGCAGTTTTTGAGATCTCCTTCTCTGTAACTCGAACCTGATGATCTCCAGACCTCAAGTCTATCTTTGAAAACATTGTAGCTCCTCTCAACTGGTCAAACAAGTTATCAATTCATGATAGTGGGTATTTATTTTTAATGGTTACTTGGTTAAGTTCCCTATAGTTGATGCACATGCGCATCGATCCACCTTTCTTTTTGATAGAGAGGATTGGTGCAACCCATAGCGAATGACTCAGTCGAATAAACCCACTATCAAGTAGTTTATGTAGCTGTTTCTTTAATTCTTGAAGTTCTTCTAAGGCCATACGATAAGATGCCTTTGATATTAGTGGTATTCCCAAGGCCAACTCAATGTTGAACTCTATCATTCTCTCAGATGCTAGTCCTGGCAAATTATCAAAGAACACGTATGAAAATTCACAAACCACTAGAGTGCTTCTTACACTCAGAGTTGTCTTAGAATTAAATTTATCCACCATATGTGCTAGATATCCAATACATCCCTTACTCTACATTTTTTTAGCTTTGACACTATTAATCATCATGTTTAATAGTCAACTTTCACCAAATGAGAATTCGTCACCATTATCCAAGTTGAACTTGACCTTCTTCTTCTTACAGTCAATTTCAGCCTCATACTTGCTAAGAAAATCTATTCCCAAGATCATATCAAAATCAGGCATCTCAAACATGATCAGATCTACTATTAGTTTTCGTTATTTTAACACCACTATTTGATGTAACAACATGTTATCACTCAATATCTTGTCACCATCTGGCATTTTGATGCTAATATGGTTCACTACTATAGGCTTTAGTCCTAATTTCTCAATTAATCCTTGAGATATAAAACTATGTATGGCACCCGAATCAATCAAAGCATACAAAGGAATAGTATAGAAAAGTAACTAACCCGTCACGGCTGATGGGTGGATCTTAGCTTGTGTCTATGTGATGGTGTATACCTTGGCCTGTCCTCTACCTACAGGTTGTTCTGGTCTTGCTAGAGTCACACCAGTTCTTGTAGTCACTCTCTGGCAAAATGCCCTAGTTGTTTGCACCTGTAACAGATCCTTTGACTAGACTTACATTCTTTTGGGTGTCTGTGACTACATCTTTGGCATGCAAGAGGTTCCTCTTAACGAGGCCTCTTATCTCTATTGCCTCTTCTTGGGTCTTTCGACTCAAAGATTTTCTTTTCTTTTCTATTTTTGTTTCTACTGGTTCCCCGATTGGTCACCTCTCTTGAAACTATATCATGACTAATCCTTTTGTCTGCTATTTGTAAGTCCTTTTCTTGATCTATATATTCTAACATAATCCCTACCCATATGGCCCTATTTAAAGCCTCAAAATAGGTAACGGGGCATGCTCCCTCACTATCACCTCCTTAGCAATGTTAGCTCTAAGTCCTTGAACAAACATCTCCATCTATCTTGAACCGTGTAAGTTACTCCTAGGGCATACACAATAAGAGCATTGAAACGAGCAGAATATTCTGGAACTGTCATGTTACCCTGTCTTAAACTAAAGAACTCTTAAGTTCAAAATCTCATAGAATCTGCTGACCTATACTCTTTGGCATCTCCTTTGAGTAAGTACGCAGTATACCTCACCTTTTCTTGATCAATCATAGTAAACATGGTCATGGCCTCTTCCACAACCTCTAATCACTTGAGGGCCACAACTAGATCTATGGTACCCCTGAATTATGGCAGTTGATATCTACCTACTAATCTATATATCATGTGTGTCTATCCCCTTATGTCAATCATTCGTTGAGTAGGGGGCTGAATTGGCTATTAAATAGGTGTTAGTTAGACCGAAGCCACTAGTGCCTCAATTGAATGCCCAAAACTAGCAAATAACTCTCGATGCACTCTCGATGCTTTTTTAACAATATTTCTAATCACTGATACCTCAACCATCCTTGGTGTTGGGACCGATGCTGAAACTAGTATCGGTGCCTTTAAATGGCTTTCTTCTAGGATGGAAGTATTCAATCTACTAGACCTCTTCATATTCTTTCTCTTTCTGCAAAACCATATAATACTTTGAATAAGGTATATCAATAGTTACAACAGGTATTTACTTACAGCGGTTAGGGCGTGGGAGCGGTCAACATGTTTTAGCTACTAATTTATACAAATGTTATAAAGGAAATCATTTTCAATTCATTTCATTTTTTTTGGGTCCCCAAAATCGTGCTCTGATATCAAAAATGTAACAACCCCTTTCAAGAACAGACCCCTAGTGGTAATTGTTATTATTTATATATATATATTTAGGTATTTTATTTTATTATTAGTATTTTATTAAAAAATGATAATAATAATAATAGAATACAATTGGTTGCTCATGAAGTATCCCTACAAAATATTTAATTGAAATAAAGTGTGTCAAAATATCCTAAGATAACTTCAGCAAATGTAGATAAAATAACAATCCTAAAATGCATAAACTACATAAAGTAAATTATTATCATAATAATGAACGAAATAGAAATAAAATAATTTTAGCCAAAAGCGCAACATCAATGTGTTGACCAACTCATCTTCCCGCCTGCCCTGTTGTTTTTCTTACCTACAATACCCAAATAAATATATGAGTTGTAAAACTCAGTAGACTGTTTCTCTTAAGTCTTTTATGGAGAAACAGTTAGATAATCAAGTCTTTATCGATTACAAGTTCGATATGTTATTTTCAATAATCAAGATGTTATCAACAAACAATACTAGAAATGCAATCACACTCTTATTGACCTTTTTGTACACACACGATTCATCTTCATTTTTTATGAATCCAAACTCATGAACAACTTTATCGAAATGAATATTCCAACTTCTAGAAGCTTGCTTAAGTCTATAAATAGACTTTTCCAGTTTGCATACTTTGTCTACCTTTCTAACAAGAACAAAACCATCCAGTTGTGCCATATGGATGTCCTCTACAAAGTTTCCATTCAAGAAGACAGTCTTGATAACTATTTGAAAATTTTCATAGTCATAGTATGTAACTATAGCAAACATAATCCTAATAAACTTAAGCATAGTGACTGGCGAAAAGGTTTCATCATAATCAATGTTATAATTATGAGTAAAACCTTTAACAACCAATTGTGCTTTATAGGTATGCATGTTACCTTCCATGTCAGTTTTCTTTTTGAAAACCCATTTGCACCCTATAAGTTTTACCTCTTTAGGTGCACCTACTAGAACCCATACTTGGTTCTGGTACATGATTCTATTTTAGATTCCATAACATCCAACCATTTATCAAATCTGGACTTGAAAAAGCCTCATCATAAGTTTTAGGTTCATTATTATTGATGACCAATATGTCACTGTGTTGAGTCAAAAGAAAACAAATCTTTCTAGCTTGTGATGTACTTGTGTAGACCTATGTAGCTCTTGTGTGCGTTGAATTTGTTCCACTTTAAGTAGAGGAACTTCCTCTTCATAATAACCATTTGTGAAAGTAAATCGTCCTGTCTAACATCTATAGTATCTTATGATAGAAGAACTTGGTCGAACTCTACCCTCCTCTTACTAGTTCTCTTAAGAATAAACTTTTTCTCGAAGAACACACCAGTACGAGCAATAAAAACCTTTTGCTCCTCCAGGTGATAGACATAATATCCTTTAGTAAATATGACAAAGTAGGTTTCCCCATATATGTTATGCTCTATCATAGGCCCACATACATTGTTGTGAATGATCTTTAAAAGTTAAGTCATCCTTTCATCGTGTCCAGTGAAAGGTGATTTGGCCATTTTACCCAATATGCACAATTCTCATTTATGATATGACTAGAAGTCAAATAATTGCAAGACTCATTGTTCAGGAAGTCTTGATATATGTTTCAATCCCTAGCTTGTAATGCCACAAATATATGGTATTCAAATCATTCGATTTCAATCATTTATTATTTTGCATATTGAAAATTTTATTATCAAGTTTTAGAATATATAAACTATTATGCAATTCAACTATTCTATAGAGAATATTATTTAAGTTAATGGTTATAATACCACTAGTAATCAAAAATGAATATCCTTTTTTGTCCAAAACAGACACAAAAACTAATTTTCTGGAAATAGAAGAAATATAATAACAATGTTTTAATTGTAAAACTAGCCTAGTAGGCAACCTAAGATAATAAACACCTAAGCATAATGTAGTAACATGTACTTCATTTCTAACACATAGGTCAACCTCTCCTTAGGCGAGTAATCTACTCTATCACAGTCCTTGCATATCATAATAAATATGATAACCATATCTTATGTCTACAACCTAGGATGAACAAAGAGAATAGTTTATTTCTATGACAAACATAATTGAAGTAGAGGCTTCACTTACCTTATTCTTCTTGTTCTCTAGAAAGGCTTTGCAATGTCTTCTCCAGTGACCTATCTTGCCATAACAGAGGTAGACAACTTTTCCCTTCGCTACACCACCTATAGGCTGAGTCTTAACTTTTGATGTTTGGGCTTCAACCATAAGTAAATTAGTCAAAGCTACCTTTTGTACTTCATGTTCAGCCTGTTTGAGCATATACATCAACTCCTCAAGGGTTTTTTCCTTTTCATTCAAGTTAAAATTCATTAAGAAATTAGCCCACATTTAGGAATAGATTTCAACACCAAGTTAATGACAAGCTCATTGTCTATGATGAAGCCCAAGCTCATCAATTATTTAATATAGCCAATCATCTTGACCACATAAGGGTTAACTTGTCCTCCCTCATAGAGTTTGTAATCAGACAGCGCATTTGACACCTCATATCATTTAACCCTTGTATGAATGTCATATAACATTTGAAGGTGTGCAAGTATAGATTGCACATCCATTTTCTCATGTTGTTTTTGAAGCTCAAGTAACATAGAAGTGAACATGAGGCATTGAACTTCCACAAAATCATCAAGATACATTTTAAAAGTATCATTTTGCTTCTAAATGGCATTGGAACCACGCTAATAAGGCAACAACCTATCAAGGATATATAGACTCTTCTCCTAATGCAGAATACTTTGAAGATATTTTTACCAATCAATGAATTGCTTTTAATGAGCCTATTTTCTTTTTCGAGAATTGATCAATATATTGGGTTTGACAAGGTAATTATGTGATCAACAATTTAAAAAATAAAAAATCAATAATTTTATTTAATTTATTAATATTCATTTTAATTATGGATCTAATAATTAAAATACTTCCACTATTTTCCTTAAGTCAATGGCCTTCACTATTGTATTTAGGAGGTTTTGGTAAACTTTTTAGTGGACCAAGACCCCATCGCATTAATTTTTCCCTTCGTTTTGACAAACCAGTTTAAATTAATCAAAAAGATAAATTTCAAATTAATCATCAAAAGCTCATGATCTCAAGCTAAGTGTTACCCCAACAAATCATATGACCTCAAATGTGACTTTTGATATAAGTAGGGTATATACTACATATCTCCTTACATCGACAAATGCATTATCTACTCATGCCTCTAACATACTCATCTATATTTTGGAGAATAAACAAAGTACATTAGTTAAGTTAGACCTAACATGATCATCTCCTAATTTTTCACCTAGTGGAAGTGTACCCTTCACATTGGCGAACAAGGTTCCAACAAACAAAGGCTTAATTAGGGCATCATGTTTGAAGACACCGAATAAATCTTAGACTTAATATTTAAGTTAAGGTTTTATTATTTAGTCTCACTTGGTTTTGAGTTGTATGTTAGGTGATATTTATAAAATAAAACTTACACATATATTCTAAAATGTAAAATAAAAACATGCCAGCATACGACCATTACTAATGTCAAACCCCTCGAGCCAAGAGGAGTTTGACTAGTTAACCTAGGTGAATTTTCATCTTCAAGTCTTCGCGTTTGTCCTTTTGTCTCCAATCTCCAATTATTACATAGCTTTATTTCTTAATTACAGAATTCTAAGAAAATAAAAACAACCTAATCAAAAAGAAAAAAAATGATCAAGGCAGGGCACGCAAGTCTTATTTAAGAATTACAATTCAAAAAGGAAATAGAGAATTTAAAAACATCCATAAAAGTTCTTCAACTGTGTACTAGGCATTATACATGCATATATCCATACATATACATATCAATTGAAAATTAAATTTTTAATTATTATTATCCAAGTGTTAAATTACATTTTGGTCTTTGAAGTTTTACAAAATTGTATTTTTAACCCTAAAGGTCAAGAAAACCTCAAGTTAGTCCAAATTCAACAAAATAGGATTAAACTAGAATTTTCAACTATGTTAGGCATCCAGGTGTGTAATCCAACCGTGCATATGAAATTCAACAGAAATTCAGAATAATGCATAACTGAAGTTATGGCTCAGGCACAGTTGGAATGCAAGCAGGGTAGTGCATGCACAAAGAGGCATGGTTAGACGAAATTTAGTACAATTGTGCTTGCACAAAAAAGTGCATGGCTAGACCAAATTATGGTCCAACTGTGCCATGTCTTGGTGTCTTGCACAAGAGACAATCACAATTGGACCATAATGGTCTAGTCATGCACTTTTCATGATGCATAGCCATTCCACCCGACACCCTCCATGCACAACTAGAATAAGCCTTACATTACAAGTTTCCAAACCAAGTCTTTTGGGTTTTCTAATGACAGAAAATCTAAAAGACTCTCGTTCTCAATAAACCAATCACCAAGGTGAAGGAATACGACACATAAACCATACTCACATTGACGGTAAGCCCCAAGTCATGCAATCAATGAGATTCGAAGGTGATTTCATGCAATGACATAAAACCTACGGTTTTCAACAAAAATTTAACCTGTAAATTTCAACAAACTCAAACAAAAATTCATAAACTGTCACTCAATAATTTAACATAGTATACATGGTATATAATACTCAACAAATCATGAAACAATGTGATTGCAAATAATTTTTACCAATTTTAGTCTTGATTAATCAGATTACAAAAATCAACACATAAAATCAATCAAAATAAACTAGTAGGTATATATTTTCATGAAAATATGCTCAATAATGGCTCTGATATCACTATAGTGTAGCAAAATAAAAAATTTTAAAAACAAAGAATCCCAAAAACCTTAACCAGGATACCGATTTTAGAACATATATTCATGAAACATGTAAAACACTTATAAGGTGTTTTAGGTTTATACTTACATTGCCAAATCTTCACAGGGCTTGAGAATGAACGTTATCAAACCCTCAAAAGGCAATGTCTTGGTATCCATATAGAGCACGAATACATAAGAGGCAATCCAGGGAGAAAGTCACTAGGGCTTTTTACTTGGATTAAATGTGTTCACATGAGGATGAGAGAAATAGAAAACTTGTGACTAGGGTTTTTGTTAGCACCATGCAAACCAATTTTAACTTGGTCAAAGAGTGGTCAATTGGGTTCTTTCTTTCTCTGAACATTAAGATTATCACCAAATATTTTTCTCCTCTAGGTTCAAATTAACCTCTATATGTGTGTGTCCTATAAGCTCTTTATCAAACTTTTGAATTCAAGTTGAATTTATACATAGGCCAAGATTGGCCTCTAGTAAAACATTATAGCCACTCAAATAACAGTGTTAGCAGACATATCTTAAGCATTTACACTATCACAATTACATGCAATTCAATTTTTTTGTTAACTAATATCTCTCAGGGCTAAGACAGAAAAGTGTTTATCTCAATAATTCCTTGATTTGAACTAATATACATCAATGACTAATATGGATTAGGCAATAACCTCATTCCATTGTAGCCACAAATTCAAGTAGTCATGGATGTCATTTAGTGTTCTTATATAAGATATTTTCTCTTGTGCTCAAGAATAACAAAATCTTTTATTGATCAACCATAGCTTTCATGTATCTCAGAATATGGCCAATTATTACCTTTAATAGTTACCCCAATTACGATGACACGTTAGATAGCGTCAAACCATACCAATCCTTATATGAGACAATTTGGCAACCTTAAATCCATAGACACTAGAGCAACTATCCATATGGATATCCTCTAATTGGGTTAGTCTGATGAACACATCTATAACATGCACCTATGTATTGCACTAAGTCATCTATAACAATATCGACATATGAGAACTATTGCCAATTTTGGTAGGATTGCTCAACACTATGGTAATCCTATTGTCATTACATATGCCCTTGTTCATTGTAATGTCAAGATTAAGAGCGTTTCTATAATGACCACTAAAAGTGTAAAGGTTCCCACGATCAATTATATGATCTCCTTGTCACAGTTCTAAAGGCATGTTATTGGCGCGACCATATAAATAAACAACATATGAGTTAAATAACAATAAATCTTTCATTAATTATTAATATAAAATTACATCCACAAATGTCATATTTGATTGGTTCTAAGGCACTTACCCTAATAACATAACGCCAAGTTTATCAGTTTTTAAGTACATTTAGGGTACCGAGAGGTCCCTGACTTATTGAATGTTTTCAGTCACGCGTTCCTTTTTATTATTTTGTAGGTAGAGATGAGTAATGGGGCATGCAAATGAGCTAATGGTCTAGCAAGTAGCTGAGTGAGGATAAGGGGCATAACCATCATTTTTAAACTTTTTTCCTTTTATGTATTTGAATGTTTTAGTTACATTTTGAGATTTATTAATGCATAATAACTTATGATTGAGTTTTCAAACATTTTGTGCATTTATGAATTTTAATAAGTGATGTATTTCAATATTTATTCTTCTTACACTTTTTTGCATGCTTGGATATTTATAATCATGCGTTGATTATAAGGTTTTAAAAATTAAGTAGTTCAATCATACACCTTTCATCAGGTCATATTCCAAGTAAGGGTATATATTTGAAGGGGGTGTTACAACTTCTTTCTGACTTCTCTTTATCAATGAAAGACAAAAGGATTGTCTACACAGGTATATCTAACAAACACCCTATGTTTGTTTTGTATGTTTGTGAATTAATCTTACTACAGGGATGATCCAAAAGGGGGTTTTACAAATTGTTTGATAATAAATTAAAATTTTAATTTTTTATTCCGCTACCAAAGACCGTAAAAACCTTATAGTTTGAAATTATTTTGCTCAAAGCCTTGACTTTACAATAAGTAGTAGATATGTTATTGTAATGGCTTTGAGTTTTGCCAAAACTTTAAGAAGAACTATCTTTAAAGTAGTTACTCCTTTATTATCCTTTTTACTCAAGTCATGTCTTTTCTTTGGCTTCTTTAATGTAGTTTCATAAATCATAAATTTTATCGAAAGATTTCTCTTCATGATTAATGCTAGTAATATACCTTTCCAAAAGCCTCAAAATCTAGTTTTGTTATAGATTTCTTAAATCACATGGTTAGTTCTATAAAAATGAGGCTCACAAGCAACATAAATTACTTTATCTTGAGTAACTAGATTTGATTGACCAGGCTAGAATGTCTCCAGTATTTTAGTATGACGTTACATACAAGTAACCTTGCTAGAGTAGTAACCACCAACGATGAAAACATGGCAATTGACCCATCATTGATCCATTTCCTCTTCTATTCAAGTGTTATAAATTCAACTTTACTTCTAAATATTTGATAAAAATAACAATAAAAACATTGAGAAATAGTAGTACTACTGGAGATGAAGTTAAATATCCATATAACCATTCTTATCGCTCTTGTTGAACAACTGTACACAGCTATTTAATCATTCCAAGCTTTCTCTTCTCCGTTTTCAAGTCACGCTTAACTTTTAGTTAAGTATTTACCTTATTTGCTATGTTAAACTCTTCCAAGCAGATTGAACTTTCAATGCAATTACTACGAGCAATTTTTAGCCTAAACTTTAGAAGTTCTTGAATTAGTGTCTTCACCGCTTCTCCCCAAGCTACAATTAAATTAAGTCCAAGTCAATATATCATAACATCTTAACCAATGCCTCTCATCTCTTGACCTACAACCTTAAATGCCAATTCTTGTACACCACTCAAGTCAACCAAAACCCCATATTCTAAAACAAAAATTCCATGTTGAGCATGCTATTGTGTTTCACTCACAAGTGTATGAGTCGTCTAATAATATAATAGACATTAATCTTATAGGAATTAGAAAACTAACTACTAATGTATTTCAAAGCCTATATTAGCTAAGGAGACCATAATAAAAGACAGTAATATGTATGAATGTGACTATCACTAATACTAAATTAATTAGACTAATACGCAATAGAAATAATTGATACTTGCATAAATAAAAGACTTTTAGGACTTTAAGTTCACTGGTAGCCTTGGCATAAATCTAAAATTTGATAAAATTATTAAGGTAATTGTGAAATTTGACTTCTAAAGTTGATATGGCTAAAAATTTCTGGAGGAAGAAAGAATCCATCCATCACTAATGGATTGAGCGATTTTATCTATGTTCCTTCTCCTTACGTGCTTAAGACTGTTGTAGATTCTTTCCTGATTCTCTCTAGCACTAAACTCACTTTTTCATGATTTGTTGAAGTTAATAGGTCTAGATTTTCTCCTATTCCTTCCTTTTGTGTCCATTTATCCTAATGTAACCAAGAAACTTTTGGAAATTCTTCCATTTTCTTTATTTCTTTTCTGCAATTCTTCTTGTTTTCTGTTTTAGTTCCTACAAATAAAAATAAAATAATTAAACAAAATATTTAGGAAATTTATTATTAATTAACTAAAATCCTAAACTATTTTTATTACTAAAATGCAAATTATCACGCCTTTAGACACTATATACAAGCATATATTTTAAATGCAACAAATTATCCCACATTTAAACCTTTGCTTGTCCCCAAGTAAATTAGAGTTGAAACATGAGGAGAATGTATAAACTTAATTGCCTTTTATCCTTCCTTAGCTAATGTATTTATGCAACCAATGAAAATATGATTTGTAAAAGAATTTCCCGGTAAGAGCTCAAATTGTCCAACACTCAATCATAACTTAGTCATTTGCTTATGTTAAACTCTCTTGCGATGGCTAATATGAACCTAAAAGGGGGTGAATAGGTTCTTCACAAAAAATTAAAGGATACGCTTTAATAAATTCCAAAGCAAACAACAGCAATAGCAGTAATAAATTAACAAACAGATAACAATTTTACAGAAGCATAGTAGTAATAAATTTTATAACAAAAATAGATAACAATAGCAGTAATAAATAACAATATCAATAGCAACAATAAAATAAATAAATAATAGACAAAACTTAAAGAGTTTGCATTATAGAAATGCCAAATTAGAGTGGTTCAAAGCTTTCTCTTGCAAGCCTCCTACATCCACTTTTCCAAGCAAATTGCCTTGGAGTTCTATTATCTCTTGAAAATTTTTCTATATGTAGTATATCCAGGATTGTGCCCAGTACACTAGTTGATATGGGATTACACCCACAATATTTAATTACATTGAGATGAATGTATTAATGTCTCAATGAGGCCATAAATACAAGTTCAGTGCACAAAACTCTCAATGAATAAAAATGGAAGCTTAATAAGAGCGACAGAGAGAAATTAGAGTAATTTTTGTTTTTCTTTTTTGTTTTGTAGAATTTCTAACCTTTTGCTCTTCAATTCAAAACCAATTTATAAAGCTAGTTGTGTTCTATTGGATTGACTTGCCATCGAGAATCAATTGAAAAATTTTGCGAAGAAAATAGACCTTAATCAAAGTTGCAATGGATAGCTTTAAATGCTTCAATAGATAGCTTTCATTATACTCAACACGGGTGGTAGATCCTTGTCACAGGGAGCTTGCCTTATTTACATGCTTAGAAAAAAAAATCTAGAAGCTTAAATGAGTATATGTCAGCTTACGCATGAATGAAGTATAGGTTTGATTTTAAGAAAGGCATAACTAAGGCACAACTGGAAGGTTTTGAAAAACTGCACAGCTTGAAAGATTTTACACATGTCATAATTTAATTGAATTGTGTGGAGGTTTTCAGAAACTATATGAAAGGGACAAATTTTACACGTTTCATATCTGGATTGTATTATGTGTCACTATTGGGATGTTTTTAAAAGTGTCATGGTTAGGATAATAAGTCTTTGGACACGTGTTAGTGACATAGTTGCTTAGACATGTGGCAGGGATGCATTAGACACAACTTAGAAATGACACGTAGCAATAATCCATTAAGAAAGAGTGTCACAGCTGGGATGTTTTTCAAGTGTCTCAGCTGGGACATCTAATGCAACCAAACACATGGCAATGAGTACTAGATTGGCAGTTTCTTTGCTTTAGATTTATCTGCAAATTTCACATTTTGTCCATCTTGTAATATATTCACGCATTCTTTGAACATGTTAATATTTTAAACTTATATTTTTATTATCATCAAAAAATTAAGATTCAATAGTTTGTCCATCTTAATTGGTCCTAGAAAATTCCTTGCATAACCTCTTTATCCTGCTCTATTGCACTTTAGATCGAGCATTTGTTTACTTTGTTCCTCATCAAGACCTTTATTATTATTATGATTTCTAATCCTATAGGCAAAACTATACTCCCAATCTCCACTAATGTTGATCTTATATGTTTGAGAAATCAGTCAACTTTTTGTTTTGGTTGTAACGTGGCCCCAGGGTGTTTGGCTCGTAATGAATTTAATAGAGACTAATTTTCTCAAACACGTACTTGTATTTCCTTAGTTGAATTCCAGGCAATTGAATTGTTCTTTTTCTTCCTATCTGCTCTTTTTATTGTATTCTTTCTCTTCTTCTTTTTTTTTTTTGTTGAGGGGGAGGAGTGATATATATATATATATATATATATATATATATATATATATATATATATATATAATATTATCTCCCCTAAACTCATTTATTTTATAGTATCGAGATATTTATGTATTAGACCTTTCTTTTGTTCTTCATGTTGTGTTCCTCTTTTCATGTTACTCAGATACAGTGGCCTTCTTCCTTTTTAGTTGACTTGTATGCAATCAAGTTATGGCTATCATTAGGCTTGGTTGGTTAATATGGGTTATGAAAGAATTAACTACACAAATTTTCATATGTGTAGTGTATTTCACCTCAAAAAGGTTTCAAGTGATTGTGTTAATATAAGGACAGTGAAAGATCATATATAAAAATAGGCTTTTTAGGTTATGTAATAAAATTATACTTGCATCACCTTCTTTTTGGTAAAGACCTTAAAACGTTTTCCTCGAAAGTTTGCATAGTCAAGTTCTAAGGTAGTTAAGATTCTAGTCAGATTAGTTGGTATACATAAACTCTCTCTAAGTAAGTATTCGCTTCCCTGGTCAGTTGGTTGTTTACGATCACTCATAGTAGGAAATCGTTGATCTTGCTTCCTTCCTTACTATTTCTGAATGCCTTGAAATCTAAATACCTATAAGAAAAACATATTTTTTGAAAAGGGTATTGTTTGTATTATTTCTCTGGCCTTAAGGTTTCTTTAGCTCTTGTAAAAAGCACATTTCATGATAATATGCAATCTTGGTGTAAACTGGCTATCATGTGTACATGTGCGTACTCATAGCCATGTATTTCTTATGATTGTGTCTAATGGTGGCATGCGTGCATATACTCTTATTATCTAACATGTGAACAAAACAAATTAAAATAGAACAAAAATTCTTAGGTTGAAAAGAAAAAAATTTAATATGGATGAAAAATACAATTCCCCTCTCCCCCTTCCCCACACACTTAAATAGGGCAATGCCCTCATTGAACGAAATAAAAATAAGGAGTTAAAGGCACAATGTACTCCTTGTATGAGTGTGATTAATATACATCTATAAATGTGTTATGCTTATATTTTGGTCATATTTGTTCAACTTCTAATAATAAAAACATTTAGTCCAAGACAATATTAATTAATGAAATACACATTTCTCCATTAAACATTAAAAAGTTTAATACAATGAGTATTAAAAAAGAAAACATACACAAAGACAAACATAAAATGATCAAAATCAGAAACAAAAATAGGGACAATTAAACTATTCCTAAATCTACCGTATGGCTACTATATCTTATTTTTCCCTAAACCATTGTAAATACCTAGAAATCATTATCGTCATCGTCCTTCCTACCCAAGAATGCTTGTGAAATTGTCTCGTATATGCTACTAATCTTTAACATCTCAACTTGCATTAGATGAAGCTCCATATTGAAAACCTTGACATGGCATTGAATTTCTTTGAGCTTATTTTCTAGCATAGGTGTCGACATTATTGGGGAGTAGGTTCAAAAGGCTGTTCAATTTAAGGCTTGAGTTTAGTGGTTACTTCTCCCTCTCCTTCTTCTTTTTCTTCTACTTCAACATTTATTTCTAGCTACTTGGATACTGTAATGATTGGTTTAGTTCATGAAAGTACAAAAATAAACATGTCATCTTTTTGGTGTTTACATATCCCCATGTTACATAACATCTCTAAAGTTAAAAACATTTCTCTTAAGACAACAAGTAGTTTGGTTTCATCAATCTTAAAGTCTAGCATCCTCTAAGCAAAAGTGGTAACAATACCACAATAAAAATATATGAGTTTTTTGTTCTTCTCGTCTAATATGACTTGCATTAGACGAGTGCATACAAATTTTCTTGCATTGATAGGAATATGGCCAATCAGACAACTCAAAAGGAAAAGGTCTAGTTTTAAGATGGTAGTATCAATTCCCGTTCTAGTGAGAAAATGTCAAGAGATAAATCGATGAAGGTGTAACACCCCCTCTAGAAGTGCTACCCTCAAGAGGAAGACATCACTAAATCATCTATCTTTTGCATGCATTTAATTTAAAACAAGTAAATAAATTCATGAAATGGTTGAACAAAACCTCATTTATTAAAACTTGTAAAATTACTAAAATACCTTTGTCAAATTAAACCGAAAGTATTTAAAAGATGTTTAATCTCGTAAACATAAACTGGAAACCACAATATGTATAGTCAAAGACCACCATAAAAATTATCATGAAATAAAACTAAGAAAACTAAAATGACTAGAATGTCTTCGTAGTTCTATGTTTACTAACCACTATTTGTCCTACAACCTTCACAATCACTTGTACCTGCACATATACAAGTAGGAGAATGAGTCATAAAACATTCAATAAGTGAGAGACTCTACTGATAATTTTTATTGAAGTCCCTAAAATACCCTTGGTCTTGACCCTTACTATCTTTATCATCTAGAGTCATTATTGAACTCCCTATGAATAATGATGGTATTAAGGTAGATGACCTAAAGCCAATTGAATTTGGCATTTATGGATATAATTTTATATTAATCATTAATAAAAAAATTTATTGTTATTTAATTCATATATTGTTTATCTATATGATTGTACAAATAACATGCTTTTAGAATAGTAAAATTATGACAAGTGGATCAGACAACTGATTGTGAAAACCCTATGTACATATTGAATGGCCATTTTAGAAATGTTTGTAATCTTGACATTGTGATGAATAAGGGCACTTGCAATAATGATGGGATTATCAATGTTGAGCAATGCCACCAAAAGTGGTGATAGTTATCATGCAGCGAAACTATTGTAAACAATTTGGTGTAACATATAGGTATATGTTGTAGACGTGTTCATCAAACTGACTCCATCAAAGGATATCCATATAGATGGTTGCTCTAGTGTCTAAGAAATAAATATGTTGATCACTATAGATGTATATGATCTTTTGACTTGAGACTATCAGATTGTCTTGTGTAAGGATTGGTATGGTTTAACATTGTCTAACATATTGCTATTATTAGGGTAACTATAAAAATAGTAATCAGTCATATTATGAGATACATGGAGGCTATAGTTGATCGATAAAAGATTTGTCACTCTTAAACATAGAAGAAGATATCTCACATAAGAATATTGAATGATATCTATGACTACTTGAATCTGTAACCACAGTAGGAAGGGGTTATAGCCTAATCCGTGGTAGTCATTGATATGTATCAATTCATATCGAGGAATCACTGATGTTTTGCTAGAGGCCAATCTTAGTCTGTGACTAGATTCACCCTGAATATGAATACTACCAACGCGATATAGAGTTTATGAGTCACAAGCATAAAGAAGTTGAATCAAACTTAGAGGCGTGGATTTTTTTGTTAACAATATTGGCATCTAGGGCTGAGAGAGAAAATGTAAATAGATATGATTTGCCTAATGGGTTGAAAAAGCTTGGTTAGACTATGGCTTGACCTAATGCCAACCATGCACTTGGTAAGAAATGTGTCGACCATGCAAATGCATAATGCCAATTAACAACTTGTAACAAAAACTTGCCAGTCAACACATAAATGTATGCTAATCGTGTAAGTTTGGGGCCATATCGGCTAGCACACATTTGTGTGCCAATTACACAAGGTTTGGGCATACCAACCAACACACATATATATGTTAACCATGCAAGCCTTGATAATGTCGGTTGACTTTGCATTTTACATGCCAGTCGCGCATGTGTGTTAAAGGTGCCATACGCGTTTAGAATTCTAATCGTGCTTGCATACCTATAAATATATATAAAATACATGTTTTCCATATAAAATAAATAAATAAGCAGACACAGAACAAACCTCTAGTTATTAGTTCTACACTCTCTCTCCTTCTGTCATGAACAATAATTCCAATTAAGAGTCCTAACAATATGAGGGTTGGATAACGTACTTTCTCTAACCATATGAAGGTTAAGGGAGCCATCAATTTATGGATAATTCAAAAACACTTTATGAATGTTTTACATGTTTCATGATTATTATGTTTAAAATGGGTATCCCAGTTGAGGTTTTCAAGATTGTTTTAATCTTTAAATTTTAAATTTTGTTATGCTGCTGATTATCGACACTCTGAAAAACCTACAATGGTATCAGAGCCAAGGTTCAGTATAATCCTTATAAAAATTATATATGCATTATTTTGATTAATTTTATGTATAGTTTACATATAATTGGATTAATCAAAACTTGGCATAAAATTGGTAAAAATGATTTACAATCATGTTGTTGCATGATTTGTTTAGTATCATGTACAACGTAAACTGTGTTAACTTATTGAGTGATCATTCCTAATTTTTGTTTAAGTTTTATTGACATATAGAGGTTAATCCTTATTGAATGCCAGAGGTTTTATGTTGTTACATGAAATCGCCTTCAAGTCATGTTGCTTACATAATTCAGGGGTTGTTGCTAATGTGAATACAATTTATGTGTCGGATTTCCTCATCCCAGTAATTGGCTTGTTGAATACTGAGAGGTTTTCTAGATTATCTGTCACTAGAAAATCCAGAACATAGGTTTTGGAAAACCGATCATGCACGGCTAGAACCAAACTATGCATAGTGGGTGTCCAGTGCACACCACTCGACACAACCAAGTAGTGGTTGGTGGACACCCTTTGGCACCATGAGTTGGTGCACGACTGGACTAGTTTTGTCTAACTGCGACCACCACAAGGTGTCAACCATGCACCTTAGTGGAATCCTAGTTGTGCCCAATGTTTTTCCCATGTCATCCAACCATGCATCATTCTAGACTTTTGGTAAATTTTAGAAGCATGATTGGACCCTCATCTGCATGCTTGACAAAGTTGAAAATATTAGCTTAATCTTGTTTTGTTAAATTAGGACTAAATTGATATTTTCTTGAGATTTGAGATTGAATTATAATTTTATAAAATTTTATGGACCATAATGTGATTTGACACTTAGGATAATAATAATTAAATTTTAATTTTAATTGGTATGAATATGTATGGATGCATGTATGCATCGTGCCAATAACAGCTAATGAACCTTATGGATGTTTTTTTTATTTTTATTTCATTTTTAGGTTGTAATTCTTAACTAGGATCTACGCACCTTGTCTTTATCCTCTTTCTTTTTTAGATTAGGTTGTATTTATTTTCTTTAAAAATCTATAACTAGGAAACAAAGCCATGTAATAATTGAAAACTGGAGATGAAAAGACAAGCGTGAAGACCTGAAAATGAAGTTCACCTAGGTTGGCCAGTCAAACTTTTTTTGGCTCAAGGGGCTTGACATTAGTTATGGTTTTGTACTGGCACGTTTTATTTTTAAGTTGAAAAATATATGTATAGGTTTTATTTTGTAAATATCACCTAAGATGCGGTTAAAATCTATTGAGACTAAATAATAAAACCCTTAATTTAAATATTAAGTCTAAGATTTAATTAGTGTCTTCTAGTATGATACCCTAATTAAGCCTCTATTTATTGAAACCTTGTTCACCAAAGTGAAAGGTATACTTCTACTAGGTAAAAAATTAGGTGATAACCATGTTAGGTCTGACTCAACTAATGTACTTTGCTTATTCACCAAAGCAAAGGTGAAGTCTGTTAGAGGCATGAGTAGGAAATACATTTGTCGATGCAAGGAGATATGTAGTATCCACCCTACTAATACCAAGAGTCATATTTGAGATCGCATGATTTGTTAGGATGACACCTAGCTTGACATCATAGGCTTTTAGTGATTAATTTAAAATTTAACAATTCAATTAATTTGAATTTGTTTGCTATAGAAACATTTTGAGTTCAATAATGAGGGCTATTGACTTAAGGAAAATAATAAGAGCATTTTAATTATTAAATTTGTAATTAAATTGAATATTAAATAAAATTATTAATTCTTTTATCTATAAATTAAATATCACTAAAGCACTATGTCAAACCCAATATGTCGATCAATTCTAAAAAATATAGGCTCATTGGAAGCAACTTCACTGATTGGTACAGAAATCTTCGAATTATTCTGCGTCAAGAGAAGAGGTCATACATCCTTGAAGGATTGTTGTCCTTTAAGCCTAGTACTGATGCCACCAATGAGCAAAAAGATATTTTTAGTAAATATCTTGATGACTTCATGAAAGTTCAATGTCTTATGCTGACTTTCTGAGTTGTAGACATAGGATATGATTTTTATATTTGTTTTGATATACAAGAACTATGACAAAGTAGATTGCTCATCAAATGAGAGATTGAGCTACATGTTAAAAATGAAGCACATGTTGTTGTATTATTCATAAGGATTTATTATCTTAAGTTGCCTATTAGGCTAGATTTAAAATTAATAAATTGTTATTATATTCTTTTTGTTTTTAGAATCTTAGTTTTTATGTCTGTTTTAGACAAAAAAATAATAGTTTTTTCAATTGTTATTGGTATTATAACCACAATTTAAATAATATTCTCAATGGAACAACTGAATTGCATAATAATTTATATATTCTAAAATTATCTAAATAAACGATTAAAATCGAATTATTTGAATGCCACATATCTGTGGCATTGCAGACTAGGCCATATAAGATCGAAATGTATATCAAGACTTCGTTAACAAAGAATCTTGTAATCATTTTGTTGGGTTTTCAAGGCGTTGATAACTAATAGCGTAGTAGAATTAAAAATTTTTAAATTCATAGAATCCTAAAAGCCCTAACCAGGACACCCAGTTTAAACATATAACCATGAACATACAAAAAGCACATAGGGTGTTTTAGTTTTTACACTTGTGTTAGTGGCTTTTCCAAAACTTCATCTAATCTGAGAACGAATGTTATCCAACCTTCAAGAAGTGGCACCTTGGTATCCATACGGAGCATGAACATGTAAAAGGTAATCTAGGGAGAAAGTTGATAGGGCATCTTTGTTGGATTTTATATTCTTAGGAAAATGAGAGAAAATAGAAAACTTTTGGCTAGGGTTTTCTATTGCGTATGTGTTATATTACTTGTTGAATTCTAACGCGTTTTTAAATATGTGCAAGTGTCTGAGTAAACCAAGGAATTTATCTAGACCCGGCACCCTCAACACACATGCAGGGTTGGCATATAAACATGCACAGTCAGCATGTTTCAAAACATGCACGAGTGGCATAGGATTTTTTGAATTGAATCTAAGTCAGATCTGATCTAGTTTTAGATTGCAGGTTTTAAGTCTTGGAAAAGTTTTTAGACCCGAAAGTATATTTTACTAAAATGAAATAATCCTAAGTGATTAGGATTACATATAAGAAAGTATAGGGTTAGATTAAACTTATTCAATTGGATAATTTCAAGCCCAGTACATAATTCTATGTAGTCCATAAGTTTAAGAAATATAATATAATATGTATGTGTGTGTGTGTGTGTGTGTACTCGTGAATTTCATTTTGAAATTCACGGGTTAGGCCTATAAGTGTATATTTATATGGACTGTATATATCACTTTCTCACAAAAACAAAAGGCAAAATGGTACACACGACATGTTTTCTTCATGGAAGAAAAAATGTCCCACACTATTTTTTTAACATGAATGGAAAACCCTAGCTACATTATTATTAAAAAGTATATTCATTCTTGCCATGGCTTTTCATCATGAATTCTACATACCATCCTCATGATTTTAATAGATTTTTTAGCATGTTTCAACCTCTAATTTAGTTCATGCTCTATGTGGATTCCGAAGTTCAGACCTACACTTGGTTTTGGGAACGACTTCACAACTTCTCTCAATCAATGGAAGTTAAAGAAACCATCTCTATACAGGTATATTCTATAAACACCCTATAAGTGTTAATAACATGTTTATGAATTAATTATCCTACAAGGGTGATTTAGAAGAGGTTTTGGTGGAATGTTTGTTTATTCAATAAAATTTTAAATGCTATTCCATTTCACGAAGGCTGCAAATTCCTTACAATCTCCTCCAAATTTTCATGTGGCTTGAGATTGAATATTATCCAACCCTCTAGAGGCAGCATCTTGGCATCCATATGGAGCATGAACACCAAAAAGGCAATCCAAGTGAAGAGGCGGCTAGGGTTCTCTAGTGGACCAATGTGATCATAAAAGAAAAATAGAAAAATAGAAAACTTGCAGCTAGAGTTTTCTACCTTTTTAATTTGGCCAAAGGATTATTTCCCACCTAAAATATCCTCTTATCTTAAGTTCTCACCCCTTAACTTTGAAAATCTCAAACATCCACCCATGAACTATTAAAGTTAACGAAACTCTAACCCTTTAAAATTTTATTTGTTTTTACCCTTCTAAACCCTAAAAACTAACAATTTCCCCTATAGGCCAAGTTTCAAAAAAAGACATTTCCCCTTAAGATTTAGTTTTCAAACTTCATCACCATCTCTGACACTTCTCTAGCGCCATCGCTTTTTTTTTCTTCCGATAGTTACTCTCTCACCATCTCCCCCTCTAGCTGGCAGTCTTAAACCTAACAAGAGATATTGTTTTGTTAGGAAAGATGAAACATCATCTCCTTGATGAAGACGAGATCTCTCATCTTCAATGGATCATGTCTTCATCTTCTCCAACGAAGACGAGACTCTCATTTCTATCGACAAAGATAAATAGCTTCGTCTTTTTGACGAAGCTAAGAGTCAATTTCAATGTCAATCGACATCATCCAAGCTTCCAAACAAGAAAAGCTTCGCCATTAGAGAGAGATAAGACATCGAGAGATATTTATCATCGGCAATGGCATCAGATTTGGGTTAGAAAAAATTTTTAGTTTTTAAGGTTTATGGGGGGAAAAGGATATTAAATTTTAGTTTACTTTTAATATTACAAATAAAATAACAATTTTACCCCTAAACCATTAATTTTAACCACCCATGAGTAGGTTTTTAGGATTTTCAAAGTTAAAATGTGTGAATTTAAGATAAAAGAATACTTTGGGTAGAAAACAGTCATTTGGCCTTTTAATTTTTTTGTATCTTTTTTTTATTTTAACATAAAAGTTATATACATGTAGGTGTCCGAGTATGGCAAGAATTTCGACCAAGTTTGACACCTTCAACACACAAATGCATGGGTGGCAACATAAATGTGTCGCTAGACATGTCTTTCAAGTCTTGCACAGCTAGACAATCTTTTGTCCAGTCATGCCACACTTTATTTTTTTTCATGGTGCCATCTGGCACCATAGACACCAATTATATCTTGGTCAAAGCATGGTAATTGGGTTCTTCAACTCAAATGGGCAAAGCTAATTTTTCAGTGATTTCTCTCTCTCACTCTCTCTCTCTAAACACATGGATTACCACCAAATAATCCTTACCTATAGGTTTGAATCTACCCTTATATGTGAACAAGCCATAAGCTCTATATCAAATTGGTAGTGTCTAAGTTCAGATCAAATTTAGATATAGACCAAGATTAGCCTTTAGCAAAACATCATTGTCATTGAGACGATAGAGTGTCAACAGACATCTGTTAAGCTTTTGCAATATCATAATTACATGTAATTTAATCCTTTCGTTAACCAATATCTTTCAAGGCTATGATATAGAAATGCATCTATCTCAATAGTTTCTTAATATGAACTTATATACACCAATGACTAACATATATTTGACTATAACCTCATCTTATTATAGTCATAAATTCAAGTTGTTATAGATGTCATTCAGTATTCTTATGTGAGATATCTTTTCCTGTGCTCAGAAGTGACAAATCCTTTATTGATTAACTATAGCTTTTATGTATCTCACAATATGGTCAATTACTATCTTTATAGTTACCCCAATTATGGTGGCACATTAGATATCATCAAACCATATTGATCCTTACACAAGATGGTCTAACGATCTCAAGTCAAAGGATCACATACACCTATGGTGTTTAGAAGATTTATTCCATGACACTAAAGTAACCATCTATATGGATATCTTCTGATTGGGTCACTTTGATGAACATGTCTATAACATGTACTCATGTGTTACACCAATATATCTACAACAACTTTGACATGTGAGAACTACTGTCATTTTTGGTGAGGTTGTTTAACACTATGATAATCTCATCATCATTACATGTGCCTTTGTTCATTGTAATGTCGAGATTATAGACATTTCTATAATGGCCACTAAAAGTGTACATAAAGTTCCCACAATCAATTATCTGATCTCCTCATCATAGTTCTACCATTTTAGAGGCATGTTATTCGTATGATTATATAAATAGATAATATATGAATTGAATAACAATAAATCATTTAATAATTATTAATATTAAATTACATCCACAAATGTCAAATTTGATGGCTCTAAAGTACATATTCTAATGTCAAGCCCGATTATATGCTTATCATACTTCTACTATGATAGAGGCTTTGTTAATAAGTCAGCCAAATTATCATCTGTATCAATCATTGCTATATGTATATCACTTTATTGTATAATCTCGTAGATTAGGTGATATCATCTGAGTATATGTTTAGACCTCTAATGAGACTGTAACTTTTTTGCCTGAGTAATCGTTTCATAATTGTCACATGGAGCTCAATTAGCTCGGTGATACTCAAAACCATTCTAAGTTCAATAACAAACGTTTTGATCCATATAGCCTTTTTTTCTACTTCTAAATGGGCAATTTAATTAGACTTTGTTATAGAATTAGTCATTATACTTTGCTTGAAGCTTTTCCAACTAACTGCACAATCATTTAAATAAAACAAAAATCCTGATTGGGACTTGTAATCATATCTATCAGTTTGGATACTGGTGTCACTATAACCTCTTATGGTGAGTCCAAATTCCTTTTCATAAACCAAAAATGCATCCTTAGTCCTTTTTAGGTACTTCAAGATATTCTTGATAGTCATCCAGTGTTTTCCACTTGGATAATATTGATATCTACTATAAATGCTCAAAGTCTATAAGACATCAATCCTCGTATATAATATGACATACATGATTGATCATATAAACGAAGCATATGGGATCTTACTCATCTTATCTCTCTTAGATTGTGTACATAGACACATCTCTTTTAAAAGATATACACCATGGGACATAGGCAAAAATCATTTCTTATATTCTTCCATATTGAATCTAATCAATACCTTGTCTACGTACATGCTTTAACTTAAGCCTAGTACTCTATGCTTTCTATCTTAGTAAATTTTAATCGTAAGAATGTAGGTTGTTTCTTTTAAGTATTTCATGGAGAAACACTTAGAAAACCAAGTCTTTACTAATTGCAAGTTTGGTATATCATTTCTAATAATCAAGATGTCATTGACATATAATACCAGTAATACAATCATACTCTCATTAACCTTTTTATACATACATAGTTCATCTTCTTTTTTTACAAATCCAAACTCATAAACAACTTCATCAAAATGAATATTCCAGCTTCATGAAACATGTTTAAGTCCATAAATAGACTTTTCCAGCTTGTATACTTTGTCTGTCTATCCAATAATAATGAAACCATTGGGTTATGCCATATAGATAGCCTTTACAAGGTTACCATTTAGGAAAATAGTTTTGACATTCATCTAAAAGATATCATATTCATAGTATGTAGCTATAGCAAGCATAATCCTAATAGACTTAAGCATAGTGACTAAAGAAAAGGTTTCATAATAGTCAATGTCATACTTCTAAGTGAAATATTTGGCAATCAGTCATGCTTTATAGGTATGCACGTTACCTTCCATGTCAGTTTTCTTTTTGAAAAATCATTTTCACCCTAAGGGTTTTATGCTTCCAGGTGCTTCCACTAGAGTCCATACTTGGTTATGTTACATGGAGTCTATTTTAGATTCTAAGGCATCTAACCATTTATCAAAAATTAGACTTGAAATAGCCTCATCATAGGCCTTAGGTTCATATCATTGATAACTAGTATGTCACTGTGTTAAGTTAGGAGAAAACCAAATCTCTCTAACTAGTGATATACTCATGTAGACTTATGTAGCTTTTGTGTACATTAAGGTTGTTTCACTTAATGTCGAGGAACTTTCTTATCATGATTAACCATTTGTGATGACATATTGTGTTATCCAATATCTGTGGTATCTTATGGTTCAGGAACTTTATTGAGTTCCACTTTTCTCTCACTATTTCTCTTGAGAATAAATTTTTCCTTAAGAAACATGTCAATACGAGCAACAAAGAACTTTTGCTCCTTTTAGGTGGTAGAAATAGTATGCCTTAGTAACCTTTAGGTACCCACAAAAATACACTTTTTGGACTTGTAGTTCAACTTGTTTGAAGTCAATTTCTTGGCATAAGCTTCATAACCTCAAATCCTTAAGTAATCTAGATTAGGTTTTCACCCATTTCATAATTCATATAAAGTTTTATCCACATATTTAGATGAGACACGGTTTAGTGTAAAGGCAACAGTTTATAGGGCATGACCCCAAAAACACATAGGTAGATCGGTAAAACTTATCATAGACTTGACCATTTTCATCAAGGTCTTATTTCTCTATTCAGATACGCTATTATATTATGGAGTACTAAGAGGAATGAGTTGACACACTATCTCATTTTCCTTCAAGTATTGTCTGAATTTAAAACCTAGGTATTCACCCTTTTTAATCACTTTGAAGGATTTTAATTTATTTCCTAAGTTACTTTTCTACTTCGTTCTTGAATTCTTTGAATTTATCAAAGTATTCAGACTTGTGTTTCATCAAAAATACATAGTCATATCAACTGAAGTTATCAGTAAATATGAAGAAGTATGTTTTCCCATATTTGTTATACACTGTCATATGTCTACACACATCATTGTGTCTAATCCCTGATAGTTTAATCGCCCTTTCATTGTGTCCAGTGAAGGGTGTTTTGGCCATCTTACCCAATGGCATAAATCACATTCATCATATGACTGGAAGTCAATTAATTACAAGATTATTTGTTCAAGAAGTTTTGATATATGTTTCGGTCCTATGTGGTCTAGCTTGCAATGCTACAAATATGTGGTATTCAGATTATTCAATTTTAATCGTTTATTATTTTACGCATTAACAACTTCATTATCCAATTTCAAAATATACAAACCATTATGTAATTTAGTTGTTCCATAGAGAATATTATTTAAGCTAATGGTTATAATGCCACCAGCAATCAAAAATAAAAATCTCTTTTTGTCTAAAATAGACACAAACTAAGTTTTTAGAAATAGAAAGACTATAAAAACAATGTTTTAATTCTAAAACTACCTTAGAGGGCGATCTAATATAATAAACACCAATAGCTAATGCAATAACACATGCTCCATTTCCAACACATAGGTTAACCTCTCCTTTGGTAAGCAATCTACTCTATCGTATTCCCTACATATCAAAAAAAAATGAGAACCACATCTTATTTTTATAACCTATGATGAATAAGGAGAATAGTTTATCTCAATGACAAACATACCTGAAGTAAAGGCTTTAGCTACCTTTTTCTTCTTGTTTTCTAGAAAGGTCTTATAATGTCTCCTTTAATGACCTGACTTCCATAATAAAAGCAAACAACCTTTCTATTCCCCACACCATCTGTAGGCTAAGAAATAGTATTAGGTTGCTTCTTCACTTTAGGCTTGGCCTTGCCTTTGCCATTAAAACGACCCCTCAAGGATGGAAAATCTCTTCTCCTAATGTAGAATAATCCAAAGATTTATGTACCAATAAATGAAATTGCTTCCAATGAGCATATTTTCTATTTCAAGAATTGATTGATATGTCGAGTCTAACATGGTGATTTTATGATCTATAATTTATAAATAAAAGAATTATTAATTTTATTTAATTATTATTATTCATTTTAATTATGGATTTAATAATTAAAATGCTCTCACTATTTTTCTCGAGCTAACAACCTTTTCCGTTGCACTTGAGAAGTTTCGGTAAATGTTTGAGAACCTTATCGAGAATTGATCAATATGCTCTCACTATTTTAATTACAAATTTAATAATTAAATTGCTCTTACTAGTGGAACGAGATCTCATCACATTAATTCTTTTCTTTGCTTTGGTGAACAAATTTGAAGTAATTGAATTGGTAAATTTCAAATTAATCACCAAAAGTCTATGATCTCAATGTTAGGGTAAATGCCTAAATTCAACCCAAATTTAGACACTACTTATTCGATGGAAAGCTTATTAGTCACACATATTAAGGGATTGATATAAACCAAAATGATAGTTTTATAACAATCCTGAGATCACAAAAAGAGAGAAATGTATGGATGTGTTTTGATTAGAATCATTTGGTATGTACAATGCCACATGGCATCGTGCAAATGCACTGCATGGTTTCAACTAGACCTACTTAGGAGTCTAACGAAGTAAGGCCAAATGATAGATGTAAGTCAACTGACTGAGTTAACTCATAAGTAAGGTGTTTTAGTTAAACAGAATTCTTCAAAGTCCTTGTTTGATAGAAAGTTTAGGTTGAGTTTTAGTCATAATTTAATTAGGATTTCTATGCATTAAAACATTCAATAAATTCAAAATCCTTACTTGATAGAAAGTTTACGTTGAGTTAGAATCCTAATTTAATTAGGATTCCTATACATTAAAACTTTCAATAAATTAATAGTTTTAATTTAATAAGAACTCTTGGACACCTGATCACCTAGGTAGTTAGAGTTCTAACTAACTTAAGATTCATGCACACCTAATAAATAAAGGTGTTTAGTTTAAGTCAAATTTTACACACAACAATCCTAAACACACATCTCCACGCTTAAAATCTTGTTGACGTAAGCTTTAATTATCGTGATCTAATAAAAAAAAACCCTAGCAACCTTCTTTCTAGATCACCTCCTATTCGTGCTCGGCATAGATACCAAGGCACCACCTCAAAAGGGTTAGATAGCAATCTTTACATAGCTACGTAAAGTCTTAGGGAAGCCAATGCAGGTATACTTTCTAAACACCCCATGTGTGTTTAAGATGTTCATAAATCTATGTATTAAAACAGGTATCTTGGATGGATTTTAGGATCTTCGAAAATTTTTAAATTTTTAAAATTTTAATTTCGCTCTATTGCCAGTTAATGACGCCTTACAAACCTATAGTGGTATCAGAGACCGTTTAGGTATACTTTCATGAAAATATACCTGCAAGCTTTGGTTATATTTATATTTTGTTGCATTAAATAATCAAAACCCTAAAATGGGTAAAATTGATTTGCAATCGTATTGTCGTACGATATGTTAAGTTCAAGAACAATGTAAAGATGTGTTAAATTTATTGAGTGATTATTCCTAAAATTTTGTTTAGTCTAATTGTTTATGCAAGATTAAATTCAATGTTGATAGCTAGTTTGTCATGTGAGTGTGGTTTATGCACCACTATTGCTCACATGATTGGCTTGCCTTTGCATGATGGCTCCTTGATTTCCCATCACTGGAAAGTCCATAAATTGTGGCTAAAAAAATCACCCTGCACAGTTGGAATGAAAACCTAATAGGGTGGTGTCACACATAACAAGGCTGCTCTATGTCATGACGCTTATGTAGGCATAATTTGTTCTATGATTCAATAAGGGTGGCAGTCTAACCTCTAGCCACTTGGACTTGGTAAGACAGCCTCGACCTATCTCGTTCCTAAGATATGGATTGGTGCATCATTGGATGAGACCCGTCAGGCAGTTTTGTCTAGGTTGCATGTTGGCACTGGTGCACTTGTTGCACCTTGAACTTATGTGCAGCTACACAGTTTTGCTACCTAAGCCATGATTGTTTTTAATGAAAACCTTGTACGGTGGTCCTCCATCATGCCCTTGATATGTCTCTCGAGATGCTTAAATGCCCTTTAGGATTAGGAATAAGATTTTGGTTAAGTTTCGTTGAATTATAACCAAAACTGAAATTTTCTTGAGTCTTGGGGTTGAACAATTATTTTGCAAAGTTTTAGGGATAAAAATGTAATTTAACACTTGGCTAATTAATAATTAAAATTTAATTTTAATTGGATATATATATATATGGATGTATGTATGCATGCATGCATGATGCCCAGTACATAGCCAATGAACCGATATGAATATTTTTAATTTATTTATTTTTATTTATTTTCTTTGTATTGTAATTCTCAAATATGGCATGCATGCCCTCCTTACTTCTCCTTTTTTCTTTAGTTTAGGTTGTTATTTTATTTTCTTAGAATAATGTAACAAAAAAATAAAGTCATATAACTAATGAAAACGAAGACCTAAAGACAAAATATTCGTCTAGATTAATCAATTAGACCTCTCTTGGCTAAAAAGATTTGACATTAGTTATGGTTGTATACTGACACATTTTAATTTTAAGTTGTTGGATGGATGTGAATGGTTATATTTTTGCAACTATCACCTAACATGCGACATAATGTAACACCCACAAGTAAGCCTAAGGGCATTTTAGCCATTTTTTTTATATTCAGAATTATGTTTGGACTGTCATTCAATGGAGTTATAGTGGGAACAATTATGCATGGTAAGAGGAAAGGAAGTCATTTCATACGAATGTGTAAAAGTTATTAATTAAAAAGGGCACATACCCATGTGCTTTATGACACATGCTCGTGTGTTGTGTTTGGGTAGGTTTTTATTTAAATGCGAAGTTTGATCATTTTGCAAAAAAAAAAATGTTTAAAGGACCCTAGTTGCTGAATAGAAGCCCACGGTTGCTAGAATCCCCATAGCAACGCCAAGAACTTGCAAGCTTTGGATGAAAGGTAAGTAAGGAGCCTTTTTGGGCTATTTCATTGAGATGCATGTTGTATCATGAGTTAGGCCTGAAGATTGGGGATTAATAGATGTTTTAAAGAGGGAAAATCATGTGATTGATAAGTTATATTTGGTTATTAACATTAATGCCATTGCAGTAGCGAATTTCTTGTATATTATTAGATATATCGGTATGTAGGCATAGACATTCATGTGTGGAGCTGCTTAATTAATCTTCGATATTTGGTTGTTTATAAAATACATGAAAATTTGTTTTTACTATTATGCTTAACATTGAAATGATTGGGTGAATGCTTTGAATAATCCTTGTGATGTATTGTTAACATGACTTTTAGATCTTTGAAAGTTTTATCCATTTGATAAATGTACATAGATTTATACAAGTGGATTGACGGTTAAACATGATCTAAGAAGTTAGATGCTTGTTATGATCCATGTTTGCATGAAAACCTAATCGAAACAGCATAGAAACACTTAGGACATGATTTTTAGATCATAATGCATAACTGTGGATGGTTTCATACACGTCCATGTATCGCTTCAAAGAAAGTAGGTTTTTGAATCTCTCATGCATTTGTTCTAAGAGGAGACATATGGCATAGTGCACATTAAGAGTTATGCATGAGAGTGTGTTAAAAGTACCTCCTCGTGTGTACCTACTCTATACATGGTCATGTACTAAGTGTCACACACCTATGTACATTTGCTAGGAGGCATACTGGAGTGGATAGAAAACACACAAAGAGTAACCAGAGGATAAAGTAATTCAAGAGAGACATATAACAAGTGCTCGACTACGTGGATGACAATAAGAACTCGAATCAAGTCAAATTTAGGTCAAATATTAGAAAATCTAAAGATAATGGTATACAACTAGACAGTTACCAACTATGTGCAAAAATGACCATAATTCATGAAAGCATTAGGGTTAGATACCCATGAGATGCATCATGCACTTGACGCCAAGGTGCATATCTACCTAGTTCACTTAAGGTGTGCATGGTAAGGATGTGATTTTTAGTGGGATGCACCATATATGTACCCAAGGTAAAGGTCATCTCTAGATGATTAATTAACAATTTTGATCAATGTATGTGGTAACGGAAGAAATTGCTACCAAAGATTTTCCTCTATGATCAAGGTGTCATAGTCAGCTAGCCCAATAGGCAGTATGGCATGTATGTAAAGCATAACAATTAATGACACACAAGGCATCTTACGCTTTCACTATGGCATCTGGTATGTCGAGTTCAGTTTAGGCCTTAAGTATCATTGAGGATAACCTATGTCAGCGCACAAGAGTACTGAGTTATGACCACACGTAAATTGATAAGTGAAATACCAAGTTCATCAGATTGATATGTTATTCAGGCATCTTAGTTACTTACCTGATAGGTCATATGACATGTGCATAAGGCATGATAGTTAGTGACACGTAAAGTGTCTTATGCTTTCACTAACTTAGGTCTAATCAACCTCTATGGATGGCCTATGTTAGAGCATGAAGGTACCAAGATGTGACCATAATGAGATTCACAAATGGAATGTCAAGTTTATCAACTTGATGTGTTATGTAGGTTATCATAATTAGTTAGCCCAATAAACCATAGGGCATGTGTGCAAGGCACAATATTAGTTAAACACATAAGGTGTCATATACTTTCAGTAGGGTATCAGAGATGCCAAGATCAACTTAGGCCTTAGCAAACTATGTGAGATAGCTTATGTATATAGAAAACAAGGATGCTAAGAATAGATGGATGGATAAGGTAGTGAGTCGAAAACATTCGCTTCAACCACAAAGATATTTAATAATGAAACGTTAATATTTCAGTTTTATACTTTGTGCAAAGTACCATGTTGTCACTAGCTTACATAGTGTTTTCACTCACGCATTCCCTTTTATAGTATTATAGGTAAAGGCGAGTAGCAATGCATGCAAAGGAGTCAGTGGTCCAACAAACTGTTAAATGAGGGCGAGGGGCAAGATTATTATTTCAAATTTTTTATGCTATTCATACATTGATTTCTAAATTATACACTATAGAGACTTTTAGTTATTTTCAAACATTTAGGTTGTAATAATGGAGAATTTTACTGCATTTAAAGTATTTATTCAGTCTACACCTTTTTGCACGCATGTTACATTTAAGGTATTATTATCATGTTGTTTTCCACTATTTTAAATAAAGAAGTTAGGTCGAACAATTCTCTTTAGGTCATATTCCATATAAAGGTATGTTTTTATAGAGGGGTGTTACACATAAAATCTGATAAGACTAATTAATTAAAAACTTTTAATTTAAATATTAAGTCTAAGATTAAATTATTTTCTTTTAATAAGATGTACCAAATTAAATGAAAGTCTAAGATTACCAAGCTACACACTTGTGTGCCACCCGTGCAAGTTATGAAACATGTCAGTTGTGCATGTTGACTTGCTAGTCGTGCATGTATGCTGAGAGTGCTAGGTTTGGATGAAATCCTTGTTGCACTATTGAACACACATGTGTGCTAATCCTAGTAATCTTAAACTTTTGTACACTTTTGGTGGCACACTTTATTGACCATGTCATACAAGGCCTAAAATCATGTCGAGTGGCACACTTTTGGTACCACTCGTGCATGGCTTGAAAACTTACCAGGCTACACATTTTTGTGTCACCCGTACAAGTTATGAAACATGTTAATTGTGCATGTTTTCATGCCAATCGTGCATATGTGTTGAGGGTGTCGAGTTTGGATGAAATCCTTACTGCACTCAAACATGTGCAGATATTTAAAAATGTGTGTCAGAATTTTATATACATATATATACAAAAAAAAAAAAACCCTAGCCATAAGTTTATATTTTCTCTCCTTCTTGTTAACATAATTAATCCATGAAAGAAACTCTAGCAGCCTTCCCCTTGGATTGTTTTTTATATGTTTGTGTTCTACATAGATACCAAGGCTCCGTCTCTTGAGGGAGGGTTGGATAGCATTCAATTCTCAAACCATATGAAGATTTAAAAAAGCCACCAACACAAGTATAAATCTAAAACACCATATGAGTATTTTGTATGTTCATGAATATATGTTCTAAAACGAGTATCCTAATTAAGGTTTTTAGGATTCTTTGATTTTTAATTTTTAATTTCGCTACATTACTAATTACCAGTGCCCTAAAATCCCTACACCAAACACTACCTTTACATCCAAATCATATCATTTATGCATCCAAAAATACTATTATATATCTTATATTCATAACATGCCAAAAGATTGAAGGTAAAACATCAACATCAAAGCTATATGCATATTAATCTAGTCATCAATTCATGTGTATAGTCATTCCACCTAATCTTTCCCTTTTTCAATCAATTACTACACCAATCAAATAAGCATAACCCATCCTAAACACACAAACAATCATTCACAATTGGTATAACATGTAAACTAAATGGAAATTGCATTTAGTTAATCTCAATTCTCCATCCATGTATTATCATCTATAAATGATCATACACCAGATCAACCATTTATTTAACAAGCATAAGGAAATCAATTATCCATCATGTGCTTATAAATATATATATTAATTCAAAATAATAGAATATCAAGATTAATAAAGTAGATTTGGATAAAGGGAACCATGCTACTTACCTCTCTTTCGTTAACCAGAAACATGTTTTCAAGTGGCAAGGTGAATTTCTTTTGTTTCCCATGTGTTTCTGTGGCTCCAAAAGCTCTCATAAGCCTTTCAAACCCTCTACTTTTGGTGAGTTTTGCAAAAAGTGTCCAACCAAATGCATTTGGTCTCTTTTTATTCTTACAGAAATTAACAACATATAGGCGTGCATTGATCATGCACAGGAGTGTATTCTATTACACAATAATGGAAGTTTTTGAAATCACCATGAAAGTACTCCTTATCCAAAAATTCGTATGCGTTAACTATGCATAGGCATGTATGCCAGTATACACAAATGTGCATGTCTCCCAAACTTTCCAAATTTCACAAATCACACAGGAAAAGATTATTTTGTCCTTGCCACCACATACACAGGTGTGTGGTCTATCCATACAACCGTGCATCCAAAAAATCATATAGATATATTAAATACACAAACGAGAAATTAAAAGACCAAAGTGCCCTTAGGCATACCTGCGGGTGTTACAAGGAATCATTCGTGTTGTTAGTTTTAGGATATTTTACCTTGTATATATATGTAATAATTTATTAACAAAAGAAAGAGTTTTTTTGTTCATATATGTAAATTGTTTCATTTATTTGTATTAATATAAAATATGTATGTGAACTGTCCAAATAATTCACTTAGTATATAAAATTAAATTATCGAATTGTTTCCTATGGATGTGACATAAATTAGCCAATAATGTCACATAGTAGGCATACTAAATGCCTCCACTGAATATCATGAGATAATACTAATATAAATGACAACGATAGTCATGTCATTAAGGCATTAGTATGGATTAACAGTTAGTACATTATTTTCGAACATGCTAACAACGATAAGTCATATGGTCATTAAATCGTAGTTAATGACTTATCATATGATTGTACTAGTGCACGAAATAATTCTTTGACCTAGGACATTAGGGTCAAACCTGATACAGATGTGTATGGTTCATATGGTGTATAAATATAGGGCTAATCATATTATATATGAAAGGTCATATTGGTACTACATTATTTATATGTGAGATCCGTTGACTCAAAGATATTAAATTCAGAGTATCTGTTGACTGAATCCAGTTTCAAGTTCCTAAAATCACCTTAGGTTGTGTATTTAATGGGAAAAGGTGTTGTAAAAATCATGATCAAGCAAGGGAAGCCATTCCACTTACTTGGATTCTGACGACAAAGTCTCCCTTGCAAAACAGTTACGATTCCAGTGATCAATGATGGCTCTTTAGGTAACCATAGACTCGTCTTTCACACTCTCTCACTTTTAAGCAGCTAGGAAGCAAAATGAATGTGAGAAAATTAGGATTGATCACGTTTTATTTTTATCTTCAAGATATAATACATGAGCGTGTATAAATCATACACAACTATGTGTCTAGTTGCATAACTATGGTAACTTTTTGTTTTATCGCAATCATAATCTGATCCATTTATTAACTTCTACTAACCATACAAAGTCGTGTATGCCTTTACATATAGGCGTGTAGCCCTAAATTCATTAATCGCCATGTTTAAAAACTAAGACTGAAATACCTTTAGGCTTATCTGTGGGTGTTATAATTGGTGGACTACTTTAGAGGCTTGGCATTTGTGGAACTATCATCTATCACTTTATACCAAATACTAAAGCTTGGAGTAGGTAAAATTCTCACTTTTTCCTTATATGCTTCCATGGTGTTGATTCGTGCATTTTCCTTGCATGCATGTTAATTTTACAATACTTTCTTCTTCACTTTCTTTTAAGAAATAGCAAGACTGGGTTTATCTAGTTAGATAAACTCAAAGCTATATCACCTAATTTGAAATTCATATTAGGTTAAGGATAGGATTTTATCCTATCACTATTATTCCACGATTTTAGGTTGACTGCCAAAATTCGTAGGGGAATTAATTGGGTGATGTACACACAGTCCAAGCACCTAGACTAGGTGTAGGTGACAAGCCCAAGTGCATGTAAATTACAAGACCCGAGAATACATATTTATCAAGAATCAGCTTAAATGGGTTTGTACATATGTACAAGTGGGAATTATCCCACCCATACTATGTACAACCAAGCCACTTATGTCACCTGAGTGTACATGCTTGAACCTGTCTAGGCCATGCACAACACCCAGATAGGCCACCCTTTTGTCTATATATATGTATGTCTTCTCGTGATGTTTAACACACTATTATACACATAACCTAGCCATTGTGAGAAATATATTCTACCTTTCTCACGATAATATATTTTGTCTTTAAGTTCTGGCAAACCTTTTAGCACAAATTTGTCTCCATTTTTTATGCTTCATATAGATACCAAGAAGCAGGTCTACACTTAATTCTGAAAGCACAACTTTGCAACCTCCCACTATTAGAGAAAGATGAAAGAGCTACCTATGCAAGTATATTGAATAAACACCCTATGTGTGTTTTATGCATATTGTAAATTAATTTTCTATAGGAATGATCCAAAACAGGTTTTTGTGATGTGTCTTAAGTGTATGATTTACACACATTTAGTGTCTATTCATTAAGTGTTTAGATGCATTTTAGTTAGAATGTTGTTAGTTTTATTTTGTTAGTTATATTTGATTTTATGTCTATTTCATAATATTTCCTTATTTTGTGATTTTAACATATTTAGTGAAGACTCAAAGCTAATCGAAATGAATCTGGAATGAATTGGGTAGCTTGCACATAATTAGGTAGGATTTCCTAATACAAGCAAAAAGTTTTTGATACAAGTAGCTAAAACAGGAAACTGATACACCCAAAACAAGAAACTAATACAAGCATATCCAACAAAATCTGCAAAATCCTAGTATATCAAGGATTCTTGGATATGCACTAATTGTCAACCCTAAGCTATTTAAAGACGTGTTTCATGCAAAATATTAGTTCTTTTTTGCCTATTCAACCTTCCAACTACCCAAAACTCATTGGAGATCAAAGATTCAACACAAAAACTCAAGATTGAAGGCAAGACTTGCAAATTTTTCACCAAGAATCAAAAAGATCAAGCTTGAGCATTCTACCAGAATTTCTAAACGTCATCTTCTTATTCTTTTATGTGTTATGAATTATTTTGAATTATTAATCTGTGTTTTTGTAATTATCAGTATGAGTAGTTAAATATACTTTATAGGCGATTGGAGGGATTTTTCAATCCCCATGACTACGTAGTTGTTTTTATTATTTATTTAGTTAAATTATGATGATGCTTTTCATTTAATGATTGGGAATTAAAGTCTTGTGTAATGTTACTGGTCAAATATCATACATATTTGTAGGTTGATTTAGGTTAACAAAAGATAGGTACACAACTAGTTCATCCGATCATTAAACCTAGAAATATAAGTCTAGAGATAGATTAGAATCCTTGTAGGGTCATTGATTGTCACAAAACTTAATAGGTTTATATTAATAGAGTATCACAAAAGTAGCTATTCTTTTAATATTTACACACTTAATCCACCTCGAAAGAGGAATTATGTAAATAGGATATTCCCGGATAAACTATTATATTAGGTGTAATCTTGAATCAACTAGTGTACTTTAACAAATCTTAAAAAACTATTGTAAAGAGGTGATTCTTTACGAGTGAAACTTCAAACTAGTTGTTTGAAGAAGTGGACTTAGGAGATTTGGAAGAGAAAACTCTAAACCATTATAAATCTTAAGCGTTTATATCCCTTACTCTTTATTTTATGCATGAGTTTTTTTAGGAGATTACTTGTGTGATTGTGTTTAATTAAATATTTGTTTAAAAATTTTAATTTGGTTTAAGTTTTTAAATAATTCTATTCACCCCCTCCTCCAACCCCCCCTGCCCTCCAAAACCCAAAGATAATTAGCTATTAAAGGTTTTTCTAAGGGTAAATCCACTCTCCAAAACCCAGCATAATATCAAAAAACATGATAGCTTAACCCATTTTAAGTTGTAATTCAAAAAGGTTTTAAGAGAAGAATATTAGTCACCCGATTTAGGTAAATCTCAAGAACTCTATGAATTCATAATGCATGGATCCATCGAATATTTAAGTAAATCTAATTTTAATACAATATTATATAACCTAAACGATAATCTTGTGGATTGATTTGATTATATTTTTGTATGTTAATCTTACCATATGTACTCTTGTGTATTTGTGTCGATATTATTATAATGATTTTTCCTTTTAGCAATAGACATAAATGAGTTTTGTCAAACTTTTTCTTTTTTTAATTTGAGTGATAATTTATATTATATATTGTTACCATCACGTTTTTGTACTGCACAGTCTCCCAATAATAGGATTAATACCTGCCATGATAGGTTTTTGCGTCGGCAACTATATACTCTTGTATAAGACCAAGCATCAAAAAATGTTCTAGGCATCATGATATTGCCTCTCAAAGTAGGTGGTTTTGTTAATCTCGACGCGGGGCGTGTCGATACATCATATTAGTTATACTCACTTCGCAATACTTTTTTCATTTGAAAATTATTAGAATTTGAAGAAACATAAAACCTGTTCTTCAAAATTTGAAGTCAGAAGAATATTGCAATAACATGTATTTCATTTGGAAAATGAGATAGAGCATTATTTTTGTTACCAAATAAAAGAACAACTTCTAGAATTAATACGGCAAGATTCTTAATTATTAGAGTTGTGCATAAATCAGAAAGATACAACAATATTATAAATCATATTGACGAAAATTTAAGAACAAGCATTTGTTATTATCAAAAGCTTCCTTTCAAACACAAAGTGATTAGATAGAATTAGGAAAGAACAAAGTGATTAGTTGTGCATAACAGCTAATTCATAAAATAGTTATAAATAGAAAGTGGGGAGGAAGGAAGGAAGTAAGGATTAAGATAGAATTAGGGTCCCATGAGATTTTATCACAAAGAGTGATGGGAAATCACCTGCCTTGGCCGGTGATGTGGATGGCTGACCCTCCCTTCTACTCTAATCATTCATACCAATTTGTCGGAATGTTGCTACTGTTATAAATTACTCATTTTTTCCCTACTTTTGGTCAAGCTCCATAAGTAATTAATAAAGCTCCACCACTATTTTATATATATATATATATATATATATATATATATATATATATATCATACGAATGTGTCGGAAAGTTTTAAAAAAATGCATGAGACATACAATATTATGTAAAAATTAAAATTAAAAAACAATAAGTTAATAAGCTAACAGATAATCTCAGTTGATCGATAATGATAGAAATCTTTCGTAAGATATTTAGTAATAAAAGAGAAGGAAACCCTTTTAAGGTTAGGCAGGAGTGGAGAAACAAAACAACCCATGTGGAGAAACGAGTACGTTAAATTTGAAAACTGGAATTGGAGTTTATAGAGAGAAGCAAGTAAAAGAAAAGAAAGATAGGATAAGCTGGAGAAGGAATGACAGGTTGGCTAAAATGATTCCACATCCAGAAAACGAAGTGACAGAGAATAATAATCACAGAATTGTTTAACAGTCAACATCTTCTCTTAAATCACCCGCAAAATTTGACTCTATCTCTGTCGGCACACCATCTCTTTTCTATTTTTACATTTTACGTTTTCTTAATTATCAAGACTCCTGAATGGGACAAATTAACTTCTAATAATGGACCCAACAAGTAGTGAATTCAACCTTGTAGCCCATACTAAGCAGAAGAAGAAGAAGAAAGGCATCTTTGTTCTCTTTTATGTGTTAGGGATAGTGAAAAGAAAAGCATGTCTGGATGAGAGGATGTTATTAAATTACTGAGAAACCAAACCAGGATGAGGAGACTTGACGTAGGATTTAGTTAGTGGGGGTGGATTGGTGAGATTGAAAGGGTAAGTAATGTTGACCACATGCCTCCAATGAATTTGCCAAAGCAAAAAACTTACTGCTGTAGCTGTCCTGTCCATCTCATGTCACACTTACTATTGCCCTTCTCCACTCTCACTGCCATAGTTGGTGGGTGACCTGACATTTAAGCACCTACGTCACTTTCATCTCTTTCTCTTTTCCACAACGTCCATCAGTTTATTTGATATAATGGAATTATGTGTTGACATGTGGCATTGATAAGATGCCATGATGAACTGGGGCTGATGATGTCACATCATGCATGCCTAACTTTTTCCTCAACTGCGTCCTTTTTCAGACACAACAATTCAGTGGGCTGGGCCTTTAGATAAATTAAGTTAACTCCATTTAGATTTAAGGACAATTACGTCCCGCAAGTTCAGAAAATTTTAAGAGATATCCCGGTGTTCGCCTTTGGTTAAAAGATTAGGGAACAATTACGTCCCACAAGTTTAGAAAATTTTGCGGCCTTTGTATCTCAACTGAATTTTTTAAACATAATAAAAAAAAATTATTTGCAGGAGATTTTGATAACTTTTAAGTGGCATATAATAATAGTTTTGGAATATTTTCGACTTGAAACTGCGACAATTATTTATTGTCCAGTTAGAAAATAAAATATTATTATTAAATTAGAAAATTGAGAGGAAATTTTGTCATAAACCAATTGGACCACGCTATTGCCTTTCTTTCAACTCACGTGATTGACCTTTTCAATTATTTTTGCCTTCCTCTATCACCATTCACCCCTCTTTCTTTTTCTGTATTTTTACAATAAATAAATTATTATGACTGAAAATTAGAATTAATTAATATAAAAGAAATTAAGGTGATTTTGGATTTTTGAATATATATAAAATGTCAATATTTCAATTTTATTTCATCCCAAAAAAAAAAAATTGGTATTGGGGATAAGGAAGAGAGTTGTCGTGGTTACAACTAGGACAACCCGACCTGTAGTTTATAAAAAGCAGACACTTTATAAAGCCTGCCAGTTGCCAGTACAATACAATCCCTATGATTTGATTTTGATACGAAAACACAATCTCCAATACCATATCTTTCAAAACATTTTACTTTTTAACTTGATAAAGCTGTCATTCTAAAACTTAATTAACATGTTTAATGTTTTCAACAATTTAACTACATATTTCATATTTCTCCACTTTCTCCTTTACCTTTATTCTAAACATGCTACCATTATCTGCTTCACGTGATACTCTGTCGGCTCAAATATTGAACAACAGTCAGATGGGCCAGTCCAATACCAATTCTTTTAGCCTGATACTCACTCAATTTGCAAGGCAAATCCTAGTCTTCAACATTCAAGTGGAAGGGCTACTGTAACATGCAAAAGTTTAACAAGATAAAACAAGCCTCTGCAAAGACATTTTATGTAATTCACCCAAAAATAAAAAACAATTTATGTAAGCAAAATTTTCTTGGATTCGAAAGATGTTTACCTTACACCTCTGTAGCATTTCAAAATCATTAATTCAAAGATATAATTTTCCATCTACAACTCTCTTTTTGATTCCTATCTTCCCTAAGGAAGAATCTTATATACTTGTCTAGAAATTAACAGAAACAATAAAACTGCAACACAAAATCATCTCAACATTCTTTACACACATTCAGAATGTATGGAAAGTGAGTGATGCAAGGAATTAAGCCAACCTTTCACAATTTTTTAAAAAACAACTCAGAAAAGAATCCTGGGCACTTGTCTTTGTGAATTCATAGCTGCCTCTTGAACAAATCTCAAGACTCAGCATCACCAAAAAGGCTCCAGTCATTAACTTTGAAGCTAGAAACTGCACGTTTAAAGACCTCAGATACTGGAATCAATCCACATTGTGCAGCTGGAACAGCTAAACCAGCACCAACTGTGCTAGCACTTTCACTCAAAGGGCTGCAATCACAATGACAGAACAACGGAAACATTAGAGAAATACCCCTTATGAAGAGGGAGGGAAAAGAGAACATTAAAACATGCCTTTACACCAAGATTTCTTGTCAAGGAAAAGCTAAATTTACTTTCATAAACATGATTTCAGGAAAAGGACTTGCTTTCCACCAAAAGAAGTAACAGATATGGACTGCAGGTTAAAAAGAATGAGGGTCTTGATGTCATAAACCCATTATCTTACTTTATACTAACCAAACTAATACATAATTAATGTGAGTTAAAAACAGTGAGATACATGAGTAGATCAGAAATCAACCAGAGACATACAATGGACACAAGAGTAAATTGTAGTCAGCTGATGTGTCAAAAACTATACAGAAAAACCAAAAATAAAAAATAAAAAAGCTCTAAAAATAACAGATATTAAACAAGACCAAAACCTTTAATTAAAACCAGAACAAATCAATCAAAGACTCCATTCAATTTAAAGTGATTAAAGTACAAGGGATAGACTTGGAACTCTCTTCAAAGTGAAGGTCATAGGGACACAAAAAATAGCATTAGCAGAATTAAAACATATCAAATTCTTTTTGGGCTTTGGCATTATATAAATCTTCAAGAACCAGCCACATATAACTAAGTTCTTAGTAGTAGTATTTATTAATCTATGCTTTACAGTAACTCTGATGGATCCAGGCCCCTAATGCAAGCTATATATCAAGTTTACAGCTACAAGAAATGTGCTCATCAACATACATGAAAGTTTGTGTGAAACTTTCATGTAAGAAAACTATATCCTAAAAATTATTTATTGACATTTGACAATTTAAAAAAAAAACACACACACACAGAGTCAAAGATAAGCTCCTCTACTGTTATGCTCTCGCTACTTACTTTATCACAATGGGCTCATAAACAATTACTAGTACATCTGTACCAACTTGCCTTAAACGTAAATTTGCCAAATAGACCTACAGATATTAGTGGTAAACTTCAATTAGCATCTTTCAACAACTAACTGACAATAAAAAATCACAAAATGAACTTACCCTCACAATATTTTGTGCTTCCCTGCCTTGCCTCCCTTTAGAAATAGCCTATGCAAAGGTTATGATAAATTTTACTTGATAAAGTACCAGCAATGTGAGATGACAAAGTTCTAGGGAGAAAGAGTCCCAACAAAAAATTTTCAATTTCATGTCATTGATATGAAACAAACACTTTCTTTCCCTAGAGGACTGTTCACTAAACAAGCATGGTTTCTACTTGATACTTCAACAATAGATTGTGTACAGAAGCAGAGAGTATGAATAAAGTTAAACTTTTCTCATTTGATAGCATTCTAGAAAACTATCAAAGAAGGAAATTCAGAGAGAATATAATTAGAAATTAAAATTAGAGATTACAGCTATCCAAAGCTTCCAACTCTACACTACCCTCAAAGAAAAAATTCTGATTTCTCTGTCAAATGTCACTCAAATACTCACAGTATCTAATTATAGTAACATGGTTAAACAATTTATATAAATAAAATCCCCAAAAACCAAAAAGAAAAAAAAAAACCAATACGTATACAGTCAAACTGAAACATTTTAATGGTAAGCTCTTCAGGAGTTGGACCTCAGTTCAAATTCACTCAAATACTAGCCAACATTATGTCTATTACAATTTTCAAACAGAACTTTGACCAGGCTAAAAACATCTAAATCTTAGAATAACTTTGAGAAACACATTAGCATGGGTGCCTTGCTATTTACAGCATGCAAAAGCTAGGGTACTTATCATAGTGATGGTGAATCATAAATTCTATTCTATTATAAAAAGTTATGTCTTCACATATTCTGAGAATACCAAAATAAAAGGAGATGGTGAGCAACTGGTATTTGGGAAATGTGCTACAGCTATTATGCATGACATGAAAGTTAGTTAATTGACATAAGCAATAACACAGTGGCAAATCAAGTTCAAAAATTGCAGTAAAAATAGTCCTCAGTGAGCATTTGAGGAGGATATATAATAAGAGAGACAGCTGAAAGCCAAAATAAGTAAGCTAATGGAAACTTTAGCTACATGCAATCACTACAACACATACCATTTGGCCAACTGCAGTTGTAAAGGTGGCAGGGATGTTTCCAAAGGGCAATCCAGGGGCCTCTATCACTCCTGACTGCTCCAACAGCTGATATGTGTACAAAAAGGAAAGTCAAAACTGCAACTGACTTAAGTAGGTATTTAAATTACCAAAATGAATAGATAAAAAGCGGTGTGAACAAAACTGAAACGAAGAGTATGCTTTCATTCATACTTTCACTATTACAGAGATACATATATATATATACACATTAGGTATCTTAGTTAGGAAAGAGGATATTTGATTTCTATAATTACGATCTTATAATCAACTTCTACGATAATTAAACTTCTATAATTAAGCTCTATATAGTAATGTACATATTTACATATTTTGTAACACTCCCCCCCTTAACCTGAAACATATATGTTAATCATGTCCTGCTTGTAACAAATATAATCAACTCGAACCCCATTTATAGCTTCAGTGAAAATATCTCCTAGTTGTTCTCTAATCTTTACATATCTTGTAGAAATAAAATTCTACTGAATTTTCTCTCAAACAAAATGACAATCAATTTCAATATGTTTAGTTCGTTCATAAAACACAGGATTAGAGGCAATACAAAGAGCAGCTTGATTATCACACCACAATCGCGCTAATAATGAAATTTGGAAACCCACTTCAGTCAAAAATTGATATACCCACATTATTTCACACACAGAGTGTGTCATAGCTCTATATTCTAATTCTGCACTAGATCGGGACACAACACTCTGCTTCTTACTTTTCCACGATACCAAATTTCCTCCAACAAAAACACAATAGCCAATAATAGATCTTCTATCTATCTTGAAATCTGCCCAGTTTGCATCTGAGAAACACTCAATATCAATGTGTCCATGATTTTCATATACTATGTCATATCCAAGAGCACCCTTCAAATTACACAGAATTTGCTCTAAAGCTGCCCACTAATCGACTATCGGACAAGACATGAATTGACTCACAACACTAACAGAATATGCAATGTTGGGGCAAGCCACTATAAACTAATTCAACTTTCCCATCAATCTTCTATACTTCTCAGGTTCTTCAAATGGTTCACTGTCTTTTGTAAGCTGTAAATTAGGAATCATTGGAGTGCTACATGGTTTAGCTCCCAATTTTCCTATCTTAGTCAATAAGTCAAGCACACATTTCCTCTGAGATAGGAATATGTCTTTCTTGCTTCTTGTCACTTCAATAACCAAGAAATATTTCAATCCACCTAAATCTTTTGTTTGAAACTGAGTGAAGAAATGACTTAAGAGAGGAAATTCTCACAATATCACTTCCAATAATGACAATATCATCAACATACACAACTAGAAGAATACTACCAGCTTCAGATTGTCTACAGAAAACTGAATGATCACATTTGCTTTCTATCATGCCGAACTTTTGAACTGTCTAACTAAATTTTCCAAACCAAGCACAAGGACTTTGTTTCAAACCATACAAGGATTTATGAAGACGAAAAACCTTCCCATACTCCCTTTGAGCAACAAAACCAGGTGGTTGCTCTATATAAACTTCCTCTTAAAGGTCACCCTGCAATAAGGCATTCTTGATATCCAGCTAGTGTAAAGGACAATTATAGGTAGCTGTCATAGAAATAAATAAACAGACAGATGTTAACTTAGCAACAAGAGAGAAAGTGTCAGAGTAATACACCCCATAAGTTTGTGCATATCCTTTAGCAACAAGACAAGCCTTAAGGCGAGCCACTGATCCATCCAGATTAACCTTAACTGTAAACACCCATTTGCATCCAATGGCCTTCTTTCTTGTAAGTAGATTCACCCAGTCCCAAGTGTTATTATCATCTAAGGCATTCATTTCTTCTATCATACCCTCACACCAACCAAGATGAGATAAAGTTTCATGAGTAGTTTTGGGAATAGAAATAGAATTAAGTGATGCAACAAAGGAGCAAGAAATAAGGGATAAGTGACCATAAGAAACAAAAGAAGAAATAGGGTAAGTACATTGTCTTTTACCTTTTCGAAAAGCAATTGATAAATCAATATCACTAGAAACTAGATCTAACAACGAAGAGATTGGTTCAAGACATGTATCTAGAGGTTGTTGACATATAGAATAGACCTGGGTAATAGGTGACCTGGTAGTGGTAGACTCTTCAAGTGGATAAACCTCTAGAGAACTAATAAATGTAGGAGTAGTAAGTGGAGAGACCTCTAGAAGGTGAGAAGAGGTAACAGTATTCACCAAAAAATTATCATCCTTCCCCTAAATGGAGTAAGTAGGAGAAGTAGAGAAGAAAGGAACGTTTTCCAAGAAGGTAACATCAACTAACATTAGATATCTATTTAGAGCGGGATAAAAGCATTTATATCCTTTTTGAAAACAAAAGTACCCGAGAAACACACATTTTAAAGACTTTGGATCTAACTTTGTGACATCAGGACGAATATCACGAACAAAACAAGTACTACAAAATATATTAGGTTCAACAGGAGACAAAGATTTATTTGGAAAAAGAACACTGTAAGGAATCTAACCTTGAAGAACCGATAACGGCATACGGTTAATCAAAAAATAGGATATGGAAACAACATCAACCCAAAATTGTTTGGGAACTTGCATTTGAAACAAGAGTGCTCGAACTATTTCAAGGAGATGTCTATTTTTACTTTCGGCTACTCTATTTTGAGATGATGTGACAACATAAAAGGATTGATAAAGAATGCTATTTTGGATCAAATACAATTAAAAGGATTTAGAAAAGTATTTTTTGGTATTATCACTACGTAAGGTATGAACAGAAATATTGAATTGTGTTTTTATTTCAGCATAAAAGGTATAAAAATAAGAAAACACTTCAGAGTGATTTTTCATAAAAAAAAGTAAAGTCATACAAGAATAATCATCAACGAAAGTAACAAAATATTTAAATCCAGTTTTAGACAAAATAGGACAAGGACCCCAATATCTGAGTGAACTAACTCAAAAGGAGAGCTAGCTCATTTATTGACTCTAAAACCTAAAGGCAAATGATGATGTTTGGCAAATTGACATGACTCATAATCTAACGAAAACACATGACAAAATTGTGGATATAAGGTCTTCAACAAAAGTAGAGAAGGATGTCCTAACCAACAAAGAGCTTCAAATGGAGTTAAGACACTAGAACATGTAATGGATCTTGGCATTTGCATATCAAGGATATAAAGACCCCCGGATTCATGTCCTCTACTAATAATCTGTTTCGTCGTAAGATCTTGAAATAAACAATGATCAGGGGAAAATGAGAAACAACAATTAAACACATGAGTGAGTTTACTCAAAGAGATTAAATTAAAAGAAAACTGTGATAGACTCAAAACAGATGACAATGAAACTAATGGAGCTAGATTAACAGTGTCAGAACCAAGAACAAAGTAGAAAAGTAGAAAAAAGACTAAGATTACCTGTCATATAATCTGTAGCACCAGAATCAATGTCTCATTTGGATGATGAGAAAACAAGATATGTATTTGATTTATCTGACTCGACAATGGCAATGATAGAAGTCGATGAAAACTTTAGTAATTCCTAGTACTAAGAGAACTTGGCATATTCATATGCAGAAATCATAATAGTCTCTCCAGATGATGAATTGGCGACAGTGTTAGTAGTTGCAACATGTGCTAATTAGCATTTTGGAGCCCGATTCTACAATTTTCTACAAGTGCGCCTTGTATGTCCCGGCTCATAGCAATAATAGCACACAATCCCTCTTGACTCCAGACTTCGATCAATAACCTTGTCACGGTTGCTACTTCCCCCTCCTCTATTACCATTCCTATTATACAAACGTCTAATTTTAGGTGCACTACTTCGACTAACAAAAGCACTATTACTCTAAAATGATGGGGTGCTTTCTATGCGAAGTACCCTAGTAAATGTGTCATACAAAGATGAAATCTTACGACTAACAAGTATTTGAGATTTAACAGTTTTGAACTCAGAGGGAAAACCAACTAGAAAGCCCATGATGGTCATTTGTTCTTGTTGAGCTTGTTGAACCTTCACTTCAAGACTAAAAAGTAACAGCATATTAAATTCTTCATAAGTTCATTTGAAGTCCATAAAATAAGATGTGATAGTCCTACCCTGTATATTTGCATGATAGAAAGTTTTGCACACCTCATATATACGAGAAAGATTACCTCTTCCAAAGTACAAGAAGTCTAAATATTCCATTAGTTCTTTAACTAATTCACAATGATTAATTAAACTAACTACCTCACTTTCAATAGAATTTCGGATCTACAGGAATAATCAAGTATCATCTCTTAGCCATGTTTGTCTAGCATCATCCATAAGAGGAGCTTGCATAAGGTGATCATCTTTCTCAAGGCTTAACAAATATAGTTGAACAGTTTTACTACCATTCTAGATAATTTGAACCATTAAGGTAGTGTTCAGTGATTTTTGACATCACTGAAACCATATCAGCCATAATTATAGGTTTAATATCAGTCATAATAGCGCTCAAAACAACCAAAGAGAATAAACAACAAGAAAATGTCGGACTAACTGATTTCTACAACAATCGAGTGCACGAATATGCTGCACAGAAAAAGAGAATAACAAAAAAGGAGCTAAAATCTTATCCAAAAGAGAAATTTGGTGACGACGACTATTCCAACGATAGCAACAAGATTATAGGGATCTAAACCGTCAACATTGTTTAAGTCTAACTGTGTCGGTAGTGAGAACTCATGCAAGTCAAAGCAAGAGATCCAATTTGAACATTGTAGACGAAACGTGCAGCGCATATGGATCACGCACTAAACTTCCAATGACCGGATTCTAGGAAATGATCGATCGTCAAGGCGTGCTCTTTTCTAGAGTGGCAGTGAGATTCAATAGTCACTCTTCAAGGGTAAACCACGGAATTGCTCACTAGGGCAAAAAGTAATTTTCAAATTTGCACACTAGGGCAAATCAGGCTCTAATACCATGAACAAAACTGAAACGAAAAGTATAATTTCATTCATACTTTCACTATTACAGAGATACATATATATATACACACATTAGGTATCCTAGATTAGGAAAGAGGATATTTGATTCCTATAATTATGATCCTATAATCAACTTCTACTATAATTAAACCACTATAATTAAGCCCTATATATTTACAAATTCTGTAACACGATGAAACCAGTTCTCTCTCTCACACACATAACTACACATAACTACACATATAAGCAAAATGAAGGAAGAAACAAAATTAAAATGAAGAGTATTTTGTTTGATTTATGTGACATCAAATAAAACTATGTACACTCAATTTTGAGTACTCAAATGATGCATCATCATGTGATTAAATGATCTTAAATTAAGAATAAAATAGCACTTAATCACATGATGACACATCATGTGGGTACCAAATTGGATACTCAAAATGGGGACACATAGCATTGCTCATAAAAAATATACCAAATAATAGGGTGATTGAAACCTGTATTAACTACTATATGCTTTAAAAAAAATCATAGTTTCATTCACTATCAATTATCAATAATCAAGTTAGGAAAACTAAATAACCTATGCACTTATAATCAATGACACACAATAGGCTCCCTTATTTCATCACAAATAATTGCATTCAAACATTAAGTAATAATGAATGAAGATAGAAGACACAAAGCTTGAATACAATCTCTAGATGTAAAAATAATGTGCAAAACAATTAATTCAACAATTACAAGGATAAAACCAAGAATGTTACCACACATCCTTCAGCATTCTGTTCAGTAGCAAGGTCTTGAAGGAACCAGTTAGCACTTTCACTATCAGCAACTTCATGCTTGAAATCTAACAGCTCAAACATCAAGCTTTCATCACGTGCTGGGTCCACAAATACCTCCTTTAAATCCACAATAATTATACTCAACAATGTGAGAAAAAAAAAAACCTCGAACGTATAGCATTTGAATGTCGGTAACCAAATAATCTATCTTACCAACCTGATGATCAGGGACTTGCCGAATATTGCTCACATCCTACAATTGTGAACTCAAAAGTCAATCAAAACTCTTAATCAAGTCTAGACTTAATCGAAGTTATATTTAAACAAGAACGATTTCATACAAAAATAAATAAATAAATGATTTGATTTCAATACAGCTAACCTGGAACCTCTGAGGAAAAGTACTAGTAATTGCACCGCCAAACAAAGGACGTTCCAACAAAAAATCTTGAGACATGTTAAAATAGAAAAAAGAAACTCCTACACCACAGGGTTCGCAAGTTCAGTTAAATTACTGATGAACAAACAACATTAATTCCTTATATCATAATAAATAAGGAAAATATGAAAATAATTAAATGGGAGAAAACATATTCACGAAATTGTGAAATATGAGAATGCAATTTATAGGAAGGGTAGGCGCGTAAGTCCGACGCTATGTAGTTCAAATATCAGGTCGGTCCTTCTCGTTTCAAGTGACTAATTTTTCGTCCAGTTAGACTTAGGTGTCTTTACATTTTTTAAAAAAATAAACATTCGTATGAGAATGCAATTTTTGAAAATAACTGTAACAAAACTATACATGTACTAATAACAAAAAAGGCACATTATGCAGTACAAATCCAAATTATAAATTAAAAGAACGCATTTTAAAATTATAATCTGAAATAAAAAAATAAATACATTATCCATAGTGAATCAAAAATAAATATGTTTAATGTGTTTATTTAATTTGATTTTCTAGTGTATACTGTGTTTTTTTTTTTAATTTAGTATTGTTGTGTAAGTACTTTGTTTATTTTTAAAGGGTAATTTTTCATGTGATTCAACTGCCAAGTAACCTTTTATTAAATCAAAATACAAGAAAGAGAAAAATTAGTTAACTTGAAATGAGGACCAAAACTAATATTAAAATTTTGAACACTAACTAATCCCGACATGTTCCATGTATTATGTACATACAGTGACGGATTAACTAATCACTTGTCAGAATTTGATATATTATCAACAAAGTTCTAATATCCGTGTCTTCTTTGCCACTTGGATAACACATATTTACTATTCAACTACCTCTCGGAGGCATTGTCTCTTAACCTATTTCCTCTCTTTCTCTTGTACTATTTAAAACTCCAAATGCAGCATTTTGATGGGCTGCTTGGAATTTGCAAGCCATTGGGAGGCAATGGTCCTTATGTTTTTGCATTTTACCATATTCTCATTACATAAAATATGTTTTTTTTTTTTTAATGGCCAGACTACTTAAAATGGACTATTTAGTCATTTGGGTTATTGTGATAAATGCATAGTTATATCTAGAGCTGACGGCATAACGCAAAAAATATTAGAATAGGATTGAGTATTTTTTAAATGAAATTTTTTTGGGTGAATTCGATACAACTCAAAATTAAATTAAATAATATTAGTGTTTATACGAAAGTAACTTGATACGATCCAAATTGACTCGAATATTTTGAAGAAACATTATATTAATAGAATTTATTAAGGATAAATTATAAAAATGTTGAAAAATAATATCAACAATAGTTAAACTTTTTATAAATTATATATAATTTTATCTTTATATAATTATAATCACTTAAATTTTTTTTTTTTTATTTAAGTATTTTATTTTATTTAATAAAAATTTGATTTGATTAGTTAGATTATAAATGTATTTTAAAAGTATTGCTCATATTATAATTATATGTTATATATTTATAATAAGAATTTGAAATCTTTATAGGGTGCATATGCGAGTGTGCGTAATTCAATTTAAACCATAAAACCAAATCAAACCGCTTAAAAATTATAGTTTGGGTTGCGATTTGAACAATTTTCAAATCGAACAAAACTGTAATCCGTATTTCTTATATATATATATACACATACACACACACACATATAAAAGCATATTTTAAAAAGGGAAATTAAATTAAATGCTTTACTCTACCCCCATCTAAGCAAAAATACCCCATTTTCCATCTCCTAAGCAAAAACGGCCTAGAATTTTTGAAAGTATCAAAACTATCCTTCACTATTTTTATATAAACTCTCACTCTCATACATTTCTCATATCATTCAAACTCTTACTTCTACTTTCTAAATTAGATTTGAAAGAAATCAACGTGAGAAAAAAATATTTATGCAAATCTCAATCCAAAACTTAATTTTATTTGTTAAATCAAGTTTATCTATTATATATAAGGGACATTTGGATATTTGATAATATATTAAGGGGTTAAATAAAATATTAAAAAAATATGGGAACATTTTGATATTAAACAATGTATGAAGGTTTTAAATGAAATATTAAAAAAATATAGAGATATTTTGTACAAGACAACACATGAGGGTGTTAAAGAAATGTAAATAAATATGAGGGGTTAAATGAATTATTAGAAAAGTATGGGGACATTTTGTATTAAACAATATAAGAAAGTTTTAAATGAAATATTAGGAATATGTAGAGACATTTTAATATAAAACAACATATGAGGGTGTTAAATGAAATATTAGATAAATATAAAGATTTAAATGAAATGTTGGAAAATATAAGGGGCATTTTGATATTAAACCATGTATGAAGATTGTAAATGAAATGTTAGAAAAATATAAGGGTACTTTGATACAAGACAATATATGAGGGTGTTGAATAAAATGTTAGATAAATATAGGGGTTAAATGAAATGTTAAAAAATATAGGAGTATTTTGATATTAAACAATGTAAGAAAGTTTTTAATGAAATGTTAGGAATATATAGAGACATTTTGATAAAGTATGGGGACATTTTGTATTAAACAATATAAGAAAGTTTTAAATGAAATATTAGGAATATGTAGAGACATTTTAATATAAAACAACATATGAGGGTGTTAAATGAAATATTAGATAAATATAAAGATTTAAATGAAATGTTGGAAAATATAAGGGGCATTTTGATATTAAACCATGTATGAAGATTGTAAATGAAATGTTAGAAAAATATAAGGGTACTTTGATACAAGACAATATATGAGGGTGTTGAATAAAATGTTAGATAAATATAGGGGTTAAATGAAATGTTAAAAAATATGGGAGTATTTTGATATTAAACAATGTAAGAAAGTTTTTAATGAAATGTTAGGAATATATAGAGACATTTTGATAAAATATCGGGACATTTTATATTAAACAATATAAGAAAGTTTTAAATGAAATATTAGGAATATGTAGAGACATTTTAATATAAAACAACATATGAGGGTGTTAAATGAAATATTAGATAAATATAAAGATTTAAATGAAATGTTGGAAAATATAAGGGGCATTTTGATATTAAACCATGTGTGAAGATTGTAAATGAAATGTTAGAAAAATATAAAGGTACTTTGATACAAGACAATATATGAGGGTGTTGAATAAAATGTTAGATAAATATAGGGGTTAAATGAAATGTTAAAAAATATGAGAGTATTTTGATATTAAAAAATGTAAGAAAGTTTTTAATGAAATGTTAGGAATATATAGAGATATTTTGATAAAATATCGGAACATTTTGATACAAGACAATACTTAAATGAAACGCTAGATAAATATAGAGAGTATTTTGAAATTAGACAAAAGATAATGGTGTTAAATAAAATACGTAGACAAAGAGAAGATATTTCAATATTATAAGAATATCAAGTTCGTATATGTTATGAAAATATTGGTTGCATTTTGATAATTATAATATATTAGGGAGTAAAAAAGTATTAGAAAAATATAGGGGTTATTTGGATATTAACCAATTTATGAAATAAACATTTTAGTTTCACATAATACATAGGGGTGTTTAATGAATTGTTCCCATTGATCCATTTAAGTGGCTACCTGGTTTTCCTCCTTAATCTTAAATATCATCAAGTGGTGCAAAATCAATCCAAAAGGAGAATACTATAAAACTTGGTGATATTTTCTGATAAAAACACTTGAAAAATGTTATAGACCAATTTGCCTTGGAGAAAGGATTTCAATACAAAGTGCGATTTCAATACAAAGTGTTTCAATCAAACACAAGGAGATAGAAAATTTAGTGTTATGATGAGAAATGTAAATGGTTTATATCAAGAAAAATAGTAAAATCCAGTCAAGTCTTTCAAACCTAAAAATGAATCTTACACACACATGTTCAGTAGATCAGATAAAGTCACATCACAGACAAGTTGGGGCCTGAGCTTTAAGTCAATTAATGAAGTCAAAGTTTGTGTTAATTGATCATATTTATTGGCGTAAAAAGATCGTTATCGATATCACCAACAGATATAAAATTGACATTTCATATTCACATGCTCGAGGGGCAAGAAATTGGGCATTACATTTATTGAGGAGCTTACTAGAAGAGTCACTTATGCTCTTTCCTGATTATTGTTATAATTTAGAGCATGCTAATTCAAGAATTGTGACAGCTATAGAAACAGACTATAAGCATCGCTTCAATATTTTTTCATGGTGTTAGATTGTTCCATCCATGCATTTAAATAATATCTTTTACTTGTTATTTGTACTAACAATGCTTTCCTTAAATGTTAATATTTAGGACATTTATTTCTTATGATGGTCCTTGATAGTAATAATTAGATCTACCTAATTGCTTTCGGCTTCGATAAAAAGGAAGATTATAAAACGTGGTGTTGGTTTTTGACAAAGTTTAAATATTGCATCAATGAAATATCAGAGTTGGCAATAATCTCATATCGATATTATGTTATATACTTTGCAATGGTTGAAGTCTTTACAGATATACACCATGGGTGTTGTTGTCATCACCTTCTCTATAACATATTATCAAAGTACAAGCATAACTCACAAGTAACGTGTTTATACATTTATAAAATTTTTATACTAGTGAAAAATTTATAAATTTTGATAACAAAGTGCTCATATTATTTTTAAACTCACAAGTTGTGTGTTTATATTGGAAAGCTGCAAAGTCATATACAGTGACAAGTTTTGAGGCTATAATGAGATCTATTGATGAGGTGCATCTTCCAGTCAAGGCTTAATTATGTAAGGTGGGTTTGCACCAATGGAGCAGGGCATATTTTCCAGAGCATAGGTATAACATAATGACAACTAACATTATAAAGTCATTTAATGCCCTCATCAGACAAGCATAGAGTTTGCCCATCACAATGTTGGCTGAGTTCATTCAGGGCACATTGCAATATTGGTTTTACGAGAGAAGAACTCATGCAAGTATGTATAGAGTTAATACTACTTATCTAACTGATAATGAATTTTTACCCTTCTGCTTGTTGATGTTTTTTCAAATTATAGATGAATGCCCTTACTATGTTACACCACAGACAGAGAAAAAGTTTGGCCACCATGTGTTGAAGGCTATGCGCTTAGAGGTTCATCCAGTTACAAATGTTCGATATCAGGTTATAAGTAGTGGTAGATACATAGGCATTTCGAACTTTAATGAAATGGTTTATAAATGTAAGAAGTTTCAACTTTTATATATTTCATGCAAGCATGTCATTACCGTTGCAAAACATATGAGACTCACAAATGTGTATTCATGGGTTCATCATTTCTTCACCAACGATTACTACCATGCAATGTATGCGGAACCTGTCAATCCATTCGTGAACTAATCATAATGGTTACCTACCACTAAAGAAAAAGTAATCTTGCCCCCCCTCCCCGGTTCTCAATTGTCGTCGATCGGGTTATCCTTTAAATAGAAAACGACGTCTTTCACAAGGTGAGATCGTTACGCCCAAGGTTTGCAATTGGTGTAATCAACTAGGGTATGTTTAAACACAATGCAAAAACCCAGCACCGGTTCCAAGCTCTGTCATATCATACTCATTCAGAAGAGATAAAGGAAAGAGATCTTCACAACCTTCTATTTAATTTGATTAATATATGATTTATGTATTTGTTAAAATAAATGTAATCGATTCAGTTTGATTAAAGTTTCATTTAAGTATTTGTTCACATGTGATGTAATCTAATTAGTGTAAATAATGTTTTACTTATGCAATTATTGAAATGAATATTATTTATGTAATCCATGAACATTATATTAGTTTGGCCAAAGGACTATTTCCCACCCAAGGTATGCTGATTTCCCAAAGTTTCTCCCATTAATTATAAAAATCTCATTTACCCACCCATGGTTAGTTAAAATTAACGGAACTCTAACTTCTGAAAAATTTATCTCATTTTTTCCCCTAAAAGTTAAAAAACTAACACTTCCTTCCCCAAGCCAAGTTTGAAAAAATCGCATTTCCCCTCTAGGGTTTAGTTTCAAAATCAGGTTACCTTCTCCAGTGCCATCATCAGTCTCTTTCTCTCAATGGTTCCCCTTCCTCCGACGACCTACCTCACCTCTACCTCAACCCCTCTGGCGTCTAGAAACATCGTCTGGGAAGAGAAATTGTCTTCCCAGATGATAAAGACGAGATATCTTGTCTTTGTCATCTAGGAAGACATCGTCTGGGTTATCTCGTCTTCATCATCTGGGAAGACGAGACGATGTTTCTGGATGTCAAAGGGGTTAGGGTGGAGGTAAGGCAAGTCATCGGAGGAAGAGGAACCATTGGGAGGGAGAGATGGTCGACGATGGTAGTAGAAAAGGTGATCAGATTTTAAAACTAAATTGACGATTTGGTCTTCATCGTCTGGGAAGACAATCGTCTTCCCAAACGATGTTTTTAGATGTCAGAAGGGTTGGATGGAGGTGAGGCAAGTCGTCGGAGGAAGGGGAACCATCAGGAGGGAAGATGACCAATGATCTAGAGAAGGTAATTGGATTTTAAAACTAAACCCTAAAGGGGAAATATGATTTTTTTCAAACTTGGTTTAGGGAAGAAAAGTTAGTTTTTTAAATTTGGAGGGGAAAATGAAATCATATTTAAGTTTTTTTTTAATATTAAATATAAAAATGATGATTTTGATATTAAAATTAACAGATTTAAACAGTCATAAGTGGGTAAATAGGATTTTTAAAGTTAACGAGAAAAATTTTGGGAAATCAGCATACCTTGGATGGGAAATAGTCCTTTGGCCTATTAGTATTATTTATGTTCCAAACATGTGTTCATAAAATTTGAGTTCAAATTCATACTTTTTTAGGTAAGTTGCAATAAAACTAAAAATAAAAGAAAAAACATAAAATCAAACGCATAACCAATAAACCATCGCAAATATATATATATATATATAACAACTCAAAAATCATATGAATAACCAATGATAAATACAAATGTACATCCGTGATCTATTCGATGCAGAAAAAATATAACTGTGAGGTCAAACGTCGATGCATTGAGGTGGACGACTCGTAAAGAAAATATAGGCTTTGTGAAAATGCTAGACACTCTATAAAGCACAACATTAAAGCACAACATAAAAGCACCGTAGTCACCAAAACCCTCACCCTAATAGGGGATTCGCTCTGCTCAACGCAATACCAAATGATCCTCTCGTGGTGTATGCCCAACAGTGGTCCAAAGACTCATCCCTACCAAAATGCTAAGATAAATGTAGTATAGGGTCACATTCGTCGTGTCGGCCTATCAATGTTATCTATGTAAGTTGTCTAAGAGTCATATATAGTGATCAATCAATCACAAAAATCGAGGACTCTAGTGATCAATCACGTGTTTATATAAGTAAATTATAATAGAAACACGCATATACAATACCATATCGATCTCCCTTCATGATTTGTAAAACAAACCAAGGGTGTAATCCACCTTCACCATCTTCATGAATAACTTGGGCCACTCCTACTCATCTGGCAACATGGTACTTCAACCCTCATATGTCATCATAATATGCCCTACGAAAATGGTGAGCCGTTGTCCAACTCTATGAGACGATAGCGTTCTAATCAAGCTAGTGCCAAAAAAGAATATACATGTTGAAATGGATATAAAATATGGATTGTGTTATATTTTGACAAATATATAAAGGCCAAACAACTATTTCCCACCCAAACTATGTTGAATTTTCAAAGTTCCTCCCATTAACTATACAAATATCGTTTACCCACCCATGAGTAGTTAAAATTAACGGTAGTAAGAGTAAAATTATTATTTTATATTTAATATTAAAAATAAACTTAAATATGATTTCATTTCCCCCCTTAAATTTAAAAAACTAACTTTTCTCCCTTAAGCCAAGTTTGAAAAGATCACATTTCCCCCCTAGGGTTTAATTTCCAAACCCCTTCACTTTCTCCGGCGCCATCGTCCGTCGTCTCTCCTTCCCAACGGTTTCTCTTCCACCGACGGCCCCCCTCAACTCCACCCCAATCCATCTAACGCCGAGAGACGACGTCTGAGAAGAGAAATCATCTTCCCAAATGACAAAGATGAGATCGATCGATCTCGTCTTTATCGTCTGGGAAGACGATTTCTCTTCCCAGACGTCGTCTCTCGACATCAGATAGGTTAGGGGTAGAGTTGAAGAGGATCGTCGATAGAAGAGAAACTATCGAGAAAGAGAGATAGCCAGCGATGGCGCTAGAGAAAGTGAATAGGTTTTGAAACTAAACCCTATGGGGGAAATGAGATCTTTTCAAACTTAACTTAGGAAAAAAATGTTAGTTTTTAAACTTTTAGGGGAGAAAATGAGATTAAATTTTTAGGGGTTAGGATTCTGTTAAATTTAACAGGTCATGGGTGGGTAAACGATATTTTCATAGTTAATGGGGAGAACTTTGAGAATTCAGTATAGTTTGGGTGGGAAATAGTCCTTTGGCCATATATAAAATATTTAACCAAAGTCAATAGATATAAACCACTTACATTGTCAGTTAACCACTCACGCAGCTCAACAACTGTGTCAAAAAATAGCTTTAGACTACACTCTTATGTAATAAACATCATGGTCGTCGAATACTATAGCTCAGGTGTACCACGTGAGAAAAGATTTCTCATGCTCTACAGCAAAGGATGGAATGGTCCAAATCAATTGTTTTGCCCTCGATTTGATTAGATTTATATAAGGAGTGCTAACAAGTGGACCCTACCATGAGCAATTCACACCAACTGAAAAATTACATAAAGTTGTTAATTCATTAATTCATCTTGATTAACAAATACAATGAAATCAATTAATGTTACCTTCTTGACGTACGAAGAATGAGGCTCAATAGGGAAATCCTCCATTATTGTCAAATCAACCATTTATACCTCTAAGATGGAGTGGAGAAGTAATTTAAAATTATCAATGATCAATATATCTGAAAATATACAATTTATAATTTGTATACCTCATGCTACTTTTCTTGTGAAATAACATCAAGTAACATGTCCCTCTATGAACTAATATCAATAACCTCTTTGCTCACGCTGAGGATCTCAATAATTAACCACAATTGTTCATCCTGAAAAGAAGGAAAAAATAATTTAAATATATATAATAATAATTAGTTGCATTCAACTGACTGAATAACAATAATCTACGCAATCTTCATGATCAAGGAAGATGTACATGGAGAACTCTCAATTGATACCTCCTCATAGCCAATACCCTATATGAATATTAATAACAAATTATTTAAAGACATTTAATATAAAAGATGCTAACAACAATTAATTATAAACCTCAGGTAAGGGAGGTGATGGAATCAAAGGGCCAACTGATACACCCTCATGGTAAGTACCTTGTACAAATATTAATAACAAATTGTTCAATCATGTTTCATATAAAATATACTAATAACAATTAATTACAAACCTCATGTGAGGGAGGTGATGGAATCAAAGGGCCAATAAGTGAGGGTCTTCTAACACAATTACAAGTATCCTATATGAAGTTAATATACATGTTAGACAAATAGGTAAATACACTTTACAAAACGAATAAATAAGATGTGGCTTTGTCACCTGATTGATTATATCCGGTCGTGTACGCATCACGATGCCTTCCAAACAACTTATATGATCGTTTAATCAAGACATCTGAGAAGACATCTACTCTCGCAAGACAAATATCTAGTCTCATAAAGAAGAAATATCACTTAATATCATATTGCTCTAACGAGCCAATGTAAGTGGGGTGTTCGATAGCAGGGTCTTGAACACCATGAAGATTTGTGGTCTTGGTGGCTACGGTCTCAATAATAGGACATGTAGTATGCTCAGTAACGGGGGCTTGAATATTGCCAAGTGTCTCAGGACTAAGGGCTTGAATGTCAACAAGTGGTATCACTGGAGAAGCTTCATCTCCTATTGAGAAGAGCATCGAGGAGGGTAATGATAACTGAGGATCCAACATACCCGTGTAGGCGACAATGTCAACATATTGTCGTGTAGCCTTCTTAATTAGTGACGATTAGAACGGGAAAGTAACATCATCCTACTCATTCAGACATATAATTAAACATATTTTATTAATCAATAAATCAATCAATAAATCAATCAACTAATCAATTAACAATTGCATACCTTATCACCTATAAATATAATTCTCATATGGCTCCAATTAGGAACATCTCTCGTATGCCACTTGAACATCTATAGAGACGCACTGACAACAACCAAGTCTACCCAATTATACAAGGTGTCGATCGTCTCATGTATCCAATACTGCAATGTAAACATTAATGTTTAAATTCAATTAATATTTTTTTCTTCGTGAATCAATATATATAATTAACAAATATACACTTACTTGAAATGCAAGCGAGAACCCATGGATGTCATATATAAGCATGTTGGCATCTAGCCAAAACAGATCCTATTACTTGTCTAGGATATCAACTTGAACGTGGTTTTTCACGTTGAAACACCCTACAAGTAGGAATTAAACCCATCCAAGTGATCGATCAACTGGAAATACTCTATAAATATCTTATTTCATCTATCATTCCCTAGTAACACCATATGAAAACAATACAATAGGGTCATTTTGATAGTGTCAATAGTGTTATCTCCCCATGGCCTAGTCAGGAAAACTCGCTCCAAATTATGATACTACACTTTTTGATATCCCTGAAACTAGGTCTCCCAAATCCTATCTTTGGATCCTTATGGAATATATGATAAAAGCACAATTATCTCATGTCAACACCATTAATTCTAAACTAAAACTCATCTCTGTCTAATCCCCGAAATAGTTGTCATAACATGAATGAAGGCACCAACACTCTACTAAACCTCGTATCTAGTAATAAGAGCAGATGTCCAAAGCAAGTCCTCTCAAACAATCGCAACTTGTATGTGTCAATGTAGATTTAATCTTGGATATTGTGATTCATTGTACATGAAAGGTAACCTCTACTCAAAAATGTCATGACTCGTCCAAGATTCTTAATTCGTTATCTTCAAGTTTTCTTTTATGAGAAATATCCTATAAAAAAAACATTATCATGTCAACGTTGATAAGAATTTCATAAAAAATAGACATAAAATCATAAACAAAAAAATGAACCTGAAATTTAAAACTATATGTCAGAAAACCTAAAATGAAAAGAAAACAAAAAACCATCCTAACATTTGGAAACTACATGTCAAAAAATCATATAATGACAAACATAAAAAATAGACCTAAAATTCGAAAATTACTCATCGAAAACCCTTGGAATTAAAAAAATCAAAAAATAGATATGAAATTTGAAAACTACACATTGAAAAGACTTAAAATAAAAAAATAAAAAAGGACCTAAAATTCAAAAACTACATGATGAAAAATCCTAAAATCAAAAAATCAAAAAACAGGCCTAAAATTCAAAAATTATATGTCAAAAAACCCTAAAATGACAAACATCATAAAATAGACTGAAAATTCAAAAACTACAAATCCAGTTACTCTAGAATCACAAAAACAGAAAAAATGATCTAGAATTCAAAAATACATGTTGAAAAACCCAAGTATGACAAATACCAAAAAACTGACTTAAAATTTGAAAAGTACACATTGAAAAAAACCTAAAATAACAAAAATCAAAAAACAAACCTGGAATTCGAAAAGCACACATTGATAAACCCTAAATTGGCAAAAACAGAAAAACTAACCTAAAATTTAAAAACAACACGTCCAAAAATAATAAAATAACAAACATTGAAAAACGAAACTAAAATTCAAAAACTACATGTTAAAAAACCCTAAAATAACAAACATCAAAAGACAGATATGAAATTCAAAAACTACTTGCCCAATTATCATAGAATCAGAAAAGATAAAAATCGCTCTGAAATTTAAAAACTACATGTTAAAAAATCTGAAATTTAAAAACTATACATCAAAAAACTCTAAAATAAGAAAAATAAAAAAATAGACCTAAAATTCAAAAAGTACAAGTTGAAAACCCTAAAAGGACAAAAATCGAAAAACTGATCTAAAATTTGAAAACAACACATCTAAAAATCATAGAATGATAAACATTGAAAAACGAACCTAAAATTTAAAAACTATGTATTGAAAAACTCTGCAATGATAAACATAAAAAATGGATTGAAAATTCAAAAACTACAAGTCCAATTCCCTTAGAATCATAAAAACTGAAAAATTGATCTAAAATTTGAAAACTATACGTCGAAAACCCTAGGAATCAGAGAAATCGAAAAATGGACCTAAAATTTGAAATTTATACGTCGAAAAACCCTAGAATATGAAAAAAGAGAAGTATAATTCGAAAACTACATGTAAAAAAACCATAGATTTAAACAAACTATCAATTTGCCCCCTTAACATTTTCTCAGCCTCCCACATGCCCTACATATTTAGAAATATCAATTTGCTTTCTTATCAGTTTCTCTCTCGCTTGGTTTGGAAAATTTCCAAACTGTTTTTTTATTTAGTTTGGAAAAATTCTCAAACAATCCTAGTTGTATATAATTGTATCTTTGTATAATTATAATTACTCATATTATTTTTTTTTGAAATATTTTATTTTATTATTAAGTAGTAAGAATTATTGATGTGTTTTAAAAGTCTTAGTATATAAATATTTATATCATTTGTCAATCAGACAAAATATTATATTGTGTATTTTATTAATAGTAAATTTGGATAATTTGGAGAAAAAATTGAAACGATAAAAACATTTTAAAGACGAAAAACAATAGATAATTTCAGGTCAATTTGATTTGAATCAAGTCAACTCAGATATTAAAGGATTGGATTTTGGTTAAAAAAATTTTATATGATTTTAATTCGGATGGGGTTAGAGTTGAAAGTCTTTGACACGAAACACCAACCGACACAATAAGACATGATCTGATGATATGAACTGTTAAGTTTAGTTATATCCGTATATCCATTAAATTAGAGTTGGACGATAGAACCCCCATATATCTAGTTAATTTCCACTCATTTCTCCCAATTTTGAAAAAGTCATACACAACTTGATGTCATTCTTCTTCATTCTTGTCATTGTTCTTGAAAACTTGAAGTGATTTTTACTCTGAAAAATGGGAAAAAATGATAGTTGCGATTATTTTTTCTCTTCATTATGAAAATTTCATGATAAATGTTTATGTTAATTGAGATTATGTGTTTGGGTGTCGGTTTAAGGTTTTTCAATGAAGTTTCAATTTTAGGGGTTAAGGTTGGATTTGATGTATTTGATTGTTGTGTGTAGTAATTGATATGTTAATTTGATTGGTAATGTTATGTTGTCAAAAGTTTTTCCTAAAGTAAACTCTCAAATATAACTATACATAATGATAATAGTTAGCGATTAGTGAAAAACAACTAAGCAATACATTAACTTACAAGCCCAGGATAAGGTCTGAAAAATGAATATCTACCTTTTATAATTCTCAAAGTAAGATACTAGAACCAATAACCGGAACTCTCACAAGTGCATTATAAGGTCATTTTCATTATTTAATGTTATTTGCTAAGTTAATGTGATGATTATGTTGAAATTATGTTGAGTATAACAAAAAAGCAAGAGGAGGAGAATGGTAGTTCAACTTGGACCAATGCATGTTCCAAAAGCTTGAATATCGTTTGGGGGGATGAATGATCGTCCATTAATTTGGGATTAATTGTCCCAATGGAACACCCATTCCCTAGTGATAAATATACTTCCGACAGAAACAAGCACACGTCTCAAATGGGAGATAACCTTGACAAGTGAGGGATAAGTGTCTTGATAAAAGGTCCATTCTTATGGTTATTTTTTTAGAATTCTATATCATAGAGCCTTATTTTTTAAATCATGGTTGCCATATTTTATAAATTTCAATTCGCATAATAAAAATTTCAAAGGTTGATTCCATCCATATTGTTTCAATTCAAAGGGTTCAAAGCATCAAAGTTAGAGGAGACTCGTTGCCATCTTTGAAAGACAAGTAGATCTTCTTCAAAGATTGGCAAAATTAATGTGAAGTTCATTATGATCATGGTGGCATGAAATTTGATGTATGAGACTTAAATCTGATTTTAAGGATGTTATGTAAGCATGGTGTGAATATATAATATTTTTACTTTATATAAATGTGATGAATGAAGTGGATTTTGCCTCTCATAAGACCCAAATGGATATTATGCATGTCAAGACTTAGAAAAGGGGGATAAAATAAGCACTAGGTAGATTAAGTATGAAATCAAAACTAAAACCACATAATATGCCTGATAGATTTGGAGTTCAAAAATTTTAGATATGTCCATTCCAAATACAAGAACGGTCGTTCGATATGAATTCTCCAAATAAGAATAAATTAGCAAGAATGGTCAATCCAAAAACATGAACACCTATTTTACAAGTCATTTATGGAGAATAAACATGAGTTAAAAGGCGAACAATCATTTCATTGGTATAAACACATATTCTATAATGAAAAGGTGAATGGTCAATCCAAGTTTACGAATATCCATTCTAACAAGTCGTTCCATAGGATTTATGGAACATCATGACTACAAGATATGATATGATGCCTGCCTAAATGTATATGATGTAAAGGCACAAGATATGAACATGTATGACGTGTAATCTATGACAAAACTATATGTAAGTTAGTTATGTGATCTATGGCATGAAATATGAACAAGTATAACATATGCTATGTGATCTAAGGCATGAAATATGAATAAATTAATCATATCTGCTGTGATCTAACAACATCTTTACTAACTCCCAGGTAATTGTCTTCCAAGTGACAAAGGACTTCCAAACGCAAGAAGTAACATGATTACAGGATCCTGTAATTATCAAAGCACTCAACAATACATGTATATTAGCAAAAGTGATGAGAATAAAACACAACAATAACTCGACAATATACTAATCTACTGTAAAGAAGATTGTCATCATTTTTGCATATTGATATGTCTCTCCAAGAAATATGCAAAAATGGCTTTGCTTGGACTTAGTAAGGGCTGTCATCGTTGTACATATTATATCTTTGTTCTAATTGTTCCCATTCCCTGTTTGACATGGTGATCTATACCTGGTTTAGGCATTATTGTCAAATTCCAAGATTTTCCAAATATAAACTCAAACAAAAATGATGAGACTAAAACACAACAATATATGTATATACAAAATAACATAACGACTTGGCTCATCAATATGCAAAAAGAATCAAATACTAGTTGTACATAACTAATTCTCCTAAACTAAATAATCAATTCTCTTTGTGATCTTTAATAGGTCGTGCTTCAAAGCCCCCACCTGCTCTCTTCACAAGTGAATAAGGCATATAGGTCCCAAGAATTCTGTCCCATGTTACAAAGAATGGTTGAGCAAAGTTGTATTTGCTACCATAAAGCTGATGATGCACATCATGATATGCAGTATTATTTTTGAAGAAGAAGTGGAAGAGGTTTCCAGGAAGCCATAATCCACAGTGGTCATCCACTGTTTTAATTGTAGCAAAGGAGAAGAAAACGATGGAGACTCGAGGAGACATACCAGAGAGGAGAAAAGATAAAGCTCCTCCAATTGTGTCATTAAGAAGGCCCTCAATTGGGTGATTATAGAGAGCACCATATGCATAGGGGACAACAAGTCGGTGATGTAGAGAATGGATATGTCGATACAAAAATTGGTTGTGGTGCATGTATCTGTGCATAAAATATTGCCAAGTATCCATAACCAACATTGCCGTTACAAATTGTCTAGCCAAAGCAGATAGAGAAGACTGTTGACTAGCAGAATCCTTGGCATCACTTCCTGTTAACTGTGCAGAACAAAATTCCACCACAGATTAGTGAAATCATCTAGTTTCTGCATAAATATTACAAGGCAAACTATAACAAAAATAACATCTATGCAAACCAAAAATATTAACAAATTATAGGCTGAACATACAACAATATCAAAGGTAAAACCACATCAGAAGAAAGATAATAAAGGTTAGCAACAAAACAGTGAGAATAATAAGACACAGCTGACAGCAATCCATGATACCGAACCAAAAACAGTCATGAAGTGACCTGAGTAATATCAACCAATTAGATAATTAGGAATCAATAAAATTCATCATATCTTAGAGAGAACACCTCCGAAAGTGAAAAGTGAGGTCATGAACACAAAAATTAAGGACAGAATTCTGCAAATGTCAACTCATATATTTGCGGCAGTCTATAACCAACATGATTTCCATAATTGTTCCACCCATAACTTGGGGAATTGTCCAATGGAAAACTCTATTATGCCATAAAAAAATTCAGTATATATCTTAAGATGGCATTACAAATATTAAATAAGTTGATTAAAGCATTTATGGCATATACACGAGCAATGGACACCTTCCAAATATTGAACAATATGTGTGGAGCATAGAATTTCATGACTGTTTAAGTCAAAAGAAATACTAGCACTAATCTGCACATGTTAAATCTACAATTTACTTGAAGTACGGTACACAATTCAACACAATAATTCGCCACCAACCGAACATGTTGTTCATATCATCAGGCGCTGATGTTCCAACATCGGAGCATTCCTTCAAAAATCTTCAAGAAACTATCACACGGTTGCTCATTACCAAGCTATTTATCCTTTTAGCCAGAAAGGGAAAAAAACACGGGACCAAGCGCGGTACCGAGGAAGCTGGACATAATATTGCAAGACAAAATAATTACAGATACTTTTCCATATATTCACTCACTTAAAACTTCGTCAACACTTGAAAACGAAAAATCCAGGCTTAAGAAATAAAGAAAAAATAAAATAAAATCAGATAAACACAAAAACACAACAAAGTCTTATGATTAATCATCATATACTTTAAAAGTCAACTCAAAACAACTTATTGAATCACAAAACATAATCAACAAACATCATAAAAAAAGAACAAATTTGATCTGTAAATAATTAAAAAATTCACAAAAAAAAGACTAACCGAAAACAAGAGAATAGCAACAATAGCCTGAATAAATTGCTGAAGGAGAACGCCTTTGATAACATCTAATTTGGATACCAAATTCTTTTGATTTTCATCCTGTCGAGGATGCAACCTATAATTTTGAAGCTTATCAAACGAGCCAACCACGATATACAATCCTGAATATACCCAATAAACTATAATCGGAACAAAGGTGCCTAAAAGTTCATCTGACACCCCAAACTCCATTCTTCCTTCACAAATTCTCAACAATAGGACAAAGCCCAATGTGGCCTCGTGTTGTACGAACAAGATAGAGAAAGAAACACACACACACACATATATATATATATATATATATATATATATATATATAAAATTTTGTTTTGATTAAGAGATTTTGTTTCAATTAATTTTAATAATTGTTAATGGGAAATTACGAGTTAGATTTCGAAAATAGCGGTCGTAATCAAAGAAGAGAGGGGTATTGTGTGGGGAGAAATATCTCTGAGGAAATTGTTACATGTGTGCGAGCACATGATAGATAGATTTTTTTTAATAGAGTGTTGACGTGGCAGATTCTAGATTAATTAGTTGCTTTCTGGTCGTACTTTGTGTTCTATGTGCTGATGGTGGGTCAAATACGAGACCGTGTAACGTGAAGTTGAATGGTGACAGACAAAGAGTAGAATATTAAAGCGTAAATTATTAAATTATATAAATAAAAAAATAATACATAACTGAAATGTTCTAAATCAAATCAAATGTAAAAAAAAAAAAAAAAAAAGATAAATAATTGAAAGAGAAATGAAATGATAGAGAAAAAACTGTAAAAATATCAAGATTGAATTAAAAGTCTAACTCAAACCAAACATTATTTTATTATAGATTTTCTTTTAAATTAAACTTATCATCTAAAAATTTTAATAAAATGATTCTACTGTCCATATATTTATTTTAAGATCTTTTTTTCCTCGAATAAATTTCTAGAAATATGACAAATCAAATCATGAGCAACCACTGCCATGCCGTACGTCACCCAAAGAACAAGTGAGCAGGAGCAACCCTCTGCACTATTCTCCGGAAAAAAAAAATTAACGTTAACAAAAACATTTGTCAGTCTATTTTCTTTAGTATAAATACGTAAGGTAAACTGCAATTTTACAGTCATATTTGACAGGGAATAATTGCACTTTATGTTCTTTTCCTTTCTTCCCATTCGAGCTTCCATCATGAACAAAAAAGAGGATGCCAGTCTCTTACATTGCCTCTAATTCCTGACGCTCAGCAACTTTCTTCTGAAAGTTGAAGCTAGTTTGCGTGGTTCGTTTGCAGGGTGCTAAAAATTGCAGTACAGTATATTAGTTACCGGTTCTCTCAAACTATGTAACATCACATCATTGTCATGTCAAAATAGAAAAATAAAAAACTAAAAGAAAATGCCGACCAACCTTTTGCCTGGTTTTTGTTTGATCACAAGACACACGATTTCCACTCCTCATAAGCACTTTGTCCTTTCTGTTTTGTCGTTTGTAACTTGAAACCTGCAGACGATTCGTGTCTAGACACGTTAATTAGGTCGGACACAAAAAAAAAAATTTAAATACGATAAAACTCGGTTCGATACTATAGAGTATCGGGTCGGACCTAGGGCTTTAATATTAAGCCCATAGGCTGGCCCGGCTCGGCCTAGTACTGTTTATAAAATTTTTTTTTTTCCTAGGCGACATAAGCAAAAAGCAGCAACTTCTGCTGCCTTGCGGTAGAAGCAGATCCAGGCAGAAGCCTCTGCATAATTTTTTTTTTTAAATAAATCTATTTTATTTTCACTTTTATTTATGAATTTTTTAATCACTCAATTTCAATTATTTCATTATATTTTCAATCTCATTAACTCTCTTTCGAAAAATATCTAAATTCGTAAATAATAATTCTTTATATTTACAATTTCATTTTTATTTTAATTTTATAATTACAAAATATTATAAAATATCTAAATTCACAAATAATAATTATTTATTTTTGAAGAATTCAGAGATTTAAATATGGAAGATTAGTAGATAAATATTATATAGTAGATATATTTTATTTATGTTTTGTAATTTATACCGTATGTAAATTAATTTATTTGTACTATATTATCAATTTATAATATTTTTCATCATATAACTACAGTATTCCTCCACCACAAGTGAAAGATTATAAATAAAATATTCGGGATACTGTTATTGATTTTAATAATTGAAAAAAATTTATGTTAAAAAATTTTGATTAAAAAAATTTTTAAAATTTGATTAAATGGGTCGGGCTGGCCCGATTAAAGCCTAACCCAACCCGCCCGATTAAGCCCGTTATTATATGGGTCAGGCCTTGGGCCTTTATATTTTAATAGGTCGCCCGACCCAAAGGCCCATTATTGTTTGGGTCTTAGGCCCAACACAGTCCATTAGCCTAATGGGTCGAGCCCGACCCAGCCCAGCCCGGCCCGGCCCATTGACATGTCTATTCGTGTCAATAACATTTCTGAAAAACCAATCACAAACTACTTTGATAAAATAGTGGTTGATAAGATATTAATGTCTGCTCATAACTTGGAGCAAGTAGTTGATAATCTGCACACAACCATATCCTATTGTGAGGTACTAGTCCTAATTCATCAGGCTGGAACTCGCTAACAAACAATTTGATCCATTTAAAAAGGATGATTGCACCACTTTTGATTCCCAAGCTATGTTATTTGGTGCAACTTTTGCATCATGATAACAGTTCTTCAGTATCATACACAATGCAACTTATATTATGCTCCAGGTCAGCCAAACAGACTGGCAAATCAGAAGAAAGCTAGTAAACAACTTGGAATATTTATTAATTATCCTCATGTTCAGAAGATACAAGACTTTTTACTCTTCTGAAATGACATATTTTGCTTTGCTATAGTAACATCAAAAGCAAAACAACTGTCAAATGTCTGAGGCGACTCAAATGGCATTTATCCCCACAAAAGACTTGGCTAAACAATTCTTTTACCAATATGAAAAAGGAATTAGAAAACAGCAACAGACACAACTACCTCTGCACCATCATAAGATAGATTTCCTTCATCTTCAATCTTCCTTTTTCCAGGTAAGCAATCTAGAAATTCTGCATAAATAAGGCAAAATTAGACAAGAAACAAATGCCAAAACTAATTTTTATTGGAAATCATATCATATCCCTGGAAATCATACTTCAGATCATATCCTAGATTATTAGCTATCACATCCCTAGAGATCATGTTTACATTGATGAGCAGATTATTTTCTTCCATTCAAAGCACAATACTTTTGTACATATCTTATGTTAGCAAAGATATATTAGAATTTACAATATATAAGTCATTGCATGTAAAAGATTGAATATACAAGAAATAGAAAAACAATAATCTTTCATTTACATTTTTCCGAGCTTCTCTGGTTCGTTGTAATGAGCCAACTCTGCTCTTTCTGATTTTGGCATAGTATCAGAGCAAAGTCCTGAATTGCTCTCCTTTTCTCTGTCGAGCAAGCAAGCTTCCTTCTTCTCTGTCCAGTTCCAATACTAGGGAGCCTCACTTACATCCCATTAACCTGCACAAAAGAAAATCCATATTAGATGGAGCCAATCAAAACAACACCCGTCGATCCTACATCACCAGAATCCACCGTTGAAACATCAATGGTGAACCAAGGTTCCAAACCAATCGCTAGTTCACAACAGATGTCAGCTTTTCGCCTGATTCCCACAAACAAAAATAAGCCAGAGCCCGGAGACGCTCTCTATGCTTCACCATCAGACAGACCAGAACTTGTTCTAATAAAACAAACTTTAACTGGAGCCGAGAATTATGCACAATGGGCTAGGGATTTCAGAAGAGCGCTTATTGCAAAGGACAAAATTGGGTTCGTAGACGACACTGTACCCATGTCGTTTGAACCCGACCTTGCCTGATTTTGGGTAAGATGTAATACCCTTGTCTGAGCTTGGATTAGTAACTATTTGACTGAGGAAATCGCAACAGGTCTACCATCTACAAAAGACGTCAGCGAGTTATGGGGATTCATCAAAGATATGTATGGAGCTTTAGATCTTGTGAAGATCTATAGCGTTCGACAAACTCTTGTCGAGATCCAACAAGAGAATCAAAGTGTTATAACTTACTTCAATAAACTCTCCGCTGCATGGAACGAGTTAGGTGTCGTCGAAGAGACAATTGTTGCACCACCAGAAGTTCTCAGACAGATCCAACGCACAAAGGAATGGGAAAGGCTGACTCGTTTCCTGATGGGGTTGAACGAAGGGTTCGTCGCTTTCAGAACTCACATTCTCACTTTTGTAGAGGCGTCATCACTACGACGAGCATACCACCTCGCTGTCCAAGATGAAAGCTAGAGAAACGTTGGGCATGATGAAGAAAAGGGAGCTGTTGCTCTCAAAGCTTACCAAAGGAAATAGATGGCTGGAGAAGAAAGAAACGATTTAGGGCTACCACAACAAGGTTTTAATTTATATGACGAAATCAACGGACAAGATGAAACCAAGCGATCTAACGGCACATATTCACCCACGGCATAAAATCAGTTTGGCTCTCAGACTCTCAACAATTTTCGTCAAGCACTAAACAGTTTCAATAGTAATAATCAGACCCCCAAACAAAAAGGAAAATTATATTGTGATTATTGCAAACGTCGTAATCACTCCAAGGATACTTGTTGGAAGTTGCATGGTCGTCCTAGATCCAACAAAACAAAGGTAGAGGGCCCACAACAAATCAAGCTGCTTCAACCAGTTTAGGATCTACAACAGGACTCTCATCTGAACAATATGATCAATTGATTCAACTTCTAAATCAGATACCAAAAGGCAATGGCATCCCTACTTCTTATGAGGTACGATTTCGTGCTTAAATACTTTTATTTTCCTAGATGTTTGAATAATAGATTTAGGGGCTAGTGACCATATAATATGTTCCCCAGAACTTTATACCAACACAAAATATCTATCTCGTTCGACACCTATTAAAATTACCTAATGGGACCACAACTCAAGCCACACAAATAGGAGATGTCCAACTAGATAAACTCAAACTAAAAAATGCCCTTTGCATACCCACATTCCGTTTCAATCTCATCTCAGTATCCAAAATATGCGCAAACAACAAATGTGTAGTAACTTTTTTGCCCACTATATACGCATTTCAAGACCATTCGATTGGCAATCTAATGGGCTTGGGTAAAGAACAACATGGGTTATACTACTGGACATCGAATCCTAAGACACTTCCTTTATTAAATAAAAATTGTATTACTCTTCCTTATTGTAATACAAATCAAATTAATAAAGTGTCAATCATTTCCCATCAAAGATTAGGGCATTCGAGTACTATCCCATATCCAAAGTGTCCCATTTGTCCCCTTGCTAAACAAACTCGCAATACCTTTCCCACAAGTACCTCTATAACCACAAAATCATTCCAATTGATACATTTAGACATTTGGGGACTTTATAGTACACATAATTATGATGGATCCAAATATTTTCTTACTATAATAGATGACTTCTCACGTGCCACATGGTTGTACCTCATGAATTCAAAAGCCCAAACACATTCTTTTTTCTAGAAATTTGTGTCTACGATCCAAACTCAATTTCACACCAAAATCCAGCGAATCCGAACAGACAATGCAAAAGATTTCTTTAACCGTATCACCACTATCTACCTTGACTCTCAAGAAATTCTACATGAAAGTTCTTGCCCTTACATATCACAGTAGAATGGGATTATAGAACGAAAACATAGACATCTATTGGAAGTAGCCTGTGCCCTCAAATACCAATCCAAAATTCCACTTAAATTCTGGGGAGATTGTATGGTCACGGCAACCTATCTGATCAACAGAATGCCAACCAAGGTTTTGGGTAGCAAAACACCTTATGAACTTCTTTTTGGCAAGAAACCAGACATCAGGAACTTAAGAGTATTTGGGTGTCTCTGCTACTCGACCAAACTTCAGCAAGTAGACAAATTTGACACCTGAGCAACTCACTGTGTATTCATGGGATATCCTCAATTACAAAAGGGATATCGTCTGTATGATATGGCTGCAGATAAATTCTTCATCAGTAGATATGTCACATTTCATGAAGATGTTTTTCCTTTTACTGATGAGATTAAAAACACCTATAACACACACTGAATTCCTTAAACAAGAGTATCACGTGATCCCAACATCTTGCAACACTGGCAATATATCGACATTTGACTCTACACAAGATGCTGACTTACCTTCATCTATTCTAGATCCAATTTCATCATCCATGGATGTTCCAGTTGACTCAAATGATCCTACACATGTTCCTTTGAGACGATCATCACGAACCAAAAAACCTCTCATTTGGAGCATTGACTATGTTTGTGTTGTTTTATTTGAACCGTATGCTATTTCTCAATATATTAATTATGACAGGTTATCTCCAGGGCATAGAGCCTGCATCAGTCACATCTCTGAACATCGTGAACCTAATTCATATTCAGAAGTAGTTCAAATACCTTATTGGTGTCAGGCGATGGTAGAAGAACTGAAAGCTCTATACCTCAACAAAACATAGGACTTAGTACCACGACCGTCTCATAAGAAACCCATAGGATGCAAATGGGTCTTCAAGATAAAACATCGGGCTGATAGTTCCATTGAACGTTATAAAGCTCGATTGGTTACAAAAGAATTCACTCAACAGGAAGGACTTGATTACTAAGAGACCTTCTCACCTGTTATCAAACATGTTACAGTTCACACACTCTTTGTTATTACAGCTTCTCATGATTGGTCTCTTCATCATATGGATGTTCACAATATTTTTCTTCATGGGGACTTAGATAAAGAAATCTATATAGAAGCTCCACCAAGAGTTCACAGACAAGGGGAGAACCTTGTATGTCAACTGTGAAAGTCTTTGTATGGCTTGAAACAAGCATCTCGATAATGGAACACCAAAATTACAGAGGCATTAATCAAGCTAGGTTTCAAACAATCAAAACACGATTATGCCTTGTTCACAAGAAAACAAGGAAATTCATTCATATGTCTCGTGGTTTATGTAGATGATATCCTCATAACTGGGAATGACGCAATCGCCATAAAAGAGCTGAAAACTCATCTCCATGAATTATTCAAGATAAAAGATTTAGGATCTCCAAAATACTTTTTGGGAATTAAAATTGCTCAATCTATAGATGGAATCGTCCTCAGCCAAAGGAAATATTTCTTAAAATTAATAGCAAACACTGGATTATCTACTTGCAAACCAAGTATAATCCTAGTAGAGCAAAATGTCAAACTTACCAGTCAAGAGTATGATCATAATAGTGAAATAGCAGAAGACCCGCCACTACAGGATCATCTCGAATATCAACGACTAGTGGGACGACTAATCTATCTCACAATGATCAGACCAGACATAAGTTACGTAGTTCAGATCCTTAGTCAATTTATGCATGCACCAAAGCAGTCTCACATGGATGCAATCTTAAAGGTGATTAAATACTTAAAATGATATCCGGGTCTAGGGTTATTATTCCCTCAAAATAAAGACTTAAAAGTAACAGTTTACTGTGACTCAAACTAAGGTACATGTCCCATGATAAGGAAATCACTAACAGGCTTTTGTGTAAAACTTGGGGATTCACTTATCTCATGGAAAACGAAGAAGCAATCTACAACTTCTCTCTCTTCAACTGAAGCAGAATACTAAGCAATGGCAAAAACTACTTGTAAAATAATATGGATCCGTGGTCTGTTAGAAGATCTAGGGGTGACAATCTCAGAGCCAATTGGACTCTACTATGAGAATAAGGCGGCAAAAGATATCTCTATCAATCTAGTGTTTCATGAAAGAACTAAGCATATAGACATCGACTATCACTTTTTGAGAGACAAGATACATGAAGGATTAATAAAACCTTACCACATTCGAACCACAGAACAATTGGTTGACATATTCACCAAACCTTTGGGATCAAGACAACATTTTTACCTCTTACACAAACTTGGAGTTTACGACATCTACAAACCACAAGCTTGAGAGAGAGTATTAGAAATCATATCATATCCCTAGAAATCATCCCTAGAAATCATACCCCAGATCATATCCCAGATTATTACCTATCACATCCTTAGAGATCATATTTACATTGATGAGCAGATTATTTTCTTCCATTCAAAGCACAATACTTTTGTACAAATCTTATGTTACCGAAGATAGATTAGAATTTACAGTATATAAATCATTGCATGTAAAAGATTGAATATACAAGAAATAGAAAAACAATAATCTTTCATTTACATTTTTTCGAGCTTCTCTGATTCATTGTAATGAGTCAACTCTACTATCTCTGATTTTGGCAATTTTCTTAAAAAAAAAGCAATGCCAAAAGTAGTGATTAGAACTAACTGAGTTCCAGTTACACAGAAAAACTGGTGCAAATATTAGAAAAATTATAAACCCATATACATGGTACATAAATAAAGATTCCAATGGAAAGACAAAATAGAAATGTTACCTCGATTCCCTTTCATTTCTCTAGGATCTTTCTTTTCATTTGTGACTCCAAAAATATCATGACATAAGTCCTTCATTATGGTATCAACCTATATAAACAATTCCACATAATTACAAGATGATACCAACATAACCCTTTACAAAGAAAAATGATCCATTAGGGAGAATTTCCTTACACTATTAAATTCATCTTCAGATGTGCCACAAGCCTCAATCAACTTAAGTTTGTCTACCTTCAGCTGTTAGTTTGGACATTCAAACACTAAACAAGTTAAAATGCATAACTAAACAAAATACAATTTCTCAAACCATACATCACAGTATTTATTATTGGTCTTGGTTACCTTTTGTTTTCTCGTACATAAGTAAAATGCGACAGCATAAATACAAGGTGAGTGAAGTCTACAGATTCCCGCCTGGATGCTAGCAACGAAGTAAGAAATTGTTCCTTGTACCTGACATCAACACCATTTATTGAATCCCCAATCAATAATTTCAACAACAGCACTGCATATTCCAAAGGTAGGCCTAGTCATATCCTTGACTTTAGGGATTCCCTTCTAAGGGGCATTTCTACAAACAAGTGGCAAATATCATCAATAAGCACAACCAGTCTATGGCAAACAAAATATACATATTCTATCAAGTCGATAACAATAGCTAAATAAAAAAGGAACTTACAGCGACAGGCCCTTTTGGACAAATGGAATGAGCCTAACACGCCCAAACTGAATCCCCAATTCTTTTATATCCAACTTATTCCTACACCAAGCCATAACATATTCTTATCAATAACACAATCCACATCAAATTAAAATAAAAAACGTAAACCAAATCACCCACTTGAAACCAATGTTGTTTTGTAGCAGATTAAAGGATCAGTATAAGCCTTCTCCGACAGTCCACTCATCTTAATAGTTGTCTGTTGATCAAATATTATGTTGAACTTGAATTCATACAGCCTTAATTCATTTCACAACAAAACAACATATTATAGGTCGTCTGGATCAATTAATGTTTGCACTTGTGGCGGCGATTTCCAGACGCATTATAGCCTTACAAATCTTCCCCTAAAAAATATAACAAAACTCATTTAAGCAAAATTTCAACCTCCAATTGGAATTTTGATGAATTAATCAAAATTTCATAGTGCTTACGACTCCGATAATTGAGGAATCTAACAGTGCATCACAAAGTCAACGAAACTCAGCGGTTTTCCGAATCAATTGCTTAGATTTAGAGAGGTAGATCCATTTTGTGTAACTGATATAGGGTTAAGTTGCTTTGGAATTAAAGAAATAAATAAAAGTGATAGAGTTGGCGGGATTCATTTTGAACTATGGCGCGCACAGAATGAGTCTAAAAATTTCATTTTAATTTATTTATTCGGTTAAAATCTTGCGAAAAATAAAAAATTAAATTAAAATACATTATTTGGGATAGATTACTATTCATTTTAACAAATTGCAAAAAGTAACAAGATGACATATTTTAGTGGGAAATTATATTAAATACCTATTATATTTTTTTATTAAGTGAAAATGTTTATTTTACCTATTCTTAGGTAAAAATACCTATTTTTCTTATTTCTAAACAAAAATACCTTAGATTTGTTTAAATTATCAAAATTACTTTTCACCACATTTATATACACTCTCACACTCTCACTCTTATTATATACACTTCTTATACCACTCAAACACTTACTCTCACTTTCATTTTTACTTAATATCAATTATTATAGGTTCGTTCAGAAGAAAGAAGTTCGTATTTCTGAATTCAAGCCAAAAAAGTCAAATCGTGAAAAAAATGTATTTATACTAATCTTAACTCAAAACTTAATTTTATTTATTAAATTTAGTTTGTATGTCATGTAAAAGGGGTATTTGAATATTAGATAATAATTTATGGGTTAAATAAATGGTAGAAAATTATTGGGGCATTTTGATAGTATACAATATATAAAAGATTTAAATAACAGATTAAGAATAGATAGATATATTTTGATATAAGATAATATACAAGGGTGTTAAATGAAATGTTAGATAATTATAAGGGGTTAAATAAAATGTTAAAAAATATGAGGAATATTTTGATATTAAACATTGTAAGAATGTTTTAGATGAATTGTTAGGAATAAATAGATACATTTTGATGTAATACAATATACAAAGATGTTAAATGAAATATTAGATAATTATAGGAGATAAAATAATATGTTAGAAAAATATGGTATTTTGATATTATATAATATATGAAGGATTTAAATAACATGTTAAGAATAGATAGATGCACTTTGATATAAGACATCATACAAGGGTGTTAAATGATTAGATAATTATAGGGGGTAAAAAAAATATTAGAAAAATACGGGGGTATTTTGATAATATATAATATTTGAAGAATTTAAATAATATGTTAAGAAAATATGATGCATTTTGATACAAGTCAACATACAAGGATGTTAAATAAAAAATTAGATAAGTATGGGGGGCTAAAAAAAGTTACAAAAATATGGGGCTATATTGATATTACACAATATATGAAGAATTTAAATAACATGTCAAGAGTATATAGATGTATTTTGATACAAAACAATATACAAAAGTATATGAAATGTTTGATAATTATAGGGCGAAAATGAAATGTTAAAAAAATATGGGAGTATTTTGATATTAAACATTGTACGACGGTTTTAAATGATATATTAACAATAGATAGATGCATTTTATACAAAACAACATACAAAGCTGTAAAATTAAAGGTTAGATAATTATGGGGATCAATGAAATGTTTGAAAGATATGGGAGATATTTTGATATGAAACATTGTAAGAACATTCTAAATAAAATGTTAAGAATAGATAGATATATTTTGATAAAAGATAACATACAATAGTGTTAAATAAAATGTTAGATAATTATAGGTGGTTAAATGAAATATTAGAAAAATAATAGAGGTATTTTGATATTAATCAGTGTAAGATTGTTTTAAATTGTTATAGTGGACTTTTTATTATAAATGATTAATTTTTTCTAAAAATTTGTCATTGTAGGAGTGATAATTAAAATGATTGGTTATGCATCGGTTCGTTACCAAAGAAAATGGATTCAAGGTGATGACAACACAATAAAATAAGTTAGAGGATCTAAACTATTGATTAAAATTCTCTCTGGTACAACATTTGAGGGATTTATTCAGCTTTTGAAGGAGTCTTGTAGTCTTGTAGTTTTGATCCAATGATATCCTAAAATGATGACATATCGATCAGAAATTTCGTTATTATATTGTACAATGTGCTTAAAAAGGCACAAAAATAAAAAACCGAATGTCAAATTCGAAAACTATATATAAAAAAAATCCTAAAACAAGAAAACAAATATAAAATTAGAAAACTATATGTCAAAAAACCCTTGATATGAAAAATATCAATTTACCCCTTAAAAAAATTTATACTGTGAACAGATCCAATATTTTTCCCTTGTCCCCTCAAGAATTTTCTAATCTTTTAGAGCCCCTATAGTTTTAAAAAAGTCAATTTCCCCCCAATCCATGGTTTTCACAACATTAGTCCACAATTTCATGTAAAATATCAATAAGACCCCTAGTAGACTACCCCCTATTTTCCCGGTCCCTAGAATTTTGAAAAAGTTAACTTTCCCCCAACCCACAATTGATCTCTCCTGTACGTGGGAGAATTCATTTGGTTTGTGGGATCCATAGTTCCCACGGACTGAGCGTCGGTGATTCTAACCCATTTTTCAACCAAAAAATCGTCGTTTCTACCTCCAATTTCAACACAAATAAAATCTATATATCCTATAACACAAAACCTCTCAAGAAATTCAACGAAAGCAACCAAAAATCAAAACATTTTATACATTGTTTAAAATCGAAACCCTAAAATTTCAAACCTCAAAATTTCTCTCAATTTTCAATAATCTTAACGATAAATTGATTCAAACAAGAGTAAGGAAGATGTACTAACCTTCTTTGTCATTTTCGGTCATTAGAAAACACGAAAATCTCTTCACCCATAGATCGCCCATGTGATGGCCATGGGAAAAACAAAATTCTTTGAATTTGCACAATGAAACCGTGGGAAAATAACAGAGAAAATATGTAAAATTCTTGGTTTATATATAAGGGCGATTTAGTCATTTCACAAAAAGGCATTTTTGCTTAATCTTAATTATTTTAAATAATTTCACTTAGACCCCCTTAATTTAAGACATTTAATATAATTTCCCTATTTTAATAGGCCCACAATCAACCAAATGCAATAAAATATATATAATAATATTATTTATAATTGATTAATTTTAAATTAAAAATAAAATAATATTCAATTATACAATAACATATTTATTTATGTATAAAATTATATAAATTATTTATACATATAATTTTATTAATATTAATAAATAGTATAAATTTAAATATTAATAATAAAATCTTATTATTATATCATAATAGTAATATTATATAAATGCTTTTCAGGATAAAGTAATAAAGTGCCTCTAACACCCACACAATGTCTCTTCGTGACAGTCCAATGATCACTTGATTACGGTGTTAACAAGACAACCACATCCATTTAAATTATTAATACCAAAAAATAATAATATGCATGCCAATGCTGCTCACTACAATAGCACAAACCAAAATTCCCAGTAAAAATACTTGGGAAACTGCAGACATTTCAGGAACACTGTTTTAGTACAAAACAACCTATAAATAATGATCCAGAGTCGCACAACCATACGTTGGTCCTTGAGACTCACAATTAATTCTACTTTGATGTCTCCGTTGATGGTTCTTCTGTTGCACCGCCATGGACTAGCTGGAGAATGGTGAAGACATAAACACTTGTAATTAAATGAATAAAACAATATATACATACAACAGAAGCATAATTTTTCTCATACCAAGGAGCCAACTAGTTCATATGCTTCCATAACTTTTGGATCTTCCTCATTCTCATACCCAACTTGTAATATTCTTGGTCCATTTACAGACCAAAACGCTCTCCGACCTGCATCCTGAAAAAAACAAAATGAGACTTGTCATCAATATAAGCTCTCTGCAAGAAGGTCAATACAACAGCAATCACACAGGAAGAATTATATTTCTCCCCACACTCAAAAACAGAGAGTCCTCTTGAGAACACAGTTTCAGTTGCCCACATAAGCAAGCACTACATCTAGAGTACTTACTATTAAGTTTTATTTGTCTGATTTATTTACATAAAGAAAGTGGGAAATAATGAAACAACTGAAGAACCAAAGACTGGTGCAAAGAATTATCTTACAGAACAAAAGTTTGAAGATATCCGCATAATTATCTGTCATATCATTAATTACCCTAACTCACTTTGGAGAAAGAAAAAAAAGAGGTAAATGCACCGCTTGATATTAAAAAATTTAACCAAACAACTAGAAAACATAAACCTAAGCCCAGAAAATATTGAGGTAAAAACTATGAAATAGCATGTTTGGTATGAAGGTCCAACATTTCTTTCGCAACACTTAACGACATGATCTAAGTAACAGATTTAAATGATTTAAACAACCAATCTGATTATAATTGATTATCCTGTCACAATGAAGAATGAGAAAACAAAGGGAATGAATGCACCTCTTGATATCAAATAGTAACAGCTATAAAACAAAAGCTAACCCATAAATTCTGAAGTTCAAACCAATGATATAGCATGTTTGGAGTAAAGTCCGTACATATCTTTGGCTACTTTTAGCTATATGATCTAAGGAAAAGATTCACATTAAAAAGGTGGAAAAAGAAGAAAAAAATATAACAAAAGAAGTCATTGTATGACCTGCAATGTAAGTAGGTAAATAGACTCCAGTGCTTGAACACGAATTTCAGGATCATCAACTGGTTCACGCTCAATCCTGAGAGCACTTCCAAGCTCAAGTGGCATTTTTGATATGTCCTGTTCGCTAAATATCTGACAGAAGCAATCAAAATCTCCTAAGTTGTTGTGTCACAAATAACTAAGAAACAAGGTTGAAACAACAAACCAATTAAGAACATATGAATCCAATGATAAAATTTTCAGATCAATTCAAAGAATGATAAGTATCTTCTAAGATCACTAATGTATCTGTTGACTCGCAACTGCCTTCTCTCTAAACTGATAATTGGAATAATACTCCAGACAGCTTAATATGTAAACAGAAAATAACCAAACATCTGGTTAGATTCTGTGAAGCAAATATTTCCCACAGAAAAAAATTGAAGTACTTCATAATTTCAACCGCAAAATCAAGAAAATGCTAAAGAAGTTACTTTGTTGCCAGCAACTGGAAGTAGTAGAGCTGGCCAAAGAAATTCAGAAATCAGAAGCAGATTCTGCAATTGATGCTCAGCTTCAAAACAACAATTCCGAATGGTTCCGGAAACCTGCAAGCAAAGGACCATCACCAACAAGCCAAGCCAGATCAGCAAAGGGCTAATCACAATTAATTTGGTTGAATTATCTTCTGCTCTACTAATCAAGCTTAACTAGAGTAACCCTTATAGTAGATGGTTAGTTGAGCTAGGAATCTTCAACAAGAAATGGTAGTCTGTCAATCCCGCAACCACTAAAAGTTTACATATCTCTTTTCCTTTTTCATTATTTTTATTAGCCCTTTCTTCAATTAAATTTCTCATCATGAACAACTCTCACAAATGAATGGTACAAAACTCAGGTTAAGTATGGCTAACAAATTGAAAAGCTTCTAAGAACCATTGTTAAAAATAAAATGCTAGAGGACGAAAAGTCAGAGACTGCCTTGATAAGGACCAATAGCTATCAAATTTCACAGCAGCTAATGAGATTATAGGCCTAACATGAATATTTATTATCTAAAGAAGATTTGCTTTGTTCATCAGATTTCATATATTGGCCAAGCATCAGAACAAGAAATGGCCTAAAATACAGAACCTAGAGTTTAAAAGAGGAACTAGTAGAGATCTAAAATTTCTGAACTTCATTTGCTAGGTTTATTTTCTTCCATTATTAAGTTGTCCATCTAATTAAAAAAGATAAACCTAAGTGGAAATTTACTTCTTAAGAGTCCTTCAGAAGAAATTTAGTACTTTGCAGTCATCTCTCATTCATACCCCTTTCTTCCGCAATGAACTAGTTGAATCAAATTGTCTAATAATCTGCTTCAACAGTCCTCGTTTTTGGTCCAACAAAATCTTCCTTCCTGCCTCTTTCTTTGAAATATTAATCAGTATGGAACCAACATGTTCAAATTGATCATCTGGTTGATAAAAGAACAAATAAAATGTTAAGACCAAATTGTAGAGAAGTAAAAGATTAACAGATTTCTAAGTGCAGAGTAAAGACACCTGAAAAAAGAAAAAAAGAAATAGAAATTCTTACGAGAATAAAATTATAATATGTAAACTTCGGGGAATACCCTCAAAACAAAGTGGCTATCAACCGCTATATATTGGGAGTCCTTGCTAATGATGACTGATGACTATAATTCTATAAAAAATCTCAATTTTTTTCTGAGCATTTGTTAGACCCCTTGGTGACTAATGCTTTATAATTGTAGGTAAAAACAAATTTGGGCACACAAAAGCAAGGGAGGCAGGTGGCACCAAAACAAGTGTGGACCACATTGGAAAAGAAGACCATATGTCTAGTGAAAATCCAAGGGGTTAAGAAAGGAAAAGGGATTAAAAAAACAAGAAGGGGGAGGCTGGGAAAAGGAGGGGTGACAATATAGTTTTGGTTTTAGGTAGTCATTGGTTGGAAGGGAAGACTCTAGCTCCTCGAATTGCTGGAATTATCCTTTTGTAGACTGTTAAGGGTAGCAAGTAGTCTGACTGTAGCAATGCATGTCTAAATTGTTGCCTGCTCAGTAATATAAATAAAATCATAACTATATTCTTCATTCCCTTTTGTCTAGTGTGTTTGGTTGTGGCTGGATTGTTTTTATTGTTGTGTTTGGGTGAGAATTGGAGCGCCCGAGAATTGTGGGAGGTTACTAACAAAAGTGGTACCAGAGCAGTTTTCTAGGAGTGGGAAAAGCTCAAATGAATTTAGGAGTGGAGGACATAGAGAAGGAAATCACTGACATAATCAAGGACTTGGGTGAGCTTGCAAAGAGTGCTATATGGATTTCCTAAAATCTGAAACTAGTTTGGGAAAGATACAATCTTTTCCAAACTGTGTTGGGGGATTGTTGGACGCCTTAAATAAGAACATGGGTCAAGAAAAACTTTTGACAGATCAGGGGATCATCGACAGAGGACCTATCGAACCCATTAGAGGTCCAAAATGGTAGATTGGCAAAATCCAACGATGCCTCAAACCCGCCAAAAGTCCAAAATTGTAAATCATAGATGACAACTGGATTTACATGTAATTATTGTCGAAGATCCCAATAGGAGTTGTGTGGATGTACTAACTGATGCAATACATCAAATTATCTCAAAATCTGAAGTGAAAAGGTTACTTAAATCTACTGTGTTAGAACACCAATATCAATCTGGAGGGTTTACCATAAGTGGCGTAAGAGAGAGCAGGAGATCATCACAACAGGGGATCCACAACTGGAATTAGAGAATTGTCCACCAATGAGGAAAGAAACGTGGCTCAAAGAGGAGAAAGAGTTGGTTAGACACAGAAGATAAAGAGAGGAAAGGAGGAAAAAAAAGGTAGCAGAAAATTTCAGAAAAGTGGGAAGAATTAAGGAAGAGTTGCAGGCCTCTCGAATAGTCTTAAGTATTTTGCATTTTCAATTTATGTAATATGATCCATATGAACCCGTTCCAATTCCAAGAAGCAGAACCCAACTTGTATTGAATCAATATTGTGAAGTTACACAAAATCAATACAAAATTACATTTCCAGAAACAGTTTTTACTTCCTAAACTATTATATTGATTTGTTATTGGCTTGAGTTGTTGTGTTATTGCTCTGCTGGGACTGTTGTGTTGCTGCTTGAGTTTTGAGAAGATAAACTGCAAGTGAAGGTTGCTTGAGTTGCAAAAGAAGCTGAGCGGAGTCCTGCTGTCATAGAAGTAAACTAGGTACCTTTCAGATTTGGTATTAAAGCTGTTTCGATCATTAAAAAAGGGAAGAATCAATTGGGTACAAGATGAAATCGGAAAATGGATTATGGTCTGAAGATTCAAAGAAGAGGAGATTCGAACTAAGTGGTTGGAGGGGATGTGTCTAGGCTGTGAAAAGAAATTTGGACCAAATCACCATTGTATGTTCAAATCTTTAGCTATTTTGATCGAATGTGAGGACAGATCGGATGATGACGATATCTTAATCAAAAGTGGAATTTTAGTGAAGAATGATGTCAGCTTGGATAAGAGGGGCGAGGTGGAACCGAATTAAAAAATACGCATGGAAGTCATGAGCTCAAGGAGACTGGATTTGGAAAGTCTATGATGACAATGAAGAGAGAAATTGATTTTGTTTATACAGAAGATTCAGGCAACGAAATAATAAATTTAGACTATCTGAAGGGAGAAACAATGAATTTCTATGATAAGTCGACACAAACGGGCGACTCTAACCACAAATCGGAAAATACCAATGAAATCTCAAGTCTGATGAATATCCAGATTGGTGAGTCAACAAGTTTCGGTGTAAAATCTGCTGATTTCAGTGAATATCAACTGCCAAAAATAAATCAATCATTTCAAGAGACGGAAATGGTGATGAGTTTTGGGCAAAGTGTCCATTTAGGATCTGAGTCTCTGTTACAATCAAAGAAGACGAAGTTGGACTGGGTAAAAGAGGAAGAAAAAGGTTTGGATTGGGTCAGGTTTACCTATGATGGACGAGGAAGCCAACCAAAAAATTTAGCCCAATCCCCAAACCTTTTTAAACAAATTTCTAGGCCTCATCCATTACCCTTTTGAACACTACAACTCCAGCCCACTATCACAAACCCATATCCAACTACAACCTTTTCACAGTCCAACACTCAAACTCATCACAGCCCACAACCCATAACCGCCCAAAACCCAAATCGTAGCCACTCAAACCCAACATCCATTATCACTACAGTCCCAAACAGGAACCTAAACCACTACCACAACATGAACTTGGCCAACTCTAATAACTCCCCTCATTCTAGAACGGAAAATATGCAACAACCAACATGTGTCAACTCCAACCGTATACCGACTAGCTCTAACGCATCATCGACAAACCTGAGAAGAGACAAAAACATTCAAAGCCTGTTCCACAAAGAGTACTGCTGTAAATGGGAGGACAAATGAGTTGAATTAAGAAAAGATGTCTCACTGACCAGGAGAGAGACTTCGCTCAAAACTTCAATGAAGTCAGTGCTTGAAGGAGAAGATGCCTTCTGGATTGAATTAGTAATGGAGACAATTTTGAGAGAACAGATTCAAGTGCGTACGAAGGGAGATGTGAAGAGATTTGTGTCTAAGTGTGAAGTGTGTTAAAGGGTAAAGTATGAAGCCACATCATTGGCGGGCTATTGCAACCCCTTCAAATCTCATCGAAAGTTTGGAAGGACTTTTTAATGGATTTTATTTTGGGTTTGTCAAAGGCAACAATGGTTGATAATATACTCTTAGTAGTAGATAGATTGACCAAACACAGTCATTTTGTAGAACTCTAACACCCTTTCACAACAAGGGATGTAGCCGGAATCTTTATTAAGTAAATTGTTAGGCTTCATGGCCTTCCCCACACTATATTATCGGATTAGGACATGTTATTCATGAGTGATTTTAGGATTGAATTATTTAGATTAGCGGGGTACAACATTGAAGTTTAATTTGGCTTATCACTCACAAATTGACAAGAAAAATGAAATGGTGAACAAGAGTCTCAAGACTCATCTTAGATGCTTTTGCTTTGGGCAACATTGACAATGGTCAAAATGGTTCGCTTGGGCTGAGCATTGGTATAAAATGACATATCATGGATCTACAAGAGTGACATCGTTCAAGACAGTGTATGGGAGTAAGCTACCACCCCTTTTACAGTTGTTCAAGAAGGAATCTAAGATAGACAAAGTCATGATTTCCTACAATTCCATCTTAGCAATGGTGGTTCATGAGTTGAGTTTGCAGGTACAACCAATTAAACAAATTGGGGTGTTTTTATCTAATAGATTTACTTTTTCACTAGTTATAAAAGCTTGTAAATTGGTGGGTTGTTTTAATCTTGGCATGATTATTCAAAATCATGCCTTGCAAGTAGGTTTCCAAGGTATTATTCATGTTGTGAATGAAATGATTGGAATAAATAAGGGAAGGAGAAGAATTGATTATTATTATAAAATGTTAGACAAGATGCAAGTGAGGTCTCATGTCTCATGGAATTCAATAGTTTTGGGTTTTGCATTAAACTATGATTACGATGGTGCTATTGAGAAGTTTTGGAGAATGGAATTTGAGGGATTAGAGTCGAATTCGATTACATTTTATTTATTTCTAAATGCAAGCTTATGTAGTTTTTTGTTGGGTTTAGGGAGGCAATTACATGGATTCATGCTTAGATGGAGATTTGATAGAATCGTGTCAATGTGTGATGGACTTGTTGATTTTTTGGTAAGGGAAAAGATGTTGGTCTGGCAGAGATGTTTTTTCATGAAGTTAATGAAAAAAAACAATATTCCTGATGTTGTGATTGGCTTGAGTTGTTTTGTTATTGCTTTGCTGGGATTGTTGTGTTTTTGCTTGAGTTGTTGAGAAGATAAATTGCAAATGAAGGTTGCTTGAGTTGTAGAAGAAGTTGAGGAAAGTCCTGCTGTGAGGGAAGTAAATCAGGTACCTATCATACTAGGAGTCACAAATCAAAGGTATCAATTAAGCTTACTCTGAAAAGTTTTGAGATTGAGCAACTTGTGTCTCTTCAAAAAGAGGCAAAGAAACTATTGATTGTGTTTGGAAAAGGTGCACGAGCCGAGAGTGAATTCAAGAAGTTTGTCAAGACTATTAGGATTCCATTTATGCTGACACCCATGGATAAAGAGTTGTTTCATTCTGGAGAGCCGCCCAAGTGGTCCAAGGATGTGAAGTTCATTTTGATTGATGCCAATGAAGAGGAGATTAAATTAAGAAAATCATATCTGGGTTTGGTGGATACAACTATTTTGGTTCAAACAGAGTCGAGGACTAGGTTGAATACAAGTACTTGGGGAACAACAATGAAGGTTGACCGGCAAAATGCACCTCACCAAAGAAGTAACTATGAAGATTGATGGGAAAAGATTCGCTAAGCTGGATAATTAAGGCAGAGATGGTGTTGTCTGGCCCAAATAAGGTGGAGGGAACAAAGGACTAGGCCAAGACAATAGAGAAGAAAAATTGGGTCAAGAATAATGAATTAGGGGGTCGAAGCCTAGTCAAATTTCCAGCCCAAAGGTCAGTCAGTTTGGCCCAATTTGTTTTACACTCACCCCCCTCTAACTACAATCAAACATTTCAGAACCCAACCACTTACCACTCAAACCCAACCCATTTTAGACTTTTAAACAATAATCAGCCCATTCCAAACTAATTTCCAAGGCCAACTACCAACCCTTATTCCAACACATGCATTTATCACTCTAGCCCACACTATAATACCCACCTGAGCCCAAACCAATCTCCATTAAACTCAAACACCATCCATTCGCATTTGACTATAACCTACCCAACACTTTCAACCTAGCATCTTATTTCACCAAATCAAACCACACTACTATATTTGGATTATCGTCACAATTTTTTAACTAACAGTAGCAAAATGAGAAAAGTTTTTAGAAATTCAAATAACGCTGCTTACATGTGGCTTGGTAGATAAAATTGTTGTTTCAAATCAGTTGCCAAAGTGTACGTGAAAAACACCCCACACAATGAAAAAGAAATCGACAGTGGTTTTGAACAAGTGCGTGTCGACGCTAAAGAAATTTAAGTTAGTACAAGTTTTATGTTAGCATAAGCAACATCAAATTTTCAGAGGAGAAAATCGAGGAAGCAAAAGAAGCTCTAGGAATAGATCTTCATGATTATAATCCAACAACTGATGCTAGCAAAGTGATCTAGTTTAAAAAATGAATGAGGATTGCACCAACAACTTGAAGCCCTATGGTTAACGAAGCAAAGAACACAATGTGCAATTGGCATTCAAGATCTTGGTGGCCATGGATTACTTAGTATAGGAAAAGTAGCTAATACAAAAATGGATAAGAATACTAAAGAGAAGATATTCTTTAAAGATGTAGCTAGTTGTGATGAGGAAAAGCAAGGAATCATGGAGTTTCTTCACTTCCTCAAGAAACCAAAAAAGTTTTAAGAGTTGGAAGCAAAAATTCCAAAAGGAGGCACTATTGTTGGTCTTCATGGCACTATAAAGACTTTTTGAGAATGTAACTGCTAGTGACTTTAGTGTGCCTTTCCTCAATATGTTTAGGTCAACCTTTATAGGAATGATTGTTGGAACAGGTTAAGCCCGAGTATGAAGATTATTTCAAGAAGCAAGAGAATGTATCGGTAGCGATAATAAGCGTGAAAGCATTATCAAACTACTCCTTGTTGGGATAAACGGTGGCTCTCGTTGGGTAGGGCAATATTAGACCCCTTGGTGACTAATGGTTTACCATTGCAGTGAAAAACAAGTTTGGACGCATTAAAGGAAAGGAGGCAATGGCACCAAAACAAGTGTGGACCACTTTGGAATAGAAGACCTTATGGATGGAGAAGATTAAAGTGGTTAAGTGAGGAAAAGGGTAAATGGGGGAAAGGGGAGGTTGGGAAAATGAGGGAAGAAAATATTGTTTGGGTCTTGGGCAACCAATGGCTAGAAAGGAGGTCTCCATCTCCTTGAATTGTCGAAATTATCCTTTTATGGACTGTTGTGGGTAGTTGAGTAGTCTGATTGTAATTGTGAGTGACTAAATTTTTGTGTTGCTCGGTAATATAAACAAAATCATAACAATATTCTTGATTCCCTTCTTTCCAATGTGTTTGATTGTGATTAGATTGTTTACTATTGTGCTTGGGTGAGCATTACAAGGGAAAGCTAACAAAGTGCTAGAGAATTACATGAGGTTCCAAACAACATTTCGTAGAACTGGAAGGCTAAGACCACCATTCAAATTTAGTCCCATAAACACCTTAATATCTCTAATCAAACAACCATAAAATGTAGAAACAACTAAGATGTCATTCACCAAATGGGATACATGAAGGACTCAATTGAGCTATCAAAAACACTAATTTTTTAGTAAAAAATAACCTTTCTCTATTTTGAAGGTTACAAAACAGGATTAAATTCACTATAATAGGAATCAAACAACCATAAAATGTAGAAACAACTACGGTGTCATTCACCAAATGGGATACATGAAGGACTCAATTGAGCTATCAAAAACACTAATTTTTTAGTAAAAAATAACCATTCTCTATTTTGAAGGTTACAAAACAGGATTAAATTCCCTATAATAATAGGAAGGAAGCAAAACTTACCAGTAGTTTCAGTGGGAGATCTACAGAAAGATCTTACAAGCTGCATAAGATACAATCCTTGCAAACGCTCATCGTCAGTCTAATAAGCAGGCAGATTCACATTATCAATAATTAATGTTTAGCACATAAAACATAATTATGTTTCACTATCTTTAGGAATATAAGAGATTGTGATTACCTAAAAGATGAAACTCTTTTAAATTGGAAAAAAAAAATACAAAAGCATTACTGATAAGTTGACACTTGCATAAAATTAAGGAAATTACCTGAAGCAAGGAAGTAATGCCATCATCCAACTGTGTGAGATTAACTAAAAGCATAACCAGCAATCGTGTAATACTTAAGTCTGGTTTATATAAAAAATCCATGATTGTTTTAATCATACCCATTTGAACCATTTTTGCAGCTAATTGAGAATTCTGGGATAGATTTACAAGTGCTTCAGCCGCTGGTTCTGAAACTTCCTAAAACATTGACAAATAATGAGTAATCCATTGTTCTACCAAGGTACAATGATATCACAACACAATACTAGGCACCATATTCATGAAACCAGACTCCCAAAATTAAGTTTATCTAAATCTGCCATAATTTTGTTCATTGTTCAAGCAAATCTCTATATGCCAAAATTGCCCCAGGCCTAAAATTTTCTACATCCAGAAGATTATTATGCCAGCAATACTTGTTGTCCTTTTTCTCTTATTTTGTTTGGCAAGCTGCTGTTAGTTTTTCATTAGATCTTTAAAGCTTACCCATGAAATTTACCATCTATCCAAGTTCAAGAACAAACATTCTAAATTGATAATATCAGATGAGTTTTACTATATGAACAAAATCTCAATTAACAAGTGACATATTTGGATAGTCACAATAAATTTGGATATTTCATTTCCTGCTTCCAACCTTTTGCCACCAAAAGACTCTCATAGAATCCACCAAAATTTCAATTCTAAAACTTTAAATATAAATAACACTATCAATATCTTTGTGCCTTGTATTCTACCAAAATCAACAAAAATTAATACATACATACATATATGTGTGTGTGTGTATTCAAAAGTTTAGAACTTGTTGAAGTGAGTAAATAGATTTAGAAGCATCATCCTGTTAATAACTATTAAAATAGCATTAATTTTCACAAAGAGAATACCTTATTTTCACTCAACAGCCGAGACAAGGCTGGCAATGCTATCTTGGCATACTTGGAAAGGGATTGCAGGCCATCCTCAGAGCCGGTTAATCCCCGAACAATATCAACAGCTGCCTTCTTCAACTAATTTATTTGCATAAAACAACCGCATTCAGAACAAAACATTAAAAAAATAAATATTAACAAGCTAGTTTTCTAAAATATCAATAAGATAAGTTCTTTTTCTTTATACTATCAACATGAACAGACAAAGAGACTACAGCTCAATGCGTTTAACATATTAACCACTACAAAAGCAAAAATAAGGCAGAATTAATTCAATTAAAATGAGAAAATTATAAAATTAATATAAAAACGCAAAATTTTTAAAGTGAATCAAAGAACCTTATTTATCTACGGAGAATATTCACATAGCTCCCATTAATTAGGCACAGGAACGCAAATTCTACTATAGCAAATGAAAAAAAAAAAAACAATATTAATACATAATAAATATAACCACGTAAGTAACTAGTACAACATCGGTTCTAAAATTTTTTTCTCAACTACTTTCCTGCAGCTTCAAAGCATCCAAAGAGACTGTTGCAAGAGTGAAGGAAACTTACTGTAGAAGATGGAGAAGATAGAAAGTCCAGCAACTCTTCCATTTCGTTGGCCATTGTTGCGAGTGCTCCTTGGCTGCCTTGAGAAAATTTTACATATATTTATAGATCGTTAAACGACTGCGTCTTGGTTTTATTATAAATTCCTTTTTTTTTAATAAAATTACAAATTTGTTTTAAACACTAAATATGTTCATTTCCAATCAATAATTTTTACTAAAATTATAAAAATACCTTAAACTAATTTTAAATCTTAATAATAATTATATTATTTAATTATTTTTCTTTTTTTTTCTCAAACAAATTACTATTATTATTTTTTTTTTTATCTTCTTTCACCAGTTTTTACTAGTCTATTCTTATGTCACTAATATTTCATTTGTTGCACTCAATTCTTTCTCTCCTCTATCCTATTTGCAGGAAGCTACTCATCAACATCTCAGCACCAATGTCCACATCTTTCTCTCCGGCTTCCCTTTCTAAACAATTAAGTTCATTAAACTAACAAAATCACAATACTAATCAATTTCATTTGCCCTATTTGTTTCATTCGCAACCACATTTTTATTGTCCATTAAGGTTGGTTATTTAATTTTCCTAACCATCTTCTTGCAATTGGTCACAAATTGATCAACTTCTAGGAATTTCAGGCAAAATGAGAATGAGATCGAGTTTGATAACGAGGTTCTAGATATTGAAACCCTTTTAGGCGCTCCTTAAACGTCATATTTACTACTAAAATTGGGCTAGTCTCATTGCCCAACTTTCTCAATCTTTTCTTCTTAACAAAAGTCACATTAGTGTCACTTTCCAACTTTATCAACATCAACAAATCAATAGATTTAGAGGGCACATCTATGATTAAGAGAAATAGAATTAGTGAATTTTTTAGACAATTTGGAGATCCTTGAGAGGGGAGAGGATTTCAATAGTAATTTTGAAAGGTCGAATGACTATTAGTTTTACGTTGTTGTTTTTTAGGTTATATAAAATTATTTTTTACTTTTAGATGTAATAGTTTTTATTAATGGAAATAAATAACGGATGAACAAATAAATCTTTCAAATTTAAAAAAGGAGAATAGTCATTCAGCCTTTTGATAAACGAAGTAATGAGGGAGGAAGTGCTGAGATGGCTAGAATATGATATAATTTTTGTAATCCAATTAAACAAAATGAATGAAATAAGTAATTATAATACGTAAATGGAACAATCGTAATTGAAATAGAAAGAAAGGCTGGAGATATTTGGAGGGGCATTTATAATTTCCATTGGCTACAAAATTGTAATTTCCCATGGCTTCTGTAATAGCCAATGACAAGCTACCATTTGCCAACTAATAACAGGGACCAATAAAATTACGACACCTCGAAATACCTTACAAATTGTTTTGCAAGTTGGTGTGAAATGTATATATTTCCCCTTAAATTTCACTTTTAAGATGAAAGTCATTTGATTTCTCATGAGAAATCAAGTGGTACTAAAAATCTAAACGAATAAAATACAATTACTTAATAAAAATTAAATGACTTAAATTGTCTAGTGTAAAACCTCATCAATAAAACTTGGTCAAGCTTCAATTTGAAATCCTTCTTGTCGAAGAAAACTTGTTTCTTTGATAATCTTTAAATGGCCTTCACGATTATTATAGTTGCGGTTACATCTTGCAACCCATTTCATTGCATTGCATTTTGAGAGCATTTTTGGAGTCCATCCATAACATTAATGAGTTTATCATGCTCTTCTGCATCACTTTTCCAACTATACTTTTTTGTCTATAAGTTTCCACACATAAGGTTATAACCAAAGATGAAGTGATAATTGGTCTCCTAGCTATCACCTTCTTAGAGATAACCTAGCTTGTCTTCATTTCTTCCAAACTCATCTTTATCTTTGTAATTTGAGTTTCGTGTTTGGTTGATTCATCAAACATCTTTACATTGAAGGTTTTGATGAAGTCATTATTGGTATGACGATTTTCTAGGAAGGTTTTTGGGAACAACATTGATAATGAAATCTTTAATCCCTATTAACATGTCATCAAATTACTTTGTTAATAGACTAAATGACTAAATCTTCTTGTCATGGCGTGTCAGTTGCAACTCAAATTTGGCCAATTTGGAATCCATAGTACTTCAAGGCATTATAATATTTCGAACTACAAAGAGATTTCATCTTGCACTTGTGAGAATCTTCTTACCCATTGCTAGCATTACACAAGTTACAATCATTTCTTGTCATCACCTCTTTCCCTAAGATGATATATATGAACCAACACTCTAAATTGTTTAGTCTTAGTGCACAAACACAAGATTGAGCACTAAGCCTGTAAAGACCCATAACTCTTAAAGAACACAAAGATTAAAAAAAAAAGATAAAGAGACAACTCAGTTTTATTACTCTCAATGCTTAGAATGAATGAATATGCATCAATTAGACTTAGCTATTTATATAACTATACAAGTATAGTCAACAATCTAGATCTTTGCATATGTGTTTATATGGATGACTAGAATTTGACGTACAAAAGTAGAAATCCGAATAAAAGTCTGATTGTCCCTTTGAGTTTTAAGAAAACTATACCTTTCACTTTGGGTGAGAACATTCTAGAAAATTCTAGAAAAATTCTTTGGTGTTTTCTTTTATGTTCTTTAGCCAAAGTTAGATTAATAACTTTGGTCTTAGACTGACTCTAGCTTATTTTGACTGTGACAATGGAACAATAATATAATGGTGTTCTACAAAACAAAAATTGGTTACACTTTTCTAATCAATTTGAAATTAATGCTCTTCTTAAAGCCAATTGAGAATGTGTATGGCAAAATTTGTCATCCATCATAATAATAATTGAAGACAATGCATCATATACCTCAAAATTTGTCATCATAATATACCTCATATACTCTTACACTAATAATTGAAGACATTGCATCATATGTTACTCACTTTAGATTGGGATATGTCAATGGAGACATAACTAAGCTTATTTCACCTATCCTTTGATTCTTGAGGACTTGATCCATGTCTTTGTTTCTCCCTCTGTTTTAGAGAAACCTTTTTTCTATTAAACCAAAGGAATTGTTGTTGAAGTTCTTCCATTTGGTTGTGAATGAATTTATTGATATAGTGAATTTTTATATATAATTTAATATCTTGTTTACTTAAATAATGGTTTTGTTCTTGTTGAATTGTTTTTTTTTTTACTTAGTTTTATTGTGATTGTGTTAGGTGAATAAAGGAAACAAAATAATGTGCAAATTGGGAAATTTAGACGTGAAGAAAAATAAAATGAAGATTGAAGGATAAGGGTTATTGCCAATGAGTTGGAAGTCTAGTATAGTAGCGTTGGTGATGTGGAAAATTAGCACTTTAATGCTACATTTTAGCATTGTATGCGCATGAATAGGAAGAATTTTATTCTTTCACATAAACGTCATAATTATTTCCTATTTTAAGTTCAACTGTTGCCAAGTATAAATAGATGAATTTTAGGAATCTTGGGGATGGGTAGGCCAAGTTAAATTTAACATATATTTTGGAGAATGAGATCTAGACTTGGTGTGAAGAATTATTGAAGAGTTTTTCTCCTTTAATTTATGAACTTTTACATTTTTTTTATTTAGTTACTTTTAATTTTAGTATAAGCTAAACTTATTTTCTAAGGTTATTTTGATGTAGCTTGTTACCTTAAATATTACAAATTATTTCAATTAATTATTTTTATTCATATTAAAAGTTTAATGTTGATGTTAATACTTTTGAATGTTTAATCACTATCCAATTGATTTGTGATTGTAAAAAAATACTAAAAGGAAATTTTTTGCAATTAGATCTAGACATTAAACTCTATAAGAAAACAGTTTGAAGCGAAGTCATGTAACTTGACTTGTGTAATGTAACATCACTCTTTAGATACATATCCCTGATAGGAATATACTGAAAGAGACATGTACAATTAGACTATTTGAAGACTTTAATGCATTATCATAATTATAAAGCATGCAAAAAGATGATGTAATAAAAAATAACTGTTTTATTAATCAAACTTATAAAATAATAATTATTTGAAAATTTCTGTTATAAAATAACTATATAACTCTTAAGTAAATCAGTATATCCAAAAATAATGATGATAATAATAAAGATAAAGATACATGAGTGCCCATTTTTTCGCGCAATTGCTCACTGGACCACTAAATCCCCGTCTGTCCAATTACCTACCTTTACCTATAAAACATAAAAAGGAAATGTGTGAGTAAAACTTAGTTAATAGAGACCTTTCGACATCCATGGCTATTGAATTATCTGGCGATGAAACTTACGTTCCATTTGTGAGCTAATTATTGTCACACTATGACACATCGGTGCCCTGATATAGGTCATTTATGAAAACTATAGTGACCTAAGCTAGAATTAGCATATCTATTGTCATGGTGAAAGCTACTATGGTGTCTTGTGCACATGTCAAATGACCTATTAGGTTATCTAACTAGGACACCATGATCACATGAGAAAATCTCTGATAGCAACTTATTTTTTTATCACATAAGTTGATCGAAACTGTTGACTAAACATTTAGAGATGACTTCTAGCTCAGGTAGATATGTGGTGCATCATGTTGATCGCGTAAGAAATATCTAAAAGCCACATCCTTACTGTGCACACTTGAAATGAATTGGGTGACTATGTGCCTTAAAACCGAATGCATGATGCATCTTATGGATATCCAATTTTATTATTCTCACAAATATCGTCACTTACATACATAACTAGTGACTATCTAATTCTGTTATATTAGCCTTAAGGTTGCTAACTTTTGACTCAAATTCGATTTTATTTAAGTTTATGTCGGCATTCACATAATTAGACACCTCATTTATGTCTTTCTTGAATTTCTTATCTTTTATTAGCTTATTATTTTTCTCACATAACTTACCTTTTTTGCATATAACCTAAGGGCATAATCATCTTTATCTAAGTGTACACAGTCGTGTGCTACTCAACCCATGCCCGTGTACCTCTTAAACCATATACAAGGGCGTGTGACACTCAGTACACAGTCGTGTATAGGGTAGATGCACACGAAGAGTTGACTTGGGCACATTCCTGTGTACTTGGATCCAATCGTATGAGCCACGTGTCCTCTGGCATACATCGTCCACTTTTTGCAAAAGTCATACACGAGCGTTTGTCCCATATCACACGATCATGCATTTCTCCCTTCAGAACGAGCTTGGGATCTTTGGGCCTTTAAAATTTTTGAAATGAATCACGAGCATGTATATGGACATACATGATCGTGTGTTATGATCTGGAAATTGTATCCTAGGATCTTTACATTCTTTCAATCGTGATTCTGACAATACTTATACAATCAATGTACAAATAGTAGTTTATAAACATCTTCAACATATTTATTCCACTATTCTTTCAATTGTAATGCCTAAATACACATATTATACTAGATCTAAGAACATGGAACCTTCAAGCATGTTTTCATCCAAATAACATATCCATCATGTCATGCATTACTACAATGTTTCATAGCCAATAACCATCTCAAGGGTCACATATAGCATTCCTGAAATACCCTAAATGCAAGGGCAATGGTCATTAAATCAACACAACCCTAGATAAGATTCTATAATGAAGAGGTTTCATAATCTCAACCAAACATCAAACATCCTAGCCACACAAATCATAAGGCCACAGATTCATATTATAAATCATACAATAAATTCTCCTAAACATTACCACAACAATGAATCAAGCTTTAATAAACTAGAATTGAGCTTGGAACACCACTTACTTATCTTCTTATACTTATCGATGTTATTTCCTCGAAGTTGGTGACTTTCGGTGATCGATGGTGACTTCTTAGGTGACCATAGACTCATTTCTCACTCTCTCTCACTTTTTGAGCGATTGGAAAACAAAAGGAATGTGAGAAAATTAAGGTTGATCGTATTTTTATTTTATCCCTTGGACACGATACACAAGCATGATGTTTATTACTACTTGTGTACTTAACCAATTGCCTACTAAACTAGTTGCTTCCACTCCTTATGAGTTATGGTAAGGTAAAAAACCTGAGTTAATTGATTGCAACCTTAATGGTTAGCAATGTCAATCCATAGCTTTTCCCATAAGTTTGAATAGTTGGAACTGAAAAGAAATGAATGTATCTTGCTTAGATACACTGAGCACTCCAAAGAGTATATGTTCATTAGGGAGGATTTCGTTGAAAGATTAACTAAAATTGTATTATAAGATACTATATTCATAGAGGATATTTTTTTAATAGGGATGAAGTTGATAAAAGGTTTTATTTGAATGAGATGAGAAAAGAATAAGGATGAGTATATCTTAATAACCATTAGTTGAGTCTTAAGATATAAGACCTATACTTGTTCTAAATAGTATGAGCAAATGCAATTGAGCTCCAACCTAATTCGGATTGTGGAAGTAATGATCCTCAATTGTTTGCTTCATTCATTTCAACCTAGTGGGAGCATTGAGATTAAACTTTAATCTATTTCGGATAGTGGGAGCATTAATTCTCAATTGCATTTAAGTAGACGTGTAAGAGTATTGACGTTTTGAATTGAAAACGAGATTTTTATAACCACTCCCTAAGATGATGATGAACCTGAAATAATAAAAGAAATTGTCTCATCCCTTGATAAGAAAATTTTGAAATGCATTGGAAGAAAAGATGGAAAATAGAAAAAACAAACCAATTCTAGGTTTTGGTTGACTTATCACTAGATCGAAAATTCATTGGGAATGAATGGGTAATTAGTCATAAGGTGGATGACTCAATAAATAGATACAATTTCGCTTTATAGCAAAAACCTATACCTAATGAGAAGGTATAGATCATATAGAATGATATTTTCGTCATTTATAAGATTTACTTCAATATGTTTGATTCTAGTTATGGTAACACATTTGAATTTAAAATTATACCAGATAAATGTCAAGACAATTTTTCTTAGTGAAAAACTTGACAAAAAAATCTACGTGAATAAATCTGAAGTGTAGAGTATGCAAGCTTCAAAGACATTGAATAACCTAAAACCGTCATCTAGATACTGATACTTGAAATTTCATAAGTGTTAATATCTTATGACTTTGAAGTTATTAATTAAGACTATCATGTGTATATGACAAAGTCTAATGACAAATTTGTAATTCTATCAATGTGTGTGATGATGTATAGATAGCTAGAAATGATTTGAAGTAATTGATAATCATCAAAGTATGGTCGTCCATATTTTTGACTTGCAAGATATGGGAAAACAAATTACATATTGTGAATTTAAATCTAAATGAATTGTTCAAAAAAACTTTTGACTCTATCATTAGAGCATAATATTCAAAAGATTCTAGAATAATCTAATATGGTATATTGTGAACTTGTTGATATTCTTGTGTCAAATGGCGAATTATTGAGCCAAAAGAAATATGTCCCAAAACTTAAGATAAAAGCAGAAAAATGTCAATAGTTACCTATTCAGATGTCATCGGATATATTATGTATACTACGGTGCATACATACCTAGATATTTATTTTTGTTGTTGGGTTGATTAGTCGATATAAGTAAATGTTGAAAAGAGCACTGGAAGGCAATATATAGAATTTTGATACTTTAAAAAGGCTCTTTGGATGATTGATTATGTGATTAAAGATTAAATTTGCATTTAATTGGCTATTGAGATGCCAGTTGGAGAAAGAGTTGAGACCAACGCAAATTAAATAACGGTTATGTTTTCTTACTCCAAAAGGGCCTATATCTTGGAGCAATAAGAAACAGAGATGGTAGCAGTATTCATATTGGAAGCTTAGTATATAGCTTGTTTAGTAAATATGCAAGAAACTGTTTAGTTAAAAAAATTCTTTGTGAATATGAGTAAACAAGACGATATTATAGGAGTAGTAGTTGTCTATTGAAATAAAAGATCCTGAATTTTTATAAGATAACTAAACGTATCGACACTAGACACAATATAATAAGAGACTCTATTTCCAAGAGGAAAATGAATGTGCAATATAATTCTACGTATTGTATGGTCACTGATCCTTTGACTGAGATTCTTCTAAAAAAAATATTTCTTGCACATATTAAATTTCTTGGATTGCGTAGACTATGATTGATAAATGTTGAGCTTATATATATACTGTACTGGTGACATAATGTTAAAAACCATGAATCTAAGTTCATTTTATGTTTTGAACTTGCATCCTGAAATTCTTGGGTTTTCACTACATACACATCATTTTTAGCTCAACAAGATTGCAATATCACACAAGTTAAAGATGGGCTCACTCACACGAGCAATCACCTTTAGTGCTAAGAAAATGAGCAAAAATGAGACATTATTCTTGAAAAATGTGATGCTGAAAAAGCATACTAATGAGAGACAAATTTCTCAAGAAAAGATTTATTAAAGTTTAAAATGTCGCCTTGATGATTGATCAAGATGAGGCATGAATTGATACATTTGAAAATGACCGATTTGGATTCCCCACATCCAAATGACTTGTGAATACCAGATGTGAGTTCTTAATATAAATAAATACCTGCAAGTGTGAAGATGATTAAGAACTCAGGTTTGACATTGGGTGTAGCGACTGAACTAAAATTTGTACAATGTTGTAATGACTTTTGAAAAGAAAATACACACTGTAGCACATGATTCATACCATGTGTGTATGAGTAAGACGACTAGTTAAAATAGTGAGAGGATGAATCTCTGTTTCCTCACTGTGTGAGACTTTATGAGAATTACCTCATGTGGATACCCTTCGACTTTTTGTTGTTATTCGATATTTACTCTTAGTGTTGCTATCTTAGCTTAGAACCTATGGTCATGCCTAATTCGGTCTATGGAACATGACTAGAAAAACAACTAAGTTTAAATTGAGAATTTCGAGTAGAAGAGGAAAACTTACATGTTATGTGTGTTCATTGACCTACCAATCATGTCATTCATATAGGAGATTGGACTTAATCATGGATACATGGGAAAATAACACAATGATAAATGAGGGATTAAATGGAGCTAGTGTTATTGAGTAAGTCTAGGGTACTGTGAGTCTAACACTTTATTTTATTTTATTGGGGTTGAAGCGGTTATGTTATTCATAACAGATGCATAGTATTTAGCTCCTAAGTGTAGGTTGTTCGCGAGGTCACATAACACATTTGCAAGTATGAAACTTACTGTTGTATGAGATTTCTATGGCTAAACATTTGGTTCAGGTATTTTGTCATGTGTGAGTGGGAGATATTGGATACGAGTCCACTCATGACAGGTCGACCTGACCCAGTTTCCTTAACTGTTAAAGGGCAGTTATTGGTGGTTAATAATTGGCAGTTGGACTCTTATATAAAGTCCTAACCGCCTCCCCGAAAAAGAGATTAAGCTAATTTTTTTATTATTAAATAGCATAATTCTCTCCCTTATTCTCCTACCAATGTAATGCACAGATTCTGTCTTCTAAAATAAAAATCAGTATGTGGGCAAATGGCTTCATGAAAATAGACTAACGTTGATACCTTATGTCATATTCGAAGAAGCTTCATCGAAAAGAATCCGGGTACGTAAATCTCTATTTACAGATTTTCTACAATTTGATCCTGACATGTTTGATTATTTCTAACATAATTCTTTGACCAAGGCAACACACCTTTAATTCTATTGGTGAGGATTTTAGTGATGTACTAATACAAGGTTTTGCAATAAGAGATAAGCCTAAAGTCATTGTATGTGGTAGGATTATCAGACTTATGAATAAGCACAATGATCATGCAGTTACTTTCTTTAAGTAATAAGTAAGAAGAGACAAAAACTTTGTACAACTTCTACCACCACATTACCCATAATATCCTAAGCCTCCTTGAAAAAAAATGTATTGAATGCATCTAGTCCTGGAGCTTTATTATCCATACTAAACATGATATTCTTGATCTCATCATACATCACCTCCTTCACCATCTCCTTAGCTACCTCAATAGGAATGCATTTATTAACCACCTCCAAAATCCTATTCAACTCAATATTATCATTCAACTCTTTTAGAAATGGTTGATTAATTCATTGGCCACTTTGTCTTTCTCTTTCACATTATTGCCATCATCTTGCATAATTCTAGTTATATTGTTTATGTTTATTTTGCTATTAAACACATTTAAAAAGTATTTAATGTTATGTTCACCCTCTGTTAGCCACTTGACTTGAGACTTTTCGTGAGCCAAAGATTCTTCCACTTTACTTAAGAGCCATAGCCTAACGGCCTTATCTCTCTCCTTTGAATAAATCTCAATGAGCCTTTATGGAGGAAAGGAAATCGGTGATAATAATATTCTTTGTCATGACGTTATGCACATCTGCCATAAGACGTCAGCCTAAATAAAAAGGTTTGCCATTAAAGTTGACTTAATGAAGGCCTATGACATAGTCAATTGGAAATTTTTTATTACTCCCTTTAAGGTACTTGAATTCCATCAAACTCTCATTAAATGGATCAAGGTTGAGCTTATGGGTTTTTTTGGTAGCTCTAGAGGATTAAGGCAAAGAGATCCCTTATTCTTTTATCTCTTTGTCATTATGATGGAAGTCTTTTCTAGTCTTTTTAATAAAGTCGCTTTAAATAAAATTTTCAAGTTTTATTAAAGGTGTAAGGTTGCCAAAATCACCTAATTATGTTTTGCGGATGATCTCATATTTTTTTTAAACCAATATCACATGTTATTTTGTCATAAAAATAGGAAGTTGCTAACCCTTTTATTAGAAGCCCTTGATAGATTCCAAATGTGGTTTGGGTTGAAAGCTAATATTGCTAAAAGCAATATATTCATTGAAGGGTTGAGTTCGATGAAGAAAAATAGGCTTATTGATATGTCTAATTTTGAAGAAAGAAAGCTTCCTATTAAATACTTAGGGATCCCTCTCATATCTTCCAAATTATCTCACATTGATTGCCAACACCTTGTGAAGAAAATTTTGATTAGAGTTGTCTCTTGGAAGAGTAGATTTTTATCCTTTGTTAAGAGGATTGTTCTTATCAAGGTCATCTTCTAGAGAATTCAATTGTATAAATCCTCTACTATTATGCTTCTATCTAGATACATAAGGAGATTAACAAGCATTTAAGAGACTTATTATGGTTAAGTTGTGATCTTAATAACAAGAAGCCAACATAACACGAGAAGATGTTTGTTTTTCGATTAATGAAAGTGGAATAAGGATAATGCACACTAAGGAATGAAACAAAGTTGCCATCATGAGACATTTTTGAATCCTATCAATGTTAACACTAATTCGATTTAGGCAAATTTGGTTACAAGGTCTTTTTTAGGGGGAGAAACAATAAGGATGACAAAACATCTTTAAATTAAGGGACATAACTAGGTATCTCATTTATGTGGAGAAAAGAAATGATGAAAGAAGTAGCCTTTGGTTTGACAATTGGCACCCTTATGGTCCCTTCATTAAAACTTATGGTGAAAGAATCATATATGATTCTGACCTTGAAGGAATTCTACAGTAAGTGAGATAATTAATAGAGGAGGATAGAAATGACCTTTTTTTAACTTTAGTGTTCTGTTGGAAGTGATAAAAGCCGTGAACTTTCAACCCAAGGTTAGAGAGGATAAAGTTGTTTAGTGGCTCAAAAAGGGTGGGGAATTTTGTATAAAATCGGCTTAGAATGAGTGTAAAAAAAGTAAACTGGTAGTTAATTGGTGAAGATTGTGTGATTCTTTAAACATATTCCAAAACATGTCTTCATCTTTTGGCATGAAATCTAAGGGAGATTGATGACCAAAAACAAGCTTATGAGGTTTGGTATTATTTTAAATTTAGCTTGTTGTTTTTATGAGAAAGCTAATGAATCTTTGGATCATCTTTTTTTTCTTGTGAGAAGACCAGTATCCTTTGAGGAGAATCTTAGAGAATAATAACCTAAATTAAGGGGGAAAAATTTGGACAACCTATATCAACCATATATCCTACTCTTGAAATAGGAAGGATTTAAAATCCTTACTTGGTAAACTACGTCATGTGGCCACAATTTATTTGGTTTGGATAGACAAGAACAATAGAGTTTTTGTGAATACTAACAAGGATTTTGATTGGATTTATGGCATAATTATCAGGGTGGAGAGAGAGAGAGAAGATCAGAGCTCACTAAAGCCATGAATGGTGTTGCTAATAGATGTATTATTGAGCTTTGGAGTTTATCGAACTATATCTTTAAGGATAAGAATGGATATGGTTAAGGGTTCCTGGTTTGGAAAGAAGAAAATTCTAGTGTGGTGTAGTTTTACTAACTTTTATTTCTAGTTACATATCTTATTAATCTATGAATGTGTTTTTTCTAAGGAGTATCAAGGTTTTGTTTGAGAGATCCATGTTTCCACCTTTTCTTAACATCTCCTTAAAGGTCTAATGTAACACCCACAATTATGTCTTGATGGATTTCAGTCTTTTTATGTATATTAATAATTGTATGTGATTTTGGATTTGATTTGGATTTAAAATGAAATAAGTATTGAATATTTAACAGAATGTAAGACCATATATGAAAGGTTGCATGCCTGTACATTATATGCCACATCAACCAAATGGATAATGTGCCGCATTAGATACTTTAAAGTGGCATATAGTTATGCATATCAAGCATGCACCCCCATGCATGACTTTATAGTGATAAAAAAATTATAACTGGCACTTAATCAACAATTAAAGGATCTTTATTACATTTTCTTTAAAATAGACATGTCAAATGGGTAGGGCTAGTTGTGGCCCGATTCGAAAGAGTATGACCTTTTATTGTAGTAAGTCATGTTAGGCTCGTAGCCCTTCTGGGCCATGCTATAGGCTTGACCTTTAAGCTCATTGGCACCTAGCATGACACTGTAGATGTACCTAGAAAGTTATTATTATTATTATTATTTTTTAATTTTAAGAAGCTAAAACGACTTCCATTATGCCAATAGTCATTGGCCTTTAAAAAAATAGATATTTTTTTAATTTCTCTTGTTTTTTCTTCAAAAATTTTCCTTATATAAACCCTTCTCCCCTCCCAAAATTCATATATACTCATACTCTTAATTTTTCATTCTTATCAATCTCATATTTTTTCATAAATCTTTTATTCTAAAATTCACAAACAATATTTTTGTATGTTTATAATTTAGTTTTCATTTCAATTTTGTCAATCAATCATTATCTTTCATAATTTCATTTATGAAAATATTTTTAAAAATTGATCCAAGATCAAATGATTTCAATCTATTTGAATATTGTCATGTTGGCGTTGATGATATTATTTATGATCCATGTGGAATAGAAGGAGCACGAGCACTAACTAGTGAAAGTGAAACAACCACAGATTTGATAGAAAGAAAATGAAAGCAAAATCTATGATGTGAGATCATTTTGATCAAATATAGGAACCGATCAAAGGAAAGGTAATTCATCGAGTTGTGTGCAAATATTGCAGTTCATGTATAACATGTGCAAGTTTAGGTGGCACGAGGCATCTTCACTAACATTTTATAGATTATTGTAAAAAAAATTCCACATAAAGCTTAGAGGGCAACAACAAATTATCTTCATAAGATTGCGATCCATTGGTCCCAATGCTAGTCTAGTAGAAGGTCCGAATAATTCTGAGCATGAGAGAAATATCCACTTTTATGTACGATCAAATGAAAATGTAAGACTACATAATCAGGTATGTTGTCGCTTTTGACCAATCTTTCCCTTACACTGAAGATGAAATATTAGAATGCATGATACAAAATAGGGTTAAACTTGCATTTAAAAGATTCTTAGGTTAGACATTTCTAGAAATTATGAATTAATGAAATTAAAAGTTATTGGAAAACTTGTAATTTTAATGGTGTTATTTTAATAACTTCAAACTTATGGACATCCACAAATTAAGACATAGGATACTTATGCACAACTACTCATTGCCTTGATTTTGATTAGTAGTTGTGCAAAAAGAGTAATTGCATTTATAAATTTAGAATATTTGTATAGTGGCTTTATAATTTATCAAGCATTGGCAAATATTTTTTATAAATATAAAATTAATAATTTTATTTTTATAATAATTTTTTATATATAAAAAATAATGATAAAGTTATTGAATTAATGTTAAATCATACATTTGTTCCATTTATTAAAAGATTATTTTATATTATATGTACATGTCATATTATTAATTTAATAGTTCAATATGGTTTGAGTATGACTAAAGATGAAATATCAATAATTAGACTTGTCAACACATATCTTACAACCTAAATTCCATTTTCCCTAAAAGTACACGGGGGTCTGTCCATCATGCATGGGAGTTTACTCTTTCTTGGTACACGACTCTGCATGTGTTACATATGGGTACATAAATTAAGGCAAGACATAATCATGTGTCTCATACCATACAAGTGTGTATCCAACCACAATTTAACGCAACTGTGGCACTATGCTACATAAGGAGAAACTTTTCCCCATAAGCACAGAGGTATGTATTGAGTGACACACGGACATGTGGTCTCATTTTTCATAATTCGACCATGTGATCTACTGATTTCTAGTCATACAAGAATTCATTCCTTCTACTCTAATTCATATCTTTCAACACAAATTCATTTCAAACCACTGCATATTACCAAAGTCCCTAACAACATTTCCATAATCAACCATCAACAACAACTAAACCTATGGATCATCCATATGTACTCACAACAAGAAGTTCATAGTCATATTATTCAAAATTTGTACCCAAACAGTGAACATACTTTTACTTTTATGAAATAAACAACATCAACTCCAAACATCATTATGAGGACATATTATATACATAGAATTCATACAAACAAATATATTTAATTAGCTAATCATCAACTATCCATGGACATAACAAGCATGATCACAAAGTCTCCATTGAATACAAATAAAAATTTTTACAACAACATTACAAGAACATGCATTAATTCTAAAAATAATCTACCTATTTACCTTTCTTTCAGCGATGCTAAGGTCTTCACATGGCAAGGACTCTTCTCAACGAACCTCTAATGACTTCCCTTTGGCTCATTCTTATAACTCTCAATTTTTTGAAAATATGATGAGAACGTGAGCCAAAATGCATCTAGATTCATTTTTATTTTCATAGAAAATATTGATACACAATGTGTACTATTCAAACACAACTGTGTATGTTGTTATACCATATTGGTAGCTTCCAAAATCACCATAAAACTACCTCTTATTCAGAAATTTATGTACTGTTTATACACATTTATGCATGTCTTTCAGACTTAGCCAAATTACATAAATCACAAAAAAAAAAAAAAAACCATTTTGTTCGTTACTACCACATACATGGGCGTATGGCATCCTCACATGACTATGTATCTCAAGTTTTACATATTTAGTCAATTAAACACAAAATAACATAAGTAAAGTCAAAAGACTAAAATGCCCTTGAACATACCTATAAGGGGGCGTTTGGTTTGAGTAATGTTTGATTACTAAAATAGAAAGATTACCTTGAAGATAGATTACTTAAAAGATTATTGGGTATAAATGATTACTATGTTTGATAAAATTTGATAGGTATAAATAATTATTGTGTTTGGTTAAAGGTAATAAAAGATTACTAGTAAATTATTTTGCTTAAATGCTTTTAAATATAATTATTTTTAAATATTTTTTATATTATTTGTCATATTAATTAAAAATAAATTTATTTTTATCTCAAAAAATTAATAAATAATAATTTTTCTATAATAAACTTAAGATTATCCCAGTAATCTTTAAATACCTAAGGTGAAGGTGGTAATCAGATTACCACCTATATTACCTGCCACGTCAGCATTGATAATAGAAGATTACTGTAATATTTTATTACTGATAAATCAAACAAGGGAATAAAAGATAGATTACCAAAGTAAACTTAAAAACCGTCAACCAAACGCACCCTAAGTGTTATATTTCTTTCCTCTTCAAAGAATTTCATCCTTGACATTAAGTCGAACAGTTGTGGGAACTTTTGCCTTATTTCTTGCTCCACCTCGTAAATGACCTCTTCGATGTGATAATTTCTCCAAAAGACCTTAATTAGAGGAATTTGTTTATTTCTAAGCTATTTAATGCATTAATCCAAAATTTGAATTGAATGCCCTTTATAAACTAAGTTGTCCTCCAACTTCATATCCTTAATCCTCAACACATGACTTAGGTCATTTATGTACTTATATAGCAACGATACATGGAACACATTATAAATCTGATATATATTTGTTGACAATGCATAGGCAACCTTACTTATACATTCTAGAATCTCAAAAGATCCTACAAACCTCAAAGCGGGTTTACCTTTCTATTTGAATCTCATAACATGATGGTATAAAACTACTCTCATAAAGACCATATAACCCATATCAAACTCCAAGTCTCGCCATCTCTAATATAAATAACTCTTTTGGTGATCATGGGTCTATTTCATTTTGTTTCTAATCAATTTCACATCCTTGATAATTTTTTAGGTCATCTATTATCCCAAGGCCTGTGCTAAAGCATCTTTCTTGCCTATCTCATCCTAATAGAGTGGTGATTTGCACTTTCTTCCATAAAATGTCTTATATGGAGCTATCTAGATGGTTGCTTGGTAATTGTTATTATATGCAAACTTCATCAAAGGCAACACATCAATCTAACTCATACCTTGATCTATACAACATGTTATCAATATGTCATCGATCACCTAATTTACTCTTTTAGTTTGCCCATCTTTCTAAGAATGATAAACAGTACTGAAAGCTAATCTAGTACTCATAGCTCTCTGTAAACTCTATCAAAATACCAAAACAAATCTTATGTCTCTGTCTGATACTATAGTCTTGCGTACACCATAGAGTTTCACAATCTCTTTGGCATAGATTTGACCTAACTAATCAGAACTCGTGATATCTTGAATCAAGATAAAATGAGCTAACTTGATCAAGCGATCCATAATGACCCATAATGCATTGAATTTACTTCTGACCCTTGACAATCCAACTATAAAGTCCATAAAGAGTTGTTCCCATTTCAACTCAGGAATACTCAAAGGCTGTAACAACCTTAAAGGTCTTTGATGTTTAGTCTTAACTTGCTGACACACCAAACACTAAGTAATACAATTGGTAACATTTTTTTTCATGTCAGACCACCAAAATGACCTTTTTAGGTCCTGATACATCTTTACACTCTTAAGGTAAGCAGTGTAAAGGGAACTATATGCCTTTGTGAGGATGTTATGCCTTAATTAATCATTAATGGGAACATAAACCTAGTTATAGAACCTTAACATATCATTAATTACAACAAACTCAGCTTTAATGCCTTTGACAACCTTTTGTCTCATCTGATTACACCATTCATCTACCAATTGTGTTATATGAATCTCTTCAAAGAAAGTCAACTGAATCCTTAGTCTAATAACCAACTCAGTTTACTCCCTCACTAAGTCTTACTATAACTCCGTATAGATAATAATCTAAAACAAGGTGACTTTTCTACTCAAGGCATCTATCACTATTTTAGCCTTACTTAAGTGGTATCTAATATCACAATCATAGTCTTTTACTAACTCCAATCACTTCCTTTGTCTCATGTTCAATTCTTTCTAAGTGAAGAAGTATTTCAGACTTTTATGGTTTATATACACATTACATGATACCTCATATTAGTAATGTTGCCAAATTTTCACAGCAAATACCACTGCAACCAATTCCAAATCATACGTAAGGTACTAAGTCTTATACTTTTTAAGTTGTTAAGAGGCATGAACAATTACTTTACCTTTTTGCATCAATATAACTCCCAAACTATGGTAGGAAGCATTTGCATATAAACCATACTCTTTGCCATTAGACAATGCCATAATTGGCACAGAAGTCAACTTCTGTTTCAACTTCTAAAAACTTCTCTCATATGTATTAGACCATCAAAAGGAATAGTACTCTTAGTTAACTCTATCAACGATCAAGCTAGCTAAACATTGTCCTTCATAAAACTTTTGTAATACCTTACTAATCCTAGGAAACTTCAGACCTTATTTGTCGTCTTAAGTCTCCACTAATCTAACACAACCTCAATCTTATTCAGGTTAATCAAGGTACCATCAGCTAACACCACATGTCTTAGGAATGCTACCCAATCTAACCAGAACTCACACTTGGAAAACTTAGTATACGATTGTTTTCCACACAGTCTTTATAATACAAATCTTAAATGTTAATCAGGCTTTTCATAAGTCTTGGAGTATACCATGATGTTATCAATAAACACCATAATGAACTTGTCAAGGCAATTTTGGAGTACTCTATTCATCAAGTCTATAAGAGCTACAAATGCATTGATCAATCCAATCGACATCATTACATACTCATAATGTTTATATTTGGTCTAAAATATAGTATTTGGAATGTCCATTTCGATCACTTGGACTTGATGATATCTCGATCTCAAATCAATCTTTGAAAACACCGAAACAATTTTTAGCTGGTCAAACAGGCCATCGATCCATGGCAATAGATACTTATTATTGACTATTACCTTATGTAGTTCTCTGTAATCAATACATATGCACATCCATAATTAATTATCGCTCTCGTAAGCTTGGTTTATTAGGGTGGCCATTTAGGTTCATTATGACATAGCCATGAGTCTTTTTTCAGATGATTTGAAAATGTATTCGAAAACTTAATAACTATAGTAAATATCTAACAATGTGTCATAATCTCGAAACTATAATGAAGAACACCATCAAACTGAAAATCTCCAATTGTACGTTTCATATGGGTAATATCCTTTCGTTGTCTAATCTAGATCGATTTCGGACTCATAGATTATCAAAGTCCTAATTTCGATCCTTTATGAAACATCGATTTAAATATTTAGAATATGTCATAACAAACATCCTTTATATGACTTACATTATACTTTGGCCAAAGATTCGATTTCCAATATTTATCAATGTTCACTTCAAAACTCAAATCTAAATCAAATCAGCAGATATTCAAAATCCAATACTTTCTGAGTCAACGGATCCCATCTTGACCATCATTCTTCTCCACATACAAATAACATATGAATAGTATGGTTTGTTTTACGAGATGTGATTAATCTTGTCTATATTCACCATATGAATCACACGTTCCATACCAAATCCGATCAGGATGTCTCTAGTCAAATGATTACTTCATATACTAGTACAATCTTATGATAAATCATTGACTGCAATTTAATGACCATATGACTTATCATTATAGGTCATGTTTGAAAAATAGTTCTCTACCTATTAATTCATACTAATATCCTAATGACATGATAATCATCATCATCTGCATTAATGTCATCTCATAACATTCAATGAAGATATTCAATATGCCTACTATGTGATATAATTGTCTAAGTTATATTACGTCTGTAGGGAACAATTTGATAATTCAGTTTGTATTGATGAAGTCATCCAGACAGTTCATACACATACTTTATATTATCACAAAATAAAGGAAACAACTTATGCATATGAACAAAAGAACTTTTTCTTTACTAATAAATTATTTAAAAGATTATATACAAGATGAAATGCCCTGAAACTGATAACACAAATGGTTCTTAGGGCATACACTAATAAATTCCTCATTATCATCTAAATGGAACTGAACTTTCTTTTTTCTGTAATCAATTTCGACTCCAAACCAACTTAAGAGATCCTACTTAAAACTACATTGAAGTCGGGCATGTCAAATACAATTAGATCAACTACTATCTATTTGCCTCTCAAGGTCACTGTCAACAACACTTGCTTACTAAAGATATTATCACCATCTGACATTTCAATGAATTATCATCAACAGATGTAGGTTCTAACCTTAGCCTTTCAATGATACCTCATGTAATGAATCTATGAGTGATGTTAGAATCAATCAGTACATATAAATAGTAGGAATGGAAAGTCAACTGACTCGTCACAGTAGATAGGCTAGCCTCAGCCCATGCTTAGGTGACTATAAAAACTTTAGCTTGACCTCCCTCAACGGTTTGCTTTACGAATGTTGGTACCATGCAATGTTCTCTCAAGCAAAATGACCTGACTATTTGCACCTATAATATAATGTCTATCCTATACAATCACTTATGTGTTTACGCCCCTACCTTGGCAAGGAGGAAGATCATAACGCCTTAATTTGTTTTCTCATTATAACTTCTCATCTTGTCTTGGCCTCTTACTCATCTAGTTTTTTCCTAAAGCCTTTGGACTAGAAGCTCTTTTTAGCCCTAGGATCTTGATTGCCACCTTTATGGCTACCATATGGTGTCTTCTCAAGTCTTAAAACTAGGGTTATAGGTTTGGAATGCTCTAACATACTTCTCCCTCGAGTTATCTTCAGTCTCATGGTCTTTGACTTTTGAGTTTTACCTAATGCCTTTGTGTAAGATCTGGGAGGGGTTTTTTTCCTGTTAACACATCTTTTGCTATGTCAAACCTCAACCTATTAATGAATATCTCTAGCTTTCCTTCTATCAATATTGACCACCATTGAAACATATTGGGCCAATGTATTAAGCTCATAAAGGTTTCCTTTATGGTCTCCTTTATGGTCATATTCTCTTATCTCAGGTTAATGTACTCTTATACCCGAACATAGAGAATATCTAATACCATGAACTCTCTCTCAAAGGCCTCTTTGAACTTGACCCAAGTCATGATGTTTACTTAAAAGGTGTCTCATAGTACCGACCACCAAATCTTAACATTAGCTCTCATTAAATAAGTGGCATATCAAATCTTTTGATGATTTATCATCTCAAAGAGTTTTATGGCCTTTTTTATAACCTCGACCTAATCCTCAATTAAAACTAACCCTATCCTTACACCACCGAGAAACTTTAGAGGCTGATTTTTACTTGTTAAACTGTATATAGGATGTAGTTGTCCTATATTGCTCTAATAGTAATAGTCATACACTAACAAAAGAACATTTTCTATTTTAATAAATCAAATTTACATGTATACAAGATGAAATGCCCTAAAATCGATAATACAAATGGTTTTTAAGACATAAACTAATAAAACTCCCATATACACCAGAGTCATTCGTTATTGTATCTCATACCTATCTTCTTATAATGATGGTCCAATTGTTTTGATATCATTGCTTTAGTCAGTGGGTCAATAACATTTTTTGCTGATAATGTCTTTTTTATTAGTATCTTTCGAATTCCAATTAATTCTCTCAAAATGTGATACTTTCGTGAAATATGTTTAGACTTTTAATGAGCTATTGGCTTCTTTTTTGTATAATAGTAATAGTATTGTTATAGGATATGGTTATTGAATAAGCCATATTTAGAGACGCCAAGTTTGGAAACAAACTTGCACTTCCATAAAGTCTCTTTTGTGGTTTTTGAAGCAGTGATATATTAAGCCTTTGTAGTGAAGTCAATCGTGGCTAACTATTTAGAACCCTTCCAACTAACCCTTCCTCTATGATATATGAAAATGAACCCTGACATAAATTGTAACACTCATCTCTAGGTATATACCCTTACTCGAAATATGTACTCAAAAAGGGATATCACTTTAAAATTTATCAAATCAATTGCAATGGTAATAAAATGCATGAGACTTATCATAATTAAAAATCATAATCCCAAATGTATCATATATAGTTAAATAATAATATGTGTCTAATATCTAGTTTTGCAAACTCAAATATTTATGAAACATTAAAAAGTCAACACAATAAAAATAAATGACATCTATAAATCAAATTGACAAAAATGCCCCTAGCCTATGTAACTACTCAAGCTGACTTGCTAACTTTATCACTGCCTTATTACTCAATCAATCTACCTACAAAATTATAAGGGAACACTATAAGTAAAACACACTCATTAAGTAGGTAAACACATAAGACATTATTAAATAATATTTCTCAAGTGTCACATATTTATATACATTGTGGTATTCCAAATATTTACCTGACATCCCTAATGCCTATTCGATTTACTCGACACCCTGTGTTTAATCTCACAATCAATGTCATCCCTGATGACTTGTGTCTAATGATGTATAATGATACCCTGACGTTTAGTGAAAGGACGTGACATCCCCGATGACAACTATAAGGTGTATTTTGTACATGTGTCAATCGAGTTTAAGGTTAATGTCACATAGACGATCACACAAACTAACCCTATCGCTTTCACTACCACACCATACACAATTCAATGGCATAATCATCTACACAATGTTTGATAATGCGTCACATTACACACAGCTAGGTGGCAAGTCATACTACGCATAATTCAATGACGAATCCACACTACAATAAACCCAGTGGAATATACACTTCACACACAACTTGGTGGTAAGGATCTTATGTTGCATCGTTAGTGTTTTTGATTTAAAATTATTTTTATTGGGGTTTGTGTTGTCGTCTATATAGTTAAACACCCTCATAATGGTTTCTATCACTAATACCTTTTGTTTGGACCTTTCCTTTTATCCTTCCTCATATTTATCCTTTTTAGGGGTAAAATAGTCATTACAATAACCATATGTAAATACTCCCCTATTCTTACTCCTAAATTCCATTTTTCCCAAAAGTACGTGGGAATGTATCCATCACACACAAGAGTGTAGTTTTTCTTGCTACACGACTTTATATATGTTACACATAGGTACACAAATTAGGGTAGGATACAAGACCATATGTCACATACCATACATGCATGTATGCCTCCCCAATTTAACACACTCATGGCACTACACTACACAGTGAGAAATTTTTCCTCAAAAGCACACAACCATGTATCAAGTGACACACGCACATATGACATCATTTTCTTGAATTTGACTATTTGATTTACCAATTTCCAGTCACACGAGAATTCATTCCTTCTACTCTAATTCATGTCTTTTTACACACATTCATTTCAGACCATTTCATATTCCCAAAATCCATAACAACACTTCCATAATCAACCATCAACACCAACTACACTTATGAATCATCCACATGAACTCACAACAACAAGCTTATAGTGATATTATTCAAAATTTCTACATAAATAGTGAATACACTTATACTTTTATGAAATAAACAACATCAGCCCCAAACATCATTATAAGGACAAATTATATACACAAAATTCATACAAACAACTACCAATAAAGGAACATATATTCTAATATATTTGATTAGCTAATCATCAACTATCCATGGACATAACAAGCATAACTATAGAGTCTCCCCTTGAATGCACATACAAATTTTTACAACAACATTACAAGAACATGCATTAATTCTAAAAATAATCTGCTTACTTCCCTCTCTTCCAACAATGCTAGGGTTTTCATGTGGCAAAGACTCCTCTCAACGAACGTCCAATGTCTTGCCCTTAGCTCACCTTATAACTCTCAATTTTTTGGAAATATGATGAGAATGTGAACCAAAATGTGTTTGGATTCATTTTTATTTTCATAGAAAATAGTGAAACACAGATGCATACTATTTATATACGGTCGTGTATATGGTTACACCATAATGATAATTTTCGAAATTGTCATGAAACCATCCCTTATGTAGAGATTCAAATGCGCTAACTATGCATGGGCATCTACTGTTTATACACGGTCGTGATTGTCTTTTAGACTTAGCCAAATTATGCATATCATACAGAAAAAGACTATTTTACCTTTTGCCACCACATACATAGGCTTGTGGCAACCTTACGTGGTAGGGCATCTCAAGTTTTACATATTTAATCAATTAAACACAAAGGGACACAAGTAGAGTCAAAGAACTAAAATGCCTTTAGACATATATGTGGGTGTTATATAACTTTTTGTCATCAATGTATAATTGAAAATCAAAATTCGAGTATCTCTGAATGTTTAACTCTAAACACCCATAACTCAAAATTAGATATTTAGTTCTTTTTAAGTATTTAAGGATCGTTTTTATAGTCGACCAAAATTTTTCCTCTGGATTGACTTGATATCTGTTTGTAACACTTATAACATAGACTATATCAGGTCTTATACATAACATTGCATACATTAGTCTAGCTACAACCAATGTATAAGACATATTACCCATCCATTGACACTCTTCATTGGTCTTTAGACCTATATCTTTTTAAAGATGAAGATCGTGAGTAAAAGGCAAAAGATCGCTACTTTAATTTTCCATGCCGAACCTTTTTAGTAATTTTTCTATAGATAACCTGATTATCTCTTTCATTTTATTTATATAGATATGAATTCCAATGACATAAATAACATCTCCTAAATCTTTCATTGAGAAGGTTTAGAAAACCAGATATTGACCTCATTTATCATTCCAATATCATTATGCATCAATAATATGTCATCTATATACAATATGAGAAATGTGATAACATGATCCTTAACCGATTTGTAGACATAAGGTTTATTCAGATTCTTTACAAAACCAAACGATTTCATCATCTCATCAAATCGAACGTTTCAACTTTTTAAAGCTTACTTTAATCCATCAACAAATTGATGTAACTTGTATATCTTATATCATTCAGTAGCAAATACAAAACCTATAGGTTGTTTCATATAGATGTTTTCCTTAATGAATCCATTGAGGAATGTTATCTTAACATCCATTTACCAAATCTCATAATCATGGTATGTAGTAATGGCTAGCATTATATTGATGGATTTAATCATAGCTACGGGTAAAAAGGTTTCATCAAAATCCAACCTTTGTCTCTATGTATAACCTTTCCCTACAAGTCAAGCTTTATAGGTCTCTACCTTTCTATCCTTATCAATCTTTCTCTTGAAGACCCACTTAAAGCCTATAGAAACTATTCCTTTCGTTGGATTAACAAGTGTCCAAACTTGATTAACATACATGATTTTATTTCTGAATTCATAACTTCTAATCATTTACATAAATTAGTATCTAGTATAGTTTTTCATAACTTTTAGAATTATTACCATGATTTATTTTTTCCACTAAGTAGGATTTAAAATCTTACTCATGAAGAAATTTGTATCTAATCAATGTCTTGATATGCTAGAAGATCTTCAAATTGGAACTATTACATCATATGAAAAAGTCTATTAAGAAGACTCTTCTAACTCAACTTGTTCAATCTGAGGCTCTTTGAACTCTTCTTTGAGCTTTATTCATCTTCCCATATTACCTTCTTGCAAGAACTCTTTCTCCAAGAAGTAAGTATTTCTGTTTATCAAAATTCTTTGATTAGTTGAGAAGTAGAAGTAATCTTCTAAACAATCTTTAGGATATCATATAATTGACTTTTTTTCAAATTTAACATCTAGTTTATCAGTATTAACTATTTTAACATAGTTGGACATCCCAAGATTTTAATATGGTTAATATTAGGAGGCTTGTCATACCATATCTCATATGGTGTGTTATGGATGGATTTTTACAGTGGTTTATTTAGAATATGAGCTACAAAAAGTAAGACATATCCTATAATGACATTGGTAAATTAATAAAGTTTACTATATATTGCACCATATCCAATAGGGCATAGATCCTCATTTCTAATATACCATTATATTGTGACATATACGGAGGAGTCAATTAGGATATGATTTTATTTTTCTTCAAATAATCTTGAAATTTCATACTTAAATATTTGCTACCACTATATGATTGTAAAGCCTTAATATTCTTCTTAGATTGCTTTTCTACTTTATTCTTGAATTCTTTAAACTTTTTAAAGGATTCGGATTTCTATATCATTAAATACATGAATCCATACCTTGAATAATCATCAGTAAAGGTAATGAAATATTGGAAACCCTTCTCTTGCCATTTCATTAAATGACTCGCATACATCTGAATATACCAATTCAAGTAATTTTTTGGATCTTTTCGCTCTACTCTTAAAGGCTGATTTGGTTTTTTTTTTCTTATAGACATGATTCACAAGTTGGATAAGGTTTATAACCTAATAGGCTTAAAATCTCATTTGTCTTTAATCTCATTTTTCTATTATCTCCCATATAACCTAATATGTGATGCCAAAGTAACCTTGGGTTAGTTTCTTCTTGAGATATTTTATTTGTAACAGTATTCATAATACTTATATTATTCAGTTCTAAAACATACAAACTATTTGCATTTACTACTTTGCTAACTAGAGAATTTCCAAAATGAATAGAACATTTATTTCTATTAAACTATACATTGTAACCATTTTTACATAAAACAAAAACATATTTTATATTTGTAGTAGCTTTAGCAAAATAAAGAACTTTGTACAATCTCAAAATATGTCTAGATGGAAGTTTCAAAGAACAGTTCCCTATAATTTTAGCTACAACCTTTGCTCCATTCATCATCTTAAACATCACTTCATTCTTGGAAAATATAGAACTATTATGTAAGTCTTACCATGAAACATATATGTGAGATGTAGCTGTTAAATCTAATATCCAATAATGATTATTTGAATTAGCTGTTGATTCAAATTTTATTACAAATGAAAGAAATATACCTGCTTTCTTTTCCTTTACACGTTGAAGATAAAGAAGACAATTCATCTTTCGATGTTTGTCCTTCTTGTAGTGGAAACATTGCTCATTGGCTTTAGCTTTCTCCATATTGGTTTCAACTTTCTTGAAATTTTTCTTTTTTGGTCTAACTTTTGAACCCTTTTATCTTTTGCTTCTTCTTTATACCACTAGAAGAAGCAATATTAATTTCCTCATGCCCTTTTCCTTGTTTATAAAACTCATAAATCTCATTCAAAAGCTCTGGAAGCATACGTTTGATTTTATTCATATTGTAATTCATTATAAATAGTTCATAACTATTCGTAAGTGATTGGAGAATCAAATTCATCTTGAGTTTGTCAGGTATTACAACTCTATATACATCAAACTTATAACACTTATAGGTATGTCTCAAGGGTAAAATGGTTTTTTTGCATGAGTTAACATGATTATGAAAGTTAAAATATGGGTTTTGGGTGACACACGACCATGTATAGTGAGGTCATACCCTTGTGTCATGCCATGTTAGCTGGATAAGATGAATCCATATGAAATTCAAATTGAAATGACACACGCTTATTTGTATGTAATGTGTTTTAAATTTATATATGGCATGTCACTACTTTTTTAGGATTACGATTTCTTAATCCCTAAATGCATGAAATCCCTAAAATTTGAGTAAGGGAGAAAGCTTGACAATTTAGCTATTATGCAGCAACTCTAACGACTTTGCTCATACAACGTGGTGTCAAGAAAATAGGAAAGAAGGAAGCTTATTTGTGTGTTTTTGTGTCTATAAATTGAGGTTCTTTTACCATTTTTATTGTGATGAATTTGATGAATTTAAAGGTACACGTGCATGTTGATAATAAAATTTTAACATGATTGAATGAGGACTATCAGTTTTATTATGATAATTGAGGTTTGATTGTTTATATAATGTATATAGAATAATCAAACCCTAACCTTTCATGCCCAATGCCCTGCTATGATAGAGCGCACATACACATACACACACACACCCCTGCTATGATAGAGCGCGCACATATGATATATATATATAGGAAATATTTCATTGATTGAATGACTTATTTGCTACAGTGAAAGGTTCCTAGTGTTGATGTTTTAATGCATTAAGTTGCTTTACTTTTGAGTTATGATATGATAATTTTGAGTTACCTCAATTGGATGCTTAAAGAATGATGTGAGTATATTAACAATATATTTGGTATGACTGGAGTGAAAGAAGTTGAGTAAAGGTCAATCAGGGGGCAATTTTAGGTTAGCTCTTCCAAATTTTAGACTCTCTATACGGTTTTGTGGTATAAGACACACGCTCATGTACATAGTCTCTAGAATTTGGGTTAAGTTTTTTGGTAATCTAATGATCACTCGATGCCATTGATCGATTAATGGTCAACTAAGACATATGAACTTTTTATGTATAGTACTAGCACAAATGTGTGTGGGGTGAAATGACCATAGTACCCTTGAGAAATAGTGTCATTAAGAAGAGAATAGAAAATGAGAGTTAATTAAATATCTAAAGGAATACATACCCGTGTTAATCTAGATACATGCACGCATGTCAATAAATAAGAACGCATATAGAAAAGCTATAGGGAGGTGGTTGTGTATGAGTAAATTAAAGAGGCACACCATTGTGTGTTTAAAAGTACACACTCGTATGTGCAAAGCAGAATAAAGAAAAAAGAAAGGGAATTAGGCTAAAAGGTTAAGGTTGTCCTGAATAATAAGTACAAAAAGCTCGAGTACGTAGTAGTACCTCACGTGCCTAAAAGTTCAGTTATAATAGGGCATGAGATATTTTGTTAAGTGGAAGCAAAAACGAGCCAAGTAAAAGCTCGAGATGCATACACGCGAGACATCATAGGATCGTTACAAGGGGGCGCCATAAGTATACAACCACTACATCATCCACAGTAAGACATCATACCCGTAGTAAGGTATATAGTCATAGTATAGCCTAATTAAAACATAGTTGGTGTAGTAAAACAAAAATATAGCTCATATGGCTAAGGTATTAAATCTTTTATTCGATCCAAACTGATTGGACTAATATACAACTTCAGTTATAACTTTCAGATTCAGATGCTTCTACCAAGTTTAGTTGGGTCATGTTAGATAAGAATCCAAATGAGTGGTTCTTTAATGACCGAGTGGGACATAGTCTACCGAGAGCTATGATATATAGCCTAGACTATCCTTGAGTACAATATGGGTATAGAGACAGTACATAAGACTCGTCATCATCCATAGGGGTTTAATGCCAATTTTGGATTACAGAGTTAGTATGTATGGTTTAACGACATTTTGGGGAATTTAGTAAAAATTATCAGTTTAGTCTCTTACTTATTAAGTGTTTCACCACTCACTTCCCTACTTTCATATGTATAGGTATAAATGATTGTAATGACTACGAGACAGACAACTATCCACAAGTATAAGTATTGAGAACAATTCAATATTTTCAATATTTTTATTTTATTTAGATTTTCATAGATATAGCAGACTACATATACTATCTTTTTAGTTTATGATTTCATGTTATGTCATCTTTTGAACGCTTCCGAGTTAGTTTTGACAAAAGGGTATTTCAATAATTTACCAGTTTTAATAAATGAAGTTTTATTTAATTGTTTTGAGTTATTATCATTGGTTGTTTTTATTTAATGCATGCTTAAAATAGTTAATCTAGTGACGTTTTCCTTCGAAAGGTAGTACTTTTGCAGGGGGTGTTACATAACTACTTTAGATGTTAATCATTTTTATGATATGATCATCAAGAGACATTCCTTCCCTTAGTCTTATTTCAAAAAATGTTGCACATAATTCATATTCGACGACTTGTGATTTTTCGCCATACAATTCTTGTAAGGCAACAAGGATGTTGTATGCATTCTACATATTTTCATGTTTTGTTTGAAACTCTTTGTTCATCAAAGCCAACATATAGCTTTGGACTCTTAGATTTCCTCTTGCCAAGTTTTGAAAACTTCATTTTCTTGTTCTATAACATTGTACACTCCTCTGGAAATGATTCAGAAATTTTCGTTAGACTAAATTTCTAATAGCAAATTGAATTCTTATTAAATTTAATCAACCTCAAATAATAGAAATCTTGGTTAATTAAATTTAACAAGAAAAAACTATTTCCATTTATATCCTTATATAATACTCGATTCATATCTTTTACCCTTGCTTTGGATGCCTCATACAATAAAAATTTTGGTGCCTTTAACTAGTTAAATTCAAACCATTACATTTTCTTAAAATGATATTTTCATCATGTCCTCGTACAATAGAATCTTGGTCAATAAGAAAGTATCCATCCAAGAACAAGATAAACCTAATTCCATGACATTAAGTTCATATTCCTCACACAATAGAAATCACGGGTTATTAAAATTTATGTCAAAGAATTTAGTTATCCTATAATGATGGGTTTTGATTTAATACATTTTTTTAGGGAGATTTAGGTTTAATTTGAATTAATTAAGTTTAGTTTTTAATTTTTCATGCATATATCACATATATGCAAAAATTAGAACATAGTGCAAAGATCATAAGGTTTCAAAAATATATCTTAAAGGCAAACTATTCACCTAGGTCTATATCTTTGATCAAATCGCCATCAAAATATGCTTGGGTCTTCGTCCAACCGGTTCAGTTACATTTAAAACTTAGGCACACATACTCGATATAGTAAAATAAATGAAAAAAATTAATGATTACATATCTTTCAACAAAAGAATATTACATTCTAATTATTTTAACATTGAAAAATTATGAATTACACCCATAATTATCACAAATAATATCCATCCATTAACTAAATAATATTTAATAAATATTATAAACTTATTCATAATAAAAATATATATTAAACACTTAATTAATCTCATCAATTATAAACACAATAAAATTACATTGATTCAAGGACTTAATAATAAATACATAATGCACATAATACAAATATTCATAATATTTGTTTTAAATAACAATTACCTAATATTAGGTCATGATTGCATGTACACTTATGCAATATTATATTATTATATTCAACTTCACATCAACTTTATATTAATTCTCATATTCAATCAACATTAAATACTAGTTGATATTTGTGTATAATTTATCGTTTAATCAACATTAAAACTAAATCATGCATTATCTTTTATGGCACATATACATCTCGTACCATTCATCATGTCATTTGAAGTCCGTTTCACCATATATCCATCTTGCATCCAAAATCACTTTAATCAACATTCAAGCTTATGCATTTTAAAAAACAAATTTTTAATTTCAACATTTCAAAAACAATATGTATGTAAATCAATATTTCTCCATATATTAGGCATTTTCCATACATACATCCAACATATATGTCCTTAAGTCACATGTTTTATGTACTCTACATAGAAACATCATTAAAATGCAATGTATATCAATGTATACACCATGGCTGAGACATGCATGTCAATCATTTATGTCGAAAATCAATTTACAAGCTAAATAAGAACATGCATATCATATTCAAGCACATATATACATGTATCCCATGAACCTTTCATCATAACCATGTCTTAAATGATGTGCTCTTCAACTTAAAATCATTGGAACACAAAATAAGCATCAAAACCTAGCCATTCTAACTTGGCTGAGAGGTAAATTACCAAAACAAGCTTGAAATGTTGATTTTAAGGCAAATCCACAACATACATGTATATCCATATTACCTATACATACCCTTATGCATAAATAATACAAATTTAGCTCAAAATCAAACATGCAAGGAGCCTAAAAATGGCTCTGATACCATTTGAAAGATTAAATATGAAGATGATGATGGAAAACCACATGCGTGAACCATTCATACAAGAATCAATGCCACACATAGAACTATGTGAGAAAGGTAGAAAATATACCTTCCCCAAGCCTGTTTATTTGATGAAGATGATAAGTGGCTCCTTGCAAAATCTCTATTTATATAATAGCCACCTTAATTTTAAAATATTACTTTCACACCCATATAACACTTTATATGATATTTCTTTTATTACCCTTGGAAGGTGCTAGCCAACCTTGGATAATCAATTCTTACTCTCTTAAAAGCTCGGTTTATTGGTATGACTCTTTAGGTTTACTATGACATAATTATGAGCCCTTTTTGGATGATTTAAAAAATATGTCCAAAAACTTATTAACTATGATAAACATCTAGCAATGTACCATAGTCCCTAAACCATGATAAAAAAAATACTCAATCGTACCTAATTTTTGATCATCTGTCCCATAAAAGTAAGATCCTTTCATTGTTAATCATAACTTCAATACTCTATGAATTGTCAATCATATTTGGAATATGTCATCACGAATATCTTTCATATGACTTATATTACACTATGATAAGACATTTTGGTTTTTAATATTTATCAATGTTCGTGTAAAAACTCAAAATCGGATAATATTGAGTTAGTAGGTACTCTAAATCCAATAACTCTAAGTTAACAGATCTTATCTTGATCATTATTCATCTCCACATATAGTAATGCACGACTAACATGGTATTCTTCTGTGAAACATGACTAGCCGCACATGAGTGCACTATATGAACCATACGCATTCGTATTAGTTCTGACCATGATATCTCAGGTCAAAAGATTATTTCGTACCCTAGAATAATAATACGATAAGTTATTGACTACATTACAATGTGATGTGACTTATCATAATTGGTCATGTTAAAAAAAAAAGATCACTAATTGTTAATCTACACTAATGCCCTAGTGACATGACCATTATCATCATCCACACTAATATCATTTCATGACATTAAACAAAGACATTCATATGTCTACTATGTGATATTATTGCCTAACTAATAATGTAGGAAATAATTTGATAATCTAATTTTACTTATAAAGTGAATTATTTAGACAATTCACATACATACTTTATATTTAAATAGGTAAAGGAAATGATTTATGAATGTGAGCAAAAGAACATTTTATTTTATTGATAAATCATATTTACATGTATACAAAATGAAATTTCCTGAAAACAACAACACAAATGGTTTCTAAAACATAAGGTAACACTCTTAAGGGGATAGTCATGTCTCATGCATAAGGATGATACATGCTCGTGTATCCCTGATAACACATCTGTGTATGAAAGGTAGAAAAAAGAAAGGAAAAATAAGAACTAGGCAAAAGGCTTAAAGGTCAACCCCAAGAGATATTACAAATAATTTGGGTACACAGTAGTGCCCTATGTGCCAAAAGATGAGTTAATATTTAGGCACAAGGTATGATTAGGGCGAAAGCTAGGTTAAGCTAAAGATGACATGAGGCTCGAAATGCATGCATGTTAAACGTCTTTGGATTGTTACGAGGGGATACCATGAGTACATATTTCATACACCATCTATAATAGGGTACATCTATAGTAGATTATGGTACCTATAATAGGGTATTTGCTCATAGTAGAGCCTAATTAGGATCATGTTTCAGTGTAATGGATTAACGAGTGCTCATATGCTAAGGTATCAAATCCATATATTCGATTTAGTCTAATTGCCTTAGTATATAACTATGGGACATAACTTCCAGATGATGACATTTCCATTAATAAATGATATGGTCACACCAACTAAGTATTCGAGAAAGTGGTTTCTTAGTGACCAAACAAATCATAATTTGACTCAAGAGTCAAGATATGTAGCCTAGAGGTTTCTTAAAGTAATATGACTTATGAGTTATAAGACCCATCATCATCGTAATGGGAGTTTAGCAATAGACTTTAAATAATAGGGTTAGTATATGTCGAGCCATAAACATTTTGGAGAATAAGAAAAAGTTAGTAGTAAAGTCTCTTGTTTACTGAGTGTTTTATCATTCATTCTCCTATTTTCATATGTGTAGGTACAATGATCATGATAGCTACGAGGTGAGTGACGATCAAAGGGCATAGAGTAATGGAGGGCAAGTCTGCCATTACATGGTCTTACCAGTTTATGTATTTAATTTATTTTTATGTTTTGGCTACAAACATTATGTGGATATTGTTAATGATTTTATGTTCAAAATATCTTTTTTATACTTCCAACATTTATGTTCGCAAAAGGGTATTCTTGTAATTTACTTGATTTATGAATAATGATTTTATTCAAGGTTTTATGTGATTTATTTAGGTATGAATGCATGCTTAAATGGCTTATGTAGTGGCATCTTCCTTTTGAGGATAATATTCTTGGAGAGGGGTGTTATAGATACCCTATTGTAAAAGGAGTAAGCCTTTGAGCCTTTTTTAATATTACACAAACATACCAAATACTAAGACACCTTACGTCGATGCATAATAATCATATGGATATCAAGATCACATAGACTAGTTGTAACACCCCTCTCTAGGCACATATCCTTACAGGGACTACGCATTTGAAGAGACGTGTCTCAGTAAAACTCTTATATATAGAAAACAACTATTAAATATGCCTCATTAAATAAAACCCCACACACCCAAAAGTTCATTTATTATTTAGAAAACCAAGGTAATGAAGCTATACGTCAATCCATAAAATAAAATGTGTATAGGTAGTCAAATTCAACCCTAATCTAATTAAAAACTCAGACATGACAAATGATGATATCGCCCCTACCCTCATGCGCTTTCATGAGCTAACCTACTAGCTCTCTATTAGCTCCCTTAACTTTATTTGTAAACCACAAGAATAGAACAGGTGAGTGGGATACATTTAGTAAGTAAACAATCCCATAATATCTTAGGGTTTATATTCGAATTACCATATCATATCACGTGTTGTATTTATCAAACTCATGTCACTACAAATGTTTATCCAACATCTGTGATGCCTATCTAGAAAATCACATTGCCTATCACCTAATTCACAATGGTAGTGCCATCTTGGATGATTAAGGCCAAACGATGCATATTCGTGTCCCAAACGCTTGGTGAAAGCAATAAACATCCCATATGTTAATCATAAAATGCACTTATCGCATGTGTTGACCAAACTTAAGGCCATGGATACCATATCATAAGACAATGAGACCTCAAACCTTTCCTACTATTGCACATGCATCCCCAATGCTTCGATGCCTTTTAATGGTGCTAAATCATCTAAAGGTTTCAATGTCAAACTGACTTGCTTTAATGTTTTCACTACCATACTGCACACAATTTGGTGGTTCTAAATATGTAATAAATCATTTTCTGGTTTCAACTTGAAACCATTCTAGTCAGGGTTCATGTTGTCGTCTACATAGTTAGACACACCCATATTAGCCTTTTATTAGGGTTTTGTATCTTCTTTCATTGAAATCCTCCCTTATAGGGTATAATAGTCATTTCTAAGCTTTATTTTCATTTCAGAACTCTATAAATTCTTTACTAACTCTTTATACTTTTGTTCTCAATTTTCCTAAATGTATATAGGTATATATCATTCACATATGGATGTGTATAGCTTTGGTCCACATGACTTGAACCTTAGACATTATGTATCTTTAAGGTAGGACACATGACCATGTGTCCCATGTCATATAGGCATGTACCTATTCCCAAATACACATCCTATGGCATTGCACCTATATAGGGAGAAAAATCCCTAATTATACACAACCATGTATGTAGACATACACGACATGAAGCATTATTTTCCGAGAATTAAAAAATAACTTTTCCTGTTCCTTCTCAACTTTCTAACTCTCAACCGATGGTTTCTGTACATCATACCACGTTCCCACATCAGAAAAACACTGTCATTTATTCATTGCCAAAACACATAAACATCACAAAAATATTAAGCAATAACTCATTCTTTTATCAAACACAACAATCCAAATCATTACCCCATAAATACAACCATGAAAATCCTTCATTCACAAATTATCATACTCTTAATTAGCAATAATAGCGTAATTTCATGGTGAAACATGTATAAATAATCCAATCCACTAAAATTATAACCTAATTTAAAAAAAAAAAACTATAGTTCATCTTTCAACCACATAATAACATGTTCTCACCAAGTTGTTATATTCAATTTGTGTATCATGAAATAACCCTTCCACACATCATTAGAAATTTATTCATAATCACATAAGACGTCAACACCAAAATAAAACTAACCCATACATTAATCCAATAGAAGAAAGTCTACTTACCTTTCTCAGCTTTGCAAAGGTCTTCACGTGGCCTTGAATAGTTCCTTCTAATCTCTTTGTGTGTCCTCTACTTTTAAAGCATGCAAACCTCATTTTTCCTCTTTGAATTCTTTGAAAAATATTTAGGTAAAAATTAGTCAAACACATTTGCAACTCTTTTTATTTTCTCTCTAGGCAATTGTATATGGGCATGTATTTAAAGCACACGAGCATGTATATCATTATGTAATCAAACCCACATTCTAAAACCCCTAGGAAACACATCCTTATCTTTGAATTCAAATTTTCTAATGATATACAAGCGTACATACCCTATGCATGAGCATGTATCGTGTCTAGACTTGGTCAAACAACACACATCTCTTAGAAAAAAACAATTTTACCCTTTTACCATGACACATAAGCGTGTAGCCTCCCTCACAACCGTGTATTGTAGATCTCACACATAATACAAAATTCTCGTATATAATTACTCAACCCAAGCAAAAGATAAAAATAAACTTGGCATATATGTGAGTGTTACACTAGCCCTAATGCTTTCATAATCACACTACATATAGCTTGATAGCTAAACCACTCTACACATAACTTGGCGGCTAAAATAAAAAATACATCATTTTAGATTTTTGACTTAAAATCACTCTAATTAAGGTTTATGTCATCGTCCAGATAATCGGACACCCCAAAAATACCCAATAACTCATTATGCTTTTATCAGGGCTAAAATATTTCATCCTTTCTACACTCTTACGTATTTACATGAACTAGTAGTCTATAGTGAAAGTTTTCCAACTTTTATTTCATCCTAACTTCATGTGGATACTTGAGTTCCTCACCTTGGGTTGGAGAGTGCATTCCTTGCCACGAAAAGTTCGGTGGAGCCTATAAACACAAATATGACAATCTTACACCTTATGGTTGAAGAGTTCATGTTTATGTGATGTATTTACTATAATGGGATCCATGCATGGAGTATTCATTGATGTTTGATTTTTTAAAATTGTACCTTTTGTTTTGGTGGCCGATTTCAACTATCAAAATACTCCAATGTCAATAACCAATAAAATCTGTTATCACAATAAGATTGGGTTGTTGTGTAACAACTACAAGTAAGTCTAAGGGCATTTTGATATTTTTCTCTATGTTTTAATGTTATTTTCTTGGGTAGTTAATTTGTAAAAGAAATCAACAGAAGTTCATCACAAGGTGGACGTTCATTCATGCATAGTGAAGGGTAAAAAAGTCATTTCATATTAAGTGTGTGAAAATGGTTAAGTGAAAGAGAATGAACAATCGTGTATGGTTGAGTGAACACCCATTCATGTGTTGGTTGAATTCTATTTTGGATAAGATACGTTTCCTAGTGATTTTGGGACATGCCTTTCTCGTTCATTGAAAGTGAATGACTATTTGTCAGACTTGTTTGGCAAAATAAAAAGAAGAGTGTTGCCTTTGGCTCATAATATACCTAATATTTAGTTTTAGAGCCAAACAATGAATTAGGGAGAAAGGTGAGCAACCAGAGAGTAGTAAAAGAGTGTTAGATTCTCGAATTTCCATCAGCCACGTGAAGAAAAAGCTTGACTTTGGAAGCCAAGTAAGTAATGTGGACTTTTTTCCTCTCCCTTGCTAGCTTTCTATGGAAATCATGAAAGATTATGTTGTATGGTATGTATCTCCATTCTTTATTTATAGTTGATGCCTAAAAAAAATTTGTATTCTGGATATCACATATTATGATGAGCAAATAATGGATGATTGTGGTTGTGTGTTAATTCGTGTAAAACCTTGATATTTGATATTGGGATTGAGAATAAACATGACATATATAAACTCCAATATATGTGATGGTTAATGATAATAATAAGATGCTAGAGACTCTTTGTGTACAATTGTGATTGTTTATTTTATGAGAAAATAGGTTGGAAAACGTAGAAACCACAAAGGTACGTAATTTCTAGATGCGATGAATGCATGAACAATTGTTCATCACTTAAGATGAAGACGACTTCTTCATTTAAGTGATGAACAATTGTTCATGAACAGACGTTCAGTATGGGATGAACTACCTTTCATGCCATGATGTTATAGACTAAGTAGAATGACGAACACCCATTCATAGCAAGAAAGTGATGCTCGTTCATAGGCTTTGATGAATGAACAAGAAGTAAGTGCATAATGATGCTCGTTTAGATAGTGCAAATAACTATTTTACCTTTATGTTATGTGCTGAGGTAGGGATTGCGTTAGAAAGAATTATAAGGGGCAAAAATAAGTCAACTAGCAAATCACAGATATCTGATTGTGTGAAAGATGACACAAACCCTGACCATTAATTTAAAAGTTCATCTTAAATTAGTAAATTGCATTTTTCCACCCAAGGTTTGACCTAAAAACACTTTCCCACCTCTATATGACTTAAACAACACTTTCCTACCCAATCAAATTTTGTTAATAAAAAAAAAATTCTAAAAGCAATACTAGGGAGTGAAAAACATTGTTTTATCCATACTATTTTGTTTAATTATCATTTAAAATTGCAATATTACTCCAAAATTAATTAAAAAAATAAAACCTTCCATATATCCAAATTACATAATAACTCTTTTATTTCCTTTTACTTTCACTCGTACCCTATCTTTATTTGAGCTAACAAACTCTAACTGTCATTCTCATTTTTGACAACCATCTCCATTGTTGATTTGACTTCCAAACCCACTCTAGTTATCAATATCTCTATTTTGAGTTGATCCCTTCAACGATTGCGTCAATTCTCCCCAAGGAAACCTTAAATTATTCAAATAAAAAACCAACAACGATCTTCCTCTACAACATAACTTGATCTCTTTCTAGTCTCTGTCACACGACCTTCCTTTCTCGAAAGCCTTGGCATTGTGGCTTAATCATTGACAAAGGTGATGGAGAGATTTAATAGTGCTAGGGTTTTAAACGCATTAATGCATGTTTTTTAATATATTAAAGAGCTAAACATTATGTTTAAAACATATAAGTCTAGTATGCAAAAGAGTTTAAATTTTAATTTATTTAGATTTTATGAATTGTGAAATTACCTTTTCGTTCTATAAGACTTACACTATTAATTTTTTAAATAGAATTTGATTCTAGGTGTAAAAAAACTATTTATACCTTTTAAGAGTGGAAATTGTTTCTAGACCAAACCATGGGTGGTAACATGTAATTTACTCTAATTTTTTTTTGGTAAAAATCTTTTAATTTATTGTATCAGATCCATTTTAGAGAATGTTTAGTTTGAGTATTTTAAAGATTAACTTAAAAATGTATTACTTAAAAGGTTACTATATATAAATAATTATCATATTTAATAAAATTTGATAAATATAGATAATTATTATATTTAATCAAAAATAATAAAAATATTAATAAATTATTTTCTTTAAATATTCTTCAATATAATTTTTTAAAATATTTTTTATATTATTTATTAAATTAATTAAAAATATTATTATTTTTATCTAAAAATTAATAAATAAAAATATAATTATAATAAAATTAAAACCACTTTAACCAATTTTTACCACTTAAATTTTCTGGATGAAGACAGTCTCTAATGGACACCAAAGGGCCCTTAAAGTGAGATGACAAAATCCCATCCCGGCTTTAGAAAAAAGTCGCACAGTTCGTGAAGATCCTCAGTAACCCGATCTTCATCTCTCTTCGCATATTTTCTGGTTTTGTGAGGGCTAAGTGGAATACGAAATGGCATCTTCAAAACCCCTAGTGGAAATTTTGCAACCTACGAAGCGCCTCAAACTCTCCTCCACCCCATCGGATATTTCAAAACCTATTCAAAACGTTTCATTGCTCTCCAAATCACTCAGCACCTCCATTCCTGACTCCGAACTCACCTCCGACCAAAAACAGCGCATCGAGTTCAACAAATTACTTGCAAAATCCAAAAGAAATCTCAACGTTTGCTCCCAAAGAGTTTCCAAATCTAAGGGTCAGTTGATGCTTTGTCTTACTTTGAGTTTTATGTTTTATTTCTGTCGAAACTTGAAGGCTTATGCGAATCTTTTGTAGGAGAAGGCCTTAGTTATGTGAAATTGGAAGAGCTTTTGGTTGAGGAGACTTGGTTGGAGGCGCTTCCTGGAGAGTTACAGAAGCCTTATGCTAAAAGTTTATGTGAATTTGTTGGAAAGGAGATATGTAGTGGTTCTGTGCCGATATACCCCCCTCAGCACTTAATCTTTAATGCTCTTAACTCCACTCCTTTTGACAGAGTGAAAACTGTTATCATCGGACAGGTATTCGTCTTTTATTTCCATTCTATTTGCCCTGAACAAGTTTGCATTTTTCTTTTACTGTTTTTTGCTTCTATATGAAATGTTGATTTTTAGCTTCTCTTGAGTTCATCCTTAAGTTTTTTATTTGGGTTAATGGCATTGAACTTCCGACGGTTTGAAGGAATAAGAAATCCTTTGGTTTTTGAAGTAACAAAAAAGTCTTCATACGGTTTAAAATGGAAGGATGGGAATTTCTGATATTCGTTAACTCATAGTAGTATAAGTTTTAATGGCCTACTAATGGTAAGGGGATTTTTGTTATTAAATCAAAACCTCAGGATAAAATTTTTTTAACTCTTTCCTCTTTTTATCAAGCTAGGGGAGTGGGTTTTGTTTATGAAACAAGAATGAAGATTTGAAGAATTCTTGCTTGTTTTCATTCAATAATGAATAGGTGAATTTATACATATTTTACAACAATAAAAAAAATCAAATAATTTAAACTAGGGAAATGACATATTCAGTGACTTAATTGGAATTATATTCCCTAAAGTTTAGGGACTTATTATGGTTTCCTACACTTCCTTCAAGTTGGAGAATAGATGTCTATTATTCCCAGCTTGCTTACAAAGAATTCAAATCCAGGTTTAGACAAAACCTTGGTAAGTAGATCAGCTTCTTGAAACTTAATTGATATCTATGATATGTTGATAATCCCTTCTTTCACTTTCTCCTAAATAAAGTGCCTATCAATCTCTTTATGTTTGGTTTGATCATGGCATATTGGATTGTGTGCAATGTTGATTGTTGATTCACTTTCTTTATCTAGCTTCATAGACCTGTCCAGGAAATTCTTAAGTTTTCCATGAGTCATTGCAACAAAGTAGCTTGCGAACTGGTTGTACTTTGATAGTCCTATGACTAGCTACATGGAAAACAGTACCATCGGCCATTAAAACATTAAAATCAATAGTATAAAAATGCAACGGAAATGAACATAGAAATAAAAATAAGCATATGATCTGAGTGACCAATATTAATAATTTGTAAATCTTGTGCTAAGGTGAGACACCAAGGTTGAGTTACAAGTGCCTCTGTGAGCAATTGAGGTTGTAGCAGTAGGAGAATCAAAAAATGCTATAGAATGTGAAAGAGGAACAAAGAAACTAGTGGAGGCTGTTGAGCTTGAATTTCTGGCAAGAATTCTGACATTTCACGCTTCTGGCAAATTGGAAACTTAGGAGGGTGATGAAACTTCTGACAGATTGTAAATTGACAAATTCCAGTGACTCCTGACAGTAGTAGGTTGAGAACTTTCAGCGGTGTTTGACTGTAGATCAATAATTTCTTTGATTGTTTGACAAATTTTTCCGACAATAGATTTGAAGATTTTCCAGCAATATCTTAGGTTTTTGGCTGTGTCTGTACTTTTTTGGTGGCTGTTGTGGATGTCTGGCAACCTCTATGATGACTGATAGGAACTTTGGGGGTGTCTAAGGTTTGAAAAGTTTTCTAGCAATATTTCAGTAGAGTTCCAATATTATTCCGGTTGATTACATCCTTTTTTCTTCTAAGAGTGAGGATTAAAAAAGAGTTCTAAGAACTCTGACTTTGATGAATTTATACATATTTTAGAACAACAAACTAGGATAGCAGGCAGCCTAAACTAGAAAAAGAATGAAATCAATCAAAAATAAGAAAAAGAAATATTCAGGGACTAAATCAGGATTTTAATCCCTTTACAGATTAATTTTATAGTGAGAATAAGTTATAATTCAGGCACATTTCATCATAGACAATTGTTTCCCCACCTTGTTTTTAGTTTTGTTATTCCTTTGTTGGTATCCAATACAAAGCTGTGGCATCAAGTAGATTTCACTCACTAATATAATTTCCTGAGGTTTGATAAAAAAATAAGTGAAAACAAATTACTTGTATGATGAATTAATGTTCATAAAGAAATATAAGATCTACTCAAATAAACCTAAACCCAATCGATTTAGTGATATCTTGGGCTTCATGATAAAGAAAAGTCAATTCGTAGTTCCCTTAAGTGAATAATCTCTAAAATATCTACCAAGTATGATGTCTAGCAACCCTGTGTTAGAGTTGAAGTACGGCTTTCTAATCTATTGATTTAAGCTTTGAAGATTAATAGTAATTCAACCGATTAAATGAATCCAAATTCCGTAGTGAAGTCCATATAGATTTCATTATTTTTTGCTATTTGATACCAAATATACCTTAATATATTTGTCATCCGATTACTCCTTTCCTTGTTTTACACAATCACAACCTTAGTGATAAAAGAAAATCGAGTTGATATTGGATAAACTATTTTTTTCCTTATAATGATATAGTTGCCATTGATATTCATATGTGTTTTGTTCTTTTAACAGGACCCTTATCATGGACCTGGTCAAGCAATGGGTCTATCATTTTCTGTGCCAAAAGGAGTGAAAGTCCCTTCAAGTTTGGTAAATATATTCAAGGAACTTCATCAAGACCTTGGTTGTTCTATTCCATCTCATGGAAACCTAGAAAAATGGGCTGTACAGGTAAAATTTTATTCCAGTATATTTGAGGAGCTTAACTAGATATTGGACCATTACCTATCAATTTCAATTTTTCAGTTGAATGGTAACTCCACACGTTTTAAAAACTAGATTAACCTAGATAACTTTTGTTCTAATTCCCTAATTGTAATGAATAAACTATGATAATTTGTATTGTTATATGTGTGGCTATGATTGTGCTTGACCCATGTGAGATGGCACTTAAATAGTTTAAATTTTGAGTATAGTGGGGGAGAGAATTGAACTATAACAATTTAATAACATAAAATTCCTTTTCTAGCATCTCTTTGTATACAAATTAAATTACAAAGGATTTAAAAAATATTCCTTAATGTCCTTATTTTAATAATTGGGAGTAGTTTCTTGACCAAAATAGTTTTCGGTTTTGAGAAGTTTTCATTCTTAGTTTCTAAAGTGGATTATTTCTAAAGTGGATTACTTCACTTGAAATATTGTAACTCGGCTATATTTATTAGTATGTTCAATTTTTTTTTTTTGTTTTCTCTAAGTAAAAAGTGTCTACATGTTCTGTGCAAATTATATTATGTTTGTCTGATGAAATTAGCCTTGCACATTTAGCTGGGGAACCATTCCTTTAAATTTAGCTATTGGGATTGGTGAGCCCAAAGTTATATAAATCTTGGACTAGAAGTTCATACTTTTTGATGTGAGATTCAAGTTTTATGCCTTATACTTGAGATTCTAACATATTACTATGCTCTATAGCCCTGTTACTAGGGTGGATTCGAGCCGAGCTAGCTCGAGCTTGAGCTCGGCTCGGCTCGGCTCGGTTCGAGTCCGAAACGAGCCGGGCTCTACTCGGCTCGATCGAGCTAGAGTCGAGCTGGCTCGGGTTGGCTCGGTATATTTTTTTAAAATTTTTTATACAAAACGACGTCGTTTTGATCCATATATATATACAAAACGATGCCGTTTTGATATGAAAAACGAGTCGAGCCGAGCCGAGCCGTAAACGAGCCGAACTTGAGCCGGTCATTAAAAAACCGAGCCGAGCCCGAGCTGGCTGCGAGCCGAGCCCGAGCTGGCTGTGAGCCGAGCTCAGCTCGGCTCGAATCCAGCCTTACCTGTTACCTATATAAGTTGGCTATGCATTAGTTCCTTGCTAGCCTTGGGCGAATATTGCAATGCCGACGTTATCACCGCACTACCAAATAATACGAACCTTGGGGGAACCGTACCTTAAAAGTTAGTTGTTGACATTGGAGAGTCCAACCATATAAACCCTAAATTAGATGTTTATACTTTCCGATATGAGATCCAAATTTAATTGCTTGCTCTTGGGATCCTAATAAGCTGCCATTTGAAATTGTTTTTTAACACTTAGATTCTTAGCTAATTGAAGAATCAATGCAAAGTCTTTCTACTCCTTCACCTTCCTTTTGTTTACGCTTTGAATTATTGAAAGGACACTAGAAACGAGTGGAAACATTATTTTGTTGGTATTTGTTTCAAATCATTTTGTGCTGTGTTTTTACCTGGACTGATATATCTTGGCATTTGATTTAACCATCCTGTAGGGTGTTCTGCTGCTCAACACTGTTCTTACGGGTAACATCCTCATCATACTTGGACTTCCAATGAATTTGTTGTCATCTAAAATTTGGATTTGACTGTTTCTTACTTATGAATTATTATTTTGTCATGGAAGCATTAATTCTAGATTGATCTCCATTCCAATGTGATGATTACACCATTTTTCAAACAATATCTCCCTTTGCAAGGCAAATGACTCCCACCAGTATTAGTGAAAAAAATCAAATAAGGGCATTTTGATACTCTATTCATTCATGTAACTCTCAAAAATTGGGCTGATTTCATTTGCATGGCCTTGCAGTTTAAAAATTGTCAAGTGTATTCTAAAGTTTGGACATTTTAATTAGACATCCCAAGACTGTTTATTGAAATTAATGCCTTCCATTTTTGTACATAAATTCTAATCCTCGTAACTTGTGCAATTCTTCTCATTCCATGATTTATGAATTCTCTCTTTATTCTGATGAGGATTTAACTACATATTCTCAAATTTGAAAGGCACTGGTCCCCACTTGCCACTTCAAAATCTAGTACAGGGAGCAGTGGTCCGCTTTAATTTGTTGCGAGCTTTGGGGAGATTTCTGTTTCCATGTTTCAGTTGTGTAGTTTCTCTTTTATTCTTTTTGAGTATGGATTGCACCATTCCTTTTTGGGTTTCAGTTCTTCAAAAAAAAAAAAAAAATTAAAGGACATTTATTTCTTCTTTATTCTGTAAAATTGAGAATTTTTTTTTTTTTTTGTAATTTTATACTTCTTGTTTTGTCTTGTTTAATACATAAGGTCTTACCTTTTATGTTAGACTGCTAGTTTACTTATACCTTTATTTTAATTTTATTAATAAGTTATTTCTGCTTTTAAATTCTGGGCTCTTTCTTTTTGTTTGTGTATAAATTTCCCTGTGTTACTGTAGAAAAAAATGTTCTAGTTCGTTTTCTCAAAGTTGTTTTGGTTAATCTTAAAATTTGATAAAATACAAATATAACTTCTGAGTTTTACTATTTTTCTGTTTAACTTTCTATGTTTGGCTGTTTAGTTAGGAATCATCAAGCTAATTCTCATGCCAATAAAGGATGGGAGCAATTCACCGATGCTGTTATTAAAACAATTTCAGAAAAGAAGAAAGGAGTTGTTTTTCTCCTCTGGGGAAACTCAGCTCAAGCAAAATCCAGGTATTTCCATTCTTCAAGCTTTATTTTGTCGAGATGAGCCTTTTTAATTGTTGTAAAGTATGCTGCATGTACCATTCTTTCCAAAAAAATGAAATGGCCTAATAAAAAAGGCAGCAGCTTGCTCCCTCCTTTTCTCTGTTTGTGTTTTTGCCCCAGTCCCTGAGATTCTAGTCTCATTTTTGTATCCAATGCTTTCTATTTTTGCTTGCATATTTTGGGACAAGAAATACTTAAAAGAAACCTGTGCAGCTATAGAGTACAAATTTTTGATCTTCCATCTCTTGTTCTGAAGACAAATTCAGGAATTAGTGTAAGAGTAATCTTAAATTTGGTTCTTAAATCTGGAATAATATTATGAATTTAAAGAGCTAAATTGTAAATTATTGGTTTAATTATTCAATTACCTTGGATGAAAAAGTTGAGGGGAATTTAATGTTTTTAAAAAAAAGATTTTGTATTTAACTTATAGGGATAATGTTAAACAGGATGATTAATGAGACAAAACATCACATTCTCAAAGCGGCACATCCCTCTGGTTTGTCTGCAAATAGAGGCTTCTTTGGCTGCAGGTTAGTTTTATTACATGAAATAGTAGCTGTTCTGCAATTTTTATGCATATCAAATTTAAGTTCACTCTTTACATGCTTGTTTTCTTTGATTATAGGATAATAGTGTTATATTTTTTTGGTTTCTTGAATTATTTCATGTCATCAAAGAGACTTATATTTCATGTCATCAAAGAGACTTATGTAATTCTAGTTTCCTTTTAGGGCCTTTCCCATATAAAAAACTTGTTTATCATTATTTCTTGTTATGGGAAAGATAAAGGTATGTAAGTTTTTTTTTTTTTTTTAAATTATTGAAAACACTAGTTATAGAAAAAAGATACCAGGGTAGACTAGGTGTCTTAACACATCAACTTAAAGTTATGTATTGCAATGGAAGAAAACACAAAAGTGGATCAATTTTCAAGTACAATGGAAAGAACCCATCGATCTAGGGTCTAAGTGATGAAGATTCCCCTCTTGAAGACATTAGGAAAGGTTATAGGAGAAAATATGTTCTGTAATTTGAGAGAAGAATTCGTACCTTTGAGAAGAAATATTTCTCAATGTATATTATTTATGGTGAATTAGGGCATATATTATTGGTGTAAATTTACAATTATTTGCACCAGGGTTGCTCATAGTGCTTGTTTGACTTTGACTCCCTACCAAACCGATTTGCGGGTAAAGTTGTATTCTCCGTCACTTCTCCTAATCGACTTTTTGATAATGCATTCGTCTCTATTAGGTGATCTCTTGACAGAGTAATTGGTTTAAGTGATTGTTCTCCTTTAACATGTTTCCTTTCTCTTCATGGAGTACTTTGACGAAGGCTTCTCTAAATGACGACGATGGTTTCTTGGCTAGAATTCTATCGTGGACTTCATCCAACTTGTCATTTGGTCCAACAAGATATTCATAAAGTCATTCCTTATCAAGGTGTGTTTTGAACTTCACATGTTCGTCGACCTCTCTCGACTCTGATTCATAAAACATATCGAGTTCTTGCCAAAGTGCTTTAAGACAGTTGTAGTATTGGTTTACATTTGTTTTTCCTTGCTGAACAACTTTGAGCTTCAATTTGATTTGAAATACTTGAGAAGCATTCTCAAAATCAGAATTAGTTTCTATAATGACATTTCAAATTTCTTTCGTTGTTTTGAAGAGAAGTTGCTAATACTCATTTTCATCGAGTTAATTAGCCAAGCCGTTATGATTGAATGGTTGAGTTGCCATGTGTCATAATCAACATCTTTGACAATGGGTCTTTGGATTTGACCATTGATGTGTCCTATCTTTCCTTGCTTTGAATAATAGAAGAATAGATTATGCCCATTGAAGCAAATTCCTCCCGTTCAGTTTGTGATAGGGTTGAATTTGAGCTGAGCTAGTTCGAGTTCGATTGCTAGCTTGACTTGATTAAGTCCAAAATAAGCGGCCATGGTTTGAGTTTGATCTTAAGCCATGGTTTAAGATTTTATTAAGCTCAAGCCATGGGAGCTGAGCTCGACAAAAAGGATTTTTTAAAATTTATGTTTTCAAATAAAATAAAATATAGAAAGAAGTTGAATAACAATGAGAAAGGAAAGAAGAAGTTTATTTATAATGGGTGAGAGGAGTTATTAGAATTTCTTTGGTCTATATGGGAGAATTGAAATTGAGTTGAGAGCTTATTTATGGTGGCTAAAGTGAGCAGTTGAAGGGTATTATTTCAATGTGGGATTCAACAACTCACTTCACCTATTATAAATAAGCTCCCAAGCCAATTTTAAAACCTCTACATAAGTAAGAAGAATTCTAACAACTTATCTCACCCATTATAAATAATTTTTTTCCTTAACCATAAAATTCAACTTCCTTTCATGTTATTTTTTATTAGAAAACATAAACCTTTTTGTAAAAATCCTACACTAGAAAGACATTGTTATGAATCTCTTAACAAACAACTCTTCCAGTGCAAATAATGGTAATGATAGCAACAAGTGTCAGCTTCTCACAAAGTTCGTAATCTTCCAATTAGCCAAAGATTGTCCTAAACTCAAAGTCAATATTTTACTTTTTCCCCTCTATATAATCATCTCTATTTATTCTACCACTATCCTAACTTTCAAATTCAAATATACTATCCTAATCAAATATATTATACACATTTTGATGACTTTTGTTTTTCATCTTTACATTTCTTCTTACCTAATTTGAAAAAACTTGTATCATTTGCTATTATTCTAGTTGCCACAAGTTAACCCTTGATGTGTCTCCATTAACGTCTCATTTTCTTTTTTGTTTTTTTGTTTTACGTTTTCTTCTTGTTTCATTGCCCGTTGTCTTCTTCTCAAATTGAATCAAATCACCAAAAGAGCAAATGGATTTTGACAGTTGTAACTCGCGAGAATCTCGTAATTGAACCCTCAAATTTGTTGATTCCCCTCTAGATCGCCATATCTAACCAATTGAACCCCATATTCTGTTGATTCCTTTTCCTGGTCCATCGTTAGCTTAAAAACTTTGTTGAAACTGGCTGATTTTTCATTGGAATCTATTATCTTGACCAAAATAGTTTCTTTCTTTTCTCATCACTCGTCTCAAAATGACATTGTCATATGATTTGTCTTTATCCACTAGTAGAATATCTCATAAATTACGTTTACAGTCATGATTCAGTTCTTTGCTTTCACAGTAGTGACATTCTAGTTTAGTTAGTTGTCGAACTTTTCTCCATCTTTCATTCTTATCTTTTATGATATCAAACCACCATATCCTTAGAATCACCATACTTTGATACCAATTTGTTAGGAACCTCTTAACAAAAGAACAATTATTCTAATTCAAACAATGACAAGAAGTTATGGCAACTTCTCCTAAAAATTGTAGTCTCTTAACTGCCAAAGGTTGTCCTAAAGGGATGAGTATTGTGAGGATTCAGTAAAATATTTAAGATTTGGATAAAATGTTTGATTAAAATATTATTTGAATTTTAAAAAAATTAGGATATTGGTAGAATGATAGGTACCTGTGTCAATATTTCTCCAGTGGCTGCTCCTCCTTTCTACGCAGATCACCCAGCAACCAATATCAAGTTCCCTAACTCCACAAACACAACCCAAAATGAAAATGCACTAAATATGAATGTGAATGGAACAGAGCAAGTCGCTGGTAATATTCATTCAAATTCAGGAAGATTACAAAAGTTAACATATTACATGTGATTCCCACACTTCAACCAAGAGATTGCAACCCAAAAGCAAAACTAAGAACAAACAGTAATTACACAGCAAAGTATTTAAGTGCACTGTTCACTTCAGGCTTTCGAGAGGCCTGCACTCTCCCTACATTCCTGCTGTCTTGTAATCTTACTTTTTTCTGGTCCTGCAGTTGCCTTTTCTCCTTTTTCCTCTGTTGCCAACTGCTTTGCCGCCAAGGCTTTGCCAAGTTTCCTTTTTTCTCCAAATTGACCTTGCAATAAAATAATTGCTAACTGTTCTACTTGCTCCAATCTCTTGTTGCCACTTGCTCTGTTTCTTTTCTTTTCTTCTTTCCTACGAGAAAAATATACATGAGTCCTAACATTTCCCCTCCCATTGAGAGGCACCTTGCCCTCAAGGTGAAATTGGGGAAAGAGACGATGGAAAGAGACAAACAACTCGCATGAATTTTCGTAGTCCGGAAGATCTTGCCATTTAACTAAAATCTCCAATTCACTATGATGGGAATATTGATGCTGCAGAATTTCCTGTGGCTGGGTCTGTAATTCGCCATCATCTGCCATACAATCCGATGGTTGTTGAATGGTTACTGCTGGTCCCACATGTTTCTTAAGTTGGGACACATGAAAAACAGGGTGTATCTTCACTGTTGGGGGCAACGATAAACGGTATGCTACTGCCCCAATTTTTTATAATATCTCATAAGGACCATAGTAACGCGGGCTCAATTTTTCATTCGGTCTCAAAGCTAGAGATCGAAATCTATAAGGCTGCATCTTTAAAAACACCTGATCTCCCACTTCAAAACACAATTCTCTTCTTTTTTGGTTGGCATACTTTCGCATCCTCTCTTGTGCCTTGGTAAGATTCTCCTTTAACTCATCTAAAATAAAATTCCTTTCCCTTATCATTCTGTCAACCTCTTCAATTTTGAGTGATTCTTTTGTCCATCTTAACAAGGTAGGTGGGTCACGTCCATATAGCGCCTTAAAGGGAGTCATGCCCATGGAGCTATTATAGGTGGTATTAAACCAGTATTCAGCCCATGGGATCCATTTCGGCCATTGTCGGGGCTGCTGAAAACAGAAGCTACGCAAGTAATTCTCCAAACTCCGGTTAACGACTTCCATTTGACCATCTGTTTGGGGGTGATACGAAGAACTGAATTTAAGCTGAGTGCCGGCTGCCTTAAAAATCTCCCCCCAAAATTTGCTCAAGAACACCCGATCTCTATTAGAAACTATGGAGCGGGGAAACCCATGTAATTTAACTACCTCCTGGATGAATTTTCGAGCCACCTCGACAGCTGAAAACGGGTGCCTTAGTGTTAAGAAGTGTGCGTATTTAGTTAATTGATCCACAACGACCAAGATGGTGTCTACATAAGCTGCTTTCGGAAGTCCATCAATAAAGTCCACTGAGATATCTTCCCACACTCGGGTGGGTATCTGTAGGGGCTGCAGAAGCCCAGCTGGGGAAAGAGACTGGTTTTTTATTCTACACGTGTCACATTCAGACACAAATTTTTTTATGTTAGCTTTCATACCCTCTCAGAACAAGACTGCAGATGCCCTCTTGTAGGTTCTGAAGAATCCAGAATGACCTCCATAGGGAGAAGAATGAAATTCCCTTAGGAATTTGGGGATGAAAGATGAGTTTTTGGATAATACTAACCTGCCATGATACAACAGTCTGCTGTTCTTCAATTGATACCCTTCATGTGCTTTCGGATCAATTAACAGGTCATTCACTACCTCTTGGAGTTTGGCATCCCCAGTTACTTCATTCTTAATTTCTTCCAGCCCCACTACTTGTGCCACAGTTACCGCTCTAAATTCTTCTTCGAAAGCAGGGTTACGGGATAATGCGTCCGCTGCTTTGTTCTCTCACCCCGGCTTGTATTGGATTTCGAAATCAAATTCCAACATTTTCATGACCCATTTCTGTTGGTCGCTACCTAGTACGCGCTGATCCGTTAAGAACCGTAGGCTCCGCTGATCCGTTCGGACTTTAAAATGGCGCCCTAATAAGTAATGCCGCCATTTTTGGAATGCCAACACAATCGCCATCAATTCTCGTTCGTAGACTGATTTGCTTCGATTCTGAAGTGAAAGTGCTTTGCTAATGAATGTTATGGGTCTCCCTTCTTGCATCAGAATAGCCCCAAGTCCTATTCCGGAAGCATCAGTCTCAATAATAAACTCCTTCGAAAAATTTGGAAGGGCTAACACAGGGACAGTGGCCATAGCATTTTTCAATTTTTCAAAAGCGGTTACTGCTTCAACGTTTCAAGAGAAGGCATCTTTTTTGAGAAGTCGGGTGAGAGGCTCAGCTATTTTTCCGTATCCACATACGAATCTCCGATAATATCCAGTCAACCCAAAAACCCTCGAAGCTCTCGTATGTCCTTGGGTGTCTGCCATTCTTTCATTGCTTGCACTTTCCTGGGATCTGCTTCCACACCTGCTGCTGAAACAAAATGCCCCAAGTAATCAATCTTTGGTTGCCCAAAAGCACATTTCTTTAGATTAACTACCAACTGGTGATTCCCCAACAACTCCAAGACCAATTGTAAATGCCGTTGGTGATCTTCAAAGTGTTTGCTGTATATTAATATGTCATTGAAAAACACTAACACGAATCTTCGGAGATAAGGACGAAATATCTCATTCATGACTCCTTGAAAAGTCGCCGGCGCATTGGTGAGGCCAAAAGGTATCACTAAACTCGTAGTGCCCTTCATGGGTTTGAAACGCCGTCTTCTCCACGTCTTCCTCCCTAACACGGATCTGATGATACCCTGACTTCAAGTCCAATTTGCTGAATATACTGGCCCTTGCTAGCTTGTCCAATAATTCTTCGATGGCCAGTATAGGAAACTTGTCCGGAATTGTCACCTTAGTAAGAGTACGATAATCTACACAAAAGCGTCATCCTTTATCCTTTTTTCTTACAAGTAGAACTGGGCTCGAAAAAGGGCTGACACTTGGCCTTATAATGATACGAACCTTAAGAGAACCACATCGAAAAAGGGCTCTGATACCAAATGATACGAACCTTAGGAGAACCACACCTCAAAAGCTAGCTATTGAAATGGGAGAGTCCAAGGCCATATAAACCCCACACTAGTTGTCCATACATTCCAATGTGGGATCCAAGTCTCATACCTTGCACTTGGGATCCTAACATATCACCACGATTCGCAGTCCCGACGTCCACTCAGGTTGGCTGTGCGCTAGCTCCCTGCTAGCCCCGGGCGAACACTGCAATGTCAGCGTCACCACCGGCGTCGCACGATTACAACTGGGAGACGTGGTGATAGCTCTGATGCCAAGTGATAGGTACCTGTGTCAATATCTCTCTAGTGGCTGCTCCTCCCTTCTACACAGATCACCTAGCAACCAATATCAAGTTCCCTAACTCCACAAACACAACCCAAAATGAAAATGCACTAAATATGAATGTGAATGGAACAGAGCAAGTCACTGGTAATATTCATTCAAATTCAGGAAGATTACAAAAGTTAACATATTACATGTGATTCCCACACTTCAACCAAGAGATTACAACCCAAAAGCAAAACTAAGAACAAACAACAATTACACAGCAAAGTCCTTAAGTGCACTGTTCACTTCAGGCTTTCGAGAGGCCTGCACTCTCCCTACATTCCTACTGTCTTGTAATCCTACTTTTTTCTGGTCCTGCAGTTGCTTTTTTCTCTTTTTTCTTTTGTTGCCAACTGCTTTGCCGCTAAGCCTTTGCCAAGTTTCCTTTCTTCTCCAAATTGACCTTGCAATAAAATAATTGCTGACTATTCTACTTGCTTCAATCTTTTGCTGCCGCTTGCTCTGTTTCTCTTCTTTTCTTCTTTCCTACGAGAAAAATATACATGAGTCCTAACATAGAATAAATAAGTGTAATTGGATTGAGGAGAAAAAGAAAAATATTATTATTTGGAGGCAGTCTTTGGTTGACAGAGAGGTTACCACCTTTGGGAAGAGTTTGACACCTCTTATTGTTAGTATTGTTTACTTTTACTATTAATAAAATTTGTGCTATGCTCCTTACAAATTAGTATCAAGGTATGTGAGAGCTTGGTATGTAGAATAAAAAGTATTGATCTGGAGAAAATTATAGGAATGCTTGATGGATAAGTTGGACAATATAGATTTTAGTTTGGATAGTTTGGCTAGAGACTTTGGAACTTTGGAAGAGTACATGAAGGATTTAAAGGTGTTGCATTTTAACAATGATGACAAAGAAGAAACTTCGGTGGAGCACACAAACTTGTTTTAGGTCCAAAACATAAGATTAACAATTTTTGAAGATGAGATGACAGACTCCGATGAAACTTCGTCATTGAAACTCGATCATGCACATCTTTGCCTTATGCCTTTCTTGAGGGAGGCGAAATTAGAAAAGAATGAAACAAACAATTTGAAAAGGGCAAAACAAAATGCACAAGACAAGAATTGGGTCATAGAAAATTGATTTTGCCTAGAAACCCATTTAATCATTGTGAAATTCAACCCATTTCACAATAACAACCCAATCCGATTTGCGTTGTGTGCTAATCACCACTCAAGCCCACACACTAATAACCACCACTACAACCTACTTAGACCACTCACACTCAAACCCAAATGCAACTTATTTCCCAGGCCTTACCACTTGAGTTGACCTAAACCCAATTTGGGCACTTGAGTTGACCTAAACCCAATTAGATTAACCCAAAGTCAACTTACCCATCAGACTCAACCATTCAGCCATCAAGCTCAAACAAAATCCATTTAATCAAATTAAATCCCTTTCAATTAAAATCAAAACATTTTTTAATCCAATCCATTTTACACAAAGCCTACTTTGAGGATTAGGTGGTTTTCAAGTGGACGAGTAAATTATTAAGAAATATTTAATAATAATAATAATTATATTTGATTTGGATAATATTTAAATTTTAAAGTTAGGATATTGGTTGAATAAATTGAGCTAATTGGATTGAGGAGCAAAAGGAAAATATTATTATTTGGGTATTTTGAACAATCTTTTGCTTATAAGGGAGGCCATGACTTTTGGAAGGAGTTGACATTCCTTGTTATTAGTATTTCTTTTTTTGACCATGAATAAAATTTGTGCAAGGTCCCTAAATATTATATTATAATCAAATATTTTCTTTATTGTTATTATTATTATTGTTTGTAATCCTAACAGATATATTTTAACAACTCACTTCACCAAGTATGAATAATATCACAACGCAATTCCAAAACTCCGACACAATTATGAATAACTTACCTCAGTCATTATAAATAAGTTTACTCTTTTCATTTCTCATCATAATTCAATTTGTTTTTATGCTTTTCTTTTATTAGAAAATATAAATTTCAAAATATAACAATCAATAAGTATAAAATTTAAATTAAATTGAACAAATGCTACAATTTTGAGTCGAACTTATCATATCAAGATCAAACTTGAGTTCTAGTTCAACTCTGTCAAAATTTGTCTACGTCAAGCTAGGTTCGAGCTCAACTCTCTTAAGTTGAGCTGATCTTGAGCAAACTCATGTTTGATTTTAGCTCGATTCGGCATGAATCCACTTTAGTTTGTTATTTGTTATATGTAGAGATGAATTTTCATCATATTGCTGAGCAATTAGTGAGGATGCTTGAACAGAAGGAATGGGATGGGGTGGCTTATGATGTTTACCTTTTCGTGGCCTTCATGGTTGAAGTTCAGAGTCACAATAAGTGTTCTGATACCATGTAATTTGAGAGATGAATTTGTATTTGTTAGAAGAAACATTTCTCAGTGTATATTATATTTGGTGTAAAATTTACATTGATTTGGTATACAATACTAAGAAGGAAACTTAATTACTAAATTCCTAAATTAAATGATTTGCAAATTCTTATTTATTGTAACTACAAATCTGATTTTAATTCATTTTCCTAAAGTAACTCAATCTTTCCATGTTGGAACTAGTTGCATTTGAGGGGATGTGTTGGAATACATGGGTCCCACATTGGAAGGAAAATAAAAATGATTGGGTGTAGAATATGATAGATATCCATATTAGATTGGATTTAGTTTTTTAACAATTCGAACCCAAAACTTGTTAAAGTCCTTAATAAGGATGTTGATCCACACTCCAAGTTTAAAATGTTCCAAAATTTCTGACATGTTACATGGTCCGGATTCTTTTTCTATGTAAGTATTTAATTTATGTTATTTCCTTTTTATGTTGGATTTCAAGCCTATAAATAGGCCTTAGATTTATTTTGATAATTGAAGTTCTGTCCTAAATTCTCAAATTTCTCATAAATTTTCACCTCTTTTTATCTTTTCTTCTCTCTTACATTGCTAAGACTTAAGAAAGCCTATCAGGAAGCTATGAAAGAACAAATAACTTGATCAACTATTTGTGTAATGAGGGAACAAATAGTTGAAGTCATTACACAAATAGCTGGAAGGATTTCACATTATTTTTGCACATAGCATAGTGGTGAGGCTAGAGAGTTACCTTTGATGGTACTTAATTGGATAGTTTCTCTTGTTAGTCATATGTTTGGTGATATGACAAAAATCACTTATTGGTATGAGAGACTAGACCTTTACCTCATTTTTGTTAGTTTTTTCTAAAAGAATCTATTGACTTTGGAAATGACCTTTTGACCCATAGACAGGCATTTTAAAAACTTTCCCAAAACCTATCAAACTCATCATTACAAATGAAAAAGCAAACAAAATATTTTTGTTTCATAAACAAACTTTAAAAACTAATAAATAAAACCCAGAATGGTTAACTTAGAATTGTTAACTTCAAGCCTCGGGAACAGCCTTGAGGCAGTTGTGAAAGGCCATTTCTAGCCTCATGAGACTCTGTCTATCCTAGAAGCCATAGTTGGAAGGTGGAGGCAACCTTGTGGTGGCTGTCTGGGCCATTTTCAGCCTTGTACCGTTTTGCGAAGGCTCCTTTTGGCCTCATGTGGCTGTGGGAGGCCTGTTCCACCTTTTGTATCCTGCAGGGAAAAATTTGGCCTCTTCGCATCCATGTCAGGCCAAAAACAGCCTTGTCTATAGAGTACTGGATTTGGAACAAAAATGATGGGGGAGAAGAGAAAAGGAAATATAAGGCTAGGATCAGCCATGTAGCAGCTGTAGGAGGTTGAAGCTAAGAATGCTATTGGTCGGGGAAAAGAAAAAGGGAGGAAGAAAAGAAATGAGAAGAGAATGAAGAAAAGAAGTGGTGCTAGTAAGAAAAGAAAAGAAAGAAATTAGTATTAAAAGTCAAAATGTATATATATTTTCTATATTTACCTCAACCCCATATTGTTTTTGTGTCCTTAAGAATTGTCATGTTATCCATATTATTTAACCGTTAAAACTTGATCTCTGGTCCATAAGTTTATCGATGACAAGTGGCAAAAGTAGTTGTGAATTGTTAAGAGTTAAGGTAATTCATGGTAAAATCGTAGGGATTGGGACATTCCATATCTATTTCAAAAGTAATTTCAATATTTTCCATGTCGATTTCCTGTGACAGTTCCTTTCATTGGCAATATGAATTTTGTTATTCAAATCTCTTGCATAGTTGTACTTGTTAGAATTTCAAATTTCTTTGTTGTATGAAGTTCTACATACGAAATAGAAAGAATAATTTGTTAGCACTTTACCAGGGCAGAACAGAATGACAGTTGATAACCATTTACTTGCTTATGATGTGAACAGACATTTTTCTCGCACAAACCAGCTTTTAGAGAAAATGGGAATCCCCCCCATTGATTGGCAACTTTGATTGAAAGGAACAACGGCTTATAATATTGACTCTTGTGAAGGAGCGAATCGTTATCCCACTTGATTTTGCTCTCGTAATTTTCTGATGGGCACTCTGTGCATGGCTTAATTTTAGAGGTAGAATAGTAAAATGTTTGTATCGTATCCTGGTTTCTATCTTCCATTTTAAGCCGGTTCATGTAGGTTTGGAATTGCTTTGGGCTTCTTTGTAATACCATCTGAAGAGAACAAAACCTTAGAAGAATTATTGAATGGGAATGATTTTGTCTTTTATAAATCTATGTTAATATTGGCATCTTCTTTTTTTCCTTTTGTTTTTGTCATGCTTCAAAATGAATTGGAAAACTAGAACACTAATATTTGTTCATTCAAAATTCCGGAAAAATTGAAAATGGGTTGTGGCGGCCAATTGTCAATCGGCTAAAGGTTGTACACCCCCGCACTATTGAGATTGCTCCTTTTTTGTTTACGCAGCGATGTGGGTGTTTTGTTAAAATTGGGTGACGAGCCCTAACAACCATTTTAGAAGGGAAATTGGAAAAATTATTTTTAGACGCCTATGTAAATATGCTTACATTTTTTTTTCCCATTATACATCTATATCACAAAGTCTATCGTAATATTAAAATTATCCTTGTCTTCAACCTTAAAAATACAAGCTTCAGTCAGCTTTTAACTATAAAATAATAGTTGTTTTGCAAAATATCTTGTATAAAACTCTAATTCAAGTTAGTATCCAGCCAAACCTTAATCCAATAATGTTTTACAATTGAAAAGTAAAAATGTAAAGTAGACAAAGTGTATGATTTTGACTTGGGAATGAGATTTTATTAATAAAAGTTGTTTTTTATCAATAAAAATAGTTAGGGTACTGATAGTTCTACCAGAAAATTTGATTAGCTTAAGTGGAATGCTTGTTTATGATGTGTTTGAGATGAAAATCATGTGGAAAAAGTATCTGATAAAGAACGAAGAGTAGGCGCAACCTCACCTAGGTGAGGTTAGTGTAGGCACACCTCATTTGGGCGAGGTTAGTCTAGACATGCCCTATCTATAGTGATTTCCAATTTAATTTAAGAAATTTAATTTTCCGGTTATAATTCCTAAGTTCTTATGTTGTATGTTTACTTTTAGTTTAAAATGGAAAAACTGCATTTATGATTTAGTTTGGAGGGTAAAGGTTTATAAGAGATGACAATGTTGAGTATTGATTTCAAAGGATTTGTCGTGAAAATCTTTTATCATCTTAGAATCAATCGAAGTCAATCATATGTTCACATATTTATCCTCAAAAAAAAAAAAAAAAAAACAAATTCAAGTAATAAAATCAATTGGGAAATTTTTACTAGCATTTTCAAAAGTATAGTTAAAAATAGGGAAATTACATTATATGCCCTAAATTAAGGGGGTCTAAGAAAATTATCCAAAATAATCAGGATTAAGCAAAAATGCCTCTTTTTTGTGAAATGACCAAATTGCCCCTATATATAAACCAAGGATTTTACTTATTTTCTTCTTTATTTTCCTACGGTTTCACTGTGCAAATTCAGAGATTTTTGTGTTTCCCACGGTTGTTCCACAGGCGAAGCGATTTTTATCGATTTTTGTATTTTTCGACGATTGAAAATAACAAAGAAGGTTAGTGCATCTTCCTTACTGTTGTTTGAATCAATTTTTATTGTTAAGATTATTGAGATTTGAGGGAGATTTTAAGGTTTGAAATTCTAGGGTTTCGATTTTGAACAATACATAAAATGTTTTGATTCTTGATTGTTTTGGTTGAATTTCTTGAGGGGGTTTTGTGTTATTGGATATGTACATTTGATTTGTGTTGAAATTGGAGGCAGAAACGAAGATTTTTACATCGAAAAAGGGGTTAGAATAGCCAACGCTCCTGTCCATAGGAATAGTAGATCCTACGGTCAAGAGAAATTCTCCCACGGTTAGGAGGAATTCTCCCACAGTCAGAAGAGATTGACTGTGGGTTAGGGGGTGAAGTAGCTTTTTCAAAATATTAAGGAGGTGGGGGAGAGCGGTTAGTCCACTGGGGGTCTTTGTGAAATTTTACATGAGATAGTAGGCTAATGCCGTGAAAACACATGGATTGGGGGGAAATTCACTTTTTTTAAACTGCAGGGGCTTTAAGAGGTTGGAAAATTACTGAGGGGGCAAAGGATAAATATTGGACCTGCTTGCAGTAGAAATTTTCTAAAAGGGTAAATTGATATTTTTCATATCTAAGGTTTCTCGACGTATAGTTTTCAAATTTTATATTCGTTTTTTCTGTTTTAGGGTTTTTTGATATGTAGTTTTCGAATTTGACACTCGATTTTTTTATTTTTGTGCTTTTTTGACATATTTTATGATATAATGACTAAATTTCTGTTCGATATTTTTGTTTTTTTGTTTATAGCATATATCGATTCGTATTTTCAAATTTCACCTTTTTAGGATATATCGACTCGTATTTTTCAGATTTTCGAATGATTTTTTGATTATTAACATTTTAACGTATTTCAACGTATAGAATTCAAATTTTAGTTCCCTTTTTTTTATTTTTGTCGTTTTAGGATAAATCGACTCGTATTTTTTAGATTTTCTAATGATTTTTTGATTATTGACATTCTAGGGTATTTCAATATATAGAGTTCGAATTTCAGTTTTTTTTTCGAATTTTATCGTTTTAGGATATATCGACTCGTATTTTTTAGATTTTCGAATAATTTTTCGATTGTTAACATTCAAAGGTATTTCAACGTATAGAATTTGAATTTCAGTTCCGTTTTTTCAATTTTCATTGTTTTTGGATATTTCGACTTGTACTTTTTAGATTTTCGAATGATTTTTTGATTGTTGACATTCTAGGATATTTCAATATATAGAATTCGAATTTCAGTTCTGTTTTTTCAATTTTTGCCATTTTAGGATAAATTGACTCTTATTTTTCAGATTTTCTAACGATTTTTTGATTATTGACATTCTAGGGTATTTCAACGTATAGAATTTGAATTTTAGTTCTATTTTTTTTGATTTTCTTTGTTTTAAAATATATCAACTCGTATTTTTTAGATTTTCCAACGATTTTTTAATTGTTGACATTCTAGGATATTTCGACGTATAAAATTTGAATTTTAGTTTCATTTTTAGGATATATCGACTTGTACTTTTAGATTTTAAAACGATTTTTTGATTGTTGATATTATAGGGTATTTCAACGTATAGAATTCAAATTTTAGTTACGTTTTTTCAATTTTCGCCATTTTAGGATATATCAACTCATATTTTTTAAATTTTCTAATGATTTTCTGATTGTTGACATTCTAGGGTATTTCAACGTATAGAATTCGAATTTCAGTTTTGTTTTTCAAATTTTGGTTATTTTTGTTTTGATTGTTTTTCTATTTTTTATCTTTCTATATTTTTTTATTTGTCATTTCTACATTTGTTTACATGTCTGTTTTTTTATGAATGTCTTACAAATTTTTAAAATTTTTTGCAAGATACTTCTCTTAAAAGGAAACGTGTTGAATGCGAGCTACGAATCCCCAATGAGTCTAGACATTTTCGAGCAGAGGTTATATGTTATGCACAATGCAACGCATTATCCAAGATTACATCTACACTGACCTCGGATCAACTTCGACTGTTTGAGAGGACATGTTTTAGGCATCTCCTTTATCTACTTGATACCAAATTTTTCGGAGTGTTGGTTCATGCATTTCTCATGCGACAATTACGCCTTCCGTCAAATATGAGTTATGGTTTAGGGTTAATGAAGTTGACGTGAGATTCAACCCGTTTGAGTTTTCTTTGATGACAAGGCTATCATTTAGCCGACTCACTACTCTTTCATTGTATATTCCCCACTTATTCGAACATAGAATCAGAGATTCATACTTTTGGGGTTGTCCAAAGGTGTAGTATCATGACATATATCGTGTTTTTTTGGCCAGACCATGAAAGAATGACGATATTGACGTTGTCAAGATGACCTTACTGTACTATCTACGCCGTTGAATACTTATAGTTGGTTGATCATCTAGATGGGTTTAATTCCTATCCCTGGGGCGTTGTCGTGTGGTAGATGACGTACGAGTCTGTATCGTAGGTGAGTGACAGAGTCTGCTCCAGGCAGATCCTTGAAATGCATAAATATGACCTCTGCAGATTTTCTTTTGCATTTTAGGTAAATTTAAATTTATTGATTATATATATTAATTGGCAAAAATACGAATTGATTTGTTTTAATCATTAATGGTTATATTGCAATATTGGATATATGAGACGCTGGACACCTTGTATGATTGGGTTGATATGATTAATATCCATACGTCTCCACGGATGTTTAGGTGGCGTATGCGGGATGTCTCTACTTGGAGTCATATTAACACTATTTTCACTAGTAACCAGATATGTAATCGTTAATCAGTCAGTCAATTGATTTATTGAATATTACAATTATTTTGAGTTATATATCTTCATGAATAGAATGATGTCACATTCTCGCTTGATTGAGGAGGGTCTACCATGGTATGCAGACATCTGTGAGTACACCGATTTGTCGGATGTGTATTCCTCCTCATCATCTTCAATGCCTTTCCTGACAGAAGACGAGGCTTCTCTTGTCATGCCATATTCAAATATAACCACTGGTACTCCTAGGACACTTGAGAAGCCTACTCAACCTCCCGTTATAGAGCAGCCTTCATGTCCCCTTGTAGCTCAGAGCCCAGCGGTCAAGACCATAGACCTTCTTGGGGTTGAGGACTGTGCTATCCATCTTGTCATAGAAGAGTGTCTCTCATTTGTATCACCCTGTCTATCCATAATAGATGCTACATTGGTGCACTGGGGCGCTATGATTTTACGTGAGATTTCCTGTTTTCACGACGAGGTGTCTTCACAGATGACTTGACTACGCGACGATATATCCTCTCAGATGACTCGATTAAAGGATCGCTTGACTCGTTTAAAAAAAATTGTCATGCATACATGTCTAACTCCAGTCGATTAGGTTGTAAAACCATATCTCATTTATTGCTTATAAAAATTGTATTTCATTATTGCTCTGACAACTATATTAACTTTGTACAGGGTATACACGATAGTGTCGGGACGACCTCTCCCATTAATAGGTCAATACCATCCCATTAACCACATGAGGTCTGTATTTAATTTCTTAGAAATATTTAATGTAAAAATGTTGTTCCTATATTTTGATTATATTTTATATGAAATGTCACTGATCAAGTTATTATTACTATTACTCTAGGGTAGTTGCTACGAGGGGGTATCGGTTGACCCTTTTGTTACATCACCTCTCCGACCTGAGGTATGTCATTTATCAGTGGCATTCTATTTTTTAATTAATTGTCATTGATTAATTCATTTTATATATTCTATAGGGTCTTCCTCATGAAGGCCTTTCGATCGGACCTCTGATTGCTTCAGATCTCCCACAGGAGGTATGAAAGTTATTATAGTTATTATATTTTATATGAAATATCATTTATCATTTTGTTCTTTTCATGCTTATAGGTTAGTGTTTTTTTTTTATGAAATGTCATTAATCAATTTGTCTTTCCAATTATTATGTTTATTTAAAAATGTTTTGTCTTCTTTTAAAGATGAACGGTTGTGGTTACTTGCTGATATTCCCAACTCTAGCAAAAGGACAATGGATATTAGTTCACATGGGGAGGACTTACAGGAGGATGTTTCTGATGCAAGCCATGTTGAGGTATATCTATTATAATTAGTATATAAATATTCATATTTACTGATCACTGATAATTTCAAAATTATAATTTTGTAATCCGTTGAGAGGGTACGTACAGTTGACTTGACCATGATATAGGATTATCTAGTCAAACCTCTTCCGTCATACATGGGTAAGGTAACATTAATCGATTAATTTGTAATTGGAAGATTAGATGAAATAATGAATTAATAGTTGTATGTACTTATAATTGGTTTGTACAACACACGGTCAGATCGTTCAAAAGGGTCTGTGTAACACCCCAGGTCCAATAACCCGGCCCACTGTTAAGATATTGTCCACTTTGGACACACAGTCCATCATGGGTTTGCTTCTGGGCTTTGCAACCCAAAACGCGTCTTAACAGTTAAGAAGCTCACAGGCTATTTAACCAATCCAATTCTCCCACCACTAACAAATGTGGGATCCATAGACAGAGCACACACAGACCCAACATCTCTCCCGTGCTTTGTCGATGTGGGATTCGCCTAGGGGTATCACATACACCCCCCCTTACGGGACTCAGCGTCCTCGCTGAGGTTTGCCCCACCATCGTTCAAGAGGACACGCGGAGTTGCTCTGATACCATTTGTAACACCCCAGGTCTAATAACCCGGCCCACTGTTAAGATATTATCCACTTTGGACACACAGTCCATCATGGGTTTGCTTCTGGGCTTTGCAACCCAAAACGCGTCTTAACAGTTAAGGAGCTCACAGGCTATTTAACAAATCCAATTCTCCCACCACTAACCAATGTGGGATCCATAGACAGAGCACACACAGACCCAGCATCTCTTCCGTGCTTTGTCGATGTGGGATTCGCCTAGGGGTATCACAGTCTGCTCGTTTGTACCCTATATACAATTCCAATCAAAGGGAGGGCAAAATGACAATTTCGAACCATTCCATCCTCTACTGCAAAGCATGAGGAATCTTTCCTCGCGTGGTACATCGGAGCTGCAGCATCTGACGTGCATGATGCTTACTTCATCGAGTCGAAGTCAAAAGATAGTTTTTGGCAGATTGTGGTGGAGTTGCGCAAGTGGCTAACCAATGATATAAGTTATCTGTACTATATAATTTGGTTAAAAGTTTGAGATACTCATTAATAACTAACATAATTCAAGTTTTTTATGCCATTTCAACATGTGGATTCCTTTTTGGCTATATTATGTCGGTATCAGGATGATCACCATTTGACTGTTTCACAACATTAGACGACTACCCAGACACTCTTCGTAGGACATGTCGAGATGGCCTAGATGAGTTGGCAGACGGGGAGTATCAGTTTCTAGGGCTCTTCACAAAGATAGTTGAGGTAGATTATACCTTGGGATTGTTTTACAAACCATAGGAGATTGTCGATATGGTATAGTATAATAGTATTTTCATTATAATTTACGTTGAATTAGTTTATAATCTACATGTATAACCATCTTAATTTCTCATTGTTTATAGGTTTTTATCCCTATAAACTTTGATTGCTCATATTGGGTAGCCGGAGTTATAGATTTTCATAATTGATCGATTACGGTGTACAACTCTAAGATATCATACTCAGGGAATATAGGGTGTCTCGAATGACAGATGTGACTATACACAATATTCATATTGGCATTATTAGAGACGGTGAATTTTTATACAACTTTTGGGCGTACACCATGACATGATTCCCTAGTGATATATAGAGTGACGGATGTCCCTCAATAGGGAAAAGGCTCTGGTGACTGTGAGGTGTTTATGTTACATTTTTTTGGGTGTTGTCACAAAGCGTAGATTTTCCCTAAGAGTCGTCTACCTTTATACGTCGATGTTTAACGTCAGAGTTGTATTTTCACTGTATCGAGTGGATCACAGATGTATATTTAGTTCGATCATTGTTTATTTATCATTCTTCAGATGTTGTTATGTATATATTTATTGTATGTGCTTATGTGTTTGATATACTTTATCTATCATTATATATGGATATGCATTTGATTTCATTTTTTAAATAATTTTGTTACGAAAATAATTATATAAGATTACAATGATGTTATTAGCTTTAAATTATGGTATTAGTGAAATATTCAAAAATATTTTCAACATTAATATCATTATTGTTTATTTAATATAGTTTAGGTTCAATGACATAATTTATTGATTTTTATAAATTTAACTTAATACACAGGTAAAATATACATTAATCAAATCAGGAAAAGTTAATTCTAATAATTGGAAGATTAATACTCATTCTAACAAATATGAAATGAAGAAATTATTCACACTAAATTTATTACATCACATGTGAATATGATTACACATTTGAAACAATAATGAAAATACATCGATTACATATTATTTGAACAACAGTCATGAATCATATAACTAATAAAACTAAATAGAAGCTTGTCAAGATCTCGACCCTTTACCTTTTTTGGATGAACGTTGTGGGGCGGAGCTTGGGACTGGTGCTAGGCTTTTACATTGGGTTCGAACATGTCCTGGTTCTTTACAATGATTGCAAATCATGAGTGCAACATTTTCTCCTTGTAAAGGACATCGATTTCTGTTAGAAGGGCGACCCAGACATAACTATCGAGAAAGAGGTAGGATAACTCTTTCTTCTGGTGAATGCAACCATTCTGATTAGTTTCCAAGAGGATTGACAGGTTCCTGATATATTGCATGGTAGAACTCGATGCGGAAGAATGGATGAACCCACGCATTGACATTTGTGAGTTTCATGTGTCTTGCAACAACAATGACATGCTTGCATGGAATACGTGAAAGCTAAAACCTTTTGCACATACAAGACATTTCATTGAAGTCCACAATGCCCATGTATCTGTCAAAACCAACAACCTGATACCGAATAGGTGTAATTGGCCGAACCTTTAAGCGTGTAGACTTTGACAGATGATGGCTGATATTCTCCTCCATCCAAGGGGTGACAAAGTTAGGGCATTTATTTGTAATTTAAAAAAATATTAACAACACATATGTTAATAACAAACATAAGAGAAGAAATACACGATCAAATACATAGTTATTAACAATTTGATACGTACTTACATGGTTTCTCCTCTCGTAAAACTATCGTTGCATGGTACCACAAATGAACTCGACGAGCATCGTGATAGGTAGACCCCGTGCATGTCTGACAAGGGTGTTAAATAACTCCACAATATTAGTTGTTATAATGTTGTATCGATGCCCCAGAAAGTATGCTCTGCTCCAGTGCTTAAATCTGACCTTACGTAGATAAGCTTCAGCTTAAGGGTTCATCATATCAAGAGATTGCATCGTAGCCTCAAAATTTGCTTCTATATATGATTTTGTGGCTTTCAAATATGCGCCCACAACCTACAAGGTGATAAATAATATGAGAACTTTATGATCAAAATGTATAAAAATGTTAAACAGAATAAAATTTTAATACTTGCTTAAATATGTTACCTTTTAGTCTCGTTTGTACTTTGCCCACATATTATACAGAAGGTGATAACAACAACATCCATAGTGAGCATTTAGAAAGACTTCAACCATTGTAGAGTATATAACATAATGTCAATCTAAGATTATTGCCAACTCGGAGAGATCATGGATGCATTCTTTAATCTTCCTAAGAAACCAACACCACATGTCGTGATTTTTTTTTTTACCGACACCAAAACCAATAGGGTATATCTGGTTATTACCATCAAGGCCCACCGCAAGGAATAATTGCTCTAGATATCGACCTTTAAAGAAAACAACATCAATGCAAATAACAGGTTCAAGATATTCTCTAAATGCACGAACGAAATATCCTAATGCCATGAAAAATTCTTAAATCGATGGTCGTCATTTGTTTCAATAGTAGTAATGGTTCCTAGATTAGTATATTGTAGATTATAATAATGATCTGGTAAGAGCATAAACGATTCTTTCGGTGAGCCCCTTAATGAATTTAAAGCCCAATATCTTGCCCGCCAAGTTTGTGAATATGAAATGTCAATTTTATACTAGTCGACGATCTCTACAATTATTTTTTTAGGTCGATAAATTCAATCAATCAACATAAACTTTGATCTCATTAATTGACCTAAAGCTTAGGCCCCAGCTTGTCTGTGATGTGGCATTATTTGATCAACTGAACATGTGTGGATTAGATTCATTTGGTTGAATTGAAACACTTCACCGACTTTGGATTTGGTTGCATGTATATACCACTGACAATTTTTAGCCTTGCACTTAATATCCCATTGCCCCCTGTTAGACTTCTTGACCTGGAATTGAAATCCTTTCAATAGGGCAAATTGCTTCACAACGTCTTTCAATTGTTCTTTATTATGAAAAATATTACCAAGCTTTACACCATTCTCCTCTCAGATCGATCTTGTACCACCTGATGATGTTGATAGCGTAAAGGAAAATCAGGAAGTCACCTAAATGGATCAGTGGGGACATTATCAAAAAATAGCCCAAAATAATTTCCATCACCCAAAATAGGATCTTTAAGCTGCAAACTGTTCATACCCTCGATAACAAGTGGCTTATACTTAGGCTCTACCTCTTCAAAAAGAAGATCAGGAATGTCATTTCCATCAAAGTTACCCCAATCGGGAACCCTATCTTTCTTTCCATGAGTTTATGAGTTTGCAATATACAATGGGTCATTGCTAAAATCAATCAAGTTTTTTAAATCATATTCTTTTTTCACTCTACTAATTTCTTCTTTATCTTTTTCTTCTTCCTCCTGTCCTTCAATTGGGGTAGACGTAACAAAAACAAGAATACATTTCTGAAAGTATTAAGATATATCAATAAGACCCTGAACATCTCCATCATTTTGGATCTTTACGTGGTAGTCGAGCTCAATTTTTCTTGGCTTCATTGATAGTTGAAAGTAGTTTTTCATTGGATCAAGACCATAAGACTCATTCAAAAGTTGAATAAATCCCTCAAATATTATTCCATAAGGAATTTTAATTAATAGTTTAGATCCTCCAACATATTTCATTGTGTTGTCATCACCTTGAATCTATTCTACTTGGTAACGAACCGATGCATAATCATCCATTTTAATTATCAATCCTACAATGATAAATTTTTGAAAAAATTAATCGTTTATAACCAAAAATCTGTAATAACTATTTAAAACAGTCTTACAACGATTAATATCAAAATACCCTTAATATTTTTTTTAATATTTTATTTAATCTTCTATAGTTATCTAATATTTTTTAACACCCTTGTATGTTATCTTGTATCAAAATGCATTTATTTATTCTTAACATTTTATTTAAAATATTTTTACAATGTTTAATATTAAAATACCCTCCATATTTTTTAAACATTTCATTTACCCCCATAATTATCTAACCTTTAATGTTATACCTTCGTATGTTGTCTTGTATAAAAATGCATCTATCTATTGTGAACATATAATTCAAAACCGTCTTACAATGTTTAATATCAAAATACCCCCATATTTTTTGAACATTTCATTTTCCTCCTATAATTATCTAACATTTCATTTAACATTCTTGTATATTGTCTTGTATCAAAATACATCTATATATTTTTAATATGTTATTTAAATCCTTCATATATTGTGTAATATCAATATAACCCCATATTTTTGTAATATTTATACCAATCATAAAAGTCTTAAATGTTTCTTCACTTAAAAAGAGCTTAACATGAGACAAAGTAGATGACTTGAGCTAGTGAAAGATTATAACTATGATATAAAGTATCATTTGGGTAAAGCTAATGTTGTTATAGATACTCTCAATAGAAAGTGTTCTTGTCATAGTTGAGGTTTATAGGAAGATTTAGATAAATCTAGACCGAAAGTAAATTGAGTTAGTAATTGAGGCTTTGGCTAGATTAGAGATCAAATTAATATTGGTGAAGGAGATCAAGATAACCTAGCTTTACAATGATTAGTGTAAGCAACGTGTACAGAGGATTTAGGATTCAACTTTAAAGGTAGGATTTGTGTTCCTCTGTGGGTGAGCTAAGGTAGAGGATTCTTACAAAGGTTCACAATTCTCATTACATAACTTATTCTAAAGGTGAAAAGATGTATCGTGATTTGAGGAAGAGTGTTTGGTGGTCCAACAAGAAGAGAGATATGAATGAGTACGTGGTTGAGTGTCTCACTTGCCAGTAGATTAAGGCTAAACATTAGAGATCGTCAAGATTGCCAGTACGTGGTTGAGTTTACCTAAGTGGAAGTGAAGTGGAAGCATATTTCCATGAACTTCATTGTTAAACTCTCAAGGGTTCAGAGTAATGTTAATACATTGTGGGCAATAGTTGATAAATTGACCAAGACAGTGTATTTCCTGCTTATTAATTACACTACCCTTATAGATTAGCTAGGGAAACTATATCTTTGAGAGATTATTAGATTGCATGGTGTTTCCAGGATGATTGTATCAAATAAAGACACAAGGTTTGTGTCAACCTTTTGGAAGAGTTTGCATAGATCATTGGACACTGATTCGACATTTAGTGCAACTTATCACTTATAGATGAATGGCCAGACTGGGAGTACTAACTAGGTGTTAGAGGATATATTAAGAGCTTGTTGTTTGGACCATAAGGCTAATTAGGTTGAAATATTGCCTTCAGTAGAGTTTTCCTATAATAATAGTTATCAGGTGATGATTCAAATGACGCCTTATGAGGCATTTTATGTTAGGAAATGTCATTCCCCTTTGCACTAGGGCCAGTTAGGTGAAAAAAATGATTTGGTTCAATCTTTCAGACCAAAATTGACTTAGAAAATGATTCAGTTATAGATGAACTGAAAGTCAAAATATAAGTTTTAAATGCAACAAGGTCATGTATAGTAAGGTCATGCCTATGTGTCATTGTTATATCAGTTAGATAAGATAATTTCACGTAAATTTCAAATTTAAGTGACACATGATCATGTGTATATGACACACACTTGTCTGTGTTGAACACGATTTTAGTTTCATAAAAGACATGTTTATGGCATTTTAAGGGTTTTTATCCCTAACTAAATGTACACATCTTTTTTAGAGAAAAAAAGGGTTTAAAGGTTGATCCTCAGACTTTTTGTTGGCAATTTCAATGACATGGTGATGAGAAAAAAAAGAGAAGGAAGTCAGCTTGTGTGTTTTTGCTTTTACGAATAGAGGTAAGTAGAACCTGATCCTTTCTCTATGATTCATGTACTGGTTGTTTAATGCTTCTATAGGATTTAGATTAACACAAAGTTGAAGCATAATATCATGTTTAATTTGGTAGTATTGATAGGACTTGTAATTTCATCATGAATTTTGTTACGATTGTGTAGGGAATATGTGTACTCTTGTGTTGTTATGATTTGTTGCTTTAATCAGTTTCAGATAGCTAATAAAAAGTTTTTATTGATGATAAATTTTGAATAGAGGAACAAAATAGTATGATGAATATTTGTGAAGTAGACATTGATCTCATGGTGTTATAATATGAATTTCTTGTGATATTAAGTACATGAAAATTCATGGATGGATATGTATTTGATATTGATAATCCATTGGTTATAAAAACATATAAGCGATATGTTAAATTGTTAGGAGGAAAATAAGTGTATAGAGATATTGAATTTATGATTATAAATCAGACGTTTTTTAAATTTTAGACTCGACACACAGTCGTATAGTATGGGGCATATGCCCATATGCTTGAAACCCCAAATTTAGTTGATATTCTCCAATGTTCTGGCACATGGGTTGTGTATGTGAAGGCACAGGAGTTCCTCTATCTTAGATAGAGTCAAAGTATGTTTCAGTTGATGTCATGTATATAAAGGCATATAAGTTCCTTTATTTTAGATAGAGGAACATATCATTAGGGAGTTTTCAATTAAACTAAACTCATTGGCCAAGTATGCTTTTGGTGTGGCTAATTTAGAAAAAGGCAAGTTCGATATATTCATGACAGGGCTGAGACCAGAAATAGCCAAAAATGTGATAATGGGACCATGAGACAGTGTATGGCTAGAGATAAAGAGTTGTCACAACTTTGGTGTAATGAAAAAGTCAGTTGACCATTAGAGGCAAATGAGAGAGAGGTAGCAAAAATGGTCTTAGTAGAGATAATAAGGGTAAGAAACCCTTCTAGCCTAAGAATAAAAAGAACGAAATTGTCAGAAATAAAGAGAAAAGGATAAGCCTAAACGCGATAATCCCTCTATATGTTATAGATGTGGTAGGAGACGCACTAGTGAGTGTTTAGCTGGATAGAGGGTGTGCTATAGATGTAAGCAGCTAGGACATTTTGTTGGGCAATGTATAGTCCCAACAACGATGTTAACCCTAGCAAAGTAGATAGTTTGGGTAAGATAAACCTAAGTATTCATAGCTTGTCTTTTACATATAGGTAGACGATATCCCTACAGTTGTTACGAGCAACTATTGTTTCACACTTGTCTTTTATATGCTTTAATTGACTCTGGTGCCACATAATGGTTTGTTGCTAGAGCTATAATTGAGAGATTAGGACTGAAGCCTTCAGTCATCCCCTAGATTAGAATAAAGATACTAGATAGGGACTAGGTTCACAACAATTCAATGTTATTAATAGAGATAATTTTCCTAAGAGACCATGAGATGACCATAGACATGCCAAACTTCAATATGATACTTGTCATAGACTTTCTGAGTAAATATAGAGCAAAAATAAATTGTAGGAAGAAAAAAGTTAGATTTAGTATGGACAATGTTGAGTAATTCACATTCAAAGAGGGTTGAATCCTTAACATGATAATCAACAACATCAAGGCTAAGAAGATGTTAGGTAAGGGATGTATGACATATTTGATACATCCAGTTTAGAAATCAACAAAGGTAGTTTTAGGCATAAAAGATACTTTAGTAGTGCAAGAATTTCTAGATGTATTCTTTGATAGCCTTTTAGGGTTAGTACCAAAAAGGGAGTTAGAGTTTAGCATTGAGTTCGCCTTAGGCATAACATTAATTTCTAAAACTGTGTATAGAATAACCTCAACTAAATTATCTGAGTTAAAGAAACAGTTGCATGAACTGCTAGATAGTGGATTCATCAAATTGAGTCACTCACTATAAGGTACACCAATGCTTTTTGTAAAGAAGAAATATAAATCAATGAAGATGTGCATTGATTACAGCGAGTTGAATAAAGCACCAGTGAAGAATAAGTACCACTCTCAAGAATTGATGATTTATTTGACTAGCTCAAGGCTGCTTTAGTATTCTTTAAGATAGATTTGAAGTGAGGGTATCATCAAGTTAGAGTAACAGAGCAAGATATACCTAAGATTGCTTTCAAAACCAAATATGGGCATTATGAGTTTGTGGTTACGCCTTTCGGATAAACTAATGCCTTGACATTATTTGTAGACCTTATGAATAAGATATTCCAAGATTGTTAGGATAAGTTCTTAGTGGTATTCATCGACAACATTCTAGTTTACTCCAGCACTCAAGAAAAGCATGAGTAGCATTTGAGATTTGTGCTTTAGAGGTTAAGAGAGAAATGGTTGATTAAAAAGTTCTCTAAGTATGAGTTTTGGTTGGATAGAGTGACATTTCTAGGTCATGTGGTTTCAACATATGGTATATCAGTAGATCCCAACAAAATTGAGGTAGTGCTAGAGTGGCAAAGACCTAAGATAGCTAAAGAAGTCTAAAGTTTTCTAAGATTGGTAGGCCATTACAGATGCCTTGTTAGGACTTGATTCGATAGAAGAGTAAGTTGGATAGATATGTTATCGTTGATAGAGTTTGTTTATAATAATGGTTACTAGACAACCACCAAGATGACTCTTTATAAGGCTTTGCATGGTAAGAGATGTAAATCACCATTGCACTGGGATAAGATAAGGGAGAGGGATGCCTTAGCTTAGTCATTAGGACCAGAGTTAACCCAAAGGATAATTGAGGATGTGAGGATGATTAGAGAAAAGATAAAGCAAGCCTAAGACCATTAGAAGAGTTACACAGATCATAGGAGATATGATCTTAAGTTTCGGGTAGGTGATAACGTATTCATTAGAGTAGTCATCTAAAGGCATGTTATAAGATTTGATAGGAAAAGTAAGTTAGCATCGAGATTTGTGGGGCCCTTTGAGATATTGAAGCATATAGGTAAGGTTACCTACTAGCTTGCACTACCAGCAATCATATATCATATTCATAACATGTTCCATGTATCACTGTTACGTAAGTATATCAGTAACCCTACCCATATGCTCATTGTTAGGGAGTTATTATTGATCACCAAAATCATCTTAACTACACAAGGGAAGTGTTTTCACCAAAATCCAAGTAAGTGGCGTAACTTCCCTTGTTTGATCATGAAATCTTAAAAGATTTTCTTGTTATGCATATGATTTAAGGTTGTTTAAACATAATAGTGATGATTTATGTGATGTATTTGACTTTGTATGCGAATTTGAAGAGCCATACGCATGTCAAGTCTTTTAAATATATGAAATTAGTAAAAATTAGGGTTTATATTCATATGAGTTGTGAGGTGGGCATATTTCCATGCATGTGTGTGATGGATGTTAAGAGAGTTGGTGCAAAATAGACTATTTAATTAATGTATACATATCAAATAATAGTAACAACATGATTGTAGCATAGATATGATGTATTTTGGCTTTATAATATGATAATACCTTAGAAATGATCATGTATAAATCGTATTGCATGTTTTTCCCATGTGTATACCTATTTAGGTTCTTTAGAGACATGGTTGAAACTTGTTGTGTAGTTTTAGTGCTTATATTGCATTTTGTACAATGTAGAAACCCTTAAAATGTGATTTCCAAATTGCGACACATGACTGTGTATAGTTCTATAAGAGATTTCCTTGTGTGATCAGAATGTCTTAATTAGTTAGTCCAATAGGCTGTTTGGCATGTGTGCAAGAGATAACAGTAGCTTTCACAAGGGTATTGGCTTTCTCCAGTTTTCATCGATGATGTATGTCAGGGTACTGAGGTACTATAGTGTGATCATATTCAACTTACGAATGGAACATAAGTTTTTTCACCAGTTATTTCATTAGCTAGGGATGCCGAAAGGTCTTCACTTATTGAGTTTTACTCACTCATTTCCTTTTCATTTGTTTTACAAGTAAAAATGAGTAATAGGGAAGGTAGGGGATCTAGCGATCCAATAGACAACTGTACAAAGAGAGAGGCATTTTTGACATTTCAATTTTTTATTGGACAAGTAGTTAGAAGTATTATTATTGCAATTATTTTCATACACTTGTTGTTTTATAAAACAATTATTTTTATTTTATCGTCGTTTTGCATGCTTTATTATTATAATCATGCATTAATAGTTTTCAAATAGTATAGTTATGCACGTCTCTTTTGGTATATTCTCATCAGGGGTATGTATCTAAAAAGGAAGTTACAATTTCTCCTCTTTTAAGAGAATTTCATCCCTGAAATTCACTTAAGCAGTTATGGGAACCTTTGTCACATATCATGTTTCACTTCCCAAATGGCCTCTTTAACCTGATAGTTCCTCCAAAGAATCTTAACTAGAGGAATCTAATTTATTTTTGAGTTGTTTCACTTGTTTATCCAAAACCTAAACCAAACACTCATCATATATTAGATTATCCTCAAGTTTTACCTTATTAACTTTCAATATATGAGTCAGGTCACTAATATACTTACGTAACAATGATACATGGTTGGTAACATAAGTTAGTAAGCAACCTTACCTACCTGTTCTAGAATCTTAAATGGTCTAACAAATCTTATAACCAATTTACCTTTTTATTCGAACCTTATCACAGGACGATAAGGGGCAACTTTAACATAAACTTATCACTTATATCAAATTCCAAGTCTCATTTCCTTTGATTAACATAACTTTTCTAATGATCCTGGGCATATTTCATCCTCTCCCTAATCAACCTCACATCTTTGATCATTTTTTAGGTCATCTTCAGCCCGAAAGCCTGTGCCAAAACATCTCTTTATTATCTCATCCTAATGAAGCGAAGATCTGTACTTTCTCTTATAAAGTGACTTACATAGAACCATTCAAATGGTTACATGATAAATATTATTATATGTAAACTCTATCAGTGACAACACATGTATCCAAGTTACTCTTTGATCCTGTCAACATGCCCTTACGTATCTTTGATCATTTAGTTTACCCTTTCAGTTTTCCTGTTAGTTTGAGGATAATAGACAATGCCTTATACCAATCTAAGACCTTTAGATTTTTGTAAAATCTACCAAAATGCTAAGAAAAACCTTGTGTCCCTATTTGACATAATTGTCTTAGGTGCCTATGAAGCCTCACAATCTTTCTAATATAAAATTGACCTAATTAATCGGTACTTGTGTTGTCTTTGATAGGGATGAAATGTGCCAACCTGGTCAACCTATCCACAATTACCCATAAAACATTATATCCCTCTCGGACCTTTGGTAAACCAACTATAAAATCCATCAAAATGTGCTTTCATTTTCACTTAGGAATGCTCAAAGGTTGTAATAATCCTAAAGACCTCTGATGTTCAACGTTAACCTACTGACACACTAGATACTTTGCAACAAAATCTGTCACATCTTTTTTCATACCAGGTTACTAAAGCGAGTTTTTCAAGTTTTGGTACATCTTTACACTCCTAGAGTGGATAGTGTAAAGGTAACTATAGGCCTCCACAAGAATCTTATTTCTTAATTCAATAATATTGGGAATGCAAACTCGACCTTTGAATTTTAGCACATTATCAGTAACATTAAAATCTAACTCAGTACCCTTAATAACTCTCTGCCTCACTTGAATGCACCAATCATCTGACAATTGAGTTGTACAAATCTCATCCAATAAGGTCGATTGAGTCCTCAATCCAGCCAATAACCCAAAAATCAACTTTATTTACTCTCTCTCTAGCTCTTAATACAACTTTTCAGAAGTCATAATTTGAGACAACGTTATCTTTCTATTCAAGGCATTAGTTACATATTAGCCTTTCTCAGATGGTACTTGATGTCATAATCATAGTTCTTTACCAAATTTAACCACCTCTTCTGCCTCATGTTTAATTTGTTTTAGGTGAAGAAGTATTTTAAACTCTTGTAATCCATGTAGATATTACACTAAACACCATATAAGTAGTGCTGCCATATTTTTAAAGTGAACATAACCTTGACCAATTTCAAGTCATGGGTGGGATATCAAATTTCATAAACTTTAAGTTGACGGGGATGCATAAGCAATAACTTTCCTTTTCTGTATCAACACAATTCCTAATCCCTGGAGAGAAACATCTATGTAAAAATCATAATCTCACCTTTAGTCTATAATGCTAAAATTAATGTTGATGTCAATCTTTTCTTTAACTCTTGAAAACCCACCTTATGACCCTTAGACTATCTGAAAGGGACATTTGATTGGATTAACTTAGTCAATGATGCCTTTCATGAACCGTCTATAGTAACTTGCTAAACCTAAAAAACTTTTTACCTTTTTAGTTATCTTGGGCCTCTGCCACTCTAACACAACCTCAATCTCACTTAAGTCCAATGAGATACCATCAACAAATCCTACGTGTCCTAGCAAAACCATTTGGTCTAATCAGAACTCACATTTTGAAAATTTGGCATACAATTACCTATCTTTCAACCTCTACAATACAAACTTTAAATGTTATTCATGTTCCTCTCAAGTCTTGAAATATATTAGTATATCATTAGTGAACACTACTAGAAATTTATTAAGGTAGTCTTAAAATATATTGTACATCAAGTTTATAAACACTGTTAGTGCATTAATCAACTTAAAGAGCATCACTATAAACTTATAGTGCTTATGCCTCGTCTTGAAGGTAGTCTTTATAATATCTCTCTCGACAACCTAGATATGATGATACCTAGATCTCAAGTCAATCTTAGAAAACATTGAGGTACATTTTAGTTGGTTGAACAAATCATCAATCTTTGGTAGTAGGTACTTGTTCTTGATCATCATATTATTAAGTTCTCTATAATCAATGCACATGCACATCGATGCACCCCAAGGTAAATGATTGAGTCTGATAAAACCACTATCTATAAGCTTTTGCAATTGCTTTTTCAATTCTTGGAGTTTAACCAAGGTCATACGATATGAGGCTTTAGAAATAGACATTGTCTTAGGAGCCAACTCAATGCTAAACTTAACCTCCCTTCTTATATAAACCGTGGTAGATTATCTGGAAACACATATTAAAATTCAGATACAATAAGAGTATTTACAAGTTCGAGATTGATTCCTTTACTTTATTCACTACATACACTAGATATCTCGTACAACCTTTACTCAACATCTTTTTTGCTTTCACATTGTTGATTAACATACTTAACACACGTCCTTATCCAAAAGTGATCTCCTCACCATCACCTAGCTGAAACCAGACTTGTTTTTTCCTATAGTTAACCTTAACTCCATAGCGACTCAAGAAATCCATACCCAAGATGATGTCAAAATTCGGCATGTTAAACATGATCAAGTCTACAACCATCCAGTAACGTTTCAAACATTGTCTTTCCCACTGTCATCTGATTACTTAATATTTTATCCATTTTTAAATTCTCGATGCTAATGTCAATCTAAAAAGGAGGATCTAATCTTAGCCTTTCAATAATCCCTCAAGCAATAAAGCTATAAGTAGCACCAAAATCAATTAATACATATAACAGAAATGAATAAAAAGATAACTAACCTATAATGGCAGACAGGCTAGCCTCAGCTTGACTTTAGGTCATTGTATAAACCTGAGCCTATCATTTTCTTACTGTTTGCTCAATACGGTTTGATGCGGCTGTCATGCACTTATAGGCAAAATGACCTAGCTACTTGTATCATAAGCATACCCTTTGAGCAACTACACACTCTTTAGAATGCCTATGACCACATCTATGATAGGTAAAGATCTCCTATCACCTCAATTGCTCACTCTTATAGGTCGTTAATCACATCTCGACCTTTTGCTCTTTTGACCCTTTTTGGAACCTTTAGACTAGAAGTTCATTTCGCCTTTATTGTCTCAACTACCTCCTAGGATAGATTGGTCATATCTTAGAATTGGTATGGCATATATGTACCATTTTCCTTTCTTTTAGGTCATTTCTCATCAAATAACTGACATACCGGATCTTTTCATAATCTATCATCTTAAAATGCTTTATAGCCTCCTTAATGACCTTCAGCCAATCCTCAGCCAACATTGAATCTATCCATATACCATGGAACTTTGAGGGCTAATGTCTGCCTACTAAGTTATAAATAGAGTTGATTTATCCTTTTCCTCTACTTACTATTTAGGGCCTCTGAATAGTCTTACCCACCGTTCATGCAAGGGTAGTATTTCAACAATCAGTGGTTGTTGCTCAGTAATAGGAGGAACTTGAACTAGGTGGCTCATAGTCATTGAGGCCTTATGATTAGCTCAAAGAGCCTTCTACATAATCCTCATAATGATAGCATTATCAACTTGACGCACTACAAATAGGCTAAAAGTTTATCTTTGAGCCATCCCCTAGTTACCCTCTTGAGTCGAGACCTTCTCATCAACATCCTCATAGACAGTACCCAATAATCTCTTTAATCTTTTCATCCTAAAAACACACAAAATTTCAATTGGATATACCATATCTTAAAGGCAAGTTAAAATAATACTTATAGTGGTTGACACGTAGAAGTGATTAGTGTGTACTTTGATACAAAAAATGTAACACTTTTGATTATGCATATTTAAACACTTTTGAGTTCCAAAAATCATACTCTAATGCCAAAAATATAACACCCCATTGGATACATACCCTTACACAGAATATGTACTCAGAAAGATGTGTCAAATTAAGACTTTCATATAGAAATATTGAAATTAGGCATGTAATGATAAACAACATCCCATAACCCAAAATAACAAAGTCTGAAACACCAATTATAAAATCCAATATGCATAATGAATAAAAATAACCCAAAACAAGTAAAGAGTCCAATTACAGAAAAATGTGCATAAACAAATATAGTTAACATGAAACACATGAAATATCAAATCATGATAAAATGACAAAACTGTCCTAAACCTTATGCACCTCCGCGAGCAGATCCACTAGCTCTCACGCTACTACCTTATTGCTCCATAATTTTACCTACAAAACCACACAATAGAACATGTGAGTGAATTACACTTAGTAAGTAGGGGATTCATAACACTTAACACATATCCACATGTACACAACAAAGCTGAAGTGTTCATTACTCCTTAGTTTGTGGTATCATAAATGTTTTTCCACCATCTCAAATGCCTATCTAGATTATCTCGATGCCTAACACCTTTTTCTCAATGGCAATGTCATCTCGGATAACTAATGTTAAACAATGTATATTGATGTCTTAAACATCTAGTGAAAACAGGTGACTCCTTGAATGTCATCCATAAAGTGAACCATATACACGTGCCAATCGAGCTTGGGCTAAGGATACCATATCATAAGAGCAATGAGATTTTGGGCCTCTCCCATTGTCACATATACATCACAAATGCTATGACGCTTACTGTCGATGCATGATTATCCAAGGGCATTAAGGTTATATAAACTAACCCTGTTGCTTTCACTATCACACTACACACAACTCGATTGTTCAAACTAGTATAATACATCGTTTTTAGTTTTTGACCAGAAACCACTATATTAGGGTATGTGCCATTATCCACATAGTCAAATACACCTATAATATTTTTTATCTCTAACAGCCTTTGTTAGGAACTTATCGTCAACTTCCCTTATAATCATCTCTTCTATGAGTAAATTAGTCATTGTTAATATGTCATACTTATATTTGAATTGCCTACTTTCCTTTTAACCTTTTACGTCATTATTATCAATTTTTTCCTATAAGTACTACAACACCAATAAGTACGTCTCTAAGGTAATTTAGTCTTTCACATGAGTCAGCATGAGAGGAAAAGTCAAATTTTGACTTTAAGATAACACACAATAGTGTGTGGGGAAGGCCAAGCTTATGTGTCCCTACCACATCAATCGAACAAGCTGATTCAATGCAATATTAATTTATAAGTGACACAAGCTCGTGTGCTTGGGTGCAAAATTGGTATTAAATTAGTGAATCGTGGTGATTTAAGGGACATATTTTAGAACCTTAAATTACCTTAACCCGATAAAAGTAAGAGAGCAAGAGAGTCTGATATCCTAACTATCATATAGCGTCTTCAACGAGCTCTTTTTGATGACGTGGTGGTAAGGAAACTATAGAGAAAGAGGCTTGGTTGTATACGATAGTCTTACTAAAATAAGTTAGTAGGTTTTGTCTTCCTCATTTGATTATGAATTTGCATTATTCTTATGATACAAAGGGGTCTCTTTCCACTTAAATATGTTAGAAGAGAGTCGTAAGGTTGATTATGATGCACGAGTTTCATTTTTTTGATAAGTTTATGCCAAGAAAATGTATGTTTGTGCATGTTAATGCGATTTAATGAAGTTATATTGGTTATGACACAAACATGGATAGAAAAACGAGATTATATGATACCTATAATGCTTCCAGGAATAGGTTTAATTCTTGAAAATAATGAATTTTTGCACTGTTTGTATAGAAAATAATGATTCAACATAGCATAAAGAACCCTAATAGATTGTTTAATGACCTTTTAATTACCATAACATGATTCTTGAATGGTTAGACAAGTTTTCTTGATGATTGCATACTTTTGGATTTGAAAAGATATGTCGAAACTTAATTAGGGTGTGTTTCTAGGCCTATTCCCCAAACCTGGTGGTCGATACACGATCGTGTGGTATAGGACACATGCCCGTATGCATAATCCTCTGACTTTAGGACAAGTTCTCATGGCATCCTGATGATCCTTGGACATTGTTAACTAGTTAACAGTCATCTAGGGCATGTAGTTAAACTGTAACTATCCTTAAAACAACTAAAGAAAAGTGAAATTACTAAAATACCCTTGTAAAGATGTGTGGTCTAGTTGGGACTAGAAAGAAAGACTTAGAGTATTTTAGTTGAAAGATACACGGGGGTGTAGAGGAGGGTACATGCCTATGTTCCCATGAATAATATTATGTAGGTTATGGCCTTAACGGAACGAATAGTGAGCCTGAGCAATAACTAGACACACAGTTATATATAGGCAACACACATGCTTGTGTGGAAAGAGCAAAAAAATAATTTGACTCTGCAACTAGGCTAGAAAGAGAAAGGTCATCTCTAGAGATAAACTAAGTCTTAGGGTACAAGTAGTACCTCACGTGCCAATCAATAAAAGTCTTTAGAGGCACAAACCAGTAATAGGGTGGAAGCTGGAGCATGCTAGCTATTCTAGGATCATTATGAGGGGGCACCGTGATAAATTATTCCTAATGCCAGACCCATAGTAGGGTAATGCTTACAGTAGAGCCTAGTTAAAGTACAACTAAGTTGGGAGGTAATAACTCATATGGCCAAGGTGTCAAATCCTTGTATTCGATTTAGAATGATTGATTTAGTTACAGTTAGCTTCTAGATTCAAATACCTCCATGGTAATAAACAATGTCACACCAGATAAGAATACAAAGGTAGTGGTTCCTTAATGACCACGCAGGGACACGGTTTGACCCGAAAGTAAGAAATATACCCTAGTAACCGTAAAGTAAAGTATGAGCACTAGTTCAGTAATCAAGACCCGTCATCATTCAGTAGGGAGTTTGATACCATCTCCAGATGACAGAGTTTGAGGTCAAAGGCATTTTTAGGGAATTTTGAAGTTACCTATTTAGTTAGAGTCTCTTATTGGGTGTTTAACATTCATCTCCTTACTTTTTATATATGTAGGTATAGGTGATCATGACAATTATGGGATGAGTGGTGATTAGAGGGCGTAGAGAGCTAGACGACAATTCCGTTATTTCATAGATTCTATTTCATATTAAGTTTTATGATAGACTTTGTATTTTAGTAGTTTCGAATTAATAAACATCTTTCGTTACACTTCTGGATATGGGTTTTCTATAAGGATATTTTTGGTATTTTAATAAAAATTTTATTTAGTTAATTATTATTATTCTTTATGTTTTTATTTAAGTAAAGTGCTCTAGTGATCAATTTAGTAACACTTTCTTTCTGATGACAGTACTTCTAAAGAGGGATGTTACAAATACACAAGTAATATCTACACACACGAGTGTGTATTTTTGTTTCCATATAGCTACACCACATAGGCATACGAGTGTGTACTTTGGGATAGTGCACATGGCTATGCATCCCATACCACACAAAATTATGTCCATTCCTAAATCCACACTCTCATGGCTTCAATTTAACACAGCCAAAAATTTATCCAAAAGCACATGGTCATGTATTCCCTATACACAACATGTAGTGTCTTTTTTCAAGAATTCAGTAACACCTTCTCTCACATTTGCAATCCACTAATCTCAACTAAACAATTCTAGATTACCTTGAAGCATTACTAACCATACTTAACATGTATTGACATTACCTATGCTACATCATTGATCCCAAAATCGTGGGTTAACTTAGCATTCTAGAGTCATTATGCAAATCCTACCTCACATGTCTAGGCAAATTAAAATTTCAATAACGAATTAACACGATCAAAGCCTTAATCCAAATATATAATTCATACCTCTAACAGACATTAATCAATGGCTATAATAACATATTTATACCATCCATACACCTCGTTCTTAACCACGAGTTTGCTAATATACATACTCAATCATCAATCCATAATTCCTTGTGCATACATGTTCAAGAGTGCCAATTAAACTATATACATACTGACACCAATCCATCATATTTATCTATGTAACAAGAAAATCACTCATCCAAATGGTATCAAAGGATTATTTAACAATCATAACATGATTCTATGCCAAGACATGGATAATTAATCCCTTAACTTATTATTTACATGATCAAGCATAAACCAGTTGGAAAACTTAAATCATACCCACACATATACATAAACTTTGGCAAGAGGACACTCTAGGATTTCCAATGAATACAAGACAAAAGAATACATATAAACCAAAGAAAAGATCGCCTACTTACCTTTCTCCGACGAAGCAAAAATTCTTCTTATGGCTTTGAATAATCTCTCTCAATCTTTTTTGCATTCTCAGCCTCTAAAGCACTCAAATCCTCTCTCTTTAGCTCTGATTTATTTTTTTGGTGAAAACAGGGTAAAAAACCTTAGCCAAACGCAAATGTACTCTTTTTATTTTCCTTTATACAGTGATGCACAAGTGTGTATGCCATTGCACAATCAAAGCCACATTCTAAAATCCCCACAAAATGCATCCTCATCTAGTATTCAAATATGTTAATGTTGTACGAGTGTGCATATCCCATGCATGAGCATGCATATGTCCCAAACAACAATCAAGAAAAGATTATTTTGTCTTTCCTCACCACACACACGAGCATGTGGCCTCCCCACATGACCATATGTCACCAATTTTTATATATATTAATTACTCAAACATAAATGCACACATACAAGACCAAAAATGAGTATACCTTTGAACATACCTACAGGTGTTGTAATAGAAAAATTGATCACAGTCCCTTTATTATCATGTACACATAACTATGAGATTTCTAACTAGATGACCATCTTGGAATGACCCCTACCACGAACGCTAATACCACATTAGGGATGTCAATTGTTTTCATCTACAATCCTATGTGTCCTCCACCAAACTACTTGTAACATCCCCTCTAGAAGTACTACCCACCGAAAGAGAAATGTTACGAATTAATATCTAGAGTGTCTATTTTTTTTTAAATACTTTAAAATGAACGCATCACTAAAAGTGTTTAGAAATTATTCTAAGAAAACTGAAAATCTGGATATACAACTGTACAATCATATACAACTGTATATACTCATATGAAAACTCATTTGAAAGTATCTGAAAACATGAAGTAATCATATACAACTGTACAATCATCTCAAAAGGTCAAAAGTCAACAAGAACATGCGATTGTATACATGTAATATAAATTAGAGATAACCTGCTCTAATCGGATCTATCTTCGCTGACCTGACCCTGCCTCGCAGCTACCTTGATCACCTGTACCTGCAATTATGAAAGAAAAGGAAGTGAGAGATAAGAACACTCAGTAAGAAGAAAGAATTAAGTAAACTATCTTCTTTCTTATTCTAACTCACTTTTGGGACTCAACCTCATTATAACCTCCATAAGAAATCGAGAAGATAATTTAGCTCATTCTTTACTATTTGGGTCATACTTTGTCCCATCTGGTGTCTATTTGATACTTTTTGGAAGCTGACTATAGGGATTTGACACTTTTCTAAGCTTGAGCTCTCTTCCTTTCACTCACTACACCATTTTGAATCTGAATTGAGCTCTACTATGAGCGAACCTTACTAGGGGTCTATGTCCTACTACGGACGTGTCCTACTGCGGGCGGTGTAGTGTAAAATACCCCCTCATAGTTCATATCATGCATGCGTGCCTTATATCTTACTAATCTTACTTCCATCTAAAACTATTTATAACTCACCAGACCATACTCTTAGGACGACCCCTGAATCTTGAGTCCCAAATTCCTTTTCTTGCTTTTCTTTCTTTTCTTCTTTTTTCTTTTCTTTTTCTCTTCTTTCTTTCCTTTCCTTTCCTTTCTTTTCTTTCTTTCTTCCTTTCCTTTTTCTCCTCCTTTTCTTTCTTTCTTTCTTTCTAAAAACTGTGAAATACTGTTCATTTGACAGGACAACCTTCTTTTTCATACAATTTAACAATCCAAACGGTTTCTAATTTATATAAGCTATATATATCATTGAAAAGAGAATTCAAAGAGCTTTCCAACAAGCTATAATAGCACTCATAATTCATTAGATAAGACAACCAAAACATGAGACAAAATCAATGGTAAAATTGTAAATATTATCCAACTTTCTACCATGAACAAAATCATACACATATATACCCCAAATGACAAAACAACATTTCTCAACTTCAAAATCATCATTTATAACATAGATCCAAAGAACCAAAAGCATAAAACATGAAACATATCAAAGATAATACCCCTTACCTTATTTCAACCCAATCTTTACAAGTTGGCTTCCTCTTCCTTGTCTTGCTTCTTTTATCACCAAAATCACCTTAAATCAATACCAAAACACATTAACATATTCATATAACATGTATCAAATATATATAATCATAGGTAAAGGGAAAGGAACGAGATCTTTTGGTTACTAAAGCTTCCAAAGTGCTTCTTTTTTTTTCTCTTCTTATTTTATCTTCTAAAATCCTTACAATTCCTTCCTTTTGCTTCACAAAATAAAAGGAAACAACATGAAAGAGGCTGGCTGCTGGAGTGGATGGGAGAAGATGATAGAAAATCCTTGAAACTTTTTTTTTTTCTCTCTTTATATACATCTTTATCTCCTTCTCTTTATCTCTTTTTCTTTTTCTTTTTCTTTTTGTATATATATATATATCTATATAGTTATTTATACATATATATATATATATATATATATATATATATATATATATATATATATATATATATATATATATATATATATATATATATATATATATATATATATATAAACACACGCATACATGTAAATATATATATATTTATTTAAAATAAAAAATATCTCAAAACAAGATCAAAAGACATAATTACTCCTAGAATATACCTGAGGGTATTACACTACCATCACCACTTGTAAGGGTAGTAATTTTGTTTCTATTTTTCTACCATTTATGCATGTAAAGAAATAACTCGAATTACTATTACCTTCCCTTAACCAAAGAACCATTGACATTTGCCTAGCCGAGGATTCCTCTACCTTGCTCAATCTCACTTATTTTTCCATTAAGTTACTTTCTATTTCGGTAAGTAAATAAATTCATTAAATAAATTAACCGTACAAGAATCATTAGTTAATTTCCATAATGTTTACCTCTAAATTATCCGAATTTATATTCAATATTACTTTATTCTTAATTAAAGAGATACTATTAATATGATTGGATGAGGGATACAAAACCTTTTTAATTAAGAAAAGCTAATAGGAGGCTTATAACTTAACTATATTTTGCGAGGCGAATAAAAATAAGCCATCAAAACTTATAATGGTAATAAAAATGAATTTGCACAGATCCAATATCAGTAATGGTAATTAATAATGTCATGAGATTTATCGTAAGATCAGTAATGTGGAACACGCTTATAATATTATATAACATTATAACAGATAACATTAACAAGATTCGTGTAGCTATTACAGGCAGAATATTCAAATATTATTTTACATACATTATCCTTTTGAACCTTCAACTGACTGCACAAGATGCAGATTTTCTATAGACACCATTTCTATTAAAAACTTGTTGAAGAAATGAGGACCGCAACATGTTAAAAAGTTAACAAGCCTTCTTCTGCTTGTACTTCTTGGCACAAACAACATACACCAACATGTTCATGAAGCTGAGTCCAGCTAAAAGCCAGAAATAGTAATCAAGATGACCCTCATTCAAATTATCCGGAATCCATCCAGTTTTTCCATCCTTAGTTGTGAAGTATGTTACCATCATCAGAATGAAAGAGCTCCGGTACTTACCCAATGTTGTCGTTAGAAGCGACAATGCACTGCACAAGCTTCGCATGGCATCGGGAGACTGGTCATAGAAAAACTCAAGCTGCCCAATGAATGTACATACCTCGGCCGCACCCAACAAGAAATATTGAGGAATTTGCCAAAAGATACTTAATGGCACCGCGACATCTTCATCAACCAGCCCAAGCTCTCTTGCAATCCTTAACCGGTTAATCTCCACCAATGCAGCTGCTGACATGCACAAAACTGAAAGAAAGAGGCCAATTCCCATTCGCTGCAACTCTGAGAAGCCTCTCTCCTTCCCTGTGAACTTCCTTGCAATAGGTACAATGAACTTATCATAGATGGGGACGCAGAAAATAACACTGATAACATCAAAACTTGAAAGAGAGGCGGGAGGAATGGTGAAAGAACCAATTGATGTGTCCATCATCATCCCTTGTTCCACAAACATTGTAGACATTTGTGCATAGACAGCAGAAAATACAATTCCGGTAGCCCAGATGGGAAACATACGGACTAAAATTTTCAATTCCTCCACCTGTGTTACAGTGCAAAGCATCCAAGGATTGGAATAATCCCCACTTGTTATCTCAGCATCTGAAATCACAGCAGCTTTATCAAGGCATCTGCAATCAATAAAGTAAATATTAGCTTATTTTTCTTCATTTTCGGAGAGAAAAGTTCAACTGCTTTGAGTAAATCAAATACAATCTATATTGAAATTTCTCTGAGAGCACACTGAAGTGATCCCATTGTAATTACACAAAGAGGCTACATAACAAAAAAGAGAAAATAAAATTAAACAATCTACTGAGAAATAAAACAGATCTGATATAGTTTTCTTCAATACTTGTTTAGCCAAATTATGAGTTGATAAAAAAATAAACCTAGAAGATTCAGAGCTAAGCATTTTACCTCAATCTTATATCTAATACTAGTTGAGACAACATACAAAATATAATCTCAAGTTTTGTAAAATAACAGTGAAAAGCGCCTAAGAAAATAAATTTTGACAGCAGGCAAACAAGATTAAATTTTGAGAGTCTGTGAATTAGAAACATTATACTAACTTTCAACAAAAAATGTCCAGATAACTGCAAACAGAGACTAAGCTTCAATTGTTGACAACATGTGAGTGAACATTATGAGGTCATATAACACTTCTAGAAATATGTAATATGCTGAGGATGCAAAACAAACAAATTCTTCAATTAGAAAGGTTCTTTATCCAAACATACCAACATCTAAACATGAAACGATTGCCTTCACAATATAATTGAAACAAGCCCACATTGTGCCCAAATTGATAGATCAGTCTATCTAATATTCCCAGAACTACATCAAATAAGTCTGTGAAGGGTATTAAGGGCAATATTCCTACATTCCATTTCATTGAGTTATCCCTATTTAATGTGTCTATCTTGCGTTCAAATGCACATAAACATAGAAGATGTAGTTTTGTCACAACTACCTAATAGATTTACATTTGTAAGTTGAAAAAAGAAAATTGAGAAAAAAGAGAAAGAGAAAGATTAGAAATACATACATATATATATATATATATATATATGTATATATATATATGTACATATATATATATATATATATGTATATATATATATATATTTATATATATGTATGTATGTACATATATATATACATATATATATATATATACATATATATATTCTGGAAGGGATACTAGTGTTGAAACTGTAGAGAGATGAAGAAATTTTTTTACTGTAGTTCATCACTGTGCTCGATCTTCCGACTCCCTGCAATGGCGGAGTTTTTATCTTGAGTTTCATAAAGGAGACTACTGTCTCTGGGTACCTCCAAATTCCACTTACGAAATGAAGCAACCAAAACCTGACACATTCTTGTAATTGGGCTTCCCCCTGGTCGTTGAAATCTATAGAGGGCAGTGCCTGAAAAGAAACTTGCAATTGCAATGCCTATAAACAATGCAGAAATTCCAAATCCTAGACCCCACCCAGCATTGTCTTGAATCCACACTAGAAAACTACTAGATATCAAAGCACCTATGTTGATAGAAAAATAAAACCAGTTGAAGAAAGACCCCTTCTTTACTCTTTCCTTAGGGTCAGTATCATCAAACTGATCTGCTCCAAAGGATGAAACACAAGGTTTAATACCAGCAGTACCTAGGGCAATAAGATAAAGCCCAAAGAAGAATAGTGCATACTGAGCCGGAGTAGCTGCAGGGCATACAGAACCCACACATTCAGCAGGCTTTAGTGAAGGAATTGATGCTGAAAGGGTCAATGTGCACATTCCCTATAACAAAATAAATTAGCATCACTAAAAACTTTATAAAAGAACTGCAAAAGACATGTAGTCAAAAGAAGCAGATGTAGTTAAAGAAAGATGAATTACAATAAAGTAAATTGTGGAGAATGCTGCAATTGTCCAATATCTTCCCCAATAAGCATCAGCTAAGACGGCTCCAATAAAAGGTGTTAGATAGCAAGTATCTTGCCAGGTGGTAACATTTCTTGCAGCAGATACATTTCCTTCATGCAGTTTGTTGGTAAGATAGGAAACAAGATTAGTGGCAATCCCATAATAGGCCAAACGTTCACAACATTCAGTACCTGTATTTTAGTTTTAAAATGTCAGACTTAAGAAATATAAAAAAAGAGTACCATAAAGAAAAATGATAATTCACCCAAAATGAAAGGGCAAGCTTTCCAATTTCCAGTAGTCTGCTTCAGAACAGGTTTCCCATTAATGTTAACAGAGCCATCTCCTGTGTACAATTGACTGCTTTCATTCTAAAGATAGGAAAAAGATGAGTCAAGATTAAGATAAAACAAGATCTAATCTTCAAGGGAATACAGCTAGATAGATAGAGAGGTAAACATCTTGAGAAGAATAGCTCGCTTTAAAGAACAAAACTGACATAAGAAAAAAAAAGAGAGATAGATAATATAAGACCAGGCATAACCTGAGAAAATATAACAATAATTTAGTTGCTTTGAATTTTGATCCATGGATATCACAGACATTAAGAATAGACACTTAACAAATTATCGATGGTATTTTAGTATCTTCCAACCGTGATTCTAAAATATAATTAATTACCCAAGAGAAACAGTTATCCCCTAAAAAAACACAAGGAGACAGGTCCAGCAATCTGGAGTACACAATTCTATGTGCCATTAACAATTGAAGAAAGTGGACATATTACCACATACAAAAGCACATTAATTTGAATATTAAATCGTTATATTTCAAATTCAACCCATCTCGAATCACAAAGATTCTCATGGCAGTCAATTAAGATGACAACACCCACCATCTTCTATTCATTCACCACAACGTGACACTGTGTAAGTACAAAATGGGCAAAAGAATTTACTCTTGGATACAACTCTGCAATTAATGATGAGTAGACCTGGCTACGGGCCGGTTTGGCCCGTGAACCGGACCGAAACCGGCCCAGATAAAACCGGAACCGGAACTGGATTAAACCGGAACCGAAACCGGATTTTAGCGGTTCGGTTTCGGTTTACCTAATTTTGAACTGTGAAACAGTCGATTCACACCGGTTTATGAATCGACATGTAAACCGATGGTTTACTGTGTTGAACAAAAAATTTTTGAATTTTTGAATTTTTTTTAAATTTATTAAACAACCAACGATTCCCTGCGCAGGGAATCGTTGGCTTGCAGAAGAAAATTACAGGGGACCAACGGTCCCCTGCAATTTTCAGAGCTTTTGCAGGGGACCGTTGGTCCCTTGCAATTTTTAAAATCACAATTCACCCCTATTTTTTAATTTTTTTCAAAAATACGGTCTCCTGTAATTGTTAAAATCGCAATTCACCCCCCTATTTTTTAATTTTTTTTCTTATATATATACCCATTCAAATTTCAATCTCTCCACTCTCTCACTTAATCCTTCAAACTCTCATTCTCATTCTCATTCTTTCAACTCTTAATACTCTCTCAATCTTTCAATTCAATCAAATTCTCTTAAATTTAATTAAATTCTTTCTTAATTTTTTATTAATTCCAATTTCTATTTTTATTATATAATTCATAATTAATTATAGAATTTATTTCTATAATTTATTTTATTTATTAATTTTTTATTATCTTTCATAATTAATCATATAATTTATTTCTATAATTAATTTTATTTATTATTATTTTATTATCTTTTATAATTAATAATATAATTTATTTATATAATTAATTTTATTTATTATCAAAAAATGACAAGTAGTGGAAATTCTTCCGGTAATAGGAGATTTAACCAATATTCACATATATCAAATATGAATAAAAATCAATTTATAGATGATTTTTCAACATAAGAAAGTGAAACCCAATATGTAGAGGTGGAGCAACAACAACAATATCAACAACAGATGGAGATGGAACAACACTCTCAAAAAATTTCTACATTCGATATTTTTAAGATTTATTTCAAAAAAATACAAAAGGAAGATGGTAATTTCGATGTTGCTTGCAATTATTGTAGGCAAATTTATAAATTCAAACAAGGAGGTGGATACGGGACATTCAAAAGGCACTTGGAGTCAAAGCATCCGAAAAAAATGGGGCAAAGCCGAAGCCAAACACAAATAATCGGGTATGGTTCTATACACAAATATTTATTTATGTATAGTGATAATAAAAATAAAGAAGAATTTACAAAAATGGTAGCAATAGATCATTTAACATTTAGTTTTGGTGAAAATTTATGTTTTAATAATTATTGTAAAACTGCATTAAATCCTGCACATAAAATTATTCCAAGAAACACATTAAAAAAGCATTATTTAGTTTATATAAAAAACAAAAAAGAGAATTAATTCAATTTTTTACAAATTTTAATGGGCGTGTATATATATGTAGTAATATTTGGAGTGACCATTGGCAAATTCACTCTTATATGGGTATAACTTGTAATTGGATAGATGACAATTTTCTATTACAAAAAAGAATTTTAGCATTTAGGGTGTTTAATGAACGACATACGACCGATAATATTTATAGAATAATTAAAGGAATATTAGAAGAATATAAATTACTTTATAAAATTTTTTCAATTTCATTTGATAATGCACGTTCAAATACTGCGTCAATAAATGATTTAATTAATATTTACAAACCTAATTTAGGTGGTAGATTTTTTCATATTAGATGTGCATGTCATGTATTAAATTTATGTGTACAAGATGGTTTATATTGTCTTAATAATTTTATTAGTCCAATAAAAATAACAATTTCATTTTTATGGATACATCCCCAAACTATGAAAGAATGGGGTAAATTTTGTAAACAACATAATATAAATTCAAAAAAATTTCCTAAAGACGTGCTGACTCGTTAGAATTCAACATATGAATTACTTAATGAGTCTTTTGATTATAGAGATTTATCACGCTTATTTATTTCACAACATGTGCCACAAGTTACATTATATCCCCAACATTGGGATATTTGTAAAACAATTTTAAATGTATTAAGAAATTTTAATAATGCAACATATACTTTAAGTGTGGTTTATTATCCCACTTCTCATTTGTTTTTAAATGAAGCTGTTAATATTATTAGGACTTTACAAGCCGAACAAGATATTATTCTATAAGAAGCTATTTTTTTAATGAAAACAAAATGATTAAGTTACTATAAAAGAATTCCAGAACTTTTTCTTGTTGTATGTTTTTTTTATTATAGATTTAAATTAGATGGTGTCATAGATTATTTGACATTATATTATAAATGTTTGCAATTAGATGAAGTTAATATTCTATTAACTATAACTAACATTATAAATTTAATTAAAGAAATTTATGTTGAATATTCATTAATTTATGGTAACCAAGGTGGTTCTTCTTCCTCTTTACCACTTGTTGCCCCATCATCAACTCAAAATATGAGTTATGGTGATCGTATTATGATACAAAGGGGCAAAAGACCAAGAGGAACATTAGGCTCCATCTCGGAGCTTGATATTTATTTAACTACTATTTTTAAGTTTGGTGATAGCAATATAGGTAAAGACTTTCCAGTTCTAGAATGGTGGAGTCGACATGCATCAACATTTCCAATATTAGCAGCTATTGTTAAACAAGTTCTGACAGCACCAATATCAACTGTCGCAGTAGAACAAGCTTTTAGTCAAGAGAGTAATATATTGGATGAGAGACGATCAAGTTTGGCTCCCGAATCTATTGAAGCCCAAGTATGCGTGGACGATTGGACAATAGTTGAATTACGCCAACAAGAAATAAAAGTGGACTTCAATGAAGAATCGCTTGATTTAACTACGGATAGTTCGATGACGGGAAATAATACTTAAGATAGTGGAGGTGAATGATAAGGTAATGGGGTACTGTCAGCTATTAGATATGCAAAGGTAAGATAACTACGTAGACTTTGATTCTTCTAAACCCAAGAAGATACGTAGGGAGCTTAATTGAAAAATTAAGTCCAAACCTTTCTTTTAATTTTCAATTCTTGTAATTAATAATTTAAAAATTAAATCAAGGTCATATATTAGAATTGACGGTTTAATGTTGGTTTTGAACTGGGGTCATGAACCGGAACTGTCGATTTCGAATCATGAATGAATCATCCTATTACAATTTCGGTTCAGGGTCCTTAATTTTTTGAATCGTGAATCGATGATTTCAAACATGAACCGTGGCCAGGACTAATGAGGAGACGCTAGCAGTAGCTCCACGAAGTTCTTCTAAGCTTAATAACTTATGCCAAAGAATTCTTAAAGAACAAAAGAATGATAACAAAAGAAAACCATGACGTTGCTATAACAACAGTTTGACACTTGTTGTATGACGTATGATTGATAATAGTAATGTTTCTGATTCCCAGGAACAGAACCCTCAATGAAAACATAATTTACAATTTACACATTCACATATGAGCCCATTATGCGAATACTACATTCAACTATTGAAAAGAACACCAAAAAGTAAATTCAAAATTTGACCATATAGTTCAACTAAGTCTTCAACTCCTAATTTGTCAGAATAACAACAAAGAAATCTAAAATTGCATAATTCGAAAGGGAAAAGAAGCAGCAAATGATCATCCATTGAGCCAATTGAATTAAATTACAACAACCCAAACAAAGTCTACGAGATATTTTCATCCGCAACCAATTATAATCCGGACTAAATCAACTAGAAACAAAACAAGACATCTAAAAATAGGTTTTGCATCAGATAATCAAAACTAAAACTTGATTTAAAAAAATAATGGAAGACCTTGGTTAGTCCCTGTTCCAGGAGCGATCTTTCTTCGTCAATAGAGCCCATGTCTGGGTTTTGTAAGTTTTATCACTTTGGGAGTGAAATTTGAAACGCTGCGCAGCTGGATATCATATAAGATACCTTATCTGCGCTGAATACACAAGCGTATGGGCCACGGAATCTTCAATCTCATAAGTTTAGTTACAGTGTGTCTGTGTCATACCAACTGCGGTAACGTATTAGATTAACGCTGCATTTTGTACCGTTAGGTTATGGTCAAAGCCTTGGTTAACCTTGGGCCAGATCATCATAGGATTACGAGGTGATCTATATTTTGTTTTGCTTCGGTGAGCCATACCTAATCTTACTTTTGTTTTGTTTCCGATGAACCATTCCGTACCTAATCTTCCCTTTTAGTTTTTTTGTCAACGGACTTATTCTCTCGAGGAATTGTTAATTTATTAAAACGGCTTCCGATAAATATTAAAAACTTAAATTTTTAATTCAAAACTATTAAAATTAATAGGATTAATTGATAATAAAAATAAAGTTATTATTTAATTTAAAATATTAAAAATTTTAAAATTTAATTATTTTCTTTTTTAGTGTAAAAAAATAATAATTTCTCCTCTTATTTTTTGTGAACTAAACTTTTTCCTCAAATAAGTTGAAATTTTTCAAGGGAACTAGACCTAATCACTTTTTGATGATGACACAATCTGTTCCGGAAGAAAGAAGATGAAGTTGAATGCTCTAGGTTGACAATGTTTCTTCGTCCAAACACCTTTGTTTGGATAAAGACTTTTTTGTCTTCGTCTGGATCTAGATGAATATGACATCTTCATCAACATCGACAAAGATGACATCTTCATTTAGATAAAGACAAAGACAACATCTTCACTAATGCCAACAAAGATGTTTCATCTATGAATTTGGTTTTATGATTGACACTGGAGATTAGCATTGGAAGTAGCACCTCCTTTTCAAATTTTTACAACAGCAATATTATAGGACAAATTGAGAGTAAGAGTGGAGATTTTCTTTGCGTTGACACCTTTTCGGAGAAAAATAAAGCTAAAGTTATTTGGGATAAAGTGTGTCTTCCGTATAATGGAGGGATAGAAATTGTGAGAACCAAATATTGGAATAAAGTGGCTAAGGTGAGACATATTTGGAACATCACTAAGTAGATAAAAATTCTATTTGGATCAAATGGGCTAAAATCTATCTCCTAAAAAATTCTTTCTTTTGGGGGTGTAGGATTCTCCAAAATTGCTCATGGTTTGCAAATGCATCCTTAAACTTAGAAAGGATACAAGAATGCTCTTAGGTTGTGCAGTGGGAAATGGGGAAAACACCTTTTTATGGTATGATAATTGGCACCTCAAAGTTCCACTTGAGCTTATTTATGGTGCTAGACTATTTATGACATGACTTGGCTAATGAAGTTAAAGTGAAAGATATTATATCCAATAGACAGTGGGAATGGCGTTTGGTGAATTTGGAGGCTCTTATTAATCTTAAAAATTCTATCATTCCTAATCCTAGAGGGGGAAAGGATAAAGTGATTTGGAAAGCTAACAACTCCATTCTTTTTAATGTCAAGTTGGGTTGGAATGAGTTGAGGAGGAAATATAGTATTGTTAATTGGCGTAAAGTTTTTTAGTTGAAGAAACACATTCCTAGATATGCTTTCTTTGTTTGGCTAGCCATAAAAGGTAGACTCCAAACTAAAGACAAGTTATGGAAAATTGGCATTACTAGTGATATTACTTGTTGCTTTTGTAGAATTGCTATAGAAACACTAGACCAGCTTATCTTTGCTTGCCTAGATACATCCAAAGTGTCAAAGGAAATTCTAAACATGAGTAGCCTTTCTTATGACTTGAGAACTTGCAAAGAATATATAAATATCCTCTCTAAAGAATGAGGTCAAATGATTTGAATGATATAATTGGAGAGCTTAGATTAATAGCTACTTTTTATTTTATTTGGTGGTAGAGAAACAAAAGAATTTTAGTGGAAGAAAGTAGAGAGATAGGGGTTGTGTTAAGGTCAACAAAGATCACCATTAGAGAAAAAGCCTCTGAGTTTACAAAAATTAAAAGAACTAGAGAAAATGAATTCATCAAGCAAAGTTGGGCCTTGTCGAATTGTATATTCAAGTGATTCTTTGTTGGTGGAAGGAAAGTGTTGGTCAGGAGATGTCTTATAACTAACTTGTTTGTTATTTTGTAGGTGTGATCCTTCTTTTGTATTATATATATCCTTTTGGGTGCATGCATTCTATCCAGGTTGAGAATTCATGGCATTCTAATGGTTCCTCTTGGCCTTTAGGTATAATCTATGTATCCATTGCTTGGAGATGGCCTTTCATGTTGGCTAGGATTTGGTCTTGCTCTTTTACGTGCTACTAATTGGGATTTTTCATGCTACCAGTGTTAGGTTCTTTAGTATGTCCAGTTTGCATTCTTTCGTTCATGTTTTGGTTGCACAAGACTATCAAGTAAACAATTAATCTGTGACACCCAGAAAGATGGTGGCAATATGTTAGCAAAAGGGAAAAGGACTATTTCCCACCCATTTTTTAGGCCAATCTCAAACCCACACCCATGGGAGATCAAAAATCCTTTTTCCTACCCATGACCAAACTGCTATCCAATTTTTCAGTTAGGGACAGGACAAAATCATCATTTTACTATTTAAAACCTTAAAACTTTAAAATTTCACCATTTCCCCCTTCAGGTTTTAAAAACTAACAACTAACCCATCCTCAAAGTTTGAAAAGTTTAATTTTTCCCCTAAGGTTTGCTTCCTTCTTCGGCCATCACCGACGACTGACGTATTCGATTGATCTCCCATCTCTGACTACAAAGGACGACCCTTTATCACTCAAATCTAAAAGAACAAACGAAGGACGTCATCCTTCATCGTCGCATCTGGACGACGCGATGAGTGACGAAGGAAGACGAAGTGTCATCCTTCATCATTTGGTCGCACCAGGAGAAGGAGGAGGCCGGTGACGATATCGGAGACGATGTCGTAAGATGAAGTTGAAGAATAAGAGTGAAACTACTAGTTTTGAAAGTTATAGAGGGCGGCTGCATCCTGAAAAATATGGAAACCCTAGGTTTGGGGGTGAAAATGTTAGTTTTCAAAATTTAAAAACTTTAGATAAAGGTAAAATGTTAGTTTTTAAAACCTAAAGGGGGTGAAAAGTAATAACTTTTTAACTTTTTAACTTTTTAATATAAATAGTAAAATGATAATTTTACCCCTGTCCCTAACTGAAAAATTGGACAAAAGTTTGGTCATGGGTGGGAAAAAAGATTTTTGATCTCTCGTGGGTATAGGTTTGAGATTGGCCTAAAAATGGGTGGGAAATAGTCATTTTTCCTTAGAAAAATGTACAAACTAAAAGAACATAGAAAGGTAGAATAGAAAATGGTAAGTGAGAGTTCAAAATGCTGGAAAAATGTTATGTATTCCTTAGCTAAATTGTGTTGTACAAGCAAAGCCTTTATATAGGTAAATGAGTACAAATAAGACAAATTATAATGACATATACAAAGTAGTAAAGTGTGTTTCATCTTCTTAAGCTGACAAGCCCCTACATGTTACTGAAGCTCAAGGGTCTTCTTCCAGGTTGCTTGCATAGCTTCTTAGCTAAAAAGTCTTTTACATAGTAGCTTGCATGGGTGCCCAATTGAAGAGTTATCTACACATTGGATTCTATGGTTGCTTCGGATGATGATGGCATGCACAAGTTGCTAAAATAGACAAAATTGTTGGACACATTGGGCCAAGTCAATATGTGAGCTTGGCTTGGCTGCTAGATGCTTGAACTAAACTGACCCAAGTGTTGGAATTGGGTTGGACGAACCTCACTTGGTTTGGAGCCAATTAGTGGGCTGTGACATTCTCCCCCGTTTAATCTCGCTATGCCCTCATTGGACTATTATAATCCTTAATACAACTCTTCAATCTTATCCCTAAATTGCCAAAAGTCAAGTTCAATTTCCCAATTGGCTTTGGTGTCGAACTATCTCTTCTATTTCACTAAGAATTCTCAATATCCTGGATGTGCGCCTTTTTTGAATTTGAACTTGTGAGCTAATATTTCATTTATTTCTTGTTCATGGAAAGTAGTGATTGTTGTGGGTGCCTGACTTGACTCACTATAATGGGGATCTTTCTTGTCCAGATAAAAGGGCTTTAAGACACTGACATGAAAGGTGGGATTAAGCTTTAAATAAAGAGATAGTTTTACCTGATAAACATTTGGTGTTATCCTCCTTTCGATTGGAAATGGTCCTTTATACTTTCAAAGCAGTCCCTTGTGCAAGTTTTAAGTACATTTAGACAAAAAAGGAAGAAGTTTCACTAGTACTAAGTTTCCTTCTTCGAATTGATGTGCCTTCATTTTCTTCTCTGTCTACTTTTTTATTTTCTTGGCTACTCGAGTCAAATAAAACCTTGTTAACTTGACTTTTTCTTGCCATCATTTGGCAAATTTGAATGTTGCTAGAATTCTACCTACATGAGATTGAGCCATTGTTTAGGGTGTCAATGGCTATTATCTAGTAGTAAGTTCAAATGGGCTAGTCTTTGTGGCTTTACTCTTTAACAAATTATATGAGAATTGGTCAATGTCCAGTAACTTTACCCCACTCTTCTAATTGGCACTCATATAATAGTGCAAAAACATTTCTAGTAAAACATTTATCCACTCGGTTCACCTGTCACTTTAAATGGTGGAAGGTAGTAGAAAAGTTTAGTGTTGGCCCCAAAATCTTAAACAACTCAGTATAAAACAAACCCATAAATTGGTCGTCATGGTCACTCATTATGGTTTGTGGTATTCCCAAATATTTCACTATATGTTTGAAGAAACATTTTGCAGCATCTATTGCATTGATCCTATGTGGCGTAGCATACTTATTAAATTTGTCCACTATGACTAGGATCTTGCTGCATCCTTCAACCTTTAGGAATCCTATAACAATGTCCATGGAGACACTTTCAAATGGTTGTAGTAACCCGATTAGATAGCTTTGCTCGATTTTGTCTTACTAACACACACAACAAGTCTTCACATAAAGCTTTACATTGTCTTACATTTGTGGCCAATAATAAGAATTCTTAACAAGTGTCTAGGTATGTTTAAATCTTGTGTGTCCTGCCTATGTAGAATCGTGGCACTCTTTATGGGCCATTTAAAAGCATGACCAGAGCATGATTTCATTACTTCATTACCTTTACCGATAATCATTCTTGGTATGAATATCTGTATTTAATGAAATACAAATCCAAATCATTTGAAAAATTCATGAAATTCAAGAATGAAGTAAAAAAATAAACTAAAAAGAGTATTAAGTTGTTACTATCAAATTGTAAAGAAGAATACCTAAGTATAGAATTTTAGGAATTCTTGAGGGTCAATGGAAAATTTTCTTAATTGACTTCTCCACATATATCTCAATATAATAGTATATCTGAAATAAGGAATTATACCCTATTGGATATAGTATGATCAATAGTAAGCTTCACTGACTTGCCAACGCCATTATGGGGATACGTCTTCCAAACTACCATACATATCCTTAATCAAGTACTGTGAAAATCTGTCTAGAAAATGCCATATGAGTTATAGTATTCAAAATGTCCCAATCTTAATTATATGAGAATTTGGGGCTGACCAACTTATGTTAAAATAGTTAAAGTAGATAGGTTGGATGTTTAATCAGAGAATGGTTGGTTTATAAGATATCCTAAAGATAGTTTAAGGTATTGCTTTTACTTCCTAGCTGATCAAATAATAAAGTTCAAATAAATGCATATTTTCTCAAGAAAGAGTTATTTGAAAAAGGTGGTGTAGAAAGAAACATTGAGCTCAAGAGAATAATTCAAAGAGTTTTAGATCAAATAAGCTAAGCTAGGAAAGTCTTCTTAGTTGAACTTTTCATATGTCACACTGATTCCAGTTTGAGGATTCTCTAGAGTATCCAGACTTCCAGATAGATACGAATTTCTTTATAAGCAAAATTGTAAATCCTTATTATTACGAGAAATAAATCATGGTGATGATCCTGAAAGTTATGAGAACGTTATATTGGATACTAATTCAAGTAGATGGCTGGAAGTTATAAATTTTTGAAATAGAATTTTTGTTGATCCACTAGAAGAAATTGTTCTTATAGGTTGTAAGTAGGTCTTTAAAAGAAAAAATTGGCAAGGATAGAGTGTAAAGACCTACAGAGCTCAGTTAGTAGCAAAAAGTTATACTCAAAGACAAGGGTTGGATTATGAGAAAATCTTTTCATCTATAGCTATGATTAAATCTATCCATATAATGCTAACCATTGTTGCATACCATGTTTATAAGATTGCGTAAATGGATGTTAAGACAATGTTATTCAATGGATTCATCAAAGAAAACATTTATATGGAATGACCTATAAGCTTTGTATTAGCTATTGAAAGACATAAGAAATGTAAGTTGCATCGATCCATTTATGGATTAAAGTAAGTTTCAAGGAACTAGAACTTTCAATTTGATGAAATAATCAAATCATTTGGTTTTATAAAGAATCCAAATGAACCATGTGTCTACAGATGGGTTAAGGATCATGCGATCATATTTCTTATACTACACATAGATGACATGCTATTGATGGACAATTATATTGGTATGATGAATAAGGTCAAGATTTAGTTATTTAGAACATTTTCAATGAAAGATTTAGTAGATGCTATATATGTCCTTGGAATTTGTATCCATAAAGATATAACTTAAAGGATAATTAGATTATCCCAAAAATTGTATATAGAAAAATTGCTAAAGAGGTTCAACATGAAAAATTGAAAAAAAAAAAAAAGGACTTTTGCCTTTCACTCATGATCTTTATCTTTCTAAATATATGGGTCTAAAGACTAATAAAAAATGATAGTGGATGCATAATGTGTCTTATGCTTTGGTTATAGGCGGACTCATATACGTAATTCTATGTACAAAACTTGATATGGCTTATATCATGAGTGTTAAGAGTAGATATCAAGTCAATCCAAGGAAAAACACTACTAGACTGTAAAACCAATCTTTCCTAATGATCTAATTCTGAGTTATGAATGTTCAAAAATAAATATTCAAGGATACTTAGATTCTGATTTCCAATCAAACATTATTGATATAAAGTTTATGTTAGGGTTCATTTTCATATGTAATAGGGGTGCAATTAGTTGGAAGAGTTTTAAACAGTTAACCATAACTAACTCCATTATAAAAGGCTGAATATATTGTTGCTTTAGAAGTAGCAAAAGAAGTTGTAGCAAAAGAAGTTGTACGAACGTGCAAATTTGTGTCTGAACGTGGTATGGTTCTAAACATGGCTTATCCAATAACCATATTATATGATAATACTAGTGCTATTGCATAAGCAAAGGAATCAATAACACATCAAAAATCTAAACATATTTAGTAAAAGTATCACATTTGAGAGAATTCGTTAGAACTGGAGAGATATTGATATAGAAGACATCGTTAGTAGAAAATGTTACTGACCCATTAACTAAGGCGATGACATTGAAACAGTTAAACCTTTATCTTGAGAAAACAGGTATAAGATACAACAACGAATGACTTTAGTGCAAGTGGAAGTTTTATTCATGTATGCCTTGGGAACTATTCATGTTATCAGTTTTAAAGCATTTTATCTTGTATATATAAGTAATTCTTTATTAATAAAAGAAAAAGGTCTTTTGTTCATATATGTAAATTGTTTCATTTATTTGCATTAATATAAAGTATGTATTTGAATTGTCTAGATAACTCAGTATGTAAAACTAAATTATCAAATTGTTTCTTATAGATGTGATATAAGTTGAGCAACAATATCATATAATAGACATACTAAATGCCTTCATTGAATATTATGATATGATTTTAGTGTGGGTGATAATGATGGTCATGTCATCAGGGCATCGGTATGGATTAACAATTAATAAACTATTTTTCAAATGCAACCAATAACGATAAATCACATGCTCAATGTCATATAGTCAATGACTTATTATATAATTGTACTAGTGTATGAAGTAATCCTTTGATCTGAGATATTATGGTCAAATTCGATATAGATGTGTACGTTTTATATGGTGTATAAATATGAGACTAATCATATTCTATACGAAAAGCCATGTTGGTCATGCATTATGTGGAGATGAGTGATAATCAAGACAAGATCTATTGACTGAAAGATATTGTATTTAGAGAATCCACTGACTTAATCTAGTTTTGAGTTCTTGAACGAATGTCGATAAATATTTAATACCTAAATCTTTGGCCAGAGTATAATATAAGTCATGAAAAGGTTGCTCATGATAATACGTTCCAAATATATTGATTGGCGATTCGTAAAGCATTGAGATTAGGGCTTTTAGTACTATGAGCCTGAACTCGATAATGAATAGACAATGGAAGGATCTTACCTAAAAAGAAACTCAATTTTTTTCATCTTAATCTCTAATGTTTATTTACATTTTCAATGGTACTATGAGGGTATTTCATGGATCTCCTATACACATTTAACTTTTTAGCTCAAACATCAAACAAAACATAATATTTTGGTGATGATTTGATCAAACTTTCATGTAAAAGTTTGAGGTAAGGGTTCCCATAGCTATTCAAGTGAATTTCGTGGACAAAATTCTTTTTAAGGGGAGAAATCTAAAAAAAATACAAAGAAAGTAAAAAGAGTAGTGTGTCCTTTTAAAACCAAGGGGATGTGATGAATTTGCTGAAGACTTTCATCTAAGCCATGAGAAGATTCTATCGATCCCTAGAAGATAAATATATATGTAAGGTTTTAGGATGCCAATAATTAGCAGCGTGATAGAATTAAAATTTATAAAATCAAATAATCTTAAAGCTTGACTAGGATAACTATTTTAAAACATATTTAACATGAATATACAAAACAACTATAGGGTGTTTTTAGGGTTTATACCTACATTGATAGTTTATCCAAGTCTTTACGTGACAAAGAAACAAACTCTATCCAACCCTTATGAGGTTATGCCTTGGTATCAACATGAAGTACAAACATAAGAGGTTGTCTGAGAAAAAGGTTGCTAGAGCTTTAGTGATCTGGACTTGAACATGTTCACAAGAAGAAAAAAAATCAGAAAAAAACCTAGACTAGGGTTTTTCTTTTCTATGTGTGGCGTATTATTTTTTTCAATTGATCTCTATTAACTCACGCTTATGATTATTATTTATATGTATGCAGAAATTTGAGTCCCTATGGAATTTCATCTAAACCTGTCTCCAACAACACATTTGCATGACCCAACACACTTTAAACCATGCATAAGTGGACGCAAAAGGTGCCACCTGGCATGTCACATGCATTGCATGGTTGGACAAGACATGTCTAGCCATGCCATGCATACTAATTTTTAACAATGCTAAATGGCATTATACATCCAAGTCAAACTTGGTCAAAATATAGTCAATCGGAATCTCACTTTCTCTCCCTAAACACTAGGATTATCACTAAACAATCTTTATCTCTAGGTTCTTATCAACCTCTATATGTGTGTGACCATAACTCTCCATCAAATCGACAATGTCTAAACTTGGGTGAAATTCAGACATATATCAAGATTAGCCTTTAACAAAATTTTATGACCACCAGGAAGACAGAGTGTCAGTAGACATCTCGTAAGCTTGTACAAAAGCATAATTATGCGTAATTTAATCATTTCATCAACTGATATCTTTTGAGGATGAGACATAGAAATGTGTCTATCTTAGTAGTTCCTTAGTCATGTTATTAGGTGTATTAGTTCAATGAAATATTGTGTGCAAAAATCAACTTATATTAATGTTATTAGGTGCATTAGTTGATGAGACATTATGTACAAGTATCAACTTGCATTAATGTAATTGAGTGTACTAGTTGATAAAGATGCACAAGGTCAACTAACATTTAAGATTGATTAAACGTGAAAGTTGTCATGGTCTAATGTTAGGTAAATGTTACTTAAAATGAATATTATGATTATTTGGATAATACAAATAATGTCATTTATGCTTAAATGATTGAATCATTGCATGTTTATTTATTAGATCATATTTTATAGATTAATGTTTAATAAATTATGAATGAGTTCATAATTTATATTAAATATTAATGTGAATGTTAAATGGATGATTGATTAAGGGATAATCATCGATGTAATTTGTCTTATTTCAAAATTGGAATAATTTAGTTGTAATAATCTTTTAATTAAAGGGTTTGTATTAAACAAACTCATTTCATTTTTTTAATTTTATTTTATTCGGCCTATGCATCATAGTTTCGAATGTAATCAAAGCGGCTGGATGAGGACCTAAAGATGATCCGGATAGCGATCTAAAAGAAGATATAGACCTAGGTGAATAGTTTGTCATTAGGTTGTAATTTCGAAAACCTCATGATCATCCTACCATGTTTTAAATTATGTATATATGAGATGTATGTATATTATGCTCAATTGAACTTAATTAAAATTAAATTAAACCTAAATCTCTCTAATTAAAATTATTAAATCTATGCCTCCCATCATGGAAGAATTAAATTCTATAACATAAATTTTAATATCTCAAGATTTCTATTATGTGAGGGATATAAGATTTATGTTATTGAATTAAATTTATCTTGTTCTTGAGTGATCATTTTTATCATAACCAAGAATTCTATTATGTGAGAACATGATGAAAATGTTATTTTGGGAAAGTGTGATGGTTTGGATTTAACTAACTGAGGGTATCAAGAATTCTATTGTGTGAAGTATCCGAAGTGAAGTACATGCTAAATGAATTGAGTTTTATATAGGGATATAAATGGAAAGAGTTTTCTACTTATTAAATTTAATTAACCAAGACTTCTATTATATAAGGTTAATTACATTTAATAAGAATTTGATTCTTCACTAAACAATTTTCAGATTCTATCTATGGGAGTGTGGGATTCAAATAAATAGTGGGAACTAATGAGATTATGCAATAAAAGGGTTTAAATCCATATATATATATATATATATATATATATACACATACACGAGACACTAATAAAAATTAAAGTTTCTTTGTAGTATATTTTAAATGATTATGATAAGATAAAATGAAATGACCAACAATGTGTTGTTATGAATTCTGGATAATAATATATTGACTGGGTTAAACTTTAAAGATTCGCTAAGAAATTTGAGAATTGTTCTCAGCTTTGAAAAGGTTGTATATGTATTGGAAGCATGCATTCCACTTGACTTGGCTCCGAATGCCATGGATGATGAAAAGAAAGTTTTTGAAGCATAGCAAGATCATAATCTAAGAGCCTAAAGTTACATGCTGGCTTTAATGAATGGAGAGCTCTAAACAAAACTTAAAAACATACAAAGTGCATATGATATACTCATAGCCTTAGAAGAGTTGTATAATAAGAACTCAGAAGTGGGTGAGTATGATTTGTGTGCAACACTTTTTAGATAGAATGATAAATATTCTAGAGCAACTAAATGTCTATAGGGTTGTACTTCCCTACAAAATCAAGGTGAATTTGATTTTCCAATCCCTCCGAAGCAGTTATAAACCGTTTATAATATATTATAATTTGAATATAATCAAATGCACACTTCCAAAGCTTTTAAATGAGATTTAAGAATTATATAAACAAGAGAAAGGGTATGAGGAAGTCAATATTGCTTCCATGAGTGGAACAAAGGAAAACAAAAACAACCCAGGAATGGTCCAAAGGTTTGACCAAAGAAAATGAACTTTAAAAAGTCCAAACCAATACAGAGAAAGCTAAAGCTAAAGGGCAGTGTTTCCACTGCAATAAGGGTAGACACTAGAAGAGGAATTGTCCTCTGTACCTTCAGAGTCTAAAGGAAAAGAAAACAGATATATTTCCTTATTTTTTGATAGAATTTGATTTAAATGTTAATCGAATGATCAAATTTGAATATTAGATTCAACAGATACATCTCACATATATATGCCATTGTAGAATGGTTTTGTACTATTCAGGAATGAAGTTATTTTGAAGATGGCTAATGGAGAAAGAGTTACAATCGAAGCCATAAGGGATCGTTCTCTGAAGCTTCCATCAGGACATCTTTTGAGATTGTATAGAGTTCTGTATTTTGCTAAAGCTACTAAAAATATAATTTCTATATATGTCTTATCTAAAAAAGGTTACAATGTGCTGTTTAATACTAATAAATGTTTGATTCATTTTGAAAATTCACTAGTTGGCAAAGCAATAAACACAAATAGTTTGTATGTTTTGGAATTAAATGATCTAAATATTGTAAATGCTATTATAAATAAAAGATCTAAAGAAGAAATTAATCTAAGGATGCTTTGGCAATATCAATGATAAGTGTGTATTTTCATATATGTATTTCCTTACATTTGATCATTTGAGAGTATTTTATGCTTTATTATGTTAGTTTAGGTTTATTTTTATGGTTAAGACATGGTTGGATAGATTAGAATGAATTGAGTGTTTAACCAGAAAAATTTCAGCATTTTAGTGATTTCAACCTTTTGTGTTTCACATAGGTGTTTAACTAACTTAGAGTTCCAAAATAAAGAAGAGGATTTTAGAGTTTTTGTAGAGGACATTTTGCGCTTTCCAAAATGGTATTATGGGCCGAATAGGCATATTTGGAAATCCCAATTAGAGTAGGATTTTTGGCTCAACGCTAAATCTTTAAAAGTCATGTTTGAGGCTTCCAATGTCCAATTGAGGTTAGTCAAAAGCCTAAATTCGTCTACAAATCCTAAGCTATAATTCTTGTGAAGGGGTTAGAGGCTAGAAAATCGTTTTCTTACCCAAAACTAGATTAGATGTTATCACTAGAATCTATAAGCCCTAATCCTTAGCTAGATTGGATTAATTTTTGCATGGCTCACATGAAGAGTTGGTCCAACTTCAAGAGGGAATCAAATGTAGGTTTGGAAGGCTGGAGATACATGTGCCTTAGTTGGAAATTTCTTTGCCCTAAATTTTTAAAAGTTGGTTACATTACTAGGTTAAGGAGGAGAATGAGACCAAACATAATTTTTATTTCTCTTCCGTGCTCTTTATTCCATAATGTTTGGCTAAGTTCTTTAGTTCGATTCAAGGGAATTTCATTTTGATTGTCAAAACTATGAGACTTTGTTCGTTATTTGATATATTTTTCTATTCAACTATTTATGTTTCTTTATTTTTCATGTTAATCATTGCATGATTGATTTAATTAAAAGGTCTATTAATTGATTGAATTGTTTAGTCTATAGCTAAACTAAATCCATAATCCATAATTGTTATGATGTTCAGTTGGAGTAGCAATTAAGCAAGAACAATTAAGATCCAAGTTTTTGGTGCTTGTTTAAAAGAGATATAAAATGAATTAAATAATTTGATGCTTGTTAAATTTTTATTCATCTTTAACTCTTTCTTGGTTTGTAATATTATCAATAAATTCATAAGGATTGTTTAATACCAACTGGTTTATCGATAAAAATTAATTTGTGTGATGGGCTCAAACTAATGAAATTATGGAAGGTATAAATTATCTGGCTTTGGAAATCTAGGGTTAAACATTTGATAAAGAATAAAATTTATATATTAGAGGTCAGTGATCAGTTTGTAGTCGTGGTAATTTTCCTTGAATTGAGATTGTATTTTATTTAATTTTTATTACTCAATTTAGTTTTTAAGGATTTTTTTCTTGTCTATCAACCCTTATTTCCTTTTTCATTAGTTATTTGTAAATTTGATTAATTAGTCTTTATAGGTTAAACTTTACTTGTCATAACTACTAATTGTAAGTAGAGAAATTTAGTTTTTGGTTGTACTCGACATGATCATTCGATTAGGTCATATAAGAGACAATAGGACAATGAGATTGGAAACAAATAGAATTTTAAATTCATTGGGTTCTAAACTTTATCCAACTTGTTAATCTTGCCTCCAAAGAAAAATGACCAAATCGTCTTTTAAAAGTAAAGAGGAAAGATCCAGAGAACTACTAGAACTATTACATTCTAATTTATACGGGTCATTTGGTGAAATGGCGAGAGGTGGTTTTTACTACTTCATTACCTTTACTGACAATTATTTAAGGTATGGGTACATGTATTTAATGAAATGCAAATATGAATCCTTTGAAAGGTTCAAGGAATTCAAGAATGAAATTTCGATACTACTTGAAAGAAGATGGAATGATATTCCAGATAACTCCTTCGTACACACCATAATACAATGGTTTATCAGAAAGGAGGAATCGTACCTTATTAGATATGGTATAGTCCATGATAAGTTTTATAGACCTATTGACATCATTATGGTGATATGCATTGTTTACCATTGCACATATTTTGAACAAAGCATCATTTAAATCAATTTAGAAAACGCCATGTGAGATGTAGTATAGTAAGCCTTCCAGTGTAAATTATCTCAAAATTTGGGGATGTCCAGTTTATGTTAAAATAATTAAAACTGATAAGTTGGACGCCAAGGTTAAAAAAGCTTAGTTCATAAGATATCTAAACGATTGTTTAAGAAATTATTTGTACTTCCCTATTGATAAAAGAATTTCAATTAGTAGAAATGCATATTTCTTGGAAAAAAAGCTCTTGCAAGATGGAGGTATGGGAAGAATAATAAAGCTTAAAGAAAATTTCGAAGAAGCTTAGATCGAACAAGCTAAGCTAAAAAAGTCCTCTTAATAGAGCTCTACATTTGATGTTCTTTGGGAAGATGCCCTAAAGCCAATTAATTTGACATTTGTAATTGTAATTTATCTCATTAATTAATAAAAGGATTTATAATTATTTGGTTCATATGTTTGTTTATTGTATGATTGTGCGAATAACATGCCCTTAAAATGGTATAATTATGACGAGGGGATCAAACGACTGATTATGGGAATCGTATTCACACATTATATGGCCATTATAGAAATGTCCATAATCTTAACATTACAATGACTGAAGGCACATGTAATGATGATAAAATTATTATAGTGTTAAGTAACCCTACCAAAAGGTCGTGTCAAAATTATTTGCTGATAGTTTGGTGTAATATATAGGTGCACATTATAGACATGTTCATTGAATTGACCCCACCAGAGGATATCTATATGGATGTTACTCTAGTGTTTATGGAAAAAATCCTCTGAATACCACAGGTGTATGTGATCCTTTGACTTGAGGTTGCCAAACTGTCGTGTAAGGCTCGGTATGATTTGACATTATCCAACGTATCACTGTAATAGGGGTATTATAAAGACAATGAACGACTATATCGTGAGATACATAAAGGTTATGGTTGATCAATAAAAGATTTGTCTCTCCTAAGCATAAAAGAAGATGTCTTATATGCGAATACTGAAAGACATTCATGACTAGTTAAATATGTAGCCATAGTGGGATGATGTTTTAATCTAATATGTGTAAGTCATTAAAGTGTATTAGCTCATATTGAGAACTATTGAGATAAACATACTTCCATATCTCAGCCTCGAGAGATATCAATTGACAGAAAGATTGAATTGCAAGTAATTGTGATGTTGTAAAAACTTATAGAAATGTTTGTTAACACTTTATCGTCTGAGTAGCTGTGACATTTTGCTAAAGGCCAACCTTAGTCTGTGTTTAAATTTGACCCAAATTCAAACACTACTAGTTCAATAGAGATCTTATGGGTCACACACATGAAAGAGTTGATACAAACCAAGAGCTAAGGATTGTTTGACGACAATCCAGAAATCATGGAAAGAGAGAAACCTATGAATGTGTTTTGATTGGAGTCATTTGGTGTGCATGATGCCACATGGCATCATGCAAATGCATTGCATGGTTTTGGTTGGACCTACATAGGAGTGGCATTATGCAAATGCATGACATGGGTTTGGTTGGACCTACATAGGAGTCCAACTAAGCATGACCAAATGATGGAGACGAGTCAATTGGTTGAGTTAATTTATGGGCAAGGTGTTTTAGTTAAACAAGGATTCTTCAAAGTCTTTGTTTGATAGAAAGTTGAGTTGGAATCCTAATTTAATTAGCATTCCTATACATTAAAACTTTCAATAAATCAAAAGTCTTGATTTAATAAGAACTCTTAGACATCTTAGCACCTAAGTAGTTAGAGTTCTAATTAACTTAGGATTCATATACACCTTATAAAAAAAATGTTTAGATTGAGTCAAATTAAGAAAAAAAACAACAATCCAAAACACATATATCCTAAACATATATCTCTACACCTAGAATTTTGTTGGCACAAGCTTCCATTGCATTTAATTTCCATGATCCAGTCAATAAACGCCCTAAAAGCCTTCTTTCTGGATTGCCTCCCATTCATGCTCTGCGTGGATATCAAGGCATTGCCTCAAGAGGGTTGGATAGAGATCTTTATATAGCTACGTGAAGTTTTGGAGGTGCCAACAATACAAGTATAATTTTTAAACACCTTATGTGTATTTAATATTTTCATGAATCTGTGTATTAAAATAGGTATTCTGGATGAGTTTTAGGATCTTTGATATTTTTTAAATTTTAATTTTGTTGCATTGCCAATTAACGGTGCCCTAAAATCTTATAGATGTACCAATTCCAATTCAAAGATCTTCTAGAGTATCCAAACCTCTATAAAGATACGAATTTCTTCACGAATAAAATTTTGAATCTTACTTAGTGAGAGAAATAAATCATAATGGTAATCCTAGAAGCTATAAGAAAGCAATACTAGATATTGATTCAGGTAGATGGTTGGAAGCAATTAATTTTGAAATAAATTTGTGCATTCTAATCAAGTATAGACACTTGATCTACTGGATGGAATTGTTCCTATTTGCTGTAAGTGGGTTTTCAAAAGAAAGATTGACAAGGATGGATAGGTGGAGACCTATAAGGCACGATTAGTAGCAAAGGTTTATACTCAGAAATAAGGGTTAGCTTATAAGAAAACTTTTTCAGCTATGGTTATGATTAAATCCATCCGAATAATGCTAGCTATCGTAACATACTATGATTATGAAATTTGGCAAATAGATGTCAAGATTGCATTCCTCAATAGATTTATTGAGGAAAACATATATATGAAACAACCTTAAGGTTTTGTATTTGCCACCAAAAGACATAAGGTATGTAAATTACATCGATCCATTTATGGATTGAGACAAGCTTTTAAAAGTTAGAATATCAAATTCAATGAAATAATCAAATCGTTTAATTCTGAAAAGAATTTGGATGAACCTTGTGTTTACAAATGGGTTAAGGATCATGTCATCATATTTTTCATATTTATATAGATGACATACTACTAATAGGTAATGAAATTGGCATTATAAATTATGTCAAGATCATACTATCTAGAACCTTTTCATTGAAAGATTTAAGAAATGCTACATACATCTTTAGAATTCATATCCATAAAGATAGAACAAAAAGGATAATTAGATTATCCTAAAAATTGTACATAAAAAAGTTGTTGAAAATGTTCAATTTGGAAAACTTGAAAAGAGGACTTTTACCCTTTATTCATGGTCTTTATCTTTCTAAAGATATAGGTCTAAAAACTGATGAAGAGCAACAACGGATATATAATGTGCTGGGTGCTTTGACTATAGGCAGACTCATGTATGTAATGTTATGTACAAGGTCTAATATAACATTTGTTGTAAGTGTTATGAGTAGATATCAGCCTAATCTAGGGGAGAAATATTGGTTAATTGTGAAATCAATCATTAAATACTTAAAAAGGACTAAAGATCTTGTTCTAAGTTATAGGTGTTTAGAGTTAAACATTTAAGGTACTTAGACTTTGATTTCCAATCCGACGTTGATGATAGAAAGTCTATGTTAGAGTTCATTTTTATTTATAATAAGGGTGTGGTTAGTTGGAAGAATTCTAAACAATTAACCTCAATTAACTTTACTATAGAAGATGAATATATTGCCACTATGTGAAGGTTGAATGATATAAGGTGTCAATGCATTGTTTGATTGTTAACTCTCTAAGGAAGGATAAGTTGGCCCTCATATGGTCAAGATGATTGGCTATATTGAGCAATTGGTAAGCTTGGGCTTCATAATAGATAATAAGCTTACTATTGACTTAGTACTAAAATCGCTCCCTAAATCATGGGCTAATTTTATTATGAATTTTAACTTGAACAGAAAGGAGAAAACCCTTAAGGAGTTACTATATATGCTTAAGTAGGCTGAACAAGAAGTACAAAAGGTAGTTTCAACTAATATACTTGTGATTAAAGCCCAAACATCAAAAGTCAAGGCTAAGGGCAAATACAAGGCTAAGCCCAAAGAAAAGAAGCAACCTGAAACTACTACTTATCTTACAGGTCATGTAGGAAAGGGAAAGGTTGTTTGCTTCTATTGTGGTACGCTAAGTCACTAGAGGAGACATTGTAAGGTCTTTCTAAAGAACAAGAAAAAAAAGGTAATTAAAGCCTTTCCTTTAGGGATGTTTGTCATTAAAATAAACTATTCTTCTTATTTATCCTAGGTTTTAGACACAAAATGTGGTTTTCATATTTGTTATGATCTATAGGGACTATGACAGAGTAGATTGCTCACAAAAGAAGAGGCTGACTTATACGTTAAAAATTGAGCACATGTTCATGTATTAGCCATTGGTGTTTATTATCTTAGGTTAACTACTAGGCTAATTTTAAAATTAAACATTGTTATTATGTTCCTTTTATTTCTAGAAACTTACTTTCTGTGCCTATTTTGGACAAAAAAAAAAATATTCATTTTTTATTGTAGTGGTATTATAACCATTAGCTTAAATAATATTCTCTATGTAACAGTTGAATAACATAATGGATAATGAATTTCTTAATGTGCAAAATAATAATGATTGAAATCGAATAATCTGAATACCACATATCTATGACATTATAGGATAGGCCACATAGGACCGAAACATATATCAAGACTTCTTAAACAAAGAGTCTTGCAATAATTAGACTTTTAATCATATAATGAATGTGAATCATATCTATTAGGTAAGATGACCAAAGTACCCTTCATTAGATACAGTAAAAGGGCATTTGAATTATTAGAGATCATTCACAGCGATGTGTACAGGCCTATGAAAATGCATAACAGATATGAGAAAGTCTACTTTGTCACATTTACTGATGACTTTAGTAGATATGGCTATATGTTTTAGATGAAACACGAGTCTAAATGCTTTGATAAATTCAAAGAATTTAAGAATGAAGTAAAAAAGCAACCTAGGAAACAAATTAAAATCCTCCAAAGTGATTGAAAAGGTGAATACTTGAGTATTGAATTCAGACAATACTTGAAGAAATATGGGATAATATCTTAACTCACTTTTCTTGGTACTCTACAATATAATTATGTATCTAAACAGAGGAAAAAGACTTTGATGAAAATAGTCAGGTTTTAAGTTTACCAATTTACCCATGTCTTTTAGGGTTAAGCCCAAGAAACTGCTACCTTTACATTAAATTGTGTCCCATCTAAATCTATGGATAAAACTCTATACGAGTTGTGGACTAAGTGAAAGCTCAATCTATATTACTTAAGGATTTAGGGCTCTGAAGCTTATGTCAAGAAATTGACTTCAAATAAGCTAAGCGCTATGTTTAAAAAATGTGTTTTTATGAGGTACTTAAAGGTTACTAATGGATACAACATTTACCATATGAAGGAGCATAAAGTCTTTATTGCTCATACTAGTGTGTTCCTGGAGAAAGAATTTATTCTCAAGAGAATCAATAGGAAAAGGGCTGAGCTCAATGAAGTTTCTATACCATAAGATACCATAAATATTAGGCAAGATGATGTGTTATCATAGATGGTTGATTATGCTAAGGAAATTCCTCCATTTCAAATGGATAACCTCAACACATACAAAAGCTACATAGGCATACATAAGTGCATCATGAGCCAAAACGATTTGGTTTTCTTTTGACTTAGCACAGTGACATACTGGTCATAAATAATATGAACCTAAGACATATGATGAGGCTATTTCAAGTCTAGATTTTGATAAATGATTAAATGCCATGAAATCTGTAATAGACTCTATGTACTAAAACCAAGTATAAACTTTGATAGATGTACCTGAATGGGTAAGGTGAAAATATGTTTTCAAAAAGAAAATTGACATGAAAGGTAACATGCATACTTATAAAACACAACTGGTTGTCAAAGGTTTCACTTAGAAATATGACATCGACTATGATGAAGCATTTTCATTGGTTATTATGTTTAATTCTATTAGGATTATGTTTGTTATAGTTGTTAGAGTAGATGCACTAGAGCCAATTGATTTGACATTTGTAATTGTAATTTATCTCTTTAATTAATAAAAGGATTTATAGTTATTCAGTTCATATGTATGTTTATTATATAATTGTGTGAAGAACATATACTTAGAATGGTAGAATTATGATGAAGGGATCAAACGACTGATTGTGAGAGATAAATTACAATTAGATGGCCATTGTAGAAATGTTTATAATCCCGACATTATAATGACTAAAGACATATGTAATGGTGATAAGATTATCATAGTGTTAAGTAACCTCATTAAAAAGTGGCGACTATTCTCGCGTGTTAAAACTGTTTGTTAACACCTTGGTACAATATATAGGCACACGTTATAAACATGTTTATTAGACTGACCCCACCAGAAGATACCTATATGGATGGTTGCTCTAGTGTCTATAGAACAAATCCTCTAAACAAGGTACATATGATCCTTTGACTTGAGTTTGCCAAATCGTCTTTTGTAAGGATTAGTATGGTTGATCACTATCCAATATATCGTTGTAATATAGGTAGTGAATAATCATATCGTAAGATAAATAGACATTATGGCTGATTAATAAAGGATTCGTCACTCCTCAACATAGGAGAAGATGTTTCATATGCAAATGCTGAAAGATATTTATGACTGCTTGTCGCTTGATTCGTGTAAATCATTAATATGTATTAGCTCATATTAAGGAACTACTAAGATAAACACACTTCTATATCTCAGCCTTGAAAGATATTAATTGATGAATAGATTGAATTACACGTATTTCTGATATTGTAAAAGTTTATAGAGATGTTCACTGACACTATCATTTGGATGCCCAATCTTGATTTGTGTTTGAATTTGACCTAAATTCATACACTGTCAATTTGATAGAGAGTTAATGGGTCACACATATTAAGAGGTTAATACGAATCAAGAGGCAAAGATCATTTGATGACAATTTTGAGGTTATGGAAAGAATGAGACATATAGTTGTGTTTTGACTAGAATTATTTGGTGTACACAATGCCACATGACATCGTGCAAATGCACTGCATGGTTTCAATTGGACCTACTTAAAAGTCTAATTGAGCAAAGCCAAATAATGGATACGAGTCAACTGGCTGAGTTAACTCGTGCGTAAGGTGTTTTAGTTAAACAAGAATTCTTCAAACACCTTATTCGATAGAAAGTTTAGGTTAAGTTAGATAAATTAGGATTCCTATGCATTAAAACTTTCAATAAATTTAAAATCCTTGTTTGATAGAAAGTTTAGGTTGAGTTGGAATCTTAATTTAATTAGCATTCCTATGCATTAAAACTTTTAGTAAATGAAAGTCTTAATTAAATAAGAACTCTTGGACACATTATCACCTAAGTAGTTAGAGACCTAACTAACTTAGGATTCATACACACCTTATAAATAAAGGTGTTTAGTTTAAGTCAAATTTTTTAAAATAACAATACAAAACACATACATCTGAAATACACATCTCTATGCCTAAAATAATGTTGATGTAAGCATCAATTGTCGTGATCTAATTTCCAAGATCCAATCATAGAAGCCTTAATAGCCTTCTTTTTGGATCGCCTCCTATTTGTGCTCCATATGGATACCAAGACACCACTTCAAGAGAGTTGGATAACGATCTTTGCATATCCATATGAAGTCATGGAGAAGCTAATAATACAAGTATAATTTCTAAACACCCTATGTGTGTTTAACATGTTCATGAATCTATGTATTAAAATGGGTATCCTAGATGGATTTTAGGATCTTTGATATTTTTTTTAATTTTTAATTTCACTGCTTTATCAGTTAACGGCCCCCTAAAACTCTATAGCGGTATTGGAGCCACCGTTTAGGTATATTTTCATAAAAAATATATCTACAAATTTTGGTTATTTTTATATATTATTGCATGTAATTGAAAAATAATCAAAACCCTAAAATTAATAAAATTGATTTGCAATCATGTTCCCACACAATTTGTTGTGTTCAAGAACAATGTAAATATCTGTTAAATTTATTGATGCAAGATTAAATTCAAGGTTGATAGTCGGTTTGTCAAGAGAGCATGGTTTACATATGGTTGATCATAAGGAAGTTCCTTAACCTCGAAAGGAACAACCTTAGAATACATAGAGCTACAATGATCTATAAGAGTACGTCACGAGCTAGAAAGATTTGGCTTCTTATGACTCAATACCATGATATACTAGTCATCTCTGATGACGAACCTAAGACTTATGATGACACTGTCTCAAGTCTAGATTCTGATAAATAGTTGGATATCATAAAATCTGAAATAGACTTCATATACTAGAACTAAGTATAAACTCTGGTGGATGCACCTAAAGAAGTAAAACCTGTAAAGTGCAAATGAGATTTTTAAATAGAAAATTGACATGAAAGGTAATGTGAATACCTATAAAGCAGGACTAACTGCCAAAGGTTTCACACAAAAATATGACATTGTCTATGATGAAACCTTTTTACCAGTTGTTATACTTTAGTCTATTAGAATTATACTTGCTATTGCTACATACTATGACTATGAAATCTTTCAGATAAAAGTCAAAACTACCTTCCTAAATGCTAACCTTGTAGATGAAGTCTATATGGTGCAACTTGATGGTTTCGTTTTTGTTGGACAAGATAATAATTTATAAAAGTTGCAAAATTCTATTTATAGGCTTAAACGGGCCTTCAAAAAATAGAATATTTGTTTGGATAAAGCTGCACGACAATTCAATTTTATCAAAAAATAAAGCCAAGTTGTGTGTATAATAAGGTCAGTAGGAGTGTGATTATATTTCTAGTATTATATGTCGATGACATCTTGATTATTAGAAATGACAAACTGAACTTACAATGTCCTATAGTGTATATCTTTTGAACTTATAATGCCCATGTCCTATAGTGTATATCTTTTGAAAATGATATGTTTATCTTCATAATCTAAAAGAGATAAGATGAGTAGGATCCTATATGCCTCGATTCTAGGATCAATTATGTACATTGTACTATGTATGAGATTTGATGTCTCATATGCCTTGAGCGTTTGTAGTATATATTAATCTAATCTAAGTGAAAAATACTAGTTGGCTATTAATAACATCTTAAAATACTTGAGAATGACTAAGAATATGTTTTTGGTTTATGAAAGGGATTTTAAACTCATTTTTAAAGGCTAAAGTAATACCGGTTTCCAAACTAATTGAGATAACTTTAAATCACAATTTAAGTTTGTGTTTTATTTGAATGATGGTGCAGTAAGTTGTACAAGTTCCACTTAAAGTACAGTGGTTGATTCTATAATAGAGTTTGAGTATATTGCCCTTTCAAAAGCGATAGAAGAGGTTGTATAGATAAAAAAGTTCACGATAAAACTTGAGTGGTTCCAAACATTACTAAGCTGATTAAACTTTATTGTAACAACAATGAAGCGACTGTTCAAGCAAAAGAGCCACAGTTCATGAATCTATGCATTAAAACAAGTATCCTGGATAGGTTTCAAGATTTTTAATATTTTTAAAAATTTTTAATTTTATTACGCTACCAATTAACGATACCTAAAAACCTTACAATAGTTGCATACTGTGATTATGAAATATTTCAGATGAATATCAAGATTATTTTCTTGAACAGTAACCTTGTAAAAGATATCTATATAACACAACCTGATGGTTTTGTTTTTGTTAGACAGGTAGATAAAGTATGCACGCTAGAAAGATCTATTTATAGACTTAAGCAGACTTTAAGACATTGGAATATTCATTTTGATGAATTTGTTCATGAGTTCAAATTCATCAAGAACAAAGATGAGCTGTGTACGTTTAAGAAGGTTAGTGGGAATATGATTGCATTTCTGGAATTGTATGTTGATGATTTCTTGATTATTGGAAATGACTTGTCAAACTTTTAATTGATAAAGCCTTGATTATCCAAGTGTTTTTCCATGAAAGACTTAGGAGAAATAGCTTATATTCTTAAGATTAAAATTTATCGAGATAGAAAGTGTAGATTGATGAGCCTAAGTCAAAGTACATACATAGATAAGGTACTAACTAGATTCAATATGAAAGAATCCAAGAAAAGATTTTTTCCTATGTCCCATATGTATATCTTTTAAAAGAGATGTGTCCAAGTATACAATCTGAGAGAGATAAGATGAGTAGAATACTATATGCTTCGACTATAAGATCAAAAGGTATGTCATGCTATGTACGAGGATTGATGTCTTATATTTCTTGAGTATTTATAGTAGATATCAATCTATTCAAGTGAAAAGTATTGGATGGTTGTCAAGAATATCCTAAAGTACCTAAAAAAGACTAAGGATGCATTCTTGGTTTACGGAAGGGAATCTGAACCACTATAAAAGGCTATAGCAAAGCCAGTTTCTAAACTGTTCGAGATGATTACAAATCCCTATCAAAGTTTGCGTTTATTTGAATAATAGTGCAGTTAGCTGGAAAAGCTTCAAGAAAAGTACAACGGTTGATTTTACAATAGAGTATGAGTACATTACCCTTTTAGAAATGACAAAAAAGGCTATATGGATCAAGAAGTTCATTATTGTACTTGGAGCGGTTTTGAGTATAGTTGAGCTAATTAAGCTCTATTGTGATAGCAATAGAAGGATTGCTTAGGCAAAGGAGTCGTAGTCTCATCAAAGGTCCAAACACATGCTCAAATGATATTATCTAATCCGAAAGATTGTACAATAAATAGATTAGATGACTGATTATGAGAACCCTATATGCACTTTTAGTGATTATTCTAGAAACATCTGCAATCCTGACATTACAATGAACAAAAGTATGTGTAATGATAATAGGATTATCATAGTATTGAACGATCTCACTAAAAGTGATGATAATTTTCATATGTCGAAGTTGTTGTAGATAAATTGGTGCAACATATGGGTGGTCATTATAGACTTGTTCATCGAATTGACTTAATAAGAGGATATTCGTATGGACGGTTGCTCTAGTATCTATGAAATAAATCCTTTGAACACCACGGGTGCATGTGATCCTTGACATAAGGTTGCCAAATTGTCTCGTGTAAGGATTAGTATGGTTTGATGCTATCTAACATGCTATCGTAATTAGGGTAACTATAAAGGCAGTAATCGGTCATATCGTGAGATACATGAAGACTATGGTTGAACGACAAAGAATACGTTACTTTTAAGCACAGAAAAAGATATCTCATATGAGAATACTGAATGACATCTATGACAGTTTAAATTTATAGCCACATAGGATGAGGTAGTAGTTCATACTAAGAAATTACTAAGATAAACACTTTTTCAATTCTTAGAGTTTAACCAGGGTGATACGGTATGAGGCTTTAGAAATAGGCATTGTCTTGGGAGCCAACTCAATGCTAAACTTAAACCCTTTCCTATACCAACTATGATAGATTATCTGGAAACACATCTTAAAATTCAGATACAATAGAAGTATTTTACAAGCTCGGGATTAATTCTTTTACTTTATTCACTACATACACTAGATATCTCATACAACCTTTACTCAACATCTTTCTTGCTTTCACATTGTTGATTAACATACTTAACACACGTCCCTACCCAAAAGTGATCTCTTCACCATCACCTAGCTGAAACCAGACTTGTTTTTTCTTATAGTTAACCTTAACTCCATAACGACTCAAGAAATCCATACCCAAAATGATGTCAAAATTTGGCATGTTAAACATGATCAAGTCTACAACCATCTCATAACCTTTTAAACATTATCTTTCCCACTGTCATCTGATTACTTAATATTTTATCCACTTTTAAAATCTCAATGCTAATGTCAATCCAACAAGGAGGATTTAATCTTAGCCTCTCAATAATCCCTCGAGTAATAAAACTATAAGTAGCACCAGAATCAATTAATACATATAATAGAAATGAATGAAAAGATAATTGACCCATAATGGCAGACAGGTTAGCCTTAGCTTGACTTTAGGTTATTGTATAAACCTTCACCTATCCTCCTCTTACTGTCTATTTAATAGGGGTTGATGCGACTATCGTGCACTCATAGGCAAAGTGACCTAGCTACTTGCATCATAAGCATACCCTTTAAGCAACTACACACTCTCTAAAATGTCTGTGACCATATCTATGGCAGGTAAGGATCTCCTCTCACCTCAGTTGCTTACTCTCATGGGTCGTTAATCATGTCTCAGCCTTTTACCCTTTTAACCTTTCTTAAAACCTTTATACTAGAAGTTCCTTTTGCCTTTATTGTCTCAACTACCTCCTAAGATAGATTGGTCATATCTTAGAGTTGGTATGGCAGATATATACCACTTTCCCTTCTTTTAGGTCATCTCTCATCAAATAACTGGCATACTAGATCTTTTCATGATCTATCATCTTAAAATGCTTTATAGCTTCCTTAACGACCTTCAGCTAATCCTCAGCCAACATTGAATCTATCCATGTACCATGGAACTTTGAGGGCTAACGTATGCCTACTAATTTATAAATAAAGTTGATTTATCCTTTGCCCCTACTTGCTATTACTGGCCTCTAAATAGTCTTGCCCACTTATTCATGCAAGGGTAGTATTTCAACAATCAGTGGTTGTTACTCAGTAATAGGAGAAACCTGACTAGATGGCTTATAGTTTTTGAAGCCTTATGACTAGCTAAAAGAGCCTTCTACATAATCCTCATAATAAAAACATTATCAACCTAACGCATTACAAATAGGCTAAAATTTTATCCTTGAGCCATCCCCTGGTTACCCTCTTGAGTCAAGACCTTCTCATCAACATCTTCATAGACAGTACCTAAAATCTCTTTAATCTCCTCATCCTAAAAACACACACAATTTCAATTAGATATACCATATCTTAAAGGCAAGTTAAAATAATACTTATAGTGGTCGACACGTGGAAGTGATTAGTGTGCACTCTGATACAAAAAATGTAACACTTTCGATTATGCATATTTAAACACTTTTGAGTTTCCAAAATCATACTCTAATACCAAAAATATAACATTCTCATTAGATACATACCCTTGCACAAAATATGAACTCAGAAAGATGTATCAAATTAAGACTTTCATATAGAAATATTGAAATCAGGCATGCAGTAATAAACAACATCCCATAACCCAAAAAGTGTTTTTATTATTTGTTAACCCAAAATAGCAAAGTCTGAATCACCAATTATAAAATCCAATGTGTATAGTGAATAAACACAACCCAAAACAAGTAAAGAGTCCAATTACAAAAAAATGTGCATAAACAAATATAGTTAACATAAAACACATGAAATATCAAATCATGATAAAATGACAAAACTGTTTTAAACCTTATGCACCTCCACGAGCAGATCCACTAGCTCTCACGCTGCTACCTTATTGCTCCATAATTTTACCTACAAAACCACATAATAGGACATATGAGTGAATTACACTTAGTAAGTCGAGGATTCATAACACTCAACACATATCCACATGTACCCAACAAAGCTGATGTGTTCATTACTTCTCAGTTTGTGGTATCATAGATGTTTTTCCACCATCTCAAATGTCTGTCTAGATTATCTCAATGCCCAACACCTTTTTCTCAGTGGCAATGTCATCTTGGATAACTAATGTTAAACAATGTATATTGATATTCTAAACATCTAGTGAAAGTAGGTGACTCCTCGAATGTTATCCATAAAGTGAACCATATACACGTGCCAGCCGAGCTTGGGCTAAGGATACCATATTATAAGAGCAATGAGATTTCAGGCCTCTCCTATTGTCGCATATGCATCACAAATGCTATGACGCCTATTGTCAATGCATGATTATCCAAGGGCATCAAGGTTATATAGACTAATGTCGTTGCTTTCACTATCATACTACACACAACTCAATGGTTCAAACTAGTATAATACATCGTTTTTAGTTTTTGACTCGAAACCACTATATTAGGGTATATGTCATTATCCATATAGTCGAACACACCCATAATATTTTTTATCTCTAACAGCATTTGTTAGGACCTTATCGTTAACTTCCTTTATAATCATCTCTTCTATGAGTAAATTAGTCATTGTTAATATATCATACTTATATTTGAATTGCCTACTTTCCTTTTAACCTTTTACGTCATTATTCTCAATTTTTTCCTAGAAGTACTGTAACACCAACAAGTACGTCTCTAAGGTAATTTAGTCTTTCACATGAGTCAGTATGAGAGGAAAAGTCAAATTTTGACTTTAAGATAACACACGATAGTGTATGGGGAAGGCTAAGCTTATGTGTCCCTACCACATCAATCGAACAAGTTGATTCAATGCAATATTAATTTATAAGTGACACAGGGTTGTATATATCTTAACACAAGCTCGTGTGCTTGGGTGCAAAATTGGTTTATAAATTAGTGAATCATGGTGATTTAAAGGACATATTTTAGAACTTTAAATCACCTTAACCCTAGAAAAGTAAGAGAGCAAGAGAGTCTGATATCCTAACTATCATGTAGCGTCTTCAACGAGCTCTTTTTGATGACGTGGTGGTGAGGAAACTATAGAGAAAGAGGTTTGGTTGTGTGCGATAAAGTTACTAAATAAGTTAAGTAGGTTTTGTCCTCTTCCTTTGATTGTGAATTTACATTATTCTTATAATAAAAACGGGTCTCTTTCCACTTAAATATGTTAGAAGAGCATCGTAAGATTGATTATGATGCATGAGTTTCATTTTTTCAATGAGTTTATGCCAAGAAAAATGTATGTTTGTGCATATTAATGTGATTTAATGAAGTTATATTGGTTATGGCACAAACATGGATAGAAAAACGAGATTATATGATACCTATAATGCTTCTAGGAATAGGTTTAATTCTTGAAAGTAATGAATTTTTGCATTGTTTGTATAGAAAATAATGATTCAAGATAGCATAAAGAACCTAATAGATTGTTTAATGACCTTTTAATTACCATAGCATGATTCTTGAATGGTTAGACAAGTTTTCTTGATGATTGCATAGTTTTGGATTTGAAAAGATATGTCGAAACTTAATGAGGGTATGTTTCTAGGCCTATTCCTGAAACTTGGAGGTCGATACACGATCGTGTGCTATAGGACACATGCCCATATGCGTAATTCTTTGACGTTGGCACAAGTTCTCATGGCATCCTGGTGACCCTTGGACATTGTTAACTAGTCAACAATCATCTAAGGCATATAGTTAAACTGTAACTATCTTTAAAACAACTAAAGAAAAGTGAAATTACCAAAATACCCTTACAAAGATGTATGGTCGAGTTGGGACTAGAAAGAAAGACTTAGAGTATTTTAGTTGAAAGATACACGGGGGTGTAGAGGAGGGTACATGCCTATGTTCCTATGAATAGTGTTATATAGGTTATGGCCTTAACGGAACGAATAGTGAGCATGAGCAATAACTAGATACATGGTTGTGTATAGGCAACACACATGCTTGTGTAGAAAGGGCAGAAAAGTAATTTGACTCTGAAACTAGGCTAGAAAGAGAAAGTTCATCTCTAAAGATAAACTAAGTCCTACGGTACATAGTAGTACCTCACATGCCAATCAATAAAAGTCTTTAAGGCACAAACCAATAGTAGGGTGGCAGTTGGAGCATACTAGTTATTCTAGGATCATTACGAGAGGGCACCGTGATAAATTATTCCCAATGCCAGACCCATAATAGGGTAATGCTCATAAGAGAGCCTAGTTAAAGTATAACTAAGTTGGGAGGTAATAACTCACATGGCCAAGGTGCCAAAACCTTGTATTTGATTTAAAATGATTGATTTAGTTGTAGTTAGCTTTTAGATTCAGATGCTTCCAAGATAATAAACAATGTCACACCAAATAGGATTACAGAGGTAGTGGTTCCTCAATGACCATGCAGGGACATAGTTTGACCCGAAAGTAAGAAATATACCCTAGTAATCGTAAAGTAAAGTATAAGCATCAATTCAGTAATCAGGACCCGTCATCATTTAGTAGAGAGTTTGATACCATCTCCAGATGACAGAGTTTAAGGTCAAAGGCATTTTTAGGGAATTTTAAAGTTACCTATTTAGTTAAAGTCTCTTATTGGGTGTTTAACATTTATCCCTTTACTTTTTATGTGTGTAGGTACAAGTGATCATGATGATTGTGGGATGAGTGGTGATTAGAGGGTGTGGAAAGCTAGACGACAATTCCGTTATTTCATAGATTCAATTTCATATTAAGTTTTATTCTAGTTTTATGATAGACTTTGTATTTTAGTATTTTCGAATTAATAAACATCTTTCGTTATACTTCTAGATATGGGTTTTTTTATAAGGATATTTTTGGTATTTCAATAAAAATTTTATTTGGTTAATTATTATTATACTTTATGTTTTTATTTAAGTAAAGTGCTCTAGTGATCAATTTAGTAACACTTTCCTTCTGATGACAGTACTTTTAAAGAGGGATGTTACAAATACACAAGTAATATCCTAAACACACGAGTGTGTATTTTTGTTTCCATATAGCTACACCACATAAGCATACGAGTGTGTTCTTTTGGGATAGTGCACATGGCTATGCATCCCATACCACACAAAATTATGTCCATTCCTAAATCCACACTCCCGTGGCTCCAATTTAACACGAGCAAAAATTTATCCAAAAGCACATGGCTGTGTATTCCCTATACACAACATGTAGCGTCTTTTTTCAAGAATTCAACAACACCTTCTCTCACATTTGCAATCCACTAATCTCAACTAAACGATTCTAGATTACCTTGAAGCACTACTAACCATACTTAACATGCATTGACATTACCTATGCTACATCATTGATCCCAAAATCGTGGGTTAACTTAACATTCTAGAGTCATTATGCAAATCCTACCTCACATGTCTAAGCAAATTAAAATTTCAACAACGAATTCACACGATCAGAGCCTTAAACCAAATATATAATTCATACCTCCAACAAACATTAATCAATGGCTATAATAACATATTTAAACCATCTGTACACCTCATTCTTAACCACGAGTTTGCTAATATACAAACTTAATCATCAATGCATAATTCCTTGTGCATACATGTTCAAGAGTGCCAATTAAACTACATACATACTGACACCAATCCATCATATTTATCTATGTAACAAGAAAATCACTCATCCAAATGGCATCAAAGGATTATTTAACAATCACAACATGATTCTATACCAAGACATGGATAATTAATCCCTCAACTTATTATATACATGATCAAGCATAAACCAATTGGAAAACTTAATTCATACCCACACATATACATGGACTTTCGCAAAAGGACGCTTTAGGATTTCCAATCAACACAAGACAAAAGAATACATATTAACCAAAGAAAAGATCGCCTACTTACCTTTCTCTAACGAAGCAAAAATTCTTCTTATGGCTTTGAATAATCTCTCTCAACCTTTTTTGCATTCTCAGCCTCTAAAGCACTCAAATCCTCTCTCGTTAGCTCTGATTTATTTTTTTGGTGAAAATAGGTAAAAAACCTTAACCAAACGCAAATGAACTTTTTTATTTTCCTTCATACAGTGATTGCATAATCAAAGCCACATTCTAAAATCCCCGTAAAATGCATCCTTATCCAGTATTCAAATATGTTAATGATGTACGAGTGTGCATATCCCATGCATGAGCATGCATATCTCCCAAACAACAATCAAGAAAAGATGATTTTGTCTTTCCTCACCACACACACGGGCATGTAGCCTCCCCACATGACCATATGTCACCAATTTTCATATATATTAATTACTCAAACATAAATGCACACAACAAAGCCAAAAGATGAGTATACCCTTGAGCATACCTATAGGTGTTGCAATAGAAAAATTGATGACAGTCCTTTTCTTATCATATACACATAGCTACGAGACTTCCAATTAAATTATCATCTTGGAATGACTCCTACCACGGACACTAATGCCACATTAGGGGTGTCAATTGTTTTCATCTACAATCCTAGGTGTCCTCCACCAACCTACCATCACCACTTGTAAGGTAGTAATTTTGTTTCTATTTTTCTACCATTTATGCATGTAAAGAAATAACTCGAATTACTATCACCTTCCCTTAACCAAAGAACTATTGACATTTGCCTAGCCAAGGATTCCTCTGCCTTACTCAATCTCACTTATTTTTCCATTAAGTTACTTTCTATTTCTGTAAGTAAATAAATTCATTAAATAAATTAACCGCACAAGAATCATTAGTTAATTTCCATAATGTTTACCCCTAAATTATCCAAATTTATATTTAATATTACTTTATTCTTAATTTAAAGGATTCTATTAATATGATTGGATGAGGGATAAAAAACCTTTTTAATTAAGAAAAGCTATTAGGAGGCTTATAACTTAACTATATTTTGCGAGGCGAATAAAAATAAGCCATCAAAACTTATATCGGTAATAAAAATAAATTTGTACAGATCCAATATCAGTAATGGTAATTAATAATGTCATGAGATTTATCGTAAGAACAGTAATGTGGAACACGCTTAAAATATTATATTAACATTATAACAGATAACATTAACAAGATTCGTGTAGCTATTACAGGCAGAATATTCAAATATTATTTTACATACATTATCCTTTTGAACCTTCAACTGACTGCACAAGATGCAGATTTTCTGTAAACACCATTTCTATTAAAAACTTGTTGAAGAAATGAGGACCGCAACATGTTAAAAAGTTAACAAGCCTTCTTCTGCTTGTACTTCTTGGCACAAACAACATACACCAACATGTTCATGAAGCTGAGTCCAGCTAAAAGCCAGAAAAAGTAATCAAGATGACCCTCGTTCAAATTATCCGGAATCCATCCAGTTTTTCCATCCTTAGTTGTGAAGTATGTTACCATCGTCAGAATGAAAGAGCTCAGGTAATTACCCAACGATGTCGTTAGAAGCGACAATGCACTGCACAAGCTTCGCATGGCATCGGGAGACTGGTCATAGAAAAACTCAAGCTGCCCAATGAATGTACATACCTCAGCCGCACCCAACAAGAAATATTGAGGAATTTGCCAAAAGATACTTAATGGCACCGCAACATCTTCATCAACCAGCCCAAGCTCTCTTGCAATCCTTAACCGGTTAATCTCCACCAATGCAGCTGCTGACATGCACAAAACTGAAAGAAAGAGGCCAATTCCCATTCGCTGCAACTCTGAGAAGCCTCTCTCCTTCCCTGTGAACTTCCTTGCAATAGGTACAATGAACTTATCATAGATGGGGACCCAGAAAATAACACTGATAACATCAAAACTTGAAAGAGAGGCAGGAGGAATGGTGAAAGAACCAATTGATGTGTCCATCATCATCCCTTGTTCCACAAACATTGTAGACATTTGTGCATAGACAGCAGAAAATACAATTCCAGTAGCCCAGATGGGAAACATACGGACTAAAATTTTCAATTCCTCCACCTGTGTTACAGTGCAAAGTATCCAAGGATTGGAATAATCCCCACTTTTTATCTCAGCATCTGAAATCACAGCAGCTTTATCAAGGCATCTGCAATCAATAAAGTAAATATTAGCTTATTTTTCTTCATTTTCGGAGAGAAAAGTTCAACTGCTTTGAGTAAATCAAATAAAATCTATATTGAAATTTCTCTGAGAGCACACTGAAGTGATCCCACTGCAATTACACAAAGAGGCTACATAACAAAAAAGAGAAAAGAAAATTAAACAATCTACTGAGAAATAAAACAGATCTGATATAGTTTTCTTCAATACTTGTTTAGCCAAATTATGAGTTGATAAAAAAATAAACCTAGAAGATTCAGAGCTAAGCATTTTACCTCAATCTTATATCTAATACTAGTTGAGACAACATACAAAATATAATCTTAAGTTTTGTAAAATAACAGTGAAAAGCGCCTAAGAAAATAAATTTTGACAGCAGGCAAACAAGATTAAATTTTGAGAGCCTGTGAATTAGAAACATTATACTAACTTTCAACAAAAAATGTCCAGATAACTGAAAACAGAGACTAAGCTTCAATTGTTGACAACATGTGAGTGAACATTATGAGGTCATATAACACTTCTAGAAATATGTAACATGCTGAGGATGCAAAACAAACAAATTCTTCAATTAGAAAGGTTCTTTATCCAAACATAGCAACATCTAAACATGAAACGATTGCCTTCACAATATAATTGAAACAAGCCCACGTTGTGTCCAAATTGATATTAGATCAGTCTATATAATATTCCCAGAACTACATCAAATAAGTCTGTGAAGGGTATTAAGGGCAATATTCCTATTTTCCATTTCATTAAGTTATCTCTATTTAATGTGTCTATCTTGCATTCAAATGCACATAAACATAGAAGATGTAGTTTTGTCACAACTACCTAATAGATTTACATTTGTAAGTTGAAAAAAGAAAATTGAGAAAAAAGAGAAAGAGAAAGATTAGAAATACATACATATATATATATATATATATATATATATATATATATATATATATATATATATATATATATATACACATATATATTCTCGAAGGGATACTAGTGTTGAAACTGTAGAGAGATGAAGAAAATTTTTACTGTAGTTCATCACTGTGCTCGATCTTCCTACTCCCTGCAATGGCGGAGTCTTTATCTTGAGTTTCATAAAGAAGACTACTGTCTCTAGGTACCTCCAAATGCCACTTACGAAATGAAGCAACCAAAACCTGACACATTCTTGTAATTGGGCTTCCCCCTGGCCGTTGAAATCTATAGAGGGAAGTGCCTGAAAAGAAACTTGCAATTGCAATGCCCATAAACAATGCAGGAATTCCAAATCCTAGACCCCACCCAGCATTGTCTTGAATCCACACTAGAAAACTACTAGATATCAAAGCACCTATGTTGATAGAAAAATAAAACCAGTTGAAGAAAGACCCCTTCTTTACTCTTTCCTTAGGGTCAGTATCATCAAACTGATCTGCTCCAAAGGATGAAACACAAGGTTTAATACCACCAGTACCTAGGGCTATAAGATAAAGCCCAAAGAAGAATAGTGCATACTGAGCCGGAGTAGAAGCAGGGCATACAGAACCCACACATTCAGCAGGCTTTAGTGCAGGAATTGATGCTGAAAGGGTCAATGTGCACATTCCCTATAACAAAATAAATTAGCATCACTAAAAACTTTATAAAAGAACTGCAAAAGACATGTAGTCAAAAGAAGCAGATGTAGTTAAAGAAAGATGAATTACAATAAAGTAAATTGAGGAGAACGCTGCAATTGTCCAATATCTTCCCCAATAAGCATCAGCTAATACGGCTCCAATAAGAGGTGTTAGATAGCAAGTACCTTGCCAGGTGGTAACATTTCTTGCAGCAGATACATTTCCTTCATGCAGTTTGTTGGTAAGATAGGAAACAAGATTAGTGGCAATCCCATAATAGGCCAAACGTTCACAACATTCAGTACCTGTATTTTAGTTTAAAAATGTCAGACTTAAGAAATATAAAAAAAGAGTACCATAAAGAAAAATGATAATTCACCCAAAATGAAAGGGCAAGCTTTCCAATTTCCAGTATTCTGCTTCAGAACAGGTTTCCCATTAATGTTAACAGAGCCATCTCCTGTGTACAATTGACTGCTTTCATTCTAAAGATAGGAAAAAGATGAGTCAAGATTAAGATAAAACAAGATCTAATCTTCAAGGGAATACAGCTAGATAGATGGAGAGGTAAACATCTTGAGGAGAATAGCTCGCTTTAAAGAACAAAACTGACATAAGAAAAAAAAAGAGAGATAGATAATATAAGACCAGGCATAACCTGAGAAAAATATAACAATAATTTAGTTGCTTTGAATTTTGATCCATGGATATCACTGACATTAAGAATAGACATTTAACAAATTATCGATGGTATTTTAGTATCTTCCAACTGTGATTCTAAAATATAATTAATTACCCAAGAGAAACAGTTATCCCCTAAAAAAACACAAGGAGACAGGTCCAACAATCTGGAGTACACAATTCTATGTGCCATTAACAATTGAAGAAAGTGGACATATTACCACATACAAATGCCAGCAATATAACAACTTATACACATACAAAAGCACATTAATTTGAATATTAAATCGTTATATTTCAAATTCAACCCAACTGGAATCACAAAGATTCTCATGGCAGTCAATTAAGATGACAACACCCACCATCTTCTATTCATTCACTACAACGTCACACCGTATAAGAACAAAATGGGCAAAAGAATTTACTCTAGGATACAACTCTGCAATTAATGATAAGACGCTAGCAGTAGCTCCACGAAGTTCTTATATGCTTAATAACTTATGCCAAAGAATTCTTAAAGAACAAAAGAATGATAACAAAAGAAAACCATGACGTTGCTATAACAACAGTTTGATACTTGTTGTATGACGTATGATTGATAATAGTAATGTTTCTGATCCCCAGGAACAGAACCCTCAATGAAAACATAATTTACAATTTACACATTCACATATGAGCCCATTATGCTAAGACTACATTCAACTATTGAAAAGAACACCTAAAAGTAAATTCAAAATTTGACCATATAGTTCAACTAAGTCTTCAACTCCTAATTTGTCAGAATAACAACAAAGAAATCTAAAAATGCATAATTCGAAGGGGAAAAGAAGCAGCAAATGATCATCCATTGAGCCAATTGAATTAAATTACAACAACCTAAACAAAGTCTACGAGATATTTTCATCCGCAACCAATTATAATCCAGACTAAATCAACTAGATCGACTGCCAATCAGAAAACGAATTCCACAACAAACGCTTCGAATTTGTATTTTTCCACGTATTCAAATTCTCTAAAATTCACAGAACGTTAAGAACAAAACAAGACATCTAAAATTAGGTTTTGCATCAGATAATCAAAACTAAAACTTGATTAAAAAAAATAATGGAAGACCTGGGTTAGTCCCTGTTCCAGAAGCGATCTTTCTTCGTCAACAGAGCCCATGTCTGAGTTTTGTAAGTTTTATCACTTTGGCAATCGAAATTTGAAACGCTGTGCAGCTGGATATCATATAAGATACCTTGCCTGCTCTGAATACATAAGAAAGAGTAATGGGCCACGGAATCTTCAATCTCATACAGTTTAGTTACAGCGTGTCTATGTCATACCAACTGCGGTAACCTATTAGATTAACTGTGCATTTTGTACCGTTAGATTATGGTCAAAGACCTTGGTCAACCTTGGGTCAGATCATCATAGGACAGACGAGGTGATCTATATTTTGTTTTGCTTCGGTGAGACATACCTAATCTTTACTTTTGTTTTGTTTCCGATGAACTATTCCGTACCTAATCTTCTCTTTTAGTTTTTTTCTCAACGGACTTATTCTCCTCTAAGAATTGTTAATTTATTAAAATGGCTTCCGATAAATATTAAAAATTTAAATTTTTAATTCAAAATTATTTAAATTAAATAGATTAATTGATAATAAAAATAAAGTTGTTATTTAATTTAAAATATTAAAAATTTTAAAGTTTAATTATTTTTTTAGTTTAAAAAAAAAAATTCTCCTATTGATTTTGATGAAGTAAACTTTTTCCTCAAATAAGTTAAAATTTTTCAAGCGGACTAGACCTAATCACTTTTTGATGATGACACAATCTGTTCCTAAAGAAAGAAAATGAAGTTGAATGCTCCAAGCTAACAATGTTTCTTCGTCCAAACACCTTTGTCTAGATAAAGACTTTTTATCTTCGTCTGAATTTGGATGAATGTGACATCTTCATCAACATCGACAAAGATAACGTCTTCATTTAAATCTAGACAAAGACGACATCTTCATTAACACCAATAAAGATGTTTCGTCTATGAATTTGGTTTTTTGATTGATGCTAGAGATTAGCATTAGAAGTAGCACTAAAAAGGGAGATATTGTTGGGAGGGAAAGATAACACTAGAGAGTTGGTCGTTTACTGAAAAATTACCTTGAAAAATTGAAACTTTATGGGGAAAAATATAAGTTTTCAAAGATAAAGTTTCATCTTAGGAAGAAATTATTAGTATTCTAAACTTCAGAGAAAATTGGTAATATTTTATTATTTTTAATATATTACTAGTAAACTAATGATTTTACTCTTAAAACTTAACTGATTTTATTAATTTTAACTACTCATGGGTAGGTATTTTGGTTTTTAATAGTTAACATGTACTTATTTAAGAATATAATAAACTTTAGGTGAGAATAAGTCCTTTGGTCTTTGTTTATTCCAATTGATTGTAATGTTGAATCCTAGATAAATGATTTCTATAGATTTTATTTGACAAATTTAAAAATTACAAAAATAAATAAATGGAGGCTTCACCTTATTGATCTATTAAAATAAAAATTTACCCTTAGCAAAATAGGCAAGATTTATGTGACACTCATAGATACCTACTTATCAAAGGCATAAAAATGATAGGTTATTGAACTCATATCCATGTATAAACTCTATGTCTGTATAACTTTGATTTTTACAAACATGAAAGTACCCATGGACTATCCGGGAAAAATTTTAAAAAATTAAAAATACTTAAAGAAAATGAAATCTTATCCTTATCCATTTATGCATACTAATTGTGATTTTCTTCATATTTTATTTAAAAATAAAAAATAAACTCTCTCATCTTCAATCCCTAATCTCACACGCTTCATTTGATATTTTCAAATAAAACTTTCCACTATTTCTCTCATCTTCAATCTCTAACTCTTAACTTTGTTTTATAACAAAGTTCAGGTATGAACTTAACAATTATTGTTATTATATATATTTTTCTTTTTTCTACAATTGTATCTCTACTACTTTAGAGTAATAAAAAATAAAATAATTCAAAATAAGAGGTGGACAGTAGGCACATGGAAGAGATCCGGATAGGAGGAATTCATTTTTCTCTTGACAGCATGCATACAAAATTATTACTTCTGATTAACTTTTCAGAATATGTGAAAGGAACATGGGCTGAATTTTGACATCTTGCATATCTGGAATTCACTAAAAAAACCAACTAAAATTGGATTTTCATTGACATTAGGGTCTTGCTTGCATATCTAAACTTTCCTCTCCCACGCATTGCTTATTCTGATTTTGCAGACAAATAGTAATTTAGGTTGGCGGTGGTGTTGACCTTTGTGGTTATGAGAATTAAGAGAGACAATTAAAAAATTGTCTTTTGTGGATAAAATATTGTGAGGGCATATGTTATCTTCTAATGTATTCATTCTCCCACAATTTCTTTAAAATTCACACATTTACCTCTGCAGTGGAATGAATTTGTAAAAGAATTGGAACATTAAGACTTCTAAAGACTAAAGACCCAAATATTATGCACCTCCTTTTCAAATTTTTACAACAACAATATTATAGGACAAATTAAGTGATATTTATCGATAATATCCTAGTTTACTCTAAAACTTGAGAGGAGCATGAACAACATTTGAAATTTGTGCTCCAGAGGTTGAAAGAGAAGCAATTATTCATAAAGTTCTCTAAATGTGAGTTTTAGCTAGATAAAGTGGCATTTTTATGTTATATGGTTTTAGTAGATAGTATATGTGTGGATCCCTGCAAAATAAAAGTAGTGTTAGAGTGGTAAAGGCCTAAGACAGCTAAAGAGGTTAGGAGTTTTTTTGGGATTGGCAGGCTATTATAGACACTTTGTTGAGGGATTCGCCAAGTTGGCTCGACCCCTCATAGGGTTAACATATAGAGAGGTTATTTTTAGATAGTCAGAGGCCTATGAACAATGTTTCTAGGAATTGAAAAAAAGATTAACCTTAACTCTCATCCTTGCCTTTCTTTGCCTTGCCAGATGAGGGTGAGAAATATGATTTATACACAAATGCCTCACTTCAGGGTTTGGGAGTAAGCTGATGCAGAAAGGAAATGTGATAGCTTATGCTTCCTACTAGTTAAAAGAGTATGAAACTAGATACCCACTCATGACCTTGAGTTGGCAGTTATGGTGTTTGCACTTAAGATATAATGACACTACCTATATGGGGTAAAAAGTAACATCTACACAAATCATAAGAGCCTCAAGTATTTTTTTTCACCTAAAAGAAATTGAATATGAGATAGAGACGATGGTTGAAGTTAGTAAATGACTATGATTGTGAGATTAAGTATCACCCAAGTAAAGCCAACATAGTTGGAGATGCCTTGAGCAAGAAAGTGGTCCTATCACAGATTACTTCTCACCATGAGTTATAACAAGAGTTGGTGAGAGAGCAACAAATTGAGGTAATCATAAGGCATTTGACAGGTGTCTAGATTCAGTTAAGCCTTTAGGATATGATCATGTAGTATAAACTTCAAATGAAAGATGTCTACAAGTTAGATAAAAGATGATCGAGGATACTAAGACTAAGTTCAGTATGGTAGAAGACATCCTAAGTTTTTGAAAGGGGATATATATTCCCCGAGAGTAGAGTTTAGGAGAGAAGATCCTTATAGAGGCATACAATTCCCTTTACACTACCTATCCTAGGAGTGTAAAGATGTATTAGGATCCAAGAAGGCCAAAGGACTATTTCCTACCCAAGGTATGCTTTTTTTCCAAATGCACCCCTATTAACTTAAAAAATCTCATTTACCCACCTATGGGCCGTTAAAATTAACTGAGTCCATTAGTTATATCATTTCCCCCCCAAATCCCAAAAACTAACAATTTTCTCCCACCTTAAGTTTTCAAAAACTGTATTTTTCCCCTAGGGTTTTCAAACCTTCAGATCCCATTTTTTCGACGATGACTAGCGATCTCTAAACACCTACTCTCCCTCTCTAATAGCCCTTCCTTCTGTTGAGACGACGTATGGCATCGTCATCTCTCGACACCATGTGGCATCGTCATCGACGAAGATGATGCTTCTCATCATCTTCGTCGAGACGAAGACTACTTATCTTTGTGTCTGATGAAGACAAATCGTCTTCGTTCAGAGATGAAGATGACGAACACTCTTTATCGAAAAAGTATCTTCGTTGTCGACGAAGATGTCATCTTCCTATTTGAACGAAGATGATTTGTTTTTGTCTCGATGAAGATGCATAGTTTTCATTGACGACGACGCTTAGGAGGGGAAGATACCATACGGTCAGAAAAAGGAGACGCCGAGAAGGAAAAGACGTCACTTAGAGATCGTCGATCATTGTCGAAAAATTTAATCCAAAAGTTTGGAAACCCTAAGAGGGAAAATATTGTTTTTGAAGACTTGGGTTAGGGGAAAATTGTTAGTTTTTAGGGTTTAGGGGGAAAAATAAAATAAAATTTAAGTTTATTTTTAATATTATAGATAAAATAACGATTTTACCCTTAAAATTGTTTTTTTTAACAGCCTATGGGTAGGTAAATTGGATTTTCAAAGTTATTAGGGGGGAATTTGGGAAAAAAACATACCTTGGGTGGGAAATAGTCCTTTGGCCATCTAAGAAAGATGTTCTGGTGGCTAACAATAAAAAAAGACATTACAGACTTTGTGGCTAAGAGTTTTATGTGTCAATAGATTAAGGCTAAACATAAAAGGCCATCCAGAGTTTTGTAACGCCTTAACATTCTTGAACGGAAGAGGGAACACATATCAATAGACTTCGTTATTCGATTATTGATGGTCAAAGGTGGCTATAATGCATTGTTGGTCATAATTGACCAATTGACCAAGTTGACACATTTTATAGTAGTTAGAGACATTATAAGTATATATCAGTTGGGTCAAATCTATACAAAAGAGATTATCAAACTTTATGGACTACCTAAGATGATAGTATTAGATTAGAACACCAAGTTTGTCTTGAAATTTTGACAAAGTATGGAGAAATTCTTGGCTAAGAGATTGGCATTCAGCAAAGCATATCATCCCTAGACTGATGGATAAATTGAGAGACTTAATCAAGTGATCGAGGACATGTTAAGGGTTTGTTGCCTAGATAAAGAAACATGTTAGATGGATATGTTACCGTTGATAGAGTTTACTTATAATAATAGTTACTAGGCAACCATTAAGATGACTTTTTATAAGGTTTTGTATGGCAAGAGATGTAGATCACTGTTGCACTATGATGAGATAGGAGAGAAAGATGTGGACTAGGGTTGACTCAAAGATGGTTGAGGATATGAGGATAATCAAAGAAAGGATAAAGTAAGCCCAAGACAATTAGACGAGTTATACAGATTCGAGTAGACATGATCTTGAGTTCCAGGTGGGTGATAAGGTGATTGTTAGAGTAGCCCTCTATAGACATATTATGAGATTCTACAAGATAGGTAAGTTAGTGCCATGGTTTATGATACCTTTTGAGGCATTGGAGCACATAGGTAAGGTTACTTATCAGTTTGAGCTACCAACGAGCATAAATCGTAATCATAATATGTTCCATATGTTGATGTTACACAAGTATGTCATTGACCCTACCCATGTGCTTAGTACTCAGTGTTGAGGATGTCGAGCTCGAGGATGATCTAATCTATGAGAAACGTCCAATTTAGATATTGGATAGATGAGTTAAGGATCTCAAACATAAGTAGATTTCGCTAGTAAAAGTTCTTTGGAGGAATCACCGAGTTAAGGAGGTCACATGAGAGGTTAAGTAAGATATGTAGTAGAGCTTCCCATATTTATTAGGGGGAGAATTATAACACCTATAGGTAAGCCCAAGGGTATTTTAGTTTTTTTCTAGTTTTAAATTTGGTGATTAATGATTTTCAAAGGCACACGCTCGGGTGTGGGGGCATACAAAGTCATGTATGGTTAGTAGAAAGTCAAATTAGTGGATTAAATTATGATTACGGTGAAATAGAAAGTTGCTTTAGTTATGTAACTTAATACATAGTTATGTATGACCTATACATGCCCATGCATCGCATCCTGGAATTAAAATGAAATATGATTAACCCTAATTCTCTTATGTTCTTTTGTTCCCAACAACACAAAATGAGAGAATGGGTGAGACAAGAGTCAGTGTTCGCTTGAGGAGTCATCACTAATCATTGGAATCACTATTACCACATAATGGAAGCGTTTTTTTTCAAATTTTCAAACATTGGAAGGTCTAATCAAGGTTGATTTTGTCTAAAAAGCAAATTTTCTAGTCAAACACATATGTGCATCAAGCACACATGCATGTACATCATTAATTTTCAAGAGAAACTAGTCCCTTTTAGATGTTAATACATACAATTTTCAATCCAATGACTCTTTCAAGTTTTACAAACATCATTTGCCTATAAAATCAAGACAATTCAAGTTGGAAAAGGTTAGAAACATTGTTGTATCAATCTTTACTCATCTTTTTCTCAAAGCAAAGTCATTCTCTCACTAAACCCAAACTCAAATTCTTGAGAGATACTATTGTACTTAAATTGTGTATTCAACCTTGTAGAAGTATTTTACATTTAAAACTTATACTCAAATCATTATAGGCAAAATCATGAACAAACTATTATATTAGGTGAAATCTCAGATAAACTAGTATACAAGTTTGATTGATTCTAGTGGAACTTCAAGTGGGTTTTTTGAAGAAATAAATGTAAGAGGCTTTGAACTTCAATATCCCCCTCAAAATAGGGTAGTAGCATATATTAACTCACTCTCCCACTTTTAGTTACAATTAGCCCTAGATATAAGTTGAGCTGACTTGGTTTTGAAACAAGGCTCGGTTCGGCTTGGCTTGACTTAAGTTTGTTTTTTACAGACTTACGCTGAACCTGAGCCATGATATATGATTCGACTAAAAAATGAGCCAAATACGGATAAGATAGAGTTCAACTTGACTCGGCTCAAGAGTCAACCATCAACTCAATTCGAGTAGAGTTGAGCCATGACTCGTAGCGAGCCGGCTCAAAAAATTAAACATAATATACATAAATCTATTAATTTTTTCTATAGATATTTTTTGTTTGAATCTTTCTCTTTCATTTCTCCTCTCCCTCTTTCTTGCACTTTATATTTGTTTGCTCTCTCTACAATCAATTTGGCTGTTTCTTTTTCTTTGACTATTGCTATTTTGAGATCATAAACAGGTAAGTATACATAAATTTGTCACTATCTCTTTCTTTCAAACCAATCCTCTCATTGTTTTTTCTATCTTGCAAGTCATTATAGCCAAAATACTTCATCCTGATCAACAACAATCTCATCTCCATCTTCTAGTTATTGGCTAGTGCACCATAATTTTTGGGTCTGCATCTTCAATAGTAAGAACCTCAATTGAAACCCTAATAATCTATTTGTTTATTTTTAATTAACCAATAATGCTACATTTTTTTAAAATATAGGTGGTTTATGTTTATCAGTTAATATTGCTCATCCAAAGTAAGGGCCCTAATTGGATTTTTGTTACTGGCTATAATTTATCTCTCATAATTGTTATTTATTAGTCTTTATTGTTATTTGTTGCTTAAAAATATCCTTTATTGTGTTTGTGTGTTTATGTTAGGATTTTTAGGGGTTCTTTATATTGTTAAAACAAATTATACAGATATCATAAAAAAGATGAATTTTTTTCTATTACTTTTCCATGGAGAGTCCTAGTCTTGTATGGTGTTGTGTGTATCCTCATAGTTGACTTGAGGGATTTAGGTTTTTGTTTCTTGTTTGTGAGACTATATGTGTTTTGTCATTTTTGTTTGATAAAATGTTGAGGTCATACCTTGCTACTTGAGTATGGGGATTGGGGAAGCTTGTAATACCCAACATGGTGACCAAGAGGATGCAAACTGATTACTTTTCAACAATCTTCGAAGTCATAACTGAAGTATTAGCTACAATAATGTTGATATCTTTTTTTAGGAATAAATTAAACCCTCTTATGAGCTTTTCCGCCTGGAGTTTTAGTAAATAAGGAGTGGAAAATTGTGTTGCATATGAGAATGATAAAATAAGGCAAAAAATAAAGAAAGAAAAGAGTAAATGGGAGAAAGAACAAAATAATGTCATTGTTGCAGGCTTTATTTTTTGTTGTGGAAACAACTGGAGGTTATGTTGGAATATATAGACTTTGAACTTAATAAAAAAGTAGGAGAAATAAAATGAGATAAAAGAAAGACAAAAAAAGGAAGAAAGTTTAATTGTCAAATTCTTTATCTACCCTTAAGCTATTATTGTTTATTATAATTTATAAATATATGTAAACTTGTTATAGTTTTGTTTTCTTTCTAATTTTTTTCTTTTTCTCCAATCTTAAATATGTGAAATGTGAGAAAATAATCATTTTGTGACCAATGCTAATAATCTTTTTGCAAATAGATACCAATTAGATACAAGAAACATTTCACATATAAATTTAAATGTCAAATGGCTAATAATTTAATAACTTCATAGTTTTATTTATTTATTTATTTTGCTCTCAAAGTTTTGTGACTATTTTAGGATGTCATCTTACAAGTCAAGTTAGTAGGTAAACACAATAATTTAATTCCCTTATTCATGATGTAAGAGTGTGTTTTTTTTTTATTTTTCATTATTTTCATTTAAGTTCTATTTTAAGAAAAGTATTTTCAAAAAATTTACAGGAATGGACTATTCATGAATTATGTTGTATATATGCATTATAATTAGCAATATGTAAGTTGCATAAACCTTTTTATTAAATAACTAAAACTATTTTGAGCCATTTTCTTCTTTAATTTTTCACTATTTTTTTGTTTTAATTGTTTTAGATGGTGAATAAGAGAATGTTCGAGCAAGGAGCTCCAAATCAACCTTCAACTTTTGTAGGCATAAGGCAAAAAGAGCATGTGGCAACTGAAATGGATTCCATGAGTATATATGTTATGAATTTAGGGAGAGGAATTGCTGAATTCACTGATGTTGATGAGAGTACTGAATTTGATGATTATGTGGTGGATGTTGATGAAGAAATAATAAAGATGGTCACATGGTTGATGTTCTTCAGGGCAATGATGATCAAGCTAAGACTAAAGACAATGATGATGAAAATACTAATGTTGTTATAACATCGTATAAGAAGAAAAAAAATCAGCCATGTTGGACTGCTTCCCTGAGGAGTTATTTGTCGTTGAAAGGGAAAATAAATATGTTGTTTGTAAATTTTGTAAAAAGGTGAAATTTAAGGTCTAAAAAACTGAAAGTATTTCTCATTTGAAAAGGCACATGGATGCATGTGTTGAAAGGAGGATGACTCTTAGACAACAAGTGTTGGAAAGTGGACAAACATTGCTTGGTTTACAACCGATTGATTCAGTCTTGCTTGATTCTCTATCAAGACCACTAATATTATGGATGAAAGGAAAATACGCGAATAATAATGTATTTCTGGTGAACCTTTTTAGTTAATTTGAATTATTAAGTGTAGATGTATCTATAAAATTACCATGGTATTAAAACTAATGAGAAATTGATTTTTTAGGTAAGAAAGGCAATGGCACATATGATTTTGATGGATGAAGAGCCATTTATGATAGTGAAGCATATCGGTTTTAATTTTCTCCTTGGAGTCTTGAACCCTCAATATGAAAAGATCGGAGGAAAGTAATTAAAAACCAATTGTGAAAGAGTTTTTTAGGCAAAACGGAGGAAACTTAAGAAAATTTTTGAGGAAACCGCCAGGATTAGTATAACAACTGACCTATAGAAGTTAGATACCTAAAAAATTAAATATATGGTGATCACAACACACTGGGTAGATCAAAATTGGTGTTTGCACAAAAGAATTATAATTTTTTACACTTGCCTCCCCTTAAAAGAGGAGTTGCAATGTTTAGTTGTTTCAAAGAATGGGGTATTGAACATAAGGTACTAAATAATACATTCATTGTTATGTTGTCTTTTTAAATATTAATACTTGAATAAAATGCGGTTCAACAATTATTTATGTAACTTGTATTTATTGTAGGTTCATACTATAATGGTTGACAATGCTAGCACAATTGATTCTTGTATGTCTATGTTGAAAGACGATTTTGGAGATCTAAGAAGATTGTTATGTGATGGCAGACTTTTTCATGTTAAGTGTACAACACATATTGTCAACCTATTAGTACAATATAGGATTAAGGAGATAAATGATGTGATAGAGAATGTTAGAGAGAACATAAAATACATTAAATACAATAAATCTTGTCAAAAAGTTTTCAATGAAATTGTTCAACAATTAGGAATCAAGGAAGGAAACTCATATTAGATTATTCCACAAGATGAAATGGCACATACAGAATTCTTAATGTGGCTTTGATCTTTAAAGATATATTTCTTAGATACTGTTTGAGAGATAAAAACTATAATTATTGCCCAATTATTGAGGAGTGGAAGATGTTAGCAATAGTTTCTGAGTTTTTCCACATTTTTTATGATGTATCAAATATTATATCAAGTTCAGATTTCCCCACATTGAATTTACATTTTATAGAAGTATTTAGGATCATAAAGATACTAAGAAGAAGAGAGTTTGATTCAAATGCTTTTGTACGTCGAATGGTAAGCAATATGAGATGAAAGTTCGATAAGTATTAGGGGGAGATCAATTTGCTTATGGTAGTGGCTAGTGCATTGTTATTTGTCATACTAAATTATGTTAACTTTAAGTTGATACATTTTCATTTCTATTATTTGTGCTAGGATCAAGTTTAGGCTTATTGAACTAGCTTTTCTTATTCTGTACGATGAAAGTCAAGCCAAGGTGAGATTGAAAGTGTTAGAAAGAGTATGGAAACATTATATAACCAATATAGTCAACTTTTAGCATTGAAAATGTATTAGTTATATAGAAATTGAAAATGTATTAGTTATATAGAATCATTAGTTTTTATATAACTAATACATTTTCGATGCTAAAAGTTGACTATATTGGTTATATAATGTTTCCATACTCTTTCTAACACTTTCAATCTCACCTTGGCTTGACTTTCACCATACAGAATAAGAAAAACCTGTTCAATATGCTTCTTTGTGAAAGTGATTGGGTTAAAGCATTGCTTTGAGTTAGGATAGCACCCAAGGTTGACAAAACTTGTGTTCATTTGGTTTATATTTCATTTCTATTGTAAAATGATTTTCCTTAATTATTAAACTCATATTGTTTTTATTTTGTTGCAAGATAATAGGGAGGTTGAGTTTACATTACCAATGTTATAACAATGAAGCAAGAGATTTTGTGGCCACTAGCTAGTTTTTGATGTAAGTTTGTTGATATCTAATATAGTTTTTTTTTTTTTTTTTGGTTTTGCTTTTATCCAAACTTTATGTATAATGTACTAAACCAACTCCACATTATTTTCATTTTGTAGATGTCAACAATTATGTCTTTTGGTATATGTCGACAATTCAAAATGTTTTGATGCTTGCTATGTGTTTTTTTGACTAAAGATTTGCAAATCCCTTGGTGGCTAGTGTTGCATTGGTTAAAGAAGAAAATGGAGATGTAATGGGAATAAGTGTTATAGTGGTAATTTTTGTTTTTCTGTTTGGTAAGAAGATCATGAAAAGAGGGTTAAAATTTAGGGTTTGTTTTATTGTTTATCTACAAAATGCATTTCATGTATGAGTTAGGTATATAAAAATAGTACTTTAGATCAAGGATTTAAAAACTGAACCAGACCAGCCGGTCGAACCGGTCGATCCATGAACCGGCACTATAGTCAGGCACTGATGAAGGTAAAACCATTTTGGAATTGAAATCGGATTGGACCGCGGTTGAACCGCCGGTTCTCTCATGAACCGTGGTTCAACCCGATCTAGCAGATCCCGGTTCAAGGCTACATATAAAACACTGTTTTCTTTTTTTTCCCTGTTCCTTCCAGCGCACGCAGACGCAATCCTCAGTTGCTGCAGCCAACGAACCTCTCTAACAAACTTTTTGTTCCTTGTAGATGACGGTTTAAATATGGCGGCCAACGACGACGCTGCCACTGAGGGGTGTTGGTTTGTAGGCTCACAAGGTAGCAGTTTACGACGACTTCTCAGCTTAGATGGTGGCTGACGACGACAAGTTTTCGTTGCCATTATGACCGGCGACTTTTCAGGCAACAACGAGAAGCTGGTGTTTTTTATGGCTTTGTAAACTCTTTGGATCAATTGCTTAAGGTTGTGAAAACTTTTGAAAGTTTCAAATTTAAAACTGCGTGAGTGAACAGTGAACTTATGTGAATTGCTTAAGACTTTTGTACAGTGAACTTCATGATGTGAATTGCTTAAGGCTTTTGTACATTGAATTGCTTAATGTGTATTTGTATGAAAAGCAAAAAGTAAAGCAACAACGTACACATGTAGATTTTATCATTAAACTATAATTTCGATCTAATCGATCGGTTCAAACGGTTCAACCGGTCTGATCGAAACTAGTACTTAAAATAGTTTTTATCCCGATCCGGTTTTGAAAACCTTGCTTTAGATCACACAATTGGTGAAGGAATATACTGACAATACAACTTTGGCAATAGGTAATGGACTTCACAATTTGAAATTTTATTTTATTTAATATCAAATCTACTCTGTTTGACAAGCTAATTTATTTAGGAAATATAACATTGATTACGTATTTCCAATCAAATATTTGGTGCTTAAATCCATCAATTAAATGTTCTTAATGCCACAATTAGGTTAGTTCAACCTCTTATTTTTTTAACTACATTATTCCAATATATTTGTTTACCTATCTTCTTCATTTTTAATTTGTTTGTATTGTAGATTTCAAAGATGAATGAACAATCTGATTTGTGGGTTTTTCTTTTGTGTATGACATTGAAATATGATAAAATGTTGTATGGCCTAGTATATGAATAAGTTTTATGTTTAGACATTGAGAAAAAAACCATGAATTTCTTGCTTCCTAAATATTATAAGCTTAGATAAGAGCTAAAGTTTATAAAAAATTATGCTAAGTTGGTTTCCAAGATATCTTTAGTTGTAAAAGAAAATGCTTGTGAAGATTGTACCTATATGAACTGAAAATTTTAGGTTGATTGATGATTTATGCCTACGCAATTATTTAACTATGTTGAATGAGTTCTTTAGTTTGCTAATATTGCAATCTTTGATGACATTTAACGTATATGTTAAGTCATTCATTATGACTATAATTTTTTAGTGATGCAATGCCTAATTCATTCACATTGATATGATTTGTAGAATCTGTTTCCAAGCTAAATAAGGGTATACTTTGACTGCAAAACCCTTGCTTAATTTCAAAGTTCCTATGGTTGCTTGTACAACAAATCATTGCAAGTGCAACGGAGCTCCACCTTGAGATCTATTTGAAGGATTTGCAAGAAAATTTCATGAGTGGTGTGTCTTTTTGGGAGTATGATAATGATGAATTTAAAAGAAATTTCATAGGTACATTGTTGTTTCTGTTGGAGTTCTATTTCATGAAATCCTGATGTTGTTGTGCTAATCATTCTATATAGTGCTCTTTGACATGATAATTGTGTACTTTTATATCCAATTGGTGTTGTTATATATATGTTTATTTTATTTGTAAACTTGCCAACCAAGAGTTAATTTATAAGATATAATAGATTATTACTTGTGAGATGCAAGTTTGTTGGCTCTTCCTAGTGTTGCTAGTTTACAATTTGATTGCATTTGTTTGTTAGCTCTTCTTGGTGTTGCTAGTTTACAATTTGATTGCATTTGCTTGTTGGCTCTTTTTGGTGTTCCCAATTTACAATTTGCTTGCATTTGTCATTAAGCAGGTTATTGCATCAATGGAAAACTTGGATGCCAAGCCTGCAACAAAGAAAAAGAGAAAGAAGAAAATTCAGATGTTACATAGTAATAATAGAAGGAGGAATATGAGATGCAAGTCTGGCGAGACATATTTGCAATTCTTTTTGCTTATATATATTTCAATCAAATGTTTCTTGAGTAAATTATAACAAGCATACTGTGAATGAGACACATGCATACTACTTTTGCAATAATGTTAATATTGTTATAAAATTTTAATCAAGTATATAAGGATAATGAGATTAAAGTAAAAATGAGAAGAGAGGAGAAGAAGAGCAGAAACTATAAAAGGAAAATGCTTTCCCGGATGAAGAGAAGAAAGAAAAGTAATCTGCAATTAATTGAGAAAAGGCTTATTTACAAATGAGAGGAGAAGGCTTTATATAGAAAGCCTGCTGCCCCCTTTCTTGACTTTAATGCATGTTTAATTTCTTGCATTCATACTATTTTGTCAACTTGCCTACGTGGTGGAAAATCCACCATATATATAACACTTCCCCTTGGATTTTCACCACTCACAGATAATTATATTAACCTTGCTAAGGAAAAACCCAATGGGATAAAAACCAAAGCAAAGGAACATAATTATTAAATGTACTGTAAGTTGGCGTTGGACATGCTTAAACTGCCTCATTAGAAACCTTACTAGGAAAACCCAGTGGGACAAAACCTAGTGAAGGAAAAAAGAGTACAGTGCACCTTTTGTCCAATACTTCAAAATTTTGCCTGATGAATGCTCCCTCTGATGAATGCTCCCCCTCTTTGTAGTAGGATTAACTTGGTTGTTTATTGAGTCGTCGCATACCGATGTTATACACTAACTTCTCAAATGTTGATGTCGGTAGTGTCTTAGTGAACAAATCTGCAAGATTCTTACTAGATCTGATTTGTTTGACATCAATCTTTTTGCTCTGCTGGAGCTCATGCATGTAAAAGAACTTCGGTGAGATATGTTTGGTTCTGTCTCCTTTGATGTACCCACCTCTAATTTGGGCTATACATGCTGCATTGTCTTCATATAATATGGAAGGAGTGTTTGTTGTAGAAGGAAGACTGCATGCATTCTGAATATGATGGATAACAGACCGTAACCATATACATTCTCGGCTGGCTTCATGGAGAGCTAAAATTTCTGAATGATTTGAAGAAGTTGCAACCAAGGTCTGCTTGGTGGAGCGCCATGATATAGCTGTGTCATTATAAGTAAAAACATATCCCGTTTGTGAACGGGCCTTATGAGGGTCAGAAAGATAACCAGCATCTGCATATCCAACCAAACTAGGATTTTTAGGGGATTTGACAGAATAGAATAATCCCAAATTTTTAGTTCCACATAGGTAACGGAGTATATGTTTGATTCCGTTCCAATGGCGACGGATTGGTGCAGAGCTAAATCGGGCTAATAAATTGACTGCGAAGGATATATCCGGTCTCGTGCATTGGGCCAAATATAATAAGGCTCCAATGGCATTAATATATGGTACTTCAGGACCAAGTATCTTTTCATCTTCTTCTTTAGGACGAAATGGGTCCTTTTTTAGATCAAGAGACCGAACAACCATTGGGGTGCTCAAAGGATAAGCTTTATCCATATTAAAGCGTTTTAATAATTTTTCAATATACGCTGCTTGATGGATAAGTATTCCATTTGAATTGTGCTCGATCTGCAGGCCGAGACAATATTTTGTTTTCCCCAAATCTTTCATTTCAAATTCTTTTTTCAGATATTCAGCAGTTTTTGAGAGCTCTTCAGGAGTCCCAATTAAATTCATGTCATTAACATAAACTGCTACAATAGTAAATCCCGATTCTGCCCTTTTGATAAAGACACATGGGCATATAGGGTCATTCACATAGCCCTCTTTTTTCAAATATTCACTGAGGCAATTGTACCACATACGTCCGGATTGTTTTAATCCGTACAATGATCGTTGTAATTTAATTGAGTACAAGCCTTTTGAATTGACCCTTTTTGCTTCAGGCAATTTGAATCCTTCAGGGAGTTTCATATAAATTTCAGCGTCTAAATTTCCATACAAATAAGCAGTAACTACGTCCATTAGACGCATATCCAGTCTTTTGGAGACTGTTAAACTGATTAAATATCTGAATGTGATTATATCCATTACAGGTGCATATGTTTCATCAAAGTCTATACCGGGCCTTTGGGAAAAGCCTTAGGCTACAAGCCTGGCTTTATATCTAGCAATTTCATTTTTCTCATTTCTTTTTCTCACAAAAACCCATTTATATCCAACGGGTTGTACGTCTTGAGGTGTTGGAACTACAGGCCCAAACACTTGACGTTTTGCTAGAGAAGCTAATTCTATTTGAATTGCTTCTTCCCATTTAGGCCAATCATGTCTTTGTTTACACTCAGCCACAGTACGTGGTTCAAAATCATCATCATTCAGAATTTCAGTAGCTACTGCAAATGAGAATATATCATCAATTATAATTGTTTCACGATTCCACATTTCTTGTGTATGAACATAATTTAAAGATATTTCAATATTCTCATTTTCCTGTTCTTCAGGATTTTGTACCACTTCAGGGGTTTGTGCCACTTCTTGGGCTTGAGTCTCTTCAGGGACTATAACCTCTTCTGGAGGAATATTTGTTTGATTATTTGCCTTTCTTTTTCGAGGAACAATGTCCTTCGATCCAACAGGTCTACCATGCTTCTGGCGTGAGGTAGATGGATCAGTCACGGCTCGAATGGACTGTTCAGCAGTCACATTGATTCTTGCTGGTGTATTAGCAGCTGGAACATGTGATCTTATCACTTTTGCTGTATCAACAAATGCATCAGGCATTTGGTTGGCAATAATTTGTAATCGCACTATCCTTTGCACTTCAGTTTCACTTTGGGATGTGCGAGGATCTAAATGAGACATGGTAGGTACATACCAAGTAAGTTCATGCCTAACTTCAGGAGGCATTTTCTTTTCCCCTAAAGATGGAAAAGTTGTCTCATCAAAGTGACAATCTGTAAATCGTGCAGTAAAAAGATCACCTGTTAATGGTTCCAGGTACCTGATAATGGATGGTGAATTATATCCAACATATATTCCCAAACGACGTTGGGGTCCCATTTTTGTGCATTGAGGGGACGCAATCGGGACATATATAGCACAACCAAAAATTCTCAAATGAGATACATTAGGTTGGTGACCAAGAACCAATTGTAGGAGAGAATATTGATGATAAGAAGAAGGTCGCAAGCGAATTAACGCTGCAGCATGTAATATAGCATGTCCCCACATAGAAGTAGATAATTGACTTTTTAATAATAAAGTACGTGCAATTACCTAGAGTCGTTTGATAAGAGACTCAGCTAATCCATTCTGTGTGTGGACATGCGGGACTGGATGTTCAACCTCAATCCCCATAGACATGCAATAATCATCAAATGTTTTAGATGTAAATTCACCAGCATTATCAAGCCGTATTGACTTGATCGAATAATCTACGAAATGTGCCCTTAATTTGATAATTTGTGCTAACAGTTTAGCAAATGCAACATTTCGAGTAGGCAATAAACAAACATGAGACCATCGTGCAGATGCATCAATTAAGACCATAAAATAACGAAATGACCCACTTGGTGGATGAATGGGTCCACATATATCCCTTTGAATCCTTTGTAGGAATGATGGGGATTCACCTCCAATTTTGGAGGGAGATGGTCTTATTACTAATTTACCTTGAGTATAGGCGGTGCAGAATTGTTCACTAGACAATAAAATTTTATGATTCTGTAATGTATGTCCATGTGAATTTTCAACAATCCTACGCATCATTGTAGATCCTGGGTGGCCTAAACGATCATGCCAAAGCATAAATGCTTTTGGATCAACGAACTTCTGGTTCGATACTGCGTAGGTCTCAATTGCCTTTATGGTTGTATAATACAATCCAGATGATAAAGCAGGCAATTTTTCTAGTATAAGCCTTCTTCCGGAGGCATTACTAGTTATACAGATGAATTCTGCACCATTTTCACTCATGGTTTCAAGATGATAACCATTTTTTCTTATATCTTTAAAACTTAGTAGATTTCTTCTGGATCTACTTGAATATAATGCATCATTGATGCTTAATTTGGTCTCATTGTTTAACATAATTGTGGCTCTTCCGGAGCCTTCTATCAGATCAATTGATCCTGATATGGTGGTTACTTTAGCTTCAATTAATGCTAAAGATAAGAAAAATTTCTTTTCATTAAGAATTGTGTGCGTTGTTGCACTGTCCACCAAACATATGTCTCCCACATCAGCTTTTGAAGTCAACGCTTCAATTTTGGAGTCCATTTCCTTTCATTTAAAAATTACGTTAGTTATAACATACACAAAATATTGAAAGGAAGAGAACATGACCATAAAATATAAAATAATATGCATGACTCCAAAATAAATATATATGATGGATTTAATTATAAAAATTTTGGGCATTTCATACTCATAATAACTACTTCTGGTAGTTGCGTTCACTTTAGGGAACGATGTATAACAAGAAAATATTAATTCAGAATTTCTTTTCTGATATTGCTACTACAGGAGCAAAAATAAAATGTGGGAAATATTTTATTTTCCACATTCAAGAAAAGATTCTGAATAGTACTAAATTGCTCCACAAATTTAATGGATTTATTATTATATCCATATTTCGGCTTGCAATCCTTCAGGGATATGATGCCGAAAAATAATAGCCTTGTATTTATCCTTCTGGGATATTTTAGTTAGTTTTTCAAGGCTCACAAATTTTAGGTGGAGACTCATGTAAAAAGCCCATTTAATATTATCCATCTAAATTTGGGAATTTCAGGTTCAATTATTGTCATATTTACAAAACAGCTGATTTTGTAGGAGAAATATTGGGATTAATTTTGGAAGCTTCAGGTCCATATATTATCCCATATATACAAAACTTCTGGTATTGTAATTAATATTTACAATATTATAATATATATTCTGATTATGTTTTGGACTTCAAGTCCATAATTTTCACACTTTATGCAAACTTCAGGTTGCAAAGGTGATATCATTATTAAAATAAAGACTTTGATGAAACTGGGGACTTCCGGCCCATATTTATGAAACTAGGGACTTCCGGCCCATAAACATGTATTCTCATGATTTTACAAACTTCAAGTTGTAAATCGTAAAACTCGGGACTTCGGGCCCATATATATGATTTTCTCACGATTTTACAAGCTTCAGGTTGTAAATCGGATATAAATAAAAATAAATATTCAAATAAATAAAGATGCGAATAAATAAATATTCAAATAAATAGAATACAATAAAAATAAACATTTAAATAATATCAAGACTTCTGGTCCAGATTCTTGGTTTTGTAAGCTTCAGGTTACAAATAATATTTATGACTTCAGGTCACAAATTTATAATTTCGTAAACTTCGGGTTACGAATAATATTCAGGATTTCAGATCCAGATTCATGATATTCAGGACTGCAGGTCCAGATTCATAATTTTGTAAACTTCAAGTTACAAATAGGATTCAGAACTTCAGGTTCAGATTTATGATATTCCAGACTTCAGGTCTAGATTCAAGAGTTTCAGAACTTCAGGTCCAAATTTACAATTTTGCAAACTTCGGGTTGCAAATCTTGTATAATTATAAAGAAAAATTAAGCAGAAATATAACATAAATTAAAAAGTAACTGGGACATCACAACTGGGATATCCGCATTTATAATATTTAAGCAGCATAACAGCATAATAATAAGATATTATATACCTGAGCTGATCGTGCTGATAACGTGTTATAAAATTTTAATCAAGTATATAAGGATAATGAGATTAAAGTAAAAATGAGAAGAGAGGAGAAGAAGAGCAGAAACTATAAAAGGAAAATGCTTTCCCGGATGAAGAGAAGAAAGAAAAGTAATCTGCAATTAATTGAGAAAAGGCTTATTTACAAATGAGAGGAGAAGGCTTTATATAGAAAGCCTGCTGCCCCCTTTCTTGACTTTAATGCATGTTTAATTTCTTGCATTCATACTATTTTGTCAACTTGCCTACGTGGTGGAAAATCCACCATATATATAACAAATATATGTATATTGCTTTTGCAATAAAGTTAATATTAGTAAGATTCCCAAGTGAGCTTTCCGGAAATTACAATAGTTTATTTACATAATGGCACAGGTTTTACCTGATTTTAGATATTACAGATTCAAGTTGAAAATTTCAAGCAACGGATTCGAGCTATGAATTTCAGTTACAAACTTGAGTCATGAATTCGAGCTATGAACTCAAATCAAGCTACGAATTTCAAATTTATCACCCAAATCGAACTCGGACTTCCCTTTGGACCGGCTTAACGAACTCAAGCCAAATTCAAGCTATCTCTAAAATCTTTTGAGTCAAACTCGAGCCATTACATATACGGGTCTAGTTCGATTTGAATCCACCCTTAGTTACAATAAACTATCCCCCCCATACACATTTTTCGTACAAAAATAATGGGTCATTATGTGATTTAATTATTTTGAATTAACGATAAAATAATACTCAATCACATAATAACACATCATCTATGTATTTAAATTTTATACCAAAAATGTATACAGATAACATTGTTCAATTATAGTTATTTGTCATGTCAGTGTATGTATAGAACTTTATAATTAATAGTATAATACAATTTCGTCTTTTAAAATAACAATTTTTCCCTTAAATATCATAAAAGTAAATTAAATTTGTTTATCCAAAATCAAATACTATTAATGAAAAGAAATCTGAACACTGTACCAAAAAGTTAAATTATCATTTTACTTTTCAAATTTATAATATCATCTCAGATTAACAAGAACTAAAAAAATCCCTATAGATCATTATATTTCTATTAACACGCTCTTCTTTTCATTTCCTTTCACTCACACCCTCTTCTTCTTTTCACCCCCATAAATTTGATTAGACTTCCACACCACTCTCGACATCGATGTCACGATCTCTGATTCATTCTCACATCATTCTACTTGTTTCCATCTCAACCTATGTTGATCTCATCATTTCCATTTCATTCCACATTAGTCGAACCTTCGACAACTTATTTCACGTATTGATCTTTCATTGTCCAACTTTATACAGTGCCAAATTTGATTTTCGACATCTCATCTTATCGATCTTACACTTTCTGACCCCTTCCAATGTTTACTTTACTGTTGTTAGCTTTAGTCGCACCTTGCACTTCTCAATTCTTCATTGACAAGCAAAAAATAAGAGAAGAAATGACTTCTTCAATGCTAGAAGATATTATTTCATTTGCGATAAGCGTAAATGGTGAGAAGAAATGATGTTTCAAGGCAATGGCTAGCTTCTAAGACTAGGATTTTCAAATTTTTGCAAGGAAAGACTAAATTATCGTGTTTAAAACATTATGGTGAGATATGTAAGAGGGTTTTTTTTATTACAATTTTTTGGATGATAAAATTATTTGTTTACCTTCCTAATGCTAGTTTTTCACAAGGTTTTATTTTTGGTAGAAAAGTGTGATTTATAGCATTAAATGGTAAAAAAATGATTTTAGGCCAAAATTGGATGGGCAAATGTAATTTTCTCTTGCATAAATAACCATATCCTTTTATCATTAATGGTTGGTAAGGGTTACACTTTACAATTCAAATCATTAGGTGTAAATTATACTAGTAGTTAAAATATTTATATCAATTACTTCTAATCATATATTATCCTTTGCTTCTTTTTCAGTTATTCATATAAACCATCAATAAAAATATATTCTAATAATAAAAATTAATTTCGATGGATATATTTTTATATGATTAAATAATTTTAAATTAAATTTATATAATTTAAATCGTAAATTACTTTTATCTCACGTTAATTTGTGCCAATATATTAGTATAACATTCTGGCCACCGTCTTGTCATCGTAAATTACAAATGCAACTTAAACCAAGAGAAAATAAAACTCCAATTATACGAAAAAGATCTAAAATGAAAATGACTTGCCATCTTTAGTAGGATATCATTAAATATTATATTCGTAATGCATTTCAATAATCACCAATCAACTACATTAACAAGGAACTGATGAACAAAATTCTTGTAGAATATTTTGAGTAAATAAATATAACTTTGGCTCTACAGGTTGATGCCTACACTTTTAACTCAATTGAAGCATGAAGATTAGCAGAAACTAGTAGTGCACTATGTTAATGGACTCCCATTTCACGCGGGGCTACCTTAAACTAGACCGACAACTCTTCTCCATTTAAGAATCTGACAAGCTGACTAAAACTGGACAACCTCTATACAGAGGTTCATCTAGACAGAGATCGGCGTATATGCCACATTTGGATTCCAACTGGATTTATGTATACTTGATCTGTCTCCAATGCCACTTCTCCAGCAAACGTGCAAGGGTTATATGGCATTCCGGGAGTCCAAAACCTATCAACAAGTGAGAAAGTTGTGTTAACATCACTAAGAAAGAAATTTCCAATATTTATTTGTCTATTTCTTGTATATAAGTGACGGTTCCAATATCAGATGTGGTAAAAAAGGGCTATCAAGTAAGAAACAATGTTACCAGGGTAGTGAAATAAATTGATCAAGCATCACTCAAGAAGCTTTGATCAAAGCGAGCAGTAATATTAAGTGGCAGACACCAGTAAGTGAAGGAAGGAGATAATGCTTTCATCCTAAGGTCTCCCAAGCAAACTGTACTGTAAATTGTTTAACCAACAAAAACACACATACATAATATACAGTTTGAAGAGCTCTCCTTTAATAGAAGTTTTTAGTTGCCCTACTCTTCAAGAGAGTAGAAGGTTGGAAAGACTTGTACAAATGGAAGACTAATAAATGGATTAAACAGAATGTATCACTTCAAGTGAGATGAGGAAAACCTTGCTCTCAATATAACAGAAGCAAGCTACTGGTACTGGGATAGCAGCTAAAACTATTGAGTAGGACAAGAAACTCAAGCTCACTCCTCAACTTGAAATCACTGGGATGGGTAGAGTACCACGAGGAGTACGAGAAGCTGGGATTAGCTCTTTCACCCCAGACAGTTAAGCTGCTTTTTACACTTACATATATAGATACATTTGCATATATATTTACATACATATATGTATATATAGTTATTCTCTAGTCAAGACGTTCTCATATAAGTTTGGCGAATACATATTTATTGTTGAATTCATTACACTGCACTAAAAAGTATATATGTATCATGTATCTATGTATTCATGTGTGTTTGTGTGCATATAAGGAGATTACCATAACACAAATAAATAAACATGATGCCAGAATTTTCAAAAAGAAAAAGGAAAAAAAAGGAAGAACTTATTTTTAGTTCTTTTTCCTAAAGTAGCAACTATTTCGATTTAACAAAATTCTAAATATATGAAAACAACTGTGAGAACTTCCATTGTTATTTTCACATTTTAAATAAAAAAAAAACGAAGCTTCAATAACTTTTAAAAAATGACAGTAAAAAGCAGAATCTTTCAATCTCTATTTGAAGTAGTCTTTGTTCATCAATTTGATTGCTCTAAAGACAGTTTCATCAAAATTGACTTATATTTATGATGCTAGTACAGCAGAATCACCTTGCTCATCAAAATTGTCCAAGCACCATCTTATTCAACTCGATAACTTCTACATTGAAATGTGTAACCACTCACTTGTTGATCTCAGTGAATTAGAGCATGGATGTCAAACTAACCTTCCATCATGAGAATCACTCAGTTGCAATAAAAATTCTGCAAAATACATCCAGAAGTATTGCATCAAGAATAATAAAGATGTAAGACACCGCAAAAAATTAAGTAAAACACCCCCCTCTCTTTTTTTATTTCAGTTAGTTCTTTTTAGGTTTATTATGACCACGTAGCTGGCATGTTATAATAAAAATGGAAACTTGAAGTTGTAACTGGAAACCATAATAAATACCATATATGTGCTCACAGTCACTAAGAATCACTTGAATTCTCCATACTTTAATGCTGCCAAGTAACAGTGTTTGCATCAGAAAACAAAAAGGAAATTTTGAAATGCATCATTGATATCCAGTAAGAATCCTTTTTTAACAAACCAGCAGCTAAAATACCGCTTGCATTGAGTCAGTCATCCAGCAATAAGTTTTAACTAGAACTTTGTATTCCTTGGAAACTTATCCCCCTGGATAACTTAGCACTTTCTGCTTCCTGAACATATTTCTGAAAAGCCTTCAAAAGTCACTGATGAACAAGCCTTTCTAGCTTTGCTAGCTTGAATATTAAAAATCACATTATTGGTAAATTGCAGTTACTAGACCCTTTTTAACCATTTCATTTTGCAACTCATGAGCTTCATCACTATTTCCTAACTCATAATACTTCTTTAGCAGACAAATGCAGAGTATCTCATCCGGAAGGATACCCTTGCGAATCATCTCATCAAAAAACAATCTTGCTTGCTGCAGCTGACCACATTGAGAAAATCCCCAAACTAAGGAAGTATAGGCATGCAGATCAAGTTCCATACCCATTTCAATCATTCTGCTATGCAAAGTAAAGGCTTCCTGAAAATTTCCATGTTTCAAATTTCCATCTATCAGAGCAGTGTAAGCAATTTTATCAGGAATCATATCTTTTCCAAGTAATTCATCAAACATCTTTTTTGCTGCTTCGATGCAATTATTTTTACAAAGACCATCAATCAGGGCAGTATATACCACAACATTTGGCTGCAAATTGAACTCTGGCATCCGACTGAAATAATCAATTGCTTCTTGGACCAATCCCCCTTTGCACAAACCGTCAAGTAATACACAAAATGTAACAACAGTAACTTCAATACCAGAGTCCCACATATCATGCAGCAACCCAAGGGCCTCTGAGGTTTTTCCAGCCTTAAAATGAGAGTCAATAAGTGTCGTGTATATAACAGGATTTGCACTCAAACCATACTCCTTCATTTCATTCATTATAAGCTTAGATTCATCAAGCTTACCTAGGCTGCACAGACCCCAAATGATGGTTCCATAAAGCAACAAATCTGCTTTGATGTTTTTTTCCTTCATTTCTTTGAATAGATCCATGGCAGTCTCCAACTTCTGAACCTTAATGTAACCATGAATAAGGGCAGTATAAACTTTCTGGTTAGGAGTTACTCCAGCTTTAAGCATTGCTCTAAATACTTCTTCTGCTTCCTTCATCCTCCCTCCTTCACAAAGACCATCCAATATGCTTGTATAAGTAACAAGGTTCAACTCAATGCCAGCTAGTAACATCTCATTAGCCAGCTTCAAGGCTTCATTTAGATCACCTAGTTTACAGTTTGCATCAATCAAAGAAGTATATGTGAATTCGTTAGGTAAAAGACCTAAACGTGTCATGTCGACAAAAAATTTAATTGCCTGTTGCATCATCCCCTCCTGGCACAAAGCATCAATCAGTGTGCTATACGTTACAACATTTGGTTTTAACTCATTGTTTCTCATCTCACGGAAAAACAAAAAAGCCTGAGGCATTCTCTCAAATTTACAAAATAAGTTTATTAAAGCATTGTATGTTATTACGTCAGGCTGAAAACCTACATCCTTCATTTCTTCAAATATACATATGGCCTCATCCAGCAACCCAACCTTTCCATAACCATCAATAAGAGAGTTATATGTTACAATATCAGGGTTTGGCCCCCTCTGTTTCATTTGCTCAAACAAGCCTCTAGCAGTTTCCAAATCACCTTCCTTGCAAACACAATCTATCACTATATTATACGTAAACACAGATGGATCAATCCCTATCCCAATCATCTCATTAAAAAACTCCACTGACAAGTACCCCTTGCCTGACCTTGAAAGCCTATGCAACAGTGCATTACAAGACCGTGTTTTTGGCAAAACCCTAAACCTCTTCATTTTTGAAAAGCACTTCTTAGCTTCCTCAAGCATTCCCATGTCAACCAAACTACTAAACAAAGCATCAAAAACACCAAATCCCAAACCACAAACGTTTCTTTTTGACCACATAACATCAAAAAGGTCAAAACCTGGCGATGCCTGGTTCAACAAAATCAATTCCTTAAGAGCATTATTAGCTTCAAAGTAAATCCGAGCATAAAACAAAATGTGAACCAATATGCAATAGGACTCCGTGGTGTGGTGAAACCCAGTTTGGGTTTTCGCCCACTTAAAGAATTTGAATGCTAAAATGGCATCTTGCTTTAACTCAACCAAAACCTTGGAAACCCATATGGGCGCTAATGCTGAATCGAACAAATGAATGATTACTGGAGCATCCCATTGGTCTTGTTGAATGATATTACGCATGGAATCTCTATTAACATCTAGAAAACAATTGTTGGGACTTGTATTAGTGACAAAAGGGTATCTGATAATACAGAGAAAACTGGTGAACCAAATTAAAGGGCGAGAAATAAAAGAATCAGCAGAGAAATGAGTAGGGTTTAAGGCGAGAGAAGGGCATACTCTGTGAGGGATTCTACAACTGATGAAGAAGAGATTGCGCAAAGAGAAAACCATTTTGGAGAAGAAACAAAGAGCAGCGTCAAATAAAAGTAGTTTCATTTTTCAAAAAAGAGTGATGGCATTGTGTGTGCTGGTGTTTTAGAAGGACTCAGACATAAATCATGGTCTAGCTTACCTACTAGGGCTTATTGCAAGCTGTAACTGTTTGAGGTTTTTTGATCACAACATGCGAGTGAATATGCCAAGAGAAAGCCCATTTGGTGTGGGATCAAAAAATTTGGCCTAATGTCAACTATCTCCCCTAGGCGGCAAAGGGTAGTGGCCCAACATGGCCCGAGCTAACAAATCCACCCCAAGGTGACATGTTTTGCAAAATTGTGAGTCATGTCAAAACTTGCCTTTAAGATGCATCATGTTGCAGTTTGTTGGAAAGGTTCACACACCGACCTAATACGATCCAATATTTTAAAAAGTAAAAATTATATAATTTTGTTTTTCAAGCTGTTGTGCAACGATTTTTTAATTTATTTATTTTTAAATTTTTCCATAAATACCATCTTAAATTTTTTCAATTTTTCGCATAACCTCTCAACACTCTCATTCTCTTAACTCTCAAGCCAAACTCACCTAATCTTTCGCCCAATTTCTCAAATAAATTTCTTTTTATTTTATTTTAACATTTCATAAATTATATTTCTTTCCTCAAATTCATTTCAAAATATATCATTATTCAGATGAATTTATTCTTTTTTTTTATTATTTTGATTATGAGGAAAATCAATAATTTAGTGAAGGACTTGTTAGAGTCGGTGTTTAAAGTCAATCGTCACATCTATGTAATCCAATTTATATTAATATAATGACACTTTCTTCATTGCGTTGTATGATTTTGTAAATAAAATTAGATAAATGCCTTAGAATGGTAAAACGGTAACAAGGGAGATCAATGCATGTAAACTAATTGTGGAAACCCAATGATCACATATAATACCCATTCTAGAAATGTCCACAGTCTTGATATTATCATGCTCAAGGCCGAAAATAGTATGACTAGGATTATCATAGTATTGAATGATCTCATAGAAAGACAATGACAAATTTCAAGTGTTAAGAGTATTTGTTAATAACCTAGTGTAACACATAAGATCATGTTAAGTATACGAATCCATTGAACTGACCCATTAAGAGAATTTCTTATGGATGGTTAACTTAGTGTCCATGGAACACATCATCTAACAAATGATAATGCATGTGATCATTTGACTTAAGATCACTAGATTGTTTGATACGAGGATTAATATGATTTGACATCAACCCCATATAATCCTTGAGAAAGTATTACTCAAACAGCGGTGATTGGTCATATTGAGAGATGCACAAAGGCTATATGAATCAATAAAGGATTTATCACTCCTTGGTATGAGAGCTACCAATGGACATTAACGGCCAATGAAATTTGTGGTCATAATAAAATTGAGTTATTGTTAAATCTGATACTATCTAGTCATTGATATAGGCATTAGTCAATGCATATTGAGGATTCATTGAGGTATCAACTAATTTTATCCCTCAACCTCGAAGAGATATCATTTGATAAAATGATTAAATTGTAAATGTAATACCTACAAGTACTTTTTAAGGGAATTTTAGTCTTTTTGCATGTATCTATGTCTATATGTATTGCTATGATTATATGTTAGATAACGGATACCATTTAGTATTGATCAATTGGGTTAGTTATTTGTTAGAGAGATTAAGCTGAATAAGGTAACTAAGACGATAGTGTCAAATAGAGACATGACGTTTGTTACAAATTTTTGGTAAAGTTTGTAGAGGTCAATAGGTATGAGAATAACATTTAGTACAATCTATCATCTTTAGACATATGGTTAAATTGGGAAGGTCAATAAGGTGCTCAAAGACATGTTGAAGGCTTGTTGTTTGGATAGAAGAACGAGTTGGATTGATGTGTTGTCATTGATGAAGTTTACTTAAAATAATAGTTATCTAAAAATCATCCAGATACCTCTATGTGAGGTATTTATAGGAGGAAGTGTTGATCATCATTGCATTGGGATAAGATAGGTGAGATGGTAGCTCTAACATAAGCTTTAGAACTGAGATAACCACATGTAGCACCCATAGGTAAGAAAAAAGGTAAATTAATTGTTTTAGCTGAGTAATTTTACATGGGTTGACTATAGATTAGAATGAGTTGAATTTAAATAAGAATATTTAATTCTAGCCTATGAATGACTGTTATGAGTCCATGAATGTTAGTGCATAACCTTCCACATTCGTAAAGTTGGATAAGCTATATACACAAATTTAAAAACGATAAATGACCGGTTGCTTTTATGGCAAATGCCTATTCATGTGGTTTCAAAATTTGTATTTTATAAGGACACATTTTCATGATTTTAGGGGAAAATTCGAAAATGCATGAAATTGTCCTTATCTAGCAAAATGATGAGTTAGATAGAAAAGATTTCACTCTGCAAATTCTAGCTTTAGGTGGTGTTTCTAGATGTGATTTCCAAGGGGAAAATCTTAGAGAGAGAGAGAGAACTAGTCCGATAGTATTGTGAAATTACTGAGTTTGCAATAAATAAGTAGAAATTCCATTCAAAATTTTATTAAGATGCTATAAACATGATATGTTATGTATAAATAGAATTATGTATTTAAATTTAAATTTAAATTTTTATATATATATGTATATGTATGTACATACATATGTTTAACGGAAATATAGATGAGTGGTTGTGTAAATGTTAACTTTGCAACACTAGCAAGATGCTCCAAGTATGTTGATGTGCTTTCATGACTGTTGGATCCCAACTTGATGTTGGGCTACATGTGTATGTTGATTAGTACAAATGGATTGAGTATTGCATAATTAAAAACATGATTATGGTTTGAATGAATGTTATGTAATTTTGAAGTAATGATAATATAAATGATGTGTTTGACATGCCTTGGTTTGTATGAAATTGCTAAAATATGTGTTAAGATTTTGTAAAATACAATTGTTATGAAGATGAGCTTAGAATATTAAATTTTAGGCATGTTAGACATCATGGATGACCATTCATCTAAGATGAACAACTAGCCTATACGTAGAACAAAATTTTATACATCGTGAATGATCGCTCGTAAGAGAATGAACACCTATTTATGATTTCTAAAATTTTTGAACGAGGTTAGAGAAACATGCATGCTCATTGCTTGCCATTCATTAACATCAGAAAAAACATCACGAATGATCATTCATGATAGATGAACGGTTGTGCATAGAGTATAATGACTAGAATACCTTTAAGTTTAGGCACAACTAAGTTAAGGAGGAACAATCATTCCTTGAGAGGTTATGAATGCCCGTTCCTCACATATAGGATGTGAATGACCTTTCACTAGTTACAAACAAATGTGTAGAGAGTAAATTGAAAAGATATGAGACATGAATCCTAAGAACTCTAATGGTATAACAATAAATTAGTATCATGGTATACTACCTCAAGAGACCAAGATGTGGAGTGAACTAAGGTTAGAGTATTACAAGCCCATAGTTAGGTAGCTCAAGTTAGCATGCATGCATCACATGATTATAGCTTAGTTTACGATACAAGTCTTAGAGTTGTTATGAAGAAGCTTGTAAGATATTGCTTACACTGCTTGTAGTAGGGCACTATTCATACTAAGACTATTAGTTTGCAATGGAACCCAATCACCCGCATTAGAATGTGGTGAGTTATAGTATGCTTAAGATAGATTGAAATCCAATAGTGGTGCTGATGAGTGCATAATTTACACACATTTAGTGTCTAGTTATTAGGATTTTAGGTGCATTTTAGTTAGCTATTGTTAGTTTTATTTAATTTTGAGTTTATTTTATGATATTTCCTCATTTTAGTTAGATTTTGTTAGTGTTATTTAATCTTGAGTTTATTTTATGATATTTCCTCATTTTAGTTAGATTTTGTTAATGTTATTTAATTTCAAGGTTATTTCATGACATGTTTATTTTTTGTGATTTTAGAATATTTAGTAATGTTTTGAGGCAATCAAAATGAATTTGGTAGCTTACACGTAATCATGTAGTATTTCCTTAAATAGGTAGGACTTTCCTAATACAAGTAGCTAGAATAGAAAACTAAAGCAAGTGTATTTGATAGAATCTACAAAATCCTAGTATATCCAAGATTCTTAGATATGCACTATCTGTCAACCCTGAGTTATTTAAAGACTTGTTTCAAGTAAAATATCAATTCTTTTCCACCTCTTCAACCTTCTAGCCACCTAAAACTCATTAGCGATCAAAGATTCTACACAAAAACTCAAGATTAAGGCAAGATTTGCAGATTTTTCACTAAGAATCAAGAACATCAAGCTCGAGCATTTTATCAAGATTTCCAAACTTCATCAAATTATTCTTTTAATGCATTATGAATTATTCGGAATTATTAATCTATGTTTTTGTAAGTATTAATAAGAGTGGCTAAACATATTTTCTAGGGATTAAGAGGAATCTTTCGATATCCATAACTACGTAGTTATTTTTATTATTTTATCAATAAAATTTATGATGATGCTTTTGATTTAATAATTGGGAAATAAAGTCTTGTGTGATGTTAATGGCCAAATATCATACATGTTTATAGGTAGATATAGGTTGTCAAGAGATAGGTACATAACTAGTTCATGCAATCATTAAATCTAGAAATATAAGTCTAAAGATAGCTTAGAATCCTTGTGGAGTCATTGATTGTAACAAAAATTAATGGGTTTATATTAATTGTGTACCATGAGAGTAGGTATTTGTTTCATATTTTATATGTTTAATCTACCTTGAGAGAGGAATTCGATAAAATATGATTATCAACCATCAAAACACAAAAATCGTTAGTTACATAAAATTGCAAGCACTATTAGTTATGTGGGATTGATAGTGCAATCTTAACCCCTAGATCTGTTGAATAGATAAGAAAGTTCATTAGCTGGATTATTTACGTTTTAGTATTAGATTAATTTAATTTATTAGGTTTAATATATCACTCATCTCTAGATACATACCCTTACCAAAAATATGTACCCGAAGAAATGTGTTAATTAAAACTTTTCTTCAATCATACACAATAGATATTAAATACATGACAAACTTTAACCATAGAATAACATGCGAAAAGGTGTATTGCATTAATTATAAAATCAAATCCACATTATCCATGATATTAAATGTCTGAAATCTATAAATCCAATTCCCAAGTGCATAATCAGAAACATAAACACAAACACAAACACAAACATGAATAAACACATATAGTTTAAAATGACCAAAATGATGCGACATCTTGAGTTGACCCTGTTGGCTCCCCATTGCCCTACTACTCCATAAACATACTTGCAAAACCACAAAATGAACATGGTGAGTGAAAAACACCTAGTAAGTAGGTGACTTCTTGACACCCTACATATAACATTAATTATAACCATAAACCATTTGTTCCATCTTCAATCTTATTGTGGCATTCTCAGATGTTTCTCTGGTATTCCAAATGTTTATTTGAATATTTCAACATGCAGTGTCCAATCTTTAATGGCAATGTCATCTTGGATAATTAATGTCAAATGATGCACATCGATATCCCAAATGCCTAGTGAAAGCATGAGACATCCTAAATGTCAGTCATAAAGGGTACTTAGTGCATTTGTTGGCTAGACTTTGGGCTAAGAATACCCTATCATAAGAAGAGTAAGACATCGGGCCTCTCTCAATATCACATAAGCATCCTAGATGCCAAGACACCTAGTGTTAGTGTATGCACGAACATCCCAAATGCTAAGGCACCCTATGCAAGTGCATAATAAACATATAGGTATTAAGGTCACACAGACTAGCCCTATTGCTTTCACTACTGCATTACACACTACCTAGCCTTATTGTTTTCACTACCGCACTACACACTACTCAATGGCTAAAGTAAAGATATACATTATTTTCAGTTTTTGACCAGGAATTACTCTGGTCAGGGTCTTTGTTATTGTCCACGTAATCAGACACCCTTAAAGTATCTTTTTTGCCATCATACATATAATCAGGTACCTTTAAAACAATATTTTTGTCGGCATGCACATAATCAAACACCGTTGAAACATAATCATCTGACTCATTTTGCTTTCATTAGGGTCATCATCTTATTATTCCCCTCATTCATAACCCTTAAAGGTAAAATTATCATTTACATCACTATGGACAAACATGTAAATGCTTCAAGCTTGTTTACACCTGGTATTTTGCTCTATGTACACTTGGGCTTGCAACATTGTACATATGAGCTTGCAACCTTGTGCACTTAGTTTTTGTCTTGTGTACATGTAAGCTTGAGTGCACGTACACTTAGGCTTTTGACTTCTCACTTGTACTACTTTACTTATCAAATGTTCCATGCCCAAAATTCCCTCATATGCATAATAAAATTTCAAATAAGCATCAAAGGAATGCTTACACAAGTGCAATGTACACCCGTTTATAAGCAAATTTTAAGGCGTACTTGTCTTTATTCATTATACTCTTTCATGCATCTATAATTTTCAAGAATTATTTAAATATAACTATGAACGCCTATTCATATTAAATTGCATGATTGTTTATTCATGAAACAAGAGAAAACTTAGATGTTAGGAGGTTTAATGGAGGTTAAAAATCTTAAGTACACTAGTATAAGTATAAAGTATGCCTATATATCCTTGTATTTCAAGGTAAAAATGCCATTTTTGCATAACAACAAATACTTCTCCAAATCTGACAGCAATATCAGCCATTTTAGCCATGCAAGACTATAAATTGAAGTATGTTTGAGTTGGAATAGGTTAGAGATCATACATGTGAAATTATATACTCTTCTTCACCCTCAAAATTCTCTTCTAACTCACTATTCACATACTTGACACAAATATTTGTACTTAATCTTTATATAAGCCTTTCTAAAGGTATATTTACTTAAATTTTCTGTATTCAATCTTTGTTAGACAAAATCTTGGATAAACTATTTTATTGGACGTAATCCTGGATCAACTAGCACACTTGGGTGAAATCATGAAGAATTATTATAAAAAGACATTATTTTTATGAGTGGAACTTCAAGTCGATTGGATAAAGAAGTGAACACAAGATGCTTGAAAGAGAAAGTTTTGAACCACTATATATCTTGAACCTTTCCATCCTTGCTTTTAATTTTATGTTTATTGCCTATGTTTGACTATATTGTTGAAATTACTTATGTGATTAATTTTGACTAATTAATTGTGTAAAAGATTTAATTTGTATTAAATTTTAAATAATATTATTTACTCTTCTCTGAGATTATATTAGCTATTAGGGTGTTTTCAATTGGTATAAAGTTTAAACTTTAGGCCATAAAGCATAAAGAAAAAAAAATATTAAATTGGTATCAAAAGTGGAAAGATTTTAGATCAAATGAATTAGAAAATCTTATAAGCAAAAATGATATATTAAAAGTGAAAATGTTTAACTCAAATGAGATTTTAAAAAAATTCAAAATTGACACCAAAAGGTTAGATGAGATGTTTGCATCTTAAAAAAGTGATTGGTTATAATGGAGGTAATCTTTTTATTAAATCATACAAACCATCAAAGAACTATCATTCATTGTATTTAAAATAAAAATTTTGTGCTTTCATTGGACATACTTTTAGAAGATGTCTAATTAAGAATGACAAACTATTCAAAATAAGAAAAGTTTGGGTTAATAGACCCAATACTGTTTGGGTACAAATGAAAACTTGAATTTCTTTGTAGGTGTGCCTTGTAACATTGGAATAAAAAATTATCAATTGAGTAGCTGCACAAGGCATGTAACCAAATATTGGAGATTGTTCAACTTATTCAACCTCAAAAATAAAGGAAAATTTGATGAAGGTGACAATTCTTAAATGAAAAAGGTTGCATATCAAGATAAATAAAAATTAATTTCTTCATTCAAATTGAGAGGTTAGGATGATCAACCTATCTCAGGTAAGTGTCTAACTCTCTCAATCAATGAGTTTAGTATTCTTAATTGATACATAAATTGATTGACTATATAAATTTGTTGAATGGTGTTACATGACTTGATTATATGAATATGTTAGAATTTTTATATAATTCATATATAAAATATCTTTTTGAATGTAACACTCCTCTCTAGATACATACCCTAACATAAAATATGATTTGAAAAGACATGCAAAACTTAAACTCTTGATGATATAACAAAAATTAGAGCATGCAATTAAATATTTAAACTTAATGCTTGAAAAAAGGTGCAAACAAATAGTCTCAAGTCGATTCATAATTGAAAAATACCATGTCAAAAATATCAAACCAAATATAATGCACATAATTATTCATCAATTTATAGAAAAACTCAACATAATATAATCATGATGAAATTGTCGTTCAACTTGATGCAACAAATTGAGTTGAACTGTTGACTCCCTCGCATGTCTAACTATTCACCTCTATGTACAAATCCACAAAAAGGAATATATAAGTAAAAAACACTTAGTAAGTAGATGACCTCTCAACATTTTGCACATAACATAACCTAAAGCAGATATTTTTTGCCTTCCTCTCATGCCTATCTGTCTACTGTTACCACTTTCATGCCATAACTACATAGGCCATTACACATAGACTATAAGGCCTAAGCTTGTCTTGACATATCTAATACCTTAAAAAAAGCAATTGACATTCTATATGTCTACTAACTATTATACCTTATGCATATGTCAGTTGAACTATCATACTAACTGACTATGATACCCCAGTCACATAAGGAAACTAGTCATAGTCCCTTCTTTTCCACAAACATTTAGTTATAAGACTATTATTTGAATTACCACCCTTGGTTGGCCTCTACCATAGAAACGTATGTGATACATCTTATTGACCACATGAGGAACTAACTAAAATTTCACAATCCCTTATCATACACATCTGAAGTAAACTAAACTATATGGCTAATGTACCTTAGCATTGAGTGCATGATGTATCCTATAGATATCTATCTCTCATATAACCCTATTACATTCACATATCTTCTCACTTACACACATACTTGTTGGTTATCTAAATGTACACTATTTTTCCTAACTTTCTCTATGTTTGACCCAAATTCAAATTCATTAAGGTTTATACTATTTTCCATATAATCGAGCACCTTTATTTTGGCTAACTATCTTAACTTGTCTTGCTAAGTCCTTTCCTTTCTTTTTTTTTTTCTTTTCCCCTCTTGGTAAATAACCTAGGGGTAAAATAATCTTTTCATTTACTTAATATACACACAAGCGTTCATAAGCCTTGCTCTCCCCATATCTATCACTTAGTTCTTACATAGACATATGTTTCATTAAAAATGAGTGTCCCACTAATTATTGCCTAATAGTCAACCTTGTATTGACCAACGTTGAAGCTATGACTATACATGATTGTTCTTTAATCCTTAGGAAAAGTGTGCTATTGCTCATGTCATCTTCTTTTACAAAAAGGATATACAAACGTGTATACCTATATACATAATGTGTGTCACGATTTTGAAATGGCACCCTACAAGTTTCTATGAATTTTGACCAAAAAATCATAACCTAAAGTCTTCAAATTATACCAAAGAATCTTTAAACATTATTCCAATACTCAAAAATAAATAACATGCATCAAAATCCTTATATAATGAACTTTATCATGTCAATTCTATTGTCTCATCTTAAATAACCCATACATAGATCACAGATCATAATCTCATTCATAACCAAACTTGAATAGCTAAAAAGGAGCAACAACTTACTTTTCCTCTAATGATCAAGTAATTCTTCACGTGGTTGAACGACACCAAACTTTTTTCAAGACATTTTTAGTTGCTAGCCCTATCTCTCTTCACGAATGTTGTGGGTGTTGCATTTCTTCTCCTTAATTGAATTTTGTCCTTGAAATTCACTCAAAGAGTTATGAGAACCTTTGTCTCATGTCTTGCTTGACTTTTGTTATAACCTCATCAATTTTGTGATTTTTCTAAAGAAATATATACTAGGGGAATTTGCTTGCTTGTTTTTATCTAAAATTTGTATCAGAAACTCCTCATTATCATTGAGCTCAATATCTTTTAATCTCAAAGCATGGGTTAGGTTACTTATGTATTTATTTAACAATGACATGTGGAACATATTATGAATACAGTCCATGTTTGCTAGCAATGTAAGCTAGTAAGCAACCTTACATACACCCTCTAATACCTCAAATGGTCCTTTAATGTTAGCACTAACTTTCCTTTTCTATCGAATCTTATGACATGTTTGTAAGGGGCTATTCTCAAAAATACCTTATCACCTACCATGAACTTAGGATCCAATCTCTTTTGGTCTATATAACTAGTTTAACAATCCTAAGCTCATATCGTCTTTTTTTTTTATCTGTCTAACATCCTTTAGGTCATTTTGGGTCCTAATGCTTAAGTTAAGGCGTCTCCCTTACCCATCTCATCCAAATGTAATGGTGATTTACATTTCTACTATAAAGTGCCTTATATGGAGTCATCGTGATGGTTATCTAATAACTATTATTATACGTAAACTCTATCAAAGGCAACAACTCTATTTAGCTCACTTTTCTATCCAGGCAAAAAGCTTTTAACATGTCTTTGATCACTTGATTGACTCTTTCAGTTTGTTCATCTATGTAGGGATGATAAGTTGTCTTGAATGCTAACCTCATACCCAAGGGCCACTACATACTTTGCCAAAATGCTGAGAAAAACCTGGTTTCTTGATCTAACACTATCGTTGAAGTCTAACCATTTCCTTGACATATATTTAAGCCAATTGATTTGTGCCATTGTATACTCTTAATTGTTATGAAGTGTGTCGACTTAGTCTACTAGTCAATTATGACCCACAATGCTTTATATCCTTCTTTGACCTTTGGCAACCTAACCACAAAGCCCATTAAGATGTGTTCCCATTTCTACTCAAGAATACTAAGAGGCTGTAAAAGTCCTAATGGTTTCTAAGGTTCAACCTTAACTTGCTGACATATAAGACACTTAGCCATGAACTCTATTACATCTTTCTTCACACCTTACCACTAGAATAATCTCCTTGAATCTTGATACATCTTTACACTCCTAGAGTGGGTAATGTAAAGGGAACTATATGCCTTTGTAGTGATTTTATCCTTCAAACCCTAATCTCAGGGAACAAATACTCAACCTTTGAATTTCAGAATGTCTTCTACTATACTAAAGTGTAGCACCCATAGCTAAGTCCAAAGACATTTCAGTCTTTTTTCTAGTTTTAAATTTGGTGTTTAATGATTTCTTTAAGGTTACATGCTCATGTATGGAGGCATACACTGTTGTGTATGGTCAGTAGGGAATCAAATAATGGATCAAATTTTGCAACTAGAGACACGGTCATGTGTGGTCCATATATGTCGTGTATCATGTCATGGAGATAAAATAAAATGTGGCCAACCCTAATTCTCTTTTTTTTTTTTGTTTCCTAGTTGCTCAAAAAGTGAGAGAGTGTGAGAAAGGAGTCTGTAGTGCTTGATAAGTCATCATTGATCACTGAAATCACTGTAGTCATGTAAGAGAGACATTTCGCTAGAGTCTAGGTAAGTGGAGTAGTTTTCCCTATTTGATCATGTGATCTTTGGAAAATTTCTATTATATGCATGAACTAGGGATGTTAAAATAAAGTAATAATGTTTCGGTTGATGTAATTGATACTGAGATGTGAACATGGAGTTATATGCATGCTTAACCTATTGATTATATGAAAGTTTAGGTTTTTGATTGATTGATGCCTAAAAGCTGTGTATGCGTACTTTGATTAAATAAATCATATGAATATCTTACTTAGGGTATGTAGAGACATCTATGTATGCCTTAAAGAAAGTAATCTTGCTAGATTTGCAATTGAAAAAGCATAAAAACCCTAGGATGCCATTTTCAGATTGTCACACACGATCGTGTATGGTTTCATACATGCCAGTGTGTTATTCTAGAAATTTTGAAAGTCGGAAGATCTTGTGCTCTTTCTAAGGGGAGAAATACACAATCATGGTATAGGACAGACGCTCATGTATGGCTTTCCAAAAGTGGACAAAGTGTGTTAGAGGACATATGGCCCTTATATGTGGATCCAAATATATAAAAGTGTTTCTAGGTCAACTCCCTATGTGTATTAAGTTTATATGCAATTGTCTACTGAATGTCACACATCTGCGTATATGGTTCATGAGGCACATGGGTGTGGGTTAAAAAACACATAACTGTGTACCCTTAGATAAAGATAAAAGATATTATACCCTTAAGCTATGTGCATAAGTGGGGAGAGTTATATAAGAAGAATAATAAGCTAATAAAAGATACAAATTCAAGAAAGATATGGATGAGGTGCCCGACTGTGTGGATGATGGTACAAACTCAGATTGAGTAAAATCTGAGTCAAAAAGTTATCAATCTTAAGGTTATTGTCATATAACTAGATAGTCACCAATTATGTGTATAAGTGATGATATTTATGAGAGTAATACGACTAGATACTAATAAGATGCATCATACACTTAGTATTAAGGCACATAGCCATCTAGTTCAGTTTAGGTTTGCATGGTAAGGATATGGCTTTTAAATATTTCTCACATAATTAATGGGATACATCACATATGTACTTGAGATAAGGGTTATCTTTAGATAGTTAATCAGTAGTTTTGATCAGCTTATATGATAAGGGAAAAAGTTGCTATTAGAGATTTTCCTCTGTGATTAAGGTGTCCCAATTAAATTGCCTAATAAGTCACTTGGCATGTATGCAAGACACTATAGTTGTTTTTACTAGGGCATTAGATATGTCGATTCGAGCTTAGCTCTCTATAGTTTTTATAGATTATCTATGTCAGGGCATCAAAATGTCATAGTATGATAATAATTAGCTTCCAAATGGAACAAAAGTTATCACTAGATAATTTAATAGTCATAGACATCAAAAGGTCTCCACTTACTAAGTTTTACTCATGCGTTTCCTTTGTATATTTTGTAGTTAAAGGTTGAGTAGCAAGATAGACATAGATCCAATAGTACTTATGTTGTTTTAGTTTTACCATACTTATATTTAGCATTTATTATTATTGTTGCTATTATTTCTTTCAGACACATTGTTTACTCAAGTTTTTTTTATAGTCATTTTATAACAAAGATTTTAGATACTTGTTATTTTATGACTTTGATTAATAAAACAATTATTTTTATTATATCACCATTTTGCATACTTTATAATTATGATCATGCCTTAAAGTTTTCAAACAGTTTAATTGTGCACATCTCTTTTTGTATATTTCCATCAAGGGTATGTATTTGGAGAGGGGTGTTACATTTATGGTATCAGAACAAGATCTTGGTACCCAAAAAGGTGAAAAGTTCATGTGTTTGAAAAATGAATATAGAGTTAAGTAATAAAGTAGCCCCTTATGCCTACTTCTATTAGTATAAGATACCTGCTTTTAGATGGCTGTTGTGATTTCAAGATAAGGAAATCTATAAGGTTAATCAGAGATGCCTTATAGGCCCCTAGTCAAGAAAAAAGCCAAGCTGAGATTCAAGGATAGGTATTCAATGTACTAGTTATGGTCTCTATTGATAGTGTTGCTATCTACCAGATTATAGAGGAGGTCTTGAGGTATAAAAGAGAGGTCTTAGCTAATGTGAGACATCCTACCTAGGCCTCATTAATGCCAAAATAGTATTTAGAAAAAAAAAAAACACCCTCTCGACAAAGTAGGAAGTGTGTAGGAGCACCACTAGTAGAGATTAGAGGTAGCAACTGAGGATAGGCACATCTTATTTTTAGCCTATTTAATCATCATTAAATCATTGATTTTAGAGGTAATGTAATGTTAGAGGGATTACTAGTTGAGGAATGGCTGGAGGTAATAGAGGATGTCATGAAGATCAACTCAAAAATAGATGCTAATAAGATATAATATGTCAATCTCCTACTGAAAGATAATGCTAAGTGGCAGACACTATATGGGGCCTACTGAGTTTTAGAGATGTAATGGATAAACTTTAGACAGGTCTTTGGGTCAGAGTATGTTTTAACTAATGCCATGTATGTGAAGACCCAAGAGTTCTTCTATTTGAGGTAAAAGAACATGTTGGTTAAGGAGTTCTTGACTAAGCTAAACTTATTGGTCAACTATACTTTTAGCATGACTAGTTTAGATAGAACAAAACTAGATGTGTTTATAGGAGGGTTGAGGCGTGCATTACCAGCCTTAATATAGAAACAAAGTTAGTTAACTATTGGTAGCAACTAAGTCGGAGGCAGTAGAGATGCTTCTGTAGAGACAATAGAGGTAAAATTCTTTTCCAGCTTAAGAATAAGAAAAACTACAAGGATAAGAGAAAAAGAGGAAAAGAGTAGCCTAGATATAATGATTCCTTTGTATGTTACAGATGTGACAAGAGGCATAATGATAAGTGTTTAGTCAAACAAGGGCTATGGTACAGATGTAAGTAGCCAGGGCACTTTACTAGGTAGTACACAACGCTAACAACAGTATTAGCCCTAGAAGAGTAAACAGTTAGAGGAGGACAAACCCGAGTATTTGTAACTATTCAAACACAAGTGAATGCTAGCCCTAGAACTGTGACGAGTCAGTTATCGTTTCATGCTTGTCCTTTATATGCTTTAATTAGCTATAATGTCACACATTATTTTATTGTTAGAAATATAATTGAGAGATTAGGACTAAAGCCTTTAGTCATATCTCAAATCAGAATAAAGATGCCAAATGAGGACCAGGTTCATAACATTTTAATGTTAGTAGGGGAGACAGTTTTTTTAGGAGGTCATGTAATAATCATGAACCTGATAATCATAAACATGCTAGACTTCTATATGATACTAGGCATGAACTTCCTGAGTAGAAATAGAGCTGAGATAGACTATTAGAAGAAGAAAGTCAAATTCAATATGGATAATGATGAATAGATCATATTTAAAGAGTATCGAATCCTCAATATGATGGTTAGTGGTATCAAGGTTAAGAAGATGTTAAGTAAAGGGTGTATGGTGTATTTGTGCACGTGATTAAGAAATCAATAGAGATATTTTCAAAAATAAAAGATACTTGAGTGGTGTAAGAGTTTCCAGATATATTCCTTGATAGCCTTCTAACGTTAGCACCAGAAATAGAGGTAAAGTTTAACATTGAGTTGGCCTCAAGAACAACACCAATTTCTAAAGTCTCCAATATAATGACCCTAACTGAATTGTAGGAATCAAAGAAATAATTACAAGAACTACTGGACAGTCGATTCATTAGAAGACACTCATTATAGGGTGTACCAATCCTCTTTGTAAAGAAGAAAGATGGATCAATGAGGATATGCATCAATTATAGAAAGCTAAATAAGGTGATAATGAAGAATAAGTATCAACTCCCAAGAATTGATGATTTGTTTGACTAGCTCAAGGGTGTTTTAGTGTTCTCTAAGATAGATTTGAGGCCAAAGTGTTACCAAGTCAGAGTAGTAGAGCAAGTTATACCTAAGACTACTTTCAAAACCAGATATAAACATTATAAGTATGTGGTCATGCTTTTTGGACTGACATTATAAGTATTTATAGACCTTATGAATAAGGTGCTCCAAGATTACCTAGATAAGTTCTTAGTGGTATTCATTGATGACATATTGGTTTACTCAATAACTAAATTAGTATGAGCAATACTTGAGGTATCTAATTTAGAGGCTAAGAGAGAGGCAATTGTTTGTGAAGTTTTATAAATATGAGTACTAGTTTGATATAGTGGCATTTTTGGGTCATATGATTTCAATAGATGGCATATCAGTAAACCCTAGTAAAATTGAGGCAATATTAGAGTGTCAAAGGCTTAAGACAACTAAAGAGGTCAGAAGTTCTTGGTATGATCGATAAAAGTTTTTGGGATTCCTTTCAGATGGTTAGAGGCCTATGAGTAAAGTTTTCAAGAATTGAAAAGGAGATTAACCTTAGCTTCTGTCCTTGCCTTGCTAGAGGAAGGCGAAGACTATGATTTATACTTAAATGCCTCACATCAGGGTTTGGAAGCAGTGCTAATGTAAAAATGAAAGGTGATAGCTTATGTTTCTTATTAGTTAAAGGAGTATGAAACTATATACCCCACTCACAATCTTGAGTTAGCAACTGTGGTGTTTGTACTTAAGATATGACAATATCACTTATATGGGGCGAAGAGTAACATCTACGTGGATCACATAAGCCTCAGATATTTCTTCACTCAAAAGAAACTGAACATGAGGTAGAAACAATAATTGAAGAACCACCTGGGTAAGCCAATATAGTTGTAAATGCCCTTAGTAGGAAAGTGTTTTTATCATAGATTACTGCTCATCATGAGTTATAGCAAGAGTTTGAAAGAGAGCAGATATAGGTAATCATTGGATAATTAGTAGGCCTCCATATTCAGTTAACCTTTTTAGATGAGATCAGTGTAGTATAGACTTTAGTTGAAAAATGTCTACTGATCTGACAAAAGATAACCAGAAATACTAAAAGTGAGTTCAGTATGGTAAAAGACATTCTAAGGTTCTAAAAGAGAATATGTGTTCCTTAAGAGCAAAATTTAATAAGTAAGATCTTAGTAGAGACATACATTTTTCTTTACATGACATACCTTGGGAGTGTAAAGATGTATCAAGATCTAAGGAAGATGCTTTGGTAGCCAGGAATGAAGAAAGGCATTGTAGATTTTATGGTTAAATGCCTTGTGTGTCAACAAATTAAGGTTAAACATCAGAGGCCATTTAGATAATTATAGCCCTTAGTATTCTTAAGTGGAAATAGGAACACATATCGATAGACTTTGTGGTTGGATTGCCAAGGGTCAAGGGTGGCTATAATATGTTATAGGTTATAGTTGATTAGTTGACCAAGTCAGCATATTTTTTAGCAATCGAGACTCCATGAATACATACTAGTTGGGTCAGATCTATGTGAGGGAGATTATTAGACTTTATGGAGTACCTAAGACAATAGTATCAGATCAAGACACTAGATTTGTTTCAGTATTTTGTCAGAGTATGCAAAAATCCTTGGGTATGAGATTACCATTCAACACAACATATCATTACTAGATTGACGGGTCGACTAAGAGAGTAAATCAGGTGATCAAAGACATGTTAAGGGTTTATTGCCTAGACATAGGAACAAATTGGATGGATGTGTTATCACTAATAAAGTTCACTTATAATAATAGTTATCAGGAAACCATCAAGATTGCTTCTTATGAAGCTTTATATGGTAGAAGATGTAGATCACCATTGCACTAGGATAAGACAAGAGAGAGAAATACCTTAACTCAGTCATTGAGATCCAAGATAACCTAGAAGATGATTAAAAATGTGAAGATGATCAAGGCGATGATGAGGCAAGCCCAAGATTGTAAGAAGAGTTACATAGATCAAAGGAGATATAACATTGAGTTTCAAGTAGGTGATAAGGTGTTCGTTAGAGTAGCCCTTTACAAGTATGTTATAAGATTTGATAGGAAAGACAAGCTAGCATTGAGATTTATGAGACCTTTTAAGGTATTAGAACATGTGGGTAAGGTTACTTATCGGCTTGCACTACTAGCAAGCATAAGTCGTATTCATAACATGTTTCATGCATTGATGTTACGCAAGTATCAGTAACCCCACCTATGTACTTAATGTTAGGAATGTCAAGCTTAAGGATAATTTGGTATAAGAGGAGTATCTAGTTTAGATTTTAGACCGATTGAATAAAGAGCTCAGACATAAGTAGATTCCTCTTGTAAAGGTTCTTTAAAGGAATCATCAAGTTGAGAAAGCCATATGGGAGGTTGAGCAAGAAATGCAACAAAGGTTTTCATATTTGTTCGAATGAATTTTAAAGGCGAAATTCATATTAAAAATGAAGGATTATCGTACTTATAAATAAGCACAAGGGCATTTCAGTCTTTTTTCTAATTTTAAATTCTCTGTTTAATAATTTCTTTAAAGTTACATGCCTGTGTCGTGTATGATCAGCAAGGAATCAATTAATATATTAGATTGTGATCATGGTAAAACAGGAAGTTGTCTTAGTTATATAACTAGACAAATAGTCATGCATAGTATATACATGCCTATGTATCACATCTTGGAGATAAAATAAAATCATGATCAACCTTAATTCTCTCACATTCTTTTGCTTCTTAACCATTCAAAAAGTGAGAAAGTGTGAGAGAAGAGTCTGTGGTCACTTGAAGAGTCATTGTGGATCACCAAAATTACCATATCGGTGCAAGAGAGACATTTTCACTAGAATCTAGGTAAGTGGAATGGTTTTCCTTGTTTGATCATGTGATCTATTGATGTAATTGATAATAAGATGCAAACATGGAGTTATAAGCATGTTTAACTTATTGATTGTATGAAGGTTTAGGTTTTTGATTGATTAATGTCTAAAAGCCATGTATAAGTACTTTGATTAAATAAATTGTATGAATATCATGCTTAAGGTGTGTATAGACTTCTATGTATGCCTTAAAGGAAGTAATCTTGTTGGATTTATGATTGAAAAAACATAAAAACACGAAGATACGATTTCTAGATTATGACACACAACCGTGTATGGTTTCATACATGCCCATGTATCATTCCAAAAATTTTGAAAGTTTGAAGATCCTATACTCATTTTAAGGGGAGAAATGCATAGTCGTGTAGTATGGGACACACGCTTATGTAAGATTTTCTAAAAATGAAAGATTTGTGCCAAAGGACATATGGCTCATACGTGGATCCAAGTACACGGGAGTATATCTAGGTTAACTCCCCTTATGCATATGGTATATACACTATCATGTGTTAAGTGTTACACACCCGTGTATATGGTTTAGGAGGTATACGAGCATAGGTTGAGAAACACAAGACCATATACCCTTAGACAAACACAAAAGATGACTATACCTCTAGGCTATATGCATAAGAAGGGAGAGTTATTTGAGAAGAATAATAAGCTAATAGAGGATACAAAATTTAAGAAATACATTTATAAGGTGCTCGATTGTGTGGATAAGCTCAAATCAAGTCGAATTTAAGTTGAAAAATTAGCAACCTTAAGGCTAGTGTCATCCCCAGATGATCAACGAGATGTGCCATAGATGTACTTGAGGTAAATGTCATCTCCAGATGGTTAGTCAATAGTTTCAATCAACTTATGTGGTAAGGGAAGAAGCTGCTATCAGAGATTTCCTCGTGTGGTTAAGATGTCCTAGTTAGATAGCCTAATAGACTATTTGGCATGTGCACAAGGCACCATATTAGCTTTCAACAGGGCATTAGATATATCGATTCTAGCTTGGGTCTTCACAATTTTTATGGATGATTCATGTAAGGGCACTGAGGTGTCGTAGTATGATAATAGTTAGCTTACAAACAGAATACGAGTTTTATAGCTAAATAATTAAATAGCCATGGATGCCAAAAAGTCTCTCCTTATTGAGTTTTGCTTCTGTGTTTCCTTTGTATGTTTTGCAGGTAGAGGTTAATAACAGGTAGATTGGGATCTAATAGTCAAATGAGCAACTACACAAGGAGATGGATGCTTATGTCATTTCAGCTTTACCAGACTTATATTAAGCATTATTATTATTGGTTTTATTATTTCTTTTAGATACATAGGTTTACTTAAGATTTTTTTATAATCATTTTATAATAGAGATTTCAAATAATTGTTATTTTATAAGTTTGATTAATAAAATAGTTATTTTTATTACATCATCTTTTTGCATGCTTTGTAATTATGATCGTCCATTAAAGTTTTCAAATAGTCTAGTTGTGAACGTCTCTTTTGGTATATTCCTATCAAGGGTATGTATTTAGAGATAAGTGTTACATAAAATTTACCTTGATACCTTCAGTGACTCTTTGTCTCATCTGAGCACACCAATCATTTATTGTTTGGGCCACGTGAATGACCTTTATAGGGATTGACTAAATTTTTAAATTTACCAACTATCTTGTAATCACCTTATTAAGCTTTTTCACCAATTCATGTTATAACTCTTGATGAGTTGTAATTATAAAATAATGTTAGTTTCCTAGTAAAGGCATTTGCAACTACGTTGGCCTTACCTGGGTGGTATCTAATTTCATAATCATAATATTTAACTAACACTAACCACTGCCTCTGCCTCATTTTAAGCTTTTTCTAGGTAAAGAAATATTTTTAAACTCTTGTAATCCATGTATATATTGCTTTTGACCCCATACAAATAATGTCATCAAATCTTTGAAGCAAACACGACTATTGTCAACTCTAAGTCTTGTATAGGGTACCAAGTCTTATACTATTTTAACTGATAAGAGGCATAAGCAATAACTCTACCTTTCTATATTAATACTACTCATAATCTATCTAAGGCATCTGTATAAATATCATATTTTTTGCCTTATATTGACAAAGTTAATAAAGAAGTTAAAGTCAACCTCATATTTAATTCCTAAAAGCTCACCATATAGGTGTCAAACCCTTTAAAAAGTATATCCCTATATGTTAACTCTGTGAGTGGTTAGATTAATTTGACAAAACCTTCAATAAACCATTTGTAGTACACTACTAGCCTAAGGAAATTTTATACCTCTTTAGCTATATTAGGCCTCTACCACTCTAACCGAGATACTATCTTTTTAGACCACATGTCCAACTAGAACTCATACTTGGAAAACTTATCTCTCTCTCAACCTCTATAGCTCATACCTTAGATGTTGCGTATGCTCCTCTTTAGTTCTAGAGTACATTAGAATGTCATTTATGTAGACCACTATGAGCTTGTCTAGGCAATCTTAAAACATCCTATTCATAAGATCCATAAACATTTCTAAGGGCATTTTTTATCCCAAAGGGCATAACAACAAACTCATAATGCCCATATCTTGTCTTGATAGCAGTCTTAGGTATATCTCTTTCAACTGCTCGGATTTCAATCAATCTTTAAGAATATTGAGGTATCCTTGAGTTAGTTAAATAAATCATCTATCATTAAGAGTTAGCACTTATTCTTTATCGTCACTTTCTTTAACTTCTAGTAGTTGAAACACAACCTTATTGATCCATATTTTTTTTTAATAAACAACATCTTTGCACCCTATGATAGTGACTTGGTTTGATAAAACCATTGTCTAACAACTTTTTCAGCTATTTTTTTAACTCTTAAAGTTTGACTATGGCCATTCTATAAGGTGCCTTATAAATTAGCGTTGTCCTCGAGGCTAACTTTATACTAAATTCCATCTTTCTTTCAAGTGTCAACTATAGAAGACTATTTAAGAAAACATTTAGAAATTTTTGCACCACTAGAGCATCTTTCACACTTACGACTGTTTTATCTGAATTGCTTACTATATATGCCAATTATCTCATACATAATTTACTTAACATCTTTCTGGCTTTGATATTTCTAATCATCATGCTAAATACTCAACCCTTTCCAAATATTAACTCATCACTATCATCTAAGTTGAATTAAACCTTCTTCTTTTGTAGTTAGTATCTACCTCATACTTGCTCTAAAAATCTATGTTGAATATCATGTCAAAATCAGGCATATCTATCATTATTAAGTCTACGATCAACTTTTAGCCACCCAGAGAAACTGTCTCCTAGTAACATGTGACTATTATATAATTTATCTTTATCAAACATCTTTATATTGATCTATGAGACTAATGTGGGCTCTAGTCATATACTTTCAACTATGCCACTTACAACAAAACATTTTGTAGTACCAAAGTCAATTAAAGTATATAAAAAACAGGGAATAGAAAATTAATTGACCTATCACTATTGATAGACTAGCCTCGAATTGTGTTTAGGTAGTTACAAACACTCTAACATGTCATTTCCTTGCTTTCTAATTTATAGGGGCTAGTATTGTTGTTATTATACACTTTCTAGCATAGTGGTCTAGTTGTTTGCATTTGTAACACACCCTTTAACTGGCTAAACACTCATTAATGTCTTCACCTATATCTATGAGAAGAAAAGGGATTATCAGACCTCAACTAATTCTTTCTTCTCTATTTTGTAGCTTTCCAGTTCTTTTTATTGCCTTTAAACTGGAACGTCATCTTGCCTTTAAAATCCTTACTATTGCTATCATTTTGCTACCCTTCACTATCTAATTTATTCTCTAGGTTAGGGTTGCTAAAATAAGTTGATTTAAAATACCCCTATCTCCAGTGGTCCTCTACCTCATGGTCTTTCATTTCTATGCCCTACTTAAGGCCTCTAAATAGGAACTAGGAGAATGGTCTCCCATCATGACATCTTTAGCATCTACTTAGAATTTATTGATGAAAATCTTCATCTTGTCCTTATCGATGTTAGCCACCACTGAGGTATACTTAGCTAGACTATTCAACTTGGTATTAAACTCTTTTACTAACGTTTTACTTTATTTCAAATTAATGAATTATTAGGCTTATAGGTATAAGATGTCTATTAACAAGTATTCTTTTTCAAATTCCCAACTGATATCTGAAGCTTAATAAGTCTCATATAGTATCTGTTACCAAACCTTGGCATCTCTTTTAAATGAAAAAAAAAAGCTAGCATACTGAATCTTCTCTTGATCTGACATCTTGAATAACTATATGGCATTCTTAACTACCTTTAACCATTCTTTAGCTGGTACTAATCCTAGAACTAAGTTGCCTTTAAACTTGAGAGGTTGATATTTGCTTGTTAGATTGTAAATAAGGTAAAACTACCCTCTGCTACCATTAGTTACTGCATTATAGATACTTCTCTACTCATTCTATCTTGTTGGGGTGGCAGTTTAACAACTAGGGGTTGCTTTACTATTGGTAGGGCCTGAACTAGCTGCCCAACACTCTTTAATGCTTATCGGTTCTCCCTAAGAACCTCTCGTACAATTTGCCAAGTTACTGAATTATCAATTTGGGGTATGGTTGTCGCATTAGAGGCTTGTCACTAAGCCTCTACTTGGCTCATTTCTTAGGTAGAGACATATGAAATATCTTTAATAAGTCTCTTGGATCTCTCATCCTAAAACAATAACACAACTTAGGTAGATGTACTACTTAACTTAATATAGATGAAATATACTTACAACCAAGGTTTTAAGAATCAGACCAAAACATGAACCATTTTGAGGTCTAATTAAATATTCTTACAACCAAGAATTATCTTAATAGATTCATTATGGTGTTTATTAATAATATCTTGGAGTACCCCAAGACTCATGAGGAACACAAATAGCATCTGAGGTTTGCATTGTAAAGACCATGTGAGAAGCGGTTCTATGCTAAATTCTCCATATGTTAGTTCTAACTGGATAGAGTGGCATTCATGGGTTATGTGGTGTTGACAAATGGTATCTTAGTGGACCTAAGTAAAGTCAAGGTTGTACTTAATTGGTAGAGACCTAAGATAGGCAAGGAGCTTTAGAGTTTCCTGGGTTTGGTTGGATATTGCAAACAATTTCTGAAAGGCTTTGTAAAGTTAGCCAAGCTTTTAATGAAGTTGACAAGGGATATTATTCCTTTTGGATGCTTTGATGCATGTGAAAGGAGTTTCCAAGAGTTGAAATAGATGTTGACTTCTATACCAGTTTTGGCATAGCCGACTAAGGGTGAAAAGTTTGATTTGTACGCAGATGCTTCTCATGAAGGCCTTGGAGCAATTTTGATGCAGAAAGGTAGACTAATTGCTAATGTTTTTCAATAGTTTGAGTATGAGAATTGATACCCTACCCATGAGTTAGAGTTGGCCACAATTGTGTTGTGACACCTTAGGTATGCTTGAGGGACATTTTGGACATTTACAAAATTTGTTTAATTATTTAGTTAATAGATTTAATTGTTAAAAAAAGGATTACATAAATATTAGAAGCAGTTAATTCACATTTGGCGTAATCAGGGAATAATACTAGTGTTTTCTTTATTTAAGCCTAAAGAAAATATAGAGAGGGATAAGTAATTGGGGATTTTCCTTTTTTATTAGTTAATTTAGAAAGAGAAAAGAGACAAAAATTATAGAGCAAGTTTTAAAGAATTCTTGGGAGATTAAGTCTGCATCAAATCATCTTACTGGAGAAAAGGTAAGTAGAATATACTTTTTTATGGCAATAATTAAACAAAATTTTAAGATTTCATTATATATTAATAAGGATTAATTAATTGATTGATATGAAATAAAGACCATTCTCTTAGAGATGATTATTTAATAGAAAAATGTTTCGTTATTCATGGAATTACAGTACAAGTCATATGGAATATGAAAACTTCTGTTGGAATATGTTGCAATGTGATTATATGATATAAAAATTTTTAATGACTGTTTGAAAGATATTTTGACTAAAAGCTTTGAAATATTCACTATGCTAGAAAAGTTTTTAGAAGTTGCCTATGTTAAATGTTGGAGAAGTTTGTGTGATGATTGTGTTTTTTTTTCATAGGAATTAATGCTTGGCTTGGGATTTTGAGTTTGCTGGAAGAGTTGAGTTGAGTTATTGTGATGTAAAAGAAAAAAAAAATAAATAAATGTTGTGATGGTGGTAGAAGAAAAGGAACGCTGCAGAAGTGTTATATGGAAATTTGAGTTACTGGGAGAGTTGGTGTGATGTGAACGAGAAAAAAAAAAGGAAAAGGAAAAAAATTATTAAACGTTGTGATGTTGGTGGAAGAAAATGGCGGTTGTTGAAGGATCTACGTGCTTACTTTCTGCTGCCAAGCCACACAATCGTTCAGTCATAGATTTTATACTAGAGTGCATTTTTTGTACTGAAAATGAATTATAAACAGTATTACGAATGCTTGTATTATTTTGTGATACAATCTTGTATGAATTTATGATTACATACTTTATGATAGAATATGTATGCAAGAAAATTATTTTTATGCACACTCGTACCTAGAAAGATGTATGATTTTACATTCATTTGATTTTATTAAATAAGTCTTAATCAATAATTCTTATTTAAAAGGATAATATGATTATCAAATCATATTTTCATAAGAATATGATTAAACTTACAATTAAATATAGAATATTATATGACGCATGATTAGGATGATGTGACAGGGAGTCCCGAGATTGAGAGAAAGATTAATCACATGTGTCATACAATGATTTGAGGTAGAAGATTGTATCGAGAGGGTATTTATGACATAGGCTATACACCATTGAGAGGTGTTGGTTTGTTGAGAAAACATGTAGTCTATAGTATACAACTATATAGAGGGACACCTATTGGGAGGTGATATGATAAAGATTGATTCATATGTACCATGGACTACGATAACCATGATAGAGAAGTCACATGACTAAGGTGTCAAATCCTTGATACAACCTAAACCAATCGACATTGAGAAATGATATAAATTGAAATGATAATTTTTCTTAGAAAAATAATAATTCTAAAAGTCTAAATACGAGATAAATGAAAAGATTGAATAATAAAATTAGATAAAGATTCTTACTTACTGAATGATTTATCATTTACTCAATTTATATTCGGTTGTGCAGGTATGAAATAAGCTTATGTTGGACTACGGGGTAGCTGATCAGTGGTGGAGGCATAGAAATTTGGAATCTCTTTTATGTTATTTAATAAATTATCTAAAGTTTGACATGCCAAACTTGAACACACTATTTAATTGTTTGTTTTGAATTTCAACATGGTTTTATGTTATTCTATTATTGGTTATCAGTTAATACTTGGTTTGTTTATTTGGTTTTTGCATGAATTATTAATGAAATTAAATTATTGAGGAATTTCACGTAAATGATGCTTTGGATTTATTTTTAATTTTAATTTTTTCTCTCAATTTCAACTAAAATTTCCTTTAAAAGACATGAACTTTGAGGTAAATGTTTCTTGCATTTGCTATGAAAATATGGCGATATTATTTATTACGTAAAGTATATTGTGTACACAGACCATAAAAACTTGAAATATTTCTTCACCTAGAAAAGGGTTTAATATGAGACTATGAAGGTGGTTGTAATTAGTTAAGGATTATAATTGTGACATCAGATACCACCCAAAAAAGGATAATATAGTGGCTGACGCTATAAGAAGAAAAGTTGTCTTATCTCAAATCATTGTTTGTAAAGAGTTACAACAGGGTTTGGCAAGAGAGCAGATTAAGTTGGTTATTAGACTAGACTGATGGCTAGATTAAGAATTTACTCGATCCTTCTTGATAAGATCTAGACAGTGTAGTTGTTAGATGAGTGGTATGCTTAGACAAAGCAGAGGATTATCAAAAGTGTCAAGACTAAGTTTTTTATGATTGATGATGTGTTAAGATTTTGTAATCATGTTTATGTTCCTAGTGATGATGATTTAAGTCATAAGATCCTCACAGAGGTATATAGTTCCCTTTACACCACTCACCTAAAAAGTGTAAAAATGTATCAAGACTTGAAGAAGTCATTTTGGTGGTCTAGTATGAAAAAGGATATTGCCAATTTTTTGCTAAGTATTTGGTGTGTCAATAGGTTAAGGCTGACCATCAGAGACAATATGGGTTACTACAACCTCTAAGTATTCTTGAGTAGAAATGGAACCACATCTTTATAGACTTTGTGGTTAGACTGTCAAGGGTTAAAGGTGGATTCAACGCATGATGGGTAATTGTGGATCGGTTAACGAAGTCAGCTCATTTCATCCCAATCAAGGATAACACGAGTTCTAATTAATTAGGACAGATCTAAGTTAGAGAGATTATAAGACTCTATGGGGTACCCAAGACTATTAAGTCAAATAGAGACACACAATTTGATGTAGCATTCCAGTGGAGTTTACATAGATTTATAGATAACAAATTGGCTTTTAACACAACTATGACTCTTAAACAGATGAACGAACTAAAAGGGTAAACTAGGTGATTAAAGACATGTTGAGAACATGTTACATAGACTAAAGAGCAAGTTATATTGATATGTTGTCTTTGATAAAGTTTGCATATAATAACAATTATTAGACAACCATTTAAATGTTTTTGTATAAGTTACTTTAGGGGAGAAAGTGTAAATCACCTCTTAATTAGAATAAAATAGACAAGAGAGATGCTTTGGAGTAAGCCTTGGGACCAAAAATGAACTATGATATGATTCAGGTTGTAAAATTAATCAAAGAACGAATGAAACAAGCCCAAGATTGTTAGAAGAGTTATGTCAATCAGATGAGACGATATCTGAAGTTTGATTTAGGTAATATTGTCTTTGTGAGAGTAGCCCCTTATTAGTATGTTATGAGGTTTTGAAGGAAAGCTAAACTTGTTTCAAGGTTTGTGATACCCTTTGAATTTTTAGAACATGTAGGTAAAGTTACCTACTAGCATTACTGCGAGCATGGAACAAAATCATAACGTGTTTCATGCTTCATTACTATATAAGTATATTAGCGACCTAAGTCATGTATTGAGGATTGAGGATATGAAGTTGGAGAATAGTTTGGTTTATAAGGAATGTCTATTCCAAATATTAGATTGTCATGTTAAGTAGCTTAGAAACAAGTAGATTCCTTTAGTAAAAGTCTTTTAGAGAAATCATTAGGAGGAAGAGACCACTTGAGAGGTTGAGTAAGATATAAAGTAAAGTTTCCCATAACTGTTTGAAAGAATTTTAAGGACAAAATTCTTTTAAGGCGAAAGAAATGTAGCACCCATAGGTATGCTTAAGGGTATTTTAGCCTTTTGGCCTTATGTGTAATTAATTATGTTTAAATATTCAAGCATATGAAAACCATGATGTACGATTTATGGGGTGACCACAAACCTATGTGTGTTATGGTAAAGGGAAAAATGTAATGGTCATATAGCTTGACACTATCCAACATATTGTCGTAATAGGGGTATCATAAAGGTAATGATTGGCCATATTGTGATATACATGGAGGCTTTGCTTTGCAATAAAGGATTTGTCACTCTTGACCACATGAGAAGATATCTTACATGCGAATGCGGAAAGTCATTCATGATTGTTTGAATTTGTGGCCACAATGGGATGAGGTTATAACCTAATCTATGTAAGTCATTAATGTGTATTTACTAATATCGAGGAACTACTATATGACACATTTCTATGTCTCAACCTCGAGAGATATCGGTTAAGGAAAAGATTAAATTACACGTAACTGTGATATTGTAAAAGCTTATAGAGATGTTTGATGACACTTTATTGTCTAAGTGGTTAATCTTGGTCTGTGTCTGAATTCAAACATTATTGATTCAATAAAGAGTTTATAGGTATTATGAGGCAAGGATCATTTGACGATAATCCTAGAATCGTGGAGAGAGAGAAACGTATAGATGTGTTTTGACTAAAATCATTTGAAGTCAAACAAGTAAGGCTAAATCGTGGATACGAGTCAACTGGCTAAGTTAACATGTGGGTAATGTGTTTTAGTTAATTAAGGATTCTTCAATGTTCTTGTTTGATAGAAAGTTTAGGTTGAGCTGCAATCTTAATTTCAATAGGATTCCTATGCATTAAAACTTCTAATAAATTAAGAGTCTTAATTTAATAAGAACTCTTGAACACCTTATCACCTAAGTGGTTTGAATTCTAACTAACTTAAGATTCATGCATATCTTATAAAAAAACATGTTTAGTTTGAGTCAAAGTTTTAACATCAAGCCAACACATAAATCCTAAACCCACATCATTATGCCTGAAACCTTGTTAATGCAAGCCTCAGTAGCCTTCTTTCTAAATAGCCTCCTATTTCTAAGATCCACTCGATAGAAGACCTAGCAGCCTTCTTTCTAAATTTTCTCTTATTCGTGCTTTGCATGTATACCAAGGTGTCACCTCAAGAGAGTTGGATAGCCATATGAAGTCTTGGAAAAGCCAACAATGCAAGTATAATTTCTAAACATTACATGTGTGTTTAACATGTTCATGAATCTATGCATTAAAATAAGTTTCTTAGATAGGTTTTAGGATTTTTGATCCTTTTAAAAATTTTTAATTTTGCTACGTTGCCAGTTAATGGCATCTTTAAACCCTACAGTAGTATTAGAGCCATCGTTTAAGCATATCTTCATGAAAATATGCTTACAAGTTTTTATTATATTTATATGTCGTTGCATGTAATTGATAAATAATCAAAACCCTAAAATCGGTAAAGTTGATTTGTAATCGTGTTGTCGCACAATTTGTTAAGTTCAAGAACAACATAAAGATGTGTTAACTTTATTAAGTGATTATTCCTAAAATTTTCTTGAGTTTAATTGTTGATGTAGGATTAAATTCAAGGTTAATATCCAGTTTTTCATGTGAGCATGGTTTATGCTACACCATTGCTCACATGATGATTTGTTTACCTTTGTATGAAGGCTTCTAGATTTCTCATCACTAAAAAGTCCAGTGACCAAGGTTAGAAGCACCACTCTACACTATTAGAACAAAAATCAAATAGGGCGGTGTCTTGCACGATAAGTGTACTCTATGTTGTGATGTGTATCTAGACAAAAACTATCGTGCAGGTCAATATAGGTGGTGTCTTGAGCTCCAACCACTAGGACATGGTAGAGTAGCCTTTGCCTTGTCCTGTTCGTGAGGTATGGGTTGGTGTATTGCCATATGACACTTGCCTAGCAATTTTGTCTAGGCTACGCACTGCTCCTGATGTACTCCCTATATCTTGAACTTACGCATGGCTAGACAGTTTTTTTACCTAAACTATGATTATTTTTTGTGCAAATTATGTACGGTGGTCTTCCATCATGTCCTCGACATGCCTCCTGAGATGATTACATGTCGTTCGAGATTGGTAATTAGCTTTTGGTTTGAATTTTGTAGAATTGGAACCAAAACTAAAATTTCCTTAAGTTTTGGGGTTGAATAATTATTTTGCAAAATTTTAGGAGTAAAAAAGTAATTTAACACTTAACTAATTAATAATTAAAATTTAATTTTAATTGAATGTGTATGTATGGGTGTATATATGCATGGTGCCCAGTACATAACAAACAAACCAATGTGAATTATTATTTTATTTTATTTGGGTTGTAATTCTTAAATAGAGTTTGTACGTCTTACCTTATTCCCCTTTCTTTTAGACTAGACTGTTATTTTATTTTTTTAGAATGATGTAACTAAGAAACAAAACCATGTAATTATTGAAGATTAAAGACACAAAAGGACAAATGCAAAGACGAAGACCTAGAGACAAAACATTCACCTAGGTTGCCTAGTCAGACTTCTCTTGTCAAGAGAGGTTTGACATTAGTTATGATAGTATATTGACACATTTTAATTTTATGTTATTAGATGAATATGAATGATTATATTTTTTTGGATATCACCTAACATGTGACATAAAATATGACGCGACCAATTAATTAAAAACCTCAATTTAAATATTAAGTTCAAGGTTAAATTGGTGTCTTCCAATATAATTCCCTAATTAAACCCCTGTTCATTCAACCTTGTTTGCCATAGTGAAGGTACATTTTTACCAAGTGAAAAATTAGGAGATATACATATTGGGTCCAACTTAACTAGTATATTTTGTTTGTTCGTCAAAGCGAAAGTGAAGTATATTAGAGGTATAAATAGAGAAAACATTTGTCAGTATAAGGTGATATGTCATATTTACCTTACTGATACCGAGAGTCATATTTGAGGCTACATGATTTGTTGGATCAAAACTTAGCTTGAGATTATGGGTTTTTAGTAATTAATTTAAAATTTATCTATTTCATTATTCGAACATATTTGCCAAAGTGAAAGGGAGCATAAATGTGATGGGGTCTCGATCCATTAGAAAGTTCATCAGAACTTTTTGAGTACAATAGTGAGGGCTATTTACTTGAGGAAAATAGTAAAAGCACTTTAATTAATTAAATCTATACTTAAAATGAATATTAATTATAAATGAAATTACTAATTATCTTTATTTTTAAATTATAGATCAAATAATCAATATGTCAAACCTAATGTATCAATCCATTCTCGGAAAAGAAAATAGGCTCGATGGAAGCAACTTTATTGATTAGTACAAAAATCTTCAGATTATTTTGCATCAGAAAAAGAGATTGTATATCCTTGAAAGGTCATTACCTAAAGAGCCTGCTCATGATGCCATCCAAGTTGAGAACAATATTTTCAAAAAATATTTTGATGTCTCTGTGGAAATCCAATGCCTCATACTAACTTCTATCACTCTTGAGCTTCAAAAACAATATGAGAAAATAGATGTTCCATCCATACTTGCTCACCTTTAAAAGTTATATAGTACTCGTATGAGGGTTAAAAGATATGAGGTAATAAGTGCTTTATTGATTGCAAACTTTTTGAGGAAGGATAAGTTGGTCTTCATGTGGTCAAGATGATTGGTTATATTGAGAGGTTTGCGAGTTTGGGCTTCATCATGGATAATGAACTTGTCATTGACCTAGTATTGAAATCATTTTCTAAATTATGGGCTAATTTCATTATGAATTTTAACCTATATAAGAAGGAAAAATCCTTGGAAGAGTTGTTGTACATACTTAGGCAGACTAAGCAAGAGGTATGAATAGTAGCTTTAAATAACGTGCTTATGGTTGAAGCCTCAACACCTAAAACCAAAGCTAAAGGCAAATGCAAGGCCAAAGCCAAAGCTAAACCCAAGGCAGAGAAGTAACTTGATACTGCTACTCAGCTAATAAGGGGTATAGGAAATGTGAAGGTTATTTACTTCTATTGTAGAAAAGCTAGTCACTGGAAGAGACATTACAAGGCCTTTCTAGAGAACACGAAAAGAAGGTAGCTAGAGCCTCTACTTTAAGTGTGTTTATCATTGTGATAAACTATTCTCCTTGTTCATCTTAAGTTGTAAGCATAAGATATGGTTCTCATATTTGTTCTAATATGTAGGAATTATAGTACAAAAGATCACTTGCCAAAGGAGAGGTTGATCTACGAGTTAGAAATATAGCAAGCATTGTTGTATTAGCCGTAAGAATTTATTATCTTTGGTTGCCCACTAGGCTTGTTTTAGAATTAAATAATTGTTATTATGTTCCGTCTATTTCTAGAAACTTAATTTCTATGTTTGTTTTAGACAAGGAAGGATATTCATTTTTTATTATTGGTGGTACTATAACCATTAGCTTTAATAATATTATTTATGAAACGATTGATTTGAATAATGGTTTGTACATTCTAAAACTGTATAATGAAATTCTCAATGTGTAAAATAATAAATGTTTGAAAACAAACGAACTAAATACCATATACCTATAACATTATAGGTTAGGCTACATAGGACCGAAACATATATCAAGACTTTTTTAACAAAGAGTCTTGCAATCATTTGACTTCCAATCTTATGATGAATGTGAATCACACCTATTGGGTAAGATGGCCAAAGCACCATTCTTTAGATATAATAAAAGGGCAACTGAATTGCTAAGGATCATTCACAATGATATGTGTGGGCCTATAATAATGTATACTAGATATGGAAATGTCTACTTCATCACATTTACTAATGACTTTAGTAGATATGACTATGTGTTTTTGTTGAAACACAAGTGTGAATACTTTAACAAATTCAAAGAATTCAAGATTGAAGTAGAAAAAAACTTGGGAAACAAATTAAAATCCTTCAAAGTGATAAATAAGTGCTAAATTCAGAGAATACTTGAAAGAACATAAAATAGTCTCTCAACTCACTCCTCTCGATATATCATAACATAGTAGTGTATCTTAATGGAGGAATAGGACTTGATGGAAATGGTTAAGTCTATAATGAGTTTTATCGATCTACCTATATTTGTCTAGGGACATGCTTTAGAGATTGTTACCTATACACTGAACTGTGTCCTATCTAAATCTATTGATTAGGTAAAAGTCTAATGTAGAATACTTGAGGATTTAGGGTTGTGAAGCTTATGTCAAGAAATTGACTTTAAACAATTTAAATACTAAGTTCAAAAAGTGTATCTTTATATGGTACTCGAAGGAAACTAAGAGATACTACTTATACCAACTGGAGGAGTGAAAAGTCTTTGTTACTCGTATCAACATGTTCCTTGAGAAAGAATTTATTCTCGAGAGGACTAGTGGAAGAAGGGTGGAACTCAAGCTCATCACAAGTTAGAAAGAATTTATGACTTAACATAACGACATATTAGTTATCTTTAATGATGAACCTAAGACTTATGATGACACTGTCTCAAGTCTAGATCCTGATAAATGGTTGGATGCCATAAAATTTGAAATAGACTCCATATATAAAAACCAAGTATGGACTTTGGTAGATACATATGAAGAAGTAAAACCCGTAGGGTGTAAATGGTTTAAAAAGAAAACTAACATAAAAGGTAACATGCATACCCATAAAGCATGACTAGTTGCCAAAGATGTCACACAAAATATGACACTGACTATGATAAAACTTTTTCACCAGTCACTATGTTTAAATCTATTAAGATTATGCTTGCTGTTGTTACATACCATGACTACAAAATCTTTTAGATAGATGTCAAAACTACCATATTGAATGGTAATCTTGTAGAGGACATCTATATGGCATAACCCAATGGTTTTATTCTTATTGAATAGACTAATTAAATATACAAGTTATAAAAGCCCATTTATCGGCTTAAGCAAGCTTTTAGAAATTGAAACATTTGTTTTTATAATGTTATACAAAAGTTTGGTTTCGTTAAGAAAGAAGAAAAGTCATGTGTGTATAAGAAGGTCATTGGGAACATAGTTGCATTCTAGTATTGTATGTCAATGACATCTTGATTATTGGAAAAAACATATCAAACTTGCAATCAATAAAAGTTTGGTTAGCCAAGTGTTTCCCCATAAAAGACGTAAGAGAAGCAGCCTACATTCTTAGGATTAAAATTTATTAAGATAGATGACATAGATTATTTGACCTAAGTCAAAACATGTACATAGATTAGGTGTTGAAAAGATTTTGTGTGAAAGAATCCAAGAAATGATTTCTACCTATGTCTCATGGTGTATATATTTCAAATAAAATGTGTCCATTTTCACAATATGAGAAAGATAAGATAAATAGGATTTTATATGTCTCAGCTATAGGATCTATCATATACGTCATGCTATGTATGAAGATTGATGTCTCATATGCTTTTAATGTTTATAATAGATATCAATCTAATCCAGGTGAAAGACATTAGATGGTCATCAAGAACATTCTAAAGTACCTAAAAAGAACTATAGATGTGTTTTTAGTTTATGGAGGGGATTATGAACTCTCTATTAGAGGCTATAGGGATGCCAGTTTCCAAACTGTTCGAGATGACTTTAAATCACAATCTGGGTTTACGTTGTATTTGAATAGTAGTGCAACAAGCTAGAAAAGCTCTAAACAAAGTACAACGGTTGATTCTACAATAGAGTTCAAGTACATTACTATTTTAGAAACGATAAAAGAGGTTGTATAGATGAAGAAGTTTGTAACAAAATTTAAAGCCGTTCCAAGCATTGTTCAGTTGATTAAACTCTATTGTGATAACAATTTCAAGCAATTGCTCAAGCAAAGGAGTTATGGTCTTATCAAAGTCCAAACACATACTTAGATGATATTACTTGATTTGAGATATTGTTTAGTGAGGTGACATACAGATAGAAAAGATTGATATAAATGACAATTTGGATGATCCACTGACAAAGCCTATGTCGTAGTAGAAACATGACAAACATATAGCAGGATTAGGTATTAGATATATGACCAATTAGCAATAGTGCAAGTAGAATATAGTTAGGATAGATGTCCTAAAGCCAATTGATTTGACATTTGTAATTGTAACTTATCTCATTAATTAATTAAAGGATTTACAATTATTCAATTCATATGTTTGTCTATTATATGATTATGCGAATAACATGCCCTTAGAATGGTAGAACTGTGACAAGGGCATAGTTCTACCATTCTAAAGGCATGTTAAATGGTTGTTTCAGAAATGTCCATAATTCTGATATTACAATGACCAAAGGCACATGTAACGGTGATGGGATTATATAGTGTTGAGTGACCTCACCAAAAGATGACAATAGTTCTTAAGTGTCAAAGTTGTTTACTGATAGCTTAATATAATATATGGGGGCATGTTTTAGATATGTTCATCGAACTAACCCCACCAAAGGATATCTATATAGATGTTTGCTCTAGTGTTTATGGAACAAATCCTTTGAAAACTACAGATGCATGTGATCTTTTGACTTGAGGTTACCAAACCATTTCATGTAAAGTTTGTATGGTTTGAAACTATCCAATGTATCATTGTAATATAGGTATAAAAAAGGTAGTAATAGGTCATGTCATGAGATGCATGAAGGCTATGGTTGATCAATAAATGATTTGTCACTTTTGATCACATAAGAAGATATCTCATATACAAATGCTAAAAGACATTTATGACTACTTAAATCTATTACCATAGTAAGATGAGGTTGTAATCTAATTCGTGTAAGTCATTAATGTATATTAGCTCATATCGAATAACTACTGAGATGACACACTTCTATGTCTCAATCTTGAGAGATATCGATTAAGGAAATGATTGAATTACACGTAACTATGACATTATAAAAGCTTATAAAGATGTTCATTGACACTCTATTATCAGGGTGGCCATGACGCTTTACTAGAGACCAATCTTGGTTTATGTCTGAATTTGCCTTATTTAGATATTTTTTTATTCGATAAAGAGCTTATTGGTCACACACATTAGGGATTGATACAAACCAAGAGGCAAGGATCATTTGATGAAAATTTTAAGATCATAGAAAAAAAGAAACGTATGGATGTATTTCAGTTAAAATCATTTGGTATGTATAGTGTCACATGGCATCATGCAAATGCACTACATGGTTTCAACTAGACCCACTTAGGAGTCCAACCAAGTAAGGCCAAATGATGGATACAAGTTAATCGGCTGAGTTAACTCATAGGTAAGATGTTTTAGTTAAACAAGGATTATTCAAAGTCCTTGTTTGATAAAAGGTTTAGGTTGAGTAGGAATCTTAATTACATTAGGATACTAATGCATTAAAACTTTCAATAAATTAAGAGTCTTAATTTAATATGAACTTTTAGTCACCTTATCACCTAAGTAGTTAAAATCCTAACTAACTTAGAATTCATTCACACCTTATAAATAAAGGTGTTTAGTTTGAGTCAAAATATTGACAAGCCAACACATACATCCTAAATACACATCTTCATGTCTAGAACCTTGTTGATGCAAGCTTTCATTGTCATGACCTTCTTTTCACTTTGCTGTGATCTAATTTCCATAAACCAATTGGCAGAAACTTAGTAGTCTTCTTTCTAGATTGCCTGACATTCGTGTTTTGTATTAATACCAAGGCGTCGCCTCAAAATGGTTGGATAATGATATTTATATAACCGAGTGAAGTCTTAGAGGAACCAACAATATAGGTATAATTTTTAAACACCCTATGTGTGTTTAACATATTCATGAATCTACATATTAAAACGAGTATCTTCAATGAGTTTTATGATCTTTGAAAATTTTTAAAATTTTTAATTTTGCTACATTGCCTGTTAATGGTGCCCTAAAACCCTACATAAAGCATGATTGGTTGCCAAAGGTTTCACTTAGAAGTATGACATCGACTATGATGAAATCTTTTTGCTAATCATCATACTTAAGTCTATTAGGATTATACTTGCTATAGCTACAAATTATGACTATGAAATCTTTCAAATGGATGTCAAGACTGTATTCTTGAATATTAACCCTATAAAAGACATATATATGGTGTAACTCGATGGTTTCATTCTTGCTATACAAGCAGACAAAGTATGCAAGTTGGAAAAGTCCATTTATAGACTTAAGCAAGCTTTGTGAAGCTAGAATATTCATTTTGATAAAGTTGTTTATAAGTTCAGATTCATAAAAAAAAAAGATAAACATGTGTGTATAAAAAGGTCAATGAGAGTGTGATTACATTTTTGGTATTGTATATCAATGACATCTTAATTATTAGAAATGATATACCAAACTTGCAATCGGTAAAGACTTGGTTATCCAAGTGTTTCTCCATGAAATACTTAGGGGAACCAACCTATATTCTTGGGATTAAAATTTATTGAGATAGAGAGCGTAGACTACTGGGCCTAACTCAAAGCACATACATAGACAAGACTAAATTTTATATGGAAGAATCCAAGAAAAGAAATCTACCTATGTCCTATAGTATATATCTTTCAAAAGATATATATCCAAGTACACAATTTAAGAGAGATAAAATGAGTAGGATCCCATATGCCTCAGCTATATGATCATTCTTATATGTCATGTTATATATAAGGATTGATGTCTCATATGCCTTAAGTGTTTGTAGCATATATCAATCTGATCTAGGTAAAAAATACTAAATAACTGTCAAAAACATCTTAAAGTACTTGAAAAGGACTAAGGATGTGTTTTTGGTTTATAAAAGGGAATTTGAACTTATTGAAGAGGCTATAGTGATACTAGCTTTCAAACTGATTGAGATGATTTCAAATCCCAATCAAGGTTTGTGTTTTGTTTGAATGCTGGTGCAATTAGTTAGAAAGCTCAAAGGAAAGTATAATGGTTGATTCTACAATAAAGTTTGAGTATATTACCTTCTCAAAAGCAACAAAATATATTATGTGGATCAAGAAGTTTATGATTGAACTTAGAATGGTTTTAAGTATTATCGAACCAATTGAGAGATTACGTAGGCAAAAGAGTTATAACCTCATCAAAGGTCTAAACACATACTTAAATGATATCACCTGATTTGAAAGATTATTCAACGAGGTGATATACAGATAACAAGGATTGATATAAATGACAATTTGACTAACTCAGTGATAAAGCCTTTGTCGCATTAAAAGCATGATAAGTATGTAACCAAGTTTGACATAAATATATAACAAATTGGCTATAGTGCAAGTGGAAGATTGTTAGGGTAGATGCCCTAGAGCCAATCGAATTTGGCATTTGTTGATGTAATTTTATATTTATTATTAATAAAAGGATTTATTGTTATTTAATTCATATGTTGTTTATTTATATGATCGTATGAATAATATGTACTTAGAATGGTAGAACTGTGGCAAAGAGATTAAACAACTAATTATGAGAACCTTATATACACATTAAGTGGTCATTCTAGAAACATATGTAATCTTGACATTGCAATGAATAAGGGTATATGCAATGGTGATAGGATTATCATAGTGTTAAGCAACACCACCAAAAGTGGCAAAAATTCTCACGTGTTAAAGCACTTATAGACAGCTTAATACAACACATGGGTGCACATTTAGATGCGTTTATTAGACTGATCAGACCATTAGTTTCCATATAGATGGTTGTTCCAATATCTATGAAATAAATCCTTTAAACACTGTAAGTGTATGTGATCCTTTAACTTGAGGTTGTTAAATCTTCTTGTGTAAGGATTGACATGGTTTAACGCTATCCAACATACCGTCGTAATTGGGGTAATTATATAGATAGTAATTAGCCATATCATGAGATATATGAAGGCTATTATTAATCGGTAAAGTATTCATCATTTTTGAGCATATGAGAAGATATCTCACATGAGAATACTGAATGACATCTATAACTGTTTAAATTTGTGGTCATAATAAGATAAGGTTGCAATTTAATTTGTGTCAATCATTGATGTGTATTAGTTCATATAAAGGAACCACTAAGATAAACATATTTCCATGTCTCTGCCTTAAGAGATACTAGTTAATGAAAGGATTGAATTACACATAAATATGATGTTGTAAAAGCTTAAGAAATGTATATTGACACTCTATCATCTGAGTGGCTATGATGTTTTACTGGAAGCCAATCTTAGTTTGTGTCTAGATTCATCCCTGATCCAAACATTATAAGCTCAATAAAGAGCTTATGGGTCACCCTAAATAGGAGTTTAATCAAACTCAGAAGAGTAAATTATTTATTAATAATCTTGGTGTTGAGAGAAAGACCACAAATGAACTAGGTTTGCCTAATGGGTTGAGAAGACTTGATTTGACCATGTCTTGACCAAGTGACAGTTGTGCACTTAGTAAGAGAGGTGTCGACCATGCAAATGCATGATGATAATTGACACCATGAAGAGAGAGAACATGTCGGTCGACACACACTCATAATGTCAACTGTGAAAGTTTTCCTTCATCATGCCAAACAACACACATTTTTGTGCCAATCATGCAAGTCTTGACTATGCAGACCAGCATATATATGTGTTCCAGTTGTCCAAGCTCTAGCCATATTGGCTGGTAACACAAGTGATGTCGGTCGTGCAAATGGCTTGATGAATGCTAGTTGGACAATCTTTCACACTAGTCAATCTGTGTGTTAAGAATGCCATACATGCTTAGAATTTCAGTTATGCTTAGATACCTGCACATACATAAGGCATGCTTTTTTGTGTAAATTAAAAACAAGCATATACATAATGCATATAAGCCCTAGCCGCTAGTTCTGTACTCTTTCCTTTTGCTATGAATAGTAATTCTAGTCAAGAGCCCTAGCAACCTCTTCGTCTAGATTTTTTCTTTCCTGTTTGTGTTCTGCATGGATATCAAGATATTGTCCTGTAAGGGTTAGATAACATAATTTTTGAATGAGCAATCAACAGAAATATAAATCTAAAAACACCCTATGAGTATTTTGTATGTTCATACATATTATGTTTAAAACGAGTACTTGGTTGGGGTCTATAGAATTATTTGTTTTTTAAATTTAATTTTCACTGTGTTATCGATTATTGACCCCTTAAAACCCTATACTAGTGCCCATTCTCCATTAGTAATGTCATCCTAGATGACTAATGTTAAATGATGTACATCAATGTCTCAAACGCCTAGTGAAAGCATATGACTTCTCCTATGTCTAACATAACTGCATCCAGTACATTTGTTAATCAAGTTTCAAACTAAGGATATCCTATCACATGAGGAATCAAACCTCATGCCTCTCCCAATATTACACAAGCATCTTAGAAGCTAAGATGTCCAGCGTCAGAGTCTGTATGAGCATCCCAAATGCTAAGACGCACACTGCCAAGTGCAAATAAATCATATGAGTATTAAGGTCACATAGACTTGCCTTAATGTTTTCACTACCATCCTATACACAACTTGGTGGCAAAAACAGGATATACATCATTTTGTATTTTTGACTCATATCTACTCTAATTAGGGTTTGTGTCATTGTTCACATAGTTCAACACCCCCAAATATCCATCTCAGTCTTTTTTTCCTTAATTAGGGCTTTTTTATACTCATTTAATCTTTACCACAAAACATAAGGGTAAAATAGTCATTTTTCATTGCATGAACAAATGTCCATTACCCTTGTTTCACGTTCATTCACATTGCCCATGAAATAGCACTTTTATACATATAACATGCAAAAAGGCAATTTACATATCAAATTGAACATGCATTGATGTTATAAACAAAACCAAATAATAATCTCCACAATAAAAAGTCTCTAAACATCATCCACAAAATACATAGTGCATAAACAATAAAAAGCTCAAAATACATAAACAATGTCTATATATCCAAAATGACCAAAATACGCCTTACCTCATGCAACATCTTAAGAAGACTAACTAGTTTCTCTGTCGCCCTGTTGATTCATAAACTTTCCTATAAAACCATAACAAAGACAACAATAATCTTAAACATACTTGCAGGCGTTGTTACATAACGAGAACATTCACAACTTTCAAAAAGAAAGAAACCTAGTTCAAAGAAAAAAATGTTTGTGAAGAGAGCTTTCAAGAGTTAAAAAAGAGATTGACTCTAGCTGTAGTCTTAGCATTACTAAAGGATGGTTTATAAAGGTGAATACAAGAATAGCTTACAATCCATATATACTATATAACATTCATTTAACCCAAAATTATATATAATATTCTCCTCATCTCTAACCTTCCAACAAAACCATAGAATAAAGACCTTAACCTATGCTCAAAGTTTCATTAACAATATCTTTGACTTAAAACCCAAAATTAGGCAAGAAAAATCATTATATGCAGTTATTTAGATCAATCTTAATACACAAATAAGGTAATGTTCTATTTTACATTGATAAACAATTGAAGGTTTAAAAAAAAAAATGTGCTTTCATGTTTCTAGGTTAAATTTGATGAATTATATATGGGTTTGATGATTTAGTTGTGTGAATGCATTGAAAAAGGACTTGAATTGATTTTTTTAGGTGAAATAGGCATCATAAAAAAAAAATTTTAACTAGATTTTGACATGTGTAATATTAAATAGAACATGTACTGTGTGCGTACATGGTTAAAAGGCCCCTGAAACTAGGGAAAATTATTTTTAAAAACTCAAGAACTGGGGAATAATAACAAGGGCCCCCAATAACTAAGGACAATTACTATATGTAATAACAAGGTTCGTAATAGGGGATAATAAAATTTTACTATGGATTATAGGGGATAAGTGTAAGAGTTATATGCATAATTTGAGGTAAGGTAAGAGTTTTGAACAAATAGCAGTAAGAGGACATTTAGTTTAGGTAATATTTTATTACCAAAATAGAAAGATTACTTTGAAGATAGATTACTTAGAATATTACTAGGTATAAATGATTACTATATTTGATAAAATTTGATAGGTATAAATAACTATTGTGTTTGGTTAAAGGTAATAAAAGAATACTAGTAAATTTTTTACTTAAATGCCTTTGAATATAATTATTTTTAAATATTTTTATATTATTTGTTATATTAATAAAAAAAAAATTTATTTTTGTCTTAAAAAATTAATAAATAATAACATAATTATAATAAAATCAAGATTATCTGGATAATTTTTAAATACTTAAGGTGGAGGTGATAATCAGATTACCATATATATTACCTGTCACGTCAGCATTGGTAATAGAAGATTATTATAATATTTTATTATTGACAAATCAAACAAAAGAATAAAAGATAGATTACCAAGGTAATCTTTTAAATACTGTAACCAAATGGCCTCTTAAAAATTTTTCTAGTGCATGCAGTCTGTATGCAATACACATAAAATTACAAGTCTACTTTTATAGAGTATGCATATTGGAATACAATAATATTATATACACAACTTATGTATATAATTTTATGTATAAATAATGATATATCATCATATAATTAGATATTATTTTATTTTTAATTTTTAACTGTCCAATCACATGTAACATGTTATTGTTTGTGTATAAAGTTATGTATAAAAATTATGCATATAACATTATTTATTGGAATATTATTAGCTCCTTTGTTTACTTACCAGTAATAGCTCATTTGTTTACTTACCACTAATAAAAATAATAAAATATCTCTAATCCCCCATTATGCATGGTAACATTTATTAAACACTCTAGTATGCTTAGCAATTTTCCCCATTTCTTGGGTTGTTTTTTTTTTTTTTTTTGGAATTTTCCCAAAATTTTGGGGGGTTAAATTTTTCCCAGTATGTGTACCACATATCATCTAAATTCAGTAAAAATTCGTCTATGTTGCATAATTTGACAAAAAATTGCTTCAGCTACATCCAAATATATTCCTACTCTTATTTAATTACCCAAAAACAAAAACAAAACAAAAAAAAACATTCTTCCCCTTCAATTTCAACCGCATTCATAATTAAATCACTAAAACATATAATTTAATAATATAATCAAAAGTAAATGGTGAGAAATTTACTTTTGGTCACAAGTTCTTAAAAGAGAACTTAGTACAATTGAGAAAACATCATATGGCCATTGGCATGTCTCATGGTCCATCTTTTTCTGCAAATTTACTCTTCATTTTCAATTCATTTATTATCATTCAATTTAAATTATAAAATATGTATTAAAGTTTAAGGAAACAGGAGAAAGCAAAGGTTGCCAAGTAAAAAACTAAAGAATTTTCCTTATTATCATTCTACTGTTACAGTCATGCACCAAGCAACCACCATGAATTATGGCTACAGCAAAATGCCTCAATATGAAGAAAGATCCTTATCCAATCAGTTATAAATACATCAGAAAATGTTTCAATTCATACAACAAAACTTAATATCCCTAGTTCTATGAAATTTAACCAGTCAAACAAGTACCAACCTAATTAACTTAAAGGGTTCTCCAAGACCACAAAACATAGGAAAAACCAGAAATGTGCTCCCTCGTTCCTCAAGAGAACATAATGCCTATCTTCTTAGCAAAGTCATCTGCATCTTCATCATCTAAATATTCTTCTCCTGCCTCTGCATTATCACCTTCTTCAAAATTATATTCTTCATCACGCTGCTCATATTCATCCTCCCCATCCTGCTGATCATCACCTTCAAGCTCATGATCTTCCACTGTTTCATCACTCCCAATCATCCCTTCTTCTGGCTCAAGCTCACTTCCATTATTTAACTGGGAAGGCTCATCATGGTTGGCTTCATTTTTCCCTTCAGTTTCTCCGAAAGCATCAGCCTTTGAAGATTTTAGTTCTTCCCTATTATTGACTGCTTCTTTAAATACAGTGGAAACAGCATCTTGCTTTGCTCCTGCTACTGCTGTATTACAGGAGCTACCAACAAAATTCTCCTTTCTCTCTTTCTGATTATTGTTATCCTCAATGATTGATAATATTCTTTCACTGGCAGCTGGACCTTCAGCTTTTCTTTTTCCCTTCAGAATCTCGCTTAGGGGTATTGGCCCTGTAAATGAAAGCTCACCATCATATTTTTGATGACTCTCTAAGTTTTTTCTTTTTCCAAGAAATTTCTGCTCCTTAATCTCAGCATTCTTCCCAGTTTTTAGCTCTGCAAGACTTTTGGGACCAGCAAAATCAGCATTAATGTCATCCATTATTTCTCTTCTCATACAGGGACCCCTGAGATTCCTTCCTATGTTGTTGTAATCCACTTCTACCCTTTCTTTTATTCTGTCTCGGAGCCTCCCCTGATGGGCAGCCTGAGGCTTACCAGGTGACACAAGACCCCTATTCCTTCCCCTGTCCATCTCCCTTGATAAGTGCAAATCATTGCCACTGACTGGAGATCTCCTGGGAAGCTTTATTCTACCATGGAGGCGACTGCTAAGAGAGCTCTCAAAAGTTGATAAATGCTGTGAGTCCCGTCGAGAAGAATTCTGATGGCTTTGCTCTTCAACCTGGTCATCAGGAGAATAATCAAGACTGACGACTGACCTTAAGCCATTAACCCTCCTATGCTTTGACAAACGATATCTTAGATCTGATTCATTAATTTGACCAGGGCTCTGAGTCTTAGAGAAACTCCTTTCTAGATGAGATGAAGCTACTAATACTGTGTCTGATGAACCTGTGCCTTGTTCCCAAGCATACTGCCCCTGTATGCGGTCAATGTCAGCCATTGAATTGTAATCCATGGAGTGACCCATCTCATATTCATTTACAGAATTCAAGTTCCTTCCTTCATGACCTCTTGTTCTCCCATATTGCTCTTCATTATGGTAATAATTAGAGCCTCTGAGCTCATCATCAACAAGAACATCAAACCCAGGAGAGGTCTCCCTTAAAAACTCCTCAGTGTCCTTCCCATGCTGAAAAACTTGATCATCTGAAGCATGAGCCTGATGCAAACGACTAGAACGGCTCAAAGAGTTACCACTGATGACAGGAGCTACATTTTTTGCTTTATATCGAGGAAACTCAACACCACTAGCCAAAGGTGGTGGTGCATCCCTTTCAATTCTTGCAGTGATTCTAGGTAAGGAAATTTCAGTTTTTGGAGCAGGCTTATTACCTTCAGCGGGTAGTACAACTGCCTTCAAGACATTTTTCAGTGGAACCTTCAGCTCCTGGGTGCCATTTTGAAGGACACCAAAAACCTTCTTTGATGACGGAAGTTCAGTAGCAGGGGCAATTGCTGGCTGCTGTGGGGCTTTATTAGTTGTAGGATTTGATCCATGCATAAAAGCACATCTATCACCTTTAAGGCACAGCCCCTTTTGAAAGAAAATGCACGGAACCATTTGTTTCCCTGGATTGTGAGAAGTGTGGGTTGCAGGTGCTGCAGCTGTTGCAGGAGCTGCAGCTGGGTGCATCGAAGAGAAAGTGGATCCAGTCGAGGCTGCTGTTTGGGTTCCTAACAAACCATCAAGGGGCTGACAAGGAAAACATCAAGATTCCACATTAAAGATGCAGTTGAGATAACTGGAACTTATAAACAATCCAGCAGAACTCCCAGTTTCACTGTCCTCCAATTGTTAAATCAATCAAAAACCTTTCACTTCAATAACGTATTTAATACTAAATCAATAGAAAAAAGTTAACTCAGAAGGAGGATCAACTCACTGGATGCCGAAACCCGCACTTGGGATTCAAGCAATTACCATGCAACCAGAAATAACAATCCCTGGGGTTAACTCGGGCATATTCACTATGGCGATACTCACATTCACTACCCTGTTGAGATATAAGAAAAGGAGAAAATCAAACAATTCAGTGATCACTGATGTTGTAAGACTGACAAACATGCATATAAAAAAATTGCATAAAAATATACCAAAAGGAGGGAAACAACTCAAAAAGAGTGCATTCCGCAAGACAAATTGATATATAGTATAATAAAAAAATTTTAGCAAAAGTTATTTTTGCAGGAATACTAATTTTTTTAATCCAAAAATTAAATTTAAAAAAAAAAAAAAACGTCGAACTCTCTAATGAATTAAACCATATTAGAATCAAGGAAATATTATAGGATCCTACAAGCTTGGTAGTCAAGAAACTTCTGGGGTCTAACAGCTGAAGTAATTAGTTCCAGCGGCTTTTAAACTGACTTCTTGATTAAAAATCAAAGGTCTCAACCACTAAACCAACGTTGGGAGCTTTTATACATTCATTTAAGGATAGATTATTTATTAAAAAAGAGAAACAATGGTAATGGAATCAAGTGAATCATTGATTATACTATATTCTACAACTTGAATAAACTCCAAAAGAGATTCTAAACCTTAATTTCCGAAAAACAGTTGTGTTTTTGTGAACATCTAAGCAATATCTACTAACATTAGATTCACTAGAAAAATTATCGCGAATCAGTCTATCTTTTGAGAAAATTAGTTCATCATGAATGAAAAATAATATATATAATAAGATAACGTACCTCCAGAATTTTTCGAAAAAGATTACCATTAAATTGTAAGATTTCATCGAAGCAATTCAACATCATTCAAAACCAAAGATCCAATTCCCATTTCCGAGGTAAAACAAAGAATACAAATCTGAAACCCTAGTTAGATCCCAAACATCTTAAAAATCCTAAAGAAAAGGAAAGACAAGTAAATGAACCTTTTTGCAGGTTAAAGGAGAAGCAAGAAAGTAAACGCAATCAGTGTTTCTCTTTAAGGCTTCTTCTTCAGGAGATACTTGCGGCTGCAATTGCTGTTGTTGTTGCTGAGTTGCCCCGACCATGGCAGTTGTGTCTATTGGTTGTTGATCAAAATAGAATATCTAAAAAAATCCAAAACAAATTAAAAATATATCTATATATATATATATAAAAGAAGAAGAAGAAGAGGAGCCGGTGATAAAGTGGAGAAGAGACGGCATTGGGGTGGGGGGTGTTGTGTCATAGATGTAATAATTTTAAGCCAAAGGACTAATTCCCACCTACAGTAGGTGGTGGTCAAGTTTTCCTTATTAATTTTAAAAATTTCATTTACCCACCTGTTAAAAATTAACTGAATCTATTAGTTATATTATTTCCCCCTCTAAATCTTAAAAATTATCAATTTCTCCCAACCCAAATTTTAAAAGATAGTATTTTCCCCCTAGGGTCAGATTCAAATTTTCGACGTTATTTCTTCCTCTTCAACGCCTCTAGGGGACGCCTCTTCCTCTTCGATGCGACCTCTTTTCGGTAATTGTCTTGGAAATAGTCGTCAACAAAGACGAGCTCTTTGTCAATGAGAAGTCTTTATCGTCGATGACAAAAACGATTCGTTTTCGTCGATGATCGTGCCCAGGATAACCGCAGGAAGGAGACTGTATCAGAGAGGAAGAGACATCGCTTAGAGGTCGCCGAAGAAAAAGAAACGACGTCAAAAAACTAACTCTAAAAAATTGAAAATCCTAAGGGAAAAATGCTATCTTTTAAAATTTGGATTGAGATAAATTGTTAGTTTTTAGACTTTAGAGAGAAAATAAAATCAAATTTAAGTTTATTTTTAATAATACAAACAAAATAATAATTTTACTCTTAAAACTGTTAATTTTAATCGATCACAGATAGATAAATGAGATTTTTAAAATTAATAGGGGAAAAATGGGATAACAACATACCTTGGGTGGGAAATAGTCTTTTTGGCCTAATTTTAATTGAAGGTTGTGAGTTGAGATGGCTGAGTAGAAGTTTTGAGTTGAGTTGCCTCGGGATTGTGCTGCGTTGCGTTCTGTTGGTTGGCGTTGGGCCACTGGCCTTTCCTTTTTTTAAATTACATATATATATACTTTTTAACTGAATAATCGATAATTCTTGTGTCTTTATATAATTAAATTTTATTTTATTTTTAATTTAAAATTATTTAATCAAATAATAATATATAATTTATTTACATAATTATATACTTAAAAATATATTCATATAACTTTATTATGTTTTAAAAGTGACAAAATCACCATCTTTTTACTTAAAGTATACTAAAACTTACCTTCGCTATCACACTTTTAGAATCTTACTTGAGTTTGCTATACAATATAATGTGATTCCATTAAATTTGCATGCGTGGTTTGATTTGTACGCTTTAAGAGGAGATACAGACTTGGACACTGGATTTTGTGTGGAAATTCGTAAAATAATTCATATTAATAATAATAAATGACTCTTTCACAAATTCCTAAATATATATGGGGGCAAGCGACTATTTTTCACCTATTAATTATTAAAAATTTAAATATTCATTCTTCTATTAAATTTTATTATTACTATTAAAAATAAAATTATCGTTTAATAAAAATTTTTAAAAATTAAAATTGATTACATTTCTAACCCCAAATTTAAGAACTAACAAATCCTCTCCATTCGAAGTTTAAAAAATTTATATTTCTCCCTTAGGTTTTTTCTAATACACTGTCGATAGTCATAGACAATGGCGACGACGACATCCTTCCTTCCTCTCGGCTTCTTTGTTAGTCATACTCCATTTTCGACCATTATTAACCGACGAAACTGATCAACAAAAATGAAACATCTCGTCTTAGTCGAAGATGGCACATCGTCGTCGTCTCTCAAATGACAACGACGCATCATCTTCGTATGAGACAATGATGTTTGGTCTCCATTTCTGACAAAGAAAAATCATGTCTTCGTTTGTAGATGAAGACACATCTTTGTTAGTTGCTTTCTTGAGTCTGTGATAGCTAGGAATGGAAAGGAAGTGAGAGAGAAGTCAGGAGGGAAAGAGAACACGCTCTCCTCTCTTTCTGCAACTAAACATTCGCTAAGATAGGAATAAAGATCTCTAAAACCCAACTAACGTGTCTTTTTAAAACTGCCAACATATACTGCCACACATAGTTGTGTCTTCTTCACACATGGTCATGTGTCATTTAATTTCAAAATGATGTGGTGTTTATCCATTCCGACTAATATTGCAACCAATACATGGGTATAACCATCCCACACACGACTACCCCTCACATAAAAATCATAATATAACATTTAATTCACAATTATTCATTCATACATCCATAATAATCAAAGAAAAATACTATAATACCCTTAAGATGTACTTGTAGGTGTTATAGTTTTGTGATGGCATGATTTTGATTACAAGGTTGCAATATGATTGATTTTATGCTAAAATAAAAAGGATAATGGCATGCAATAGACTGTGAAGCATGTAAACAGATAGAAAGTCATTCTTTATAATCAGAAAACCATTATCTAAAATGATGTTGATGCTTTTGAGTTTATGGCATGAGATAAATGTTCTAGGGTGTATAAAGATGTGTCTTGCAAAATTATACTACATGGAAACTAGGTTGATTAGCCTGAAAATTGATAAAACGTTAGTTTCAAATGTCGATGTATGGTTGTATATGCAAAGATATACACTCGTACATTGTCTATGAAGAAGATGATTTACCAGTAAGTTGATTTATGTCTGAGAGTATTTAGGATTATGGACATGTACGATCATATATTATGGGGTTGTAACACCCCTTTTCTGATACATATCCCTAATGGGAATATAACAAAAGAGACGTACACAACTAAACTATTTATAAACTTCATTACATTATCATAATTATAGAACGTGTTAAAAGGTAACGTAATAAAAACACTTTGTTAATCAATATTCATAAAGACCCCAAATGTCAAAAAATACTTGCAGTAATGATAATGATAAAAACAATAATAATAATAGGAAAGAAAACTATGTGTCTAATAAACTGAATAATAACAACCCCTCACGTCGTACAAGTGCTAGCTAGACCTTTGGATCCATAGTTTACCTTGCTACTCACATTTACCTGTAAAACATACAAAAAGAAAACGTGTGAGTAAAACTCAGTAAAGGGAGACCTTTTAGCACCCATGGCTAATAAATTATTTGACAATAAAATTCTCAGTCTATTTATGAACTAACTATTGTCACATTGTGACACCTCGATGCCTTGACATAAATCATCCATGAAAACTATGAGATCTAAGTTAGAATCGACATATCTGATGTCTTGATGAAAGTTACTGTGATGCCTTGCTCACATGCCAAGCAACTTATTAGGCTATTTAAATAGGAAACCCTGATCACAAAAAAAAAATCTCTGATAGCAGTTTTTTCTCTTACCAAATAAGTTGATTAAAACTATTGACTAACCATCTAGAGATGACCTTTATCTCAAGTACATATGTAGTTCATCTCGCTGATCATATGAAGAATATCTAAAAGCCACATCCTTACCATGCACACTAGAACTGAACTGGATGACTATGCGCTTTAGCTCCAAGTGTATGATGCATTTCATGGGCATCCAACCCTATTGCTCTCACAAATATTTTCACTTACGTATATAGTTGGTGACTATATAGTTATGTAACACTAGCCTTAAGGTTGTTAACTTTTCAACTCGGATTCAATTTGATCTAAGTTTGTGTCATCGTTCACATAGTCAGACATTTCATCTATGTCTTTATCTTCTATTGGCTCATTATTATCCTTACATAACTTTCTCATCTTATGCATATAACTTAGGGTATAATAATCTTTTCTCTTTGTGTGCTTCTCAACCCACGCTTGTGTGCCTTTTAAACCATATACACGAATGTGTGACATTTAACATATGGTTGTGTATAAAGCATACACATATGGGGAGTTGACCTAGACACACTCCCGTGTACTTGGATCCATGTGTCCTCTAATGCACGTCATCCACTTTTGGAAAGTCATACAAGAGCGTGTGTCCCATACCATATGACCATGCATTTCTCCCCTTAGAATGAGCGTGGGATCTTTGAGTCTTCAAAATTCTAAAATGACACATAGGCATGCATAGGATCACAGACGGTTGTGTGTTGCAATTTGGAAATCACACCTTAGGGTTTCTACGTTATTTCAATCACATAACAAAGCATTCAAACACATATTCTAGTTAATATGAAGAGTCTCTAAGTCCCTAGGCAATTTATTTACTAAAAATCATTCTTTATAACCAATACACACATCAAATCAATGACATTATTGAAACTATGAAATCAAAACACCTAATACTCATACATTCAAGAGACTAAGCATAAATATGGCTCATCATAATCGCAAACAAAATCTAAGACATTATACAAATCATTGAATTCATGTTTACATAACTCTATATCATGTGAATACTGAAGAAACTTCAAAGATTTCATGATCAAGTAAAGGAAACCACTCCACTTACTTGGATTTTGGGGAAAATGTCTCCCTTGCACAAATGCGATGATTTTAGTGATTGTTGGAACCTCCACAGGCGGTGGAAATACCTATTTTCTCTCCCACTCTCTACTTTCTATGGATGTGCAAGATAAATGAGAGAAAAATTATGGTTATCACGTTTTTATTTTAATTACAAGGTGCGATACATGGGTGTGTATAGGTCATACACTTTCGTGTCTCTAGCTGTATGGCTAAGGTAACTTCCTGTTTCACCGCGATCATGATCTAATCCAAAAGTTTGACTTTTTGCTAACCATACACAACCATATATATCTCTATACACGAGCTTGTACTACTGAATTTCAAAAAAATCATTGAATTTAAAACTAGAAAAAAGATTGAAATGCCTTTGCGCTTGATTGTGGGTGTTACAATTCTCCCCCTTAACATGAATTTTGCCCTAAAATTCATTCAAACAGATATGGGAATCTCTGCTGCGTATCTTGCATAATCTCTCATGTGGCCTCCTCAACTTTGTGATTCCTCCAAAGAATTTTTACTAGAGGAATCTACTTACATCAAAGCCCTAATTTTGATTCTATATGAATTGTCAATTTAAATATTCAGAACTCGACATTATGAATATCTTTTGCATGACTTACATTATACTTTAGCTAGAGATTTTATTTTCAATATTTATCAATATTTGTTTCAAAACTCAGATCTGGATTGAATTGGTGGATATTCAAAACCTAATACTTTTCGAGTCAATAGATCCCATCTTGAGCATCATTCTTGTACATATACAAATAACACATGACCAATATGGTTTGTCCTATAAGATATGATTAACCCCATATATATACACCATATGAATCACAAGTATTCATATTGAATCTAAACATGACATCTCCAGTTAAAGGATTACTTTGTACACTAGTACGATCTTATGATAAATCATCGACTGCAATTTAATGACTATTTGACTTATCATTACTAGTTAGTTTTGTCTAGGTTGTATGCTACTGTTGGTGTACTTATGACATCTTAAACTTGTGTGTGGTTAGGTAGTTCACCAAAGCGAAGGGTGCACTTTTACCAAGTGGAAAATTAAGAGATGTTTATATTGGGTCTGACTTAACTAGTGTATTTTGCTTGTTTGCCAAAGCGAAGGTAACGTATATTAAAAGCATAAGTAGGGAATACATTTGTCGATACAAGGTGATATTTAGTATCCACCCTATTAATACCGAGAATCACATTTGAGGCTGCATGATTTGTTGGGCCAAAACCTAACTTGAGATCATGAGATTTTAGTGATTAATTTGAAATTTACCTATTCGATTATTTCGAACTTGTTTGCCAAAGAGAAAGGGAGAATTACTGCAATGAGGTCTCAATCTATTAGAAAGTTCATTGAAACTTTTCGAGTACAGAAGTAAAGATTATTGGCTTCAGTAAAATAGTAAAAGTATTTTAATTAATTAAATCCATAATTTAAATAAATATTAATTATGAATAAAATTACTAATGCCTTTATCTGTAAATTGTAGATCACATAATCATCATGTCAAACTCAATGTATCGATTAATTATCAAAAAGAAAAATAGGCTTATTGGAAACAACTTCATTGATTTTAGATGATTTTGCATTAAGAAAAGAGGTCATACATCCTTAAGGGGTCGTTGCCCCGTGAGCCTGGTCTCGGTCCCACCTAAGAAGAAAAAGATATTATTAATAAGTATCTTGATGACTTCATGGAAGTTCAAAGCCTCATGCTAACTTTCAAGTCACCTGAGCTTCAAAAATAACATGAGGAAATGGATACTCTATCTATACTTGTATACCTTTGAGAGTTATATGTCACTCGTGCAAGGGTTGAATGATATGAGTTGTTGAGTTTATTGTTTGATTGCTAACTCTCTAAGGGAGGACAAGTTAGCCCTCATGTAGTCAAGATGGTTGGCTATATTAAACGGTTGGCGTGCTTGAGTTTTATCATGGGCAATGAGCTTTCCAATGACCTAGTGCTAAAATCCCTCCCTAAATCATGGGATAATTTCATCATGAACTTGAACTTAAATGAAAAGGAGAAAACCTTTGAAGAATTTTTGTATATGCTCAAGCAAGTTGTATAGGAGGTACAAAAGGTAGCTTTAACTAATGTGCTTGTGGTTGAAGCTCATGCACCTAGATCCAAGGCTAAGGGCAAAAACAAAACCAGGACTAAGCCTAAGCTCAAAAAAGCAACCATATATTACTACTCAGCCAACATGTGGTGTGAGGAAAGGAAATTTGCTTCTATTGTGGCAAAACTGGTCACTATAGGAGACATTGTAAGGTTTTCCTAGAAAACAAGAAAAAGAAAAAGGCAGCTAAAGCTTCTACTTTAGGTATGTTTGTTATTGAGATAAATTTTTCTTCTTGTTCATCTTAGGCTGTAAACATAAGATGTGATTCAAATATTTGTTCTAATATGTAGGTACTGTGACATAATAGATTGCTTGCCAAAGAAGAGGTTGACTTATGAGTTAAAAATGGAACACGTGTTGCTGCATTAGCTATAAGAATTTATTATCTTAGGTTGCCTACTGAGTTTGTTTTAGAATTAAATAAATGTTATTATGTTCTGTCTGTTTCTAGAAATTTAATTTCTGTGTCTGTTTTAGATAAAGAAGAATATTCATTTTTTATTGTTGGTAGTACTATGACCATTAGCTTTAATAATATTCTTTATGGAACAACTAATTTGCATAATGGTTTATACATTCTAAAACTGAATAATGAAATTCTCAAGATGCAAAATAATAAGCGTTTGAAAATAAATAAACTGAATACCATATATTTATGACATTACAGGCTAAGCCATATAAAACCGAAATGTATATCAAGACTTCTTAAATAAAAAGTCTTGTAATCATTTAACTTCTAATCATATGATAAATACAAATCATGCCTATTTGGTAAGATGGTTAAAACACCTTTCAGTAGACATAGTAAAAGGGCGATTGAATTGTTAAGGATCATTCACAGTGATGTGTGTGGACCTATGATAGTGCATACTAGATATAAGTAAGCCAACTTTGTCATATTTACTGATAACCTCAGAAGATATGGCTATATGTTTTTATTAAAACATAAGTTTGAAAGCCTTCATAAATTCAAAGAATTTAAGAATAAGGTAGAAAAACAACTTGGGAAACAAATTAAAATCCTTCGGAGGTAAATACCTAAGTGTTGAATTTAAAGAATACCTGAAGGAACACAAGATAATCTTTCAACTCACTCCTCATGGTACACCATAATATAATTGTGTATCTGAATGGAAGAATAGGACCTTGATAGAAATGATCAGGTCCATGATACATTTTGTCAATCTACCCATGTCTTTCTAGGAATATGCCCTAAAGATTGCTACTTATACACTGAATTGTGTCCTATTTAAATTTATGGATAAAACTTCATATGCGTTGTGGACTAGGCGAAAGCCGAATCTAGAATACTTGAGAATTTGAGGTTGCAAAATTTATATCAAGAAATTGACCTCGAACAAGCTAAACGGTAAGTTTGAAAAATGTATCTTTGTAGGGTACCCAAAGAAAACTAAAGGATATTACTTTTACCACACAAAGGGGAGAAAAAGTCTTAATTACTCATACTAGTATATTCCTTGCGAAAGAATTTATCCTCAAGAAGACTAGTAGGAGGAAAGTAGAACTTGATAAAGTTTTATACCACAAGATACCATAGATGTTAGATAGGATGATATGTCATCACAGATGATAGATCATGAGAAAGTTCCTCGACCTAGAAAGGAACAATCTCAGGGCATACAAAAGTTACGTAGATCCATATGAGTACATCATAAGCTAGAAAGATTTGGTTTTCTTATGACTCAACATGACGACGTATTGGTCATCTTTGATGATAAACCTAAAACTTATGATAACGCTATCTTGAGCAAGATTCTGATAAATGGTTGGATGCCATGAAATTCAAAATAGATTTTATATACTAGAACCAAGTTTGGACTCTAGTGGATACACATAAAGGAGTAAAACCTGTAGGGTACAAATAGGTTTTCAAAAAAAAAACTGACATGGAAGGTAATGTGCATACTTATAAAGCACGATTGGTTGCCAAAGGTTTTACACAAAAATATAGCATTAACTATGATGAAACCTTTTTGCCAGTCATTATGCTTAAGTCTATTAGGATTATGCTTGTTATTGTTGCATGTTATGATTATGAAATCTTTCAGATGGATCTTGAAACTACCTTCCTGAATGGTAACATTGTAGAGGATATCTATATGGCATAACTCGATGGTTTCGTTTTTGCTAGACAAGCTAATAAAGTATGCAAGCTATAAAAGTCCATTTTTTGGGCTTAAGCAGAGAAGCTAGAATATTCATTTTGATGAAGTTGTACGAGAGTTCGGTTTTATCAAAAATGAAGATGAGTCGTGTATGTATAAAAAGGTCAGTAAAAGTGTGATTACATTTATAGTTTTATATGTTGATGACATCCTAATTATTTTAAATGACATACCAAACTTACAATTAGTACAAGATTGGTTATTCAAGTGTTTCTCCATGAAAGGTTTAGAAAAAATAGCCTACACTTTTAGGATTAAAATTTATCAAGATAAAAAGTGTTGACTACTAGGCCTAAGTCAAAACACGTACATAAATAAGGTGTTTATGAGATTCTTTATTGAGGAATCCAAGAAAAGATTTTTGCCTATGTCCTATAATGTATATCTTTTGAAATAAATGTGTCTATTTGCACAATCTAATGAAGATAAGATAAGTAAGATCTCATATGCCTCGGCTATAGGATCAATCATGTACACCATCCTATGTACGAGACTTGATGTCTCCTATGCCTTGAGTGTTTGCAATAGATATCAATTTGATCTAAGTAAAAAACACTAGATAGTTGTTAAGAACATTCTAAAGTACCTAAGAAGGACTAAGGATACGTTTTTGGTTTATAAAAGGGATTTTGAACTCATTGTTAGAGACTATAATGATGTCAATTTCCAAACTAATTAAGATGACTTTAAATCACAATTTGGGCTTGTGTTTTGTTTGAATGGTTGCATAGTAAGATGGAAAAACTCTAAGCAAAGTACAATGGTTAATTCTATAATAGAGTCTGAGTACATTGCCCTTTCAGAAATGACAAAAGAGGTTATATGGATCAAGAAGTTCATGACAGAACTTAGAGTGATTCCAAGCATTATTGAGCTGAGTAAGCTTTATTGTGACAACAATAGAGCAAATGCTCAAGCAAAAGAGCCACGATCTCATTAAAGGTCTAAACACATACTTAGACAATATTATTTGATTTGAAAGATTATTCAACGAGGTGACATACAGATAGAAAAGATTGATACAGATGACAATTTAGCTAACCCATTAACAAAGCCTCTATTGCAGCAAAAATATGATAAACACATAGCAAGATTGAGCATTAGATACATGACTAATTAGTTATGGTGTAAGTGAGAGATTGTGAGGGTAGATACCCTAAAGCTAATTAATTTGACATTTGTAATTATAATTTATCTCATTGATTAATAAAATGATTTATAGTTATTTAGTTCATATTATTGTCTATTATATGATTATGCAAATAACATGCCTTTAGAATGGTAGATTTGTGATGAAAGGATCAGAAGACTGATTATGGGAACTCTATGCACACATTAGATGACCATTCTAGAAATGTCTATAATCATGACATTATAATAACCAAAGGCACATGTAAAAGTGATAAGATTATCATAGTGTCGAGTGACCCTATTGAAAGGTTTCAACAATTTTCACATATCAAAGTTGTTTGTTGGCAGCTTGGTGCAACATATAGGTGCACATTATAGATGTGTTTATCAAACTAACCTTACCAGGGGATATCTATATAGATAGTTTCTCCAGTGTCTATAAAACAAATCCTTTAAATACTACAAGTGCATGTGATCCTTTGACTTGAGGTTGTCAAACTGTCTTATGTAAAAATCATATGGTTTGACACTATCCAATGTATCGCTATAATAGAAGTATCATAAAAGTAGTGAACAACCGTATCGTGAGATATATGGAGGCTATGGTTGATTAATAAAAGATTTATCACATCTGAGCATAAAAGAAAATATCTCATATGCGAATGTTGAAAGACAATCATGACTATTTGAATTTATGGTCATAATGGGATAAGGTTATAGTCTAATCTATGTAAGTCATTAATGTGTATCAAATCATATTAAGGAACTACTGAAATAGACATATTTGTATGTCTTAGCTTCGAAAGATATCAATTGACGAAAGGATTGAACTGTACATAACTATGATGTTGTAAAAGCTTATAAAGATGTTCGTGATATTCTATCATCTGGGTGGCCATGACGCTTTTGCTAAAGGCCAAACTTGGTTTATGTTTAAATTTGACCCAAATTCAGACACAACTGGTTTGACAGAGAGCTTATGAGTTAGACACATTAAGAGGTTGATACGAACCAAGAGACAAGAATCATTTGACAACAATCCTAAAATAATGGAAAAAGAGAAACACATAGATATGTTTTAACTGAAATCATTTGGTGTGCACGGTGCCATGTGGCATTGTGTAAATGCACTACATGGTTTTGGTTAGACCCACTTAGAGGTCCAACTGAGCATGGTCAAATAATGGATGTGAGTTAACTGGCTAAGTTAATTATGGGTAAAGTGTTTTAGTTAAATAAATATTATTCAAAGTCCTTGTTTGATAGAAAGTTTAGGTTGAGTTGAAATCTTAATTTAATTAGGATTTCTATACATTAAAACTTTCAATAAATTCAAATTCCTTGTTTGATAAAAAGTTTAGGTTTGGTTGGAATCCTTATTTAATTAGGATTCCTATTCATTGAAACTTTCAATAAATTAAGAGTTTTAAGTCTTTATTTGATAAGAACTTTTGGGCATCTTATCACCTAAGTAGTTAAAGTCTTGACTAACTTATGATTAATGCACACCTTACAAATAAAGATGTTTAATTTGAGTCTTTTTTTTTTAGCACAACAATCCTAAGCACATACATCCAAAACACATATCTCTACGTCTAGAATCTTGTTGACACAAGTTTTTATTATCGTGATCTAATTTTTAAGATCCAGTTGGCAAAAGCTTTAATAGACTTCTTTCTAGATCACCTTCCATTTGTGTTTTACATGGATACTAAATCGCCACCTCAAGTGGGTTGGATAGCGATTTTTACACAGCCACATGAAGTCTTGGAGAAACAACAACGCAAGTATAATTTCTAAACACCTTATGTGTGTTTAAGATATTCATGAATCTATGTATTAAAATAGGTATCCTAGATGGGTTTTAAGATCTTTGATATATTTCTAAAATTTTTAATTCCAATGTACTACTGGTTAATGACACTCTAAAACCCTATATAGTTGTGAGCTTCAAGAAGAGTATAAGCTTGAAAAAATTGATTTTAAAGCAAAATAAGCACATGCATGTATATATATGACACATTAACATACTTTTATGTATTTTCAATATGTTTTTAGCTTTAAAAAGGCATGCAAGGAGTTGTTCTATCTCTGATACCATTTTGAAAGAAAATTAGATGAAGATAAAGATGTAAACAAGGATCATACATGGTGAAAGAGAAGAAATCAAGACATGCAAGCTCAAAAGGAGAAAGATGGAAAAGTTACCTACTCATTTACCTCATATGGAAAATTGGATGATGGAATAAAACTCCTCACTTGAAGAACTTCCAAAAAGTTGCACTTCCAAGCTTTTTTTCAACCTTGGCCAAGAGACACATAAGAAAAAGAGGAAAGAGTTTTTGTTTTGTTCAGTGAGAGAAAGGATTTTTCAAAATGAACTAAATCCACCCTTTTATAAGGTAGGCCAAAATGTAATTTATTAATTCTCTTTTTGCCGAACAAATTCTCAATTTGTGAACTTACCATGCATGTATATCAATTATACATTTTAAGCATCCTAGTTTCATCTCACTAACATTTTAACATTTAAAATGTCTTATTTGCCCCTTATATAACATTTATACGAATATTATTATCCTTCTAAAAGTGCTAGCAGACCTTGGATAATCAATCCTCACTCTTGAAAGCTTAGTTTATTTGTGTGATTTTTTAGGTTCACCATAGTGTAGCCATGAGTCTTCTTTTGGAAGATTTGAAAGGCATTCAAAAATACAACAACTATGGTAAACATCTAGCAATGTGTCATAGCCCCTAAATCATGATGAAGAAATACTCCATTGAACCTAATATCTCCAATTGTACGTTTCGTTTAGGTAATTTCCTTTTGTTGTCAAATCCAGATTGATTTCGAACTCATGGATTGTCAAAGCTTTAATTTGATTTCGAACTCGTTGATTTAAATATTCAAAACTTGTTATTATGAACATGGTTTGCATGACTTACATTATACTCTAACTAGAGATTTGATTTCCAATATTTATAAACATTCGCTTTGAAAGTTAGATCCAAGTTGAATCAGTAGATATTCAAAACTCAATAACTTTTGAGTTAACGGATCCCATTTTGAGCATTATTCTTCTTCATATACAAATAACATAAGATCAATATGGTTTGTCCTATAGGATTTGATTAACCCCATATATGTACACCATACGAATCATGTGTATTCAAATAAAATCTAACCATGACGTCTCAAGTTAAAGGATTATTTTGTACACTAGTACGATCTTACCATAAGTCAATGACTACGATTTAACGCTTATGTGACTTATTGTTATTGGTTCTCTAGTTGTTAATCTATACTAATACCATAATGACCTGACCATTATTATGACCTATACTAAAGTCATCTCATGGCATTTAACAGAGGTATTCAATATGCCTACTATGTGATATAATAGCCCAAGTTATGTCATATTTGTAGGAAACAATTCGATGACTCAGTTTATATATTAAGTGAGTCATCCAAATCATTCACATATATACTTTATATCATCATGAATAAAGAAAACAACTTATGAATTTTAATAGAAATACTACTTCTTTTATTAATAATTCACATAAATGTATATACAAGAATAAAATGCCCCTGGAACCAATAACACGAATGGTTCTTAGGGCATACACTAACAATTTCTATTAATCAAGATGTCATCGATATATAATACTAGAAATGCAATCACACTCTTGTTGACCTTTTTGTACACACATGATTCATCTTCATTTTTGATAAATCTGAACTCATGAACAACTTCATCAAAAGGAATATTCCAATTTCACAAAGCTTATTTAAGTCCATAAATGGACTTTTCCAACTTGCATATTTTGTTTAACTGTCTATCAAGAATAAAACCATCGGGTTGCACCATATAAACGTCCTTTACAAGGTTACTATTCAGGAAGACAGTCTTGATATCCATTTAAAAGATTTTATAGTCATAGTATGCAACTATAGCAAACATAATTCTAACAGATTTAAGTATGACAACTGGCGAAAAAGTTTCATTGTAATTGATGTCATACTTTAAGTGAAACCTTTAGTAACCAATCGTGCTTTATAGGTATGCACTTTACCTTCCATGTTAGTTTCCTTTTGAAAACCCATTTCCACCCTATAAGTTTTACCCCTTTAAGTGCATCCACCAAAGTCCATACTTGGTTTTGGTACATGGAGTTTATTTCAAATTTCATGGCATCCAACCATTTATGAAAATCTAGACTAAAAATAGCCTTATCTAAGTCTTAGGTTCATTGTATTTGATGACGAGTACATCACCATATTGAGTTAAGAGAAAACCAAATCTCTTTGGCTTATTATATACTTGTGTAGACCTATGTAGCTCTTATGTGCATAAGGTTATTCCACCTGAAGTAAAGGAACTTCCTTATCATGATAACCATCTTTGATGGCATATCGTGCTGTCTAATATCCGTGGTATCTTACAGTTCAACAGCTTCATCGAGTTTAACCATTCTCTCACTAATTTTCATGAGAATAAATTCTTTCTCAAAGAACACTTTGGTCTAAACAACAAAGACCTTTAGCTCCTTTAGATGGTAAAAACAATATCCCTTAGTAACCTTTAGGCACCCCATAAAGATACACTTTTCGAACTTAGTGCTTAGCTTCTTTGAAGTCAATTTCTTAACATAAGTTTTACATACCCAAACCTTCAAATAATCTAAATTAGGATTTTACCCAGTTTACAACTCATATGGAGTTTTATCTATAGATTTAGATAGAATACAATTAGTGTATAAACAACAGTTTTTACGACATAACCCTAGAAAAACATGGGTAAATCGGTAAAACTTATCATGGACTTAACCATTTCCATTAAGGTTCTATTCCTCCATTCATTTATACCATTATGTTATGGTGTACTAGAAGGAATGGGTTGAGACATTATCCTATTTTTCTTCAAGTATTCTTTGAATTCATCACTTAGGTATTTACCTCCTTAATCATTTCGAAAGACTTTAATTTTTTTTGATAAGTTATTTTTCTACTTCGTTCTTGAATTCTTTGAATTTATCAAAACATTCAAACTTCTGTTTTAGAAAAGCAAATAGTTATATCTAAGGTCAAAGTATCACTTGCACCCATGGTGTTAAGATGATTTATTCCATAAACACTAGAGCAATCATCCATATGGATATCCTCTAATCAGGTTAGTCCAATGAACACATCTATTATATGTATCCATACATTACAGTAAGCTGTCTACAATAGCTTTGACACATAAGAACTGTCACCACTTTTGGTGGGATCACTTAGCATTGTGATAATCTTATCATCATTGCACATTCTTTATTCATTACAATATTAGGATTACGGACATTTCTAGAATGACTATTTACTCTGTAAATAGGGTTTTCATGATTAGTCGTTTGATTCCCATGTCACAGTTCTACCATTCTAAGGGCATGTTATTTGTACAATCATATAAATAAACAACATATGAATTGAATAACAATAAATCTTTTTATTAATGATTAATATAAAATTACATCCATAAACGCCAAATTCGATTGGTTGTAGGACACCTACCCTATCAGTTTCTTTGTTACATAATTCTAAGAAAATAAAAACAACCTAATTTAAAAATAAAAAGAGGATAAAGGCAAGGTACACATACCTTATTTAAGAATGATAACTCAAAAGAAATAAATAAGGCCAAAAGACTATTTCCCACCCAAGGTATGCGTATTTCTCAAGTTTTCCCCCGTTAACTTTGAAAATCCCATTTACCTACCCGTGCACCGTTAAAACTAACGGTTTCAAGGATAAAATTGTCATTTTATCTATATTATAAAAAATAAAGTTAAATTTGATTTAATTCCCCCCATAAACCCTAAAAACTAATAATTTCACCCCAACCTAAGTTTTAAAAAATAGCATTTCCTCTCTAAGGTTTCCAGTTTTCAAAATGTGTTTTTTCGGTGCCGTTTCTTCCTCTTCGGTGACCTCTAGGCCACGGCTCTTCCTCTCTGACACGGTCTTCTTCCAGTGGCTCTCTTGGGAAAGGTGATCTACGAAGACAAGTCATTTTCGTTGACGATGAAGACGAGTCATCTTCGTCTAGACGAAGACGCGACAAAGATGACTCGTCTTCATCGATCACCACTCCTAGGAGAGCCGTCAGAAGAAGACCATGCCAGAGAGGAAGAGTCATCACCTAGAGGTCGTCGAAGAGGAAGAAATGACACCAGAAAAAAGCACTCTGAAAACTGAAAACCCTAGGGGTGAAAATGCTATTTTTTATAACTTGGGTTGGGGGTGAAATTATTAGTTTTTAGGGTTTAGGGGAGAGAAAATAATATAACTAACGAACTTAGTTAATTTTAACAACCCATGGGTGGGTAAATAGGATTTTCAAAGTTAATAGGGGGAAACTTAAGAAATGCGCATACTTTGGGTGGGAAATATTCCTTTGGCCAATAAATAAATAAAAGCATTCGCAAAGGTCCATTGGCTATGCATTAGTAACTAAACATACATACATCCATACATATGTATATCAATTAAAATTAAAATTTTAATTATTATTATCCTAAGTTTCAAATTATATTTTAGTCATTGAAGTTTTGCAAAATTGTAATTAAACCCCTAAAACTCAAGAAAATCTTAATTCAATTTAGATTCAACAAAACAGGTCTAAAATGATATTTTCAACTTTGCTAGGCATGCATCATGATTTTAGAATTCACCAAAATTTCATAATGATGCATAGCTGGAGAGCACAACTAAAAGAAAGTAGGCATGACTAGAATCCACCAAGGGTGCATGGTTGGCACCATGCAAAGGTCACAACTAGACAAGGGATGTCCAACCATATACAAACAAATGGTACCAAAAAGTGTCTACCGACACCAACATGCATGGCTTGGTTCCAATAATGGATGGTGATTTTTCCAAAAAACCAAATTTTGGATTTTTCAATGATGAAAAAAAATCCAAAAACCTCTCACCTTTAGGTAAACTAATTAACTGGAGTGAGAGAATACGACACATAAATCATACTCTAATGAAACCCTTAGATCATGCAACAATAGGATTTAAAGGTAATTTCATGCAATGACATGAAACCTATGGTATTCAACCTATTTAGAACCTACATATATCAATAAAACTCAAACAAAATTCAAAAACCATTATTCAATAATTTAACACTTACATTGTATATAATACTCAACAAATTGTGCAATGACAAGATTGCAAATCATCTTTACAAATTTTATTTAATTCTTATTAATGTCAATTACACATATTCAACATATAAAAATTAATACTAATTATATGTATAATTTTTATGAAAATTATGTTAAATAGTGGCTCTGATACCACTATAGGGTTTTTACAGCACTGATAACCAGCAACATAGTAGAATTTAAAATTAAAAATTAAAAAAATCTTGAAAACCCTAACCAAGATATCTGTTTTAAACATAGAATTCATGAAATACGCAAAAGCACTCATAGAGTGTTTTAGGTTTATACTTGGATTGATGGCTCTTTCAAAACTTTACATGGCTTGAGACAGAATGTTATCTACCTCTCATAAGGTGGTGCCTTGGTATCCACATGGAGCATGAACATGGGAGAGGAAATCCAAATAAAGAAGTTGTTAGGGCTCTTGATTGGAAAGGTGTTCAAGATAAAAAATGAGAGCATATAAATGTGGCTAAGTTTTTGTATATTTTCTACTATGTTAATTTCAAACTCACACTTTCAATTTATGTGTAGTGTTTGAGCACAACTATAATTTCACCTAAGTATGACACTTCTCAACACACATATGCACGACTGACATGTAAACATGCACAATTGGCATTCATCAAACACTTGCACGATTGACATTACATGTGTGTGTCAACTAACATATCCAAAAGCTTGCATAATTGACACCACATATGTGTGCCAACTGACATCATGCATTTGCATAGCCGACACATCTCCTACCAAGTGCACGACTGGCACATTAAGATGCATGATCATGCACTTGGTCAAAACATTGTCAACTAGGTATTTTCAACCCTAATAGGCAAACGCAATCTATTTGTAATCTCTTTCTTAACCCTAAACACCAGAATTGTCAATAAATAATTCACACCTCTGAGTTCGATTCAACTCTTTTATGCGTATAACCTATAAATTCTCTATTAAATCTATAGTTTTTGGATTCAGGTTAAATATGGATATAAACCAAGATTGGCCTTTACCAAAGTGTCATAACCATTTGGACAACAAAGTGTTACTAGACATCTTTTAAGCTTTTACAACATTACAATTATATGCAATTCAATCCTTTCATCAACCAATATCTCTTAAAGTTGAGACATAAAAGTGTGCTTATCATTCATGGTTCCTCGATATAAACTAATACACATCAATGACTAACATTGACTAGACTACAACTTTATCCGATTGTGGTCACATATTCATATAGTCATGGATGTCATTAAGTATTCTCATATAAGATATCTTCTTTGGTGCTTAAGAGTGACAAATCTTTTGTTGATCAGCCATAACCTCTATATATCTCATGATATGGTCGATTACTACTTTATAGTTATCCCAATTATGGTGATACATTAGATAATGTCAAAACATACTGATCCTTACACGAGACAGTCTAGCGACCTCAAGTCAAAAATCACATACACTCGTAGCGTTTAGAGGATTTATTCTATAAACACTAAAGTAACCATCCATATGAATATCCTCTAGTCAGGTCAATCTAGTGAATACATCTACAATGGGTACCCATGTGTTATACTCAAAAGGCTATACTCATTTGCATTTTGGTGCTATCCAGTTTGCTTTAACTTTTCATAGCCGCAAAGGTCTTCCAACCACCTCCAGGATTACTTTCTTGGACACTAGATTCCGTAACTTTGAACATGCTAATTTAGGAACAGTCCAAGCCATTCTTAATGCTAGTATTATTATGGTGACTCTTTTCCCTAATTTTTGTATGTCATTACAGGACCCTCTGGTATGCCAAGCTTTGAAATTCCAAGTCCAAGTGACTGGTGCTGTCCCACAAGGTCAAACATTGATGGCAACTATTCACTATCAAATTGCTTATCGCGTGCAGAATCACTCCCTGGATATTGCCACTCCTGATCAAACACATGATGCTATTTTTCTCACTGTTGTTACAAACAAGAAGCCGTACTGTACTCTGGTCCCTAAATAGATGCCAAAGGACCAATTGGAAGCCTGATTCCAAAGAAATGGTATATTGCCTACGAACAAATTCAGACTACTAAAGTTCCACCTCTTTAGTATACAGACCCTCAGTTTACCAGATCTACTAGTGGATGCCTTTCTATCTCTTATGATGGACCTTTTTCGTCTGTAAAGCAACCTCAGTGCTTTCCAACCCAATTTTCATGTACACCTGATAATGATGAACCACAAGAAGAAATCTATGGTTTTACCCCTTGGGGTGAAACTATTTATTTACTCCAACCACATGATCCTAACAACCCTTATTGTAGATGTGTTTCTTGCACAGAACAGGCCAATCATTTCTCTCCAACAAATCGTCAGAGATTTACCCAGAACTCTTCAAATCTAAGCCCAAGAAAGTTGACACTCAAAGACTTTTGGCAGAGCTATAAAGCTCATGTCCCTGGTTATGATCTCCTTGGAGAACCATCTGGAAAATTTGAATATGTTGTGTACTATGGTCGTGGTGATCCCCTTGCTGATACCACTGATTATATTCCCCTACCGGCTGGCCAGATCCTTGTTCCTCTTCAGATAAAGATTCTGATGACTCCCACCAATAACCTCCTTCTTTTGGTATACAACCTCACGGTTGTTCACCTTCCCAAACAAAGAAAAAGAAATGGATGCCCAAGCAAAGCTTGCAGTCTTCAGTTCCACCTGTTCCACCTTGCATGATGTTTCAACCTGCTGATTTTCCTCCACTTGAACCTGTTTCTAACCCAGTTCAAAGAACCACTCAAGCATGGAAGATTAAAGACCTTCAGACGGTTAAACCTGATGGTACTCCTGAATGGGTTAGCCCAGCAGAAACTGTCCTCAATTGGCAATCTCAAAATGCCTTGGCCCAAAACCAAGTCTTACATGACTTACACCATACGACCCTATGAATTGAAAAAAAAAAAAATTCTCAGGCCCATATGGTCATGAAGCCCATTGATGCTCTTCGACTCAAAATCCAACAAGTTCATACAGACATTATGTCTTGTATTGACCAACAAATTCCTTTCCACTACCAATAACAGGAGATGAATTCTCTTAAAGCCCAATTAGCCCATTTGGAAGCCATGGTCCAACAAGGTCCTCGCATTGCTATTCCTCCTGCTTTCCCTTTTCACCCTTATGATGCACCTCATCTAGTCTTTTACCTAAAGAACCCCAACAAATTTACATTGACCGTTACCTTCAAGGGTTTGCAAATTATAAAAGCTTTTTTGGAGATTCCTCTATTCTCCACCTAAAACCTAAACCACCTGAATCTCGCCCTTCTTTTTTCCCATCTGGATATACTCCTACACCTGCTCCTCCACCTCCACCTTCTCGTGGAAAAGCTATTGTCATATCTGAACCTATTGACACGTGCCACACTGATCCCTTACCATCTCAATAGGCTATTTTTCCAAATCCTATCAGTGACTTTCTCATGGCTCATACTGCAAAATCTGTCTCGGGTTCCTCCGATACAAGTACTGAATCCTCAGTCACAATTTCAGACACTCACTCTGTTTTCTCTGATACTCAACCTGTTTTGACCTATGAATATGGTCAAACTTCACAACCTCAAGATGAAGCTGAATCTACTATGAAAGAACCTCTCCCTCTAGAACAACCCTCTCGGACATCCCAATATATACCCAACACTACTTTCAAGTTCTAGACTTTCACATTTAATGATATCCTAATCTCTCAGTATCGTAACCGTATCCATGAAATGACTAGTTGGCCCAATACTGAAATGTTGAAACCTAGTGCCAATCTTGTACAGGTTTTAACTTCTTTTGTATCTCATTTTACTGGTGACTTAAAAGAATAGTGGATTGCTCTTGCCTAGTACAGACAGACTCAACTGTTGTAAATTCCAGATATTGATCAATTCATGTGCAATATTTACGTGGAATTTTTAGGTAGTCTGACCCATATTGTAGACCAAGCCCGTGAAGAATTTTTCAAGCTCAAATGCTGCTCATTCAACCCCAAGGACTTAGAAAAACATTTTAAGAAAGCCCGTGCTCGTTTTTACATCCTTAAAGGTGTTGATGATCCAAATTTGAAGCAAGCTTATCTCAACCAATTGCCTGAACCTTTTGGCAATGAAACTCTCAGATTTCTTGAATTCCAAGGTCGATCACTAGCACAGACCACTCTTGGTGATCTTTATCAGCTAGTACTAAGCCAATTGCAAATGCTTTGCAACAAGTCCAAGTTTCTTGTCAATGTGGACAAACTTGGAAAATCTTTAGGAAAAACCTGCGATCGTTCTGACCTCAAGATCAAATGTTCTCACAAGGATAAAACTTGTGATTGTCGTACCACCAGGAAATGACATCATAGAAGATACAATCCCAAGTATCAAAGAAAGACCTAATTCTTCAAGCCTCAAAAATCCAGACGACGTTTCTTCTGTCGAAAGAAATCTTTCAAGAAAAATGATCGTTGCTTTATTTGCAAAAAGAAAGGTCATTTTTCCAAAGAATGTCCTCTTGCCAAAAAGAAGAAGATGATCCAACAATCTCTCAAATTACTGATCTAGTCAATCATGATATAGAATCTCTTTATTCGAAAACTGAATCAGAACACTTCGAACTGGATTTCATTCTTTATGAATCCCAGATTGATGATTCTCCTGACAACTCCTCTGAAGAAGACGAAGTTCATTCCTCTTATGGAGTCATGTTACAAGCTCATCATCCACAACATCAGCAACCTCTTGTAGAACTCAAGTTGTTATTACACAAGTATGACCGCCCCATCAAAATCATTGCACTAATCTATACAGGAGTTATTTCCTCTATTCTTAAACCCTCTGTAATTCCTCACAACTATTGGAGGCCCCAAAGCAATACTTTCGTGCTGTAAACAATGAAATTTTTGCTACTGAAGCTATCAGCAAAACTATGACTATACAACCGTTTCCTTCTATCAATATTAGTCACAAGTTCCTTGTCTCTGACCTCCCTAGCAAAAATGCAATTATTGGTTTTGATCTCATCCAGAAATTCATTGACAAACGTGTTTATCTTCGTTCTGATGGGTTACAGCACACTCAACACTTCCTCCCATGGAGTAAAATTCCCAATTACTTTACTATTACCCTTTTGAAGCCCTGAAACAGCAAATTATTATAGAATCATGTACAACTTCTCACACAGATTTCCTCAATAAGTGCAATCATCCTTTATGAAAAAATCCTGAGTATTTTATTACTCTCCCTTTCAAAAAGAATGAAGACATCAACCCCACCAAAGCGAGTCATCATGGACTCAATCCCGACCTGGCCCAACAAGCAGAACAAAAATTAGCCCAACTCAAACAAGAAGGACTTATCGAGCCCACTCAATCCCCTTAGGCTTATGCAGCATTCTATGTCAACAAACGTGCAGAATAGATAAGAGGAAAACTAAGGCTTGTTATCAATTATAAGCCTCTCAACAGTTTTCGACAAGATAACAAATTTCCAATACCCAATAAGCAACATTTCTTTGCAAGATTAGCCCAAACTACAGTTCTCTCCAAATTTGATCTTAAAGCTGGATTTTGGCAACTTGGTATCTCTCTCAAAGACAGGCCCAAAACTGATTTCTCCCTTCCTGGTCATCATTACCAATGGACTGTCATCCCTTTTGGACTCAAAACAGCCCCTTCCCTATTTCAAAAAGCCTTAACCAAAATTTTTAGCCCAATCCAAGACCAAGCTCTCATTTACATTGATGATATCCTGTTGTTTTCCCGAAATAATAAAGACCATGTCACCCTCCTCACTCAGTTCCATAACCTAGTCAAATCCCATGGTATAATGCTTTCTGAAAAGAAGATGCTGCTTGCACAATCTTCTATAGAATTTCTGGGAATGACAATTTCTAATAGATCCTATGTCCCTCAGCTTCACATTGGAATCCACCTCTAAGATTTTTCTGACAAATATCTTTCGAAAAAACAGATCCAACAATTTCTTGGAATTGTCAACTATGTCTCTGAGTTTGTCCCACACCTTAGCCATTATACCAAACCCCTCTACCAAATGCTTTGAAAAGAACCTCCTTCATGGACAGATGTACACACCTAGTCTATTCAAAAACTCAAGGCCATCATTCCAAAATTACCTCCGCTGAAACTTCTGTCAAAAGGAACTAGAATTTTACAGACTGATGCAAGCAATGACTATTGGTCTGCCATTCTTCTTGAAGACCTCAATGGACATAGACACGTATGTGGATACAAAAGTGGACACTTCAAACCTTCAGAACTGCATTATCATTCCACCTTCAAAGAGATCTTAACTGTCAAAAGAGGAATTGAGAAGTTTGAATTTCATCTCAGTGGACATCATTTCACAGTGGAGACAGACATGACCTCTTTCCCATCCATGTTGGTCCCTAAATCCAAACGCCTCCCTAATCCATAACTTATGCGATGGAATGAGTGGTTCTCAAACTACTCTTTTACTGTAAAACATGTCAAAGAAAAAGACCACATTATCCCTGATTACTTTTCCCGACCTTCGTATAAAAAGCCATCCCAACCAATTATTTTATACTCACCTCCACTTTAGATCTATACCATGTCTTCCTTCAATCCTTTACCTCTTGGAATTTCAGATTTACCTCATGAATTTCCCTCCCTCTACTCCTCATTACCCATTGATGAGACCGAGACCTTCAAAACCCTACTCTTTTCCTATCAAACCAAAACCATCCAAGACATCAGTCCCTACACACTTGGCTCTATTGGCATTCATCCCGAGTTTCCTTACATTACTCTCTTCTCCATCAGGAACCCTACTCGAGATTTCACTTGGAATTCCCTATGGTTTCTATGGTATTTACTTGCAAAATATACTATAGCCATTGAATTCCCTGTCAGCCTTATGCTTACTTGGCTCCATCATATTGAACATGACCCATATGATCTAAAGTTCCTTCCATTCAAAATCTTTCTCCACTGGTTTTATCACCTCCTTTGGTGGATTTGTACTTTCTTCTAGTACCAATTGGATCACCAAAGTTTTAACCGACCTGTCGAAGCCCAACACTCTATCCTATTTTTCACCTGAAAGGCCCAAGTCCTTAAATATCATAAAAAGATACTATTTGAAACCCATACCCGCAAATATGCCCATCTTCCATATAGCCTACAAAAATATCGCACCACATATACCCAAGAATACTACAACTTTGAATATTCCATCACTGAAGCTAACTCCATTATTCCCCACCAGGTCTGGCCTACGCTTGCTGATGATACCCCTTGGGAAGAGTATCCGACCCCTACATGGCCTAGCTTGAACATGACAGATATTTTCTACTCTAAGCTCAATAACTGCCACAAGCCGACAGATCCGACAAAGTCTACTTCCAGTTCACAAGACAAGGATATCTCACCTTAATTATCTTCTGAGCTGTCTTTATCCACGTGGCATAATCCTCAACCCATCATTGAAATTGAAGGAGAACTCCCTCCTGTTCCAGTCCATCCTGATGCTGAACCAGCCACGTATCCCACTTATGATCAAGATCCAATGGTTTACACATATCTGTAAGAAGATTCATATCCTGTTTTTTGCTCTCAAAGCACGTGCACCCATAATTACAAACATTTTATGATTCGTGCTGATATGCCAGAAGATAGTGCTCTCGACACCCACTCAGAAGATTCCCCAGGTGGCAATCTCCCAGTCCTCCATAATTTTTTCTCTCAACACACTGTATCCCTCGAAGATATCGATTTTGAAGCAATCGATGCTCTGGTGGCCCAACACCACCAACTATCTGATAGAATGATATCAACAAAGACCATGTCTACCACTTTTCAAGGTCCAGGATCCTCCACGTCTCCCCATTTGGCCCTCTAGACCCAGACTATTTGGCCTTACATGTCAACTCTATGTATAATTATTTTGCTTTTATATCTTTTTATTTTTCACATGTAATTTTACTTATTTGCTTGTGATGTAAGCTCTTACGCCTGTAATAGATGCCTTCCAGCTGGCATCTCGTTTGTTTGTAAACTTTGCCTATAAATAGAAGTCTCTTCTCTTCGAAGGGATCATCAGCTTTCAATACACATCCCTCTCTCTATGAATACTTTAGCAGCTTAGTCTCTCTTAAGTCTTGGGTAAAAGTCATTAATCTATTTAAGTCAAAATTACCAGTCCACCTCTTATACCACTAATCTATACGAAAGTATGCTCTGTACTTGCCTTGTTCTATAAGGATCCTGTACATCAGAACTCGTACGGGTTAGTTCCATGCCAAAACGGAGTAGTCCAAACACTTAGACTCCATAAACGGTTGGGTTGACTATGTGATGAGCGACCTCAGGCCCGTAAAAGAACCCTCCATAAGCCTGAAGAATCTGTTAGGCTCTAACCTGGTCATACCTTGGGTACGAGTTGTTTGTTTCACTACCATAATCCCTGACATACATTGGTCTAAGCCTTGATTGCTCTATGAAAGTTCATAACCAACAAGGGGTTAACCCCCATATAGATTTCTTTCGACGGAAGAAACACCGTCTGGATTTTCGAGGCTTGAAGAATTGGGTCTTTCTTCGGTACTTGGGATTGTATCTTCTATGATGTCATTTCCTGGTGGTACGATAATCTTCCTGGTCATCATTACCAATGGACTGTCATGCCTTTGATTTGTACTTTCTTCCAGTACCAATTGGACCACCAAAGTTTTAGCTGACCTGTCGAAGCCCAACATTCTATCTTGTTTTTCACCCGAAAGGCCCAAGTCCTCAAATATCATAAAAAGATATTATTGGACCAGAGTACAATAAGTCTTCCTGTCTGTATCAACAGTGAGAAAAATAGCATCATGTGTTTGATCAGGAGTGGCAATATCCAGGGAGTGATTCTACACGTGATAAGCAATCTGATAGTGAATAGTTACCATCGACGAAGTTCATCCCTCTTATGGAGTCATGTTACAAGCTCATCATCCACAACATCAGTAACCTTTTACAGAACTCAAGTTGTTATTACATAAGTATGATCGCCCCATCAAAATCATTACACTAATCGATACAGGAGTTGTTTCCTCTATTCTTAAACCCTCTGTAATTCCTCACAACTATTGGAGGCCCCACAAACATGACTTACACCATACGACCCAACGAATTGAAAAGAAAATAGATTCTCAGGCCCATATGGTCATGAAGTCCATTGATGCTCTTCGACTCAAAATCCAACAAGTCCATACAGACATTATGTCTTGTATTGACCAACAAATTCCTTTCCACTACCAACAATAGGAGATGAATTCTCTTAAAGCCCAATTAGCCCATTTGGAAGCCATGGTCTAACAAGGTCCTCACATTGCTATTCCTCATGCTTTCCCTTTTCACCCTTATGATGCACCTCCTAGTCTTTTACCTAAAGAACCCCAACAAATTTACACTAACCATTACCTTCAAGGGTTTGCAAATTATAAAAGCCTTTTTGGAGATTCCTCTGTTCTCCACCCAAAACCTAAACCACCTGAATCTCACCCTCCTTTTTTCTCATCTACAATAAGAGTTATCGGGATCATGTGGTTGGAGTAAATAAATAGTTTCACCCCGAGGGGTAAAACCATAGATTTCTTCTTGTGGTTCATCATTATCAAATGTACATGAAAATTGGGTTAGAAAGCACTGAGGTTGCTTTGTAGACGAAGAAGGTCCATCATAAGAGATGGAAAGACGTCTCGCAGGTTTTTCCTAAAAATTTTCTAAGTTTGTCCACGTTGACAAGAAACTTGGACTTGTTGCAAAACATTTGCAATTGGTTTAGTACTAGCTGATAAAGATCACCAAGAGTGGTCTGTGCTAGTGATCAGCCTTGGAATTCAAGAAATCTGAGAGTTTCATTACCAAGAGGTTCAGGCAATTGGTTGAGATAGACTTGCTTCAAATTTGGATCATCAATACCTTTAAGGATGTAAAAACGAGCATGGGTTTTCTTAAAATGTTTTTCTAAGTCCTTGGGGTTGAATGAGCAGCATTTGAGCTTGAAAAATTCTTCACGGGCTTGGTCTGCAATATGGGCCAGACTACCTAAAAATTCCACGTAAATATTGTACATGAATTGATCAATATCTGGAATTTGCAACAGTTGAGTCTGTCTGTACTAGGCAAAAGCAATCCACCATTCTTTTAAGTCACCAGTAAAATAAGATACAAAAGAAATTAAAACCTGCACAAGATTGGCACCAGGTTTCAACATTTCAGTAGTGAGCCAACCAGTCATTTCATGGATACGGTTACGATACTGAGAGACTGGGATACCATCAAATGTGAAAGTCTGGAACTTGGAAGTAGTGTTGGGTATATATTAGGATGTTCGAGAGGGTTGTTCTGGAGGAAAAGGTTCTTCTATAGTGAATTCAGCTTCATCTTGAGGTTGTGAAGTTTGACCATATTCATAGGTCAATGTTCTCACAAGGATAAAATTTGTGATTGTCGTACCACTAGGAAACGACATCATAGAAGATACAATCCCAAGTACCGAAGAAAGACCCAATTCTTCAAGCCTCGAAAATCCAGACGACGTTTCTTCCGTCGGAGGTCACTCAACCGTATAATAATCCCATCATCATTACATGTATCCTTATTCATTGCAATATCAAGATTATGGACATTTCTAGAATGACCACTTAATGTGTTCATAGAGTTCCCATGATTAGTTATATGATCTTTTCATCACAATTCTACAATTTTAAGGGCATGTTATTTGTATTATCATATAATTAAACACATATAAATAAAATAACAATAAATCCTTTTATTAATGATTAATATAAAATTACATCCACAAATGTCAAAAACGATTGGTTCTAAGGCACCTGCCTTAACAATTAGTTCATCTCAACTAAAAACATTCTTTCACTAAAGTTTATTTTTCTCCCTTCTCTCTACCTCTTGGCCAAGGAAGATTTTGGCTTGATTGGTGCAATTCTTTGGAGGTCTAACACTTGGAAGGCTTCTCTCCATTATCCTTCATCAAAGAAATGAGCTTGGAGTAGATAATATTTTAAACTTTCTCATGCTTTTTCCATTGCTTTAATTCTTGCCTAAAGTTTGCATGCATGTCAATTTTGCATCTTTCTCTTCTTCACTTGGTATCAGTGCCATTTTGGCTCCTTGCATATTCATTTTTGAGCTAAATATATATTATTTGTGCATAAGAGTATGTATATATGACATATGTTTTAATGCATGTTGTTTGTTGCTATGAAAACATGTTTTTCAAGCTTTTTTTTACATTTAACCTCTCGGCCTTGGCTACTTGGCTAGGTTTTTCTTTTTCTTTTGTATGTTCTAATAATTTGAGATGAAGAACATATGATTTAATGTTGTATATGATGAAGAGTTCATGGGATGCTTGTATATATACTCGAATGTGACATGCATGTGCTTTTTGGCTTGTGAATTGAAATTTTCATCTTGGAACATGGATGCATGTCTCGGCCATGATGTATACGTTGATATACATTGTAATTTTTATGTTGTTTTTGTGTATTGTACATGAAATACATGAATTAAAGGCATGCATGTATGGAAATGTTTAATATATGTAAATATGTTTATATATATATATATATATATTGAAATATTCATATAAAAATTATGGATTTTTAAATTTTAGTTCAAACATGCTAAATGCAAGTTTTAATGGTGATTAAAGTGAATTTAGGTGAAGATTAAGTTGTATGTTATTAATGTAATTGCATATAAATTAAAAATATGTTGTATGGTGAAAGGGGTTTTACTTGATTTGTTGAATGGTGTGGTATGTATGTGCCATGAATGTTTAATACACGATTTAGTTTAATGTGATTAAATGATAAATTATGCATATATGTCAACTAACACTTAATTTTGATTAAGTGTAAGACATGATTTTAAGTTAACATGAGAAGAATATATTCACATATTATTAGTAAGGGATGCAAAATGTTTCATGTACCATTTTTCAATCACGGACTAAATTAAGTAAAAGTTACTAATTTAAATATTAGAAATATTTATATCATATACATTATATCGTTTGTGCTTAAACGCTTGAATCAATGAATTTTATTATATTTGTATTTGATGTGATCAAATTAGTTGATTAATATTTATTTGGATTATGAATGGATTCATGAAATATAATGAATATTAATTTCATTAATGAATGAAAAATTACTAAAGAGGTTCAGCATGAAAAACTCAAAAAGAGAACTTATGCTCTTCACTTTCAATCTGTCTTTCTAAAGATATGGATCCAAAGATCGATAAAAAGTGACAACGGATGCAAATATGCCTTATGATTCAATTATAGGCAGACTTATGTATGTAATGTTATGTACAAGACCTAGTATAACATATGTCATATGTGTTACGAGCAAATATCAGGCTAATCCAAGGGAAAAAACATTGGTTGACTATAAAATCAATTCTTAAGTATTTGAGAAGAACTAGGGATCTAATTTTAAGTTATAGATGTATAAAGTTAAACATTCAGGGATGTTTAGCTTCTGATCTCTGATTTCTAGTCAAACATTAGCAATAGAAAATCTATGCTAGAGTTTATTTTCATATGTAATAGAGGTGCAGTTAGTTGGAAGAGTTTTAAACAATCAACCACAGTTGATTCCACTATAGAGGTTGAATATATCACTACTTCAGAAGCAGCAAAAGAGGTTATATGGATACACAAGTTCATATCCAAGCTTGGTATGGTTCCAAACATGAATTATTTGATAACCATATTCTATGACAATATTGGAGCTATTGCACAGACAAAGGAACTAAGGGTGTATTGAAAGTTTAAACATATTTAGTGAAAATATCTTATTTTAAGAGAGTTTGTTAGAATTGGAAAGATATTGATACAAAAGACATCGTCTACAGAAAGTGTTATTAATCCACTTACTAAAACAATGACATTGAATCAGTTAGACCATTATCTTTAAAAAATGGGTATGAGATACACTAGGAAATGACTTTAGTGCAAACAGGAGTTTTGTTAGTGTATGTTCTAGAAACCATTCATGCTATTGGTTTTAGGGTATGTTATCTTGTATATATATATGTAATAACTTATCAATAAAAGAGAAATTTCTTTTGTTCATATACGTAAACTACTTCATTTACTTACATTTATTCACTTAGCAATAAAATTGAATTATCAAATTATTCCTTATAGACATGATATAAATTGGACAATAATATCATATAATAGGCAACTAAATACCACCGTTGGATAATCATAAGATGATATTGGCGTAGATAACAATAATGGTCATGTCATTTGGGCAATGGTATGGATTAAAAGTTAGAAAATCGTTTTTAGAGCGTGACCAATAATAATAAGTCACATGGTCATTATATCATAGTGGATGACTTATCACATGATTGTACTAGTGCATGAAGTAATCCTTTGACTTAAGATATCACAGTCAGATCTGATATAGATGTGTATGGTTCATATGTTGTATAAATATGGAGCTAATTATATTCTATATGAAAGGCCTTGTTGGTCATACGTTGTTTACAAATGATGATCAAGACAAGATCATTTGACTCGGAAATGTTGGATTCAGGATTTCTGCTGACCTGATCTAGTTTTGAGTTCCTAAATGAATGTCAATAAATATTAGAAAACAAAATATTTGGTTAGCGTATAATATAGGTCATATGAAGGGTGTTTGTAATGATGTGTTCTAAATATATCAATTAATTCGTACAAAATTAAAATTAGGGTTGGATAACGAAAAGATCTTACTTATACGAAATATAGAAAATTAAGTTTGATAGAGTGTTTCTTTGTCACGGTTTAGCAGTTATGGCACAATACTATACGTTTACCATAGTTATTGAGTTTTCGGATGCATTTTCAAATCATCTAGAAAAAAGCTTACGGTTATGCCACAGTGAACCAATCTCAAGTCAAAGGATCACATGCACATGTGTTGTTCAGAGGATTTATATTGGGTTTTTTCGGACATTGATAACTAACAGTGCAGAAGAATTAAAACCTTTAAAAATTAAGCAATCCCAAAAACCTAAGCCAAGATGCTCGTTTTGCACATATATTTCATGAACATGATATTAACATTCATAGAGTGTTAATAGATTATACATGCATTAGATGACTCCTTCGTTCTTTATATGGCTATAAAATAACGTTATCCAACGCTCAGAAGGTAGTGTCTTGGTATCCATGCAAAATGTAAACTCAGGAAAAGGTTGGTTCAATCTCAGGAGGCTACTAAGGTTTTATGATTAGATGTTTATGTGTTTAGGGTGAGAGGGCGGTTAGGGTTTTTGCAAAAAAACTGTATTTTCCTTTTTTCTTTTCATGAATAAATGCATCTTTATGTAATGTCTGGATACCTGGAACTATCGACTCCTTAACGTAGAATAGTCGTTCCATTCCTCATGATGGCACATAGTTAGCAAAGACCAAGCACGTTCGTGTATGGTAAAGGAAAAGTCAAACTGGGCTATTTTATCTTATTGGACAAGCCTAATCCATTTGTGATCTCACCGTCATCCCTAAACACCAGGATTATCATCAAATAATCCTTACCTATGAGTTCAATTTAACTCCTATATGCATATGACTTATAAGCTCTTTGTTAAACTGATAATGTTTTTATTCGAGTCAAATATGGACATAAACAAAGATTAGTCTTTAGCAAAACATTATACCCATCAGATTAGTAAAGTGTTTGCAGGCATCTTTTAAGCCTTTTATAATATCAATGACTAACATGGATCAAGCTGTGACCTAATCTTACTATAGCCATAGATTCAGACAGTCATATATGTCTTTAAATATCCTCATGTGAGATATCTCCTTTTGTGTTTAAGAATGGCGAATCTTTTATTGATCAACCATAGTCTCCATATATCTCACAATATGGCCAATCATTACCTTTATGGTTACACCAGTTATGACGACACATTGGATAGCGTCAAATCATATTGATCCTTATACGAAATAGTCCAACAACCTTAAAACAAAGGATCACATGCACCTATGGTGTCTACATGATTTTTTCCATAGACACTAGAATAATCATCCATATAGATATCTCCTGGTTGGGTTAGTCCAATGAACACATCTTCAATGTGTGCCCATATGTTGCACTAAGCTATCTACAAACAACTTTGACACGTGAGAACTGTTGCCACCTTTTAATGGACTGACTTAATGTTATGATAATCCCATTATCATTACTAATGCCCTTGGTTATAGTAATGTCGAAATTATATAAGCATCCAAAATAGCCACTTAATATATGCATAGGATTCCCACGATCAATTATCTGATCCTTAAAGCATTTTACTATAAAAAAGACAGACACTGGAAAAGGAATTGTCCCATTATCTACCATCTGAAGGTATGTTATTTGTATGATTATATAATTGATATATATATATATATATATATGAATAATAATAAATCTTTTATTAATAATTAATATAAAATTACAATTAAAAATGTCACTTGTACTATAGCCAATCGGTTATATTGTAATGTCTGAAGGATTGAATGGCCTAAGAGGGGGGTGAATTAGGCAATTTTAAAACTATCTTTACTAAATTTGAGAATTAAAGCAATTTATTCAAATCAAATGATGTTGCCTATTTTTAATCCAATTTATGAAAATAACTAAAATATTTCAAATAATCAATACAATCAAAATAACATAACATAAAGTATAAGTTTAAGGGAAGAGAAAATCAAACACGCGATGTATAGTGGTTCGGCTCAACCCGGCCTACGTCCACTCCTCCAAGCTTTCTCTCTTGGAGTATTCCACTAATCCTTGGTTGACTAAAACCTTAACCAAGCTTTTCTTCACAACCAAAATAGCTTCCAAGGTGCTATTAACCTTTACAAATGTTAAAGCTCAATTTCTCTCACTAGAAATTTGCTAATCTCTCCAAGAGTGAACCTCACTCTTTTATAGCACGAATTTTAGTACGAAATTGAAATATGATCTCTCTCAAGAGTGTATATGAAAGTTAAAGCTTAGTACAACCCAATGCAAATGAAATTACAAAGTGTATGAGCAAGGGTTTTGATTAGAGAGAGGAATTTGTAAGTGAATAGCTCAAAACTAATTTGCTCTCAAATATGTGAAAGTTCTTAGTGGCAAAAGTTTTTTTCGAATGAATTTGATTGGGTTTATATAGGGGAAAATGAGGAAAGTTACCGTTGCGCACAAAGATAGCCGTTTTAGTTTTCCAGAAAACGCACAATTCGATCAACCGGATATGACGTGGCACTTCCGTGGAGCTTACGTGGCACTAGCCGTTGGAAAAATTCAAACCAAAATTTGGTCGATCGAATTTAATTCAGTTGACCGAATTTCTGAAGCCAAAATACATGGCTTCTGGACAATTCAGAAACTGATTCGATCGATCAAATTTTATTACATTTTACCCCCTGAATTTTTAAAAATCACATTTGACCCCTAAAACTTCGAAAAGTTACAATTTAACCCATTTTTTAAAATTCTTTTAAAACCAACTTTAAGATATGAAAATGTAGTTCACAAAACTTTATCATTTTAAATGAATTAATAAACTTTAGTGACAGACTTGGCTTAACCCAATAAGTTTGAAAAATGACATTTTAACCCAAAATGTGAAAGATATGAAAGTGAGTTTTCAAGTGAACTATCTCATGCAAATAAATATTCTAATCAAAACGAATGCTCCAAATTTACAAACATGTCTACCTAAACTTGAGTTTTACTTCAAATCTTCGAGAATTCTTCACTTGAGCCTTGTCTTTCATTTCCATCTTGAAACTCCTTCAAGTGCATTCGATAAATTCTTGCAATCTAAACTCATACTCAAGTAAAGTCATTAGTTAATATGTTTAAGGACATATTAGTTTGTTATCATCAAAATAAGAGCATAATGACTCATTGAGTTAACAATCTCCCTCTTTTTGATGATGACAAACACATGTACACTTCAAGGAATTTTATAAAATATATCAATGGATGTATTTCCTTGAAGTTAAGAAAAACTTGATTTTTAAAAAAAAAATTTGCAAGAGTTCGCCTTAAAAAATCAAGTTTCCTCCCCCTAAATATATGCAAATAATAATATGTTCAACATTAATCTCATCAATCATATATATCCTCATCAAAATATCCACAACATATATTTTCATCAAAATATCCACAATATCAACGAAATGAAAGTATCAATCATCAATCAAACTTTTCTACCCCTTTGTCACTATCAAAAAGAATAAGGCAATAGATAAAATGATATAATCAAGGAGACAAAATAATGTAAAAGCAAATGACCACCAAAATGGCCCAAAAAATAATCATCAAGGCTTAGTGCATAAATATAATGTCTAAATAAGTATGAGCATCAAAATAAGAGCATTAACAATTCAAACAAAATAAAACATCAAAGCATGTGGAAGGCCATAAACATTAAATATCACATCCATAATCATAATCAAATGTATCCGTAATCAAATATAGAATATAACATGTATAATTTCTCCCCCTTTGTCATTATAAAAAAAATAAGCAAAGTATATATCCAATAAGGCAAAGAAAGACTAAAATACCTTAACACATGCATAGAAGATATGATTATCAAGGCTAAACAAAAAAAAATCCAAACAATCATAATCATCCAAGTAAGAGTACTAATGCTTAGACAATATAAAGTGTAAGTTCATGTAAAATACATGAATATATCACATAAACTAACAAGTGCTTAACTATGCACAAACTAATCACATAAGTATCAACTTAAATAAAATGAAGCACAAGAGTAAGTTTTCAAATGGAAAATAGAGAAGAAGTATAAATGCCATATTGAGTGCAATAAAATGAGATGAAATGCACCATGGCTTCGAATGTATGTACAAGGGCAAAAAATGTAAATCTATATGAACATTCACACATTTGAAATTTGAATACACATCCAAGTTAAAAATGGTGAGAGAAATCCAATGGTATAGTTGAAATCCAAAAAGGATGACCAAAAAAGGTATTTTAAGACAAAAACCGAATTTTGGATGAATTGGAGCAAAATTCAAATTTTTAGGGTCTAAAGTCATTAGAGATTTTGTTAAAAATTTAGGTGAACTATGATGTTTTTGAAAGAGAATTTTGGTTAGCAAGTGTAGAAAATATGTTAGGAACCAATTTGATAAAAAAAAGTTGAAGAAACATGATGTAAAAAGTGGAGAAACATTTGCCCTTATACATTGCAGAATCACTATAGAAAACGGTCGACCGAATTTTGAAAAACGGTCAATTCGTCAGCCGAATTCTGTAAAATTCTGGTGTATATTTTATGCACTTTGTTGTCCCATATTGAGTATAATCAAGCCAAAATGATCCAACTATGCAATTTTGACTCAATAACATAAAATACAATGAAATGTGATGCTAAATATGAGGAAAAATTAAATCAAACACATTAAAATCAATGCAAGAATAATTGGTACAAGAAAACTATCAAGGATGGTCAAACATGAAATGATGCATAAAACATATATTGACATTCTCAATTAATCCAAAACACCACAACCACAATGATATTTAAGTGCAAATGCTAATGTGGTGATTCCATGATCCCAAGCTCACCTCTAAGTTTGCAAAAACATTCTTCCCTAAGAGGTTTTGTAAAAATATCCGTAAGTTGATTTTCGGTGGATACAAAGTCAAGACAAATATCACCCTTTTGAACATGATCTCGAATAAAATGATATCTAATTTCTATATGCTTGGTTCGAGAGTGTTGAATGGGATTTTTGGATAAGCTAATAGCACTTGTGTTGTCACACAAGATTGGAGTTTTAGATAGGCTAACTCCATAATCCCTAAGAGTTTGTTGCATCCACAAGGCTTGAGCACAACAACTACCGGCGACAATATATTCCGCTTCAGCGGTTGATAAAGCTACGGAGTTTTGTTTCCTTGAAAACCATGAAACTAATGCATGACCTAGAAAATAACAAGTACCACTAGTACTTTTTCTATCGACTTGGCTTTCGGCAAAGTCGGCATCCGAATAGCTTACTAGGTCAAAAGATGTTTCTCTAGGATACCACAACCCTAAAGATCTAGTACCATGTTAATATTTGAAGATTCTTTTAAGGGCTTTTAAATGAGATTCCTTGGGACATGATTGGAATCGAGCACACAAGCACACACTAAACATAATATCGGGTCTACTAGTGGTTAAATATAAAAGAGAGCCAATCATACCTCTATATAGTTTAACATCAACATTTGGCCCACTCTCATCTTTGGTGAGCTTGATAGTTGAACTCATTGGTGTGCTTGAAGCTTTTAGTCCTTCCATGCCAAACTTTTTTAATAGGCCCTTGATGTATGAAGATTGGTTGATGAAGATACCCTTTTTGCTTTGCTTGATATTAAGTCCGAGAAAATACTTGAGTTCTCCCATCATGCTCATTTCAAATTCTTTGCTCATGAGGTTAGAAAATTCTTCACACAAAGAGACATTAGTAGATCCAAAGATAATATCATCAACATAAATTTGAATCAAAAGTATATCATTTTCTTTTCTCTTAATAAATAATGTAGTATCTACTTTTCCAATGCAAAAATCTTTTTCAAGCAAGAATTTACTCAAACGTTCATACCATGCTCGAGGTGCTTGTTTTAAACCATAAAGAGCTTTTTGAAGTTTAAAAACATGGTTTGGGAAATCATGACTTTCAAACCCGGGAGGTTGTTCAACATAAACTTCCTCCATGATAAATCCATTTAAGAAAGCACTTTTAACATTCATTTGATATAAAGTAAAATTTTTAGAACATCCAAAAGCCAAAAGCATCCTAATGGATTCTAGTCTAGCTACCGGTGCAAAAGTTTCTTCAAAATCTACTCCCTCCTCTTGGTTGCAGCCTTGAGCCACTAATCTAGCTTTATTTCTAACAACCACTCCAGATTCATCCATTTTGTTTCTAAAAACCCATTTTGTGCCAATAACGGATTGATGATCCGAACGAGGGAGTAGTTCCCAAACATTATTTCTTGCAAATTGATTTAGTTCCTCTTGCATGGCTAAAATCCAAAATTCATCATTTAATGCATCATGAAATGTTTTTAGTTCAAATTGTGAAAGAAATGCTAAATTATTACAAAGATTAAAGGATGATCTAGTTTTAACACCTTGATTTTTCTCACCAATAATTAATTTTTTAGGATGAGCATTTGCATACCTCTAAGCCTTGGGAAGATCTTTATCTTTATCTTCTTCATGTTCTAGCTCTTGTTTTGCTTCATCCTTATCATCATTTGGTGAATCATGAATTTCCGTTTGGTCACTATTTTTAACTTGATTATCATCAATATCAACTTGCACACCAGTTGAAGGATTAGATTCATCAAAAATAACATGCATGGATTCCTCAACTACTAGTGTCCTTTTGTTAAACACTCTATATGCCTTGTTAGATGATGAATATCCAAGAAAAATGCCAATGTCCGATTTTGAATCAAATTTTTCTAAGTTTTCTTTTGTGTTCAAAATAAAGCATTTACATCCAAAAACTTTAAAATAACCAATATTTGGTTTTTTGTTTTTCCAAAGTTCATGTGGAGTTTTATCTAAAGATGGTCTTATTAAAACGCTATTTAAAACATAGCATGCGGTGTTTACGGCTTCCGCCCAAAAATATTGAGGTAAAGTTTTTTCATTTAACATGGTTCTAGCCATCTCTTGAATTGTCCTATTTTTTCTTTCAACAACACCATTTTGTTGGGGAGTTCTAGGACAAGAGAATTGATGTTCAATACCATGCTCATCACAAAAGTTTTCGAATAAATGATTTTCAAATTCTCCCCCATGATCACTTTTAATGCAAGAAATATGCATTTCTTTTTCTTTTTGTATTTTCTTGACAAATTTTGAAAATGCATGGAGGGCTTCATCTTTTGATGCAAGAAAAAGTATCCAAGTGAATCTTGAAAAATCATCAACAACAACAAAAGCATAATGTTTTCCACTTAGGCTTACAGTTCTTGAAGGACCAAAAAGATCAATATGAAGAAGTTGTAAGGGTCTAGATGTAGAAATATGAGTTTTACTTTTAAAAGAATTTTTTGTTTGTTTACCAAATTGACATGCATCACAAATTTTATCTTTAATAAAATCTATTTTCGGAAGACCTTTTACAAGCTCCTTCTTGGAGATTTTTGAAATCAAGTCCATGCTAGCATGACCTAATCTTCTATGCCACAACCAACTATTTTCATGCAATGCGGAAAAACATAGATTTTCATGAGATGCATTTTCTACATCTATAGTGTAAACATTTCCATCTCTATTTCCTACACAACTTGTTTTTCCAACATTCATATTTTCTATAGTGCAACTATTTGGCTCAAAAATGACTTTAAATCCTTTATCACATAGTTGACTGATGCTAAGGAGATTATGCTTAAGACTATCTACCAAAAGAACATTTTCAATGATAATATGAGAGTTGTTACCAATATCTCCAATGCCAATAATTTTACCCTTCGCATTGTCTCCAAAAGTGACAGGTCCTCCATCTTTCTTGCTTATTGTCAAGAAAAGTGAAATATCTCCGGTCATGTGTCTTGAGCAAGCACTATCGAGGAACCATTTGCTTTTCTTCCTTTTATTTTTCGGTTCCTAAACACAATAGGAGATTCAAGAATTTGTCTTAGGTACCCAAATCATGTTGGGTCCTTGGTGGTTAGTTTTTGTTCCCTTAGGAACCCACACTTTCTTAGTGCCCATATGATGTTTCTTTTGAATTGGGCAAGATGATGAGATATGACCTTTATTTTCACAATAATTGCAAGTTATATTTGATTCACTTGAAGTTGAGGCTTTAATAAAATAATTTTTTAAGTATTTTGCCTTGATAAAAGGTTTATAACCAAGTCCACTTTTGTTTAAGACTCCCCTTTGTACACCAAGCATTTTATCAAGAATATCTTTTCCATTTTTAAATTTTAAAACTATTTCACTTAAATCCTTTGCTCCCCTTTTCAAAACTTCAATTTCATTTTCTATAATTTCTTTTCCCCTTTTAGCTATACAAAGATCATTTTCAAACTTTTGTTTTTCTTTTTAAAAAATGGAACACTTGTTTTCTTCATTTTCTTTTCCTTTAAGCTTAAGGATTTTTTGTTTAAGATTTTCATTTTCTTTCTTTAAGGACTCATTTTCCTTTTCCAAATTAAAATTTTTCTTTTTAAGGGTTGCATTTTTAGACATGCAAACAGCAAGTTTTTCATTCATCTCTTCAAGTGTATCATATAACTCTTCATATGAGGGGTTTTCATCTATCTCATCATCTAGGTCATCTAAATCATCAAAAGTATTAGATGAGTTAGAGTTAGTTACCTCATTATTTGTAATTGCCATGAAACACATGTTGGCCACTTCATTATCCTCCTTTTCGGATCCACTTTCATCGCTATCATCCCACGTAGCCTTCATTGCTTTCTTTTTCGATCTACCAATTTGAGGAAAGGGCAATCATATTTGATGTGTCCCGGCTTCTTGCATTCATAGCACACAACTTGTTCTCTCCTTTGTTTTTCTCCCCTTTCACTTTTAGAAACATCCCTTTTTATGAAGTTTCCATTTCTTCTTAGCTTTTTATTCCTTAGAAGCTTTCCAATTTTTCTACTCAAGAGTGCAATGTCTTCATCTTCATCATTTGATGTCTCATCTTCCTCTTTTAAGAACTTTTCTTTCTCTTTGATGGATGATTTGAAGGAGATACTCTTTTTCTTCTTCTCCACTTCTTCAATTTGTCGTTGCTTCATAGTAAGCTCATGAGTAAGAAGTGAACCTAAAAGCTCTTCAAGAGGTAGAGTCTTGACATCTTTTGCTTCTTTGATTGTCGTCACTTTGGGATCCCAAGAGAGAGGCAAACATCTAAAAAGTTTCTTGACATTTTCTTAGTTAGTATAAACTTTACCAAGATTTTTCAATTCATTCACAATAGTAATAAATCTATCAAACATGTCACTAATAGTTTCATTTTCATTCATCTTAAACAACTCGTATGAGTGTGTGAGCATGCTAATTTTAGTCTCCTTGACTTGTGAAGTCCCCTCATTTGACACTATCAATAATTCCCAAATTTCTTTAGCCGAGGTACAAGCTTGTACCTTGTTAAAGTTATGTTCATTTAATGCACAATATAACACATTCATAGCTCTAGCATTAATGGCAATATTCTTCTTATCTTGAGGGGTCATTTCTTCCCTAGTTTTAGGTACTTGTTTTCCATCTACTTCTTTCATAGGAACAAAAGGCCCATCTTGCACTACATCCCACAATTTATAATCACTTTGAAGGAAAATCGACATACGATTTTTCCAATGGGCATATTCGGTGCCATCAAACAATGGCGGTCTATTAGGGGCAAGCCCTTCACTAACGGTAGGGAATTTTCCTAGGTTCATGGCCATTGCTCTAAACAGTTAAGTTTATGAGAATGAGCAACCAAGCTCTAATACCAATTGAAGGATCGAATGGCCTAAGAGGGGGTGAATTAGGCAATTTTAAAACTATCTTTACCAAATTTGAGAATTAAAGCAATTTATTCAAATCAAATGACGTTGCCTATTTTTAATCCAATTTATGAAAATAACTAAAATATTTCAAATAATCAATACAATCAAAATAACATAACATAAAGTATAAGTTTAAGGGAAGAGAAAATCAAACACGCGATGTATAGTGGTTCGACTCAACTCGGCCTACGTCCACTCCTCCAAGCTTTCTCTCTTGGAGTATTCCATTAATCCTTGGTTGACTAAAACCTTAACCAAGCTTTTCTTCACAACCAAAATAGCTTCCAAGGTGCTATTAACCTTTACAAATGTTAAAGCTCAATTTCTCTCACTAGAAATTTGCTAATCTCTCCAAGAGTGAACCTCACTCTTTTATAGCACGAATTTTAGTACGAAATTGAAATATGATTTCTCTCAAGAATGTATATGAAAGTTAAAGCTTAGTACAACCCAATGCAAATGAAATTACAAAGTGTATAAGCAAGGGTTTTGATTAGAGAGAGGAATTTGCAAGTGAATAGCTCAAAACTAATTTGCTCTCAAATATGTGAAAGTTCTTAGTGGCAAAAGTTTTTTTCGAATGAATTTGATTAGGTTTATATAGGGGAAAATGAGGAAAGTTACCGTTGTGCACAAAGATAGCCGTTTTAGTTTTCCAGAAAATGCACAATTCGGTCAACCGGATGTGACGTGGCACTTCTGTGGAGCTTACGTGGCACCAGCCGTTGGAAAAATTCAAACCAAAATTCGGTCGACCGAATTTAATTCAGTTGACTGAATTTCTGAAGCCAAAATACATGGCTTCTGGACAATTCTGAAGCTGATTCGATCGGTCAAATTTGGTCGATCGAATTTTATTACATTTTACCCCCTAAATTTTTAAAAATCACATTTGACCCCTAAAACTTTGAAAAGTTACAATTTAACCCATTTTTTAAAATTCTTTCAAAACCAATTTTAAGATATGAAAATGTAGTTCACAAAACTTCATCATTTTAAATGAATTAATAAACTTTAGTGACAGACTTGGCTTAACCCAATAAGTTTGAAAAATGACATTTTAATCCAAAATGTGAAAGATATGAAAGTGAGTTTTCAAGTGAGCTATCCCATGCAAATAAATATTCTAATCAAAACGAATGCTCCAAATTTACAAACATGTCTACCTAAACTTGAGTTTTACTTCAAATCTTCGAGAATTCTTCACTTGAGCCTTGTCTTTTATTTCCATCTTGAAACTCCTTCAAGTGCATTCGATAAATTCTTGCAATCTAAACTCATACTCAAGTAAAGTCATTAGTTAATATGTTTAGGGACATATTAGTTTGTTATCATCAAAATAAGAGCATAATGACTCATTGAGTCAACAATGTCATATCTGGCCACAAGTCTATCATGCTTCTATTGAGACAAAGGTTTTATCAATGGGTTAACTAAATTGTCATCTATATCGATCCTTGTTATTTGTATGTCATCACACTGAATAATTTTTCTGATTAAGTGGTAATGTTATCAATGGGTTCGGTTATGCTCAGAGCTACTCCAAGTTCTGTCATGAACTTCTTGATCTATGCAGTTAATTTTACCACTTCTGAAAGTGCAATATACTTTGACTTCGTAGTATAATTAGCCACTATACTTAGCCTGGAGCTTTTCCAACTAACTACACTACCATTCAAACAAAAACAAATATTTATTGGGATTTAAAACATATTAATCACTTTGAAAATTGGCATCATTGTAGTTGCTCACAGTGAGTTCAGAATCCCTTCCACAAACTAAGAGTGCATCTTTAGTCGATCCATTAAAAAGTTCATCAGAACTTTTCAAGTACAATAGTGCGGGTTTTTGGTTTGAGGAAAATAGTGAGAGTATTTTAATTAATTAAATCCATAATTAAATAAATATTAATTATAAATAAAATTACTAATTATCTTTATCTGTAAATTGTAGATCAAATTATCACTATGCTAACCCTAACATATCGATCAATTCTCAAAAAAGAAAATAGGCTCATTGGTAAAAAATATTTCAGATTATTCTACATTAGAAAAAAAAGGTTGTACATCCTTGAAGGGTCTTACCTTGTGAGCCTAGTCTTCATGCCACCCAAGTGGAAAAAAATACTTTTAATAAGTTTCTTGATGACTTTATAGAAGTTCAATGCCTCATGTTAACTTCCATGTCACCTGAACTTAAAAACAACTTGAAGAAATGGATGCTCCATCCATAATTGTACACCTTTTAAAGTTATATGCCACTCGTGCAAAGGTTGAATGATATGAGGTGTCAAGTGCATTTTTGATTGCAAACTCTCCAAGGAAGGACAAGTTGACCCTTATGTAGTCAAGATGATTGATTATAAAGAGAGGTTGACGAGCTTGGGCTTTATCATAAACAATGAGCTTACTATTGCCTAGTGCTGAACTTTAACCTAATTGAAAAAAAGAAAACCCTTGAGGAATTATTGTATATGTTCAAACAGGCTAAATAGAAGATATGAAAGGTAGTTTTAACTAATGTGTTTGTGGTTGAAGCCTGTGTACCTAGATCCAAGGCTAAAGGCAAAGGCTAAGCCCAAACCCAAAGCAAAGAACAACCAGATATTACTAGTTAGCCAATAGGTGGTGTGGAGAAGGGAAAAGTTGTCTACTTTTATTGTGGCAAAGTTGGTCATTGGAGGAGATATTGTAAAACCTTCCTAGAAACAAGAAGAAGATAGTTGAAGCCTCTACTGTAGGTATATCTGACATTGAGATAAATTATTCTCCTTGTTTATTCTAGGTTGTAAACACATGATATGACACTCATATTTTTTTTGATATACAGAAACTGTGACACAGTAGATTGTTTGCCAAATGAGAGATTGACCTTCAAGTTTGAAATAGAGTATACATGACTACATTAGCCATAAGAATTTATTATTTTAGGTTGCCCGTTGGGCTTATTTTAGAATTAAATAAATGTTATTTTGTTTCGTCTGTTTCTAAAAATTTAATTTCTGTGTTTGTTTTAGACAATGAAAAATATTCATTTTTTATTGTTGGTAGTACTATAACTATTAGTGTTAATAATATTTTTTATGGAATGGCTGATTTGCATAATGGTTTGTACATTTTAAAACTAGATAATGAAATTCTCAATGTACAAAATAATAAACATTTGAAAACAAACTAACGAAATACCATATATTTATGACATTGTAAACTAGGCCACATAAAATTGAAACACATATTAAGACTTTTTAAAAAATAGTCTTACAATCATTTGACTTCCAATCTTATGATGAATGCGAATCATGTCTATTGGGTAAGATGGCCAAAACAGCCTTCACTAGACACAGTGAAAGGGTGATTGAACTATTAGGGATCATTAATAGCGATATGTGTAGGCCTATAATAATGCATACTAGATATGGGGAAGCTTACTTTGTCATATTTACTAATGACCTCAATAGATATGATTATGTGTTTTTGTTGAAACACAAGTCTAAATGCTTTGATAAATTTCAAAAAAAAAAAAAATAAAGAACGAGGTAAAGAAGTAGCTTGGGGAACAAATTAAAATCCTTAGTAGTGACGATAACAGTGAATACCTAAATGCTAAATTTAGAGGATACTTGAAAGAACATAGGATAGTATCTTAATTCATTCCTCCTAGTACACCACAACATACTAGTATATCTAAACGTAGAAACAAGACTTTGATGGAAATTGTCAGATCCATGATAATTTTTATCGATCTATCCATGTTTTTCTAAGGATATGCCCTAGATATTACTATTTATATATTGAATCGTTCCTATCTAATTCTATGGATAAAACTCCATATGAGTTGTAGACTAGATGAAAGCCCAATCCAGAATACTTTGGGATTTAGGGTTGTGAAACTTATATCAAAAAATTGACTTAGAAAAAATTGAATGCTAAGTTTGAAAAGTGTATCTTTGTGGGATACCCGAAGGAAACTAAAGGATACTACTTCTACCACCCAAAGGAGTGAAAAGTCTTTGTTACTCATACCAATGTGTTCTTTGAGAAATAATTTATTCTTAAGAAAACCAATGGGAGGAGGATGGAATTCAATAAAGTTTCTACACCACAAGATATCACAGATGTTAGATAAGATGTTATGTCATCACAGATGGTTAATCATGAGAAAGTTCATTAACCTTGAGAAGAACAATCTCAGAGTACATAAAAGCTATATAAAACTACATAAGTATGTATCGAGTCAGAAAGATTTAGTTTTCTTATGACTCAACATGGTGACATATTGGTCATCTCTCATGACAAACCTAAGATTTACAATAATATTGTCTTGAGTTCAGATTTTGATAAATGATTAGATGTCATGAAATTCAAAATAGACTCCATATACTAGACCTAAGTATAAACTTTAGTGGATGCATCTAAAGGAGTAAAACCCGAAGGGTGAAAATAGGTTTTCAAAAAGAAAACTAACATGGAAGGTAACATGCATACTTATAAAGCATGACTAGTTGCCAAATGTTTCACACAAAAATATGGCATTGACTATAATGAAACATTTTCGCAAGTCGCTATGCTTAAGTTTATTAAGATTATGTTTGCTATTGTTGCATACCATGACTACAAAATTTTTTAGATGGATTTCAAAACTATTTTCCCATATGGTAATCTTATAGAGGATGTTTATATGGCACAAGAGTTTGGTTTCATTTAAAATGAAGATAAGTCATGTGTGTATAAAAAGGTCAAAGAGAACATAGTTGCATTTCTAGTATTGTATATATATGACATATTGATTTTTGGAAACGACATACCAAACTTGTAATTAGTAAAGCTTGGTTAGCCAAGTGTTTCTCCATGAAAGACTTATGAAAAGCAACTTACATTCTTAGGATTAAAATTTACTGATATAGAAAACATAGACTATTAAGCCTAAGTCAATACACATACATAGATAAGGTGTTAACGAGATTTCTTATAGAGGAATCCAAGAAAAGATTTCTATTTATGTCTCATGGTATATATCTTTCAGAAGAGATGTATCTATCTTCATAATATGAGAGATATAAATGCCTCGGTTGTAGGATCAATCATGTATATCATACAATGTTTCATATGATAAAGTCAAGTTGGTCATACATTGTTTGTATACAAAGATGAATGATAATCAAGAAGGAATTCGTTAACTTAGAGTTATTAGATTTGGAGTGTTCATTGACTTAGAAATTATTTGATTCGAGTTTTTGCATGAACATCAATAAATATTGGAAATAGAAAATCTTTGGCTAAAGTATAATATAAGTCATACGAAGGAGGTTTAGATTTTAAAAATATAGCGATTAATGATTACAAGGTTACACACCATGAATGGAGTCATACACAGTCATGTATGGTCAGAAAAAGTCAATAAATGGATCAACTTGTTATCGCAGTGAAACAAGAAGTTGCCTTAGTTATACAACTAAACACACGACCTTATATGATCCATACTGCCTATGTATTACATCTTAGAGATAAAAAAAAAAAACACGATCAACCCTAATTCTTACACATTCTTTTACTTCCCAGATACTCAAAAAGTAAGCGAGCGTGAGAAAAAAGTCTATGATCGCCAATCACAAGAATCACTATAGCTATGCAAAGGAGACGTTTTAGCTAGAATTCAAGTAAATAAAGTAGTTTTCCTTATTCGATTATGAAATCTTTGAAGTTTCTCCAATATTCACATGATCTAGATTTGTATATACATAAATGTGATGATTTGTGTGATATACCTGATTTTGTATGCAATTATGATGAACCATAAGAATGTCTTGCCTCTTAAGTTTGAATATTATGTGTTTTGAATTGATACTTCAATAATGTTGTTGATGTGATGTGTAAAATTGTTATAAAGCATGATTTCCAATGAATAAACTGTTTAGAGGACTTAGTGCCTCTTAGTATTAGCCTGAATATGTGTTTGAATAGCTTTATACATGATTGGAATAGTATAGAAACCTTAGGGTGCGATTTCCAGATCGTGATACACAATCGTGTGTGATCTCATACGCATCCGTGTATCATTCTAGAATTTTCAAAACTTGAAGTTCCCATGCTCATTCTGAGGGGATAAATGCATGATCGTATGATATTGGACAGACACCTATGTATGGCTTTCCGAAAGTGGACAACGTGCACCAGAGAACATGTTGCTCCTACATATAGATCTAAGTACATAGGAGTGTGTCCAGGTTAACTCCTCGTGTGTATCTACTCTATACACAAATGTGTGCTAAGTGTCATACGCTCATGTATATGGTTTAGGAGGCACACAGGCGTGGATTTAGAAATACACGTCCATGTACCCCTAGACAAAGTCAAATGACGACTATACCTCTAGGTTATGTACATAAGAAGGAAGAGTTGCATAAGAAAAATAATAAGTCAATAGAGGATGAAGAATTCAAGAAAGATATAAATAAGGTGCCCAACTGTGTGAACAATGGCACAAACATAGATTGAGTCCAATCCAAATCGAAAAGTCAACAACCTTAAAGCTAGTGCAACATAACTAGATATTCACTAGCTATATGCATAAGTGATGATATTTGTGAGAGCAATAGGGCTAGATACCTACGAGATGCATGAGCGAACAATTGCACGAGGAGAGGGGTGTTTATGTCATCTTAGTATTAATAGACATATGCTTGTCACTATTATTATCAGTATTTTTAGATACATTGATGTAGTTATTTCATAACAAAGATTTTTATATAACTATTATTTTATGATTTTGACTTATAAAGTGTTTTTATATTACATCACCTTTTTATATGCTTTATAATTATGACCATGCATTAAAGTTTTCAAATAGTCTAGTTGTGCATGTCTCTTTTGGTATATTCTCATCAGGGGTATGTATCTAAAGAGGGTTGTCATATTTATTATATTAAAGCATGATCTTAGTACCCAAAAAGGTGAAAAGTTTCATACGTTTGAAAAATGTATATAAAGTTAAACAAGAAAATAGCCCCTCGTGCAATGTTTATATGCATACCGTTGTAAGTATAATATAACTACTTTCAAATTAAAAGTAATATATGCCTAAAGGTTGTTGTGATTTCACGATAAGGAGATCTATGAGATTAATTCAAGATGCCCCAAAGGTCTCTAGTTAGGAAATGAGCCAAGCTAAGGCTTAAGGACAAATATCTGATGCACCAATTACGTCTTCCATTAATAGTACTACCATCCATCAGATTATAGAAGAGGTTATGAGGTAAAATAGAAAAGTGTCAACCAATATGAGGCATCTAGCCTAAACCCTACTAATGCTAGAGTAATATTTTAAAAATAGAGACACCCTTTTAGTAGAGTAGAGGGAGTACAGAAGCACCTCGAGTAGAGATTGAAGATAGCAACAAAGGACAGACACATCCAATTTATAGTCTATCTAGTCGCCATCAGCCCCCAGATTTCAAAGGTAATACAAGTCAAAAGGACTATCAATTAAGGAGTGGCTAAAGGTAGTAAAGGATGTTATGAGGATTTACTTGATAATAGATGCTAACAAGATCTAATATGTCAATCTTTTGCTAAAGATAATGCTAAGGTCTAGTAATGGATGTTGTGTGAGACCACCCAATTTTAGAGATGTCATAGGCAGATTTCAAACAGACTTTTAAGTTAAAGTATGTTTTAGCTTACATCATGTATATGAAGGCCCAAAAGTTCCTTCATCTAAGGTAGAAAAACATTTTGATCAGGGAGCTCTTAACTTAAGCTGAACTTGTTGGCCAAGAATGCTCCTAGTATAGCCAGTTTAGAGAAAGACAAGCTCGATATGTTCATAAGAGGGCTAAGGCAGACATAGCCAAGGATGCTATGATAGGAGATAATCCTCTTAAGATGTTTTTAGAGACCTTCAGTCAAGCACTAAGATCTGAGACCATGAGGTAGCACATGGCTAGGGTTAGAGAGTTGTCAGTGGAGCCTATACCACCAGCCCTAGTGCAAAGGTAAATTTAGCTGACTATTGGTAGTAACTAAGGGGGAAGATAGTAGAGATAATCCTAGTAGAGATAACAGAGACAATAGACGTTTCTAGCCTAAGAATAAGAAGAATTCGAAAGGTAAGAAATAGAGAAAAGAGGAACAACCCAGACATGATGATTCCTCTACATGTTGCAGATATGGTAGAAAACACACTGGCAAGTTTTTAGCTAGATAGAGAGTATGTTATAGATGTTAGCAGCCAAGACATTTTGCTAAGTAGTACACAACCCCGGTAGTGTAGACAATTGGGGGAAGACAGGCATGAGAATTTGCAACTACTCAAGCATAGGTGGATGCTAGCCCTACAATTGTGATGGGTCAATTACTATTTCATACTTGTCCTTTATATGCTTTAATTGACTTTAGTGCCACGTATTGTTTTATTGCTATAGGCATAGTTGAGAGATTAGGACTTGAGCCTTCAATTGTTCTTTAGATCAGAATAAAAATGTCAGATGAGGATCAAGTTCATAACAGTTTAATATTGGTAGGGGAGATAGTTTTCTTGAAAGGCCATACAATGGTTGTAGACTTGATAATCATGGACATGTGAGACTTTGATGTGATACTGGGCATGGACTTTCTAAGTAGATATGAAACTAAAATAAACTACAAGAAAAGGAAAGTTAGATTCAATATGGATGATAGTAAGTAGTTCATATTCAGAGATGGTCAAATCTTTAACCTGATGATTAGCAATATCAAGGCTAAGAAGATTATAAGTAAATAGTGTATGGCACATTTGGTGCACGTAGTTCAAAAATCAACAAACATGGTTCTAAGCATAAAAGATACTCCAATGGTGTATTCCCTGATAACTTTTCAAGTTTAGCACCAAAAAGAGAGGTAGAGTTTATCATTGAGTTAGCCTCGGGAATAACACCCATTTTTGAAGCCTTTTATAGAATGGCCTTAACATAATTGTAAGAATTAAATAAGCAATTAGAAGAACTATTAGATATTAGATTCATCAGATGGAGTCCTCACCATAAGGTACACTAATGGTAAAGAAAGATGGATTAAAGAGGATGTGTATTGACTATAGAGAGTTGAATAAGGTGATAGTAAAGAATAAGTACACACTCTTGTAGATTAATGATTTATTTGACCAACTTAAGGGTGTTTTAGTATTCTTTGAGATATATTTGAGGTCAGGGTATAACCAAATCAGAGTAGTAGAATAGGATATACCTAATATTACTTTCAAAACTAGATATAGACATTATGAGTTTGTGGTCATGCCTTGGAAGTATTTATAGACCCCATGAACAAAGTGTTTCAAGATTGTCTAGATAAGTTCTTGGTGGTGTTCACTGATGACATCTTGGTTTACTCCAAAACTTGAAAGAAGTATGAGCAGTATTTGAGATTTGTGCTTCAAAGGGTGAGAGAAAGGAAATTATTTTTAGAGTTCTCTAAATGTGAGTTTTGTCTTAATAGAATGGCATTTTTAGGTCATATGGTTTCAGCAAATGGCATATCAGTGAACTTCAATAAAATTGAGGCGGTGCTAGAGTTGACAGGTTATTACAAACACTTTATTGAAGGATTTGCCAAGTTAGCTTAACCTTTCACAGAGTTGACACAAAAAGAGATTCCTTTCAGATGGTCAAAGGCCTGTAAGCAGAATTTCTAGGAATTGAAGAAGAGATTAACCATAACTCTTATCCCTAGCAAAATACCTTGGCTAGCTGTATCTAAAACAGATCCTCTAACCTAGTTTGTACTCTTTCAAATGACTATGACCATACTTCTAACATATGAGGGTTCTTTTCAATGAAACATTTTATCTATTTCGCCTCTCCTAGTTCCTCTTAGATCAAAGGTCCTTTTTCCTTATTTATCCTTATCCTTTCTAATCTCTCGACTAGTTATGTTTCTCTGAATTGATCATTGGCTAGCGCCTAGAGATGCTACCTATGAATCTTTTTCTCTGTCTATATGATCCAACAAAATTTTAGGGCTTTTGAATAAGTAACAAGACGTGTTCCCCCACCATCACCCCTATAGTGAGGTTAGCTTGGAGTCCTTAAACAAACATCTTTATCTTACCCTAAAATATGTCGATTACCCCTAGTGCATACACAACAAAAGCATTGAACCGGTAAAATATTCTCAAACTGTCATGTTACCCTACCTTAGATTGAAGAACTTTCAGGTTTGGGATTTCATAAAATTGGATGACTTGTACTCCTAATTAAACATCCACTTGAAATCAACCCATGACATACCCTCCACAAATGAGTGGTACGCATGAGCCTCCACCAAACCTTAACATCCTCCTTGAGTAAATAAATGGCATACCTCGCATTTTTCTAGTCAGTTATAGTAAACATGGTCATGACCTCCTCTACGGCCTCTAACCTCTCAAGGGCTACAACTAGATCTGTCGTACCCCTAAACTTCGACAATTGATAACTGCCTACAAATCCATAAATCAGGTGCATTTATCATCTCATGTCAATCAACTATTCGACTTGAGGTTGAGTAAACTGTTGGAAAGATGGTGGCCAAGTCAAAACTTTTAGTGTCTTCACCGAATGCCTTACACTAGCAAATAGCTCACGATGCTATCTCAACACCTTTTGAACAGTATTCCTGGTCATAGACGCATCAATAATCCTTGGTGCCGATATTGATGCTAATGCTAATGCTAGTATTAATGCCATACCGATGTCAGTGTTGACGTCTTTAAATGGGTTTCCTCTTGGATAGGGGCATTTAATCTATTAGACCTGTAAAAACCATATAAACTTAGCAAGAAACATATCAACAATTATAGCAGGCAACTTACAATGGTAAAGGCACGGGAAGGATTAACATTACTTCAACTACTTATTTATGGATATTTTATAAAAACTATTTTCAACACTTTTTGGAGTTCCTAAAACCATACTCTGATACTAAAAACGTAACATCCCTTTTGGGAAGCATACCCCAACAATAATTATTCCGAAAAGACATTTTATGCAAAAATAAATATTTAAATTAAAACACTCATTAATTGTATATGAATTAGTAATACTACATAATTATTAGAATTAAATCAGCATGGTAAAAGGTATCCCAAAAATGAGTCTAACAATTTCAAATAAATTTATTATTCCCAGTGTGCATTATTTCATAAAAATATTAATTAAGACAATGAAATAATCGTAACCAACATTGTTGCTCAACATGATGATCCATTCGCCTCCCCGTCTACCCCGTCATCTCTCCTACCTACAAATATAGGACAAAGAATATGGTGAGCATAAATACTCAGTAGGTCCTCATGATTTTGATGATATTCGCCATTAACCTTTCCACTAACAATGTCTCACTGTCAAACATGCCCCAAACGCAATTGTTAGACACTCGTCTCAAGTGCCTCTTATGGGCATCTGTCTCAGATGCATACTAGGTTAAGTACCTATCTCAGGTATTTCTTATAACCATAATCGAGATAAACACCCATCTTAAGTGTCGTTTACCTCTCCTTAAGAAACGAATTATTTTCACTCCACTTCCAAGGAACGAGACGTCTCATCAATCGACTTGTGCATTTTCTAATACCAAGACATCTCATCAACTAGCCTTCGACATGACTCATGATAGTTATATACAATTATACCAAGTTTCCAAACCTGACCACCTATAATACCTCTAAGAATATCATCAATGGAGTCTCACTGTCTCACTTATCTCATGTGTTTCCTACACCTTCATATTAAATGGGGCATTCATCTTAGATGTAAGGTTTTAGGGCACCGTTAACTGGCGGTGTATTGAAATTAAAATTTTAAAAATTATCCATGATCTTAAAACCCATTTAGGGTATCCGTTTTAATGCATAGATTCATAAACATACTAAACACATATAAAATATTTAGAAATAATACCTGCATTATTGACTCCTCTAAGAGTTCATGTGGTTATGTAAAGATCACTATCTAATCCTTTTGAGGCGGTGCCTTGATATCCACATGGAGCACAATCCCCTCGTCATTGTTCTACCATTCTAAGGATATATTATTTACACAATTATATAATAGACAAGCATGTGAACTACATAATTGTAAATCCTTTTATTAATTAATGAGATAAATTATAGTTACAAATATCAAATCAATTGACTCTAGAGCATTGGATACCTCTTACATCCATATTCATCAAATTCGAACACCTGTCTCAAGTGTTGCTCATATCATTGTTACGTATTGAATTAATTCCATTTTTCCTTATACAAAACCGAAACATCTCATTAATTGGTTCAAGCAATCTCGAGACTAAGACATCTCATCAACTAGTCTCTAATACATCTCACCATTATGCCTTATATGTTCAAGTATAGTCACCAAATATATCCTCATGTTTATGAATAGTGCTAACATTACCTTTTCAGGATTTGATTCGAATTCAAAATACTTGGTATGGGCTGTAGGAATGTGTTTTAGATGGTGCAGCTACACCCTAATGTGTGTAGATGTGCACACTGTATCCCAGCCTATAGAAATGCATTTTAATTGATTCACGTGCACCTTAATTCATGCAGGTGCGCACAGTGGATTCTAGCCTGCAGAAAAGCATTTTAATTGTTGCATGTGCACATTAATCCATACAGGTGCACACACTGGATCCTAGATTGTGGTCTCGTTATCCTTTAATTCATGGCATGCAAAGATTTTCATTTATACACAGCGATGGAAACTTTTGCTGGCCAAAAAAGAGAGGGAGGTTTTGTCCCTCCCATGCATGTACGCCGCTCTGTCGTCACAAGCACTGCATGTCTGGCGTGCGCATGCAGTAAGATGTAAATCTGTCGTGCACAGTGAACGCATGCCACACCTCATCGCTTATCAGGATTTTTGGCGGTGCCGGACAACGATCCACATCAAGCCTTGTCGTGCATCTCTCATGCACAATGGCGTTTGGCCATTCGCTGCTGCGCACATCTGTTGTCTCCTAGAGCAGACGCGATGGCTTCTGTTTTTCTCCCTTTTGGAAGTCTTTCTGAAATATATATATATATATATATACACACACACACACACACACTTCCCCCTGCAATTCTCAATCCGACTCCCGGTCTTACTCCATTAATTCATCCAAAGTTCATTCAATCAGTTTTGTTGTAAACCATCATCATCGCATATCCTTACCGCTTGATTAGTTCCGAACTCACATACACATCCACGTATTTAATCTCTTATATAAATCGCACATGCAAAAAAATTGCAGTAGTCAAGAATCTGGAAACAGTTTTATACATATGCAGCAACCACGAACCAATTTTACAACATGTAGATGCAAAAAGGAATAATGGATTGAAAGCTTACCTCTTCTCCAATTACTACGTCGGTGTTTGCGTGGCAAAGCTTTCCCTGACAATTTCCTTCCCAGACGACGCACGTGAGTCTTGGTTCTTTCCCTCTCTTTATGAACAGAAGTTGGTAATTAAAAGAAAATCCTCCATGATTGCTTCAGATACACATACTAAAGATACATTCTCTGTATGGCAACTCTCCCACTTATAGCAATATGGTGCAAGTTTGGGAGTCATCATCATCCCATTCAAAGTTTATGGGATTATGACTCTTAAATTCCAAAAATAATAAAATAGATATTCATACAAATATGCGCAAAGATATATATATGTTTGGGCATCCACGAAGTCCTACGAGTTTATACTTGGGTGAACACAATCTATGAATATGAGGGTATACACAAACTCATAAAAATTTGAGAAATAGAAATGTAGTACAGAATAATAAGGAAGTGATCGAAATGCCTTTTTACACTCACTCAGGGTATTACAAGTTTTACATGACATGATGAATGGTGTAGGATATATATGTGTCATGAATGTTTAATGTAAGATTTAATTTAGTATGATTAAATGATAAATTATGTATATATATCAATGAATATATTGACAAAATATAAATAAGGGATGTAAAATGTTACATGTACTCATATATGATCATGACACAATTTAAATATTTGATTTAAAGTTGATATGATAGGAAATATATTGCTATAATATGAATTAAAAATGTAAAATGTTGCATATACACTTTTTCAATCATGGACTAAAATTAGGTAAATCTTACCTAAAATAAATATTAGGAATATTTACATCATATACTTTATGTCATTTGTATTTAAATGATTGAATCAATGCATTTTTATTATATTTGTAATTGATATGATCAATTAGAAGATTAATATTTATTTGCGTTATGAATGAGTTCATAAAGTATAATGAATATTAATTTAGATGATGAACGGATGCATTAAAGATGATCATAGGTGTAATTTGTTATTTTTCAAAGTTTAAATATTTAAAATGTAATATTCTTTTATTAAGGGGTTTGTAATAATTAACCCTCCATTCATTTTTACTTTATCAAGCGGACATGTCTAAGTTACAAATATAATTAAGTCAACAATGTATTTTCAAAAACCTCATGATCATCTCACCATATTTTGATTTTAGCATATGTGAGATGTATGAATGTCAAATTAACATGAACTTAATTAATTTTAAGTTAAACCAAAAACTTTCCAAAATAAAATTATAAAATCTATGCTTCCCATCATAGGATGACTAAATTCTATAACATAAGTTTTAATACTCAAGATTTATATTATGTAAGAGATATGAAATTTATATCATGGAATTATGTTTATCTTGTTCATAGATAGATATTTACATCTTGACCAAGATATCTATTACGTGAAGATATGATGAAATGTCATTTTAAAAAAGCATGATGGTTTAAATTTAACTAGTTGAGGGTACTATGATTTTTATTATGTGAGGTATCTTGAACAAAGGGCAAAGAATACAAATAAAGTCTTATATAGGGATATAAATGACAATGGTTTTCTACTTGTAAAATCTAGAATGAGGTTAATTAAATTTAATAAAAATTTGATTTCCCACTAGAAATTTAATCTGATGAAAATTTATGAATCTTGTCGAAGAGAGTGCAGGATTCAAATAAAATAATGAGAGTTAATATAATCATGTATTGAAGGTTTAAGTTTATACCAGACACTAATAAAATTGTAATTTTTCTTTGCAATTTTTCTAATTTTGTGATAAATAAAAAATGGCCAATAACATACTCCTAAGAATCATGGATAATAATATATTGACTGGACTAAATTTCTAGGATTAATTAAGGAATCTCAAAATAGTTTTGGATTTTTAGAAGATAACCTATGTCTTGGAAGCACCACTTCCCTTTAACACAACTCCTGATGCCTCTAAGGAAGAACAAAATACGTATGAAACATGGACTAAGGATAATATGAGAGCTCGAGGCTACATGCTAGTCTCAATGAATAAAGAGCTCCAAACTAAGCACGAAAATGTTTTGAGTGCACATGATATCCTCATTGCTCTACAATAATTGTCAATGATTTGAAAACTAGACCGAACTAACTGGTTGAACCGAGAACTAGCTCCAAGTCCAGTCTGGTTAATATAAAAAATTGATTTTACTATTGACTCCGTCAAACCCAATCAAAAAATGGGTTTGATTGGATAAACCGATCAAAATCGAGTTTGACTGGGTTTGATTTTTGAATTTTTTTAAATTTTAATTATTTTTGAATAATTTGATTATTTTTTATTTTTTTATTATTCTCTGGTTGAACCAATCAAACCATGAACCAGTGAGACAACTGATTCAATCATTGGTTCAGTTTTAAAAACATTGATAATTGTAAAGCGAGAATTCAAGAGTGATAGAATATGAGTTATGCACTTCACTTTTCAATATGAGACTTAAGGAAAGATTGCCATCAGATGATCATGTTTTAACATGATCAATGGATTGGGGCAATTAGATATGTATAGGGTAATTATGTCAAATGACCTCAAAGTGAATCTAATTTTACAGTCCCTCTCGCCAAGTTATAAACCATTTATAACTAATTATAATTTGAACTGAATAGAGCGAACACTTCCTAAGTTGCTTAACGAGCTTCAAGATTTTTAAAAGCAAGTGAAGAAAGGAACAAGATGTGAGATAGTCAAGTTTAATAAGAGTAGTTTATGTTTAGGAAAAAGTAATTAAATATAATAAAAAGCTTATAGGATTTCATTATGTAGGAAAGTTCAATTTTAAATAGTCTATTAAAGTTATTCCTTCGAGTCCTAAATTTCTAGAATTTGAAATTAATTAAGATTCTTATTCAAGTTAAACTAGTTTTCTTTATGTGCTTAAGTTTTACTAATCTAGTTAAGAAAATAAGCCCATAAAAAGGCTTAAGTTTTGTAATTCAAAAATCAATGGATCAATAAAATGAAATTTAGTTTATTCTCTTAGAATTTATATGCATATTGACATTATTATTTTATTATCCTTTTCGTCCTATTAAACAATTTCCATATTTTGTGTACTTGTAAAGGATATTACAACACCAACTATGCATGTCCTGTGTCAAGTGATATCATAGTATAAGCCCACCTTGTGTCAAGTGATATCATAGCATAAGCCCATTACGCTTATCTTATGTCAAGTTGTCAAAAAAATAACATGATTTGTAAGGTCTATGATTACATTTCAATAAGATCATTTAATACTATGCTAGCCTACTAGCATTATCAATTCCCTTTGTCAATATAATACAATGGGTAATTTATAAAATGGTCACCTAATATGCTCATTGGCTCCTCACAATTAAAATACACTGTAACATCCCTTTCTAGAAGTATTGCCCTCTGAAAAAAAATATTACCAATTAATATCTGGAGTGTCTATTTATAAAAACATTAAAATAAACTCATTTTAGTGTTCAAAAATTATTCTATAAAAACTGAAACTCCAAAGCGAATAAAAGATGTATATATCATATATAAAAAAACTTATCTGAAAGTATCTGAGATCATAGAGTAATCATATACATACCCCTAAATACAACTATCTGAAAACTATATCTGAAAAAGGTCATACGTATGTAACATAAACTAGAAATAAACTGCTCCAGCCTAGATCTATCCTCGTTGCCTTGACCCTGCTTCGCAGTTACCTCGATCACCTATACCTACAACCATAAAAGGAAAGGAAGTGAGGGAATAGAATAGAACACCCAGTAAAGGAAAGAAATAAGTAAACTATCCCCTTTTGAGAGAATAATCTGGCTTATCTTTTACTATTTGGATCACACTTTTTCCTATCTAATGTCCGTGATACCCTTTGAAAGTTGACTATAGGGATTCAACATTTATCTAGGCTCGAGCTTTCTTTCCTTCTCTTACTAGACCATCTTGAAATCTGAATTGTGCGCTACTACGAGCATACTCTACTACAAGAGGACATTTACATATATATATATATATATATATATATATATATATATATATATATATATATATACATACATTTTTTTATCTTTTATATACATACACACACACACACACACACACACACACACATGCATACATATACAATTGAACATATATATATATATATAAGAGTAGAAATGTATCAAAGCAGGGTCAAAAGATATAAATGCCCTTAGAAAGTACTTGAGGGTATTACATACACTTGATCCCCTCATCACAATTCTAACATTTTATAGACATTTATCTCTATAACATATTAAATATGGAAATAACATAAAGAAATGCCATTTTATTAATAATCAAACTGTGTAGGGTAGGTGTCCTAGAGTCAATCGAATTTGACATTTGTGGATGTAAGTTTATATTAATAATGAATAAAGGATTTATTGTTACTTAATTCATATATTGTCTATTTATATAATCGTATAAATAATATGCCCTTAGGATAGTAGAACTGTGACAAGGGGATTAGGTGACTAATCGTAAGAACCCTATGTACATATTTAGTGGTTATTCTAGAAATGTTCGTAATCGTGACATTACAATGAATGAGGGCTCATGTAATGATGATAGGGTTATCATAGTGTTAAGCAATCTCATCAAAAGTGGTGATAATTCTCACGTATCAAAGTTGTTGTAGATAGCTTAGTATAACACATGAATACACATTATAGACGTGTTCACCAGATTGACCCGATTAGAGGATATCTATATGAATGGTTGCTCCAATGTCTATGGAATAAATCCTTTAAACATCGCGGGTGCATGTGATCCTTTGACTTTAGGTCATTAAATTATCTCATGTAAGGATTAGTATGGTTTGACGCTATCTAATGTACTATTGTAATTGAGGTAACTATAAACGTAGTAATTGGCTATATCATGAGATATATAGAGGCTATGGTTAATCGATAAAGGATTTGTCACTCCTGAATACAGGGAAAGATATCTCATATGAGAATATTTAATGACATCTATGACAGCTTGAATCTATGACCATAGTGGGATAAAGTTGTAGTCTAATCCGTGTTAGTCATTGATGTATATTAGTTCATACCAAAGAATCACTAAGATAGACATATTTCTATGTCTATGCCTTGAGAGATATTAGTTAATGAAAATTTTGAATTACACGTAACTATGATGTTGTAAAAGCTTAAAAGATGTTCGCTAACACTCTGTCATCCGGGTGACCATGATATTTTGTTGGAGGTCAATCTTGGCCTATGTCTAGATTGGCTCTGAATTTGAATACTATTAATTGATAGAAAGCTTATTGGTCACAAGCATATAAGAGTTGAATCAAACTCAGAAAAGTGGATTGTTTGTTGATAATATTTATATTTAGGAAAGAGAGAAAGACTACTAATGGACTGGGTTTGCATAACAGGTTGAAAGGACTAGTTTGACTATGCCTTTATAAAAACGCACAACCATGCACTTTAATGTGTTAGCCATGCAAATGCATGGCACAATTGGCACCATAAAAAAGAAAATAAATAAATAAAGACATGCATGGTTGGATAAAAGAATGTCCACCCTTGCAATGCTTGAAACATGTTAGTTATGCATGTTTAAATGCTAGCCATGCATGTATGTGTTGAATAATGTCTTGCATGCTTAAAATTCTAATAAAACTCGAACACCTACACACATATATATAAGATATAATTATTCGTGTATTAATGGAGACCAGAAAATGAGTGAAGTTGCTCACTCATTCTTTCTCACCTTTTGCCTGAACAAAAAGGCTATTAACAATGAGTCTAGTTAAGAGCCTTAACAGCCTCTTTGTTTGGATTTCCTCTGTCATGTTAATGCTTTGCATTGATACTAAGTCGTCGCCTCATGAGGGTTGGATAACGTTCTTTCTCTTGCCACATGAATGTTGAAAGAGCCATCAACATAAGTATAAACTTAAAAAACCCTATGAGTATTTTTGCATGTTTATAAATGTATATTTAAAACTGGTATCTTAGTCAGGGTTTTCAGGCTTCTATGATTTTTAAATTTTTAAATTTCGCCGCACTACAAGTTATCAACACCCTAAAAACCTACACAAACAAGATACAAGAATTGTTTATTTAGCCAAAACAATTAGCTCTAGAACATCTATTATAATAGTTTGACGTTCAAATTCCAATCAAATTAATTGACTTGAAGTAATACTTTAATCAAATGTTATACAAAAGACTAATATATGAAAACAAGCAAGATCAGTTACCTTAAAAATATCTTTTGATTACTTCACGTGAGACCAGTTAAATTGAGTGACTTAAAGTGAATCTTGACAGGCTGAGTAGAGCTCGTTTGAACCAAACTCATTTTTTAAGTAGAATCCAACACTAATCAACGTAGTCACATGATGATGTGACTACGAAAAAGAAGGGTGGTTAGGGGAGCAGTGTTGAAGTGAAACAAGTGATTATAGGGTTAGGGTGAAAATGGTCAAAGTAAAATAGTAATTAGCAATGGGGGAATTTTACTTTGGCCTTGTTTGAGCTTCAAGCTTGAACATCCTATGTTCAAGCACAAACTTGAATAAGATTTTGAACAATTGACAAGTTCAATCCAATATACCTATTTTTAGGTTGAACTTTCAAACTTTGAATTTGTCCAAAAAATTGATTACCACACACCACCATAACTTAACCCAATACCACCACCCCCACAAATGTTTTCATAATTTAATTGGAGAATTTTAAAGAAAAGAGAACATATTTGGCTTGCTAGCTTGGTCAAGATGTTCTTTTTTGTTATTTTTGTTTGTTGTCTTACCTTTCCCTTGATTTGATTTGCTCTTTTCTTGTGCTCTTGATCTCTTTGATTTTTATCACAAATTCTAAGGTTTGAAGGGAATTGGTGAGAGGTTTTGATGTAAAGTGAGCTAAAAAATTCTCTTGTAAGGTGGTTGTTATAATACAAATTACTTTTCAGAAGGGAATGTCGAGGAAGGTGGTCAATGGCAAGTAGTGCATTTAGATGGATAAGGCTTTTTAATTTTTAATTTAATCTATATTAGACAATTTTAATTTATAAAGGACATATAAGAGTCGTAATACACATATAAAAGTAAAACACTAAAAAGTTAACTATGAAAGAGCACTTTTGGGTTTTAACTAATTCAATCATAAAATTTCAATTTGGAAAATCATTAAAGTAAAATACAAGTGGAGAATAGTTTTTATGCTCATTCATAATGACATTCCAAAAACACTTATACTGTATGTATAAATAATAATCATAATTTTATATATAAATAATAATACTTTACATAATTAAATATTTTTTTATTTTTAATTATATTATAATTATTATTATTTAATATAAAATATTTATTATTTATACATATAATTTTATTAAAAAATTAACCTTTTTAATTAAATAATAAAATTATATATACAAATAATAATTTATCATTATATAATTAAATATTATTTTATTTATAATTTAAAATTATCTAAATATATAATAATATATTATTATTATAGATAAAATTAATATACTCAGACACAAAATTCTATCCCTAGTTGGTAAGGCTGTAACTAACACTAACTGTTCTCACCTGACACGTCATGGCAAATTTCTGAAAATCGGATGATGCAAAAAGATTTTTATTGAATGATGATGTATGGAAATCAGAGTCAATAAAAAATTTGTACAGAAATTTGGTAACATAAATGTCATAGCATTATTGTTTAATTAACAAAGGTAAAGTCAAACGAAGCAACAATTGGTATAAAAATTTATATCGGTTGAATTTTTTCAAATAAAAATAAATTTTTATATGATATTATATTAAATAAATTGATAAAATAATAATTAATAAATAAATTAACACACTTGTAAAGCCTTTCAAGAAAAAGACCTGATCTGAACTTTCCCATTCTAAAACTTTAATTTAAATTACTTAAATAATAATAATAATAAATAAATGAAGGCCAGAAAACTTATTCGAATAAAAAATATGAGGTTTTTTTAAGTTTTTTTTATTTTTGAAAATCTTAAACATCTATAAATAGAAAATTAAAATTAACAGTTTTAAAAATAAAATTATTATTTAATCTATAATATTAAAAATAAACTAAAATTTAATCTCATTTTTCTTTTCCTAAATCTTAAAAACTCAAAGTTTCCTCCTAAGCCAAGTTTGAAAAAAGACAATTTCCCCTTATGGTTTAATTTTCAAATCTTCGATGCCAAATCCTACAATATCGTTGGCCAAGAATATCTTCCGACGTCTCCTCTTGCTCTAGCAGCCAAGTTTCTCTTATTTAAAAGTTTGGATGATATCGATTGATATCAAAAAATGCTCCCATCTTCATCGAAAAAACGAATATGAGAGATTTGTCTTTGTTAGGAAAGATGAAACATCATCTTTTCCAACGAAGTTAATATCTCTTTTTTTGGACAAAATATTGTCTTTCGGTTGGGTTTAAGACTGTCGACTAGAGAGAGAGATGGTGAAGGAGTGAAAGAAGATGTCGTCAGAGAAGCGTCAAAGATGTCGTCAAATAAAAAAAAAATCCATTAGAGAAAAATTACTACTTTTTAAAATTTAACTTAAAAGAAGAAATTATTATTTTTTAAGATTTAAAAAATAAAAAAAATTTGTTAATTTTAACTATATATAAGTTTTCAAAGATACGGAAACCTAGAAAAACATCGTACTTTGGTGGGAAACTTTAGCCATAAATGAATGATGAATTAATTGACGTAAATTTTATAACATTTCAGTTCAGGCAGCATTACTCTTAAACAAATACCAACGCTTTGGCGGGAAATTCAGGAGTCAATAAATAACACAATCTATCCCTCTCCATAACAGATTTCTCCTTTCATTCTTCGCATTTTCTTGAATTCAACTCTGGCATATTTCAGGACCCTGTCCACGTAAAAATTTCTCCTTTCATCTGAAACATTCTTTGCAATTTCTTCACTGTAGTTCGGGTACTCTCTTTCTTTCCCTCTGCAAAATTAACGTTTTTACTTCGAATATAAATCTTTAATTAGTTGTTTTAGCATTTCGTTTCCTTTAGTTCTTTCTACTTTCTTCTTGAAATTTATGAATGAATTTATTCAAAATAAAGGTTTGATTTTAGTGAATGTGGCGTGGTTGTTGTGGGTGATCAGATTAAATGGAAAAGTTAAAAGAATGGGATTACAGGGTAATTAAGAAGATCGGAGAAGGGGGTTACGGGGAGGTGTACCGTTGCCGTCATCGGAAAACAAAGGAAACTTTTGCAATTAAGATGATAACAATTAACAATATAGTTGAAGGTGTCCCAAGCCAAGTAATCAGAGAAATCGCTCTTCTCAAGGAATTGGATCATGTCAATATTACCAGGTATTTCTTCTTTCTTACTCTCTATTTTTAACTTATTCATTCAAGAAAACAATTTATCTTTACTACTCGTGAAAATGAAGATATAGTGTGATTTGTTAGGTTAGTCGTAGACTTTCCGTAGTTTAAAGTTTATGCAATTTATTGAAAGATTGATCGTTGGTGAACCATTCTTTAACTAGGATTATGATCTTTTGGTATCAATTAATTTATCCTCTGAATGTGTAAGCGAGTTTTTGAATAACATTGTGGCCTTTTGGTTTTGTTGTTGAGTTCTTAAGATTTTCCATAGATTATAGTTCATGGAATTTAGTGAAAGATTGAGAGTTTTTTTGCCAGATATTTTTAAGATTTGACATCTTCTGCTGTTGATATTGTTTTATTCAATTGAGTGTCTTGTTGCAGAGTCCTATGCATTTCTGATTTCTAATTTATTTTTCTTTATTTCATCAGTAGAGTATTGAAATTCAGATACAAAACACGCAGTTTCAAACACTAATTTTTGGATTTTTGAAACTGTAATTGGCTATAACTGGGAATGTACTTGTGTTTTAGTTTCACCGTTTTAGTATTGTTCGGGGTTCAGTAAGCAATAGTTGATGTATCCTGATTCAACAATGTAGTATTTTGCACCCATTCTTTAGATTTTTGTGTGAAGTATCAATAATCTGTGCCTCTTTCCTTGATTAATGAACTGATATATGCTGTTTTAGTTTCTTAATTGTAAGCTGAAATGAGCAGAATCCTATTTGATTGAACGAAGCCTGCTGCTGCGATTACAAGATCATTGATTTGGATGTTGATAAAAGAATAACATTTGGATGTTGACTGCAGGTTGCTGGATGTATTGACCAGTGGGAATTATGTTTATCTCGTGTTTGAGCACCTAGACCTTGATTTGTATACATTCATTAACAAACGAACTACTCCTATGAACACCTTCATGATAAAAGTAAGCAAGACCTTTTCGTTTGATTATGTGATTCAGTATGGTTGCATTGTATAGCTTTAGAGCCAGTTCTATTAAAAAGCTTGTGGTAAGTGCTTAGATGACTTTAGAAAACATGCTTTCAAATTTACTTTGTTTTTATACACATTGTATTAATATTGAACTTTGGATGGAACATGCTTTGAACTAAATTGATGTTTCCCATGTTATATAAAAAGCTTGTGGTCACCCATTGCATGGATCTCTCCCAGACATGAGACTGTATTTATGTGTTAGGCATAGAATGTGAAGACATATCTATCGTGCAAAAACAAAACTGAAAATAAACTTCATTTTATGCTGGGCAAGGTAAAAATGATTTTCATTCTTCATCTGTCCCTTTGCAGGCTATTGTGAAGCAAATTCTTATTGGTGTAGCACATTGTCATGCACATAAAGTTCTCCACCGAGATATAAGACCAATGAATATTCTGATAGATCTCAAACGCAACATAGTGAAAATTGCAGATTTTGGGCTGTCCAGAGGATTTGATGTTCCTCTTAAGGAATTTTCTTTCCATGTATTGGAATTTATCTCTTGCTTGCACTTTATTGTTCTGTTTTCATTTCTTTTAGAATTTTATTGAGAATTTCCATTTCTTTAAATTGTACCCATAAGAAGCTCGTATATTTTAAGTGGTTTTTGGAAACGATTATTTCTTAGCATTATAGTTAGGCATGCGTGCTAATAGAATTTGTGGTAAAAAAATGTTATCTATTCCTCTTCCCTGCTACCTTATTTACAACAACGTTATCTTTACAATTAATATGTTTCACAAAATACCAGCAACAGATGTCCTGAACCAATGGTTTTTCTTTTATTTCAACTGTGCATGCAGGAGACATTTTCTTTCTACACTGCACCTGAGCTGCTGCTTTGCTCCAGGGAATACTCAACTCCAATAGATGTCTGGGCTGTGGGATGTATATTTGGTGAGATGTTACTTGGAAAGCCTCTTTTCCCTCACAACAGTAGCGAGGACCTATTGCTAGGCGTTCGAAGGTTTGTTTTAGAATTGAGGAACTACCTATTTATGTGCAGCTTTCTAAGTGTAATCCTGACATGATGATTCTTTTATGAAGATTCACAGGAGAATTGCAAACGGCAACTGATCCTCCTGCATGGCATCTAAACAATCTTTCTGTAAGAAAATTAAGCTCTGAGAATGGTTTTCTTTCCTAGTATATATAATTTATATGGCTTATATTGTTTTCATCTTAAGATTATTCAGAAAATGTTGGACACTGTTCCAGATCTTGAACCAGCTGGTTTTGACCTTCTTTATGTAAGTCTCTGTATTTCTTTTGGGGAGGTGAACAATATTTATCTTAAAAGCTTGGCAATCTCAAAATGTTAAAAAGTTATTAAGAAAGTTTTTGTTGCCAAATTACTGACTGATATTAAGCATTGTGTTTAAACCAGGGGATGCTTAAATATGATCCAAATGAGAGAATCACAATTAACAATGCAATTAGGCACGAGTATTTGCAAGATGTTGAGATTGTGCCATTGGAAACAGCTCCACCTCCTAGGATCACCAGGCTTCTTGCTGCTTTCCATTGTCCTGGATTAAATACCAAAGCAGTTAAGAATAAGAATGTGAAAGATGCTGAGATTGTTCCATTGACCACCAGGCTTTCTGCTGCTCTTCAGTTTACCGGAATTATTAGGAAATCAAGCAAGCCCCCCACCTCGTATACTTCCCCTTTCTAATTAACTCAGTTGCTAAATGCATAACTCTGCCAGCAACTCTTGGACTAATGCTATTATTGTGTTGTTAACTGGTTGAGGGTACTTCCCTTTATGAGTTGCTTTTCCTTGAAGAAACTTCACAATAATCAACAATTTATCAATTGTTTTCCTTGTGGTTTCCAATTTTCTAAAAAATCCCCCAAAACACATTCGAAATGTCTGTATTTACATTAACAAAGCAGTTATTGTTATAACAAAAACTAGTTGCATCAGTCTATCTAATTTCAAACGCCATGGGATTCTTAAGCAGTTATTGTTCTTCCAACTCACAATATTAATGTCCTTGTTGGTGCTACTGTTTTTGTTATTTATAAGGTGAAATGTTTATGCCAAGGCTACAAATCTAACTGGTCTTGAATGATTTGCATTGCATACCATAGAAAACCATTTGGAAACATAAATCAGTGTGTGTGTGTGTGTGTGTGTGTGTGTGTGTGTATTTGCAGACTATAGAGGAAGCATAACTTTAAGACAAGTAAACAACTTGGTTCCAGCAAATCATTAATATTACAACATCAGCAAAAATACTTTTACAAAGCTATTTCCAAAGACTAAACAAGTGGAATGCTTCAGCATGTTATCAATGCTCACCCTTATTGAACAAACTAGACAAACCTGCAAATAAAGAGAGACTCCTAATAACAAATAATGATTTCAGTAAGGACTTCTCCCAGATGGAGAATACATTAATCCTCATCCTTAACATGCTAATCAGATTATGAGAAAGAAACACCTCTATTAGTCCAAACACACATTGTAGAGTTCACCTTTAGGCTTAAGTCTTTTTACTTTCTTGCTAAGATGTCTTTATTCACTCCATTGTATACTAACAATTCCCCCATAACCCAACCAATCCCATCCTTCTATAAGTGAAGAACACAATCACATGCAAGTAAATGCCCACATGGACAACTAATCCCCATCTTCTACAAAAGAGAAGCCTCCCTCCCCACCTAAGTAAAATCTGTTGTTTGATAGGAATTCATGTCTATTTGATGCTTTAGGTTCCACCTTTCCAATCAGAAAAGGAAAGAACTTTAACACCATCAGAGACTCAAGTGATTGTTACCATAAGTTAGATTTAGGCCACCTAAAGTCAAACCAACTACATGGGATTCTAAAGATAGTTCCCTTTCTCATTCTGCTATACAACAAATGGTTTGAATTTTAACATTTTTTATTAGCACTAAGCCTGCAAATAAAGAGACTCTATTAGTAAATAATGATTTCAATAAGGACTTCTCCCGAATGGAGAACACATTAATCCTCATCCAGAACATGCTAATGAGATTATGAGAGAGAAAAATCCCCATTAGTCCAAACACACACATTGTAGAATTCACCTTTAGGCTTAACTCTTTTTATCATCTTGCTAAGATGTCTTTATTCACTCCATTGTATACCAACAATCTCCCCAACTTACCAAAAAAACAATATTATGATTGACATAAAAGAAATATTAATTAATTTGTTTGAAAATGATTGATGCAATGCAATTGAGATATTGAAAATAATATTGAAACATTGAAATTTTTAATACTTACTACTTGTTAATCCAAAGTCTTCGCAAAATTTAGATGAGAAAACTTTAAGAGAATTTTTATTGATATCAGAGGAAAGCTAACACAAAAGACTTGGTTCTCTTCTGAGAACATGCATGCATTTATATTATAATTTTGAGCTATTGAAGAAACATAGTCAATATAGATTTTGATTTCTTTACATGAATTATTGAACTTTTACAGGTGAGAATCATGGCTTTTGCAAGGATCTTCAGCTTTTGTAGGCGAATATATGATTTTGTCAGAAATATTCATTTTTGCAAATTCTACTTTTGAAAATAGCCTGGTATAGCAAAACACTCTTTGAAAATTTGTAACTTTGTAGAAGCATTCATTTCCTCAACTAACTTTGGTGACTTTGGTAAGAAACATGCTTAAATTGCATTTTGCAATTCTTTATGAAACATGTTTTTCTTTTTTTTAACAAAACTTTGTCCAGAGAATCTTGTGTTTTTCTCTTATCTCTCTTACTTTCGCTTGTTGGTGAGCTAGATGGATGTCACATTCTTTGAGTAAGTCTGAAAAGGATTTTGACCTAATGGGTATTATTTGAACGAGTTCAAATGACGAAGGATTTTTGCAGAAATATTGCAACACCAAATATTCATTAAAATTTTGGGAATCTGCCAGGATTTTGAAATTTATATGTTGTTTGTGCAATTGCATGCACCAACATCTTAAGCCATTGGCTTTTTAGGTAGTTTGCCTTGATTGAATCATTTTGAAAATATAAAATGATTTTGTAGTAGTCATTCTCATTGCTTTAGGCATAACTGACTGATGAACTTGAACTTTCGTTGTTTGACTCTTCATCATCCTATAATTGGGACAACAAATTTTTCAAATGAAGTTTAAGTTCTTATTTTGATTGGGTTCCAGCTAGTTTAGATAAAACCATTGATTTGCTTTGTAGAAACTTGGCAATTTTTAGGGTGATTGCATTTGTCATTTGAGGAGTGTTTGACAAATAAGATTGGATTTTTTCTTTGGTTACATGGGAATAATCATATTTTTTCCCACCATTTGACTTTGAATTTTCTTCTTAAATGGGGAATTTGGGTGCTTGAGCCAACAATTTCATAATCCCATGAATGAATCAATGAGAGATGGAATCTATAGGAGAAATGAAAGTTGGTTGAAAAAAGGCTTCTTTTTTATGACATTTGAAATTTGATTTGAAAATTTTATAAGATTCTTAGATAGTTTCTAAGAAAATTTCTTTTGAGGCCAAATAACCTCTACCATTGGATAAACCAATATGAAAATTTGAATATTGTATTCCTTTTGAAATATATCATCCAAGAATATCTGAATTGATTATTTTGACAAAGAAGTGAATATAGTCATGTAGTTTGGTAATCCTAGTATATATAACCAGAAGGGTCAAACATTTAAGAAAATTTTTTGGTTTTGAAAGATTTTTATCCCAATTAGAAGGACTGAAAACTTTCATAATGTGTAGATATGAATGAGCTAAAAACTTAAGATTTTCTTTGCTTTAATAATGTTTAAATTCACAAGAATCAAAGTCTACTAAAATGAATTCAAAAAAATTTTGTGTTTTCCTTAAATCACTTGGGATGTAATGAAATCCCTCTAAAAAATAATTTTTCATCAAAAATTTTGAATCTTCAATTTGAAATTCATCTTCTAGGATTAGGATAGTTGTTGATGGTTCTTTTGAAAAATATTTTTGTTCGAGTCTTAGGGTTTTGAGAGGAGTTACAACAACTTCAATTTCTTTGTTTTTTGACAAGGCAATTTTAATTGCTTATTTCATATCTTTAAAAAAATTATTTTCAAGAATATTTAGATTTTTAAAAATAATTTTGAAAAATTGTTCTAAATTTTTTTTTTCCTTCAGTATTTTTCTCTTTTTTACAATGGCCAAAGTCATTTCTGGAGTAGTTAGAAAGATTCTATCCAAGCTTAAATTCTTTTATCTTTGGAGCTGAAAGAAGAGCTGGTTGAGACAATGTCTTTTTGCTTTTATTCTTCTTCTTGGGAAATAATATCAAACCAGATTTTGGTGTTTTGGAAAATTTGGGCATCAAATGTTTACGATTGTTTTTTAGTAGAGGAATTTTGGGTGGTATGGTGTTACCTCCCTTAAAAAGAAACCTTGGTGAGAAAATCAGGTAAGGAATTAGCTTCCCCTTTGATATATTCAATTTCAAAATAAAAAACACACATAATTGTTTGTCATAGTGCAAAAATTTGTTTTGATGCAATATTTTGAACATATTTTTGTAAAACATTTTTTGCAGCTATACAATCAATTTGTAAAAGAAATTTTTGATTTAATAAATCACTTTGAAATTTTGAGATATATAAGATAATGGATAAAATCTCTTTTTTGATAGTAGAGTAATTCTGTTGGGTTAAATTCTAAGCTTTTGACATAAATTGAACTATTTGTTCATTCTCATCTTTCAATTATTTTAAGTGTAACATTCCTAGTCCAATACTTTGACCTTTTGTCAAGATACTATCTACTTTAGATATATAATCTATCATAATTTTACTTATAAGTTTTGCAACCTAAAAACATTAATAACGGAGGGTAAGTCATCAACTTGGTAAGTAGAAGCTAAATATTATATATTTAATTTGAATATTGATAAAGAAAATCAAATAAAAGAAGATCAAACAAAAGTAGGTCAAACAGAATGAGGTGTTTAAGCATATAAAATCACGTATAACTGATAGATTATTTTAGAATTTTTCAAATATTAAACTTAAGTCAAAATATATTTTAAACTCGTGTCACTTGTAATCCTGGTGATCCAGCCAAAATTTCATAAATATGCACAATAGAATAGATAATCCAATTGGACTAAATTTATAGCTTGAGAGTTCAGAGTATATATTCAGACACTATGGACAATGAGTTAAAACCACATATATACAAAGTTTCAGATCATAATTTTACCATAAGTAATTTTATTTCAATTACTACTAAAATAAATTTGTAAATCAATGTCTAAGTAAATAAAATTTAGGTAAAACAAAAACATGTGTAAAAATATTTTATAACTTACAAAAGTCATTATGTATAAACAAATGAAATATCTCTAATATATAATTTACGATATATTTAAATGAAAACAATTATATATAAACCAAAGAAATATTTATATTATATAAACAAAATTTTTGGATAAATTTTTGGGCTTAATAAAAAACATTTATAAAAATATTATATAGCATACGAAAACCAATTTTTTCAAATTTGACTATCATTTCCAAACATTTAACATTTATATGCATACAAAAAGAATAATTTTCTATTTACCTCGATTAAAAGCAAAAATCTATACAAACTTTTATACATTCTAAGCAACTATGCACAACCTACTCGGATCTTAACCATATTCAATGAATTCAACTTGTATTAATAACCCTTAAAAGTATCCTTAAGTTCTATTGAAAAACCTCAATTTAAAACTAACTTCACAAATTTTAAAGATACTCAAGTGAATAACTCTATACCTAACTAACACATGTTTACACTGTATAACTTTTGTTCCATGAATTTTATAAATTTCTATACAAACTGAAACATTACAAAACTTTGTAACAACAAAGAAGACAGAAATGGTTTATTAAAAAATATTCAACTTGAAAAGAGATATAAAACTTCTCAAAAATTACTTCCTTCCACAGCTTATGAACATTGTCGATAGTATTTAAGTTTGATAGCTCAAGCGTCTATTAATTTTATTAAATTTTTCATAACTCAAAAAAATACGAAATTTCTTAGATATAAACATGACATATTGATGGTTTAAATAAAAAATTATTAGCCTGAAAATAATTTAAAAAGCTATGTAAAACGAATTTCTTTCACAAATCACTATGTAAAATGAATTTTTTTCATAAATCACTAACACTGTCAAAAATCTTCTAAATTGGATACAAAATCTTGTAACAATTTTAATAAATAGTATACAATTTATAAAATTGTGAAAATTTCTAGAATAGAGTTAGACATGTAATTAATTTATAAAAAAATATATATATTCAAGTAAAAAATAATTCAGAAAGCTCTAAAAACTAAATTTCGTTACCGGTCACAAACTGTGCCAAATAAATTTCAAGTTTAACACTTAATACTATAACAATTTTAATAAATTATATTTAATTGATAAAATTATGAAAATTTCTAGAGTAGAAGTAGACATATTAATTTATATATAAAAAAATTCAAATTGAAAATGTTTAAGAAAGCTATAAAAATACTCTATTCTTCTACTAATCAAAGACTACAAAAAATTCTAGATTTAACACTTTAAGAATTCAGCTAATTTTATGCAATTTTTATAACTTATAAAATCATAAAGAATTTATAAAATGGCTAATAATACTTTTTAACATCTTAAAAAAAATTTTTGGAAATTTTAAAATATTCTAAACCAACAATTTAAATTGACAAAGTTAATATATAAACAAACTACTAAAAATCCCAAACTTTTATAAAATATAATTAATATATAAAATAAAATAGAATAAAATATGTATAAAAATTTTTTTATTAACAAATAGATTTATTCAAGGATAACATATATATTATAACTAAAAATCAAAAAATAATATATATTTTCTTTTGTTTATTTTACAAACTAACGGAATAAATAATGTACAATGTAAATTAGGACATGTTCTACTCTATAATAGCATAATTGAATTGTAATTCTAAAAAAAAATCTTAATCCTCAAATCATATAAATATATATATATATATATATATATATATATATATATATATATATAGATAGAGAGAGAGAGAGAGAGAGAGAGAGAGAAATATTGAGACTTACCCTCGTGAGAGACACTACTCTAATAACACTGCTTTACTATTTCAAGTCCTCTTTCACCAATTTTTTTTTCCTAAAACAAATATTCATAATTTGTTTTTTGCTTTTTAAGAAAGCTTAGGTTGTTTGAAAGAAAATATTATTTTTTCTATATAAGCTTTCAATAAAAAGAGGTCACACTTATTCTTTAGTTCAATGACAAATATTGGTAAGTTTGACTCTTATCCTTATCACTAACCAATAAAATACCTTTCAAAATTCAAACTTACCTTATCCCTTTAAAATTTAAATCTTGTCCTAAAAAAAAAATTATCCTATTTAAATAATAATACTAATAACAATAATAATAATAATAATTAAATGTTGGATAATACAATTTTCGTCTCAAAAAAAAAAAATTCGTCATCAAAATTAATACATACCTTATGCTTCAAAGAGTTGAGGATACTTCTTTTTTATTTTAGTCTTTTATTCCCACGTGACCTCTTTTACTAAGTGATTTCTCTAACATACCTTTACCAATGGGATAACTCTAGTCCTAAAAAATTACTCCTTTTTATCAATGATTTCCAATGTTTGCTTTCCATACAACAAATCCTCAGAAATTTTGATTAGTTGATAGTCTAAAACATGGGAAGGGTCAGCCAAATATTTCCTTAACACCAAAACATGAAACACCTTATGAAACCTTGAGAGACTTGGTGGCAAGGTCACACGATATGCAACTACACTAATCCTTTCCAAAATTTCAAATGGCCTTATAAACTGAAGGCTTAGCTTCCCTTTCTTTCCAAACCGAAAAACTCCTTTCCAAGGTGACACCTTTAGAAAAACAAAGTCCTTAACCTCAAACTCTAACTCTCACCAACAATGATCAACATAAATTTTTGTCTACTTTGAGTTGTGCAAAGCTTTTCTCTAATCAACTTAATTTTATCGAATGTAATCTAAACAAGCTTTGGTCTTGGCAACTTCCTTTCTCTAACTTCATCCCAACAAATAGGTAATCTACACTTACTGATGTATCTCCAGCCACTTCAACATTTTTAGCCCCCAAGTTCTTAGCCATGCACCACTCAGCCCAAGCTAATGAAGGGAATGAGGGAAAAGGTCCATGCAAGTCTAAAGAACATTTGCCATCTCCAATTTGGCCCAACTTTACTTTTGGGTGCACTCTCATTACTTGCATTCAAGGCCTTAATGAAATAGAAGCTTAAATGAGTCCAAGAAGCCAACTACAAGCCCACTTTGAAACCCAAGTAGATGAGACAGCCATCCATCACTTAAATTGGAGCCCAAGATGCCCTGAAGCCCATTTAGTTGAATTGCAACTAAAAAGGAAGCAAGTAACTTTAGTTGATGGACATAGTTCCACTTTTCGGGAAAAGTTGTTCCCTTTTGTTATTTTCTTCATTAATATGGTATGACCTTAGTTTATTTGATTGGCTAAGCTTAAATGAAGGGCATAGTTTACTCGTCTAATTAATGCTCATTTTGCCTCCACTTCCTCTCGTATATAAAAGTGGCTTTTTCACTTATAAACTTTAGACTCCTTTGATAGTGAAGTTTTCAAGCAAAGTTTTGTAGCTTTTCTTTGTTTGTTTGTTCCTTTATCCAATTCATCTTGGAGGAAGAATTGGTGGTGTAAGATCCCAAGGTTGGTAGAACTTTCCTTTATGCCTTGGTTAATTTTCTTGTTACCCTTGAAATCCAAAGTGTGAAGGTGTGAATGTGTGTTGTATGCCTCAGATATTGTTCATAGTGTATGATTTTGCAATTTCCAATTTTTGCCAGCAAACTTTGAGACAAGTTTTGAATACCTTGTTGATTGTGTTGTGATTGCTATTATATACCATTAGAAAGCTCTTTGAATGTCTTTTTCCATTGATATATAATTTGCATGATTTGGAGGTCATTTGATTGGTTAAAAATTAAAAGAAAGTTGCTACTGTGACAAATGAGTAGTAATTTCCAGAATTGAGTATGTGTAGTTGCATTGTCTTAATGAAAATGCACCATTTGGTATTAGAGTCTAGGGTGTTTGTGTGATTTGTTGACTGCTTTTTACCTCTTGAAGCTACTGTTCACCACCAGAATTTACTATTCACTCAAAGTTACTGTTCACAGAACCTTAATTTGCATTAAACACAAACCTTCTTTAACCTAAACACTTACCAATACTCACCCCAACCCTTAAACACTTATAACCATTAACCTTTACCTACTAGTCATTACCAAAAATGTCCCATAAAAGAACTTCATCCTCATCCTCATCCTCATCCTCATCCTCCTCACCTCCTCATTCTTGGGAATTTTCCCACATGGCACTAAAAGAAGAGGTCAAAAGAGAACTTAAGGCCATTAGGGACCAAATGAATCAAATTATGCAAATGATGAGAGACTTGACCCTCACTCAAAATCGGGCACCCTTATCACAACCCCAAACTTCAACACAAAGCCAAATACCCCTCATCTACCTCACCCAACCCAACTACATCAAATTATGCAAATGATTAGACCTTCCCCTTCTCCTCTTAGACATCATAGGGAGGAATTGATGCTTCATGATTATTCAAGTAAGGAAGAGCAAGAGAGGCCACCTAGGAGAGAAAAGGATGATGATAGGGGTTTAAGGATTGAAATTCCAGAATTCGAAGGGAGCATGAGTCTGGATGATTTTGTTGATTGGTTACATGCTATAGAGAGAGTTTTTGAATATAAGGGTTATTCGAATAAGAAGAAATGTAAGTTTGTCATCTTGAAATTCAAGGATTATGCATCCTTATGGTAGGAAAATCTTAAGAAACAAAAGGAAAGGGATGGTAAAGAGAGAGTGAGATCTTGGGAGAAACTAAAGAAACTTATGAAGAGAAGATTCCTCCTGGAAAATCATAAACAAGATCTTTACCTCAAGCTACATACCCTTAAACAAGGAAGTGATAGAGTAGAGCATTAAATAAGGAAGTTTGAGAAGTTATTAATGAGGAGTGAGCTGCCAGAAGTGAAAGAGCAAATCATTGCAAGATTCATTGGTGGCTTAAACCAAGACATTGCTTATATGATAAAGTTGCAACCATATTGCACTTTTGAAGATGTTTGTAAGTTGGCTATTAAGGTGGAGAAGCAAAAGAAGGCCATGAAATCTACAGTTGCTAAGCCATTTACCAAGGGGACTTCATTCTCCAAAAGTCCTGCTTTCAACAAGGGAACCACATTTCAAAAGGGTTCCTCATCCAACTATAAGACTGTCGAAACCATTTCCAAGGAGAAAGGGAAAGAGAAAGTGGTAAAACCTAGCAAGAACAAACCAAAGATGGGAAAACTTGATCTCTCTAATAAAAAGTGCTTCAAATACTAAGGCTATGGACACTTCCAAGCCGAATGCCTAATAGAAGAGCTTTGTCATTGATGAAGATTTAAGCTATTGAAGAATCTCTTCAAGAAGATGAAGAAAATGTAGATTATAGCCATGAAGATAGAGCTACCGAAGAAGAAGAGGAGGAGGTCATACAAAGGGCTGATGAAAGAAAGATGTTAGTGATTAGAAGAGCATTGCATTCCAAGTCCTTTCCTTATGAGGAACAAAAGCTCTAAATTTTCTAATCAAGATGCACCATTGGAGGCAAGGTGTGTTCTTTAATTATAGATAGTAGAAGTTATACAAATGTGGCTTCATCTACATTAATAGAGAAACTTGGATTGTCTACCATACCTCATCTTTAACCATATAAACTCTAATGGTTGAGCAATGGGACCAGCCTTCAAGTAGCCAAACAAGTACTTGTTTCCTTCTCCATTGGCAAACATTACTAAGATGAGATTGTGTGTGATGTAGTTCCCATGGATGCATGCCATTTGTTGCTAAGGAGACCTTGGCAATTTGATAAAGAAGTAACTCATAATGGTAGAAAGAACACTTATTCCTTTAAATTCAAGGGGAAGACCATTACTTTGCTACCTTTTAGTCCCCAAGAAGCTAATAAGGCTATCAAAGGGAAAGAAGCTAGAAGGGAGAGTATGTATATGAATGGGCAGCAAGTAGAAAAGGCTCTTTTGAGTTTGCAACCTGTCTTTGCCTTACTTATACTTGAAGGGGAGATCAAACACAAGAAGAAAGAAGCCCATCCCTTAGTTCAACCTCTCTTGGCCGAATTTGAAGATGTGTTCCCACTAGAGCTTCCATCTGACCTCCCTCCTATAAAAGGCATTGAACATCAAATTGACTTGGTTCTAGGTGCACCATTGCCTAATAAGCTAGCCTATAGATGCAATCCCATAGAGACTAAAGAGTTGCAAAGGCAAATGGAAGAATTGATTGAAAAAGGTTTTGTAAGGCCTAGCATAAGTCCATGTTCCGTTCCAGCCCTACTTATTCCCAAGAAAGATAGCTCATATAGGATGTGTGTAGATAGTAGAGCCATTAACAATATAATCATCAAGTATAGGTATCCCATCCCTAGACTTGATGACATGCTTGATGAGTTTTATAGTGCTTGCGTTTTCTCCAAAATTGATCAAAGGAATGGCTACCATCAAATAAGGATGAAAGAAAGAGATGAATGGAAGATAACGTTCAAGACTAAGAGAGGCTTATATGAGTGGTTGGTTATGCCCTTTGGCCTTTCAAATGCTCTAAGCACCTTTATGAGACTTATGAATAAAGTACTCAAACCTTTCATTGGCTCTTTTATTGTTGTGTATTTTGATGACATATTAGTGTATAGCAAAACTTGTGATGATCATGTCTTGCACTTGAGGAGTGTCTTTGATGTATTGAGAAAGAATAAGTTGTATGCAAAGGAAGAGAAGTATGAATTCTTTATAGACCAAGTTGTGTTCCTTGGATATGTAGTTTCCAAATATGGCATCCAAGTAGATCAATCCAAGGTGGAAGCCATTAAAACTTGGCCCCAATCGAAGACTCTTACTGAAGTAAGGAGCTTCCACCTTAATTCTTTCTATAGGCGTTTTGTGCCTAATTTTAGCACTCTCATGGCTCTCATCACTGAATGCATGAAAGAAGAATAGGTTTGAATGGTCCACAGTAGCCTCCAAAGCATTTGAGGAGATTAAAAAGAGGTTATGTGAAACCCTTATCTTAGCCTTACCTGACTTTGATAAAGTATTTGAAGTAGAGTGTGATACTAGTGGAGTTGGCATTGGGGCAATCCTCACTCAAGCTAAAAGACTTATAGCTTATTTTAGTGAGAAGCTTAATGATACAAAGAGGAGATATTCTACCTATGATAAAGAATTTTATGCTATTGTTAGGGTCTTAGATCATTTGAGTCATTACTTAAGGCCTAAGCAATTTGTTCTTCATTCAGATCATCAAGCTTTGAAGTTTCTTAGTAGCCAACAAAAGATAAGTGCAAGGCATGATAAATGGGTAGAATTCCTTTAACCTTTTTCTTTTGTTTCTTCCTATAAGCAAGGAGCTTCTAATCTAGTTGTTGATGCACTCTCAAGGAGACATTATCTATTATCCCTACTTGATGCATAGATCCTTGGGTTTCAGCTCATGAAAGATTATTATCATGAAGATGAAGAGTTTGGAGAGATCTTGAAGAAGTGTTCAATGGGTGTTTATAAAGACTACACTGTCCAAGATGGTTTCCTCTTCAAAGGAACCAAATTATGCATACCTAAGGGTTCTTTTAGAAAGTTTCTCATTAAGGAGACATATAGTGGTAGGTTGACAGGTCATTTTGGCATAAATAAAACCTTAGAGATGCTTAAGAAACATTTCTATTGGCCTAAGATGGTTAGTGACGTCCAAGCCATTATAGCAAGGTGTGACACTTGTCAAAGGTCCAAATCTCATTTCAAAGTTGGTCTTTACATGCCTTTGCTGGTTCCGGAGCAGCCTTGGGAAGATCTAAGCATGGATTTTGTGGTAGCTCTTCCTAGAACTCAAAGAGGGAAGGATGCAATAATGGTGGTGGTTGATAGGTTTTCCAAAATGGCTTACTTTTTACCATGCACCAAGACTGAAGATGCAAACAAAGTGGCTAACTTATTCTTCAAAAAAGTGGTGAGACTTCATGAAATCCCTAAAACCATAGTTTCGGATAGGGATACCAAATTCTTAAGCTATTTTTGGAGAACTTTGTGAAGTAAATTGAGTACTAAACTCATGTTTTACACCTCCCATCACCTGCAAACGGATGGACAAACTAAAGCAACCAATAGAACCTTGAGAGCCATTTTGAGAACCATGGTCAGCAAACACTTGAGAGTTAGGATTTAAAACTTGCCTAAGCTGAATTTGCATACAATAGGAGTCCAAGCATTACAACCGAACACTCTCGATTTGAGGTAGTGTATGGTCTCAATCCTTTAACTCTTTTAGATCGAACTTATTTGCCTCTTGATGTACAAATTCATAAGGAAGCTAAGGAGAAAGCTACTGTCATAAATCCATCAAATTTCAGATCATGAAGACCAATGAAGCTCACAAGAAGAAGGTCAACAAGCATAGGAAGCCATCCATTTTCAAACCTGGTGACTTAGTTTGGGTTCATTTGAGAAAAGAGAGATTTCCAAGCAAAATAAGGAGTAAGTTAGCTCTAAAGGCTGATGGACCATTTAAAGTACTTGAGAGGGTGAATGACAATGCATACAAGGTGAATCTTCTGGATGAAATAGAAGGAGTCTCGGCCACCTTCAATGTTAGAGATCTTTCATCACACATAGGGGATGGTCACCTTAAGGACTTAAAGGCAAGTCCTTCCCAATCTGGAGGGGATGATGTATCTCCAGACACTTCAACATTTTTAGCTCCCAAGTTCTTAACCATGCACCACTTAGCCCAAGCTAATGAAGGGAATAAGAGAAAAGCTCTATGCAAGTCTAAAGAACCTTTGCCATCTCCAATTTGGCCCAACGTTACTTTTGGGTGCACTCTCATTACTTACATCCAAGACCTTAATGAAATGGAAGCTTAAATGAGTCCAAGAAGCCAACTACAAGCCCACTTTAAAGCCCAAGTAGATAAGGCAACCATTCATCACTTAAATTGGAGCCCAAGATGCTATAAAGCCCATTTAGTTAAATTGTAACTAAAAATGAAGCAAATAACTTTAGTTTGTGGACATAGTTCCACTTTTAGGGAAAAGTTGTTCCCTTTTGTTATTTTCTTCATTAATATGGTATGACCTTAGTTTATTTGATTGGCTAAGCTTAAATAAAGGACATAGCTTACTTGTTTAATTAATGCTCATTTTGCCGCCACTTCTTCTTGTATGTAAAAGTGGTTTTTTCACTTGTAAATTTTAGACTCCTTTGATAGTGAAGTTTTCAAGCAAAGCTTTGTAGCTTTTCTTTCTTTATTTGTTCCTTTATCCAATTCATCTTGGAGGAAGAATTAATGGTGGAAGATCCCAAGGTTGGTGGAACTTTCCTTTATACCTTGATTAATTTTTTTGTTACCCTTGAAATCTAAAGTGTAAAGGTGTGAATATGTGTTGTATGCCTCGGATACTTTTCACAGTGTATAATTTTGCAATTTCTAGTTTTTGCCAACAAACTTTGAGACAAGTTTCGAATGCCTTGTTGACTGAGTTATGATTACTATTATATACCATTAGAAAGCTCTTTGAATGTCTTTTCTATTGATATATAATTTGTATGATTTGGAGGTCATTTGACTGGTTAAAAATTGAAAGAAAGTTGTTGTTGTGTCAAATAAATAGTAATTTCTAGAATTTAGTGTGTGTAGTTGCATTGTCTTGATGGAAATGCACCACTTATGATCATACAAAGCTTCATAAGGAGCCATCCCAATACTAGAGAGGAAAATGTTATTGTAAGTAAACTAAATTAGGGGTAAATGGTCCTTTAAGTAAATACATGCTCTCAACATATCTTGAAGGCTTTGGATAACCCTTTTAGATTGACCATCAGTTTGAGGATGAAAGGCAATACTAAAACTAAGCTTCGTTACAAGCTTTTGATGTAAACGTACCCAAAATTTAGAGGTGAAATATGCATCTCTATCTGGCACACTAAATTGAGGAACTCCATGCAATCTCACAATCTCTCGAATAAACAAGTTAGCCAATAGGAACATATTATGAGTGGTTTTCACTCCTAAGATATATATTGATTTGGTTAAATGATTATCCACCACCCATACAAAATCATATCTTCTTTTTGCACGAGGTAAGCCACTCACAAAATTCATGGTAATATGATCCCATATCCATTCAAGAATAGGCAAGGGTTGTAAAAGTCTTCCAGGCCTTTGATATTCAATTTTTACTTGTTAACACACTAAACATTTAGAGACATAATCAACAACATCATTCTTCATGTTTCTCCACCAAAAGTTATTCCTCAAATCACAATGCATTTTAGTACTTCTTGGATGAACGTTACAATTAAACTTATGAGCTTCATTAAAAATTTCTTTTTTCATATTATTATCATTAGGCACATATATTAGTTTTCCAAACCTTAAAATACCATCATTAGACAATCTGAATTCCAACTTAGTTTTACTTCCTCAACAATCTCTAATAATAATGGATCCTCCTTTTGAGCCATTTTAATCCTTTCAATTAATGCTAGTTAAACCTTTATGTTTGCTAGTAAACCATTATAACCAAGTAATACTACAATAACTTCATACTTCCTCAAATCTTCCAAAATATGCTTCTAAGTAGAAATCAAATGTGTTATACCTTCAAATGATTTTCTGTTAAGAGCATCAGCTGCTATATTTTCCTTCCCTAGATGATAATGAATATGACAATCATAATCTTTCACAAGTTTCAACTATCCTTTTTTTCTGAAATTCAACTCTTTTTAGGTAAACAAATACTTCAAGCTTTTATGATCAATGAAAATCTCACAAATCTCCCTATAGAGCTAATGCCTCCAGATTTTTAAGGCAAAAATCTTAGTTGTCAATGTCAAATCATAAGTAGGATAATTTCATTCATAGTTCTTCAATTGCTTAAAAGCATATGCCACCACCTTACCATGTTGCATTAAGATACATCCCAAACCTTTCCTAGATGCATTACTATAAATAACGAAACCACTACTGCTTGTAGGGATAGTTAGCACTAGTGTAAAAACCAATCTCCTTTTTAGTTCTTAAAAACCCTTCTCACACTCCTCATCCAATTGAAATTTGACATCTTTCTTGTCAGTTGATGCAAGATTGAAAAATCCTTCCACAAATCACCTATAATAACAAGTTAATCCCATAAAACTCCTAACTTCTATAACATTAGTAGGTCGTTGCAAATTTACCACAACTTCATTCTTAGAAGGGTCAACACTAATTTTGTCTTTAGTTACCATATGACCCAAAAACGCCACCTTGTCTATCCATAACTCATACTTCTTAAGTTTTACATAAAACTTCTTCTCTTAAAAGATCTACAAAACGATCTTTAAATATTCTTCATGTTCTTCCTCACTCTTAGAGAAAACTAACATATCAAGTCCATAAAAGCTACCAGAGCATTGGTTAACTCTAAAGATATAACTAAAAATTCATAATGCTTATAACAAGTACGAAAAGTTGTCTTTGACATGTCATTAGGCTTAATCTTTAATTGATGGTACCCTCATAGGTCAATATTTGAAAACACTATTGCACCTTATAACTGATCAAATAAATCATCAATCCAAGGAAGAAAATACTTATTTTTAATGGTGATCGAGTTTAGTTGACAATAAACAATACATAATCTCATAGACTTATCTTTTTTCTTCATAAACAATACCGGATAAACACTAAGGCGGATGAATCCTTTATCCAATAACTCTTACAATTGAACCTTTAATTCTTTTAACTCTAAGGAAGCTATCCTATACAGAGCTTTAGAAATTAGAGTAGTCCTAGGTAACAAGTCAATTGCAAATTCAATCTCTCGATTAAAGGGTAAACTAGGTAAATCTTTCAAAAATAAATATAGAAAATTTTTAAGTATCGAAATATCCTTAAGTCTCACCTCTTTATTCTTATTAGCCATCACACAAGCCATAAATCCTCCACATCATTTATTTACCATCTTTCTAGCTCTAACTATAGAAATCAGCCTGTTATAAGAACTTTGTGCCATTTGAAACTAGAATTCTTCCTCTTCCGATATATGAAAAATAACCTCCTTGGTAAACCAATTAATACTAGCATGATACTTCATAAACTAATTCATCCCTAGAATGAAATCAAAGTGATACATCTCTAAGGTTAAAAGATCTACAAGAAATTTTATACCCCAAACACAATCACTTAAAGGAGTAGCAATTAACAAAGCATATTTTAGTGGCTTAAGGGATTTCTCAAAATGACAAGTAAAAACACATGATATAAAAAAACGAGTTGCACCAAAGTTAAATAAAGCTTTAGCTTCCTTATAAAATAGAGATAGTGTACTTGCCATCACATTGTTGGAAGCCTCAACATCTTGCTTAGTCATGGTGAATACCTATCCCTAAGTCTTTGGCTTTTTGTTTTGACCTTAACATTTTGAGTGTTAAAAGTACCACGTCTCTTTGGACAGTCTCTAACCAAATGCCCCATTTGACCACAGTTAAAACAAGCTCCAGTTTTTTTGTGGCATTCTCCAGAATATGCTCCACCATAAAAGCTACAAAGTGATGTTGCATTATTCTAAAAAGATGCCTCTCTAACAGGTTTTTAGATAAACCATGAGTATTTTAAGGTTGAAAAGAACCAACTCGTCTGCTTGAACCATTAAAACCACCTTGTTTGTGACTACCACCATGCTTAAATTGCTTACTTAACTTGTCCTGAGCATTTTGAGACTCAGCTAAATATCTATCTGTTATCATTGTTGAATCAACCATATCAACATAACTATTCAACTTAAGAATAGATAATTGACTCTTGATAACTGGTTTTAAATCTCAAAGGAAATTCGACAATGACTTTTTCACAAATGTTCCAAACCTAGGACAAACATCATATTAGATCGTGTCCTTCTAGTTTGACTTATTTTCATACCTAGGACAAACATCATAATAGAATATTAAAATTCGAAGATAATGGTTAGGATATATACCTCTCCTATCTGAAATGACAAAACTACTGGACCAAAATCCCATATTTAAAACTAAAATAACAACCATATGTAAATATCTAATAACAACTTGGAATTCAAATCTGGAGCTCAAGAAAGAAGACCGAAAAACCAAGAAACATAATGAAATAAAAGAAGATAAAGTTGATAAGAAAATAATATTTTTACAGTGATATGGACTAGGTGCCACAGAGGGCAATTGATAGATCTAGATTAATATTATTGGGGGATGCAAAATTAGAGCTAGACCTAGGGTATGAAATTGCCTCGCTTGTTGAAGAATAAGCATTACTTGTCTGTGACGGCAATGAGAGTGACAACGATAACTCGTAATCACCAACCTCTTTGTCCTCTGCTCTATCCCAGGAATTTAACCCCACCTGAGAAACAACATATTCAGATAAGTAAATTTTAAGTAGTCAAGCTTTTCAAAAATCATGAGAGAATTTTTTTATTATTATTTTGTCTTTGTAAATGAAATTCAAAGTTGATTTTTGCAAGAAATGAACTGCCATAATCAGAAAGGCCAGCCTTTTATTCAATAAAGAAGCAGTCCTAGCTACTACTGAAACCTAAAAACAAACTGCTGGTTTTAATAAGGACTCTGTTTCAACGCAATAAAAGCTCATTTTGAATTTCCAAGAGGTCCACCATAAATAATAAAAAAAAAAAATCATCATTACCAAGTACTTAGTACTCTACTGGACCACCCAATTGGAGAATACTTGACTTAGGATTTTCTCATTTTGAATGAAGCCACTAAGGAAATAACTAAATTTTACATATTCAGGATATGTATAACACTGGCTTCCTTGCCAACTAAAGTGCCTTGAAGGGTGCGTTTGATTGTAGTTTTATAAGATTATCTTGATAATTTATCTTTTATTCTCTTATTTGATTTATCAATAATAAAATATTACAGTAATCTTCTATTACTAATGCTGACGTAGCAGATAATATAGATAATAATCTAATTACTATTTTCACCTTAGGTATTTAAAGATTACTGAGATAATCTTGAGTTTATTATAATTATATTATTATTTATTAATTTTTTGAGATAAAAATAAATTTATTTTTAATTAATATGAAAATAATATGAAAAATATTTAAAAATAATTATATTCAAGGGTATTTAAGTAAAATAATTTACTAGTAATCTTTTATTATCTTTAACCAAACACAATAATTATTTATACCTACCAAATTTTATCAAACATAGTAATCATTTATACTCAGTAATCTTCTAAGTAATTTATCTTCAAGGTAATTTTTTTATTTTGGTAATAAAATATTATCCAAACCAAACACTCCCAAAGGGTAAAGAAAGAAAGATTTTTAAAAAATTTTGAACCCTAGGTGGAAGTGTTTTTCCCCAAATGGTTTCGGGCTGTGAAGTGAAAACTCAGTGCGCAGGACACAAAGTTACCCTAAAAAGTTTGGATATTCCATACATCCAATGGTTATAAAAGCAACCATTGTTATATGTAAATTCCATATCGGAGAAATATTATTTTATTATTAATTGAAATAATTTAATTATGTAATAATATATAATCATTAGAATTTAAATTGGTATTATTTATTATAAAAGAACAGAATTTGTGTCTTCTATCTTCATCTTTTTTTTCAATGGACTTCTCGTCTCTTATCTTTGTTGAAGGAGATGAAGTTCTTCATCTCCATTAACGTTGTATGTCAAAGAGAGAGTTATGGTGATCACTATTACCATCGCTGGAGAGGGAAGATAATTCTAAGTATTTGGGAGAGAAAAAATAACTTTTTAAAGTTGAGAATAAAAGATAAAATACGAGTTTTCAAAACCTAGAGAAAAAAATATATATATATATTTTTTAATAGTAAAATGATGATTTTCACTTTAACCTTAACAAAAAATTTTAATAATAGTTTATCCATAAATAGGAATTTAAGTTGTTGAAATTTCATGAGTATGTAATTGTCTTTATGTTAAAATTTGGATGGGAAATAGTCCATTGGCCTTATTGAATTTCTTATACCCCTGTGGGATGATTTAATATGAACATACCCAAACTTTTCATAAACCTATTAAAACTTACATATGACTATTAAATACCCCGTGAAATCATTATAAGTCACCCTATCGCAAGAGGGGATTTCAATAGTTCTGGAGTGTTTAAAAAAATAGAATCATCAGGAAGCTACAAAGAAAGAACACCTCTCAAATGGGTAGATTAGCAGGGTGTAAAAATGAATACTTAATACCAAAAAACCAACATTACACTCAACCTCACCAGAAAAGTTGGAGAGAGAGAGAGAGAGAGAGAGAGTTACAGCAATAAAGTGTACCTTCAGGAAATGAGATTCTGGTAAAGCATATTTGAAAGAGCTTAGGGTGTGAAGATGAAGTAGCGATGGAGCACCATAAGCCTCCTTTATTATTCCCTTATGCAAATCATCATCAAAAGGGTGCGGAATTGAGACAGTTTCACATTTTCCTTGGCTGCATTGCAGGTTTTCATCAGAGATTGAACTCCTCGTCTCGGTTCTAGCTCTGATAACAAAATCAAAACAAAAGGGATTTAAAGAAAAGGCAAGGACTTTTAAAGAAAAGCAAAGATCAGATAACATAAAAATAATTTTTTTCAGTTTGCTTTTCACATTAGCATATCCAACTTGTAGTGATATTTTTGGTGTGTGAAACGCTGAGAGGGTAAACAAAAGCGAACCTCTTTGAAGGTTGAGTGGTGTAGTAGATGCATTGAGAAGAATCTGATTCTTTTATTGGTTGTGAAGATGGGTGTTGATAACCCATATCATTTTCTTCATCAACGCATCCATCATGCTGCTCACAACATTGTCTTGTTTGTTGAGTGGAACTTCTATCTGTCATTCACACACAAAAAAGAAAAAGAAAAGATCTGAGTAAAGCTTTTCTTTTCTTACGATGATAATGCATAAATGTGCTACGTCTTTGAGAAAACAGAAAGTTACAATTACAGGCATAAAACATGCGTATCATTCAGAAAAATTGTAGCTATATGAATGGTGATTTTTTTTTTTTCATCAAAAGAAAAAAAAAATACCAATATTAGATTATCTGGAAGGGTAAAGGATAACATTTGATGTCATCTATTTTGGTATCAACTGAGGCAGAAAGAAAGAGAATAATATAATAAATGAAGCGTTACAGCCCATTTCTAAAGGAAATTTTGATAAAAAACGTCAGTGCATAAAATTTTATTCGGACTCGATATAAGAGGAAACTTCATTTAGCAAAATCGCCTGCCTTAAATGCTTAGACAAAATTATGTTTAGTGGATCAAGTGACACACAAGTCTTGAGGTTGATTTTCCAATTTGTGGAAACCAAACTGAGAACTTCAGAATAAGAAAGAAATTAAACGTAAAGATTACAATTTACCTTGTCTTCCCAGCTCACACCTCATACTTCTATACATCTGGTGGGAACAAAAAGGATCCATATAAATCTTTGAAGCTATTTAAAGAAAGAAAAAAGATGATAATAAAATAAAAAGAAATTAAAACCAACCTGGAGATGGCTCTTGACATGTGAAATGGTGAGTCCTTTCACATCCATCATCTGAAGAACAAGTTTAGGAGTAGCTTCTACAGAAGAAACACACTTTATGAGAAGAACAAACAAATACAAGGAACCAAACAAAAGACTAAAAACTGACTTTCATGGCCACCCAGTCTCTCGATGGCGTGAACAAAACAGTGATGAAGCTCAGGCGTCCATCTCAAACGAGGCACCTTTGATCTTATATATTGCCTCACCGCCCCATTCCTCCCACAAGTTCCCATTAGCAGAATCCAAAAGAAAGCTTAAAAAAAATAACAACAATTTTGCTGGAAGTGTCGAGGTTTAAAGAAACAATGGAAGCAGAAGTGCTGTATAAAAAAGAAATGAGCAAATAAGGAAGAGACAGAATGAAAGAAAAAAAAGAGAAAAGATTACGAGAAGAAGCTGTAAATTCCTGAAGGGAGAACTGGTCATCCCTGCACACACAGATTGAGAATCAAAAGATCATAATTATTTATCGCGAGTTTCTGATCTGCCTTCAGCATAAATTATTACCCTGATACCCCCATTAAATCTCAACTGCCCTCCTTTGACCTTTGTTTCTTTTCTATTCTTAATTTCTCCCCCCCTCTCTCTCTCTCTTTCTCTCTTTCTCTCTTTCTCACTCTTCTGTTTTATAAGACAATTTCCAATAATAAGCCAACTTTGCCATCGTCACAACATACTCATATTTATTTATTTATTTATTTATTTTTTCCTTCTATCCACAAATTAAATCAACCTTTTGCCTGTATTACTGCGTGGAGAAAGAGAAGCAGGAGGAAGAGTTTTCATTTTCTAGGACTATTTTACCCTTATAACTTTATATGGAAAAGGCATTGTGACTCTTTGTTTGTTTGTTTGCTAGTGTAGGATTTTTTTGGCCAAAGGACTATTTTCCACCCAAAGTATGCAGTTTTCTCAAGTTTCTTTTTATTAATTTTAAAAATCTCATTTATTCACTTATGAATTATTAAATTTAATGGAACCCTAACTCCTGAAAAATTTATCTCATTTTTCCTCCTAAAATTTCAAAAACTAACAATTTTTTCCCAATTCAGGTTTTAAAAAACAGTATTTTCTCTCTTAAGGTTTTCAATTTTTCAAAGGGGAGAAGGACTATTTCCCACCCAACTTTTGATGCATTCTCAAATTGACATCCACGACAGATGAAAATCTAGTTTTCCCACCCGTGACCAAACTACTGTCCAATTTTTCTGTTAGGGACAGGGGTAAAATCGTTATTTGTTATTTAAAACCTTAAAACTTTTAAATTTAACTGTTTCCCCCCTCCAGGTTTTAAAAACTAATAACAAACCCATCCTCAAAGTTTGAAAAGTTTAGATTTCACTCCTGGGGTTTGCTCCTTCTCCGGCCACCATCGACGGTCGACGCATTCGACCGATCTCCCATCTCCGACTACAAGGATGACGAAGGACGACCCTTCGTCGCCCAGATCTGGACGACGAAGGACGACCCTTCGTCGCCCAGATCTGGACGACGAAGCGTCCAGATCTGGAAGAACAGACGTCGTCCTTCGTCGTCGTGTCTTCCAAATGCGACAACGTCGTCCAGATGCGACAGCGTCGTCCTTCATCAGCGCGTCTTCCAGATGCGACGAGCGACGAAGAGAGACCTTCGTCGAGCGATCTCCCAGATTTGGACGACGAGCGAAGTTTGAAACCGATCTCCCAGATCTGGACGACGAGCGACGAAGAGATCTCCATCTCTTCATCGCACCACGGTCGTCGCACCAGGAGAAGGAAGAGGCCGGTGACGACGCCGGAGAAGACGTCGGGAGATGAAGTTGAAGAATGGGGGTGAAATGCTAGTTTTGAAAGTTATAGGGGGGGTCTGTATTTTGAAAAATATGGAAACCCTAGGTTTGGGGGTGAAAATGTTAGTTTTTAAAGTTTAAAAACTTTAGAGAAGGTGAAAATGTTAGTTTCTAAAACCTAAGGGGGGTGAATGGTAAAACCCTCACATCAATTTTAAAAAATTAAATTGAGGGGTATTTTGGTCATTTCATCTAACAAGGGTAAAATAGATATTTTACCATTTTACCCTTATGCAAACAGATATCATCCATTTTAACAGCTCATGGGTGGGAAAACTGGATTTTCATCTGCCGTGAGTGCCAATTTGAGAATGCATCAAAAGTTGGGTGGGAAATAGTCCTTCTCCCTTTTCAAAGTTAGTTTTTTGGCACCGTTTCTTTCTCTTCGATGACCTCCAGGCGATGCTTCTTCCCCTCCAACGTAACCTCCTTCCAAAGATTATCCTGGGCACAGTAGTCGACGAAGACGATTCATTTTCATCTGTGGACGAAGACAACACGTCTTCGTCTCTGGACAAAGACGACACGTTTTCATTTGGACGAAGACGAGTTGTCTTCATCGACGACAGTGCCCAGAAAAATAGCTGGAAGGAGGTCACACAGAAGAGGAAGAATCGTCATCTGGAGGTCGCCGGAGAGGAATAAACGACATCGAAAAACTAACTCCGAAAAATTGAAAACCCTAAGGGGGAAAATGTTGTTTTTTAAAACTTGGGTTGGGGGAAATTATTAGTTTTTAGGGTTTAGGGTTTAAGGGGGAAAATAAAATCAAATTTAAGTTTGTTTTTAAAAATACAGACAAAATGATGATTTTACTCTTGAAATCGTTAATTTTAACCGACCACAGGTGGGTAAATGAGATTTTTAAAGTTAACGGGGAGAAACTTGAGAAAACAACATACCTTGGGTGGGAATAGGGATGGCAATGGGGAGGGGCGAGGAGGGGATATCAATCCCTGTCCCCGTTACGAGGATAACAAATAATCCTCGTCCCCGTTACGAGGATAACAAATAATCCTCGTCCCCGTTACGGAGATAACAAAGAATCCTCGTCCCTTCCCCGCGAAGGAAAATCCCCTTCCCTTCCCTACGGGAAAAAATCCCTTCCCCGTCCCCGTGGGGAAAAATCCCCTCCCCGTCCTTGCGGGGAAAAATACCCTCCTTATACCCGTAAATATAAATTTTAATTCCTTTCTATATTTCAATAAATAAAATAAATTATACTTTTCCAAAATATCACATGCTACAAGAGTTACAAAATATTCATTGTTATTTTAGTTCAAATACAAAGTTTTCACAAAATTTAACAATATGCAATAATCAATCACTTCATTAGTAGCGCTTCATGTTGATATCATCATTAATTCTTCATGTTGATACAAGGCAGTATTTTAAAAACTAACCTGCAATAATCAATTTTAAAAGCAAAATTAATTTTAAAGCAGCTTACATAGGAAATACTAACAAATTTCTAATTAAAAATATTAAACTAATTAAAATATACTATAAATTATTATATTAATATATTAGATTCAGGGGGGTGGGGTGGGGTGGGGCGGGGACATATGTATCTCCATCCCCGCCTTGTCCCCGATTACGAGGATTCTTTTCATCTTCATCCCCGCCTCTTTCCCCATTTTTATCAGGGAATCTCCTCTCTGTTAGGGTCGAAGAGAGTCGAGACTCTTAAAGTCGGGTCCAAATTGCCGTCCCTAGGTGAGAATAGTCCTTTGGCCTTTTTTTTTTTTTTTAACTCACCTAGCCATCTTCATAGAGACAGGGATGCCCAAACCCTGAGTAGAAATAGTTGTAAATTTTATACTCACCGTCTAACCCCATGAATGCATGAATTCAAACCTACCCTCCTTAGCTATATACTTGTCTATTGACATTAAATTTATTTATAATAAGATAAAATTACTTGTTTCTAAAGTTATGAAATCTTGTTTTATTTTGGGACGGCAAATTGGACCATAGGTGCAGCCAGTAATTGGAGATTAAAATAAGTATGCTTGGGGAAATCTTGTTTTCATTTTCACCATGCGTTTTCTTGTAGGGCAATTCAACAACATATATTGCCCCCACATTTTTGGATCTTTTCTCTTACTTAATTACCAATTTATTACAACTAATATATTTGTCAGATTTCAAAATCGATTTTATATATTTGATTTAATAATATTCTTGCAAGAGGGTTTTTCGTGATTTTATAAAAATAATTTACATATTTAATAGGTTTATAATAATATTATAGAAATTGATTAATTAATTAATTAAGTTAAAACAGCTAAAACTCATTATTATATTCAAACAGGGCGCAGGTTAATGTTAACCTTCGCCCCGGAGAAAGCTTGGTCAAATCAACACTGGAATACCCTAGCTTTATTACTGTGGCCATCATGTCAAACTTTTAATTCTGAAAAAGTCAACTTAAAAGGCAAATAAATTTATACATGAAATAATTCAATTGAAACTTGAAAGCCAAACAAGACAAGTTAAAAAAATTATTTTAAAGAAGAAAAGACCGTCTATTTACTTTATATGCAAAAGAAGACGTATCTCGAGGAAATATCATCAAACGGCTAGAACATGAAAAGCAGAAACACGTAAAAGAGAATACTCATCACATGTACAACTTCAAATTTTTTTTTTTGTGTTTTTGAAATGAGATATTTCAAAAAACGCCATTTTTTGAGTTTGTTTATACAATTTTTAGCACACATTTTTTCATTAAGCAATTACATTACTTTATTAGTTAAATTTCAAAACTACTTTTATCTTCATTTTTATAAACACAAACAACACATATTCCTTTTAACACTAAAACAATAAAAATATTTTCAGAAATCTTACAAATAATTTATCCTAATAAAGGGTAATATTGATCTATACCTCATTTCTTTTGTATTTATTTGTGTAATAATTACAAACAAAGATTGTATACTAAAGTAGTTGATTTACGATAAAATTTAGTAAAGCAGTTAGAAAATTTGTAAAAACAATAACATTTATACTGTATTTTGTTTGTTGAATGTTGTTATATATGTATGTTAAAGTAGTTAGAATACTAATTGATAGTTTAATTGGGACATGGATGTTCACTAAAAATGGTGTTTGTATAAACATTTCCTTAACAACTATATTTTATAAAGAAAAGAAAGAAAATATTCGAAGAACGGGTAGATAGGATTGCCTACTATATATAAGCAATATCGCCTAAATCTTGTAGGTGATCACACCTGTTCCTTTTTCAAGAGAAATCTTGAGTGTATCCAATTTTGCTTAATAATGTAGGTTTATAGGTAAAAATGGAAAAACCCAAATTTATTATTCATTTCAGAGGGAATTAGATTATATGTAATGATAATGTAGTGAAATATGTCGGTGGGAAAGAGAGATCGATCTATATTGATACAAATGCTGATTTCAAAGGATTTGTAGGCAAAATATGCAATTGTCTCATATTTAATTGGAGTCAGACAAATATCTGCATATTTATCGTAGGTGATGCATTAATGAATCCTATTAAGATTGAAGACGATGATGATCTTAAGTATGTGATGATGGAAGCAAGAAGTTTACGAGGATCGATAAAACTTTATGTTACCTAGATTTCTATTGAAGAAAGAGACAATTGACTAGATAAAAAGGTTCATGTGGTAGAAACAAAGAATCATTGTATATGTGACTAGGCAAAACCATAAATTTTCCACAAATATGGTGTGACTCATGGTGATAGAGATAATAATGTTGATGTGGACAAAGAATATAATCTTAAGGATAATGAAGATGATGATGACAACATGAATTGCATACCAAGCATAGACGTTGTGAGAAGTTAAATCAATGAAGGGGTTGAGTCTAGTGCAAGACGTCATGGCTCAATAGATATAGGAGAATATACAAGTCATATTCATAATCCAAATCCGTTCTAGTCGATTCCTAAACCAGTAGTGGATGTTGAGAATATTGATATTAGTAATCGGGAAACATAAAGAGACAACAGTTTAAGAGTAGTAGGCTTTTATGATTCGAAAGTTGAATTAATAGCTTTATTGGGAGATATGCTTTAGAGATAGACATCCAATGGAAAGTTGTTTACTCTAATACGAAATGATATCAAATTAAGTGTGTACATTATCAATGCAAATGGTGGGCACGAGCCAAAACGGAAGAGGATGAAGACTATTAGGTGTTATGTCATTTGGATGATGCACACACTTGTCTAAAGGATCAAATATTACCACATCATAAACAAATAGATGTTAGATCACTAAGAACTATCCTTAAATTAGTGTTTGTGGTAGATCGTATCTATCGACCAAAGGAAATTATCTTTGTCGTGGCAAATAGGTACAAGATTGACATTTCATACACACAAGTGTGGCATGCAAATACGTATGCTATAAATGCATTATGAGGATCTCTTAAGGAGTCTTTCATGCTCTTACCTAATTATTATCATAATTTGAAGCTAAAGAACCTAGGAACTTCTACACATATTGATGTCGATGCAAAAAATAAGTTCCAATTTTTCTTCCTGGTTTTAGGTTGTTTGATAAAGGATTCCAACAATTTTGTCTTTTGGTTATTTGCATTGACGCTTCACATTTGAAGGGAAAATACCTTAGGCCTCTTTTCACAGTTGTTGTAAAAGACAACAATAATCAAATTTATCCACTTGCATTCAGTATTGGTCATAAAAAGGGAATGTATACGTAGACCTCGTTCTTAAGGTACCTACAAATGTGCATTAGGTATATTCTAGACTTGGCCATTATTTCATATTGACATCATTCAATAATTGTGTCAGTGGCAAATATATTCCTACATGCCCGTCATGGCTTTTGTAATAATCATATAAAAGGCAACATGCGTACGTAGTTCAAAAACACCACATATATTGAAAGATTATTTTGATGAGCTATAAAGGTGTATCACCTCAGGGACTTCGAATCTGTCATGACTAAGATAAACTGGGTGAATCCTACTATAACTTTGTATTTGAGCAATATTAATTATGAAAAATAGGCCACACCTACTTTGGAGGATGACAGTAAAACATCATGACAACCAATATGGATGAGTCTTTCAATGCTTTGACAAGAATTTCATGAGCTTTGCTTATAACCATTTTGGTGGAGTTTCTTAAGGGCATAATGCAATATTGGTTTTACAATAGGCAAAACTTAATAGGTATAAGAACATAATTTTGTTAAATTTTATTTAGTTTTGATTACATTAGGTTTGAATTTTTTTTAATTAGGTGATTGATCTCACCCATTGATAACATGGGCGGAGGATAAGATTGTCATATATGTGCATAAATCTATAAATATGGTAGTCAAACTGATCAACATCTATAGATAGAAGTTCATGATACACGACAACAGGTATTCCTTGTTAATATCCTTTATTGGAGATGTGACTGCGGAAAATTTCAACTTTCACAGATTTTATGTACCCATGTCACGGCTGTTGCTCAATGTTGCAATCTATCCAACTGTTTCAGATAGGCAAACATATATTACTCCACAGATTATTTATAGGTGTTGTACCGAGAAGATGTCAATCCGGTTAGTGATCAAACAATTTGGACACCTTCTAATAGGCCACTTATTTATCCATCATAGATGAAACAAAGTTCATCTAGTCGTCCATCAAACCATGCAAGAAGACTATCCCAAGAAAAGGAAGTCTAACCACAAAACTATAGTCGATGTTATCAATCAAGCCATACTCAAATGAATTTTTTAAATCTAGCTCTGGTTCCTGTTGTGGGGTCATCATACCTACAAGGCATCCAATACGATGGATTAGAATATCATGGTTAATTTTCTTTTAACATGGTTGATTTTCTTTAATTTTTTGAATTTCAAACAATTGTATGCCATTATAGTTTATTTACAATTTATGCCAATCACATTTATTCATTTTCTTGGTTTATTTTTTTAAGTAGTTGCTAGTGTGGAAGCATTATTTATGTGGAGGAAAAAATTAATGTTATGTTAATGTTTTTTTGTTAGTTGTGTCAATGTTGTGTTGTAATGGTTTTTATATTTTATATTTCATGATAGTTTTCATTAGTTTATTAGTAAGCCATTATTGAAATTAAGTAAATGAAGAAAAATAATATAACATCGACATATGTTAAAAGAAGAAAATGAAACCAACATATGACCAAAACACCATTAAAATGTTAAAACAGTGAAATGAAACTGACATATTACCAAAATAAGTGAATGAAGTCCATCACCATTGCATGTGAACCCATAATTAAGGGAATTCCTCCAAGTCTACATAAACAACCAAAAGTTTAAATTAATTAACAACTTTGAAAAAACAAACAACAATATTTGGAAGCAAATGAGATATTATTTCTTATCGAATGCCCTTTCATGGTGTATCAACATGATTATATGTCTTCTTAGTAATTGCGAGTGTGCGGACATGAAGTTGAAATCACAATTATGTGCGAGGTTCTTTATAAACATAAGCATAAAAACACCACAGTCTCCCAATCCTAACTTTCATTTTGGCACATCTCGCACACGCCTAAATTTAATTATTGGGATTTTATATGGTAGTGGGATACCCAATCTTATTTGATAATAAGTGCTAGCTAAGATAATGCGAGTCAGACACTTATATGGTCATATCAACCTCTTGAAAGTCACTTTACTAGTTATATATGTTATAGAGTCATATGCATACAAAGTCCATGAGATCAAACTGAACACACCACATACCCAGTGTTGGTTCTCAAAGTTGATTGGAATGAATACCTGAGATATAGTCATATAATGAAATAAAAATAAAATAAATAACTGATTGTAATAAAAATAAGCTTAACCAATATAATATACCACCTTATACACTTTACTTCATGGTTGAAAAAATTCATACGGTGAAGTGGGAGAGATGTCATGGATTTGATTAATGAAAAACGATAACCACTTCATAGCTGATCCCATTCAATCAAATTCTTATGCGTATACCGATAGATTTGCTATAAATTAGGTAGGCAACATTGTCCAAATGTTGTTTGGATATGTTTTACGAAAGACTTCAAGGAAAGTTTCAATATGTTATGTTATCTTAGAAATATTATATCAAAAATAGTTAGTTAAACAATTGGAGAAATAATTAAATCAATAAATGAAAACTCTTCCTACCATGTCTTCAAGCCAGTACCCTTTCTGTCATCAATGGGGTCCATTATTCACCTTGGAGACAAAGTTAGTGACATTGCCAAGGCCTGTGAATAGTACACATCTTCAAGAATCATCTAGTGTTGTAAGATACCAATTATTAAATGCTCCATACATTTGGACCAATGTCTGGTTTGAAGGATGGGGCTCTTTTATGAGCATATTCTTTCATGTCTTGTTTAGGTCCACGAAAAGACTAATCAATTGTCTACCTTTTCTGAAAATATGACCAACTATTGACTGATTTAAGGGTGTTAAAGCCTTACCTATATTTCTCTGTAGGGGTTCATCATCATATGGCACAGTAGGCTTCTAGGTGAGAACCTCTAGCTGAGACAATGGCCTTAGCGGGACCTCTACCTCCTCATTCACATCAACCTAAACAAATTAACACATTTGTGTATTTGCATATTAACACATATAGAAAAAAACACATCTTATTGGGGAGAACTATCATAAACTTGCATCGATAGCAACCTCTGAGCATATGACTTCTCAAATGCTTTCATGCAGTATAGCATAGATGCTTGAAAATCTTGCATCTCACTAGTAATTGTTGCATTTTCTCTCATATCATCCCAACATGCTAGTCAAGTTATTGTTGCATCTAAAAGATAATCATAGAAGCTTATTGGGACAAGAACTACTAGAAAATGATCCTTTGATACACTACTATTTGCAACATCATGAGATGAGTGTCTAGCTTGGGCCAACCTATAAGACTTTCGAGGGTGTGATGCCCAAGAGGTTGACATGCGTGGTAGGGACATCCGTATGTGTGGGGATACACTAGGAATATTGGGTCGAGATCCTTGTGATATGAACCCTTACATAGGGGAGACCTAAACTGGGTGGATGGTGTAGGCATATATGTGTTTTAAGCACCACAAAAAGATATCAATAAGAATCAAGACATCTTGAACATCATGCAAATTGTCAACCAATTTTGTCAACTCCTTATTGGATGGAAAAACATATGCCTCTCCTCCTATGAACTCTAAGACCCTAATATACCACTTCGTCTCTAAATCAAGCAGCGTTAGATGTAATACAATTGTAATGAAATCCTAAAACAAGCAAAATAAAACTTTATTGTAAGTTAACAAAACATATTATTATATTCTATTATATACTACAAAAATTGGAAACTTCTACTTATCGAAGGTGTGCTTATAAAAAATGGGCCTCCATTTAAGTATTTGTGAGACACAATCATCTATGATGAGTAACACATGTGGCAATAGGTTGTTCACAATCTCATAAATCCAAAACTATTTTAAAAAAGGACAATAAGTTTGTTAGTACTAACGATAACATGTAATCAGATTATTTGCTAGATTGATAATGTGTTACTTACCTAGAATGCAATAGGAAAACCCATAACCGAGAAAGTTACAATAGGGGGTAACTTGTGTATGCATCATACTTCTGTAGATAGTATTGATATGTTTTATGTATACCCTACCACATGGAGTCTATTATCTTATTCCATGGTAATACACCCTATGGATACCGACTAAATGCATCTAGATCATCAACTAAATGCAACATTTGATTAGATATTATGTTTCTATTGTTTACCCCTAAAAGGAAGGAATACACTAAATACAAAACTACAAACTTTATGACATTCTCATCATTGTCACCCTAAATCTGGTCATCAACTGCCCCCTCGATGTCTTGGTACCTAATGATCAACTAAGCTTATATGTGTCATATTAATGTCATTTCTAAATAAAAGACAAGTGATAAGTGCAAACTCTATCAGACTAAAATGTACTTCCACACCATTTATTTAGAACCATAGTTCTCTATCATGTTTCCCTTAGTTAATTAGATGGAAAAACACTACATGCATAAGAACGACACTAAAATGAGTCTTCTCCAAACCCAAGAATCAGCCAAAACAACTCATCCAGAATATCTATCATTGGATCTATTAGAATATGCCCTAAAAACCAATTGCTTAGTTGGTTTCAAAGGTTGTATATCTTGTATCTACATTATTAATAAAAGAAGAGTTCTGTCATACTTCACATGTTTTCTGCGTCATTTTTATATCTATGTTGTAGTTGTATATTACATCCATATTAGCTACATGCATATGATATGTGAAAGTTTCGATGAGTTTTAATAAACGTCATCAAATCGTTCCCTGCATAGGCAATCTGTTTGGGCAATAGTATTGTATAGTAGGTGTGTGCTATATCACCATAGTATATCAATGGATGATATTAGATATGGTGGATATACACATGGGTAAACAATAGAACAGTTTGATGATTAGAGAATTAATCAAAAGTTATTATATTATATTGTTTACCGAACGTGACTGCTGAACAATGATCACATAGGTATTAATATGTAGTCAATGATACATCATAAATCATACTAGTATATAGATTCTTTAACTTAAGATATCACAGTTATGCTTCGTTTTGGAATGTATGGTTCATACGATGCATACCACGAGGCTAATCATGTCTCATTTAGAAACCGCTTTGATCATTTATTGCTTGAGTGAGAGGACAAGTGATGATCATACAGGGATCCATCAGCTCGATTGTTCTCGAGTTTCCATGTGAATATCAAGAAACATGAAAATCTAAGACACTGGCTAGTGTAGATAAAAGACCACATGAAGAGAGTTTCGATGTGACAAGTTATGATGTATTACTTGATATTCGAAAAAATTAAATATTGGATTTTGATATTTCATGAATCCAAGTTTAATTAGGATGTAACGACGAAGGAATTGGACTGCATGGTAAGTGTGAGGAAGAAAAGTTCATTTGGCATTATGTGAAGCTTATACTTTATTGTGATGTAGGGGTTATGGGACACTGCTAGATGACACCACATGATCAGTGGGAGCTTCATTTTGTAGCAAAAAACGAAGTACATCGGTTAACGACAGTTTTGGGTTATAAAGTAATATAATAAAACGTATCGTGCGATATAAGGCCCACGACTACGTCACTATAAACCTTGAAGGTCATGCCCATATTTCAAGGAAGAAAATGGTGTTATGAAGCTGAAAATATTTATCCATGGTTGGCTAGCACTTTTCAAGGATAAAAATTGTGCTTTTCAAACAAAATTCAAAAAAGGGGCAAAATTGTCATTTTGCACCTTTTAAATTGTTTAGAAAGTTGCATGAATAATTTTAGGCACAAATTATTCAACATGTGTCAAATTATGATTTACTCTTAATTATCAACCAATGGGAATTAGACACATGATTTAACTTGATAAATATCAAGTTTTAGTTTAATAAATAGGAGAGAAATGTAGAAAAAATAATACATTTTTCTTCTTCTTCTTTTGCCGGGAAAGCTTCCATTTTTCTTCCTTGAAGGGTGCAAATCAAGAGATTACTTATTTTAGTAATTTAAGCTTCCTAACTTCAAATCAAATTACAAGGTATAAGGTAGTTTATATGTTTCTATATTTTATTTCTTGAAACAACATGTAAATTTTATATTACCATTGTTATATATGATGTGAACATAATCTAAAAATTTTAATTTTCTTGCCGAAATCCTACAGGGTCATTGTCAATTTCTAGTATATGATGCTAACAACATCCATCTTTATTTGGATGGCCATTTGCACATTAAATTTATATGTTTCATGAAACTTGTATGCTCCCTTCTGAATATTGATTTGGTGTTCCTGTAATACAAATGAAAAAAATGATTTTGGTACATATTATGAACTATGACATTATAAGATAGTAAACGATATTGCCTTTTAGGGAGGTGATATCACCTATTAGTGAGGTGATATCATCTAAGTTCTTCAAAATCTCCTTTTTGTTTTCAGATCAGCTAAATCAAACAATCAATTCAAATCACACACCCAAACTACATCAACACAACAAAATGCCTTTTTTTTAAACCCTAAATCTATTCATACACCAACACTAAACACCAATATTTATTTCTATTTATACATCAACAAAATTTAAACAAATCTAAGTAGAAATCACTCACTTGCAAAACTTGACATGCCATTCTTAAAAAATCGATCAGTTTTAGACGACGATGTTAGTGGATAGGCGTTCGATCTTGTTAGTGTTGGTGGATGGAGCATTTGTTATTGGCGTCAGTTCTCCTTCTTGCTAACATCGACTGCTTTTTCTTCTTCATGTTGGGTGATCCTTCATGGTGGTGGTGGCTTTTCTCTACATCAATGGTAAAGGCTTGGAAACGGAGAATAATTTTTTTTATTTTATGAAAGTGACTAGCCTTGGAGTTTTAAATTCAAAACTCACATAAACTTCCTTTTTTGCTTTGCAGAAGGGAATCGTCTGCAAACTTCTTTTTATGGGTGAACACTAGAATCATACGATTGTCAATGTTTAATTGTAATAGAAGTATTTTAGGAACTATACACTTTATGTGGTATATTTGTTATGTATATAAAAAAGTGTGGTAAAAATATATAAATGGGCTCAAAAAGTGGTATTTCTTTTGAATTTCATAATAATTCAATCAAAATCAATCATGTTGGTCTTCTCTTTTGTATAGTAGTGTAAACGTCATTGAGCTTTCCAAGTGCCGACTTCTGAATTTCTTTTTCAATTTATCACTTATTATTCACCTAATTAGGTGAAAATTTTCTTTTTTTTTCTTTTTAATTGTTGTTATGTCTTTAGTTTTTGTTTCATCTCCTTTTTATAATATCTTAATAATATATTCAATTTTGGTTTCTAAAAATATTATTAAATCAATTTACCTATAAATATTACAATAAAATTATATGTACCTATTTGAACTACATGAATAGATATATACTTGATATATATCATCATATGATTGAGTTATTTTAAATTAAATATAAAATAATACTTAATCGCATAATAACATATATAAATGTGTATTTATTTATATATTCAAAGGAGGTACACATAGTATTATTTTAAATATTATCATATAATCAATTACAATGAAGTCTAGTTGGCAATTGATTTTAGATAGACTTCGTGTACAGGCAAGTAAGCCAAATATAGACTAAATCGAAGTACGTTTGGACAAAATGGGCACATGTCAAAACCGAGTCACATTATACAGGTTAAAAATATGAGGGCCTATACTTAGCCCTATGAGTATAGGTAGACCCGTGGGCTACCCATATAATTTAGGAATTTTTTAATTTTAAATTTGTAAATCGAAAAATTAGAGGTGTACATAATCGGTTTAAACCGTTAAACCAAACCGAATCGAACCACTTAAAAATTATGGTTTGGTTTGGTTTGATTTGGATTGAAATTTTCCTAACTTTTTTTTCAATTCGAGTTATAGTTTGGACGATTTTCTAACTAAACAAAACCGTAAACTGTATTTTTTCAAATACATAACTATATTTGATAGAATTTTCTAAAATGCAATTAGGTGTACAATTTGTTTTTTCATATTTATTTTATTATTTTCTTTACATGCATATTGTATATATATTTTATTTTTTATATTACACATGTGCATTATATTCAAAAAACTATAATTCAGTTAATTTTAGTATATATATATAAATGATTTTAAAATATTCATACTTTAGTAGTCAAATTGTGTATCATATCATATATAAAAAATCTAATTTATCATATTATATGATATGCCTTATAAAAATAAAAATAATAAATACTAATAAAATAATAAAACATTATAATTAATACGTCATCATTTTGAAAAATATCACAAATATCCTTAACATTTTAAAAGTTTTCATATACACATCTAATGCACTATCATTTTCTCTAAAAAAATATATCAATTTGTATCTGTAAAATGCATCTTATCATAGGATACGTATTTTATTGCATGATACGTTGACTGTATCATATTAATTTGATACATCTTATGATAAATATTATTTTCTATCTGTATCGTATCATATATGATAAATATTGTAGGATACAATTCATATTGTATATCTTAGGCAATTGATAACTATGGTTCAAACCATAATCCAAATAAAAACAAACCGTATTTTTTAGTTTAATTTGGTTTGGTTTAAAATCTTAAATGATTTGGTTTGATTTAAAAATTTTTTAATTTATTTTTTCAGTTTAGTTTAAAAAAACTTTCAAATTATATCAATTCTGAGTATGCACACTCCTACAAAAAATACATTGGTTTCTTGTGAAATACAATAATATATGTAAATTAATATTGAAGAATGATATTGTGAAATTAACTATTTTTAAATCTATACAATAATATACCCAGGCGTGTAGCGCGTATGCCAGACGTGTGACGCGCACACCGGACGTGTGGCGCGCACACTGGACGAATGACATACATGCAAACAGGGACGAAATCTCTGATCAACTTTAAACGGAAATGATGCATTCCAAGAATGTATTTGTTCTGACTGGGGTGCCATGTGCACACCCACACATGTTATAGTGCACCTACTCCATTTAAAACTCATGCAGCCTGTAATGCACGCATACTAAGTATGTCATGGTTTGCATCGAATCTTGGGAAGGTAATTATCGATTTATTCGTGAGCATGAGGATAAATGTGGTGTCCATAAGAATTCGCAAAGGAGCAGGCTCAAAAATGTAATCATGATTTAAAATTTATAAGCTGATTAATTAGATAGTTTAGTTCTAGATGGTAACAAAGGAATTAACTTAATAAACAATAATGATGTAAGTAATACTTAGGATAGGCATCCCTTTAGACCCTTTAAGAGAGATTATCAACACCTGAGATGGGTGTCCAAGTCGATGACTATGGATGTAAGAGGTATTTGAGACGGATAACTTTTCTAATATGAGGGCGTAAGACACATCTGAGACAGATGTCTTATTAATTGTTCTTAGAGAACATTCAATAGTGAGACTCTATCAGGATATTCGATAAGGAATACCATTAAAAATATAAATACTTACTGAGTGTTTATACTCACAATGTGTTATGTTCTATATTTACAAATAGAAGAGATGGCGAGACAAGAGAGAAGACGGGTGGATCGGCACCCTGGGCTACATACCTAACTATAGTTATTTTATTGTCTTGGTTAATATTTTATTAGATTTAAGCACCTAGGGGAAAATAATATTTTTGTAACTATTGAGTTTACATTTTTGGACACATATTGGCATGTTTAATTATTAACAGTAAATGCATTGGTGTTATTTTTCATGAAAATTGGTGTCTCTCTTTAACTTAAATATTCATAAGCGGCACATCACTTCGGAGTAATTACCATCAAGGATATATATTCAGGGTAGAATGAGAATTTTCAAATTTTATCACGAATGTAAAAATAAAATTATTAAATTCAATAATTTAGAAAAACTACTTTTACTAACTTTTAATCAATTAACCTATTTACCTAAAGTATCATGAATATGTTATGAAAACAACATAATGATTTTGAAGGCTTCCACAAATTTGTATTTCATTCGTAAGGTGATTACTTTTCTTGTTTGACCTTTTTAGAGGGCGTTTGGTTTGAGTTATGTTTTATTACCAAAATAGAAAGATTATCTTGAAGATAGATTACTTAGAAGATTATTATATATAAATGATTACTGTGTTTGATAAAATTTAGTAGGTATAAATAATTAATGTGTTTGAATAAAGATAATAAAAGATTACTAATAAATTATTTTACTTAAATGCTCTTGAATATAATTATTTTTAAATATTTTTTATATTATTTGTTATATTAATTAAAAATAAATTTATTTTTGTCTTAAAAAATTAATAAACAATAATATAATTATAATAAAATCAAGATTATCTTGGTAATCTTTAAATACCTAAGGTGAATGTGGTTATCAGAGTACCACCTATATTACCTGTAACGTCAGCATTGGTAATAGAAGATTATTATAATATTTTATTATTGACAAACTAAACAAAAAAATAAAAAATAGATTATCAAGATAATCTTCAAAAACTGAAACCAAATGGCCTCTTCAAGTAATGTAATATGGCATAAAAATGGTCAGGCTCAATGAGTCAGAGAGCGCATTACATCACAACTCACCACATTGACGCACCTTAAATTAAATTAATTATCCTGATTAAGCAGGGGAAAATAGACACGTCAATACATATGTCGAGAGCCTGTTAATTTTATAGGCAGCAGATTCTTACAAAAATAAAAGCAGTCTATATTCATTTATCTATTTTTCGTATTTTTTTTGTTTTATATAGTGTAGTGCCACACACACACACACACACACACACACACACACACACACACACACACACACACACACATATATATATATATATATATATATATATATATATATATATATATATATATATATATTAGGTTTGATTGATTAGATCGGATAGATAAAATTGAGTTTAAAATTGATCTGATAATTATTGAATTAAATAATTTAAAATTTTCATCTTGCTTTTACGTCAATATATCTTAAACTTATATCTTTTCTTCAACCTACATAAAATTTTATAATTTTTACTAGTCAGACAACCCATAAAGGACAATATGCTTAAATTCTAATAAAGCCAAAATCAACAATGAAACAAAGATTTAATAGTATATTCTTGATATATATATATATATATATATATATATATATATATATATATATATATATATATATATATATATGTGTGTGTGTGTGTGTGTGTGTGTTGTGAAATGATATGCAATCAAATCTCCTCCTTAGTCAAAACAACACCTAGGAGAACAAACAACAAGAAGTTGGACTAGCTGCTCTTACCTTGCAATAGAATGGTGTTACAAGAAGTCTTCGGATAGGGAGTTGATTTTAGGATAGGGGTGGAGCCTTACCTTGCAGTAGAAAGGCGTTTGTTGTAGGTTTAAACTAGACTAAGGGAGGAGGAATTCAATACTCCGATCTTAAAGGGGATTCATCATAAGCTAGGGCTTTCGAATCAAACTTGATGTTTGTTAACATGAACTAAGCACGACATTCCTAAACTCTTTCTTGTCAAAGCCATTTCTTGTTCCTTTGTATCCTCTATATTACTATGGCTGCTATCACAAAGTTAGCCGACACTTATTTCCCCTTTTTATCTATCCAAGGGATGGAAAGGTAGGGGCCTTAGGTGTCACTTCCAATTAAGAATTATGGCCTCGCAATTACTAACCAATATGCTTTTCTGGTTCAATATTTTGGTGTCCTAGGCATATAACATACAAGTGGCCAATCATGTCATCTATCCTCTGATTAAATTAAAGTAAAAGCTCGTTCACTAAAAACATCATATGTAATCTTAGCAACTTCTTGATGCAATTAATCATCTTTATATTTGACAAATACAAGATAAAAATTATGACATCAATATTTCCTATGTTCATTGGGAGAGTGTGATCGACAAATTACTTTTAAATAACCAAACTTGATGTTATACAATCTAAGGTATCTCTTATGTAATTTTCTCATTGAACCTTAATTTTTGATCTTATAAATGAAAGACTCTACAAAAGTAGAGGAGAACCTTATGGGTAGGGGTGTTTAAAATTATTCAGTAATTGATGCAAACCAATTTTCTAACAAAAACTCAAATGGAAAAATAGATTATTTGAAAAACCAGTTCAAGAATATTAAAAAAAAACCAATTTTTTAATTTGGTTATCGATTTGTCAATTTTTTAAAAACGATTAACTAAACCAAACCCATTAATTTTGAAAATTTCATTTACCCATCTATGAGGGGTTAAAATTAACTGAGTTCGTTAATTATATTATTCCCCCCCAAACCCTAAAAACTAACAATTTTTCTCCAACCCAAGTTTTCAAAAATATCATTTCCCCCCTAGATTTCCAATTTTTCAGATTTAATTTTTCAATGATGAAGAGAGTTCTCTAGTGATCTTTAGCAATGTCTCTTCCTCTTTGGCATGTCCTCTTTTTGGCCATCTTTCTTCCGACGTTATACGATATCGTTGTCGATGAAGACGAACTATCTTTATCTCTAATGAAGACAAATTGTCTTTGTCTAGACAAAGATAAGGTCTTCATCGATGACAAAGAATCTTCTTCGATAAAGTGTCTTTATCGTCAATGAAGACCTCATATTTGTCTCTAGATGAAGACGATTTATCTCTAACAAAAATGAATCAGTTTTGTCAATGATGATGTCGTACAACATCAAAAGGAGGATGGCTAGAAGAAGGATACACCAGAAAGGAATAGACATTGCCTAGAGATCGTTGGAGAACTCTCTTTATCGCCAGAAAATTGAATCTAAAAAAATTGGAAACCCTAGAGGGGAAAGTGTTATTTTTGAAAACTTGAGTTAGGAAAAATTGTTAGTTTTTAGGGTTTAAGGGGGAAAATGAAATCAAATTTAAGTGTATTTATAATATTAAATATAAAATGACGATTTTAACCCCTTAAAACTAATAGACTTAATCGTTCATGAGATAGGTAAATGAGATTTTTAAAGTTGATAGGAGAAACTTAGGAAAGCAACATACTTTGGGTAAGAGTAAGTCCTCTCACCTAAATTTATAGTGGTATTTATCGATGATATATCGGTATACTCCAAGTCTCATGAGGGGCATGAGAGACATTTGAGTTTTGTGCTATAAAGACTACGTGAGAAGTAGTTGTGTGCCAATTTCTCAAAGTATGAATTTTGGCTAGATCGTGTTACTTTTCTAGGACATGTAGTATCGACCAATGGTATCTTAGTGAATCTGGGTAAGGTTGAGGTAGTGTTAAAGCGGCAGAGGCCCAAGACCCTTAAGTAGGTAAAAAGTTTTCTAAGATTGGTAGGTTATTATAGACGTTTTATGGAGGGCTTCACCAAATTAGTCTAATCATTGACTGAGTTGACGAAGAACAATGTCCTTTTTTGGTGGTTTGATGCCTATGAAAAGAGTTTTTAGAAATTAAAAAAAAAGTTGACCTCATCACTAGTTTTGGCTTTACCCACAAAATAGAAGAGTATGATTTGTACACAAATGCCTCCTATCAGGGTTTGGGAGTTATATTGATATAGAAAGGAAAAGTGATAACTTATACTTCAAAATAGTTGAAGGATTATGAGGCCTAGTATCCGACTCATGATTTAGAGTTAATCGTAGTGGTATTTACTTTGCAAATCAGGTAATACTATTTGTATAAAGTTTAATGAAATATGTACATAGACCATAAGAGTTAAAAGTACTTCTTTATTGAAAGAAAGCTATACATGAGATAAAGGAGATGGTTAGAACTGGTTAAGGATTATGATTGTGACATTTAGTACCACCGTGGAAAAGCTAACATGGCGGTAAATACCTTAAGCAGAAAAGTGATATTGACCCAGATTATAACTTATCGAGAGTTACAACAGGAGATAGAGAAAGACCAGATTAAGCTAGTCTCAAGGATATTGGCTAATTAAAGGATTTGGTCAACATTGTTGGATAAGATCTGTAAGGCTCACTTGACAAACAAGTGGTGTATCCAAATGAGGAGAGGATTGCTGAGAGTGTTGTGTTGAATTATAATATCATTAAGGAGGTGTTAAGATTTAAAGATCATGTGTGTATTCCTAAGGTGTCAGAATTGAGGCGTAAGATCCTATATAAGGCTTATAATTCCTTTTACATTGCCCACCCCAAGGATGTAAGATGTATCAAGACTTGAATAAGACATTATGGTAAGTTGACATGAAAAGAGATGTGGCAAACTTTGTGGCCAAATGTTTGGTATGTTAGCAAGTTAAGGTTGAACAACAGAGACCGTCTGGATTATTACAACCCTTGATCATCCCTAAGTAGAAGTTAGAACATATCTCTATGGAATTTGTGATTAGTTTACTAAAAGTTCGAGGTAGATATAATGCCCTTTAGATCATAATAGATTGATTGACCAAGTCAACACATTTCATCTCTATCAAATATGACACTAATACTGATCAGTTGGGTTAGATATATGTTAGAGAGATTATGAGATTGTATAGAATACCCAGTACTATTGTATCAAACAGAGATACAAAATTTGTCTCAGTTTTTTAGTAGAGTTTACAACAATTGATAGGTACCAGATTAGCATTTAACACCATTTACCACCCTCAGACTAATGAGCAAATTAGGAATGTGAAACAGGTGATAGAAGATTTGTTGAAAGCATGTTACTTGAACTAAGAAGCAAGTTGGTTTGAGGTGTTACCACTAATAGAGTTTACTTATAATAATCGTTATTAAACAACCATCCAAATGGCTCCCTATGAGGTGTTTTATGGAAAAAGGTATCGATCACCATTGCATTGGAAGAAGATTGGTGAAAATGATGTATTGGCACAATCTTTAGGGCTAGAAATGATTGCAAAAATGATCAAAGAAATGAGATTGATTTAAGAAAGAATGAAACAGGTCCAAGATCATTAGAAAAGCTATGAAAACCTGATGAGGTGAGATCTAGAATTTGTTATAGGTGACAAAGTCCTTATGAAGTTTACCTCTTACCTTCATATGATGAGATTTGGGTAGAAAGGTAAGTTGGCAACGAGGTTCATAGGACTTTATGAGATCTTAGAGTGCATGGGCAAGGTTTCTTATAGACTTGCATTATTGGTGAGTATGGATAAGATGTACAATGTATTTCATGTGTCATTGTTATGTAGGTATCTTTATGACTCAACTCATGTGTTGAGAGTTAAATATATAAAGTTTAAGGATGATTTGGTCTATAAGGAGAGGTCGATCTAGATTCTTGATAGACGAGTGAAGTAACTCATGAGTAAATAGATTTCTCTAGTTGAAGTTCTTTGAAGGAATCATTAAGTAAAGGAGACCACTTGAGAAATGGAGTAGGATATGTAGTAAAAGTTTCCACAACTATTCAAGTGAATTTTGGGGATGAAATTCATTTAAAAAGAAGAAATGTAACATCCACAGGTAAACTTGAGGTTATTTTGTTTTTTTTTGGTTTTTTCTATGTGAAATTATGCTTGAGAAGTTATTATATGAATAGTGACATGCATGGCCATGTATGGGAGGCTACACGCCCCTGCATGATATGATAAAGAGGGTAAAGTGGTCTTTTTCATGTATTACATGTTTTAGTCAAAATTGGTCAGTATGCATGCCTGTGTAGGTAGGGTACACGATCTAGCATACATGCTTGCTTATGTCTGATCAAACTGAAAATGAAAACAATCGCACAGTGTGCAACACTTACTTTTACCCTAAATTCCTTTTAGTTAAATTAGAGAGGAGAGAGTATTGAAGAGTGCCAAAGTCACAACTTGCTAGAAGAGAAGTCTTTTGAACTGTTTCAAGCCAAGAGAAGATCATCACTATTATCACACCAAGGTAAGTAGTCCATTCTTCCTCTTTTTGGATGATTTGTTTGGCTTGTTGTTTGATGGTACAGTTTTGTGTTACTTGGATGATGTGATTAATGTGTAAATCTACTGTTTAGTTGATAGGTGAATTAATATTTGTATGTATGCTCATTTCTTTTTATGATTGAAATCATAAATCATGAAATGTTGATGTATGAAATAAGGCTGATATTATGGATTAAGGGTTGTATGTGTGATCTAGTGAATAGGTGCATAATTTAATTTGTTATGATTTGTAGTAGACAGTCAAGAATGAGTTTAGGGTTAATGGAATTGAGAGAGTAGAATTGTGTGCAACTATAATGTGTATGATGGCTTTTTAAGGTAGTGTTTATGGTAATGGAGGAGATATTTGGTTGTTAAAATTCAATGTGATAATATAAGCTTCATTTAAGATGTTGAAAAAGATAGAAATGAGTTGTTTTGGAGTGTTGGAAATAACAAAATTATCTATTGAATTCTAGAAAAAGATGTCACACACACCTATGTATGAGAAGATACATAATCATGTGTGTCTATAGGTTTTGTAACTGTGTAGTGGATAGACACAGGGCATTGGCATGACACAAACACATGACCGTGTGGTATGAGACACATAGTTATATGCCCTATCTAGGGATACATACCCATGTATGTGTTGTAGGAAGTCATGTACAAGGAAAGAGAACACACCTATGTGTAGAAAGTACACAACCATGTGTCCCTAAGAAAAATGAAAGATAAGCTAAGAAATTTAAAGAAGAGTATAATCACACTCGAGTAAGGACATAAAAAGTTAATAATGACTGTGAATATAGAGATCGTGACCAACTATGCGAATGACAATATGTACCCTAACTGAATTAGGTCTTGGTCAAAAAATTTGAAAATAATGTATAATAATGATACAAGCCACCAAGTTGTGAGTAGAGTGGCAATGAAAATAATGAGGCTAATGAATCTATGTGATTTCATAACAATGATGGGCGTTGAAGCATTTGGGATGCTCATGAAAAGACGAGAGGAGCTCGGGGTCTTACCATATAAGTAATATCATATCAACAACCCAAGTACAAGTGACGTGTATGAGTCAAAGATAAGAATGTATTTGGGTTGTCATCAACTTTCACGTGATATATGGGACATCGACTTACATCGTTGAGGTCAATCATTTAGGATGGCACCCTATTAAGTAAATAAGGGTGTTGGGTATTGAGATAATTTGGATGGGTATATGGGATGTTGGAAAAACATTTGTGAATTCCTATATGAGGGGAATTGCATTGTTTCATATATTACCATTACTATTTACTGAGTGTAAATTCGCTCACGTGTTTATTATATGGTTCCACAGGTAAAGTCTTGAAGCATCAAGGTGAGGTAGGAAGACCAAAGGTATGGCTCGATATGACACATGAGGGTAGGCTTAAACGTCTTTTGACATTATTTGTTGATTTATATTTATATTGATTTTCTTTCACATGTATTTATGTACTCGTATCTGTTTTGCATTGGATTATACAGATTCATAATTATGTACGGGTTGTTTTATATATGCTATTTAGATATTGTTTGAGTAATCAATTTAAATACATAATTTATTTTTGGGATTATGGGACCATTTTCAATGTGTTGCATTATAGCTTATCATGAAAGTTTATTAGACCATGTCCTTAGGAGTGCATATTTCATGTATGGGTATGTGCCTAAAGAGAGGTGTTATAAAACCTTCTTCTCTCTCACCATGTCATTGAAAATTGATCATTGGAGGTCTTGCATAAATCATCGATACTCATACTTCAATTCTCTATGTTACTTTTAGATCAATACGTGCATTTAGATAGGGATCAAAATCCCTAAAACATAACAAACATGTTTTATAAAAGTTATTCTCACATAACGCCATACACAAGTGTATACTTCACCACACAGGGTTATGTATTGCTCAATTCAAGATTCACACGTGATCACCTTATCCAATTGACATGACATTGAACACACGGATGTGGCCTCTCTATTCATGATTGTGTGTCACCCAAAAATCATACTTTAACATTAAATTCACTTGAATTCCATTCATACATCATACTCATGTACAATGCCCTGGAGACATGGTAGTTGATAGGTTTACAGATTCAATTAACCCTTCTAGATAAGATCCATATGGGTATACTAGATTTGTCTCAACATTTTGGCAAAGTATGCAAAGGTCTCGGGTACACAGTTAGCTTTTAGTATAGCTTATCATCCTCAAATAAATGTATAAACTGAGAGAGTCAACAGGTGATCAAGGTAATGTTGAAGGCTTATTACCTAGATAGAAGAACAAGTTGGATAGAAGTGTTGCCTTTAATGGAGTTTGCATACAATAACAATTATCATGAAACTATCAAGATAGCTCTATATGAGACACTTTATGGTAGAAAGTATAGATCACTATTGCATTGGGATGAGATAGGTAAGAGGGATACTTTAACATAGGCGTTAGTACCAGAGATGACCTAGAGAATGATAGATGATATCAAACAAATCATAGAAATAATGAGACAAGCTCATGATCATTAAAAAAGTTATATAGACTAAAGGAGATAGGATCTTGAGTTTAAGATAGGTGATAAAGTCTTTATAAGAGTAGCCTCTTATAGACATGTCATGAGATTTGACAAGAAAGGCAAGTTAACATCAAGGTTTATGAAACCATTTGAGGTGCTAGAACATGTAGATAAGATTGCATACCAGCTTGTGTTATAGTAAGCATGAATCAGATTCATAACATGTTGCATGTGTCATTATTATGCAAATATATCAGTGACTTAACCCATATGCTAAAAGTTAAAGATGTCGAGCTCAAAGACAGTTTAACATATTATGAGCATTTGGTGTAGATTTAAGAGCTCAGAGACAAGTAAATTCCCCTAGTCAAGATTTGATGGAGGAATTACAAAGTTAAGGAAGCCACATGGGAGGTTAAGTAGGATATGAGTTAGACGTTTCCATAATTCTTTGAGTAAATTTCAAGGACAAAATTCATTTTAAAAAGGGAAGAAATGTAACACCCACAAGTTAGCCAAAGACAATTTAGTCTTTTCTCTACATTTATTTATGAATTGTGTTAAGTCATGAAAAGTTTTTTAGTAAGGATGTTCATGCACCATGAAGGTGATGCCCGTTCATGGCATTGAAGGCCAAAAAGTCATTTCATATTGAGCTTGTAAAATGACTAAGTAAAGAAGGGCATACCCATGTGTGCAAGAGCACACAGTCGTATGTAGTCAAAGAAATTGAATTTTTAGATAAGATCACTTTCTCAATGATTTTGAAAATTGTCTTTATTGAATAACATCACTTTCTCAATGATTTTGAAAATTGCCTTTATTGAATAACATCACACACGCCTATGTGTCGTGTTTTGCTAGCAAAATAAAAATAGGCATAAGGCCTAACTTAGATTATTTTTCGTGCATATATGTTCAACAACCAAACAAAAGAGGTGTAGAGCATTGAGAGGTAGCTGGAGATCACCACGAAAAGAGAAAGATCGTCAGAATTTCCATTGCCACTTCAAGAATTAGCAAGTCTTCAAAAGAAAGGTAAGTAGTTGACCTCTTTCATCTTTTTTTATTTTAAAGGTTTGATAAATATTGTTGTTGTGTTATGTTCATGGACTTTGGTGTGATCAAAAGCATTTTATGTTGAGCAACAATAAGCTTTATGTATGTATTTGAATCTATTAAAAGCCTTATTCACATGATCACTTGCTTTTGCATATTCATGTTATAAGTACATCATTTACAAAGACTGAGATGTGATTTCAGATTTATGGCATGGCTATGTGATTCATGATACTCAAGAATGAAAATAAGATAATTAGAAACTAGTTTGATGTTTTTGTGAATGGAAAATTTGGTATGGTTTAGTTGAAAAACATAAAAACTAATAAGTCAAAAAATTGTAGATTGTGATACACGACCGCGTGTGATGTCTCACATGCCTGTGTATCCCCTTGTAGAGAAAAACTTTTGTGATGAGTATGCATTCATCTTGAAGAGAAATTCACACGATATTGTGGTTTGAGATATATTCCCATGTATCGGGTTCCCCAAAAGTGAATACCTGTGTTAAAATAAAAGGACACATTATGTAAGAACTAGGTAACAAACACAGGGAAAATAGGGATGAAAGACACTCTTATTTATGTTAAGAAAGAGAAAAAACTATTTTACCAATAGGTTATATGCAAAGAGAGGGATAGAAAAAATAAAAATAAAAAGACTTTAGCAAGGCAAAAGAGTAAGATAACTAGCTACAGTACAGATGCCCGACTATATGGAAGGTGGCACAGACCTTGACCAAATGGAATCAGAGTCGAAAATAAGAAAAGTTAGGGAAAGTGATGTACACCTAGATAATCACTAGTTGTGTATGTAAGTGACAAGATATGTGAAAACAATAAGGTTATGCAACAGATAAATACCTATGAAATACATCATGCACTTGATGTTCAAACACATTAGCCATATTAAATTTAGGTGTACATGGTAAGAGATTATGATATTTCAATTAGTTTCTCACGTAGTCAGCAAGATGTATCATATATGCACCTATGGTAGGGGCCACCCAAGAATTGAAATAACAGTCCTACAACTTTTGCATTTAAGGCTATCAATTGAAACCTCTCAAATCTAAGTCTTTATCATTGGGTCATAACTAAGGAGATAATAAGATACTTGAAAAAGACCAAATTTTGATGGTAATGAAAATAATTTGAAATCCATTTTTGAATATACTATTATGCTTGTAGAAAAGGGACATATCCTACAAAACATTAAATAGTCCTTAGTAGCATCCTTTACCTTGTACGTTGAGTATGTAACTTGTTATAAGGCAGTTTATCAAGTTGTGTGGTTGAATATTGCATTTTTATGACTACTTGGTGTTGACTTATTTACTGTGATAGTAGTGTAATTGTGTAGAACCACTAGTATATTGAGACATATAGAAATAGAATATTTGACCGTCATGAACCTTATAAAAATAAAGATATTATGGTAGATTACATAAATAAAATGTTGATATAATCTAAGCCTCTAATTAAAGAACTAAGACCTGTAACCATTAAAGTCATATTGAAAATATGAAAGTGTTAAGAGTCTTAATATTTAGAGTTAGTGAAAGTTTTACATTATAATTGATTGATATTATTTTTCTTGATCATCAAAATATGTATATATTTATTTGTATATAAATGTATGCGTATATATATGTGCATATATGTGTATTTTTCATCATATCTCGAGTAAAGTTGAAACATACATGTTTCATTAGAAGTCACTAGATTCATTAGATGCAAAGAGATTTCTCTTGTTTTTTTTGAAAACATAAAGGTTAAGAGAAATCATAAAAAGGACTAAAAGAGAGATAATATTGTATGAGATCACCTGATTGAGTGTAATTTTGGCTAAACTCCAAAATTATTGATCTATGTTGATTTAGTTATTAGTAATCATGATCATAGACAATCTTGTGGTGATTGATGATATTAAGATGTTTTGATTTGTTATTGGTAATCATATTAATTGTATTGATGATTTTGATGTTATTTATATTTAGACTATTTTGTTTTCTTAAAATAGTGACAACTTTAAAGTTAAAATGTTGGTTATTCAAGAGTCAAAAATGGTTTTATTTTCTTAAAACAGATTTAAAAAATTAGTGTTGTCAGAATTGTTCTAATGTAAGCTAACCTTAATTGTAATTTTGATTTAATAAAATCAAATAATTAGAAAGTTTAATGACATTTTACAAATTAACTTAAATTATCAATAATAATAAGTTTAATATATTTAAAATTACGATTCGGAGAGACAACATCAACATGAACCTTAAGGCTTATTGAATCTTTGATAAAGTCCAATAAACTATTATACATTGATTAGACATAATCTTCAAAACTTTAATTGAACAATTTTATCTATTGAAAATCGTTATTTAATGATAGTAAATTTTAGAAATTTTATGAATCCCAAAAATATGATGATTCATATATGTAATTATGTAATCCTAAACAAATCTTATTCAGTATTTTATAATTTACAAATAAATTACATAGATGACAAGTTTGTTAGTATAACAGTATGCTATGACAAAGCCTCCTATTCAAAAGTCATTTGATTGCATCAAGTCAATTACTACTAATTATTTTATCAACAATAGTCTGCATTCATGACTTATCAATCAAGTAAAATGATTGATCGAAAAATTCATGATGGGGTTGTCAATCCTTTCAAATTTAATTGATACAAATTCAAACTTTACATAAATTTATATTCTTCTCTAGAGTTTGAAAAAAAAAAAACAAAATCATTTCTTTTGATTGACTAATTATAATCTGGAATTTGTGAAGGTAGCCCGTCATTTGAGGAAGTAAAGGGGATCTGTTTCTTGACTTTTAATTTTCAATTTGTCCACGTGACTTTATTAATAATATGACCTACTAACTACAACTTGGACATATTTCTCTTTCACTTGCAAGTGCAAACCCATTTATATTGTTTGTCAAAAAGGTTATCTAAAATTTTATTTTTTTTATCGGTTAAATTATTCTTCATTTTACCTCGACTCAAGTTCCCCTGGCCTAAGGCATTGTCAAAATTGGAGGAGACATTAGCATTGGTAGTTGATTATGTATAATTTTAGTCCAAATATTAGACTTTTGTCTTCCTATATATTTAAAGTATAGCTTAACTAAGCCTAACATTTTGACCCAAATTTAACTCTGTTTAAGCTTCTCAGACCTCTCATATATAATGTATGGTATCCAATGCGTTGCAAGAATTAAGTTTGACACTATTAGATGACGTAAATATTTACGTGTTTCTATTATATAAATTAATTTTATGTAGATGGGAATTGAAAGATTTTACAGAGTTGGGTGTCCCAGTCCCAGTCCCAGTCTCAGTCCCAGTCCCAGTCCCAGACTTTTCAAACTCAAGGCATGGAATTAGGTAGAAAGTTAGAATTATATTAATTAATTATAATTCAAACAACTTCTTCTAGCTGTCAAAATTCACATCATATAATTATATTAATTTAATTATGACTTTTAGAATTATTATATGATTGTGATGTCAAGGATTGAACTCGCAAACCTTAAAATATTTTAATATTCATTTAAATAAATAATAATATTAAATATCATTCTTGTAACTATATGTTACATTTATTTTCAATTTTTATTTAAAATTTTATCCAACCCATTTAACATACTTGATTAAATTGGCTAAAAGAATTATATTTAATAGCATATCAATTCATTGTTGATCTTTCATATTAAGATCACAACTTGATTTTTATGTACAATTATGAGAATTCATATTATTAAAATAATTGCATGAAAGGGCTTCAAAGAAGAAATATATATTTTATTTAATGGAAAAATGTAGTAGAAAATTGGAATTGGAATTTCAAACAAATAAAATAACACAACTACGTACGTTCGGGATAAATTGGACCCCATCTTCTTTGACCTTTTTCATTGTAATTTGGTGATTGAAAATTTTAAGAAATATTGATTACACTTTTGTCTTCTTATTCTTCTTGCTTTTGCCCTCCAACTTCATGCATGCATTCATCACACGTCCGTCAGTCAGAGAAACACAGTCACTTGAAAAAAAAAAAGTCAAAAGTGTTAGGTAATTTTACTATCTCTAATTAATTATTACTCTATTCCTATTTACTAAATCTTCATGTGCGTCTCATTCTCATACTCCCAACCCCTGACTCATCTTCTTTTTCTTCACCAACCTAATAAACAATAAACATTTTTTGAGTATCTTCGTTTTCTTTCTGTTTCATTTTTGTAATTTATTTTCATCCCAAAAAAAAAAATACATTATTTAATAACTTTATAATATGCTCAATCATTTTAAAACATACCAATTTTTATTAAAATTTTGTATATACTTAAAACATATTAATTTGTATGAGACAGTTTATTAATAAAAATTTGTATATAGAGTATCCCTCTTTAAAAACAATGGTGTAAAATATATATTTTTGAAAGAATTGAAGCATCCACAATACTATAAAAACGTTATTTCTCATGGCATAAAATTCTATTGAAAAAATATATATTTTTGTTATGATGAATTTATGATACCAAGTGTTTTGTTTCAATTGGTGTAATTATTTGATTGTAACAGTTTAGAGGCTACGATTTTCTGATAAAATTAATTATTACAATTAAACTATGTGTATATATTTCAACTACACATTTAATAGGTATCATCAAATACTTAGTGATTTTGAATTAATAATAAAATAATATTTAATTTATTTATATATTTAAAATAAGTATATATATTTTATTCTAATTATTATTTATATGAGAGTAGTATTTATTAATTTATTTGACATTTTTAGTGCTTATTTTGATTTATTTAAATTTGAATTTGACTTTAAGAACTGTAAATAAAGCATTGAGGTAAATATATGGAGATGAATAATTATTTTTTTTTCAAATTAAAGATGGGGGTTAATGAGTTAAGGATAAAATGAGTGGGAGCTAAAAAATCACTCCCTTGACATCTAACCATGTGGGGTAATGATACTCATCACCTACACTTGGGCTTTTGAAAGAGTATCGTTTTTTATCTGCTACTTTTTAAGGTTTATAATTTAAATTCTGAAATATGAGAAAAAGAAAAAAAAAATCATTCACATTCAATAATTGTTATGATACTAACAAAAATTAGAATTCTTCAATGGCAAAGAAAAAGAGGAAGATGAGGTTTGGGTTCCTTCATGAGAGTAGGGTCGGAGTTGATTTGATCCAAACCCAAATAAAGCCTAACACCATATTAGGTCAAATCCAAAAAGCACGTCTTGAGTTTAGCTCAAGATCAACCAATTGAGGTTTAAACTAATTTTGAATTTGATAAACTAAGCTCAAACTTTGATGTTCGTCTATAGAAATGAATCAAAACTTGAGGAGGGAAATTAAAGTAAATAACCATTTTGCCCTCCTTTGAGCAAAAATACCTACTATTCTTATTCTTAAATAAAAATACCTTAAATATTTTTTAAAATACCAAACTATCCTTCGTCACTTTTATATAAACTCCTCACTTACATACATTTCTCATATAATTCAAACATTCACTCTCACTCTCATTTTTACGCAATATTTGATATTACAAGTTTGTTCAAAAGAAACAACTTCGTATTCTTAAATTCGAATCGAAAAAATCAATTCATAAGAAAAAGGTATTTAAACGAATTTTAACTCTAAACTTAATTTTATTTGTTAAATCTAGTTCATATGTTATGTAAAAAGAGCATTTGGATATTTAATAATAATTTAGGGGTTAAAAAATATTAAAAAATAGAGGTATTTTGATATTAATCAAAGTATGAAAGTTTTAAATGAAATGTTAGGAATAGATAGGTATATTTCAATACAAGTCAATATATGAGGGTGTTAAATGAAATGTTACATAATTATGTGGGGTTAAAAAAATGTTAGAAAAATATGGGAGGCACTTTGATAGTAAACATTGTAAGAAGGTTTTAAATGAAATGTTAGTAATAGATAGATGCATTTCAATACAAGACAACATATGAAAGTGTTAATGAAATGTTAGAAAACTATAGGGGGTATTTTGACATTAAATATTGTAAGACGATTTTAAATGAAATATTATAAGTAGATAGATGTATTTCAATACAAGATAATATATGAGGGTGTCAAATGAAATATTAAAAAAATAGGGCATTTTGATATCAAACAAAGTATGATAGTTTTAAATGAAATGTTAAGAATAGATAGATACATTTTGATACAAGATAACATATGAGGATGTTGAATAAAATGTTAGATAAAAGTAATGTTAAAAAAATACGAGGGCATTTTGATATTAAACATTATAAAAAGGTTTTAAATGAAATGTTAGGAATAGATAGATGCATTTTGATACAAGACAACATATGAGGGTGTTAAATGAAATTTTAGATAATTACGGAGATTAAATGAAATGTTAAAAAATATAAGGGTATTTTGATATTAAATATTGTAAGACAACTTTAAATGAAATATTAGAAATAGATAGAGACATTTTAGAAAATTAGAGGTGACACATATATCAATAAGTGGTTACTATAGATTTTTTTCTTATAAATGTTTAATTTTTTCCCAAAATTTTTCATTGTAGGGAAAATGACAATTTCCCACCCAAGTTTTGTTGAAAAGACAAATATATACTCATGACAGATTAAAAATCCAAATACCCACCTAAAGTTTACTCTGTTAGGGCACACCTACATATTTTCTGTTAGGTTTGAAGGATAAATTGATCATTTTATCAATAATATTAAAATAATTAAAATTTATCTCATTTTCCCTCTTTAATTTTGAAAACTAACATTTTCCCCCTTAATTAAATTTTAAAAAATTCGTTTTTCTTGTAGATGACCATCATTGTCCAAGTATGATCTCTGGACGACGGAGCGTCGTCTAGACTGGACGATAAGCGTCATCCTTACTAGATGACTCTTCATCGTCCAGATTTGGATGACGAGGGTCATCTAAAATGGACGACAAGAGTCGTTCAAAGAATAGATGATGCTTTGTCATCTAGTAAAGGATGATGAGCGTTGTCCAAATTTGGACGATGCTCATCGTTTAACCTCGAGCCACATTGGTCTTGTGTGGCTAGAGGGAAGGTAAAGAAAAAATTAGAGATTTGGGGGGAGTCACTTTTTAAAGTTCAGGTATGGGGGTTAAATATTAATTTTTAAAATTTGAGGAAAAAATGAGATAAAATTATATATTTTTGAATATTATTATTAAATAACGATTTTATCCTTATATTTAATAAAAAAGTTAATGAAAGTTTATGAGTAGGTAGGTGTTTAGATTTTTTATTTGTCATATGTATATTTTTGAGATTGAGCTAAAATTTGGGTAGGAAATAGTCTTTTGCCCTTTATTGTAAGATTGATAATTTAAATGACTAGTTATGCTTCTGTTCGTTTCCAAGGAAAATAGATCCTACATGATGAGAATACAATGAAGTACGTTGGAGGTTATAAACAATTGGTTAAAATTCTCTTTAAAACAACATTTGAGAGATTTATCCAACTTTTGAGTGAACATTGCAGTATTGATCCAATTAGAAATTACATTCAACTATGTTTGGCTCAGTTTGACTCAAGTTCAGTTTGAATAAATGGTTTTGTCTATTATTTGGTAAAATAACATTGTTTTGTCAATAAGTCGTAAACTCAAACTATGAATCTGAGCCATAAATTTAAATCAAATTTAGTCACGAATTTAAATTATCGATTCAATTCGATCGGAATCAAATGATATTATATTTAAGTTAAACTTGAGCTAGAGAATGTTTAAGTTCAATCCGATTTTTATCCATCCCTAATTACATACCCAATTTAGTTCAAAAAGATGTGTTAGTCTATATCATTAATTTTACCAAGACGTATTATATGTATGACATGCACATCATCTCATATTAATTTTTAATATACTTTAAGATATATATCATTTTTTATTTGTATCATATCATATAATATGTATCACATATTGTATGATACTGATAATTATACTCATCATCAGAAATCTCACCATTGAGTTTACAAAAATTTAATATACTGAATGACCACTGAAATTTACTGAAATATTAATTTTTTTATCGTTAAATTTGAAAATTTATTTTTTCAAACTTGTCATATATTTTCATTATGAAAATGTAAAATTTAACACAGATTAATTATCTCTTAATTAATAAGATTAGGAAAAACATGTACGTTTTTCTTTTTTTACACTACAGTGCCTCCCCTTCCCTACCCACATCATTCTTTCTACTTTAATCAGGCAAACTCAATCCCTCTCAACTGGTCAATCTATCAAAACCTGCATCTTTTGTATCAATTTTTAATCCAATCCTTCCATTTTCCCACACGTGACTACATTTCTCTCTGATTCCTTTAATCTACAATCTCACCTACACACATTTTGTTGTCAAATCATGGCTTGAATACTATTGCCCATGATCAACTTTGGAGTTGTCTAGTTTTTTATTGACTCAAGTCGACCAAATTCACATCTCTGGTTACTAATTCGACTCCTCTATTGCCTTCGGTTGCCTCCCCTCCTAATCGGCAATCCCTACTTTACACACTATGAATGGTCATGACATCCTTCAAATCCACAACAAACGTATTGTATGTGGGCATCATGTTCAGTTTGTTGACGAGCTTGACAAAGGCAAACGATGGTCCCATTTAGCAATTGTCGTAGAGGTCTAAGAAGTGTAAATGATCAAGAAGAGGGAGAAGTGATGTGTCCACGTAGCATAAATGAAGGAAGACCAACAATGTCATAACAACGGTGCAAAGCAACAACTCTAAAAACCAGAAAATTGGAAGTAAAATCCTTTAAGACAACAACAACAACAACAACAGCAATAGAGACGAATATCTTAATAGGATTTCATGGCCACCAAGATCTTACACATGTAGCTTTTGCAAAAGAGAACTAAGATCTGTTGAAGCTCTAGCCGGTCATATGAACGCCCATGGAAGAGAGGGAGCTACGTTAAGTCAGTCGCCACCAATGGTTAAGAGAAATGAAATTAAAAAAATATATAAGAAAATATCAAAATAGTATACTTATAATTGTAATCAAAATTAGTTAAAGGTACTTGTATAATTTTAATAAAAAATATGAACAAATTAATATTTGATACTTGTATTAAGTATTTAGGGTAATTTCATAATATCATTAAGAATGATAAACTAATAATTTACAATGAAATCAAACATTTTCTATTAAAGTGAATAAATTAATATGAGGGTTAAATATTATCATTGGATCAAAGTTTGGGAATTTAATATTAAAATAGCCTAAATCATTTCCTAATCTCATTAATTGAGTTTCTTAATATATTATAATATTTGTTTTGGGGTTTGGCCACCCGTACTGCGTGATTCTCTCACCTTATTTAAAACCAATCACCATCTAATCTAATACACCAAATTTGGTTAACAAACAGCTCTTCAATATATGTATATATCCTACTCTTTCTAGTTCTACCCACAATCCACTGTAATGACCACACTCTCAGTCCTATTTGCCAATGGAAATTCAAAAACAAACCTATACCATACATGTCACATATTTTCATTCCTCATTTTAGCCAGTTTCATGTCATCCCACAAGATGCTACTATTTGCACTGAACTGACCTGTTTTTGATGCACAGTATCAATCAATTTCCACCTCAACTAGAAACAGGAAAATAAATCTTCTCTCAGAAATTACAAGAAAAATAAAATAGCTGTTATCATTTTGCACACTCTTGAGCTTTCAACTCATCTAACCTTTAGCATTTCACAGTATTAACATTTTCGTTTAAAAAACAAACAAAAGATAGTAGAAAATGTTGAAGCAAGAACACAAAGAAATCTGTCGGTATAGAGTGCACCCATAGAAATTATCAGTTCCTTGGTTTGCAAAAATCTTTAAAGCATAAAAACAAAGCAATTTTGTGCTATCAGTAGAAGAAGTCTAACCGAAATATGGACCTTGGACCTCTTGTCAATGCCTTGATTCTTCGTCAAGTAAAATTTTCTCACATATTGATTTCTTTCAAGTCCTTTCATTCTTTGAATACATATTGGAGGCCAATGCCCTGATGCATAGCCGAGGCTTTGTCGTCACAATGTTATGAGGAAGAACAGAGACAGCAACAACTAATGGCTCGGTAGGTGGTACAGCAACGGGGAGCAACTCTACAAGAATAGAAAGCTGCAAAATGGGCCATTCTTGTCAATCAAACAGAGTAACGGGAAAGGCAAAGGTAAGACTTTTCCAATACTTCGGAACTAGAACAAGCTTTTCAGCATTTCACCTCTGGAGATTTGAGGTCAACTTCTGAATCTGATACAACATCTTTAACTGCAGCAGCCACTACATTGAAGCATTTGTTGCGATCCAACAGAGCAAAGAGATTAGAACCATTTAAAGCATCCTTTGTAGTCTTCATCTGTGTCTCTTCACATCCTCTTCGGTTATATCCCACTGCAAACTAAAATGTTGGATACAATTTTTTACACAGCTATCATAAAAAAAAAAAACCACAATTGTTCATTTTATGAAAGTAACAAACCACCACCACAAACATGAGGAGAGAGAGATAAGCAGAGAACCCCACCTAAAAAGGGATAATGTGTGGTAGCGACAAGTATCTGCATGCATTACATTGCAGTTATTATGTATCATGCATAATGATGATGAGCAGGATGAACAAAAATAATCTACAGCAGAATTCATGTATTTCCAAAAAAAATTTATTTCTAAAGCTCTCTTTTTCCAACACACAAGTGAATCTACTGTCCCTAAGATGAAGTGAGAGATAGGGAAAAGCAGTTCCAAGTATCCTGTTGAAGAAGCAGAAACCAAAACCGGAATCAGAACTGACCAGTTCCTAAGATTTGGGAACCAGAATTGGAACCTGTATGGAAAGGTTCCCACCCAGAATCTACGCAGTCGGATCTGGTTCAGATTTTGGGTACCTAACACTATTTACAATTTTTTAACACAGTATCAGCTTCCATTCATTCCATAACAACTTTGCCCCCAGAGTTTTCATCTTCTCAATTATTTGCTAACCTTCTTTCAACACGCCTTTCTTCAATATCGATGGTGTCTAGTCAATACTAGTTGAACTCCTCATTGCTCCAATCTTCTCCTATAGGCTCACTACTCTGCCAACACAAACTATCCAAATCATTTGACTTGGATCCATGCCACCCTCATTGAGATACAAAATGCATTGACTTTTAACTTCTCTTGAACAGCATCATACCTTCTTGTGTGATCAAGCAAAGACACCTCATGAATTGTTGGCCAAGTTTAATTCTCCTTATTAATTTATAGGTGTTACTTTGGGAGAGAATGGCCCAGATGTTAAGTGGATGTAATTTTAATCTACGATGTAGTAGGATCAAAATTAGTTGAATCTGTAAAACTCCTAACCTCCTTTATAATTTTAATCTTTGCAGAAGCTTCATATGATTCCAGTTTCACCTTAAAAACAGTCTTCTCAAGTTTCTTCTCTTGTTGTAGCTATTGCCTTCATTGCCATTCCAAACATACCAGCAACACCTGGCTTCATAACCCCCACAACTGGTGGTTTGTTCATTCCCCGTTTCTTCATTATAACGGAACCCAATTCTGCAACTTCATCAAGTGCGAGTCCAGTAATTTCATCTACAAGCCTCAAAATATGCTTAGTTGGAGGACTACAATGCTCTGTGGGATCATAAGTAGCTAGATCCTAATCAATTGGGAGTCTTCTTGGATCAATCTCAACTTCCTCTTCCTTATTCTCCATTGCAGTTTGCATAAAGCCCCAAAGATTCCATCCCGTTAAAGTTCAAAAAATTTAGTGTCGCTAGAGGATAATCGCTCAGTTTTCGGTATCAAAAAATAAAAAAGGGAACTCAAACACCTAAATTTGTTTTAGATCTCATTCTCGGGTTGATTTCGATTCCTTAGAGGGTTGAAATCGTAACCAAAACCAAAACTATAACTTTCCAATTCTACAAAAAAAGAATCGTAACCTATCTGAGATAGGCTGGTTTCAAGTAGGAACTGAAACCGAAACATCAAGTACTTATTGGTTCCAATTTCTCCTGGTTCCTGTGCTCACCACTAATGTGAGAGATTAAAGTGTCAAGAATACAAAAATTTTCCTCATAAAGGCACCAAAAACAGACGTTAAACATGAGATAAACCAGGAGCACTAAATGAAACTTTGCTAGTTACTTTCAACCATTATATGTCTCATTAGTAACATGCTTTCTTGTCCTCCTATAAGAATGTAGCCCATATACAAATGCTTAATTGTGCAATAATTATAAAGTAATGTATACCTTAACGGGGTGGGAGAGTTTATTTTGTTCATCAATCACAAATTTACGAACCAACTTTGATACAGTTGCCTGAAGGTCTGTCTCCTTCAAAATACAAGTAGATTGGATAGGAAAAATTCTATGACACCAACTGCACCAAGGGAATGTCAATTTATTTATGAGTCAAATAGATACAATCAAAGGGAATATATGCACCTCATATTTTTAGCTGAAAACACATAAAACATATAAACACAGAAACAACAGTAGACCCACCAAAACTAACAGATTCATAAGCATACACTTGGCAAAAGATTCACCTTAAGAGTTATTGAATACCATTGTGGATGAATAAAATAAATAAGTACTGAAATAAAATAATATAAACAACAAAAATATGCACAAGTCACATCTACATAGCCAAAAGGGCAAAGGCAAATATTTATTAAATAATACAAGCAAATCAGCTGAATGAACCATATTCAAATCTGATTGCCCCGTATTAATGCTCCTCACATATTTCAAATAGGACTTGAATGCATGGATTAATTTAATAATTTACAAAATTATCAATCATGCTTCACCTGCCAAAGAATTAGACAGTTCATAGCCATATGCAATTCCAATACACCAAAAAGAAGTAGAATAATAATGTCTTTTTATTCTTAAAAAGGAAAAAGTTAGTAATCCCAAAAGCTCGATCTGACAAAATATAAAATCTTTTCGGTAGAATATCAAAGGAAGCTTTAGCTATTACTTAATATAATTATGCTTCACTTCTCTTTATTTTCCACAAGGAAATGATTGTTTCTATGAACAAGGACATGTCACATGCATCAATTTCATGGTGCATATAATTAAAAACTAAATTTCATAGATCATCTCCACAGTTTGGCACCAATAGGCCAAGAAATGTTTTGCATTTCTTAGGTTATTAATTTCCCTAAGACTAGAAAAAGTTTGTTTAATTCAATTTTGACCATATAGAATTCATTATTGTCCCAACAGACAAAAAAAAAAAATCAATACTGGACGACTTTAACCACATAAGTTCATGAAAATTTCCAAGTGAAATAATTCATTGAAAGCAAAGGAAATAACAAAATAAAATAGCATTATCTTTAAATTTAAAAGTTGTCTCCATAAATAAAAGGTTTCAAATTCCCTCTAACTACTTGATAAAAATTTATAGTTGAATATTGGAGAAAGAAAAGAAAAAGGATATGAATCAAGCAAGAACAATAAAACTTAATGCTCCGAGGAACATATTAGTTTACTAGCAGAAAAGTTGTTAATCTTCCTATTATACTTTATAGTCTCTCCAATAAAAAGACATTAATCATCTTGAGGTTAATAGCACCTAAGGGGTCAAGAGCACTTAAAAGAAAAAAGCACAGTTTATATTCCATTACAGCTTAAGTTTTTGGAAGGAAACTAGATGACACTTTTAAAATGCTAAACTACGAAATTTCAATTCTTCATTATTACTAGAAAATAACAAGTAACACTAAATTATAACAAAAATTAAGTGGTTTATGTCAATGCTAACGAAACTTCTATATATAAAACGATAAATGACAAATTTGCTAATCATAAAAAACAGGCCTTAATAATCAAGATGTAAAATTAACAATAGAAATTACTAAACCAACTTTGAAACCCTTATGCTAAAATACTTTATGTCATACCTTAAGTGATTTGATATAAATACATCCATAATACTCATGTACATGTAGTATATGCATGCAAAAGTATTAAGCATATTGAAAAACATGCACATTAACTAGTTTCAATGGAGACATTATAACAAGAACGTAAACTACTTACAGTGGTGACTTTAAACTACCAGAGTCAATAGATTGAACAATGTTTGACACAACACTAACAACGTTAGAAGATTTTTCCCTTGGGAAGGTAAAGAGAAGCAAACCACTTCTAGTTAGCTTCACTAGAGACATATCAAAATCATTTTCTGTATTTGAATCTATTTTTGAATCAGGAATACAATCATCCTTTGGAAGTCCACCTACAATTTAGAAGTGTAATTAACAACTTCATAAGCAAAGAATAATCCCTAATCAAAATTTAAAATACATTTTTTGTATGTGAATCTATCTTTTTGTCTGGAAGGAAATAATAAAACCTGCATCCTCTTTAGTTCCCCCACTTTCCACAACATTGGCACATTTCTCACTTGTATCATCTCTGTAGATTTTCCTTCTCTTAGTGTCACCATTTGTATCTGAGCTGTCCAGACTTCCAGAACTGTTACAGTAGCAGGATCCAAGATACTACAAAATAAATAAATACAGAACTATGAATAATAGTGCATTTAGGCCAACTATGACACCAACCCAGCAGTCTCCCATTTAAAGCAATAAGCTTAAACACCATTGCCAGTAATTAAAACCATTTACCCAAAACAAAATTATCCCTAAATTTTACTTCGTTCTCATCCAAATACTACCCTACTCATTACAGGACAAAAAACATGCAAAAAAAACCAACCAGGTAAATTTTCAACTACAGAATTTTCAAATGTAAACCAGGATGAACGAATTTGTAAATATAATACAGCACAAGTAATTAAAATTGTTATAAAAACATGATAAAATTTTGTCACGCAAGAAAGTCTCCTACAGATTACATGTAGTAGTTGTGGACTAGAAAATTATCAGCTCTATAGAGTTTAAACTACATGATAATCACTACCAATTATTAAAATGAATATACACTAATATATAATAATCAACATTGGTGAATCATTAGAAAGAAAAGGAAAAAAAAAAATAGGAAACCTTTTGAAGAATAGAGATGGCTTCTTTGGTGGCGCTTTTCTCCCTCTCTGATTACAAAAATTCAAAATGAGTAAAGAAAGAAAGATTTTAAAAATTACAGGGAATCAATAAAAGAAAAAAGAGAGAGAAATGAAAGAATACTTATAGGGCAGGTGATGAGGAAGCCAGAGTACGAATGTTGAAGAATAGATGAAGGTGCGTTGTAATCAAAACGAGGAATGCGAATCACTTTTGAGTGTTGTTCCCATGGCTTCATTTCTGTTTTTGTTCCTGTTTCCTCAGCCATTGCTGTTCACAATACGAAGATGAAACCTCCTAAGCCCTAACTTTTGCGCTATACATATTGGGAAATGGAGAGAAATAATTTTCATCTTATTGGATAATAACTATTAAAGAAAATTATTTATTTATTATTAACCTATTTATATCATTATTTTTAAAATATTTTCTGTTTTTGAGAAGTTTAGTATTAATAAAAATTATTATCAATAATAGTACAAATTATAAATACGCTCCTATTCAATTTTAGATTTTGTTTTAATTGTTTATCTTTATAATTTAAACTATAAAAATTTCATAGCCATTAAAAATTTTATTTTATTTCAATTATTCGTTTGTTGGATGAAATTACATTTATCACCCCTACAAAGAAATCAGTCATATCCAATAAATTGAATTTGAACAGAAAAAGTAAAAAGAGAAAAATAAGTGTCATATTTTAAGTCGACTAGTGTAATGATAATAAGTGGCCTTTCGTTCGAGATAATATGAAATATCTTAAAAACTATGTTTAATAAAGCAGGTAATGAAAGATAACTTTTAGGGGGTGTTTGATTTGGGTAATGTTTTATTATCAAAATAGAAAGATTACCTTGAAGATAGATTACTTAGAAGATTACTGAGTATAAATGATTACTATGTTTGATAAAATTTGATAGGTATAAATAATTATTGTGTTTGATTAAAGGTAATAAAATATTACTAGTAAATTATTTTACTTAAATGCGCTTAAATATAATTATTTTTAAATATTTTTATATTATTTGTCATATTAATTAAAAATAAATTTATTTTTATCTCAAAAAAATAATAAATAATAATATAATTATAATAAACTCAAGATTACCTCAGTAATCTTTAAATACCTAAGGTGAATGTAGTAATCAGATTACCACCTATATTACCTGTCACGTCAGTATTGATAATAGAAGATTACTGTAATCTTTTATTATTGATAAACCAAACAAGAGAATAAAAGATAGATTACTAAGATAATCATAAAAGATGTCAACCAAACGCCCCCTTAAGAAATGTTTGATTTAAAGAATATTTTATTATAAAAATTAAAATATTATCTTAAAAATTATTGAGTATAAATTATTACTATGTTTTATAAATTTTGTTAAAAATAGTAGGTATAAATAATTATTGTGTTTAATTTGAGATAATAAAAAAATAGTATTATATTATTTTACTAAAATGTCATTGAGTTTAATTATTTTAAAATATTTTTTATATTATTTATTGTATTAATTGAAAATGAAACTATTTTTATCCTAAAAAAATTAATAAATACGGATATAATTATAATAAAATCAAGATTATTTTGATAATCTTTTAATATCTAAAGTGAAAATAATAATAAGATTATCTCTTATATTGCCTATCACATCATTATTGGTAATAAAATACTACTGAAATCTTTTATTACTTATTAACCAAACAAAGTAATTTAAGTAATAAAAGATAAATTACCAAAACAATCTCTTTACCCCTTGAATCAAACGTCCTCTTATTATTAAATTAATAGTGTTATATGCATAAATAATATAATATTATTATGTAGTCGAACAGTTAAAAATTAAAGATAACACAATACTCAATCACATAACGATACATTATTATTTATGTATAAAATTATACACATAATATTATATTTATTAAATTGATGTGATAAATAATATAATTTAATTTGATTACTAGTTCTATTATAGGTATAAAGATTATCAAAATTTATTTTTATTTTGTTACAATTTTACCCTTATTAAAATTTTAGAAAAAATACGCTTGTTTTTAATTAAAATTATAAGTAACCCTAACCCTTTACTTTAAAAAAAAAAAAAAAAACCTAAACCTTTGTTGTAACTACTTTACTTTTACTCAAACAATTATTAAAATAAAAATGTTCTCATTTTAAATTATAATTATCCTTCAAACACCACCGACCACCAAAATCTTTCCATGAAAAACATCAAAAACCTTAGTGAAATGTGCCAAAATAAGAAAAATAGCTAGAACTGAAATATTCTAATGAAAGACATTGAAATCCTTAATGAAAGAACACCAACCACCATTGGATGGGAGATAAGATTGATTCTATTGATTTTGTCATATTTGGAACATGGTTCAATCAAGATGAAAAGTAGTCAATTCCATTAAGATACACAAGTGGTTCAAGCGAGATGAGAAGCAATCCATTTTGGTGCAAAAATTATAGAATATGTGTACCAAGGTAGGAACAAGCTTTTTAACAATAGCAGAGTGTTAGCATAGGAATTTCAAGGACACCAATTTTAGATAAATTTTTTAACAGACAAGTGAACGAGCTTATTTTAAGGACATAAATGTGGACAAAATGATGAACAAGCATGCGAAGGACATCGTTCCACACTTGAATAGGCAACATTAATTTTTCCCCAATTTGGACAAGATATCAAACAATTGGGGAAGGGAGATCATTCTTGGCAAAACAACCATGAAATAATTCTAGAAGAGGGATTTCAATCATTCCATCATGTTTTAGTTTCAATAAAATTTATGCATTTAAGTTTTGTTAAACTTTTATTTCTCTTAACTAGGGTTTTAAAGGATAATTATTTAAAGGTTAATTAGCCTAAACATATATCAGATATTGTTATTGGTTATTTATATAATTTTCTTGTACTAAAGTTAACCTTATAGTTATTACATTTGTCTAGTATCCAAATCTCAATAAAATTCGATAACGGTTTATCTTATCAATTATTGTCATTTAATTGTATAGTCATCTTTCTTAATTGTTTTGGTATCATTACTGAAAGGATCTAATAAGTCCCAAAAATTAAAAACACCACAGAAATGTAATACCCGTATGTGTATGGTAAGAATATTTCTTCCATTTTATATAGTATGAATTCATGTAAATATAAGATTAAGTGATTTTTTTGTATAAGTTGAATTATTTAAGAAATAAGTGGTTGAACAATAATTCAAGAGGGTAAACACCCATTCAATAAGTACCAAATCGATGAATCAGATAACATGCCATACCATAAATGGATTAAGTGGCAAACAATCATTTGAATAAGGCGAATGACTATTCCAAGGGTTATCTAATTGAAATTCTATAAAATGAGGAATGATCCCATGACTTTCATGTTATCATCCAAAAAACGCATCCAAAATATTGAAAGTATCTTTTAACATATTTTCACTCATTTTAATAACTAGACATCATTTTAGGGAGAGAGAGATAAAAAATGAGTGACATGGAACTTTGTATGCTTGGAAACCAAGTAAGTCAGAGAGTATTGTTTCTACAACACCTTTCCCAAATGTCTTATCCTTCGGGGTAAAGTGTTAATAAAATCTTTACATGCATGAATGATATATCAATTTAAAATCAATGTTATCAATTCCACCATGCACAGTATCTCCTTTAATTTGAATAATTACTAAAAAATTTTATTAATAAGATAATAAAAACTAATAATTCAATAATCACAGAATAATCCTCAAGCATATAATATAAAACCCTTTAAATTCATGTACTAGAAATCATATATTCAAATCTATCATATAATCATGATCATAATATTAGAGTCATCATCTTAGGCTATTTACATTTATGAGTCCATCATTCGCATGCTACTCCATCATTGAGTCACCACCTCATCGCCATTATCACCTGCAAAATGTAAAGGAATGAGATGAGTATAAAACTCAGTATGTAAGGATCACCTATCCTACATTTTCAAAACTCAATATATCTCTTTTTTTTACTACCCAAGATATCTTGATCTTGATTTTAGGTCATTGGTCTTATTCGAATCTCAAGGAATCAATGTACCTGTTCCAGTGACCACTTTTTAGGTAACTTTCTCTAGTCCTGGTTGTCCAATCTCATAAGGCTAATTGACATTCTTGTAGTTCTAGCTAATATGTGGACCCTAATCAATAGACTTCCTAAGTCTTAGTACATCTTAGTTAATTGATAGACATGCAGTCTTGAACCATATATCACTCATTGCCAATTGACAAACTCATAGTCCTAACTAAATTAATCTATGGACCCTTAATCAATGGACTATTTACGCCTTGGTAAGTCTTGGACCACCAAATCAACGGGCTATTTATGCCTTGAAAAGTCCTAGCCACTTGACAGACCTACTATCCTAGCAATGATGCATCTCTTCATCTAAGAACATCAATTGTTGGACTCTATCCTATCTATGAGTATACCTAGGTCACGAGTGTTCTCTTACCAACCTAATAATCTCAATTCTCGATGTCCTATAAGTATCATATAATCTTAAATCTCAATGGGATGTCTAGTCCTTATCGATACCCAATCTACTGAAACACTCTCGAACTTATCTCGAGTCCAATCTATTCTCTACCTAATATTTTCTCTTTATGTGATCATATCTATTCTTTTCTTTGGGTATCTAACCCCCCGATAATTTTTTTTTTTTGTATTCATATCTTTTAAACAATTTTGAAATGGCTATACCTAGAGAAAGGTGAATAGGTTCTTAATAAAAATTAAAGGAAACACTTTCTTAGCAATCAAGTTTATGCAAAACAACAATAAATACTAGAGTAAATTTTACAAGACACATAACGACAATAAAATAACAAAAACAGAGTAAGATGTTACAAAAACACAACAACAATAAATAACAATAACAACAACAACAATTTAAGTAATAAATAACAAGAGTAATCAATGCAAAATAGGTAATTAATCAACAAACAACTGAAAAAAGAATTAAAGAGTTAAATTTTAGAAAAGCTTAATTTTAGAGTGTTTCAGAGCTTTTTCTTACAAGCCTCCTATAGCCACTTCTCCAAGTAAAACACTTTAGAGTTTCACTATTTCTTGAAAATTTTCTACACATAGTATATTTGGGGTTACACCCACTACACTAGTTGATACGAGATTGCACCTAAGATGTTTGATTACAAAGAGATAAAGGTATTAAATGCCTCTATAAAGCTATAAATACAAGCTCAATGCACTTGGTCTCTTAATGAATAAAAGGAAGCTTGGAGAAAGTTATAAAGAAAACAAATTCTTTTAGGTTTTTCTTTTTGGCATGTAAATTATCTAACCTTTTGCTTTTCAATCCAATATGAATTTATAGAGTTAGGTTGCGTGCCATTGGAATTGAGTTTCTGTGAAAAATCAATTGAAAAATTCAGCCAAAAAAAACCTCAATCAGAGTCGTAATAGACATCTTTAAATGCTTTAACAGATAACTTTAAATGCTTTTAGCATGGGCGACAGATCTGTTCACAAGCAGCTTGTTTCATTTTTATGTTTAGTATAAAAATCCAGAAGCTTGAATGGGTACATGTTAACTTACACATGGTTGAAGTATGAGTTTGATTGTAAGAGGTCCACAATTGGACTAAAGTGCAACACGACTGAAAGGTTTTGAAAAACTGCACTATTAGAAGGATTTTACACATGTCATAATTTGATTGAATTATGTGTCACACCTAGACTGGTATTCTATGTCATGGTTGGGATAATTTTCAAAATGTCATAGTTGGGACATTTAAGGCCTTAGACATGTGGTATGGCATGGTTGGGACACATGGCATAGTAATGCAAAGTGTCATGGCTGGAACACTTTTCAAATGTCACAACTGGGACATTTAAGAGCTTGGACACGTGGTAGTGATGCAATGGAGAAAATGTCACGACTAAGATTATTTTCTAATTTCATGGTTGGGACATCTAAGGCAGCATATAACTTGGACACATGGTAGCGAGACAATAGATTGGTCATACTTCCTTGGACACGTGGCAATGATGCATTGGACACTTGCTTAGAGACAACACATGGCAGTGATATGTAAAGAGAAAGTGTCACGGCTGGGACATTTTAAGCTCCTATTACTTGGACACGTGGTGTGATGAAGTGACCAATTGGATAGCTTTACACGTGGCAAGGTTGGGCAATTTACACATGGCATGAAACTCATGATTGGAGCAATTAGAACATCACAGCTGGACATTTTCTCTTTTCAAGTAATTTTTATTTCTAGAACACTAAATGATTAACGCATGATTTCCTTATGGAAGAGGTAGGATCAATACTTTCTTGCTTCAGATTTATCTATAAATTTCATATTTTGTCTATCTTTGTAATGTATTCATGCATTCTTTGGACATGTTAACATAGCAAACTTACATTTTTATCGTCATCAAAACATTAAGATATAATAATCTCTATTTTTGGTTGATGACAAGAACATAGTTTAGAAAAAAAATTATAATACAAAGTGAGAAATTTAAATTTGTATCACACTTACTCTCCCTCACTTTTAGCCCTTATATTTCTTTTACTAATTTTTTCCTCTTTTTGATATCAATTGAACACCAATATCAAACAATTTTACACAAACTTAATAGGCAATGACAATCAAGCAAAGAAATCAGCATTCAATATTAATATATAATAAATAAGAGTCAGCATTAAAACATAGCAAAAAATAAAACAAGAAACCAAAATTATAAAATGCAAAATGTCATAATATGAAATACATGATCATGGATGACAATACATCCAATCACAAACTTTTTGTTGAAAGCTTTCGTGATCCTCTCTTAAGCGTTGTTGTTCAAACATGATGTGATCTTGTCTTTCATGAATTCCATCTAAACGAAGATACAAAGCATGAAACCTTTCACTCATGAAACTCATCATGTTAGTGTATTGAATTTAGAATGGGTTCATCATTTCTTCACCTTCCATTTTGGGTCATTTTTCAATCTGAGAGCTCAATCCTAGAATATTTTGAGGTGTTAGAGGAACTTGTTCTTCTTCACTGTCAATAATTCTTTAATGCCTTCAATAGCCTCTTTGGTCAGTTCATTCAATCAACTTCATCTTTATCAAAGATTGAGTTGAAAGAAGGTCTAGATCTCTGAATTGTACAAGGTAAACTAGACCTTTTGTTGCTAGGTTTAATCAAAGTTTTATTACAATGAAGGATACAATCATACCAAATTGAATTATATGATCATCAATTTTAATGAGGTACAATCGATGGATAAACCAATGAACAATATCAACTTAAATTCTATATTGAGTAGTATACATTAATTGTAAGTCACGAATTGAAACAGATCCATTGAGTTTGTTCGAGCATTTAGAGTATCAATAATTAACCTATGGAGTACCCTATAGACCAAGTTATCCAACTTTCTGGATTTAGACAAATATGAATCATAAATTTCTCGACCTCATAACCCATTCCAAGTGATAAAGTGATTAAAGTTTTCTAAAACACTTAATATTCCATCACAATCACATTCTAACCACCCGATAAACATTTTTAGAGCAACAGTATAATCATTACCATTCAATCTAAATTTCATAGTAAAATCTATAATGTAATATTCAACATCCATTCAAACTTTCAAAGAACTATAGAACTTGTAAACCGGATTTTTATAAACATTAAGTCTCATGAAAAATAGGTTCGTCCATTTCATCCTATTTACTATCTCCATAAACTCATAAGCAATATCAATCTCCTCTATTATAGGTGAGAACACACTCCCTTCCATAAATTTTTTTCTATTTCTAATTTCATTCAAACATTTCTTTTGTTCATCATTTCTAACAAGGATATTGTAATATGATCAAGAATTACCTGAATCCTTGATTTAGGTTGTCTAGTTCTTGGAGTCATGAAGATAAATCACAATAATAAAGATTTGAATTTGTTGATGATATAAATTTGTGAGAATTGTGATGAATCTGAGAGCAAACCGTGAGAACTTGTCAACAAGGAGCTTTCGTGAAGAAATGTAATGTGACATGAGTATGCTATGAATGTTGTCCTTATGAGAATTTTATGGGAAAAAAATGGAGCAAAATGGAGCAAAATGGAGCAAAGTGAAGCAAAGAAGGAAATGTATGTTAGCAAGAAGAGTGAATAGACAGTTTGGGAAAAAAATAATAAAAAGTAACATATGACACTATATGATGCACACACACACACAGATTTTTTTTTTTTATATAAATACATAAAGTAGCATTGTCATGGGTGGCATGATTTGCATGCACACTGTGACACATATGAACAAAAAAAAATATAATATATGTAAATATGTATACGTGTGATACAATAAAATAATGATAGAATAATATATGTATAAAAATAAAATAATAAATTTATACAAATATTGTGAATGTCCAGATCACATTGAGCTAGTTGTGTCAAAAATCCTTTTTAATAGATGCATTTTCCAAAAATTAGTAAAGCTGATTTTTGTCATGCCTGGAACATAAATAAATGATAGTGTAGATCAAATAAAAATTTTAAAGTCTTTTCAGATCAAGGTTTTCTAAACAATTATAGCAAAAACAAAAAAAAATATAGGTTATCTTTAACAGAAAAAAAAAAGAAAAATGTATTGATCAAAATATCCCAAAAAAATATGAAATTTGAATATTTTGATCGAATCAAGGACATTTGATATAATTTGAGATTCGATCAACTTTGAACACAAGTTTGAATTGATTTGACTCGAATTCATATTATGTTTTTATGTTATGTGAATGAAAATACATTTTCAAATGAGCACAAATCATCCAGATTCATCTTAATAAGCACAAACATTACATAATTAAGATCATAATCAATCAAGATACCATAATAGTAAAGTTAACTCAATCAAAATTTATATCAATAAGAGCATTAAATACTTACTTGATTTGCCTTAGTCATACCAAGCTTAGTAAAAACGATCCTTATCAAGAGGCTTAATAAAAATGTCAACAAGTTGATGATTAATATCAATAAATTGAATCCGAATATCACCCTTACTAAAATGATCACACAAAAAGTAATGTTTAATGTCTATGTGTTTTGTCTTAGAATGCAAGATAGGATTTTTGGAAAGCTTAATGACACTTGTATTGTCATAAAAGATTAGAATGTTTTTAATTTCAAAATAAAAGTCTATAAGTTATTGTCTCATCCATAAGAGTTGTGCACAATAATTTTCCATAAAAACGTATTTGGCTTCCGTAGTAGATATTGCCACTAAATTTTGTTTCTTTGAAAATCAAGAGACAAGCATGTTACCTAAAAAATGACAAGTACTATTGGTGTTTTTCCTATCTATTCGACAGCCTCTGAAATCGACATCGAAAAATGCTTGTAATTCAAATGAGGATCCCTTAGAGTATCATAAACCAATATTTGGGATGCCTTTAAGATATCTTAAGATTCATTTCACAATATTTAAATGCAATTCCTTAGGATTCACTTAAAAACATGCATACATGCATATACTAAATATGATATCGAGCCTAGATGCAGTTATATACAATAATGCACCTATCATGTTTCTATATGCTTTAGTATCAACACTTTTACCTCCCTTATCCATATCCAATTTTAGAGAAGTACTTATGGGAGTGGGTTGCTTATTAGTATCTCGCATATTGAACCTTTTGAGAAGGTCTTTGGCATAATTGGCTTAGTTGAGCAAGATCCATTCCTTTGTTTGTTTGATTTGAAGTCCTAGGAAGTAATTTAGCTCTCCTATTATGCTCATTTCAAATTCACCCTATATCATCTTAGAAAGATCTCTATAAAGACACTTATTAGCAGCACCAAAGATGATGTCATCAACATAAATTTGAACCATCAAAATGTCATACATATGTCTTTTTATAAATAAGGTGGTATTCACTTTTCCTTTTGAAAAACCATTTTTAATTAAGAAAGACTTAATCTTTCATACCAAGCTCTAAGAGCTTGCTTTAGACCATGTAAAGTTTTTCTTAATCTAAACACATGATTTAGAAATTCATGATTTTCAAAACCGAGAGATTGTTTAACATAGACCTCTTCTTAAATAAATCCATTTAAAAAGAACTTTTGACGTCCATTTGAAATCAAAATGACATGTATATGAAAGCAATATCTTAATCACTTCTAGTTTAACTACGGGTGCATAAGTTTCATTGAAATCAAAACTTTTCTCTTGAGAGTACCCTTGAGCAACTAGTTTTACCTTGTTTCAAATAAAAATGTCAGACTTATCCACCTTATTTTGGTATACCTATTTTGTCTCAATGGAGAGATAACTCTGATATTTTTATTAGCCTTGGAACTAGTTCATAAACATTGCTTCTCTCAAATTGGTCTAACTTTTCTTATATTGCAAGTACCCAACTTTAATCTTCAAAAGCTTCTTCTACCTTCTTAGGCTTTATTTGTGACAAGAATACCACAAATTGGCATGTATTCCTCAACAAAGCTCTAGTTGTTACTCCTTGGGTAAGGTCTCCAATAATTCTTCCCTCTTTCACTTCACCCTTTACTCTTCACCTTTGGATATAAGATTTCTTTTTGTGGTTCTTAAGGTTGCATGAGTTCATCCTTTTGGTCTTCAACCTCAACTTGATGATCTTCTTTCTCTTCTTTTGGTTAAGATGAGTCCTTGATTTGTAAATCTTCCATGAGTTTAATAACTTCATCTTCATTTCTATTGTCTATACACTTAGAAGATTCTACAAATACTACATGGATAGATTCCTTAACTAAAAAAGTTCTCTTTTTGAAGACTCTATATGCTTTGGATGAGAAACAACTGTTCATGATCATACATTATCATGAACAATCGTTCCTGATCATTATATCAAGATATGCAATTTCATAAATAACAAAAGATATGTAATTCTACTATCCACCAACTAAAAGATATGCAATTCTGCTATCCACTAATAAATCCAAATAACGATAAATTATACATATAAGATAGAGTGCATGATCATACATTATTATGAATAACCGTTCATGATCTTTATATAAAGATATACAATTTCACAATTTCATAAATTGACCCTATATACATAGATCACACCCATACAACTCAAAACATCACCAATTCATAAACATTCTAGTAGACTTATAGGGATTTTGCAATCTTCAGTAGTAGAATAACAATTTAAAATTTTAATTAAATTGTACAAAAACTTTGTAAAAACCTCTTTTGGATCATCCTTGTAGTATAATTAATTTATAAATAAGATACATGTATAGGTGACTCTTTTATCTTTCATTGATAGAAAAGAGGTCACGAAATCACTTTCAGAACCAAATGTAGGCTTGCTCCTTAGTATCCATATGAAGTAGTAACAATAAGACTTAACTATGCTCAAGGCTTGCTAAAACCTAAAAAAATTTATGCAAATAGGGTTATTAAAATAATATCTTGTGTATATATAAAACAAGAGGCATACATACATATATAATCACAAACACATGTGTCGCCTAAGACTTGAACATGTCCCAGGTGACTTAACCATGCATGCCTAAAATTAATAGATGTTCCAAGCGAACATCGATTGGCTCGGAATCGTCCTACCCATGCTCATGCATATAAAACTCATGAGTGTTATATATTTAGTCAATGTATTAATTGTGTATATTCCTTCATTAATATCATATTAAATCTCCTATCATTTTTTGCATCCAACCCAAAATTATAAGATTATGATATTAATGAATATATGATAAAATCATATCATCATCCTAATTTGAAATTCAAATTAGGTGATGTAAATTTGAGTCAGTCTAACTCAATCCTGCCAATTCTTGCATGCACTCCAATAACTCATGATTATGACACTAAGGTCCCAAAGTACAATAAAATATACTTCAGGTCAATAGGTCTTTTCAAGACTCTAAATTCTCTATCTGAAATTCAAACTAAATCTAATTTAGACAATGCTTATGACCCCAGACTTCATCAACTTATTTTATGCGTGACCAATAGACTCTTTACTAAGTTGATAGTGATTGGATTCATATTGAGCTCTCGACCCAACAACTGTTTGGACACAAACCAAGATTGACATTTAGCAAGATATCAAAACCACTATATTAGTAAAGGTGAACATGAGACTTATTTTAACTTGTCAATGATATAGTTACTCATGCAATTTGATCATTTTTCCATACGATATTTCTTTGAGACTGAGATACAAATTAAATGTCTACCTCAAGGCTCCTCGAATTACATAGATTTAATCTGTTAATGATAGGATAATATTGAATAGAGCAACAACTCAATCCCACTGTGACCATAAATTTGATGAGTCATTAACATCCGTTGGTAAACTTTAACTAAGACAAAAACCCTCGTACTCAAGAGTGGCAAATCTTTTATTAATCTACCATAATTTTTGAATAAATCTTGATATAACCAATCACTACCTTTTTGGCAATCCTTTAATCAGACTATGTTGGGTTGGTGTTAAACCATATCAATCCTTATATAATATAGTTTGGTGTTCTCAAGTCTAAGGATTACATGTACTTCCGGTCATTAAGAAAATATTTTCCATAGACACTGGAGTAAACATCTATATGGAATTCTCTTGGCAGGTTAGTCCAATGGAAATGTCTATAACATGTACCCATGTGTTGCATTAAGTTGTTAACAAATAACTTTGACACATAAGAATTATCATCATTTTACGATGGGATCTTTTAATATTAAGATAACTCTATTACTATTACCCGTGTCCTTTATCATGGTAATATCAAAGTTACAGATGTTTTAAGAAAAACCACTTAATGTGCATATAAGGTTCTCACAATTTGGTGTCGAGTACTGATACTCTTGTCATAGTTCGACCATTCCTAGGACAATGATCTATTTTAAATAAAATACAGATAAAATAAATGTCATTTTATTAATTAAATATCAAAGATTACGTCAAATATCAATTTTGACAATTGGCTCTAGGCCACTATCTTAATAATCTCTCACTTACACTATAACCAATAAGACATATCCCTCTCCAAATACATATCTTTACTCAGAATACACACCTAAAAGATGCGTTAGTGCAAACTTCTAATAAAAATGCAATAATTCTAAAATATGCATATTATTCAAATTAATTCTCACAATACCAAAAATGTATTTAATGGAACGTCATAATTTATTAAAAACCATCAACGTGTCTAATGATCCACAAATACAAGCTCAAGTGCACAATTATTTAAAACATAAATAAAATAACTATCCAAAATACATAATGACCAAATAACCCTTTGCCTTTGTAACATTCTAAACTGACCTGCTGGCTCTCTTGTTGCCACTCTACTATTTCATAACCTTACCTGCAAAATCACAAAAGAAACATGGTGAGTGAACCACACTCAGTAAGTAAATGGTCTCTCGACACCACACACACAACATAAATCATAACCATTAATAATTTATGTCTTGTATCAAATCTTAATGTGATATTTCAAATGTTTTTCCAATATTCCTATATGCTCATCTAAATAGTTTTGGTACCCAATGCCTTATTTTCAATGATGATGTTATCTCAAATAACTATCGTCGCATGATATATATCGATGTCTCAAACGTCTAATGAAAGTATAAAACATCTCATATGTCAATCAAAAAGTACACTCAGTGTACTTGTTAGTCAGACTTCAGGCTATGGATACCATATCATAAGAAGAGTAAGACCCTAGGTCTTTCCTAATATCACACAAGTATCTGAGATGCTAAAACACCCAATGTTGATGCATGCATGAGCATCTTAGATGCTAAGGCACCTAATACTGGTGCATAAAAATCACATAGGTATCAAGATCACTTAGACTAGCCCAAGTGTTTTCACAAAATAACACAATACATTGTTCTCAGCTATTGACTCAAAATCAGTCTAACCGGGGTTTATGTTGTTATACACAATCGAACACCCCCAAAATCATTTCGTGTTGTCAAACACATAGTCAGACATGTATAACCAAACACCATCCCATGTTGCCTTCATTAGGGTTATATTAATTATTTCTCATGATTATCCCACTTAGAAAGGAAATAGTCATTTTCATGGTAATATAAAAGTTTAGAAACTTTGCTCTATAATTACTACTTTCATATACCTCGATTATAATTTTCCAAATATACATGGACATGTATCCCTAATACATGAGGGTGTATATGCTTCATCTACATGACTATGCAACTAATTAACACAAGCATGCAATCAAGGGTAGCATACACAACTATATGTCTTATACCACATGGGTATGTATCCATTCCTAAATTAAACAGTTCCTAAATTCACATACTCGTGGTTCACTTATATGGAAACTATTTAACCGTAAATATACGCAACTATGTATCTACTCATACACAGGTGTATCGTGAATTTTTCAAAATTTTGTTTCTATTTGAAATCACAACTTTCAACTAACCAAAACTAACTTTATACCTCTACAATGTCTGTACCCTTTGAGCATTTACTTTAGCATAACTCTAAACTACCATATTCATCAATCACTCTATCATTTTTTTGAATCATAATAATAACCATAAAGACAAATCAGCAAATAGTGCCTATCAATATGAATATTCAAATTCCACCCATAACAACATTCATAATCCTAGCATATAAAATTAGTTTAATATAATAGATATGTGAAATATAATCTTACATAAAATACTTTAGTAATACAAAATCTCTTGCTCATTATTCAACCAACCATAATCACAATCTTGTCAATTTTCCCATAATCACATACAAAATATTTTAATCCACAAGCTCATTCAATCAATTGAAAAACATACAAAGAGCATGGTTGGCATAATGCAAGTACATAACTGGATAAGGGATGTCCAACTGTATTTAGTAACGTGATGCTAGGTTTGTGCCACCCGGTCACCCACCATGCATGACTTGTTATTAGTCGTGCATGGTGGCTTTCAAACACAAAATTTTAGGCTTCTTTACCTGACAGAAAAAATTCCAAAAGATTTCCCAATTTCGGTAAGCCACGACACCAAGGTGAGGGAATACGACATGTAAACAACTCTTGGATCATGCAATTGACATGATTCAAAGGCAATTTTATGCAACAACACAAAACCTATGACATTTACCAATACGAACCTAAAATTATCAACAAAACTCAAACAAAATTTAGAAAACATTACTCAATAACTTAACACAATTTATGTTACACATGAACTCAACAAATCGTGCAATAACACAATTGTAAATCATTTTTACTATATTTTAATCCAGCTTTGATTAATCTCAAATACATGCAATAACATATAAAATTAATCAAAATTAACTGTAGGTATATTTTTTATGAAAAATATGTTATACAGTCGCTCTGATACCACTATTGGGTTTTCAAGGCATTGATAACCAATAACATAGTAAAATAAAAATTAAAAAAACAAACCTAAAGAACCCTAACCAAGATACCTATTTTATGCATAAAATTCATGAATATACAAAACACATATAGGATGTTTTAGGATTATACTTGCGTTGATGGCTCCCTCAATCTTCACATGGCTTGAGTTAGAACGATATCTAGCCTTTAAGAGGCAGTGTCTTGGTATCCATATGGAGCACGAACATGAGAAGAGGCTAATCCAGGCGAAGAGGCTGATAGGGCTTTTGATTGGACACTTGTGTTCATAGGAAGGAAGACAATGAAAAGCTGACGACTAAGATTTATGTGATATAAACTCTATCTATCTAATAACATAAATGCACACCTTATATATATGTTTATGAGTCCATGCACAACTAGAATACTTCATGTGCATGGCTCTTCTCCAAACATCATACACAATAGACACTACTAATATGTGCCAGTTGACATCTCTCTTTCTGGATGGTGTCGGTCGATTACATACATATGGAACATCTGGCATCTTAACTTCTAAGTTGCGTGGTCAACATGCATCATGCATAGTTATGTACTTGGTCAAGACATGGTCAAACTAGGCTTTTCAACCCTATTGGGTAAGTCTAGTCCATTTGTGATCTCTCACTCATCCTTAAAAACCAGGATTATTAATAAATAATCCTAACCTTTGAGTTTGAATCAACTCATTTATGTGTATGACTTATAAGCTCCCCATCAAACTTGTAGTGTTTGGACTCAAATTGAATCTAAACATAGACCAAGATTGAGCTCTAGTAAAGCATTATGGTCATATAGATGACAGAGTGTCAGTTGACATCTCTTAATCTTTCAAAACATCACAATTACATGCAATTCAATTTTTTCATCAACCAATATCTTTTAAGGCTAAGACAAAGAAGCGTGTCTATTTTAGTGTTTCCTCGATATGAACTGATACACTTCAATGACCAACACGAATTAAGCTATGACCTAATCCCATTACGGTCATAGATTCAAGTAGTCATGAATGTCATTTATTATTCTCATGTAAGATATCTTCTTTTAATAGCTTCAAGTCAAAGGATCACATGCACCCATGATGTTTAGAGGATTTACTCTATAGACATTAGAGTAACCACCCATATAGATATTCTCTTGTTAGGTTTATCTAATGAACACGTCTACAATGTGTACCGATGTGTTACACCAAACTATCTATAAACAACTTTGATACGTGAGAACTGTTATCACTTTTCTAAAGATATGTTATTCGTACACTACAATGAATATTATTAAGATTGAATTACATGATAGATACTATATCTTAATTAATGTATTAAATCAGAGTAACCTTTATGGAAAAATGAATTAAGTCCTTTAGTTTTTATATGATAACCAATAAATTATATACACCATTTTACAGCCAAAAATATAATTGTACCCACTTGGGAAATTTATTTGATAGACCATATTTTTTAGTTAGTTATACTTACAGAAAAGAAAAGTATTATCGATGGGCTATAGTAAAGCCAACACACTCATCTGCTTCCTTGCGACTACACCCCATACACTTACAGTAATACCAAATATTAACCAAATCATTAAGTTGATTAGTTTTCTATATTATTACATATATATCTCTTTTAATTAACAAAAAAATTTTTTTTTATAATTAAAAAAATTCTCTATAAACCCTATTTGATATTAAAAGTACTTTTCCAACCTTTCATATTTCCTAATTTCAAACTTATTTAAGTTATTTTTAAACCATTTTTCTCCAATTTCAATTTTAATTAAGATTTTTGTTAGCAGACCCTTTTACCTTTTTTTAATTAATTATTTATTTTTACTCTTCTATCTAGTTTCTTAATTTCAAATTTGAAAATTACTTTTTCTTTGTCATATTCATTATTGTATAATTTTAGTAATTTATTTTTTCACTAAAAAAAACATTTTAAATAAAGCACGAGGTTATAGTGATTGAGAAAATTATAATTAGGGTATAACTAGATGAAGTGAACATATTTACAAATTATAGTGTTAATTCTAGTAGCTTATGTAAATTTAAATATACAAACAAAACATACATTAGTAAATGAGACTGATAAATTAGATGTTGATTAAAAAACAATTTTCTAAAATCTAATGTAATATTGTTGCCAAAGAGACCAATAACTATGATGAAAAAAATTATGTGTTACAAAAGCATGATAGTAAAAATGTTAATATGAATAGCCTTGTATATAACAATGGCCAAAAGACTTATTCCCACCTAAGTTTTAGTGCATTTCCAAATCTCCACTTGCGAGGTTTTAAAAATTCAAATACATAACCATTATCTAACTTCCGTTAAAATTTCCAGTTAGTTATAAGGATAAAACTATTATTTTACTATTAATATTAAAATTAATAAAATTGCATCTCATTTTCCCCCTTATTTTAAAAAACTAACAATTTTTTTCATCCAAAAGTTTGAAAACTTACAATTTTTCCTCCAGGGTTTAATTTTTCCAAATCCGACAATCACTCTAGGAAGGCTATTGGTTTCCACCACCTTCCTCCCCAGTGGTTTCCTGATGTGCAAACCACCAAAAAGCTGTCTAAAATGGCTTGTGCAACGTCCTATAACACCTCTCTCTAGATACATACCCTTGATGGGAATGTACCAAAAGAGATATGTATAATTTGATTATTTGCAAACTCTAAAGCATAATCATAACTATAAAACATGCACAGAGGTGATGTAATGAAAAAACTCCTTTATTAGTCAAATTGATAAAATAAAAGTATCTGAAATCTTTGTCACAAAATAACTATATAAATCGAGAGTAAACCAATGTGTCTAAAAGTAACAATGATAACAATAAAAATGTTAAACATATGTTTGGTAAAAATTGGAATGATATAAACACCCTTCTTCTTGTGCAACTACTCGCGGGACTGTTGGATCCTCGTCTGTCCCGCTATTCACCTCTACCTGTAAAACATATAAAAGAAAATGCTTGAGTAAAACTCAATAAATGGAGACCTTTCGAAATCCCTGAATATTAAATTATTTAGTAATAAAACTCACATTTCTTTTGTAAGCTAACTATTGTCACATTACGACACCTCGATGCCTTGACATGGATCATCCATGAAAACTATAAAGACCTAAGTTGGAATCAATATATTCAATGCCCTAGTGAAAGCTACTAAGGTGCCTCGTGTGCATGCCAAATGACTTATTGGGCTATCTAACTGGGATACCCTAATCACACAAGGAAATCTCTAATAGCAACTTCTTCTCTTACCACATAAGCTGATGCAAACTATTGACTAACCATTTAAAGATGGCCTCTACCTTAGGTACATATACAGTGCATTTCACTAACCATATGAGGAATATCTAAAAACCACATCTTTACCAGGCATACCTGAACTAAACTAGGTGGCTATAGGCCTTGGTATTGAATGCATGATACATTTTATAGGAATCTAGCCTTATTACTCTCACAAATATTATCACTTATGCACATAGTTAGCGACTATTTAATTGTGTGATATTAGCCTTAAGATTGTTGACTTTTTGACTCAGATTTGACTTGATTTGAGTTTGTGTCTTCATCCATATAGTTTGGCATGTCATTTATGTCTTTCTTAAATTTTTTATCCTCTATTAACTTATTATTCTTCTTATATAACTCTCCCCTCTTCTACACACAACCTATGGGTATAATTATCTTTCAATTTTGTCTACGGGTACACAATCGTGTGTTCTTAACCCACGCTTGTGTTCCTTTTAAACCATATACATAAGTGTGTAACACTCAACATATAATCATGTAAAAGGTAGATGCACATAGGGAGTTAACTTGGACACACTCTTGTGTACTCAGATCCATATGTATAAGCCACGTGTCTCCTGGTGAACGTCATCCACTTTTAAAAAGTCACACACGGGCATATATCCTATGCCATACACGAGAGTGTATCCCATACCACACAACTATGTATTTCTCCCTTTAAGACGAGCATAGGATCTTTAGATTTTCAAAACTCTGGAATGACACATAGACGTGTAAGAGACCATACACAAATATGTGTCATGATCTGGAGATCGCACCCTAAGGTTTCATGTTGTTCCAATCACACACAAAGCCATTCAAGAACATGTAAACAGTTTATTCAAGGGAAATCATACTTTATAACAAATACATACATCACATCAAAGACATAAATGAATTATCATCTCAAAACACATAATATTGAAACTTAATAGACTAGGCATGCATATGGTTAATTATAGTCACATACAAAAACTAGTACATCATACATATCATCTAATCCATGATTAATCTTCTTTGGATCATATATATAACAAACAAACTTTGAGAATTTCATAAGCAAATAAAGGATGTCACTCCACTTATTTGGACTCTGACGATCAAGTCTTTCTTGAACAGTAAAGGTGATTTCAGTGATCTCTGGTGGCTCCAAAGGTTATGAAAACACCTCTCCTCTCTCTCACATTTGCTTTTTGCGACTATGAGAAGTAATCAAAAGAGTTAGGGTTGTTACGTTTTTATTTTAATTTCTAAAAGCGATACACAGAAGTGTATGGACTACACACGGTCGTGTGTCTAGTTACATAACTAAGGTAACCTCATGCTTTGTTGCAATCATGATCTAATCTATTTATTAACTTTCTATTGACCATACATAGTTGTGTATATCTCTATACATGGGCGTGTACTACTAAAATCTAAAAAAATTACAAATTTTAAAACTAGGGAAAAAACCAAAATGTTTTTGGGCTTACTTGTGGGTGTTACAATCTTTCCCTCTAATATGAGTTTTGTCCTCAAAATTTACTCAAATAGGTATGAGAATCTCTATCGGATATCTTGCTTAGCCTTCTATATAACCTTCTTAACTCGGTGATTCCTCCAAAGAACCTTTACTAAAGGGTCCTACAAATCTTAGCTCTAACTTAGCTTTCCTATCGAATCTCATAACATGCTTGTAGGGGGCCACTCTAATAAACACCTTATCACCCACTTGAAATTCAAGATCATGCTTTCATTGATCTACATAACTCTTCTGACGGTTTTGGGCTTGTTTTATCCTCTCTTTAATCATCCTTACATCCTCAATCATCCTTTGGGTTAGCTTGGGTCTCAATGATTGATCTAAGGCATCTTTCACTCCTATCTCATTCCAGTGTAATGGTGATGTATATCTCTTGCCATACAGAACCATATAAGGAGCCATTTTGATGGTTGTCTAGTAACTATTATTGTAAGCAAACTCATTAATGGTAACATATCTATCCAAATAGCTTCTCTGTCTAGGCAATAAACTCTTAATATGTCCTCAATCACGTGGTTGACTTTCTTAGTCTATCCATCAATTTGGGGATGACATGCTGTGTTGAATACCAATCTCGTACCCAATGACTTTTACATAATCTACTAAAATGTTAAGACAAATCTAGTTTCTCAAGCTAATACTATTGTTCTAGGTACTTCATAAAGTCTAACAATCTCCCTTATATAGATATGACCTAATTGATCTATACTCGTAGTGCCTTTGACTACTATGAAATGTGCCAACTTGGTTAACTGATTAACTATAGCCTATTATGCATTATAGCTAACTCTAACCCTCGACAATCTAACCACAAAATCCATCGATATGTGTTACCACTTTTACTCAGGAATACTAAGAGGTTGTAAAAGTCTAGATGTGTTCTAATATTTATCCATAACCTACTGACATACAAGAAACTTAGCCACAAAGTCTGTAATGTCTTTTTTTATACCTGGGTATCTGAACATCTTTCTAAGATCTTGATACATCTTTATACTTTCAGAGTGGGCTATATACAAGGAATTGTACACCTCTATAAGGATCCTATCTCTCAAACTCTACCTTTAGGGAACACATATGCCCTCTTGAAACCTCGTGATATCTTCTATCATACTAAACTCAATTTCAACATTTTCAGTCATCTTCCACTTGATTTGTAGACATCCCTAATCTAAAGCCTATGTTACACGGATCTCATCCAAAAAGGTTAATTGGATTTGGAGACCTACCAATTATCCAATAATAACCTCAATCTATTCTCTCCTAACTCCTATTATAACTCACTATGAGTAGTAATATGTGATAGGAACACTTTCCTGCTAAGGGCATCTATAACTACATTAGTTTTACCCAAGTGACACTTAATCTCGTAATCATAGTCCTTTGCTAACTCTAACTAATGTCTTTGTCTCATTTTTAGTTCCTTTTGAGTGAAGAAATATCTGAGATTCTTGTGATCCATGTAGATGTTATTCTTCATCCCATATAAGTAGTGTCATCATATCTTAAAAGCAAACACCACTGCTGCCAACTTAAGATCATGAGTGGGATATCTAGTCTCATACTTCTTTAACTAACAAGAAGTATAAGCTATCACTTTTCTTTTTTGCATCAGTATTGTTCTCAAACTTTAATGTGAGGCATCTAAGTATAAATCATAGTTCTTATTATCCTCTAGCAAGGCAAGGATATGAGCTAAGGTTAATGTCTTCTTCAATTCTGGAAAACTCTACTTGTAGGCCTCTAACCATCTAAAATGAACCTTTTTGCATGTCAACTCTATAAAGGGTCGAGCTAACTTAGCAACTTCCTCAACAAAGCGTTTGTAGTAGCCTACCAATCCTAGAAAGCTCCTTACCTCTTTAGTTGTCTTAGGCCTTTGTTGCTCTAACACTACCTCAATTTTGCTAGGGTCTATTGATATGTCATCTGCTAAAACCATATGACCCAAAAATGTCACTCTATCTAGCTAGAACTCACATTTAGAGAACTATGTAAATGACTGCCTTTCTTTCAGTCTCTAGGGTACAAATCTCAAGTGTTACTTATACTCCTCTTAAGTTCTGGAGTAGACCAAAATGTCATCGATGAACACTACCATGAACTTGTCCAAATAATTTTGAAACATCCTATTCATGAGGTTTATAAATACTATCAGGGCATTGGTTAATTTGAAAGGTATGACCACAAACTCATATTACCTATATCTAGTTCTAAAGGCAATCTTGGGTATATCCTTCTCTACTACTCTGACTTGGTGATACCCTGACCTTATATCTATCATAGAAAACACTAAAACACCTTTGAGCTGGTTAAATAAATCATCAATTCTCGAGAGTGGGTACTTATTATTCACTGTAACCTTATTCAACTCCCTATAGTCAATGTACATCTTTATCTATCCATCTTTCATTTTTACGAAGAGAATTAGTGCACCCCATAGTGAGTGGCTCAGTTTGATGAACACATTATTTAGCAGTTCTTATAATTGTTTCTTCCATATCTATAATTTGACTGGGGCCATTCTATAGAGGGCTTTAGAAATTGATGTTATTCCCAAGGCCAATTTACTACTAAACTCTACTCTCTCTTTGGTACTAATCCTGAAAGGCTATCAGGGAATACATCTGGAAACGTTTACACCATTAAAGTATCTTTTATGCTTGAAATAATCTTAGTTATTTTCTGAACCATGTGCACCAAATATACCATACATCCCTTACTCAGTATCTTCTTAGCCTTGATACTATTAACCACCATGTTAAGGATTTGACCCTTTTCAAATGTGAACTACTTACCGTTACCTATACTGAATCTAACTTTTATTTATCTATAGTATATTTCAGCTCTATATCTGCTTAGAAAATCCATGATTATCATATAAAAGTTTGACATGTCTATGATTATCAAACCTATGGTCATTGTAAGACCTCTCAGAAAGACTGTCTCCCATATCAATAATAAACTGTTGTGAGCCTGATCCTTATCTCTATTTTGATATAGGGAACAACTGAAGGCTTTAGTCCTAATCTCTCAACTATGCCTCTAGTAACAAAATAATATATAACACTAGAGTCAATTAAAGCATATAAAGGACAAGTAGGAAACAATAACTAACCTATCACAACTATAGGGCTAGTATCTACCTGTGTCTGAATAGCTACGAATACACAAGTCTGCCCTTCCCCAATTGTTTACTCTACTAAAGTTATGTATTGCTTAGCAAAATGCTCTAATTGCTTAAATCTGTAACATGCCCTCTATCTGGCTAAGCACTCATTAGTGTACCTCTTGCCACATCTAAACATATAGGGGAATCATTATGTTTGGGTTGCTCCTCTTTTCTTTGTTTCTTACCCTTCTAGTTTTTCTTATTCTAGAAGTTGGAAGGACCTTTTGCCTTTATTGTCTCTACTAGGACATCTCTGTTGTTTCCTCTCAATTACCACCAATAGTCAACTAACTCTTCCTTTGCACCTAGGCTGGTGGATAGGCTTTTTTAACAACTCTCTGTCTTTAGCCATGCGTTACCTATGGCTCAAATCTCAAGGCTTAATTGAAAGCCTTTGAAAACATCTTAGGAGGATTATCTCCCATAATCACATCCTTGGCTATATCTGGTCTCAGTCCTCTTATGAACACATCCAACTTATCTTTCTTTAAATTAGCTATGCTAGGAACATACTTAGCTAACGAGTTCAGCTTGGTCAAAAATTCCCTAATTGACATATTCCTCTACTTTAGATAGAGGAATTCTTAGGCCTTTACATACATGACATCAATTAACATAATCTTTGACTTAATAACCTGTCTAAAATCTGCCTATGACATTTCTAAAACTTAATGAGTCCCACATAACATCTATTACCAAACCTTAGCATCATCTTTCAGTAGGAGACTAACATACTAGATATTATCAACATTTGTCATCAAATAGATCCTCATGACATCCTTCACTGCCTTCAACGACTCCTCAATTGGTAGTCCTCCTAACACTACACTACAACAAAAATCTAGAGGTTGATAGCAATAGATAGGTTGTAAATAGGATGTGCCTATCCTTTGCTATTACATTCAATCTTAACTCGAGGTACTTCTACATTCCCCTTACTTTGCTAGATAGGTGTCTCTATATCTAATTATTGCTCTAGCATTGGTGAGGCCTAGGTTAGATGCCCCACATTGGCCGACATTTATTTGTTATGCCTTAGAACCTCTTCCACAATCTAGCGGATGGTAGCATTATTAATAAGGGCCCAACTGGTATGTTGGATGCCTATCCTTGAGCCTCGAATTGGCTCATTTCTTGACTAGGGACATCTAAGGCATCTTTAATCAATCTCCTAGATCTTCTCATCCTAAAATCACAACAACTTTTAGACATATATTACTTTTAATCTAAAAGCGAGTGTATAATATTTATAGTGGTAAGCATGTGAGGGCAATCAACATTGCATGAAAGACTACTTTCTGATCTACTCTATATGCATTTTTCAAATACGTTAAACTTTTTTACCTTTTTAGTACCAAGATCATGCTCTGATATCACAAATGTAACATTCATCTCTAGATACATACTCTTGATAGAAATATACCAAAAAAGACATGCACAACTAAACTATTGAAAACTTTAATATATGATCATAACTATAAAGTGTGCAAAAAGGTGATGTAATAAAAAAAACTTTTTTATTAATCAAACTCATAAAACAACAAGTATCTCAAACCTCTGTTAAAAAGAATGACTATATAAAAAGTTGTACATAATGGTTTGTGCAATGTCCTATAACACCTTTCTCTATATACATACCCCTGATAAGAATATACCAAAAGAAAGGTGCATAGTTGGACTATTTGCAAACTTCAATTCATGATCATAACTATAAAGCATACATAAAAGTGATGTAATAAAAATAGCTCCTTTATTAATCAAATCCCTAAAATAAAAGTATTTGAAATCCCTATCATAAAATGACTATATAAATCGAAAGTAAACCAATGTGTCTAAAAGTAATAATGATAACAATAAAAATGTTAAACATATGTCTGGTAAAAACTAGCATGATAGAAATGCCCCTCTCTTTGTGCAGTTACTTGTTAGACTATTGGATCCCCACCTGCCCTATTACTTATCTCTACCTGCAAACATACAAAAGGAAACATGTGGGTAAAACTCAGTAAGTGGAGACCTTTTGGCATCCTAAGATATTAAATTATCTAGCAGGAAAACTCGTATTCTATGTGTAAGCTAACTATTCTCACACTATGACACCTCGATACCCTGACATGGATCATCCACGAAAACTATAGAGACCCAAGCTAAAATTGGCAAATTTGATGCCTTAGTGAAAGTTGCTAATGTGCCTCGCACACATGCCAAACGACCTATTAGACTATCTAACTGGGACACGCTGATTTCACAAGAAAATCTCTGATAACAGCTTTTTCTCTTATCATATGAGTTGATCAGAACTACGAACTAACTATCCAAAGATAGTCCCTACCCCAGGTACATATATGGTATATCCCATTGATCACGTGAGGAATATCTAAAAGCCACATCCTTACCATGCATACCTGAATTGAACTAGGTGGCTATGCACCTTGGTGCCCAATGCATGATGCATCTTATGGAAATCCAACCTTAGTGCTCTCACAAATATCATCACATACATACATAGTTGGTGATTATCTAATTGTGTGATATTAGTCGTAAGGTTATTGACTTTTTGACTTGAATTTGACTCGATCTGAGTTTGTGTTATCATCCACAGAGTCAGACAGCTCATCTATGTCTTTCTTGAATTTTTTATCCCTTTTATGCACATAACGTAGGGATATAATCATCTTTTGACGTTTTCTAGAGGTACATGACCATGTACTTCTCAACCCATGCCTATGTACATCTTGAACCATATACACAGACATGTGATACTCAGTACACAGTCGTGTACAAGGCAAATACACACGACAAGTTAACCTAGACACACTCCTGTGTATTTGGATCCACATGTACAAGCCATATGTCTCTTGGCACACGTCCTTCATTTTTGGAAAGTTATACATGGGTGTGTGTCCTATACCACACGACTGTGCAATTCTCCCCTCAAGATAAGCATATGAACTTTGGGTTTTTAAAACTCTGGATGATACATGGGCGTGTAGGAGACTATATATGCCCATGTGTCGCAATCTGGAGATTGCACCCTAGGGTTTCTATGTTATTCCAATCACACACAAAGTCATTCAAGCACACATTCATGCTAAAACAAGGTGTCTCTAAGTCCCCTAAATAGTTTATTCAATTGAAATCAGACTTTATAACACATACATACTTCACATCAAAGACATTAATGAATTATCATCTCAAAACATATAATATTCAAACTCAAGAGACTAGGCATGCATATGGTTCATTATAGTCACATACGAAAACCTATACATCATACATATCATCTTATCCATGCTTAATCAACTCTAGATCATATATATAATAAACAAACTTCAAGAATTCCATAAGCAAAGAAGAAATTTCGCTCCAGTTACTTGGACTCTAGCGATAAAGCCTCCTTTACATAGTAACAGTGATTTCAGTGACTATCATTTTCTATAGTAATTCCATAAGTTAATGGCTCCACAGGCGATAAAAATACCCCTCCTCTCTCTCACACTTTTTATTTTTTGTAGCTATGAAAGATAATCTATAGAGTTAGGGTTATCGTGTTTTTATTTTAATTTTTGGAAGTGATACATGGGTGTTTATGGACCATACACGATCACGTGTCTAGTTGCATAACTAAGGCAACCTCCTGCTTCACCGCGATCATAATCCGATCCATATTATTAACTTTTTGTTGACTATATATGGTCGTGTATATCTTCATACATGGGCATGTACTATTGAAATCAAAAGAAATAATTGAATTTAAAACTACAAAAAAGACTAAAATGTCCTTAGACTTACCTATGGGTGTTACACGTTCAACTGTCTATGTGTTGTCGGACTGATGCATAAGTGATTGGACGCCACATAGATCCATGCTATGTCACACAAATTTGTGCGATGTTTTTGCGACTTTGTTGGCCATTTTAGTAGTTTCCATGTTTGGAAACCACAGGGGAGTAAGGTGATGGGAAGGCTAGCCGATGACCTTCCCGAAGCAATCGTTGGATTTGGAAAAATCAAAAGCTAGGGGGAAAATTGCAAGTTTTCAAACTTTTAGGTAGGCAAAATTGTTAATTTTTTTAAACTAAGGAAAAAAATGAGATGTAATTTTATTAATTTTAATATTAATGATAAAATGATAATTTTACCCTTATAACTAATTGAAAAATATTTAACAAAAATTGAATGATAGATAGATATTTGAGTTTTTAAAACTTCGTAGACAAATGTTTGAAAATGCACTAAAACTTGGGTGATAATAAGTCCTTTGGCCTATAACAATCTATCATCTCATGGAAGTAGAAATAAGACTAAAAGACTTACTCCTACCCAAGGTTTAGTGTAAACTTAAACTCAGATCTGCTAACTTTCAAAAATTTAAATATTCATTGTTTGTTAAATTTTTTTTATACTGTTAAAAGTAGAATTATCATTTAATAAAAATATTTAAAAAATAAAAATTTATCATATTTTTTCCTCTTCCCTTCAAAGTTTAAAAAATAAATATTTCCCCCTTAAGATTTTTCCAGCCACGTTGTCAACGGCTGGAGATAGCGATGACAACGTTTTCTCTCCCTCTTGGGTTCTCTCTCTATCTTGTTCCATTCTCGACCATCCCCAGCCGACTTAAAGGTGTCTTCATCTCTAGATGAAGACAACGATTTGTCTTCATCGAGATGGAGAGAAGAGTCTTCATCAATCGAGGATAACCACGAATGCAACGGGATGGAGAGAGAACGTCGTTGTCACCGTCTTCAATCGTTGGCTACGTAGTTGGAAAAATCCTAAGGGAGAAATGTTTATTTTTCAAATTTTGAGTAAAAAGAACTTATTAAATTTTTAAACCTAAAAGGAAAAACTGTAATAATTTTTTAGCTTTTTTAAATATTTTTATTAAATAATAATTTTACCCCTGATAATATAAACAAAATTTAACAGACGGGTGAATATATAGGTTATCAAAAGTTAGCGGATATGAATTTAGATTTACACTAAATCTTGGGTGGGAATAAGTCTTTTTCGCCTAGAAATAATCATAAACCTAACATTCCAAATAGTTCACCAGACTAGACTGGTAGAGCATTAACCAACCAGTCAGCTAGTATACCTTCTCAATTGATATAAGCTCTCCAATCCATCATTTTTCTCATTAAATTCCCACCACAGTTTCGCCAAGAGTAGTTCTTGTTCATCCTTCTCCAAGCAAGCCCCCAAGAAGATTCTGTTTTGACATCCCCAACTGCCTGCTGTTCATATTTCATAAGGTATGCTCCTCAGATTTATCAAAATTTTCATCTGGAAATTGTTTGCAAGTATGCATATTTAGATTTACAAATGACCAAAAATAGAATATTTTTATTTACGTATTCAGAATTTTTCTAAATATATGTTCTTGGGACGAAAACAAATTATACTGTTAAAAAAGAAAAAGAGCAATAAATTTAAGCAATTGTCTGATAGAATAGCAAATTTTGAAAAGCGGAAAGCATACAAACCCACAACAGAACATAATTAACAATCCTTTAGTAGGTCTATCATTTCTTTCTAACACCTAGAAGCAAGCCCCAACAGACCAATTAACATCAAATACAGGATGGGTCCTCTTTCTTCTCATTCAAGCGTAAATAAAACAACTGAAACAAGCATTAATCCCTTCAGCGTATAGGATGATACTGTGTGATACCACGTTTTGGGGGCAACTTCGTCAGGATGAAAAGCACCAATGAAGAAGGTAGTATCTCAACTAACTGCAATTATGAATTGGGAATCAAAAACCCATACATACTCCTAAAATGCAATTAATCAGTTGACCCCTCTAATACTATAGCTGAAAAAATCTTTTTCTGGACTCCCTAACAACATATTTAACCAACTGATATTTTAATAACTCATACCACAACTTACCAGGTAGTATATCAAGTTTAGGACAGGATGATCCACAACATCAAGGTTTGCGGCTTTGTCAAATGCATTAAAGCACATCTATAGCAAGAGAAAAAATAATAAGCAAAGTCGAAATTAAATGAACTTGTATAAAACACATCACAAACCAACAAACTCTGCCAATCTATCACCCACAAATGTGCTTCAGATACAACTGGATACACAATCTATAACCAAAAATACTCTAATTAAAAAGCCTGAACCAATCAGCACATATATTTCATATGAAGAAGCTGCCAATTGCTAATATTTTCCTTACCACCCCCAAGGCTTTGCTAATTTAAGTCATGAGAAGAAATCAAACTCCCCAAGTGTAACCTTAACTAAGTAAAGATCACATTAAAGAACTCACCATTACACATCTAACCAGGAAACATGTGAAACATATGGTGGTCACATAGCCAACCTGTTCAAGGGTAATATTAACAAGAAAAAAAAAAAAAAAATTAAAGAATAAAGCATAATGGAACTGGGTAGACAACAAATAACACCTGTTGAAAACACATAATTACCTCTTGCAGATTCTTACGACGATTTTTTGGTTCTACGGGGAAACGCTGCAACATTAAGAACAGCCTGCATCATGATAACAAAAGATCACTGCCCACCTCTTCAACCAAAAAAAAAAAAAAGTTGCATGCTAGTTATATGTGAAATCGTTTGATAAATACTGTTTCATCAGAACCCAATCACGATGTCAGTAAAGGGAATTGCAATTAAGAGCAATGCAAAACAAATGAATGATACATAAAAAATACAACACTGAACTTTGGTTAAATTGTTAAATCAACTAGAAGTAATTTCTTATAGCAGTTAATACACAGAAAAAAACACCATGCTTGACATCATATTCAGATTTTCAGGCAAAACCTAAATTTAAATGAGCTAGCACATTATTATTGTTATTTAATGATGACAATTTGCTTTGGACATTGTAGGATTGCCATAGGATACTGGTACTTTATGAATATGAAACCAAGTGTCTGAACGTAGATTCTGAGAGACAATAAAGATGTCTCTTTACCTTTATCCCCTCATGCCAAGTTTCTTCCCTTGGCAGAAAGACAGAAGCATGAGAAACATGCATAGGAAACATGTGCTACACAGTGTGGCAAGCAAAGTAACTGATTGAAAAGGCTTTTAAATTTCAGTAATGGGGTGGAAGGTAACCGTGCAATCAATCTAGGATACACAACTACTACATGGAAGTGAAGCAACTAGCTGTAAAAAGTTTTTTGAGTTTTGACATGATGCTCAAGCACCTGATAACTGTCAATAATTGTTGAATATGAATGACAGAAATTTGAGTATGAATCCACTCTTAGGAGGACAATAAATTCTTTTACCTCCAAACTCATCAACACCAAAATAGGAATTCATTAGATCACCACTTTAGGTAATGCAAACCGAAAATAGCACTATCAGTATTGAAGATTTCACATGCCAAAATGACTGTTATGGTCTCTGCATATTGCTGTGATCCCACATCATATACAACAGGTTAGATCTTAGGCTTATAAAGGTTGGTAGGCAATGTTACCAAGCATTTTAGTTTTTAAAATAGACCTGAACCATGTAAATAAGCAAGCTCTAACTAGGGAGTAAGACTAAAAAGAAGTAAGATAAATAGATGTTATGTCAGTAAGCTAATCAATTTGAGAAGTTACAGGTTGATATCATGAAGAGATAAAGAAGCCATTGCAATTGCCAGATACACTAGGACCACTAATGACACCAAAACAGACAGTAAGTTGTTAAGAATTGTCATGGCATAAGTACCTTGATTGAATATTTGTAACTGTTATTAAAAGAAAGATATGTTGTAATATTAGAATTCGTATAGAAGTATACTAAGTACATCTAATTAGTATATAGAATCAGTGCAAGGAATGTAGAACTAGATAAGCAAACTTATTCATCTTTCTCCATAGAATCCATGTATGTATGATAATCAACTTTATTATTAGATTCTTTTTTTATTTTTTCTATTTTTATTATTTAAAATTTCTTTTGTGAAAAGTATTATTTTATCATATAAGCAAAAGTTTCATTAGAATCTGATCTGAATTTGTGTAATCACTAATTCAAAGGGAACATTTATTAAATATAGGGCAGAGATGCAAAATTTAGTAAACTGATAAGCCTATAAATTTCATTACTAATTTCTTTTTCTACAATTATCTGACACAAAGAGGGTCAGTTGATTTTAAAATTATATTTTTAGATTATAAAAGATTTTTTGTAAGAAGTTGACCAAGCAATAATCAATTATAAAAGGAACATCAGCTAATACCTTTTTCCTTTTCTTTTCCCTTTTTTTTTTAACCATAAATAGAGTCATATGGTTATGTAAACTCAAATAATATTCTTGCCACAACCTATAAAAGTAAGTTTATAAGTGTCTATTCGGTTGGACTTGCCTAACAATGATAAAGCTTTTCCTGTAAGAAACAGTTTTCAAATTTTAAGAGCTCCTAGGTTTATATCTACAAGGAGAATCTCAAAGCTTTAAATTAAAGTTTTAAACTGTCAGTAATAACCCTGCATTATTTAACCATTTTGCTTTGAATCATTCCTGTTCTTAAAACCCTCTTTGGTAATTTAAACTATAAAACTCTTTTACATTAATCTAACCAAACAACCAATCATAAAAGATCTATTGGTATAAAGATTTACTTCAATAAGCTCCACTTTCAAAAGTGCTACATAAATAAGCTTAACCAAATCAAAATATCACATAACATGGTATCAGAATTAAGTTAATCAAGAGGTCTTATGTTTTAATCCTAAACTATTGACTATAATTGAATAGCTTGTCACAATCATGGTTGACTAGAGGTTATGTTTATATGCTCAATGCATGTGAGAGAATGTGTTTTTAATATTACTCATTGATCCCTTATGAACTTAAGCATTTAGGTCAAGTTATTACTTAACAATTAGCATCCAACTTATTTTAGCTGCTCAAAGCATGTATCTTTTCCTATTTGAACACATGAAGGACAATTTTATTTATTGCAATTGTTACATTCATTTTTTCTGGTTTAGTGAATCCATGAAATGAGTGACTGGATGGTAATTTGTGCACTAGGAGCAACAGACATGACATGGTTTTATACACACAAAAATAGGTACTACTATTTACCTCATTGAGAGTAATTGTGTAAATGTTGTTAACAAATTAAGTTCTCTAGACAAGAAAATAAATTGAGCCCATTGATAATACAATGAATATTAAGAATTTTATTTAAATAACAAAATTAATTCACCATAGATATTAAAGCCACAAGAGCACTTCTGTCATTCAAAAATATAGTAAAGCAAGCACAAAAATGTAGGCATTATTACCTTCCACCATAAAGCAAGAACCCAAGGGCTGCAAACAAGGAGACTCCTGCAGATATATATAGATTGATGGAAAGTTAATAATGTAAAAATAAAAATAAGTTCATTATTTATAATAATCTGCAAAGCTTTCTAGTGAAGAATTTACCAGCAAAGAACATCTTAGATAGGATTATAGCAACCGGGATAGGCTTCCAGCATAATACTAACCACAAAGTGATCTGAAAACAATTTAACCAAAGCAGAAGAATGTAAGCAACAAAACAAAAAGAATCCAGCTACATAAAGAATGGAAAACTTCACAAATTAGTACATAATGACTTGGCATGATTGGCTGGCATCTAGGAGATTTTAGATAATTTAATCTCATGAAATAATTCGCTAGCAAAGGAAACTAGAACAAAGATTTGATATTTAATATCTATATATGATATCGTTTCCACCAACTAAACTTGGAGAAAAGTTCATAAAAAAACAGCTAATAAACCAGTAAAGGCATGAAAAGCAACACTTGGGCATAATACAAAAATGTAACTGAACAACATAACAAACTAAAACCAAAGAGTTAAACACTTCATAGACATAGAATATTAATAATAGAAAAATGGCAAATTTCCTTTGAAAAAAGAGAAGAAAATAGGTTTACCAAGAAAAACATAATGTTCCCCAACAAGCACACTAATTTAGTCCATAACCCATAAAAAATGCATCCCAAAGATAACAATGCATTCGTCTCTTTAGAAGAATACACCATTGAGGGGACAAGGAGGGAATAAACCTTATTGCTCAATTTTCTCAAATTCAAATTCCGAACCAAGAATTTAACTTCGAAGTCATCAAAGAATGCCAAGTAAAAGCTTTAGCATGAAAATATACTAATCAATGCATCAAAGGAAACTTCACTAGAAAGAGCTAGTTGAATTAAGGCACCTTGATCATTTGTCTCTCCAAGAAGGAATTGAGATAAAACACAACAATTATTAAAGTAATAATGAAAGTTATTTGTGCTCATCATGCTAACCATGAAGAATGGAGATTGATAAAGATATGGGGACAATGAACATGGAAATCCATCAAAACTTCTCAAGTGTTTGTCGATATCCAAACTAAAAAGAATATAACACCCAATAACCTAACCAGTCATATACAATATGCCAACTATGTGCCTCAAAGGAAGTTGAGCCCCTAATCCCTTGGTTTCAACCAAAACTCTTTTATCACTCATAAAGTTGTCATACAATAACCTAAATTTATAATTTAATTTATAGATACTAATTATGTGCCATTAATTTATTTAAATTCCATAGCATTTAAGAATTATTAAATTGGCATTAAAACTAGTTTTTATTGCCTCTCACAACATCCTTAGATTGAAATTAATCAATGCCTCACAGATAGGGTCAACAAATAGTGAAAAGATTAACTTACAATATCTAAACACTATAGTAAAATACATATTCAATTAATAAGTGTAATGCACACTATAGTACCGGTATCCCAATAATTAACTTGTATCATGTAGTGCTCATATCATATACTAGTATTCCATATTCAAGCGTCATTTGTACATTGATAAATGATGTATAAAAAATAGTAGAATTTTCCAAAAGCAATAACTGATGGGAGATCACTAAGATACAAAATGGAAAACTACATGCATTATCATTCTATGCAAAAGGTAATGTAATTAGTTGCAACATAATAACATAGGAAATTGCAACACCTTTCTAGTAGCAGTACATGCACACACACACAAATACAGGAAACACATTTTAGCATTTTTCTTTTTTTTAGAAATCCAAAAGTCCCTCAACTTTTCCTGCTTGGTTACCAAATTCTAAACTTCAGACTACTTCCAAACCATTCAGACTTGTGAGACGTAAACATGCCAAGTAGATGTCATTAATGAGATCTATATACTCAACCTTGTGGTTAAAACAAAGGTCTTTCACCACTACCATTGGGGTTCAATTTAACATTTACCAAAAATATGTAACTAAAACCTACAAGGACATTATCTGAATTGGAAAAAAGGGTAAAGGGATGCAAAGAAAAAGGTTGGTGTCTACAGTTTGTGAGAGACACTATGCTAGAGAAGAAAGGCTAGTTGAGAGGCACCCGCCCAAATCCTTTATAAGTTTTTTATATCTTTGGTTAGAACATGATTATCTTATTAATTTATTCATGCCAAAAGTATAGTAGAAAAGAAAATTAATAATATATTAAATTCCAAAAAGAGAACTCAGTTTTTCCAAAATTATGTCAATATAGCCAATCTAAAAACCGTTAAAACAATTAAAGATGTCCTCAAAGACAATCAACCCAATATAGCAGCACATGAATATTCCAAGTAAATTTGTTCACTAAAGTTAAGTCCGAATAGTGGGGAATTAACATACACTAATAAGCAAACAACAACCTCAGTAAAAGGCCTCATATCAAAAAAAGATGCATTAAACCACATGCTAAGGAAAACTTGATAATAAGTTTCGTGGTCTATTATAAGAATCAGGAAATTCCACAAATCTGGCTCCAAAGCAACTTTAAGCCCCACTCTTTAGGATGAACCAAAAACTGATGATCAACTTATAACCTTCATGGGATTCATGTTATACAAACAAAAACAACTTGATTACTTTAACTAATATCCTCCAAAAGGAATGGTCGGAAAGGAAAAGAAAGAGATAGAGAGAAATAGATTCAGAATATAATAGAAGACAAGACAAGGAAATGAAAAGAGATAAGAATAAAAAAAAGGGATAAAAACGGGCGGGAAATGAAAATCCTTAAGATAGTCCAAATTCATTTTATCTCATTTGTATTACTGGTCTCATTCCATTATCACACAAAACCCCTAAATTACACCAGTAACCAGCTAAAAAGTGGGATTAATGTATAATTTAGGATGGATTTAGCAAAGAATTTACGGTACTAAAAGTTTGCAAACTCATAACACTACTCTAGGAAATTTCACCATCCATCAAATATTAAAATATTTATACCGTAGATTGTTGATTATAGAACTTTCGAGGATAGGATGAAATATAAACCATGCCAACAACAAATTGCACAAAATTTTTTAAGCCCATCAAATCAATAGATATTCAATCCTCCACCTCTCCACAACAAACTTTTCTTCATTTATTTTTTTATTTTCTTATTTTGGGTCACTAGAAGCCTACTTTTCATGTTCAGTAGTTCACCTACCGAAGATAGGTCCCATTTCTATTGAGAAGTTCTAATCAATCAAATGCCCAACCAAGGTCTAGAGCCCAATGAATAACCCAAACTTATGTGTTACAACCGAAAAATTCCTCAATCTTAGTCCTTGTATGTCTCCCAACATCCTTGGCTCCATCTAGTGATACCAAGAGATGACGGTAATATATGGAAGGCTTAACTTTTCCATTTAAAAGGTTCCCACATAATTCAGAAATAAGCAGGCAAATGAATCAGCAAGTTGCATATTTTACACTCTTCCAGCTTGGAATGAAGATATGTTTAAAATACAAAGTGTTCACTAAATTATCTTAATATATTGCAAACAAATTCACTGAATAAGCTGATGTCATTGTAATTACTATTTAAAGATAAGGATCACTTATCAAAACTTGCTATCCACTCACCTAAATAACTTCTACAGATCTTCAATGTATAAATAAATTAACAAAATAAGAAAAATAAGCAGAAAAGCACTATAATGTATTTTTCTCTTGAAACATGACTAGCTTCCATGAAGATGGAATGCCAGCTCAAATCTTTCCTTTTGCTGGGAAGTGAAACAATGAACAAAAAGTTTCACCTGAACAGCATAAACTACTGCATTAATAGTAAAGAAAATCGGCTCCAGTCCATCAGTAGATACTGCACGTGCCTGTTTAACATATGAAACAAAGTTATAATTTAACCAACTTATTCCAGGGAAAGCAAAAACATAGGAATTACAATAACTCTAATATCCAATCTAACCTGATAGTAAATCTCAGCCCAAAACAGAACCAAAAGGGCATACGTAGTGAAGAACGCAAGACTTGGCACATCAAGCAGAATATGTTGAAGAATCTAATAAAACAATCAAAATAGCTAGAAATTAAGAAAGACGATGATCAATAGAAAAAGAGTACAAGAAAAAACCAATGTAAATACGAACATCAGGCTGTAAATTCTGCACATTCCGACGAAAAATAAATACTACACATCTAACTGCAAAAACAAAAAGAAAACACCGAAGTTAATAAGAATCACATTAATACTGAATTTGAAATTCTTGAATTTCTATATTGTAGAACTCAGCTCAAATAATAAAATGCAATCAGGATAATTTACCCAAAGAAGAACAAAAAAGCCTTTAATACATGTTTTTCTTTGAAAACTATATATATTTAAATAAAATTAATATTAGGATACGAACCGCCGTTCACCAGAAAATTAAGAAAATGAAAGACCTTCCACGTGGTCCGCCCGTCCTCAGGAACTCTTAACTGTATTCGAATCAGTTGAACCTAAACAAGATAATTCAATTATATTGAAATAGAATTAATTAAAAGAAATTCCTAACAATCATAATAAAACCCTAAAAAACTTAAAATGAAGCTCTAATTTGATAGAATGTAAATTCACCAGCGCTACGGCAGCGACTAAACCGTATAGGATGGCAAGAGCATGGAAGATACGATCCTGCCAGAGTGGAGACTCATTAACATCTTCCCACCAATTCGAGGCGTCTTTAAGGGTATGAACTATCACGGCCGGTTTCACGTCCATCTACAATTTAAAACTCAATCTCTATGCCTATCTCTATCTATCTCAAATTAACTTGACAAATTTCCTCTTTTTTTATTCAAATTTTAATGCAGAGATTAGATTGGAGAGGAATCAATTTTACTTCATCGTTTTCGTTATGTGCCTTTTCTCGAACTTACGGCTCAATCTCAAACCGGTTTTTTCTTGGAAGGGGCGGCCGTAGTACTCGTCTTGACGTTATCGACATTCCACGCTCCCTCACACCAGCACGTGGTTTGTAGTTTTTGTCGGCTGTCACATTAATGCTCCCCACAAGCATTAATATTAAATATTTTTTTCTCAATATTAACTATTTTCATCATGGGGTTATGGACATGTCTTTGCGCTGTGCCAGCTCTAGCTTGACCCATTGGATCCATCAATCGGGCTGAATTTTAGGTTTGTATAGTAATAAATTTTCGGGTTGGATCACCTTATGAAATTTTGATGACTCAAGGCCTGACAGTATATATAAACAATCGAACCTTAATTGGTCGAATTATTAAAATTCAGGATAATATCATCAATATTTTATTTATAATTTATTATATATAGTAAGAGAATAGTGTAGTTATATAATAAAAAATATTATAAGTTTATAACATAGTACAAATAAATTAATTTAAATACTATATAATTACAAACAAAAATAAAATATATATATTATATTATTTATCTACTCGTTTTCAACATCCAAATTTCAAAATTTTTCAAAGATATATTTTATCACCCGATTCTGTAATTTGAACTCAGCTTTGACTCAATCATTCATACACATTATCGTCTTGACTATATTTGAGTGTAAATTAGATCTTCTATCATTCAACACACATCCATCTGCACTAAATGTTTCTATTTTGTCTTTCCACCATACGAAAATATCTAATTTTTCAACATTATATCTTTAAACAATTTTTTGATAATGGTCAATATTAATATAATTATAAAATTGACTATAATTTATACTTTGATTGATAGACTATTTACTTTTACGTAATAGAGATTATATAAACGACTTTTTTTTTGCTTAAATTATCAAAATTTACCTCTAGTACAGAACTTTATTCAGTTCTTTCATATTTTTGTTCGTAATAAAAAATTTTGAACATATTCAATATAATTAATATTGCTATTAATTGACACATTTCACCAATAACATCAAATAAATTTTGTAGTCCATTAGTTTTTATATGAGGATCAAAAATAGTAGCTGTAAAATAAAGTAAAGTAATTTCACTCCAATAGTTTTAAAATTTTTGTTCCATTTGTCTAAATATATTCTAAAAAGCATGATGAGAATCATGAGACCATGTTTTTTTTTAAAATATCACTTATTTTTACTATACTATATATTATTAAACAAGTAGTTGGATAATATATACCTAAGCAATAGTCTGTGGTTGTCTTCAATGACTCTATCATGTTCATTAAAGCCATAACTGTCTCCTAATCTTGATTTATAAAAAAAAAATTGTCAAATCTTTTGATTGGGTATTGAAGTACTATGTTATAAGAACTTCATAACCTTCACACGCTTTTAATATGAGGTATATTGGATTTTATCTAGTTATAATACCTACTTTTAATTGATGATATATTTATATCCATGATGAGAATGATGAAATATATACAATGACATGTCTAATTACTTGTATATGTTTTTTAGTCAGACTCAAGCTTTTTTGAGCTATTAAATTAATAACATAACATGCACACCTAATATGAAATAATTTTCTATTAAATAAAAGAGATAAATAATTATACATATATTTAATAATAATTATTGTTTTTTGCATTATAAAAAGTAATTGAAAAAATAGAATTATTAATTTTATATTTCTAAAAAATTATTGTAATGCATGATAAATTGTAAAATCATCATGCAAATATTCTAAATTTTTAAAAGCAATAGTTTTTTTGTTTAACTATCAATCAGAATTAATATAATGGGTAATTACACATAAGTAACCTCTATCTTGATTTGTAGCACTCAATAAATCAGAAATTATTAAAATAACAACATTAAAATTACTTAATTTTTTAATAACTTTTAATTTTATTAATTCATAATTTCTGAGGATATATAACCTAAAAGTTGACCTAAAATTTTTTCTAAATATTAGTTAAACACTATTTTACATAATCTATTTTAAAATTTCATTTTTTATGTAACTAAAAAGTTAATCAGAAGCAACTATATATTTGGCTATATAGTTTCGCATCTTCATTTGATTATACGTGAAAGTTGACATTTTTCTTATGTGTCTGAAATCGCTTGAACCTCTTGTTGAACTAGTGTCGAAACCAACAAATCACGATCAGATGAATGTAATATGTTTTTATCCTCTAAACTCATGTGAAATTTTTTTATAGTAATTAGTAATGTGTCAGCAAAGATGTCATATGCCACTCATACTTGCATATGTCAAATAAGAACCACAATGTTTATATATTGCTTGGCGAATTAATTTTTATTTGATCAATTTCTCTATTTGATCGAAATACTCCTATACCATTGACATTTGCTTTATTTTTCTCTCTGTCAAACGCAAACTTGTGCCTGTATCACTTTCACCTGTTAGTGTTCTACTTATTCCACCTTATGCATCATCAATAATATCATCAGTGTCAATATGATAATATTCAAATATATTGAATTCATTTGACATTAGATCTATTTGTAATATTTTGTAATGATAAAATTGAAATGAAAACAAAATTATAAACATAAAGAATTATTATCTACAAATTCAGACAGTTTTGAAAAAAGAATTAATGAGAGAAAATAAGATTAAGAATATAATGAAAGAATTGAGATTGAGAAATTTGTAAATAAAATTGGAAAATAAAAAAGATTTGGATTGTTTATATAGAAGAAAAAAATAAAAAAATTTTAAAAAATAAAACAATGGCTATTGGCTAGAGGCTAGTAGTCGTTCTAGCTTTTGCCACATGTAAAAACTGCCACAAGTACAAACCAATGGTTTCTACTTGTGGTAGAAGTAACTGCAAGGCAGTTTGACTTTTAATTGTTGTAAAAGCCAATTACCATTTATTTTTATTTTTTTTAATTTTTCAGTAGTGATGGGTTAGGCCAGGCCAGCTCATTGGCCTAATATCTAAGCCGACAACCTAGCCTAAAAGGTCTATAGGCTAGGCCCGATCTACTATAGTGTCAAACTTGACATTTTTGAGCTAAACCTTTATTTGGTCTGACCTAATTGACATGTCTAGGCTATAAGAAAAATATCCCTCCTTTCATTAAAGTCCATATCCAGATTATTGGTGACATCCCATAAGTAGGAGAATGCATTACCACTTTTCACTACCAATTGGTGTACAAGCCACAAAATCATTCTTCTAATCTAGTTGAGCCAAAGCCTTTCAATCTAATATCCATTGCTCTTCTCCTCAGTATTGAAACACATGTCACTCCTAAAGTCACATTTGTCCCAAAGTGATACATTAAAGAGGAACTCATCAAACTCATGCCAAAAACATGGTGATACCAAACAAAAAAAGGCATGTGGTGACCCTATCAAACACTTTGATCTAGAACATAAACTATGTTTTTGGAACAATTTTATGTGACAAGATCGAGACTAAGTTTCTTCATAGTCCAAAGAAGAGTCATCTTCCTTACTTCCTCACATTATTCATAATCTAGCCACTACAGGTTTCTCCACCCTTGTTTGAGTATGAAGATGGAATCTAAATGATAAGATACACATTTCATAGACACCCATTCTACCAGGCCAAAGATCTAGGTGCTGGATATGTTTATATATATGTGATTACACTAGGTGTAGGTATGATAGTGATGAAGAGCCCATAAAGCCAATGTGAAGAAAACGACAAAGGCTACTAGACTACAAGAACTTTAAAACCTAATACAAAGAAGATGACTCTACCATTGGCCTACTAGAAGAACCATCAAGAAAGTTTGACTATCTAGACTTCTATTTAACTCTAAAGAAAAGGGAAGATATTGACCCTATTATTCCAATCAATTTGTCGCTACCTTTTTTGCCCCAAATCCATATTATATGAAGGCTCTTCGATAGATAACAAAACCCAAGCCATGATGCATACTAGTTCAGTAGTAGAGTTATAACACAATACCACTCATATGAGCTATGTATTGGTGTATGCCCAGTAAACCAATCATATTGTCAATTTTAAGGCATTTAATCTTATAATAATATTTATGTAATAATAAAAGAAAAAGTTCTTTTCCTCTTCACATTTGTATGCAACTTCAAATTTTATTTATTTGCTTATTAAATAAATTACATGCATGTGAAATATTTGGATGATACGAATCTTTAAAAGATCCAATCATAAGAAGTCTTCACTACATACGTGATGTCAATTGGACAATAATATTACATAGTAGACATACTAAATTTCTTCATTGAATATCATAAGATGATATTAGTGCAAGTTTTATATTATTAAGGTATTAGTATGAATTACTAGTTAGCAAACTATTTTTCAAACGTGACAAATTACAATGAATCACATGGACATTTAATATGTGACCAATGATTTATTATAGGATCATACTAGTATACCATTGATCCTTAAACATGAGAAGTTATGGTTGGATTTGGTCTAGATAGGTATTTCTCACATGGTATATGTAACATCCCTTCCTATAAGTACTACCCTCCGAAGAAAAAATATTACGAATTAATATCTGGAGTGTTTATTTTTTTTTAAACCATTTTAAACTAAACTCATTATTAAAAATGTTTAGAAGTTATTCTAAGAAAACTGAAAATCTAGAAGCGAACAAAAGATGTATATATCCTATATGAAAACTCATTTGAAACCATTTGAAGACATAGAGTAATCATATACAATTGTACAACCATCTCAAGAAGATCAAAATTTAACAAGACATGTGACTATATGCATGTAATATAAACTAGAAATAACCTACTCTAGCGAGATCTATCTTCACTGACCTGACCTTGCCTCGTAGCTGCCGCAATCACTTGTACCGGCAATCATGAAAGAAAAGAAAGTGAAAAATAAAAACACTCAGTAAGGGGAAATAATTAAGTAAACTATCTCCTTTCTTGTTTTAACTCACTCTCAAGACTTAATCTCACATTGTAACCTCTACAAGGAATCGAAGGGATAATCTAGTTCATTCTTTACTATTTGGGTCATACTTTGTCTTATCTAGTGTCCATTTGATACTTTTTGGAAGCTGAATATAGGGATTTGATACGTTTTGGAAGCTGAATATAGGGATTTGGTACTTTTCTAAGCTCAAGCTCTATTCCTTTCTTTCACAACACCATTTCTGAATCTAAATTGAGCTCTACTACGAGCATGCTCTACTACGGATGTACCTTACTGTGGACATGCCCTACTGCGAGCGGTATAGTGTAAAGTGCCCCCTCATAGTTCATAGCATACATGCGTTATATCTTACTAATCTTTCTTCCATCTAAAACTATTCATAACCCATTAGATCATACTCTTGGGGCGACTCTTAAATCTTGAGCATCAAATTCCTTTTCCTGTTTTTCTTTCTTTTCTTCTTCTTTTCTTTTTCTCTCTTTTCTTTTCTTTCCTTTCTCATTTTTCTTTTTCTCCTCCTCTTCTTTCTCTCTTTCTTTTCCAAAACTATAAATCACTATTCACTTAATAGAGCAGTTTTTTTCTTCATGTAATTTAGCAGTCCAAACGATCTCTAATTCATACAATCTATATATCATTGAAACAAGGATTCAAAACGCTTTCCAACAAGCTGTAACAACACTCATGATTCATAAAAAAAAAACAGTCAAAACGTGGGATGAAATTAGTGGCAAAAAACTCTATTAACTATTTATTTGATAAGACAATCTTTTTATTCATGCAATTTAATAGTATAGACAACCTCTAATTCATACAAGTTATATATCATTGAAAAAATGATTTAAAAAGTTTTCCAACAAGCTATAATAGAACTCATTATTCATCAGATAAGACAATCAAAACATGAGATGAAGTTAGTGGCAAAAAACTGTATTCATTATTTATTTGGTAAGAAAATCTTTTTGTTCATGCAATTTAACAGTCCAAAATGTCTCTAATTCATACAAGCTATATATCATTGAAAAGAGGATTCAAAGAGCTTTCCAACAAGCTATAATAACACTCATTATTCATTAGATAAGATAACCAAAATGTGGGACGAAGTTAGTGGTAAAATGATAAATATCATCCAACTCTTTGTCATGAACAAACTAACACACATAGATACCCCAAATGGCAAAATAACATTTCTTAACTTCAAAATGATCATTTATAACATATAGCCAAGGAACCAAAAGCATAAAACATGAAACATACCAAGGATAATATCTCTTACCTTATTTCAAGTCAATCTTTGCTAAATTGGCTCCCATCTTTTTGTCTTCCTTCTTTGATCACCAAAACCACCTTAAATCAACACCAAAACACACTAACATCTTCATATAACACGCATCCAATATACATAAACATAGAAAAAAGGGAAAAAGAAAGTGATCTTTTGGTTACCAAGTCTCCAAAGGTATTTCCTTTTTTTTTTTTTCAAAACCTTTCAAATCATCCACTTTCTTTCTAAAAGCGAAAAAAAAACATGAAAAAGGCTACTTTTTCTAGAAGAGATGGAGAAAATGATTGAAAAAGTATAAGTTTCTTTTTTTTTTTGACTTTTCTCTCTTCATACATACATATATATATATATATATATATATATATATATATATATATATATATATATATATATATATATATATATATATATCTTTGTTTTTTTTTTTTTGTAATTGCTTTGTGTGTGTGGGTGTGTGTGTGTGTGTGTATATATATATATATATATATATATATATAAACATATATATATTTAAAACTGGTAATGTCCCAAAACAAGGCTAAAAGACATAAATGCCCCTAAAACATACCTGAGGGTATTACAATATATATGTACAAAACTATTCATGTCACATGTAATAAATTGGTTTAGTCAAACTTTGTTCATATGTGGAAATTATGATAGTCAAGATGAGATCTATTAACTTGGATTTGTTTAAATTTGAGGTCTTAAAAGAATGTTGATAAATATTAAAAATGAAAACTTTAGCTAGAGTATAAGATGTTCATATGAAAGTTGTTTGTGATGATGTGCTCCATATATATTGATTGATGATTCGATATACATTTAAGGTTAGGGTTTTGATTTGCCATAAACTCATTCTCGATCGAGATTGAGGTGTTAGGGTAGATGTCTTAGAGCCAATCAAATTTGATATTTGTGAATATAATTTTATTTAATAATTAATAAAAGATTTATTTTTATTTAATTCATATGTTGCTTATTTATATGATTGTATGAAAAACATGTTATTAGAATGGTTAAACTTTGACAAGGGGTGGGAACCCTATGTATACTTTTAGTGGTTATTCTAAAAATGTTTGCAATCCTAACATTACAATAAACAGGGACACGTGGAATAATGATGAAATTATTATAGTGTTGAGCGACCTCACTAAAAACGATGACATTTCTCAAATGTCAAAGTTATTGTAGATAACTTGGCGTAACACATGGGTGCATGTTGTAGATGTGTTCATTGGACTAACCTGACCGAAAGTTATCCATATGGATGGTTGTTTTAGTGTCTATGAAATAAATCCTCTGAACACCATCAGTGCATGTGATCCTTGACTTGAGGTCATTAGACCATCTCGTGTAAAGATCGGTATAGTTTGATGTTATCTAATGTGCCACCATAATTAGGATAACTATAAAAGTACTAATCGACCATATCATGAGATAGATAGAGGTCATGATTGATCGATAAAAGATTTGTTACTCTTAAGCACAAGGAAAGATATTTCACATGAAAATACTGAATAATATCTTGAATTTGTAGCCACAATGGGATGAGGTAGTATCCTAATCCATATTAGTCATTGATGTGTGTTAGTTCATACTGAGGACTTACTGAGATCGACATTTTTTTATGTCTCAGCCTTGATAAATATTGGTTGATGAAAAAATTGAGTAGCATGTAATTATGATGTTATAGAAGCTTAAGAGATGTCCATTGATACTCTGTCATCTAGGTAGTCATGATACTTTGCTAAAGACCAATCTTAATCTGTGTCTGAATTTAACTTGAATTCAAGTACTACCAATTTGATAGAGAGCTTATGGGTCACACTTATATAGGAGTTGATTCAAACCTTGAGGTGAAGATTATTTATGCCTATTTGATTTATTTTAACACACTCATGCCATAACTTTGTTGGCATTGTCATCATAAAATGAATATTGCTATAACCAAACTAGGTATCCCAAATGCCATGTGAAAGCATACGCCATCCTAACTATCTATTATATAATTGTGCACTGTAAGGAATTTGTAGCCTTTCGATAATGGAATAACAATTAAAAACAATTAATTGATAAACAAACATATTACAAAAGCCCTTTCTAGATCATTCTTATAGGATAATTAATTCATAAATATGTGATTTACACCCATAGGGTATTTATAGAATATACCTATATAGGCAAGCTCCTTTGACTTTTATTAAAGATGACATATTACAAAATCACTCCCAAAATCAAGTGAAGGCCTGAACCTCAGTATTCACACGAAGCGTAAATGAGAAATAAGATTGAAACTATATTGGAAGGCTGTTAGAACTTGAGGATGGTTTATTAATTTTAGATGAAAAGCACAACAATGCTTACTCTTCATCTAGGCTACTAGGGTTTTTCAAAGCACATCAAATATACGTACTACTTTTGTTCCTTCTATGAGAGCATTTTTTATTAATTTGCGCCTTGCGGTTTTGTATATAATTTCCCTAGAAGAGTTATATTATATATATATATATATATATATATATATATATATATATATATATATAAAATTTATTCTTGTATTTCATTTTAATTAAACTTATGGCTCATATTAAATCATGAATTGGGCTTGGATTTATCCAATTGGATAAATTCAGTCTAACTCTATACTTTCTCACATATAACCTTGATTACTCAAGATTATTTCATTGTAGTCCTTAAATATCATAAAATATACTTTCGAATCAAAAAACATTTTCAAGATTTGAAATCCTCAATTTGGAATCCACATTAGATTAGACTCAAAAAATCTTATGCCTTTATAGTTTTATTAACTCTTTTTTATGTGTGACCTATAAGCTTTGTACTAAGTCAATAGTGATCGGATTCATGTCAGGCTCCTAACCTACTATCTATCCAAACATCTACTAAAAGTGATCTCTAGCAAGATATCATGATCACTCGATTAGTGGAATGTCAACATCTAACTTCTTAACCTGTTATTGATACTGTGGTTGCTTATACATTTTGATTATTCCATCCTATGATAGCGCTTCAAGGCTAAGGTATAAATGAAGTGTCTCTCTAAAAAATCCTCAAGTTATATAGATTGACTTACTAAAAAAAAATTAGATCGAGCATCAGCTCTATCCAACTATGACCATATGTTATATTTATTGTTGTCAACTGTTAGGGGGCTCTAACTAAGATATTATCTTCTATGTTCAAGAGTGATGAATTTTGTGTTGATCTACCATAGCCTTTGTATAGATATTAATATAGTCAATCATCACCTTTTTAATAATTTTCTAATCAAACTACGTTGGGTTGGTGTCAAACTATATTGATCCTTACATAAAATGGTTCGTTGAGCTCAGGTCTAAGGATTACATGTACCTCCTTTTACTAAGAGGATATACCATAGACATTAGAGCAACCATCTATATGGAATCCTTTTGACAAGTTAGTCTTGTGAACATGTCTACAATATACACCCATGTGTTATACCAAGTTGTTAACAAACAATTTTGATATGTGAGAATTATCATCATCTTTTGACGAGATCATTCAATACTATCATAATTTATCACTATTAGTCGTGCTTTTTGTCATGTTAATATTAGAGTTATGGGCATTTTAAGAATAGTTACCTAATATGAACATAGGGTTGTCATGATCAGATATTGAGCACTGATCGCCTCATCATACTTAAACTATTCTTAGGACATTTGTTTGAGTATATATTAATATGTTTTATGTACAAATAATGCCATAGGAAATTACAAGTATGACTTTTAATAATGAACTTGTATAGTCATAAGGATTGGTTTTAGGACAACAACCCTAACAATCTCGTACTTGCACTATAACCAATCAACTATGCAAGCAACATTGGATGATCATATGCATCTATCATTGTGTCAGCAATAGTAAAACACTGATTGATATAACTTTTTCATTAAGTTTATTAAAGGTTAACTAACCTCTTTTCTTGTCGATCGTTTTTTATAAGGTGAAATCGCTAGAGTATGCAATTAGACCGTTTGGTGAAACCATGACTCTATGAAACATCTATTTGGTACTATGCTACTAAATCAATACTGCTACAAGCCAGTTTTATGATCTAATATACCTTTTAAGACTTTGCATTTTGAATGTCTCATACTTAATTTTTAATGTAGAATTGATATATATATATATATATATATATATATATATATATTATATATATATATATATATATATATATATATATATATATATATATATATATATATATATATATATATATATGTGTGTGTGTGTGTGTATGACCTGTCCTCTAAATTAATATTCATTATTTTTAACCCGATTTGTTTTATATCACTATTTCTCATTTAGTGAAATCATTCTTCATGATCTTCGGAATTATCCATATTCCTTTTCAAGATTCAAGGATATTTTCTGGTATGTCGTCCACCAACGCTTATTTGGACATTGTTGATAATTCTAAAGAATTGAGATATCAACTTTGAGTGTATATCATGATACTCTTGATCATTCTAACAAATAGTGCTAATAAAAATCTAATCATCTTTGTTTCTCAATTTATGAGTCAATGACACATAATTCAAGAGAGACATGTAACATCATGACAAAAAAAAATCTTTTTGAATTCTTATTTGTTGAATCCCTTCAATATTTGTTTATTATAAACATTATAACTTAAATTCAGTAGATTATACCATCTACAACAGTAGATCAAATGAGGATATTAACTGCTTAGTTAAAGTTCTTTTATGAAAGATTACTTAGTTATTTAATTCTTATGTCATCTATATATATGGTATTTAATTCTAATATGTTTATCGTCATATAGATATATAACATCAGAATTATCATTGTACTCCTACTTGCTTTTGTATAGGGGTTTCATATTCATTTTAGATAAATTAAAAGATTTTACGGTTTTATTTGTATGAGTATTTCTAGATTTCAATATTCACATGAGTTCTTAAATAAAACTCATCAATGTGTATACTCAACTAGCTCCTATTTAAGGTTAATACCATTAGTCGTGATTAAAACCATTCTAGGTTTTATCAATTAGGGTTGTTCTTGACAATTAATTGTCAAACTTTTAATGGTATGTAACAACTAGGAGTGCATCTAAATTTTAGCGTCACTCATAAGTCTTAGATTTTAACGTCATAAATGACCAATGCAATTATCAAAAGTTATAAGAATTTTAATTCTTATAGACTCATAATGCATGTCATCATTCCTACATGATTAAATATACATAGGCTGATTACCTGATTTCCTTTTAAGAAGTGAGTAATCTCTGTTATGATGCTCAACCATCTTCCAATGGTACATCATATATTTCATGTCTATCTTTCTTGTAAGCAAGAACTCAGCTGAGTTTTGTTATCCTCCCACTTGATTTTTTAGGGAATGATGTCTAAAAGAAATTTTCAAAACAAAATTCAAATCTTGTTTTGTATTGGAAGGACAACATTCATAAGTTTCCTTTATAATATCATATAAGATAATCTATTTAACATATGGTTCAACTAACTCAAGTTAATTGTTTAACATTTGTGTCACTACCAATGTTAAATAAGTCATTGGGCTTCAATGCAATGCTTACAATACATATTATGTGTTTCACATAGACATAAACGACGTATCTATGAGTTACTGTCTCTAATGCATTCCATTAGAATATTTATTAGGTATTAAAACTGTCAGAACATCTCAAGTATTAAATTAGACCATTTGTCTTATGTATTAATCTCCTTGGTTTAACCTAAGTGATTAAATATATGAGTTAACAAATTCTTTATTTTATTCTTAAATTCCTTGAATTTCTTTATGGTATTCAAATTTATATTTTCGAAGATCTACAAATCATATTCATTAGAATTTCTAATGAATTGAATGAAATTCAAAATTTGTTGTGTTCAACACAAATTGTTAATTCTCATTATTTATACAAAATTCAATGGTCGAATTATGCTCCCACTAAAACAGTGAAAGATTAATGTGGTTATCTTTGTCTAAAAGATATAACTACTATTTATCATTCAACAAAAATCAAATAAATCAAAATTCTAGTCATAAGTCAATCTTTTGTGCCAAATTATATTTCCTTTTTGAGAATTCTTGAAATAATCATAGTTATAAATCTCTTAGATGTTTTATTTCTGAAAAATGTTATAACTAGTTTTTATTTCTTTTCATCTTACTTGTAGGCTAGACTAAATACATATATCTTATAACTAATGTGACATGTACATGCAATATTTTCGACGTGTAGGCCTACCTTTTCTCTTGGCAAGTATCTACTATGCCTCGGTTTCTTCATATTGGACAAATGTAAGAATTAAATCTCATTTCAAATTACGCAAGATTTTGGGAACATGTTGATGGAGGCATCATAAGAGATCGAGCCTTCAAGAAGATTTGCTACATATCCCAGTTGGACCAATTACGAGGAGTAGAGCTAAGAAGATGTTACAAGCCTTAGTTGGGCCCGTGAAGGGTGTAAAGACTAAAACTAGCTCACTCAAGGATGATTGGATGCTTGAAGGAGCCAACAGAGAGTTTAACTTGATTCGGGCCTAAGCCTATGAACAGATAGACTTTGAATAACTATAACTTTTGATCTGAGAGGAGTTATAAGACTTGTAATATATTAATGCGAAGCTTGTTTCGAGCTCTATAACATGAACACTTCACTAGTTCCACCCAATTTAAAAGCTCAAATAAAACCATTTCAGTGTGTATTACATAGTTTTTGTTTTACTAAATTTAGGATTTTCAGTTTTTATAATTTTGATCTTGTTTGTGACTGGGCTAGACTTTATTAAGCCTAATTAAATATTTTGTTTTAATTTAATTAGTGTTTTGTGTAGTTAATTAGGTAATGGGCTTGGGAAGTTTGAAAGTCCATCATTGGGTCATAGGTAGTTAGGATTAAGTTAACATTGTACTATAAAAACTAAAATTTTCATGATGAATAGATTTTTTGGCCAACTTTTAGCACAAGTTCACCTGTTGTTGAAACTATCAATCCTTTGAACTTATCAAGCTTTGTCTTATGGCATTCACCATTACGATTCCAAGGTTTGTTTGATTCTGTATTGATTCAGGTCAAGGTTTATTCAGTGACAAAACTGATTTAGTCTTAGGTAAATATCTTCTTAAGTGTTAAGTCTTGTGTTAAATCATTAAGGTTTACATTAGTTGGTATCAAAGCCAAGTTGAATCAGGTTTCGTATTTGTCTTCTCTTGTGTTTTCGATTAGAAGTTCTCTTCTTGAATAGTGGTGTAGTTTAGGAGTCTTTGAGTGTGTTTTTGATTTGGTTCTCTTGGTGATTTTGTTTTCATTTTCTTAATTTTTTTTTTTGGTGTCCTTGTTTCCTTAAAATTCTTGAATTCATGTTGAACCCTAGTATAGTTGAATTCTAGGTTGTGTGGGTGTCTAATTTGTTTTCTTGATTGATCCAAAAAAAAAAAAAAGAAAAAAATTGTTAAAGGTCGAAAGTAATTTAAATTAGGGATGGCGTGATTTTTCGATCTAGATTCAAACAAATTTTTGGGGAGTGAATTAGGGTTAGCTTTGTATGGGATTCTTGGTCTCTTGGGAAAGATTTTGTTGTTGCCGAATTTGAAAGGATAGTTCTTGGTGGAAATTATTGTTGAAACTTGTCAAAACCTTGATTGCCTTGATTATCAAGAAAAAAAAAACATAAGCAAAAAAAAAAAAAACAAAAACAAAAGCAAAAAGAAAAATGGGATTTGGGGATTTCAAAATTGGGGAGAATAATCTTGGATGAGAATTGCCTTTGTTTCCTTTAGCCTTTAGGGGAAAAAAAAACCTTGTAATTGTCTAAGTTGGAAGATTGAGTTCTTGATTTGTTCCTACAATCTCAAATTTTCCTTGAAAATTTAGGTATTCCTAAATTTGGAGATTAGGCCTTGGTTATTTCTTTAATTGTTTTGAATTTCTTAGGAAAAACATTTGTGTGATCTAAGGAATTTATTTTTTTCTTTTCTTATTTCAGCCAAGTAGTCTTAAAAAAAAAACAGTAAAAAAAAAAGCAAAAAAATAGAAAAAAAAATGTTAAAAGAAAAAGAAAAAGATTAAGGGGAAAATTAGCATCCTTACCTCTTTTGAATTTGATTTGTTTTATTATTCTTGTTATCTCTTTCAAAATTCCTTCTCTTTGATTATTCATTCTTGAGGTTTTGTTGTCTTTCTGATTCTTAAACTTTTTTAATGTAGTAATAGGTAATTGTAATGTAATCTAGGTTGACTAGTGGTCGTTTGTCGTAAGTACTGCCTTTTTCTATTACATAAAAAAAAATTCAGAATTATTGAGAGTGTGAGAACATTAAAGTGAAAACACGAGCATAAGTGTAAACATGTGAGAGAGCATGCGAGGATTCCTATTTATAGACAGTTTGTTTGCTGAAATTATAACATAGTAGAAACAAAAAACACCAGTGTTGTATAAGATTCAGGTAAAACCGAGGCTTTTACAATGCAAGCAACTTTTTAATGTAATAGGGAGTGTTAATGATAGATTGGACATATTAGAGCAGCAAAATAGTGATAGAGGGGGAAGTAATATGACTAAGGGTAGGAGAAAGGCACCATCGATGAGGAATGAAGATAGGATAGTTACCGACAACGAAGATAAGGAAATAAGTGATAGGCAAAATAGTACAAGGAGTAAGGGAGTTCGTAAGAGTTATAGAAACAGTATGCACAAAAAGAATAGGCAAGGTGATAGTAGCCTTAATAGTATTAAAATGAAAATTCCACCTTTATAGGGTAGAAACGATTTAGAAGCCTATCTAGAGTGAGAGCATAGGTAGATCAAGTTTTTGACATACATAGGTAGTCTGAGGAGAAAAATGTGAAGTTGGTTGTTGTAGAATTCATTAATTATGCTAGTATTTGGTGCAACCAATTACTGAAAAATAGACATAGGAACTTGGGTTGACCCATAGATACTTAGGATGATATGAAGAGTGTAATGAGACAATGTTTTGTTCCTAGCCACTACTATAAGGATTTACTTTAGAAGTTACAGAGGTTTTGGCAAGAGACCAAAAATGTGGAGGACTATCACAAGGAGATGGAGATAGCCATGATTAGGGTTAATATAGAGAAAAATAGGGAAACCACTATGACTAAGTTTTTAAATGGGTTGAATAGGGAAATAAAAAATGTTATAGAGCTAGAAGATTTGATGCATATGGTGATAAAGGTAAAGAGATAATTACAGCGGAATGGTAAAAGGGATATAGGTTCTTATTCTAGTCCTAGAAGGTTGAATGTGTCAAAGAGAGATGATAAACCACTTTTTAAGCCAAAAATCGAGTACTTTAAACCTAAGAGAGAGAAGTCTAGCTGAGAGAAGCCTAGTAGCAAACCTGAACTACCAAAGAGAAATAGTAAGGTCAAATGTTTTAAGTGTTTGGTAAGGGTCACATAGCCTCTCAGTGTTCTAACAAAAGAACTATGGTGTTGAGGGAGGATAAAGAGTATGAGATAGAAGAAGAATCTAGTGATAAGTCTATGCCACCATTAGAGGATGTTAGTGATGTAGAATTGGAGTATGTAGTAGAGGGTGAGGCATTAATGTCTAGGAGAACTTTGAGTTTACAATATAAAGAAGAAAATGATGAGCAGAGAGAGAATATTTTCCATACTAGATGTCATATGAAGGGTAAGGTGTACACTTTAATTATAGATAAGGGTAGTTGTGCGAACGTAGCCAACACCGAACTTATAAAAAAACTTAGTTTACCTATAACCAAACACCCTAGGCCTTACAAGCTTTAGTGGTTGAATGACTGTGGAGAAATTAAGGTGAATAAACAAGTGGTGATGACCTTGTTCATAGGTAAGTATCAAGATAAAGTATTGTGCCCGTGTATGCTAGACACATCTTGTTAGGGAGACCATAGTAGTATGGCAGAAAAGTGACACAAGAAGGATTCAAGAATAGATACTCTTTCATAATGAGCAATAAACTCATTACACTTATACCATTGTCACCAAAGCAGGTTTATAAGGATCAAGTGAGGAGAAGAAAAATGAATGAAGAGAAAAAGGAAAGTGAAAGTGAAAACAAAAAAAGAGAAAATATGAATAAGGATGAGCAAAGAAAAGTAAGCCAAAAAGAGGGGAGAGGAAAAAGAGGGTGAGCAATTCGACCATAAGAGACAAAACAAGAGAGAAAACAAAGAGCAAAAAAAGAGAGTTTTTATGGGAAAATGAGTGATGTGAGGACTACCTTTGTGACAAAACAATATCCGTTATTGTTAGTTTACAAGAAAAACCTTTTATCTTTCATTAACATTGATAATTCTCTTCCTAGTGTGTTTGTTTCTCTTTTATAGAAGCTTGAAGACGTATTCCTCGAGAGGATTCCTGATAAACTACCTCTAATTTGTGGGATCAAGCACCAGACTGACTTTATACCTAGAGCAAAGATACCCAACCAATTAGCCTATAGAAGTAATCCAGAAGACACAAATGAGCTTTGAAAGCAGGTGGAAGAGTTGATGAAGAAGAGATACGTGAAAGAAAACATGAGTTCGTGTATCGTACTAGTGATTCTAGTACCTAAGAAGGATAAGACGTGGAGAATGAGCATTGATTGTTGAGTCGTCAACAAAATAACTGTAAAGTATTGCTATCCCATACTTAGGTTAGATGATATGCTTGATAAGTTGTATGAATCATGTATTTTTTCGAAAATTAATTTGAAAAGTGGGTATCATCAAATTAGAATGAAAAAGGTTGATGAATGGAAAACTATTTTTAAAACTAAACATAGACTATATGAATGGTTGGTAATGCTATTTGGACTTACTAACATGCCTAGTATGTTTATGAGATTAATAAACCATTTCTTGCATGCATTTATAGGCAAGTTTGTAGTCGTGTATTTTGATGATATTCTTATTTATAGTTGTAGTTTAGATGATCATATAGGACACGTGGGTGATGTTTTACTAGTGCTTAGGAAAAAGGGGTTATTTGGTAATCTTAAGAAATGTTCCTTTTGCACCAACCAAGTTGTGTTTCTAAGATTTGTGGTTTCATTTAAGGGTATTAAGGTAGATGAGGAGAAGCTTAAGGTTATTCGAGAGTGGCCAATGCCTACTTCCATGACCGAGGTTAGGAGTTTTCATAGTTTATCTAGTTTTTGTAGGAGATTTATATGAGACTTTAGTACACTAGTGACACCACTAACGATGTTATTAACAAGAATGTAGGATTTAGGTAGGGTAAGGAATAAGAATGTGCATTTGCATTAATTAAGGATAAGTTAAGTTCTACACCTTTACTTGTTTCACCTAATTTTTTTAAACCATTTAAACTTAATTGTGATGTTTCAGGTATAGGTATTGGAACTGTTTTAATGTAGGAAAATAGGCCTATAGTGTATTTAAGTGAGAAGCTCAATAGACCTACTTTAAAGTACCCTATTAATGACAAAGAGTTGTACGCTTTGGTAAAAGTGTATGAGATATGGCAACGTTACCTTTGGCCTCGCGAGTTCGTTATCTGGGTAGATCATAAGTCCCTAAAACATTTAAAGGGACAAGGTAAGTTGAACAAGAGGCATGCAAGGTGGGTTGAATATGTCAAAACCTTTCCTTATGTCATTTTTTACAAGCAAGGTAAGGAAAATATTGTGGCAGATGTGTTGTCTCACTCTTGCAGGTATACTCTAGTCTTGACTTTAGATACTATGTTACTTAGTTTTAAGTATATAAATGAATTGTATATGAATGATTCTGACTTTTCTACTGTTTATGAAACTTGTGAGAAAACTGCATTTGGTAAATTTTATAGGCATGATGGTTATTTATTTTGAGAAAATAGATTATGTCTCTATAAATTCTTTGCGTGAATTGCTTATAAGGGAAACATATGAGGGTGGATTAATGAGTCATTTCAGTATATCCAAGACTTTAGATGTACTACAAGAGCATTTCTTTTGGCCACATATGAAACAAGATGTAAAACGTATTTATACTCGGTGTATTATGTGTAAACAAGCCAAGTCTAGAGTTTTATCCTATGGATTATATACACCTTTACCTATATCTATTATACCTTAGGAGGATATCTCTATAGACTTTCTTTAAGGGTTACCTAGATGTAAGAAGGGTAGTGATTCAGTCTTTGTCGTGGTTAATAGGTTTTCAAAGGTGACAAACTTTATTCCATGTCGTAAACCTAATGATGCCATTTATATTGATGATTTGTTTTTCAGAGAGATTGTGTGTTTGCATGGAGCTCTAAGAAGTATTATATCTAATCGTGATGTGAAGTTCTTAAGCTACTTCTAGAAGGTATTATGGGGTAAGTTAAGTACTAACTATTGTTTTCTACAATGTGTCACCTGCAGGTAGATGATAAACAGAGGTAGTCAACAAAACTTTATCTCAGTTATTAAATGTTGTATTAGAAAAGAACTTGAGAATTTAGAAGGGTAGATTGCCACATATAGAATTTGTATATAATAAAGTTGTGCATACATCTACTAGTTATTTACCTTTTGAAGTTTTTTATGGTTTTAATCCATTTACACCTTTGGACTTGTTACCTTTACCTATTAAGGAATGTACTAGTTTAGAAAGTAAAAGGAAGGTAAAGTTAGTACGACAGCCTTATGAGAAAGTTAGACAAAATATTGAGAGGAGAACTGAACAATATGCTTAGCAAGTTAACAAATGAAGGCACAAGGTGGTCTTCCAACTTGATAATTGGGTTTGGGTGCACATGCGGAAGGAACAGTTTCTATCCCAACGCAAATCTAAGTTACATCTGACGGGTGATAGTCTATTTCAAGTACTTGAGTGAATTAACAATAATGCCAACAAATTGGATCTTTCAGGTGAGTATAATATAAGTGTTACTTTTAATGTTTTTGACCTATCTCTTTTTGATGATACAAATTTGAGGACAAATCCTTCTCAAAAGGGAGGGAATGATAGAGGCACCGTAAGAGTATCGAGCCATCAAGGAGATCCACTACACATCTCAATTAGGCTAATTATAAGGAGTAGAGCTAAGAAGATGCAACAGGCCTTAGTTAGGCTTGTAAAGGGCTTAGAGACTAAAACCAACTCACTCAAGGACTATTAAATGCTTGAAGGAGCCAACAGAGAGGTCAATTTGATTCAAGCCCAAGCTTATGTGCAGACAGATTTTGAACGATCATAACTTTTGATATGAGAGGAGTTACTAGACCTATAACATATCAATGTGAAGCTCATTTCAAGCTCTATAACGATAATGACTTTGCCTATTGCACCTAATTTAGAGGACCAAGTAAAACCATTTTAGTGTGTATTACACAGTTTTTGTTTTACCAAATTTAAGATTTTTGGTTTGTATGCTTTTGATCTTTTTTGTGACCGAGATAGACTTTATTGAGCCCAATTAAATATTTTCTTTTAATTTAATTAGTGTTTTGGGTAGTTAATTAGGTAATGGGCTTGGGAAGTTTGGAAATCCACCATTGGGTCATAGATAGTCTAAGGTTAAGTTTACATTGTACTATAAAAACTAAAATTTTTATGATAAAAAGATTTTTTGGCTGACTTTTAGCATAATTTCACTTACTGTTGAAACTATCAATCCTTTAAACTTATCAAGCTTTGTCTTGTGGCGTTCAACATTACGATTTTGAGGTTTGTTCAATCCCATATCGATTCGGGTCAAAGGTCATTCAGTGATGAAACTGATTCAATCTTGGGGAAATATCTTCTTGAGTGTTAGATCTTGTGTCAAATCGTCAAGGTTTGTATCACATGTTCAATTCTCAATCTTACCTGGAAGACTCAATCTTTCTTGTTTCGTTAGCTAGTAATGTTACCAAAACAAAAGAAAATTGCCTTAATTTTGCCAAATACGCCTTTATGAGAGTTTAGTATGTTCTAACATATTAGTTGAGATTCAGAGTTTAGTTTGACACTAGCCTTACTTTTTTAATCCTCTCTTTTCAAACTAGTTTTGACTTATTTAACCTTTTTAATTTGTACATTAATATTCGCTACCATCCTTATCAAACCTTTAAAGGATTCTTCCTTGTTATCCTTTAAAAGGTCTATAACAAACTTAGTGTAAGATTTGAGTAAAGATGAGATAACATGGTTGAAGGCTATGTTATTCATCATACGTGAGCCTAGGGTTTGGCCCTCTCGATCAGTTTAATTATATTAAATATATGAGTTCCATTCTCTGCTCTGTTTTCCATTTTTTGGTTAATGATTTCCTTTGTTACTTGATATCACTCTAATAAGCATGACCTTGAAAGATATTACGCAATTGATTGATTATATAAGATAAATCGACTGTTTGCGTATCACGAGTCAACAAAGACAATATGATGCTCGATGCAAGTTTTGCATCAATTTCGTGTTTCTTGAAAGTATCAAATTCCCTTATTTTGGAGAGAATTTTGGGAAAACAACATATCTTGTATGGGAAATAGTTGGCCTTTTTTTTTTTTTATATATATAAACTTATTTTGAACTAAAACCTTATCTCACTTCTTTCTCACTCTAGAGTTTCGTCCATAACTTATTTTACTTGGTTTGGTGCAATTCTTTGGATGCTTGATAAGTGTGAAGTTATTCTCCATCATCCTTCATAAAAAAACTCATGCTTAGAGTAGGTAAAAATTTGACTTGATATAAGCTTATATTGTGTTGATTCTTACACATTTCTCTTGTGCATATTGTTTTTCATCATTTTTCTTCACCATATTTTTTTATGGTGTCCTTAATAGGTAAGAAATACGTCGACTTAGTTAGTCTATCCATTATTACCCATAGTGCATTAAAACCACTTTGAACCCTTGAAAGCTCAATAACAAAGTCCATGGAAATGTGCTCCTACTTCTACTTAAGTACACTAAGAGGTTGAATCCACCTTGTTGGTCTCTTATGTTTGAATTTGATCTATTGGTAAGTGAGACAATTAGAAACATTCTCACCCATATCTTTCTTCATGTTGGACCACTAGAAACTCCTCCTCAAATCATGGTACATCTTTACCCCTTCAAGATAGACAGGTAAAGAGAACTATAAGCCTCTATAAACTCTGTCTTAGCTCATTCATGGATAGAATATACATTCTACCCTTAAACTTAAGAATACCATCAACTACCTAGAAATTTAACTTGAAAACATTTTGAATCCCCTGAACATTTTATCTATACCAAATATCTTGTAACTGAGCTACTTGGACTCCTCCACCAATATAGATTTGATCTCTAATCTTGCTAAAACCCCAATCACTAACTTAATCTACTCTCAATCCAAATCTGTCTAAATTTCTTTTTGAACTATCAGTTATGACAAAAACACCTTTATGCTGAGGGTATTTGTGACTACATTTACTTTGCCTAGATGATTAAATATCACAGTTGTAATCCTCACCAACTTGAACGATCTCCTTTGTCTCTTATTTAGCTTTTTCCAAGTGAAGAAATACTTGAGGCTCTTATGTTCGATGTATATATTACAACTCACCTTATATAGGTATTGTTTCTAAATTTTAAGGGCAAACACCACTACTACTAACTTTAAATCATAAATGGGGTATCTTGGCTTAAAATCCTTTAACTATCTGGAGGCATATGCTATTACCTTGCCTCGCTACATATGATTTATGTATATGATGTGTTTGTTATGCTCCGTCTTTTATGTTAAAGTTGATTATAAAGCATGGTTGCTAGATATGACTTTTTCTTTTTTTTTTTTAATGTTTACAACCATGACAATTATGTCATCTGAGCCATTGGACAACTTCTAGTTATAAGAAATTGTTGTTGATTAAGCTTATGGATGCAATTTAATATATTCATGTGAAAATGTTGACAATTGATAGCTTATTTAATTTGATTTTTCTATCTTATGCAACAGTATCTATTGTCTTTTTATAAACAAGTTAGAATGATCTATGTCATTGTTATTGCAGCCGTCTTTTTGGTCTCTATGCTTTCATTCTTTCCTTTGAATCCAATTTAATATAGCAAATAGGTGGAGCTGCTCATATGTATCTTTCTATATAGTTGATTTAAGGAAGGTAAAAGAGATTGTGAGGTGGAAAATAGTGATTCAACCTTATTAGAAGTGGAATTTGGTTTAGGTAGTTTAGTTGAAAGAATCTTGCTTTCTTACGAAGGGGTTAAGGGCTTTGGTCATTATTAGTGGACATGAATTTTGTAGGGAAACAACTTGTTTCAATGCTGCATGAGTCAAAATAGTATGATCTTAATCAGATGTTCTTACAAGCCATACGGTTTTCATGATTCTTTTTTCACATTTTAAGAAACAGTTAACATTAAACATCATCTTCTGCCTGTCCTGTGTCATTACTTCAAATTTGTGATGTAATGTTTCAATAGCTTCAAAGTACAAAATGGGTTGTGTCAAAATACGACATTTCTTTGAAAATAGGTATAGTACAAGACTACTTGTTCCTTTCTATCCTTTTTTTAACAACTCATTTTTTCTAAAAGTTATACAAGTTTATTCTATTTTGATGCTTGCAAAAAAAAAAAAAAAAAGAGTTTTGACTATATGTTGCATTTGAGATTCACCAAATAACATCTTTGATTAGTAAATTAACATTGTGAAATATTTATTCAAGTCTTTCGTCATATTAGATGCTTAATATTTGTTATATGGTGCATAAAGGTGTTAGGTATTGTTTAATGGTATTTGAGGGTTATCTGTTCAATTAGCTTAAGAAGTGGTCGACATTAATCTTTGATTATTTGTTGTCCTCGTATTGCTTCTATTTGCATATTGAAAAAGATACTAATGTATGTGAAGAATAGTTGTTGATAACTTATGTTGTTGTTCATGATTCTTTTTTTTTTTTTTCATATTATTCTGTTTTGATTCTTAGGATACTATTTTACAGTCATTCAAAACTCCTGTAATAAACTTTTCATCAAGGCATCTTTTTGCTATAGATAAACCAAAATTAAAGATTAGGTATGTTTTAAGTCTATTTTATGTGAATTATGATGACAAATAAACTGATTCAATGACTTAGGCCAATTTATGCAGCTATTTGTTTAGTGTGCCTGATAGTTTCTTCTTTGATTGTGCACTCTGGAAAAGAAGAGAGGTTTGGAGTTGCTCAACCTTCTAGTAGCCATGTTGCCTTGTATGCTTGCTGTTAAAGCTTTTAATATCATTTGTAGCAGTAGTAACAATTTAATGTTTAGTTGTGAGTTAATTTGTAGTAGTCACAATTTAATGATGTTTTATACGAATGGCTGAATTTCAAAGATTAATATAACTATTACTATCAAATTCTTCAAGTGAACAAATATAAAAATTTTGGTTTCTAATTTACCAGACAAACAAGGACTAAATTTTTTGTCTTTAATTTACAACACAATCAAGGACATGAAAAATTGTCTTTCATTCATCACATAATCAATGATAACAAATTATGTCTCAAATTCATTATACAATCAATGAGAACAAAAATTATTTTCAATTCATAATATAATTAAGGACAAAAAATTTTATACAATCAAGGATGAAAGATATTGTACTAAACGAAAAAATTTGTCACTAATTCATTATACAATTAAAGATAAAAAATTTCGTCATGCATTTACCACAATATCAAGATGAAAACTTTTGTTCTTAAATGTGTTCTTTTTGGGATGAAAAATTTTATCTCTAAATATGTTCTTTTTAGGACAAAATAAAGTTATCTGGGACAAAATCTACTTTATTTATAGACAAAAAATTTCGTCTTAAATAATGTATCCTTTTATGACGAAACACGATTTCGTCCACAATGATTAGTTATTAGGGATGATTTCCTTTTTTCGTGGGCATTACCAATTGCTAATGCCATTTTTTGACGATTTGATCTTTCATCCTAAATATTTTTTAGGACAAAAATTTTGTCACCTTTTATGAATGTTGTTTTAGTGATTACTCCCAAACCATCGTAAGATGCATAAGTGTATAAGTCATACTCAATCCCATCCTCTAGTATAAGGCCCACATTGGAGTAGAAGTTAATCTCTTCTTCAACTCTTGAAAGTTCTCCTTACGTGCATTTAACCATTGAAATTGAGTTTCCTTCTTTGTGAGAGTTATGAGAGGCCTCTCTAGCTTAGCAAATCCCTCAACAAATCTTCTATAATACTTTGTTAACCTAGAAAACTATGAATGCCCTTGATAGTCTTTGACCTTTGCTAGTCTAGCACTACCTCAATCTTGCTCAGGTCAATTGATATACCCTCTGTTGAGACAAATTTATCAAGCCAAATTTCACATTTTAAGAACTTTGCATATAGTTGTTTTTCCCTTAACCTCTGTAAAGTAAATCTCAAGTGTTCCTCATGCTTCTTATGACTCTTAGAATACATTAGAATGTCATCAATAATAACCATAATGAACTTATCCAAGTCCATTGAACACTGTAAGGGTGTTTGTTAGTCCAAATGACATCATAACAAACTCAAATTGACTATGCCATGTCTGAAAAGTTATCTTAGATATATCCTACTCAGCCATCCTCATATGATGGTAACTTGACCTCGAGTCAATCTTGAAGAATACCATTGATCCTCTCAATTGATCAAATAAATCATCAATTTTGGGCAATAGATATTTGTTCTTAAATGTCACTTTCTTCAGCTTTCTATAGTTTATTTACATGCTTATTGGCCCATCTTTGTTTTTAACAAAAATGATATAAACTCCTCAAGGAGAATGACCCGATTTGATAAAACTATTCTTAAGTAATTATTGGGGTTGTTTCTTTAATTCATGTAACTCAACTAGGGCTATTCTGTAGGGTACCTTCGAAATAGGTGTCATGTTTTGTGTCAGCTATATACTAAACTCTATCTTTCACTTAAGAGTTAATTTGAATAACTCATTTAGGAAAACATCTGGAAACTCTTATACAACTGGCGTTTCCTTTATACTTAGACTTGTCTCCACCTTACTCACCACATAGGCTAAGAAACCTATGCACCATTTTTTTAACATTGTTCTTGCCTTTATAATGCTAATTATCATGTTTTTAATATGCCTTACATTGAACTCAAATAGATCTCTATCTTTAAGGCTTAACCAGACTTTTTTATGTTGGTAACCAATCTGAGCTCTGTTCCTTTCTAAGAAATCCATCCCCAAAATCATTTCAAAGTTTGGCATCTCAAATACTATCAAGTCCACAAGAAGTTGTCTACCTTGAATTTCTATAGCCTAACCCAGCAAAATCTCATCAATTATCATTGCCTTACCATCTGGTAACTTTATATTGACTTTCTGGGTTACCCTTACTAGTTGTACTCTTAATCTCTCCACTAGACTTTTGGCTATAAAACAATACATAACACTATAATTAATTAAAATGTATAAAAGAACACTAAGGAAAGAAATCTGACTAGTAACTATTGATAGGTTAGCTTTAAGGGGCCCTTTGGTGATGTTGAAAACTCTAGCAATGGCTCCATTTACTAGTTATTTAGCTCAAATTAGAGCCACAAGGCAAGATTTGGCTATGTGCCTTGGCTGATGAAACCTATAGCAGACTGCTTACCCTATCAGGCAATCTTCTATATAATGACTGGTTCACCTCTGACAAGCTGGAATCTTTTGTTCCCTTTGCTTTTTGTTACTTTTCCAACCCTTCTTACTCTATTTGGGTTAAAATGGCCTATTTCCTTTTCTTTGTAAAGGAAGACCCCTTTGAATCGAGGCACTATTATTGCTTGACTGTAGTAATAATGCTGATATTGGTATTAAGGCTAACTGAGTTAGGCTTGGCCATACATCCATTTAACAAGAACTTTAACCCTTACGATTCTATTCAAGACCTCACTGTAAGTCTTAGGTAGTTATGTACTTGTCATCACATCTAGAGTTATAGTTGGATCGAGCCTATATTATTTCTGAATCTACCTAATCTCTGTGTTGGCTATCTTAGGGCATACCTTGTCAAGTGATTGAATACTGAATCTGTGCCCTAAGTTAGTGTAAGGAACTTTTGAGCTCTGATGCATATTGTATCTACTCTCTTGTACATAGCCTTGAACCTATCTTAAACGTTGACCAGAATATCTCAAAGGTCTTTATTCTCTTTCAAACTAGGTTCCACTATGTCCTAACATTAGACATGAGGAAGTATGTGACATATCTGATTCTCTCATGATTTGTCATATTAAAAAGGGTTATTGCATTTTTTACCAACTCTAGCCATTCCTCAACTACAATCGGGTCCTTAGCATTATCAAATTTCTAACAATGATGCATGTTAGACAGGTTAAAGATAGGATGTAATTAAGTCTTGACTGGTACTGTTACTAAGGTTATTGTTAGTGCATAAGTCACCTTAATTGAGCCTTGAGCCTGTGTTAGTGAAGCCTGAGTTGGGTATTATTACGAATTAAAATCTCAACTTTTAGACATATTTGGTACTATTGCATACCAAGATCTCTTTGTTAGCTTTTTGGATGACCTCTAGGTTTTTAGCCTAGTTCCTTTTCTCTTTTCACTATTCTACTGTAAACATGGGCATGCTTTTTGACACACAAGGGTATGACCTTTTATTTACTTGCATATGGTTGTTTCTTTATGGCCTCTTCCTATGTGGCATTTTTTTTAGACGTAAAAAGATGTGCCTTAGATATATAAAATTTGTCCCTTCTTAAAACTATTACACTTTCCTCTTCTGTTCTCATCTAGACAACACTACTTCTTAAGGGTATTTCAGTTATTTCACCTTACATATAGTCATGTTAAAACTATGCATATGAAGTTTACCTGTCCTGATTGATTGTTCACTAGTCAACGACAATTGATGATCTTAGAATGTTGAAAAACTCGATCTAAGTTTTAGGTGTCATGCATATAGGCGTGTAGACGTGTGTCCCTACCACACGACAATATTATAAACCTAGAATTAAGAACTTATTCTCACTCTAATCTTTTCTATGCAGTTTAGCATTGCTTCTCTAGATTTAGCATTAATAATGCTTATTCTAACACCATAAATGTATTCTCGATATCAAGTTTAAAGCATTTTTGGACAAAACTCATCTAACATTAAACATGAACTCATAATTAAAGTATAACTAGGAACCAATCATTTCTCTTTTCAATTCACATTAATACGACACAAACATCATACTAAAAATCACTCAATGATTCATATATGCTTTATAATCTCATCTCAATTTCTTAAGACTAGCCTAGGTACTACCCATATATCAAATATCATCACCATGAACAATATCACTATTAATGTGCAAATCTATCAATGAACAATAATAAAACATAATCCATATGTTTTGATCTCATTAATAACATCCTTATATGCTCAACTAATCATCAAAATCATTTTAACAGAAAATGTGGAAGAAAGCAAGCCTTATTTACCTCAAATTCATAGAAGCCAAAATGCTTAAGCAGGTCTCATTCTTATTTCATTTCTTTTCACCATTTCACCAAAAAATGTCATCAAAACCTACCAACGGAAAGTTGGAAGGTTAGACTATAAATTATGTATCTGTCAAAGTGGTGCATGCATTAGGTTAGAGATGAAATTTTGTAAAACATAGTTGTCATGACTTTTTTAAAATTTGAAATTCCATACAATACATATAGATATGTATCCAAGGCATATAGTCGTGTGTCACTAAATTTGAAAATCATATGAAAATCATCTTATCTTATTGACTTGATAACTACACATGGGTGTGACCTCATTGGACACGACCATGCATCACCTAAAACTCATACTTTCACTTTAAATCCACATAATATAATCATACATTAATTAACTCATGCATAAAGACTTTTTTGGCCCTGAGATATACCTGTAGGTGTTACACCTCATTGACCTAATGGTTTCTCTAAAGAACCTTAATAAAAGGAATTTGTTTGCTCCTGAACTACTTAACCTGTCTATCCAATATTTGAACTGAGGACTCTTAATAATTTAAGTTATCCTTAAGCTCTACATCGTCAATTCTCAACACAAAGTTGGGTCATTGATGTACTTATGTAGCATTGACATATAGAACACATTATAAATTTGGTCCATACTCACTAGTAATGCAAGTCAGTAGGCAACCTTACTTGCATGCTCTAAAATCTCAAAAGTCTTACAAACCTCAAAGCCAATTTACCTTTCTGTCCAAATCTCTTCACATGATACTAAAGGTAACTTTAACAAAAACCTTATCATTCATATCGAACTCCAAGTCTTGCCTCTTCTGATCTATATAGCTCTTTCAATGATCTTGGGCATGTTTCATCCTCACCCTGATTAATCTTGCATCCTCTATCATTTTTTGGGTCATCTTTGGCCCCAAAGCCTATGCCAAAACATTTCTCTCACCTTTCTTATCCCAATGAAATGGTAATTTATACTTTCTCCCATAAAATGCCTTACACAAAACCATTTGGATGGTCATCTGATAACTTTTAATATAAACAAACTCCATCAATGATAACACATAAATCCAACTCATTTCTTGATCCAAACAACATATTCTTAACATGTCCTCGATCATTTGGTTTACCCTTTTAGTCTACTTATCAGTTTATGGATGATAGGTCATGTTGAATACTAATCCTATACCTATAAATCTCTATAGTCTCTACCAAATTAAAACAAATCTCATGTTTATATTTGACATAATTATCTTAAGTACATCATGGAGTCTCATAATCTCTTTGACATAAATTTAACCTAACTGATCGGTGTTACTGTTATCCTTAATCAAAATTAAGTGCACTGACTTGGTTAGTCTATCCAAAATCACTGATAAGGCATTATATCCATCTCTGACCCTCGACAATCCAACTACCAAATCCATAGAGATGTACTTTTATTTCTACTTAAGGATACTCAAAGGTATAACAACCTTAATGATAATTGATGTTTAGTTTTTACCTGTTGACATACCAAAACAAATTTTACCATATCCTTTTCATTCCTAACCACTAGAAAGACTTTCTCAAGTCCTGATACATCATTACACTCCTAGAGTAGGTAGTATGAAGGGAATTATAAACTTTTACAAGAATCTTATTAATCAACTCATCGATATTAGGAACATAAACTAAACCTTTAAACTTTAACACATTATCAGCAACACTAAACTTTAACTTAACACCCTTAATAACTCTTTGCCTCAACTGAATGTATCATTCATTTGCAAATTGAGCCATATAGATCTTATCTAATAAGGTCAACTAAATCATTAAACCAACCATTAACTTAGTGACCAACTTAATCTGGTCTTTCATCAACTCCTGTTATAACTCTTGACAAGCAATAATCTAAGACAATATCACCTTTCTACTCAAGACATTGATTATAACATTAGTTTTCCTTATGTGGTACTTTATATTACAATGATAATCCTTTAAAAGTTCTAACCACTTTTTCTGTCTCATATTTAATTCCTTATGGGTTGAGAAGTATTTTAGACACTTATGACCTATGTAAATATTGTACTTAACTCCATACAAAAAACGTTGCTAGATTTTTAATACAAACACAACCATAGCTAACTCTCAATCATAGGTGTGATATCAAATCTTATATTCTTTAAGTTGTTGGGAAGCATAAATAATCACTTTCCCTTTCTGGATTAACATAATCTCTAAACCATGGTGAGAAACATTTGTATGCAAGTCATATTTCTCACCTTCAGTTGGTAATGCTAAAATCGATGTAAAAGTTAATCTTTCCTTCAACCTTTAGAAACTTTTCTCACAAGCATCAAACCAACTCAAAGGAATATTGTTTCAAGTCAACTCAATCAATAATTAGGCTAACCTAGCAATATCCTTCACAAACCATTTATAGTAACCCATCAATCTAAAAAAACTCGATACCTTCTTGGCTGTCTTGGGCCTCTACCATTCTAACATTGTCTCAGTCTTACTTGAGTCTACCAAGATACCATCAGTCGTCCTAAATACAATCTTTAGAATATCCCTTTTGGTAACCTATACTTAATTATACCTTGATCTTAAGTTGATTTTGGTAAGCATTAAGGTAATTTTAGCTAACCGAACAGATCATCAATCCTTGGTAATAGGTATTTATTCTTAACTATCACCTTGTTTAACTTCATATAATCAATACACATGCGGATCGATTTGTCCTTCTTTTTTATAAAAAGGATCAAAACACCTTAAGTTGAATGACTTAGTCCATAAACCCACTGTCCAAAGGCTTTTACCATTACTTTTTCAATTCCTAGAGTTTAGTTAAGGCCATTCTATACGAGGCTTTAAAGATTTATGTTATCTATTGAGCTAACTCAATACTAAACTCAACCTTCTTCTTTGATGCCACTTGTAGATCATTTAGAAACATGTCTTGAAATTCATATATAATAAGAGTACTTTGCAAGCTTTGGATTGACTTGCAACCTTATAATGTGCTTCAAGTATCTTATACACCTCTTATTCAATATTTTTTTGCCTTTACATTATTGACCATCATACTCAACACACGACCCTCACCAAAAGTAAACCTCATCATCATCAAGTTGAAATCGAACTTTTTTCTTCCTAGAGTTGATATCAACTCCATATCAACTCAAGAAGTTCATTCCTAAGATAACGTCAAAATTTAACGTATCAAATATAATTAAGTCATGATCATTTCTCAACTTTTTAGGAATATTAACTCATTCTATAACATTTGGCTAAATATTTTATCTCTATTAGACAGTTTAATGCCAATATTTGTCATAGGTGTAAGCTCTAACCTTAGCCTCTTAATTATCCCTTAAGCAACAAAGTTGTAAGTAGTACAAGAATAAATTAGAACAATAATAGACAAGAGTAGAAAGATAATTTGCTTATAAAAGTAAATAGGCTAGCCTCAGCTTGAGTTTAGGTCACTGCATACATTCTCGTTTGATCTTCCTGTATAGTTTACTTAGTGAGGGATGTTGTTGCTATTGTATACTCATAAGCAAAATTTCCTTATTGCTTGCATCTAAAGCAAACCTTTTGTCTAGTAACATACTCACCAGCATATTTGTGACCATATTTAGAACAAGTAGGAAAGTTGTCATACCTCAACTACTCATCTTTTTAGGGTCATTTATCATGTCTTGGCCTCTCACCTTTCTAACCCTTTTTGCAACCTCGGGTTTGGAAACTCCTTTTACCCTTATTATCATGGTTTCCACTTTTTCAACTGGCTTCTAGAAATACTTGATCATACCTCAAGGCTGGGGCTATTGATTCGAGTTATTTTCTCTTCTTTCTAACTATCCTCTATCTTATAACCTCTAATCTAAAAGCTCTACCAAATGCTTTTGAATATGACTTGGGAGGGTTATCTCTTATTAACACATCTTTATTTTACCTTTATCAGTGTTGGCTACATTAGAGGCACATCAGGCTAATGCATTGAGTTTGGTAAAAAACTCCTTAACAATCATATGCTTTTGTCTTAGGCTAAGGTAATCTTGTGCTCAAACATAAAGGATGTTAGCTATCATAAACTCCCTCTCAAATGTTTCTTTATACTTAATCCATGTTATCATATCGGTTCAATAAGTGTCAAGTAATGTTTATCACTAAATCTTAGTATCATCTCTCAATAGGTAATTAGCATATTAAAACTTTTCATAGTTCATCATATCAAAGAGTCTTATAACCTCTTCAACAACCTTGGTTGGAATTGATTTGATCTTTGTACCACTATAGAACTCTAGGGGTTGTATCTGTCAGCCAAATTATAAATAAGATGAAGTTACCTTCTGCTGCCATCTACAATCACTATCTGAACATTTTCACCTACTTTCTCATGTTAGGGTAACAAATCAACAACCAGTGAATGTTGTTTAACAATAGGAGGGACCTGAAGTAGAGAGCCTACAATTTCTAAGAACTTTTGATTCACTTAGAGAACCTTCTAAATAATTTGTTTGATTATAGAGTTATATATTTGAGGCACTATAGATATGCTAGAAGTTTGTCTTTATACCACTCCATGGCTACCATCTTGGGTTATGACCTCATTAGTATTGGTATTAGCGTTACCAAGTAATTTTTTCGATCTTCTCATCCTAAAACCACACATGTAAGCTCAGACAAATATATCGTATCTCTAATTGTAGGTTAAACAATACTTAAAATTATCAGCATATGAGAGTGATTAGCATCTATTTTGCACATTCAAACACTTTTAGGTTCCTTAAACCATGCTTTGATATAAAAAAATATAACACTCATTCTTAGATAGATACCTTTATCTAAAACATGCATCCAAGAAGACGTGTTAACTTGAAACAGTGAAAGCATATTAATTCTTACAATCCCCAAAAGTGCATTTATTATTTCATATAACAAAATATAAAAGTTTGAAAATCAAATACTGAAAGTCATAATGCATAACAAGAAAAAAATAAGTCCAAAAAATATATATAACATGGCCCAACAAATAAGATGACCAAAATACCCTTACCCTCATATGTTGTCACGAGCTGACCTATTGGCTTTCTTGCTGCCACCTTGCTATTCTACAATCCTATCTGTAAAATCACAAAGAAATGCATGAGCAAAATACATTTAATGAGTAGGTGATCTTATGACACCCAATAATTATACTCGTGTATTCACATAAGAAAATCTTGGATTGCACTACTAATTACTATCAATTAGCCAACAATCTTGAAATACCCTGTTTATAAGGTCCATAAATACTATCGAGGCATTGGTAAATCCCAAGGGCATGACCACAAGCTCATAATGCCATATCTGATTCTGAAGGCAGTCTTAAATGTATCTTACTCTGCTAATCTAACTTGGTGATACCCTAACCTCAAATCTATCTTAGAAAACATTAAAACGTCCTTGAGTTGGTTAAATACATCATCAATTCTTGGGAGTGGGTGTTTATTCTTACTGTGGCCTTGTTTAACTCTCTATACTTAATGCAAATCCTCATCGGTCCATCTTTCTTCTTTATAAAAAGGATTGATGTACCCTATGGTTAGTGGCTCAGTCTGATAGTCAATTTTTGTAATTGTTTCTTTAACTCCTATAATTCGATTAGGGCCATTCTGTAAGGAGTTTTATAAATAAGTGTTGTTCTTGGGGCTAACTAAACTCTAAAATTTACCTTCTTCTTTGGTGCTAACTTTGGAAGGCTATCAAGGAAAATATCTAGAAACTCTTACATCATTAGAGTATCTTTTATACCTAGAATGATCTCAGCTAATTTCTAAACCGTGAGTACCAAATATCCCATACACCTATTACTCAACATCTTCTTAGCCTTGATACTGCTAACTATAATGCTGAAGATTCAACCCTTTGCGAATTTGAATTACTCATTGTTATTTATATTGAATATAACTTTCTTTTTCCTATAGTTTATTTTAGCTCTGTATCTACTCAAGAAATCCATGCTTAATATCATAATGAAGTTTAACAAGTTCATGATTATCAAGTCTATGACCATTACATGACCTCTTAGGAAGACTATCTCCCTTATCAACATTAAACTATTATGAACTTGATTTTCATTTAGCATCTCTATTCTAATCTAGGGAACAACTGAAGGCTCTAATCCTAATCTCTCAATTATACCATTAGCAACAAAACAATGTTTGGCACCAGAGTCAATTAAAACATATAAAAGACAAGTATGAAACAACAATTAACTCGTCATAATGTAAAGCTAGCATCCACCTGCGTCTAAGTACCTACGAATACACGAACCTATTTTTTCTTAACTATTTGCTCTATTAGGGCTGATGTTGTTGTTGGGGCTATGCTCTACCTAGTAAGGTATCTTAACTATTTACATTTATAACACACCCTCTGTTCGGCTAAACACTTGTTATTATGCCTCCTACTATATCTATAACATATCGGGGAATCATCATGTTTGGACTACCTTTTTTTTTCTCTATTTCTCACCTCTTTTGTTCTTCTTATTCTTAGGCTAGAAAGGTTTCTTGCCTCTGTTATCTCTACGAGGACTATCCCTACTACCTCTTCTTCAGTTGCCACAATTAGTCAATTAACTCTGCCTCTAAACCTAGGCTGGAGGTGTGGGCTCCTCTGATAACTCTTTATCTTTGGCCATGTGTTGCCTTATGGCTTCAGATCTCAAGGCTTAACTAAAGGCCTCTGAAAAAGTCTTAGGAAGATTATCTCTTATCACCATATCTTTGGCTATATCTAGTCTCAATCCTCCTATGAACATATCTAACTTGTTTTTCTCTAAATTACCCCCGCTAAAGGCATACTCGGCCAATGAGTTCAACTTGGTTGAAAACTCCTTGATCGACATGTTCCTCTACCTCAAATGGAGGAATTCTTAGGCCTTCACATATATGATATCGGCTGACATATGCTCTAACTTAAAGGCCTATTTGAAATCTACCTATGACATCTTTTAAACTCGGTAAGTTCTACACAATGTCCATCACCAAACTTTAGCATCACCCCTTTTAACAGGAGATTGACATACTAGATCTTATCAACATCTATTATTAAATAGATCCTTATGACATCCTCTACTACCTTTAGCCACTCTTCAATTGGTAGTCCCTCTGACACTGCTTTACTTTTGAAATATAGGGGCTAATGATAATTAGATAGACTATAAATAAGATGTGTTTATCCTCTACTACTACTTTAATCTCAACTTGAGGTACTCTTACACTTCCTCTACTTTGTTGGGACAATGCCTCTGTATCCTACTATTGTTATAACATCAATGAGGTTTGGGCTAAATACCTCACACTAGCCAACACCTTTATGTTATACCTCATAATAGCCTTCACAATCTTACAAATGGTAGCATTATCAATAGAGTGTGCAATTGGCATACTAGATGCCTATCCTTGAGCCTTAGCTTAGCTCCTCTCTTAACTAGAGATATTTGGGACATCTCTGATTAATCTTCTAGATCTCTTTATCCTAAAATCATAACAACCTTTAGGTATATATTACTTTTAATTTGAAAACAGGTGTATATTACTTACAGCGGTAGGCATGCAGGGGCAATCAACATTGTATAACGGGCCACTTTCTTAGTTAACTCTATATGCACTTTTTAAACACATTAAACTTTTCACATTTTTGGGTACCAAGATTATGCTCTGATACCATGAATGTAACACCCCTCTTTAGATACATAACCTTGATAGGAATATACCAAAAGAGACATACATAATTAGACTATTTAAAAACTTTAATGCATGATCATAATTATAAAACATACAAAAAGGTGATGTAATAAAAATAAATATTTTATTAATTAAACTCATAAAACAACAAGTATCTGAAACCTCTGTTGAAAAGAATAACTATATAAATCTTAGGTAAACTAATGTGTTTGATGATAATAATGATAATAATAAAAATGCTAAATATATATATTTGGTAAAGTTGAAATGATATAAATGCACCTTTCTTTGTGCAGCTGCTCACTGGATCGTTGGATCCTCGTCTACCCTACTACTTACCTTTACCTTTAAAACATACAAAAGAAAACGCATGAGTAAAACCCTATAAGTAGAAACCTTTCGACATCTCCAGATATTAAATTATTTGGCAATAAAACTCACGTTCCCTTTGTAAGCTAAATATTATAATACTACGCCACCTTAGTGCTTAATATGGATCATCCATGAAAATTGCAAAGACCCAAACTAGAGTCGACATATTTGATGCCCTAATGAAAGTTGCTATGTGGTACATTCTGTTGATCACATAAGGAATATCTGAAAGCCACATCCTTACTATACACACTTGAACTGAACTAGATAACTATATGTCTTAAAGCTGAGTACATCTCATAGGTATCCTACTCTATTGCTCTCACAAATATCATCATTTACGCATACAATTGGTGATTATCTAATTGTGTTACACTAGTCTTAAGGTTGCTAACTTTTCAACTCGATCTAAATTTTTACTATCGTTCACATAATCGGGTACCTTATCAATGTCTCTTTTGAATTCTATATCCCTTATTAGCTCATTATTTTACTCATATAACTTTCACCCCTCTTTTACACAAGGCTTAAAGGTATAATCATCTTTTGATTTTGTCTAAGGGTACATAATCATGTATTTCTCAATCCATGCTTGTATGCCTTTTAAACCATATACATGGACGTGTGACACTTAGCACATGGTCTTGTATAGGGCAAATGAACACGGGGAGTTAACTTAGACACACTCTCGTATACTTGGATTCATGCGTATGAGCCACGTGTCTTCTAGCACATGTTGTTCACTCTTGGAAAATCATACATGAGCGTGTGTCCTATACCATATGATTATGCATTTCTCTTTTTAAAACGAGCATGGGATCTTCAGGTTTTCAAAACTCTGGAATGACACAGGCATGCAAGAGGCCATATATAGTCGTGTGTCACGATCTGGAAATCACACCCTAGGGTTTCTATGTTGTTCCAATCACAAAAACAACTAATCAAACACATATTCAAGCCAATACAAATAATCTCTATGTCCCCTAGGCAACTTATTTACTAAAGGTCATGTCATACAATCAACATACACATTAACACCCAAACGAGAGTCGACATATTTGATGCCCTAATGAAAGTTGCTATATGGTGCATTCTATTGATCATATAAGAAATATCTGAAAGCCACATCCTTACTATACACACTTGAACTGAACTAGATAGCTATATGTCTTAGCGCTAAGTGCATGATACATCTCATGGGTATCCTACTCTATTACTTTCACAAATATCATCACTTATGCATACAGTTTGTGATTATCTAATTATGTGACACTAGCCTTAAGGTTGCTGACTTTTCAACTCGATCTAAATTTTTACTATCGTTCACATAATCGATACCTTATCAATGTCTCTCTTGAATTCTATATCCCTTATTAGCTCATTATTTTCCTCATATAACTTTCACCCCTCTTTTACACAAAGCCTAATGGTATAATCATCTTTTGATTTTGTCTAGGGTTACATAATCGTGTATTTCTCAATCCATGCCTATGTGCCTCTTGAACCATATACATGGACATGTGACACTTAACACATGGTCGTGTATAGGGCAAATGAACACGAGGAGTTAATTTGGACACACTCTCATATACTTGGATTCATGTGTACGAGTCACTGTCTTCTAGCACATGTTGTTCACTTTTAGAAAATCATATATGAGTGTGTGTCCTATACCATATGATCATGCATTTCTCCCCTTAAAACGAATATGGGATCTTTAGGTTTTCAAAACTCTGGAATGACACAGGCATGCAAGAAACCATACATAGTCGTGTGTCATGATCTGGAAATCGTACCCTAGGGTTTCTATGTTGTTCCAGTCACAAAAACAATTAATCAAACACATATTCAGGCCAATACAAAGAATCTCTATGTCCCCTAAGTAACTTATTTACTAAAAGTCATGTCATACAATCAACATACACATAACATCCATGACTTTATTGATCTATCAAACCAACATACATAATATTCATACAATCAAGAGACTAATCATTCATATGATTTCTCATAATCAAACATATAGTCACAGACATTATAAAACACATTTCGTTCATGCTTAATTAAGTCTGGATCATAGATAGAATTGATAACTTCATGGATTTCATAATTAAGTAAGGAATTTCGCTTCACTTACTTGGATTTTGACAAAAAATGTCTCTCTTGCATAGCTACGATGACTCCGATGATCGGTGATGACTCATTTAGGTGAGCACAAACTTTTCTCTCACACTTTCTCACCTTTTAAATAGCTAGGAATACAAAAGAATATGTAAGAATTAAGGGTTGATCATGTTTTATTTTTATCTCTAAGATGCGATACATGGGTGTGTATAGACCATACACAATCATATGTTTAATTGCATAATTAAGGCAACTTTCTGTTTTGTCGTGATCACAATTTGGTCCATTCATTAACTTTAGTTGATCATACATGGGTGTGTAACCCTGAATTTATTAATTGTCATAATTAAAAACTAAGAAAAGACTAAAATGCCCTTAGGCTTACCAGTGGGTGATATAGAATGATCTATTGATCACCTTTTCCACTTTTAGGCCTCAAAGACTTTAAATTCTCTTAAATTCTCTCTAAGTGATATGAAAATAGTGGAGGAATATATAGTCAAAGTGTATCCAAGTTCTTTTTTATTTTTCTAGAAAAACACCATGCACAACCTTGTATACCTTTACACATGGGCATGTAGTCTATTACCCATTAATGGAAATTTTTGAAAAATTGCAAAACAAATCCTTATCCAATATTTAAACACATTGACCATACACGAACATGTATACTTATATGTACAAGTGTGTAAGTTAACCATACTTAGCCAATTTTCATGCATCACATAGGAAAAGACTATTTTGCCTTTGTCTGACCTTCCTACATAGTTGTGCAACCCCAAAATCACATATAATATTATTCAAGCATAATCAATCACACATAAGAGTCAAAAGATGAAAATAACTTTGGACATACCTATAAGTATTATAAGCATAAAAGGAGATATCTTATATGGGAATATTGAAAAACATCTATAACCACTTGAATCTATGGCCGCAGTGGGATTAGATTGTAGCCTACTCGGTGTTAATTGAAGATGATTATCAATTCATATTGAAGAGTTACTGAGATATACACATGTCTCAATCTCAAAGTATATTGGTTGATTAAAAGATTGAATTACACATAACTGTAATGTTACAAATGTTTAAAAGATGTCTACTAAAACTCTATTGATTGAGTGGCCATGATGCCTTTCTAAAGGCTATTATTAGTATGTGCTTAGATTTGACCCAAAGCCAAACACTATTGACTCAATAAAGAGCTAATGGGTCACATACACATAAGAGTTTATTCAAACTTAAAGGCAAGGATTATTTGGTGATAATCTTGATGTAATAAAGGTGAGATTGCAAATGGACTGGGTTGGTCTAATGAAGTCATATGCCATTGTGAGAAAAGGAACGATCGTTCCATGATAAAGAGTCGAATGTTTTAGACATCTAAATTTTATAAAACGATGTCTTTCACTAGAAAATTACATAGTTTTATTTTTGTAAAAACTCTAGCCACCCTCTCACCCTAAACATAAAAACATTCAATCATGGAGCTTCAGTAGCCTCTTGTGATTGAACCAACCTGCTTTTGGGTTTGTGCTTCACTAGGATACCAAGGCATTACCTCTTGAGAGTAGGAAAATGTTATTCTTTAGCCACATAAATAATGAATAAGTCATTTAGCACAGGTATAAGTTTGTAAACATCTTATGTGTCTATCAATGCATGTTCTTGAAATATATGTGCAAAACTGGTATCTTGGCCTGGGTTTTAAGGATTGTGCAACTTTTAAAGGTTTTTAATTCTATTGCATTTCCAGTTTCTAATGCCTCAAAATCCCAATAATGGTATCAAAGTCATTGTTTAACATATTTTTCATGAAAAATATACTTATAATTTGTTTTGGTTAATTGTATATGTTGATTGCATGTATTTGACTTAATCAAAACCTATTCAAAATTGTAATGATGATTTGCAATCACGATGTCGCATAATCGTTAAGTTTCATGTGCAACTTAAACTGTGTCAATATTATTGAGTTTTGTTTTTCTAGATTTTAGTTGTCTTCATTAAGTTACAAGTTTATTCAATTTGGTTGATTACCATTGATTTTGTGTAGTTACATAAAATCAACTTCGAATCGTGTTGTTGTATGATTTAAGGGTTACTGCTAGTGTGAGTATGGTTTATCTGTCATATCATCTCACCCCAATACTGTGGCTTACCAAAATTTTCCAATGAAATACGTCATAACAACTCAACGAAAAGACATGTCTGGAATGTCTGACATATGACTATGCATGGGTAGTATCTGATGTGGATGCTAGCTAGAGTGGGCAACATCTTTCTGACACACTAAAAATTCCATTGAAGAGTCAGTTGGATACTCCTTGTGCGCAAACCGTACTCTGTGAACATTCAATGAAGCATAGGTGACATCAAGTGGTTCCATAACTCATACATGCTTCTAAAATTTGGGTGAATTTCAAAAGCATGGCTTGCACTACTAGTACACCAACTTGCATGCTCGACTGAGGTGAATTTTGTGAGTTAGTTTCTATTTGATGTGTAAGGACTAAATTACAATTTCCTTTGTCTTTGGGGTTGAACTATAATTGTAAAAAAGTTTAAAGATCAAAAGGTAATTTGACACTTGGTAAATAGTTATTAAAATTTTTAATTTTTAAGTTGGATCGGATATGTATAGATGTATGTTAGGTGCTTAGTACATAACTAACGGACCTATATGTTTAATGTGTTTATTTTATTTTATTTTTTTTGTTGTAATTTTATTAAATAGACTATGCATGCCCTGTGTTCTCTTTATTCTTCTTTTAGACTAGGTTTAAATTTATGTTTCATTGAAAATTGTAATTAGGAAACAAAGCCTCATAATTATCAAAGATTAAAGATGGACATGCGTGGAAACCTAAAGATAAAGATTAACATAGGTTGACCAGTCAAACCTCTTAGCTTGAGAAGCTTGACATTAGTTATAGTTATGTACTAGCATATTTGATTTACGTTATAGAATATATGTATAGGTTTTATTTTTGCAAATATCACCTAAAATGCGAATTAAAAATTGATGACATTGTTTAATTAAAACCCTTAAATCGAATATTAAGTCTAAAATTAAATTGGTGTCATCCAATATGACACCGTAATTAAGCCCATGTTCATTGAAATCTTATTCATCAAAGTAAATGGTACACTTCTACCAAGTGAAAAATTAAGAGTTGATCATATTGGGTCCAACTTATGTGTTTTGCTTGTTCGCCAAATAAAGATAAAATATATTACATTTATCGATGTAAGGAGATATGTAGTATCCACCTTACTTATGTCGAAAGTCACATTTAATGTTGCATGATTTGTTGGGTAACATTTAGCTTAAGATCATGGGCTTTTGATGATTAATTTGAAATTTACTTATTCAATTAATTCGAACTTGTTCGCCAAAGCTAAGGGAAGAATTAATGCAATGAGATCTCGGTCCACTAGGAAATTTACCGAAACTTTATGAGTACAATTGTGAGGAATATTAGCTTGAGGAAAATAATTGAAGTATTTTAATTAATTAAATCTGTAATTAAAATAAATACTAATAATTTAAATGAAATTATTGTCTGTAATTATAGATAACAAATCCTCATGTCAAACTTGACTTATTGATCAATTTTTTTTTTTTTTTTAAAAAGGCTTATTAGAAGCACCTTCTCAAATGTGCAAGAATCAACACAATACAACTTATATCAAGAAAGTTAGATTTTTACGTTCTCCAAGCTTAAGTTTTTTATGAAGGATGATGGAGAATAACTTCACACTTGTTAAGCCTTCGAAGAATTGCACCAAACCAAGCAAAATAAGTTATGGACGAAATTCTAGAGTGAGAAAGAAGTGTTTTAGTTAAAAATGAGTTCATATTTCAAAAAATGAATTAATTTTAGCTTTATATATTGTTATGTTAGTTAGCAATTAGATAATTATTGTACGACCTTTTTAAATTCTCAATTTAAACAACGGTCATGCATGTATATCATACATACACATTAGCCACCCAAATTTTATCTCATAAACACCTTAACTCTTAAAGTGTTATTTTACACCCATATAACATTTTATATGATTTAATCTTTATTACCCCTTGGAAGGTGCTAACCAACCCCAAATAACTAATCATCACTGTCTAAATGTTTGGTTTATTAATGTGACCTTTTAAGTTCACTATGGTATAATCGTAAGCCATTTTTCAGATTATTTGAAAAATATGTCAAAAAACCCAAAGACTATAATAGCCATATAGCAATATGTCATAGGCCCTAAAACCATGATGAAGAAACACTCTATCGAACTTAATTTCCTAATCATACTTTTCGTGTAGGTAAGATCCTTCCATTGTCTAATACTGATCAATTTCGGGTTCATGGTTCATCAAAACCCTTATTTTTTTATTCTTTATGAATCGTCGATTGATATATTTAGAACACGTCATCATGAGCATTCTTCGTATGACTCATATTATACTCTAACTAGAGATTTTTGTTTTTAATATTTATTAACATTCGTTGAACTCCAAATTAGATTGCGTCAGCAGATGCTCTAAATCCAATATCACCAAGTCAACTGATCTCGTCTTGATCATTATTCGTTTTTGTATATAAACAATGTATAACCAACATGACCTTTCATATAGCATATGATTAAGCCCATATTTCTACACCATAAGAACCATATGCATCCGTATTAGATTCGATCATGATATTTCAAATCAAAAAAATTACTTCATACAATTGTACAATCATACAATAAGTCATTGACTATGATTTACTAACCATGTGACTTATCGTTATTGGTCACATTTGAAAAATGGTTCATTAATTGTTAATCCACACAAGTGCCCTAATAATATAATCATTATCGTTATCTACTCTAATATCATCGTATGATATTCAACAGAAGAGTATGCCTGCTATATGGTATTATCGCCCAATTTATATCACATCTGTAGGAAATAAATCAATAAGTTAGTTTCATATATTAAGTAAATTATCTGAACAATTCACACACATATTTTATATTAATGGAAATAAATGAAGCAGTTTATATATATGAACAAAAAAATTATTTCTTTTATTAATAAATTATTACATATTTATACAACATATAATGCCCTGAAACCGACAATATGAATGGTTCCTAGGGCATACACTAACAGCTTTATTGATAGATCTAGAAATTTTCAGATTATACTATATCAAGAGCAAAGGTTGTATATCCTCGAAAGATTGCCACTTTGTGAGTCTAGTCCCAATTCTCACCCAATGTTGGATTAAAAGAGAAATAATTTATTTTCATGCATATCAATTAAATTTATTTAAAAAAAAAATTGTTATATTTTTTATAAAATTATTGAAAAGTAAAAAAAAAAACTTTAAGTTGAATAATGTTTAGTCTCCCAAATTTTATTAATTATATTTTTACCCTTGAATTACATTGATTTTAATTAAAAATATTAAAAAATAAATTTAAAATTAACTACGGTCCACGATGTAAAGAATCACACCACCAAACTAAAGTTAAACAGAATCAGACTGGTCATTTTTTAAACCATGGTTGTAGGTTTCCAGGTTCAAGGGTTACATAATAGACACCTAATTCAAACAAAAGCTGAAATCAACTCAAAACCACTCTTGAATGATAAAAATATTAAAGAGACGTGGCAATGCAATCCATGTTCTGACCTGGCAACCAGCCTTCCTAATTGATCCAAGCAATACAAGGTTCCAAGAAAATCTTAAAATACAGCGCATATCACAATAGCAAGAAATATACCATGAAGAACAAGTGAACATAATCCCAGAATCAATTTGCTTAAGATGCTAAATCATCCCATGTAAAGTTCTTATGCTAAAACTCTCCAAGAAATGAAAATTTGCCACTCCTATTAAAAAAGACGAGGCTACAGAACCCCTAGGTATTCCTTGAAACCTCAATGACAATACCTGCTTCTGTCTTTGTCTCGTCCATATTCTGTCTCGATCATGATTATAATCCCAGTTTCTATATTTACCTAGATCCCTCTCTCTACTCTGATTTCGGTGCCTCTCTTTATCATCATGATACCTATTCTTGCTGCTTTGCCTATCATCCCAATCCCTTCCCCTATCTCTGCTTCTCTCTCTCCCATGTCTATCAGTCACACCTGCATATTGATTATTTTTGTTAATGAAGCAATCACTTTAAAAGTCCATCCAATTTAAAAAACCAAAAAGAATAATAATAAGAAGAAGAACAATCATCATCAGGATGCTAATAAATGTCTTTGCTAATACTAATTTATAAAAACAACGATGAATAAAAACCCATGTTTTGCCCAGTATTAACAATCTGTTTGATTCAACCATCAAATTCTATTCCCAGTAAAAAACCTACCTATTCTGTCTACAATCACTCAACATTATCACTTGGCCACGTTACAGCTATTGGTTTAAAATTTGTACAAACCCATTCACCTGCTCTGCGATTGTCAAGGGGTCAGTTACTAGGGAACGTTTGATGCATTTGTTCAATCTGTTCAATGATGGGAAATGGTTCAGAATATTAAATAGTCGATATAAGTGGCTGTTTACTTGTTATCACTTCAACATAGGTGGGCTGTTTATCTTCGGCAGTAACAAGACAATTTCTATCAGCACAAATTAAGGCTGTCTAAGAGGGAAACAAAGCTTTCAAGATAGTATGAATTAAAGTTCTGCTTTCATTCAGCAGTATGAGGACCTGTCACTTTTAAAAGTATACAAGAGGTGAACAGAGTATCAACAAAATAGGACCCAAAAGAGCAATGACACAATTGAATAAAACCCTCAAGACCAAACTCAAATCTTATAACAAAAAAAAAAATTGAGTAACTCTTGAGAGCACAACAATGCACATAAAATATACGAGTGCTTTCAACTAAAAAGCTTCGAGGATTTGATAACTCAAGAATATATCTAAGATAGACCCAATAGAGTAAGTTCAACATATTCCAGTAAAAAGGTAAATTTGCCAAAATGACCTTCAGTTCCCCCACAATAATAGGATCGCAAATACAAATAAAGACAATGAAAAATCTAGTAGTTGAAATCTTTAAAATAAGATAAGAAACCCATGTCATAGCAAGAACAGATTGAATCACCCTGGTTTTACAGAGGCATATTATGAGAGACTAAGTGGTGAGCCTGAGCTCATGATTAGAGAAGTTCATTCTACTTCATTTCTTGCTCTCAAATTAAACTTTCATGCAGTTATGATGCACATAGCATGATTGCATACACGAAAAAAAAATGTCCAAAGCAAAATATAGATATTCAAGAACAATTGTCCAAAGAGATCACAAGATGTAAATATCAGGAATACCTAGTTCCTCAACATCCCATCCAGCACGTCCAGCACCTGGAAGCACCTGCCCAGCTTCAGCTTGTTGTGTTTTAGCACGGAACTTTTTCTTGACATTGCCAAACTCATCATACAACTCACCATCATCCTGATATTAGATCATAGAGAATGTTAATTCAGTATATGTTATACAAACTCATGATACTAGTGCAAGAAAATATTACTTCTTCAGCCTTCCGACGACGTCGCTTGGTTTCCTCTAATTCTTCTTCATCAAGTTCTTTGTAACCACCACCACGACCTCCTCTGTTCAGAAACAAGTACATTTCTATTTCAGCAATATAATAGATATGCTATGTAGCATGGAAACAGAATAAGAAATAGAAACGTTGAAACGTATTTTCTTAAAAATATAAGAAATGGAAACATGGGAAAACATATAAATATGAAAAATATAAGGGTTTTTGTTTTTATAAATACTAAAATTTATAAAAAAAATACAACCTGTATTTTTTTTTTAAATACAGTAATTTTTAGCAAAATTAAGGTGTGCACTCAACCCAAATAAACAGTATATTAAATCTAATCCAATTTTTTGACCGTTCACTGACAGTTGGAAAAGTCGGAGATGGAGAGGAGATGAGTTTTAACACACCGGAGAGGAGAGAAACTTCAAATGTTGAAGAAGAGGGGAGATGAAATCAAAGTTAGGGCTTGAAATTGTAAAGGAGAGTAATACATGAAATCAATTTTCAGTCTCTTTTCTTTTCCTGAAATGCACTTTGAATTTCTTTTATATTTTCAAAATACCCCAAAATGTTTCCTACAAGCTTCAAGGCGTTTCAGAAAAGGAAATATTTCCGAAACATAGAAACACACCATGGGGTAAGTTTTTGTGCTTCCTAGTAGCTATGCAGTGTATTAATCAATAGGATCAGAGATATGATTGTAAAAATGATATATTAATTAGTAACTCACTTTTTATGAAGATATATTTGAAAAGATTAAATTAAAACATTAAATCATAAATGTAATGAAAGAAAATCTAGATTATTGTTACAAATTAAATTATGTGCCTAAGCATTAATTTTGCAATACACATAATAGGGACACGTGAAATAGTTGCATGCCTAGATTATATAAAATATATATTTTTTTAAATTCTTAAAACGAAGACAGAAGATTTCTGCATTCAACAGCAGATATAACATGAAATAATAAAATTTAAATGTGCAAGATTTGTACTAACTTTTCCTGTGTACCAGTAATGCATATGTAAATGAAGATGATTACAATAATGCAAGTATATGTAATTAGCAAGCAAGGTAAACTCATATTGTTGTTTATGTTGGTTTCCATGGTGTGGAATAACTGCTCTCAACAATCTCTATATTTAAAAGAAAGAAAATAAAAGAAATTAGGTTGTACTACTAGTTCAATAGGAAAAGACAAAGTTGCTTACCACTCCATACTACACATAACAGCAACATCCAAATAAACCAGCCTTTAAGAGCAAAGAAGTCACACAGAGATAGAAAACTTCCTACTGATAAAGGCAACTACACTTAATCATTCCTCCCTAGTGGTCATCCATGGACCAAACTAATAATTAATCAATTCAAATGACAAAATGATCTCGGAAAAGGTTCATATTGCAAATCCATACTTCTCACAACAAGAAATTTAAAGAGCTTAGAGTGGCCCCGATGATTAACAGAGGCTGTAAAAAGGTAAGTACCACAGGTCAAAAGGAAAAAAAAAAGAACAAACAAAAACCAAATCTAACTCTCTAAAACTTAAGGGCACTAGAAAAAGCTAAAAGGAGACTTCAGAAGAAGAAAAATCAGAATAAAACTTAAGCTTAAGGACTAAAAATTCATCTTCCATCAGTATAGAATGAGTTAGGCATTAGATTAAAACCAGTTCAAGGAAAAAAGATTAGGTGTATGGGATATTTAGCTCATGTGGTACATGAGCGTGATATTCAAAGATTAGGTGTTCAGGATGTCCCAATAGTACGAGATTTCCTAGATGTTTTTCCTGATAAGCTACTAAGTTTACCTCCAGAGAGAGAGTTAGAGTTCAGTATAGAGTTAGAACCTGGCTTAGCCCCAATTTCAAAGGCCCCCTACCGAATGGCTTCAGCTGAATTACAAGAATTAAAGAAATAGTTACAAGAACTTTTAGATAAGGGTTTTATTAGACCCAACCACTCTCCTTGGGGAGCGCTTATACTATTTGTCAAAAAGAAAGATGGGTCGCTTTGTATGTGCATAGATTACAGGGAGTTGAATAAACTTACAATGAAGAATAAATACTCATTGCCTCGAATTGATGAGTTATTTGATCAATTGAAAGGAGCGTCTGTGTTCTCCAAAATTGACTTAAGGTCAGGTTATCACTAGGTGAGGATTGCAGAGCAAGATATTCTAAAGGCAGCTTTTTAGACCTGTTACGGGCACTACAAGTTTGTGGCAATGCCCTTTGGATTGACTAATGCTCTAACAATCTTTATGGATTTAATGAATCGAGTATTTCATGATTGCCTTGACAAATTTCTAGTGGTATTTATTGATGATATCTTGATATACTCCAAATTAGAAGAAGAACATGTCGAACACTTGAGATTTGTGCTACAAAGATTGAAGACAGACAAAAGAGCTATACAGATTTGAAAAGGAAAGAAGTATAGTTTCTACCGAGTGATAAAGTTTTTGTGAAAGTAGCCTCTTACAAGCACATGATAAGATTTGGAAGAAAAGGGAAACTTGCTCCAAGATTTATTGGCCCATTTGAAATTCTAGAAAGAGTAGGCAAGGTGGCTTATAGACTTGCACTTCTACCTAGCATGGATCGAGTTCATAATGTATTTCATAAATCTTTATTGAGAAAGTATATCAACGATCCTTCACATATATTGAAATCAGATGATGTGAAATTAAAAGAAGATTTAGTTTATGAGGAGCAATCAGTGTAAATACTAGACAAAAAAATAAAAGAGCTCAAAAATAAGACAATTCCATTACTGAAAGTATTATGGAAGAATCATAAGGTGGAAGAAGCCACATGGGAGGTTAAGCAACAAATGAGAGAGAGATTTCCCAACCTATTTGTTTAAATTTCAAGGACAAAATTCTTTTAAGGGGGGAAGAAATGTAACACTCGGATTCAGGTATGTTAGTAAACTCCACTTCCAAAATTACCCCTAGAGTTGATTTTATAATTTGTTATTTAGAGAAATTACAAAAGAATTATAGAGAACTACTAAATGAACAATAATTTTCAAAGGGGGTAAAATGGTCATTTTAAAAGGATTTAAGAGACAAAGTGGGAATAAAAATTGAATGGCACACTTGAAATTATATAGTGGTGCTAAGGGTTTTTGGTAATTGGCTAAGGATGAAATAGGGTTAGCTTATCCTTAGCCAATTACCAAAAACCCTTAGCACCACCATATAATTTCAAATGTGCCATTCAATTTTCATTCCCACTTTGTCTTTTAAATCCTTCTAAAATGACCATTTTACCCCCTTTGAAAATTATTGTTCATTTAGTAGTTCTTTATAATTCTTTTGCAATTTCTCTAAACAACAAGTTATAAAATCAACTCTAGGGGTAATTTTGGAAATGGAGTTTACTAACATACTTGAATTTGGGTGTTACATATATTATATTTCATTCTGGGAAATTATGCATATATTATAATTGGAATCTGGGAATTAAGAATTAAGATCCCATAAATCTTGCACCTTGATGATCATGACTTCCAAATTAATTTATGTCAAGGTAAGCATGAATAAAGGAGAGTTGCCTTAGATAGCACCACTTTCAACTTATATTAAAAAACAACAACACTGGAAAGGGAACTAATGAAATATATTTTTACTTACACAGCACCCATACTCACAAAGGGAGAGAGGGGAGAACTTGTCATGCACTGACCAAGAAAGGAAATTATTAGGGAAACCTTTACCATGAAAAGGCCATCGTAATAGTTGGAGGAGAGGTAGGCCTTCAATCCATTGTAAGCACATAGGAGTTACATGGTCCTGCCTTAGCTAGGTCTTCACCAGGAGTTAGGCTTGTAGCAAGTGCATGCTTAGTGTTCATATGAACATCAATTAGTACCTTGCTCATTAAGACAACATGCATTGCCCAGAAGTGTAATACACATGTTAGACGTGTGACGCATATGTTGGACAAATAGCGTACATGCCAAGTAGGGACATAATCTCTAACCAACTTCAAACGGAAATAGCTGAATTCTAAGAACGTATTTGTTTCTAGCTAGGGTGTGATGTACTCACCTATACATGTTATGGTGCACTTTCACCATTTAAAACTGGTGCATCTCATAATACACCCATACTGAGTATGTTATGATTTGTATCAAATCTTGAAAAGGTAAGTATCACTCTATTCATAAACGTGAGGATAGATTTGGTATCTATAAGAATTCACAAAAGATTAAGCCTAGAAACATAATCATGATTTTATATAGGTGGTTAAAAATTATATATAAGGCCAGTTGATAAGACATCCTGCTATTAAAAATTTATAGGCCCTTTGATGAGATGTCTCAGTACTGGGCAGTGAAAGCAGAATTAACTTAACAAGGAATGATGATGTAAGTAGTGCTCAAGACAAGCGGCCCTTAAAACCCTTTCACGAGGGAGGAAAGCGACACCTGATAGGTGTGGGTGTAAAAGGTATCTGAAATGGCTAGCCTTTTCAATATAAAGGCATAAAAGACACCTAAGATAGGTGTCTGACCTATTGCACCTAGGGAATGTCGATAAGGAATACCATCAAAAGCATGAATACTTATTGAGTGTTTATAATCATTGCATGTTGTGTTTTATATTTATAAGTTGAAGAGATAGTGGGGTAAACGGGGAGACTAGTGGATCGACACGCTAAGTTGTATACTTGACTATAGTTACTTTATTGTCTTAGTTAATATTTTATTAGATTTAAGCACCTTAGAATAAATATAATTTTTATAACTATTGAATTTACATTTTTGGACACTTGTTGGCACGTTTAATTATTAACAGTAAATACATGGTGCTATTCTTCATGAACATTAAATTGGTGTCTCTTTTTAACTTAATATTCATAAGCAATACGTCATTTCAGGATAATTACTTTTAGGGATATATATCTGGGGTAGGGTATTACATTTTTGGTATCAAAACATGGTTTTAGGAACTTTAAAAGGTGTTGAAAATAGTTTTATATATAATGTGCATAAATTAGTAACCAAAACAGTGTTGATCACTCTTATGCCCTGACCATTGTAAGTAATTTACCTATTGTGTTTATTGGTATACCTCATTCTAAAATTTATATGGTTTTACAGTATGATAAGGTTTAATCGATTGAATGTTCCCATCCTAGAGGAGAGCCATTTTGAGATATTGACATTGGTATCAACATTGACACTAATACCAACACCTACAATGGTCCCAACACAATGATGGTTGAGGTGATTGAGATTATAAACATTATTCAATAGATGTTGAGGGAACACCATGAGCTATCAACTAGTGTAAGGAATTAAGTTGAGGCATCAATAACTTTAGTTTAGTCATCACCTATTTAGCAGTCTACTTAACCCCCAGTCAAATAGATGACTAACATGAAGGATTAGATGCACCCAATATATGGATTAATAGGTAGACATTACCCACCAAAGTTCAAGGGTACCACTGATCAAGTTATGGCTTTAGAGTGGTTGGAAATTATAGAGGAGGCAGTGGCCATGTTTAGTATGACAAAATAGGAAAAAGTTAAGTATACTACTTATCTACTAAAATGGGATGCCAAGGCTTGGTGGGGACTTATGTGTGCAACTTGCCTTATGGAAAGTATATCTTAGATCAGTTTCAGGCGAATGTTTGATAAGGAGTATAGGTCAATGAATGTCATGAGATCCCAAACTCAAGAGTTTTTTAGGTTAAAACAGGGTAGAATGATCGTACAAGAATATTCTACCTGGTTCAATACTCTTATTATGTATATTGTTGGAGTAATCGATACAATTCAAGGTAGGATAAAAATGTTAATTCAAGAACTTCAAGCTAGCCTCATTAAAAAGGTGATGATATAGGACCATGCCCTTATTACCTATTCTAACTATAAAGGTAAAGATTATGTTGGACTATATATATAGAGAAAAGGATTCACAAATAACATTTTGAAGAGCTAGCCAGGGTTCAGTTGAGAGAGACGCTATTAGTCGAAGGACTAGTAAAGATAAGGACAAAAGAGGAAAAAATAACCTTTGAGTCAAGACGTTCCAAAAGAGGTGATAGAGATAAAAGGTCTGATCAAGAGAAACCTCATGAATGCTAGAGATGTGGCAACAAATATCCAAGTGATTGTAAACCCAGTTAGAGGGTTTGTTTCAAATGTGATCAGTTGGGACATTTTACTGGGAGTGTCTTTTAAGAGTTGGTGTGACTCCAATGAGATCAAAGCAAGTAGCAAGAGAAGGTCAAACTATGGTGTACACAATTGATCAAGCACAAGCTAAAGCCAACCTATCTACTGTAACATATCAGTTACTTTTTCATATTATTCCTTTGTATACTTTGATTAATTCAAGTGCTACACATAGTTTTATAACTTAAGGATTAGTATAGAGAATAAGGCTAAAGCCCACAGTGGTAAACTATATCAGTATCAAAATGTCTGATAGGGACAAGATACTAAGTGACAACATGTTATTACATCTGATAGTGGAGTTGAGGGGTCAAGAATTAATAGTTGATTTGGTCTTGTTTAAGATACTCGATTTTGACATGATCTTGGGTATAGACTTTCTTAGTAGGTATGGAGCTAAGATTGAATATAAACAAAAAAAGGCGAAGTTTAGCTTGGACAATAAGGATGAGTTCTTTTTTGTGAGGGTCAATTACTCAGTAGAATGATTAGTAGTGTCAAAGCTCGTAAAATATTGAGTAAAAGGTGTATTGAATATCTGGCTCATATAGTAAATGAATCTGATTTTGAGTCAGCTTTGAGTTTGGGAAGTACTGTAGTGGTTTGTAAGTTTTCAAACATGTTATTGAATAACTTACTAAGACTAATACCCAAGAGAAAAGTTAAGTTTAACATTGAGTTTGCTCTAGGATAACACCTGTATCAAAGATACCTTATCGTATAGCCCAATAGAATTCCCTAGTTAAATAAGTAGTTGTAGGAATTACTTGATAGTGGGTTATTTGAGCGAGCCATTCACTATAAGGTGCATTAACCTTCTTTGTCAAAAAGAAATATGGATTGATGCACATATGTATCAACTATAAAGAGCTCAATTGGGTGATAATTAAAAATAAGTGTCCATTACCAAGAATTGATGATTTACTTAATCAGTTAAAAGAAGTTGTAATGTTTTCAAAGATAGACTTAAGGTCAAGGTATCATTAGGTTTGAGTTATCAAGAAGGATATTCTAAAGATACATTTAGAACTAGATATAGACATTATGAGTTCGTAGTGATGCCTTTTAGATTTACCAATACTTTGGCAAGTTTCATAGATCTTATGAACAAAGTATTCTAGGATTGGCTGGATAGTTTCATTATAGTCTTTATTGATGACATTGTGGTGTATTCTAAGACTCGAAAGGAGTATGAATATCATCTGAGATTGGTGTTACCCAGGTTAAAGGATCGATAAGGTTAAGGTTGTGATAGAACAACAAAGGATGAAATCAACAAAACAGGTTTAAAGTTTCTTGGGATTAACTGGTTATTACAGATGATTTGTTGAGCCCTTTTCTATATTAGTTTGATTGTTGATGAAATTAGCTTATAAAGATGTTCCATTACTTTGGTCTGTAGATTATGAGGATAGTTTCCATGCCTTGAAATAAAGACTAACCATAACTTTAGTTTTGACTCTATTGATGGGTGGTTAGGAATATGATCTGTATACAGATGAATCATATTAGGGGCTTGGGGTTCTCTTTATGTAAAGAGGCAAGCTAATTGTATATGCCTCTTGTTAGCTGAAAGATTATTAGAATAGGTACCTCACCTATGATTTAGAATTTGTTACAGTGGTATTTGCTTTTTAGATTTGGCGTCATTATTTGTATGGGGAAAAGACGAATGAATACATTGATCACAAAATTTTGAAATAATTCTTCACTCAAAAGGAATTGAATAAGCAACAATGCCAATGGTTAGAGTTGGTTAAAGATTATGACATGGACATTAGATACCATTCGAGTAAAGCCAATTTAGTAATCGTTGCTTTGAGTAGAAAGGTAGTGTTGTCTCAAATAATTGTATTTCTTAAGTTATAGTAGGATATTCTCTACGAATAGATTGAGGTGGCCACCAAGTTATTAGTTGGATTAGACATTAGATCGACTCTATTAGATGAGATCCAGGCTAGACAAAATATTGATGAGTGGTGTGTACAAATGGTGCAAAGGGATTGCTAATGGACTTAAACCAAAATTTCCAGTGATTCATAGGGAAGAGAACGTGTATATGTTCTTCAAGAGGATGACTTGGGGGCTTATAGTCTTACAGATGTCTATAATACCTTTTACACTACCTACCCTAGATGTGTAAAGATATACCACAATTTGAAGAAATCTTACTAATGGTCTAAAATGAAAAAGGTAATGGTTTATTTCATATCAAGGTGAATAGTTTGTCAACAAATCAAGGCTAAACATTAGTGACCATTAGAATCGTTGCAGCCTTTGATAATCCCTTAGTAGAAATGAGAAGAGGTATCAATGAACTTTGTGGTTAGAATACCAAAGATCATAGGTGGATTTAATGTCTTATGGGTTATTATGGATTGATTGACCATGCCAGCATACTTTGTCCCAATCAAAGATAATATGAACACGAATCAATTAAGACAAATTTATCTAAAGGAGATGGTTAGGCTTCATAGGATACCAAAGAAGATTGTGTCAAGTAGAAACATACAACTTATTTTAGCTTTCTACTAGAGACTATAAAAGGCATTGGGTAACTGATTATCTTTTAATATAAGATACCACCTTCAGTTGGATAGTAATACTAAGAAGGTCAATCAGGTGATTGAGGATATGTTGAAGGAATGTAGCCTAAATCATGGTGCAAGTTGGATTGACATTTGCCTTTAATGGAGTTCACTTATAATAACAGTTATCAAACAACTATTTAGATAGCCAAGTACAAGGCACTTTATGGAAGAAAATTTTGATCACTATTGCATTGGGATAAGATTGGGGAAAGAGATGAATTGGTTAAGGCATTAGGACCTGAGGTCATCTAGCAAATGATTGATAAGGTAAGGTTGATTCGAGAAAGGATGAAACAGGCCCAGGATTGATTAAAAAGCTAGCAGACCAAAGGACATGTGACATAGAGTTTAAGGTTGGTGACCATGTGCTTATCAAGATTGTGCCTTATCAGCATGTGATATGATTTGATAAGAAAGGAAAGTTAACACCTCATTATAGTGGGTCATATGAAATCATTGAGAGGACTGATAAGATGGAATATTGACTTGTATTGCTAGTAAGCATAGGACATATACATAACGTGTTTCATATATCATTATTGCACAAGTGCCTTGGCAATACATCCTAAGTAGTTAGACTCGAGGATATTCAATTGGATGATAGTTTGGTACATGAATAACCTAATACAAATTGTGGATCGACAGATTAAAATACTTAGGCATCTAGATTCCTCGAGTTAAGGTTTAGTGGCAAAATCATCGACTGGAAAAAACTACTTAGAAGATAGGGGAAGATATGAGGCAAAGATTTCCTTAATTATTCGAGTGAATTTCGTGGCTTAAATTCTTTTAAGGGGGGAGAAATATCATACCCTTGGGTGAGTATAAAGGGCAATTTGATCATTTTCCTATTATTTGGTGCTATATTTTTATTGCTCAAATTTGGATTTTGAATTATGGGTATATGCCCATATTCAGAAATTGTGTATATGTTTACACACACACACACAAATATATATATATTTATATATATATTATTTTGGGAAATTATGCAAATATTATAATTGGAATTTGGGAATTAAGAATAATGATCCTATAAATCTTGCACCTTAATGATCATGACTTCCAAATTAATATGCATCAAGATAAGTGTGAATAAGAGAGAGTTTCCTTGGACAGCACCAACTTCAGCTTATATTCAAAAGCAACAGCACTAGAAGAGGAACTAGAGAATATTTTTTGACTTAACCAATACCCACACTCACAGGGGGAGAGAGGGGAAACCTTTGCCACAAAAAAGTTGTCATAATCGTCGAAAAAGAGATAGACCTTCAATCCCAATTTCTTCTTGTGCCAAATTTTATGATTAAAATTTGTGTATGTGTGAATACAGAATTCTCTTAAACGATGATCATATATGTTATAGTTTGTGTGTGTATACTTCTGACATTAGGATACACGTGAATGGCATCTGTGAATGAATATATTTGGATATGAGATGATGATATAAGCGGTGATGAATTGAAATTTGCATGTCGGGATAAGTCTTGAGTTACATGAGAAATAAAAGTGACAATCATGTATTAGAAGCTTATAAAAAACTATGATTATGGTTATTCCAAATTGTAATATAGCAGGAGTGCACAACGGCAGCAACTTGGCATGATAGCGCATGGGAATTGCAGGTTTGTGCCTTGGTTGGGTCACTACTAAGAGTTGGACTTATAGTAGGTGCATGCATGATGTTCACTTGAATGTTAGCCATGTACCTTGTTGGTCAAGACAATGCACATTACCTAAACATGTAGCGTGTATGTCAGATGTGTAACATGCATACCGAATATATGACACGTACACTGGACAAATGACATACATGCCAAATAAGGACGAAATCTCTAATCAACTTTAAACGAAAATGATGCATTCCAAGAATGTATTTGTTCTGAACTGGGGTGCCATGTGTACATCCATACATGTTATAGTGCACCTACTCTATTTAAAACTCATACAGCTTGTAATGCACACATATTAAGTATGCCATGATTTGCATCGAATCTTGGGAAGGTAATTATCACTTTATTCATAAGCATGGGGATAAATATGGTGTCTATAAGAATTCGCAAAGGAATAGGCTCAAAAATGTAATCATGATTTTGTATAAGTGATTAAATTGTATAAAAGGCTAGTCGATGAAAACCTAAAAATGTGAGTTCTAGAATTTGTTATAGGTGACTAAGTTCTTATAAAAGTTACCTCTTACCGCCATGTGATGAGATTTGAGTAAAAAGGTAAGTTGGCAACGAGGTTCATGGGACCTTATGAGATCTTAGAAAGCATGGGCAAGGTTACTTATAGACTTTCATTATCGATGAGTATGGATAAGATGTACAATGTATTACATGTGTCATTGTTATAAAAGTATCTCTGTGACTCAACTTATGTATTAAGAGTTAAATATGTAGAGCTTAAGGATGATTTGGTCTATAAGGAGAGGTCGATCTATATTCTTGATAGTTGAGCGAAGTAGCTTATGAGTAAATAGATTTCTCTAGTTGAAGTTCTTTGAATGAATCATCGAATAGAGGAGACCACTTGGGAAATAGAGTAGGATATGAAGTAGAAGTTTCCATAACTATTCGATCGAATTTTGGGGATGAAATTCATTTAAAGGGAAGAAATGTAACATCCACAAGTAAGCTTGAGGTTATTTTGGTTTTTTTTAGTTTTTTCTATGTGAAATTATGCTTGAGAATTTATTATGTGAATAGTGATATGTATGGTCATGTATGAGAGGCTACACGCCCCTATATGATATGATAGAGAGGGTAAAATGGTCTTTTTCATGTATTACATGTTTTGGTCAAAATTAGTCATTATCCATGCTTGTGTAGGTAAGGTACACGATCTAGTATACATGCCTATTTATGTTTGATTAACCTGAAAATGACAGCAATCGCATAATGTGCAACATTCACTTTTACCCTAAATTCCTTTTAGTTAAATAACAGAGAAGAGAGTATTGAAGAGTGCCAAAGCCACAATTTGCTAAAAGAGAAGTCTTTTGAGTCGTTTCAAGCCAAGAGAAAATCATCACTATTGTCACACTAAGGTAAGCAGTTTCTTCTTCCTTTTTTTGGCTGATTCGTTTGGCTTGTTGTTTTATGGTATAGTTTTGTGTTATTTGGATGATGTGATTAATGTGTAAATCTACTGTTTAGTTTATAGGTGAATTAATAGTTGTATGTATGCTCATTTCTTTTTATGATTGAAATCATAAATCATGAAGTGTTGATGTATGAAATAAGGTTAATATTGTAGATTAAAGGCAGTATGTGTGATCCAGTGAATAGATGCATAATTTAATTTGTTATGATTTGTAGTGGACAGTCAGGAATGAGTTTAGGGTTAATGGAAATGAGGGAGTAGAATTGTGTACAACTATAATGTGTATGATAACTTTTTAAGGTAGTGTTTATGGTAATGGATGAGGTATTTGGTTGTTAAAACTTAATGTGATAACATAAGCTTCACTTAAGATGTTGAAAAAGATGGAAAAAAGTTGTTTTGGAGTGTTGGAAATAACAAAATTATCTGTTGAATTCTAAAAAAAGATGTCACACAAATCCATGTATAAGAAGATACACAGCTGTGTGTGTTTATAGTTTTTACAGTAGTGTAGTGGATAGACACAAGGCATTGGCATGGCACAGACACATGACCTTATATTATAAGAAACATAGTCATGTGCCCTGTCCAGGGATACACACCTGTGTATGTGTTGTAGGAAGTCATGTACCAGAAAAGAGAACATACCCATATGTAGAAAGTACACAACCATGTGTCTCTAAGAAAAATGAAGGATAAGCTAAGAAATTTAAAGAAGAGTATAATCACACTCAAGTAAGGACATAAGAAGTTAATAATGACATGAATACAGAGATCGTGATCGACTATGCGAATGACAACATATACCCTAACTGAATTAGGTTTTGGTCAAAAAATTTGAAAACGATGTATAATAATGATACAAGCCACCAAGTTGTGAGTAAAGTGGCAATGAAAATAATTAGGCTAATGAATCTATGTGATTTCATAATAATGATGGCATCGAAGCATTTCGGATGCCTATGCAAAGATGAGAGGGGCCCAAGGTCTCACTATATGAGTAATATCATATCAACAACCTACGTACAAGTGATATGTATGAGTCAAACATAAGAATGTATTCAGGTTGTCATCTACTTTCATGTGATGTACAAGACGTCAACTTAAATCGTTACGGTCTGTCATTTAGGATGGCACCCTATTAAGTAAATAAGGGTGTTAGGCATTGAGATAATTTAGATAGGTATACGAGATGCTAGAAAAACATTTGTGAATTTTTATGTGAAGGGAATTGCATTGTTTCATATATTATCATTACTACTTACTATGTGTAAATTCGCTCACGTGTTTATTATATGGTTCCATAGGTAAAGTCTTAAAGCAACGGGATGAGGTGGGGAGACCAAAGGTATAGCTTGATGTGATGCATGAGGGTAGGCTTAGATGTCTTTTCACATGATTTGTTGATTTATATTTATATTGATTTTCTTTCAAATGTATTTATGTACTCGGACTTGATAGATATCTACTTTGCATTGGATTGTATGGATTCATAATTATGTATGGGTTGTTTTATATATGTTATTTAGATATTGTTTGAGTAATCGATTTAAATACATAATTTATTTTTGGGATTATAGGACCGTTTTCAATGTGTTGCATTAAATAATTGTTATAGCTTATCATGGAAGTTTATTAGGTCATGTCTTTGGTAGTGCATATTTCGTGTATGGGTATGTGCCTAAAGAGGGTGTTATAAAGTCTTCTTCTCTCTATCTTCTTTCTCACCATGTCATTGAAAATTGATCATTGAAGGTCTTGCATAAATCATCGATACTCATACTTCAATTCTTTATGTTACTTTTAGATCAATACGTGCGTTTAGATAGAGATCAAAATCCCTAAAACGTAGCAAACATGTCTTATAAAAGTTATTTTCACATAACGCCATACACAGGTGTATGCTTTACCACACAGGGTTATGTATTACTCAATTCAAGATTAACACGTGATCACCTTGTCCAATTAACATGGCATTGAATACATGGATATGGCCTCTTTATTCATGATTGTGTGTCACCCAAAAATCATACTTTAACATTAAATTCACTTTAATTCCATTCATACATCATACTCATGTACAATGCCTTAGAGACATAGTAATTGATAGGTTTACAAATTCAATTAACCCTTTTAGATAAAATCCATATGGGTACACTAGATTTATCTCAACATTTTGGCAAAGTATGCAAAACTCTCGAGTACACAGTTAGCTTTTAGTATAGCTTATCCTCCTCAAACAGATGTATAAACCGAGAAAGTCAATAGGTGATCAAGGTAATGTTGAAGGCTTATTACCTAGATAAAAGAACAAGTTGGATAGAAGTGTTGCCTTTAATGGAGTTTGCATATAATAACAATTATCAAGAAACCATCAAGATGGCTCTATATGAGGCACTTTATGGTAGAAAGTATAGATCCCTATTACATTAGGATGAAATAGGTAAGAGGGATGCCTTAAAATAGGCTTTAGTACTAGAGATGACCCAGAGAATGATAGAGGATATCAAACAAATCATAGAAATAATGAGACAAGCTCATAATCATTAAAAACATTATTTAGACTAAAGACGATGGGGTATTGATTTTAAGATGGGTGATAAGGTCTTTATGAGAGTAGCCTCTTATAGACATGTCATGAGATTTGGCGAGAAAGGCAAGTTAGCATTAAGGTTTATAGAACTGCTTGAGGTGCTAGAGTATGTAGATAAGATTGCATACTAACTTGTGTTGTAGTGAGCATAAATCACATTCATAACAAGTTGCATGTGTCATTGTTATGCAAATATATTAGTGACCTAACCTATATGCTAAATGTTGAAGATATTGAGCTCAATGAGAGTTTAACATATGAGGAGCATTTGGTGTAAATTTTAGACAAAAGGGTGAAAGAGCTCAAAGATAAGTAGATTCCCCCAGTCAAGATTTGATGAAGGAATCATAAAGTTAAGGAAGCCACATGAGAGCTTAAGTAGGATATGAGTTAGACATTTCCACAATTCTTTCAATAAATTTCAAGGACAAAATTAATTTAAAAAATGGGAAAATGTAACACCTACAAGTCAGCCAAAGACAGTTTAGTCTTTTCTCTAAATTTATTTATGAATTGTGTTAAGTCATGATAAATTTTTTAGTAAGACACCACGAAGGTGATGCCTATTCATGTCGTGGAAGGCCAAAAAAGTCATTTCACGTTAAGCATGTAAAATGACTAAGTAAACAAGGGCACATACCCATGTATGCAACAACACACAGTTGTATGTACTCAAGGAAATTGAATTTTTAGATAAGATCACTTTCTCAATGATTTTGAAAATTGCCTTTATTGAATAACATCACACACGTCTGTGTGTTGTGTTTTGCTAGCAAAATAAAAATAGGCACAAGGTCTAACTTAGATCATTTTTCATGCATATATGTTTAGCAACCAAACAAAGAGGTGTAGAGCATTGAAAGGTAGCTTAAGATCACCAAGAAAGGAGAAAGATTATCAGAATCTCCATTGCTACTTCAAGAATTAGCAAGTCTTCAGAAGAAAGGTAAGCAGTTGACCTCTTTCACCTTTTTTTCTTTTAAAGGTTTGATAAATATTGTTGTTGTGTTGTGTCCATAGACTTTGGTGTGATCAAAAGCATTTTATGTTGAGCAACAGTAAGCTTTATGTATGTATTTGAATCTATTAAGGGCCTTATTCACATGATCACTTGCTTTTGCATATTCATGTTATAAGTATATCATTTGCAAAGATTGAGATGTGATTTGAGATTTATGGCATGGCTATGTGATTCATGATACTCAAGAATGAAAATAAGATAGTTAGAATCTGGTTTGATGTTTTTGTGAATGGAAAATTTTGTATGGTTTGGTTGAAAAACTTAAAAACCAATAAGTCAAAAAATTGTAAATCATGATACAAGACTGTGTGTGATGTCTCACATGTTTGTGTATCCCCTTATAGAGAAAAACTTTTGTGATGAGTATGCATTCATTTTGAATAGAAATTCGCACGATAGTATGGGATGAGATATATGCCTATGTGTGGTTTCCCCAAAAGTGGATGTATGTGTTAAAATAAGAGGACACATTATGTAGGAACTAGGTAACAAACACAGGGAAAGAAGGGATGAAGGACACCCTTATTTATGTTAATAAAGAGAAAAAAACTACTTTACCCATAGGTTATATGCAAAGAGGGGGAAAGAAAAGAAGAGATAAAAAGACTTTAGTAAGGCAAAAGAATAGAATAGCTAGCTATAGTACAAGTGCTCGACTATATGGAAGGTGGCACAGACCCTAACCGAATCAAATCAGAGTTGAACATAAGAAAAGTTAGGGAAAGTGATGTACACCTAGATAACCACCAGTTGTACACGTAAGTGACAAGATATGTGAAAATAATATGGTTATACAAGAGATAAATACCTAACAATAAGGTTATACAAAAGATAAATACCTATGAGATACATCATGCACTCGATGTTCAAACACATTAGCCACATAGTTCAATTAAATTAAATTCAGGTGCGCATTGTAAGAGATTATGATATTTCAATTAGTTTCTCACGTAGTCAGCAAGATGTATCACATATGCACCTATGGTAGGGGCCACCCAAGAATTTAAATAACAGTCCTACAACTTTTGCATTTAAGGCTCTCAATCAAAACCTCTCAAATCTAAGTCTTTATCATTGGGTTGCAACTAAGGAGATGATAAGATACTTGAAGAAGATCAAAATTTTGATGGTTATGAAAATAATTTGAAATCCATTTTTGAATATACTATTATGCTTGTAGAAAATGGACATATCCTACAAAACATTAAATAGTCCTTAGTAGCATCCTTAACCTTGTACATTGAATATGTAACTTGCTATAAGATAGTTTATCAAGTTGTGTGGTTGAATATTACATTTTTATGACTACTTGGTGTTAAATTATCTACTGTGATAATAGTGTAATTATGTAGAACCACTAGTGTATTAAGACATATAGAAATAGAATATTTTACCATCATGAACCTTATAAAAATAGAGATATTATGGTAGATTACATAAATAAAATGTTGATATAATCTAAGCCTCTAATTAAAGAATATCGTTAAAGTCATGTTGAAAATATGAGTGTTAAGAGTCTTAATAGTTAGAATTAGTGAGAGTTTACATTATAATTGATTGGTATTATTTTTCTTGATTATCAAAATATGTATATATTTATTTGTTTATGAATGTATGCACATATATATGTGCGTATATGTGTATTTTTCATCATATCTCGAGTAAAGTTGAAATATACATGTTTCATTAGATGCCACTAGATTCATTAGATACAAAGAGATTTCTTTTGTTTTTTTTTAAAACATAAAGGTTAAGAGAAATCATAAAAAGGTCTAGAAAAGAGATAATATTGTATGAGATCACTTGGTTGAATGTTACATTATAACAGATTGCCATGACAAAGCCTCCTATTCAAAAGTCATTTGATTGCATCAAGTCAATTACTACTAATTATTTTATCAACAATAGTCTGCATTCATGACTTATCAATCAAGTAAAATGATTGATCGAAAAATTCATGATGGGGTTGTCAATCCTTTCAAATTTAATTGATACAAATTCAAACTTTACATAAATTTATATTCTTCTCTAGAGTTTAAAAAAAAAACAAAATCATTTCTTTTGATTGACTAATTATAATCTGGAATTTGTGAAGGTAGCCCGTCATTTGAGGGAGAAAAGAGAATCTGTTTCTTGACTTTTAATTTTCAATTTGTCCACGTGACTTTATTAATAATATGACCTACTAACTACAACTTGGACATATTTCTCTTTCACTTGCAAGTGCAATTGTTTGTCAAAAAGGTTATCTAAAATTTTATTTTTTTTATAGGTTAAATTATTCTTCATTTTACCTCGACTCAAGTTCCCCTGGCCTAAGGCATTGTCAAAATTGGAGGAGACATTAGCATTGGTAGTTGATTATGTATAATTTTAGTCCAAATATTAGACTTTTGTCTTCCTATATATTTAAAGTATAGCTTAACTAAGCCTAACATTTTGACCCAAATTTAACTCTGTTTAAGCTTCTCAGACCTCTGATATAAAATGTATGGTATCCAATGCGTTGCAAGAATTAAGTTTGACACTATTAGATGACGTAAATATTTACGTGTTTCTATTATATAAATTAATTTTATGTAGATGGGAATTGAAAGATTTTACAGAGTTGGGTGTCCCAGTCCCAGTCCCAGTCCCAGTCCCACCCAGACTTTTCAAACTCAAGGCATGGAATTAGGTAGAAAGTTAGAATTATATTAATTAATTATAATTCAGACAACTTCTTCTAGCTGTCAAAATTCACATCATATAATTATATTAATTTAATTATGACTTTTAGAATTATTATATGATTGTGATGTCAAGGATTGAACTCGCAAACCTTAAAATATTTTAATATTCATTTAAATAAATAATATTATTAAATATCATTCTTGTAACCATATGTTACATTTATTTTCAATTTTTATTTAAAATTTTATCCAACCCATTTAACATACTTGATTAAATTGGCTAAAAGAATTATATTTAATAGCATATCAATTCATTGTTGATCTTTCATATTATGAGAATTCATATTATTAAAATAATTGCATGAAAGGGCTTCAAAGAAGAAATATATATTTTATTTAATGGAAAAATGTAGTAGAAAATTGGAATTGGAATTTCAAACAAATAAAATAACACAACCACGTACGTTCGGGATAAATTGGACCCCATCTTCTTTGACCTTTTTCATTGTAATTTGGTGATTGAAAATTATAAGGAATATTGATTGATTACACTTTTGTCTTCTTATTCTTCTTGCTTTTGCCCTCCAACTTCATGCATGCATTCATCACACGTCCGTCAGTCAGAGAAACACAGTCACTTAAAAAAAAAAAGTCAAAAGTGTTAGGTAATTTTACTATCTCTAATTAATTATTACTCTATTCCTATTTACTAAATCTTCATGTGCGTCTCATTCTCATACTCCCAGCCCCTGACTCATCTTCTTTTTCTTCACCAACCTAATAAACAATAAACATTTTTTGAGTATCTTAGTTTTCTTTCTGTTTCATTTTTGTAATTTATTTTCATCCCAAAAAAAAAAATACATTATTTAATAACTTTATAATATGCTCAATCATTTTAAAACATACCAATTTTTATTAAAATTTTGTATATACTTAAAACATATTAATTTGTATGAGACAGTTTATTAATAAAAATTTGTATATAGAGTCTCCCTCTTTAAAAACAATGGTGTAAAATATATATTTTTGAAAGAATTGAAGCATCCACAATACTATAAAAACGTTATTTCTCATGGCATAAAATTCTATTTAAAAAATATATATTTTTGTTATGATGAATTTATGATACCAAGTGTTTTGTTTCAATTGGTGTAATTATTTGATTGTAACAGTTTAGAGGCTACGATTTTCTGATAAAATTAATTATTACAATTAAACTATGTGTATATATTTCAACTACACATTTAATAGGTATCATCAAATACTTAGTGATTTTTTTTGAATTAATAATAAAATAATATTTAATTTATTTATATATTTAAAATAAGTATATATATTTTATTCTAATTATTATTTATATGAGAGTAGTATTTATTAATTTATTTGACATTTTTAGTGCTTATTTTGATTGATTTAAATTTGAATTTGATTTTAAGAACTGTAAATAAAGCATTGAGGTAAATATATGGAGATGAATAATTATTTTTTTTTTAAATTAAAGATGGGGGTTAATGAGTTAAGGATAAAATGAGTGGGAGCTAAAAAATCACTCCCTTGACATCTAACCATGTGGGGTAATGATACTCATCACCTACACTTGGGCTTTTGAAAGAGTATCGTTTTTGATCTGCTACTTTTTAAGGTTTATAATTTAAATTCTGAAATATGAGAAAAAGAAAAAAAAAATCATTCACATTCAATAATTGTTATGATACTAACAAAAATTAGAATTCTTCAATGGCAAAGAAAAAGAGGAAGATGAGGTTTGGGTTCCTTCATGAGAGTAGGGTCGGAGTTGATTTGATCCAAACCCAAATAAAGCCTAACACCATATTAGGTCAAATCCAAAAAGCACGTCTTGAGTTTAACTCAAGATCAACCAATTGAGGTTTAAACTAATTTTGAATTTGATAAACTAAGCTCAAACTTTGATGTTCGTCTATAGAAATGAATCAAAACTTGAGGGAGGGAAATTAAAGTAAATAACCATTTTGCCCTCCTTTGAGCAAAAATACCTACTATTCTTATTCTTAAATAAAAATACCTTAAATATTTTTTAAAATACCAAACTATCCTTCGTCACTTTTATATAAACCCCTCACTTACATACATTTCTCATATAATTCAAACATTCACTCTCACTCTTATTTTTACGCAATATTTGATATTACAAGTTTGTTCAAAAGAAACAACTTCGTATTCTTAAATTCGAATCGAAAAAATCAATTAATAAGAAAAAAGTATTTATACGAATTTTAACTCTAAACTTAATTTTATTTGTTAAATCTAGTTCATATGTTATGTAAAAAGAGCATTTGGATATTTAATAATAATTTAGGGGTTAAAAAATATTAAAAAATATAGAGGTATTTTGATATTAATCAAAGTATGAAGGTTTTAAATGAAATGTTAGGAATAGATAGGTATATTTCAATACAAGTCAATAAATGAAGGTGTTAAATGAAATGTTACATAATTATGTAAGGTTAAATAAAATGTTAGAAAAATATGGGAGGCACTTTGATAGTAAACATTGTAAGAAGGTTTTAAATGAAATGTTAGTAATAGATAGATGCATTTCAATACAAGACAACATATGAAAGTGTTAATGAAATGTTAGAAAACTATAGGGGGTATTTTGACATTAAATATTGTAAGACGATTTTAAATGAAATATTATAAGTAGATAGATGTATTTCAATACAAGATAATATATGAGGGTGTTAAATGAAATATTTAAAAAATAGGGCATTTTGATATTAAACAAAGTATGATAGTTTTAAATGAAATGTTAAGAATAGATAGATACATTTTGATACAAGATAATATATGAGGATGTTGAATAAAATGTTAGATAAAAGTAATGTTAGAAAAATACGAGGGCATTTTGATATTAAACATTATAAAAAGGTTTTAAATGAAATGTTAGGAATAGATAGATGCATTTTGATACAAGACAACATATGAGGGTGTTAAATGAAATTTTAGATAATTACGGAGGTTAAATGAAATGTTAAAAAATATGAGAGTATTTTGATATTAAATATTGTAAAAAAACTTTAAATGAAATATTAGAAATAGATAGAGACATTTTAGAAAATTAGAGGTGACACATATATCCATAAGTGGTTACTATAGATTTTTTTCTTATAAATGTTTAATTTTTTCCCAAAATTTTTCATTGTAGGGAAAATGACAATTTCCCACCCAAGTTTTGTTGAAAAGACAAATATATACTCATGGCAGATTAAAAATCCAAATACCCACCTAAAGTTTACTCTGTTAGGGCACACCTACATATTTTCTGTTAGGTTTGAAGGATAAATTAATCATTTTATCAATAATATTAAAATAATTAAAATTTATCTCATTTTCTCTCTTTAATTTTGAAAAGTAACATTTTCCCCCTTAATTAAATTTTAAAAAATTCGTTTTTCTTGTAGATGACCATCATTGTCCAAGTATGATCTCTGGACGACGGAGCGTCGTCTAGACTGGACAATAAGCGTCATCCTTACTAGATGACTCTTCATCGTCCAGATTTGGATGACGAGGGTCATCTAAAATGGACGACAAGAGTCGTTCAGAGAATAGATGATGCTTTGTCATCTAGTGAAGGATGATGAGCGTTGTCCAAATTTGGACAATGCTCATCGTTTAACCTCGAGCCACATTGGTCTTGTGTGGCTAGAGGGAAGGTAAAGAAAAAATTAGAGATTTGGAGGGAGTCACTTTTTAAAGTTCAGGTATGGGGGTTAAATATTAATTTTTAAAATTTGAGGAAAAAATGAGATAAAATTATATATTTTCGAATATTATTATTAAATAACGATTTTACCCTTGCATTTAATAAAAAAGTTAATGACAGTTTATGAGTACGTAGGTGTTTAGGTTTTTTATTTGTCATATGTATTTTTTTGAGATTGAGCTAAAATTTGGATAGGAAATAGTCTTTTGCCCTTTATTGTAAGATTGATAATTTAAATGACTGGTTATGCTTCTATTCGTTTCCAAGGAAAATAGATCCTACATGATGAGAATACAATGAAGTACGTTGGAGGTTATAAACAATTGGTTAAAATTCTCTTTAAAACAATATTTGAGAGATTTATCCAACTTTTGAGTGAACATTGCAGTATTGATCCAATTAGAAATTACATTCAACTATGTTTGGCTCAGTTTGACTCAAGTTCAGTTTGAATAAATGGTTTTGTCTATTATTTGGTAAAATAACATTGTTTTGTCAATAAGTCGTAAACTCAAACTATGAATCTGAGCCATAAATTTAAATCAAATTTAGTCACGAATTTAAATTATCGATTCAATTCAATCGGAATCAAATGATATTATATTTAAGTTAAACTTGAGCTAGAGAATGTTTAAGTTCAATCCGATTTTTATCCATCCCTAATTACATACCCAATTTAGTTCAAAAAGATGTATTAGTCTATATCATTAATTTTACCAAGACGTATTATACGTATGACATGCACACCATCTCATATTAATTTTTAATATACTTTAAGATATATATAATTTTTTATTTGTATCATATCATATAATATGTATCACATATTGTATGATACTGATAATTATACTCATCATCAGAAATCTCACCATTGAGTTTACAAAAATTTAATATACTGAATGACCACTGAAATTTACTGAAATATTAATTTTTTTATCGTTAAATTTGAAAATTTATTTTTTCAAACTTGTCATATATTTTCATTACGAAAATGTAAAATTTAACACAGATTAATTATCTCTTAATTAATAAGATTAGGAAAAACATGTCCGTTTTTCTTTTTTTACACTACAGTGCCTCCCCTTCCCTACCCACATCATTCTTTCTACTTTAATCAGGCAAACTCAATCCCTCTCAACTGGTCAATCTATCAAAACCTGCATCTTTTGTATCAATTTTTAATCCAATCCTTCCATTTTCCCACACGTGACTACATTTCTCTCTGATTCCTTTAATCTACAATCTCACCTACACACATTTTGTTGTCAAATCATGGCTTGAATACTATTGCCCATGATCAACTTTAGAGTTGTCTAGTTTTTTATTGACTCAAGTCGACCAAATTCACATCTCTGGTTACTAATTCGACTCCTCTATTGCCTTCGGTTGCCTCCCCTCCTAATCGGCAATCCCTACTTTACACACTATGAATGGTCACGACATCCTTCAAATCCACAACAAACGTATTGTATGTGGGCATCATGTTCAGTTAGTTGACGAGCCTGACAAAGGCAAATGATGGTCCCATTTAGCAATTGTCGTAGAGGTCTAAGAAGTGTAAATGATCAAGAAGAGGGAGAAGTGATGTGTCCACGTAGCGTAAATGAAGGAAGACCAACAATGTCATAACAACGGTGCAAAGCAACAACTCTAAAAACCAGAAAATTGGAAGTAAAATCCTTTAAGACAACAAAAACAACAACAACAACAACAACAACAACAGCAATAGAGACGAATATCTTAATAGGATTTCATGGCCACCAAGATCTTACACATGTAGCTTTTGCAAAAGAGAACTAAGATCTGTTGAAGCTCTAGCCGGTCATATGAACGCCCATGGAAGAGAGGGAGCTACGTTGAGTCAGTCGCCACCAATGGTTAAGAGAAATGAAATTTAAAAAAAATATAAGAAAATATCAAAATAGTATACTTATAATTGTAATCAAAATTAGTTAAAGGTACTTGTATAATTTTAATAAAAAAAATGAACAAATTAATATTTGATACTTGTATTAAGTATTTAGGGTAATTTCATAATATCATTAAGAATGATAAACTAATAATTTACAATGAAATCAAACATTTTCTATTAAAATAAATAATGAGTGAATAAATTAATATGAGGGTTAAATATTATCATTGGATCAAAGTTTGGGAATTTAATATTAAAATATCCTAAATCATTTCCTAATCCCATTAATTGAGTTTCTTAATATATTATAATATTTGTTTTGGGGTTTGGCCACCCGTACTGCGTGATTCTCTCACCTTATTTAAAACCAATCACCATCTAATCTAATACACCAAATTTGGTTAACAAACAGCTCTTCAATATATGTATATATCCTACTCTTTCTAGTTCTACCCACAATCCACTGTAATGACCACACTCTCAGTCCTATTTGCCAATGGAAATTCAAAAACAAACCTATACCATACATGTCACATATTTTCATTCCTCATTTTAGCCAGTTTCATGTCATCCCACAAGATGCTACTATTTGCACTGACCTGCTTTTGATGCACAGTATCAATCAATTTCCACCTCAACTAGAAACAGGAAAATAAATCTTCTCTCAGAAATTACAAGAAAAATAAAATAGCTGTTATCATTTTGCACACTCTTGAGCTTTCAACTCATCTAACCTTTAGCATTTCACAGTATTAACATTTTCGTTTAAAAAACAAACAAAAGATAGTAGAAAATGTTGAAGCAAGAACACAAAGAAATCTGTCGGTATAGAGTGCACCCATAGAAATTATCATTTCCTTGGTTTGCAAAAATCTTTAAAGCATAAAAACAAAGCAATTTTGTGCTATCAGGAGAAGAAGTCTAACCGAAATATGGACCTTGGACCTCTTGTCAATGCCTTGATTCTTCGTCAAGTAAAATTTTCTCACATATTGATTTCTTTCAAGTCCTTTCATTCTTTGAATACATATTGGAGGCCAATGCCCTGATGCATAGCCGAGGCTTTGTCGTCACAATGTTATGAGGAAGAACAGAGACGGCAACAACTAATGGCTCGGTAGGTGGTACAGCAACGGGGAGCAACTCTACAAGAATAGAAAGCTGCAAAATGGGCCATTCTTGTCAATCAAACAGAGTAACGGGAAAGGCAAAGGTAAGACTTTTCCAATACTTCGGAACTAGAACAAGATTTTCAGCATTTCACCTCTGGAGATTTGAGGTCAACTTCTGAATCTGATACAACATCTTTAACTGCAGCAGCCACTACATTGAAGCATTTGTTGCGATCCAACAGAGCAAAGAGATTAGAACCATTTAAAGCATCCTTTGTAGTCTTCATCTGTGTCTCTTCACATCCTCTTCGGTTATATCCCACTGCAAACTAAAATGTCGGATACAATTTTTTACACAGCTATCATAAAAAAAAAAAACCACAATTGTTCATTTTATGAAAGTAACAAACCACCACCACAAACATGAGGAGAGAGAGATAAGCAGAGAACCCCACCTAAAAAGGGATAATGTGGGGTAGCGACAAGTATCTGCATGCATTACATTGCAGTTATTATGTATCATGCATAATGATGATGAGCAGGAAGAACAAAAATAATCTACAGCAGAATTCATGTGCTGATTTCAGTTATAGCAGAATTCATGTATTTCCAAAAAAAATTTATTTCTAAAGCTCTCTTTTTCCAACACACAAGTGAATCTACTGTCCCTAAGATGAAGTGAGAGATAGGGAAAAGCAGTTCCAAGTATCCTGTTGAAGAAGCAGAAACCAAAACCGGAATCAGAACTGACCAGTTCCTAAGATTTGGGAACCAGAATTGGAACCTGTATGGAAAGGTTCCCACCCAGAATCTACGCAGTCAGATCTGGTTCAGATTTTGGGTACCTAACACTATTTACAATTTTTTAACACAGTATCAGCTTCCATTCATTCCATAACAACTTTGCCCCCAGAGTTTTCATCTTCTCAATTATTTGCTAACCTTCTTTCAACATGCCTTTCTTCAATATCGATGGTGTCTAGACAATACTAGTTGAACTCCTCATTGCTCCAATCTTCTCCTATAGGCTCACTACTCTGCCAACACAAACTATCCAAATCATTTGACTTGGATCCATGCCACCCTCATTGAGATACAAAATGCATTGACTTTTAACTTCTCTTGAACAGCATCATACCTTCTTGTGTGATCAAGCAAAGACACCTCATGAATTGTTGGCCAAGTTTAATTCTCCTTATTAATTTATAGGTGTTACTTTGGGAGAGAATGGCCCAGATTTTAAGTGGATGTAATTTTAATCTACGATGTAGTAGGATCAAAATTAGTTGAATCTGTAAAACTCCTAACCTCCTTTATAATTTTAATCTTTGCAGAAGCTTCATATGATTCCAGTTTCACCTAAAAAACAGTCTTCTCAAGTTTCTTCTCTTGTTGTAGCTATTGCCTTCATTGCCATTCCAAACATACCAGCAACACCTGGCTTCATAACCCCCACAACTGGTGGTTTGTTCATTCCCCATTTCTTCATTATAACGGAACCCAATTCTGCAACTTCATCAAGTGTGAGTCCAGTAATTTCATCTACAAGCCTCAAAATATGCTTAGTTGGAGGACTACAATGCTCTGTGGGATCATAAGTAGCTAGATCCTAATCAATTGGGAGTCTTCTTGGATCAATCTCAACTTCCTCTTCCTTATTCTCCATTGCAGTTTGCATAAAGCCCCAAAGATTCCATCCCGTTAAAGTTCAATAAATTTAGTGTCGCTAGAGGATAATCGCTCAGTTTTCGGTATCAAAAAATAAAAAAGGGAACTCAAACACCTAAATTTGTTTTAGATCTCATTCTCGGGTTGATTTCGATTCCTTAGAGGGTTGAAATCGTAACCAAAACCAAAACTATAACTTTCCAATTCTACAAAAAAAGAATCGTAACCTATCTGAGATAGGCTGGTTTCAAGTAGGAACTGAAACCGAAACATCAAGTACTTATTGGTTCCAATTTCTCCTGGTTCCTGTGCTCACCACTAATGTGAGAGATTAAAGTGTCAAGAATACAAAAATTTTCCTCATAAAGGCACCAAAAACAGACGTTAAACATGAGATAAACCAGGAGCACTAAATGAAACTTTGCTAGTTACTTTCAACCATTATATGTCTCATTAGTAACATGCTTTCTTGTCCTCCTATAAGAATGTAGCCCATATACAAATGCTTAATTGTGCAATAATTATAAAGTAATGTATACCTTAACGGGGTGGGAGAGTTTATTTTGTTCATCAATCACAAATTTACGAACCAACTTTGATACAGTTGCCTGAAGGTCTGTCTCCTTCAAAATACAAGTAGATTGGATAGGAAAAATTCTATGACACCAACTGCACCAAGGGAATGTCAATTTATTTATGAGTCAAATAGATACAATCAAAGGGAATATATGCACCTCATATTTTTAGCTGAAAACACATAAAACATATAAACACAGAAACAACAGTAGACCCACCAAAACTAACAGATTCATAAGCATACACTTGGCAAAAGATTCACCTTAAGAGTTATTGAATACCATTGTGGATGAATAAAATAAATAAGTACTGAAATAAAATAATATAAACAACAAAAATATGCACAAGTCACATCTACATAGCCAAAAGGGCAAAGGCAAATATTTATTAAATAATACAAGCAAATCAGCTGAATGAACCATATTCAAATCTGATTGCCCCGTATTAATGCTCCTCACATATTTCAAATAGGACTTGAATGCATGGATTAATTTAATAATTTACAAAATTATCAATCATGCTTCACCTGCCAAAGAATTAGACAGTTCATAGCCATATGCAATTCCAATACACCAAAAAGAAGTAGAATAATAATGTCTTTTTATTCTTAAAAAGGAAAAAGTTAGTAATCCCAAAAGCTCGATCTGACAAAATATAAAATCTTTTCGGTAGAATATCAAAGGAAGCTTTAGCTATTACTTAATATAATTATGCTTCACTTCTCTTTATTTTCCACAAGGAAATGATTGTTTCTATGAACAAGGACATGTCACATGCATCAATTTCATGGTGCATATAATTAAAAACTAAATTTCATAGATCATCTCCACAGTTTGGCACCAATAGGCCAAGAAATGTTTTGCATTTCTTAGGTTATTAATTTCCCTAAGACTAGAAAAAGTTTGTTTAATTCAATTTTGACCATATAGAATTCATTATTGTCCCAACAGACAAAAAAAAAAAATCAATACTGGACGACTTTAACCACATAAGTTCATGAAAATTTCCAAGTGAAATAATTCATTGAAAGCAAAGGAAATAACAAAATAAAATAGCATTATCTTTAAATTTAAAAGTTGTCTCCATAAATAAAAGGTTTCAAATTCCCTCTAACTACTTGATAAAAATTTATAGTTGAATATTGGAGAAAGAAAAGAAAAAGGATATGAATCAAGCAAGAACAATAAAACTTAATGCTCCGAGGAACATATTAGTTTACTAGCAGAAAAGTTGTTAATCTTCCTATTATACTTTATAGTCTCTCCAATAAAAAGACATTAATCATCTTGAGGTTAATAGCACCTAAGGGGTCAAGAGCACTTAAAAGAAAAAAGCACAGTTTATATTCCATTACAGCTTAAGTTTTTGGAAGGAAACTAGATGACACTTTTAAAATGCTAAACTACGAAATTTCAATTCTTCATTATTACTAGAAAATAACAAGTAACACTAAATTATAACAAAAATTAAGTGGTTTATGTCAATGCTAACGAAACTTCTATATATAAAACGATAAATGACAAATTTGCTAATCATAAAAAACAGGCCTTAATAATCAAGATGTAAAATTAACAATAGAAATTACTAAACCAACTTTGAAACCCTTATGCTAAAATACTTTATGTCATACCTTAAGTGATTTGATATAAATACATCCATAATACTCATGTACATGTAGTATATGCATGCAAAAGTATTAAGCATATTGAAAAACATGCACATTAACTAGTTTCAATGGAGACATTATAACAAGAACGTAAACTACTTACAGTGGTGACTTTAAACTACCAGAGTCAATAGATTGAACAATGTTTGACACAACACTAACAACGTTAGAAGATTTTTCCCTTGGGAAGGTAAAGAGAAGTAAACCACTTCTAGTTAGCTTCACTAGAGACATATCAAAATCATTTTCTGTATTTGAATCTATTTTTGAATCAGGAATACAATCATCCTTTGGAAGTCCACCTACAATTTAGAAGTGTAATTAATAACTTCATAAGCAAAGAATAATCCCTAATCAAAATTTAAAATACATTTTTTGTATGTGAATCTATCTTTTTGTCTGGAAGGAAATAATAAAACCTGCATCCTCTTTAGTTCCCCCACTTTCCACAACATTGGCACATTTCTCACTTGTATCATCTATGTAGATTTTCCTTCTCTTAGTGTCACCATTTGTATCTGAGCTGTCCAGACTTCCAGAACTGTTACAGTAGCAGGATCCAAGATACTACAAAATAAATAAATACAGAACTATGAATAATAGTGCATTTAGGCCAACTATGACACCAACCCAGCAGTCTCCCATTTAAAGCAATAAGCTTAAACACCATTGCCAGTAATTAAAACCATTTACCCAAAACAAAATTATCCCTAAATTTTACTTCGTTCTCATCCAAATACTACCCTACTCATTACAGGACAAAAAACATGCAAAAAAAACCAACCAGGTAAATTTTCAACTATAGAATTTTCAAATGTAAACCAGGATGAACGAATTTGTAAATATAATACAGCACGAGTAATTAAAATTGTTATAAAAACATGATAAAATTTTGTCACGCAAGAAAGTCTCCTACAGATTACATGTAGTAGTTGTGGACTAGAAAATTATCAGCTCTATAGAGTTTAAACTACATGATAATCACTACCAATTATTAAAATGAATATACACTAATATATAATAATCAACATTGGTGAATGATTAGAAAGAAAAGAAAAAAACAAATAGGAAACCTTTTGAAGAATAGAGATGGCTTCTTTGGTGGCGCTTTTCTCCCTCTCTGATTACAAAAATTCAAAATGAGTAAAGAAAGAAAGATTTTAAAAATTACAGGGAATCAATAAAAGAAAAAAGAGAGAGAAATGAAAGAATACTTAGAGGGCAGGTGATGAGGAAGCCAGAGTACGAATGTTGAAGAATAGATGAAGGTGCGTTGTAATCAAAACGAGGAATGCGAATCACTTTTGAGTGTTGTTCCCATGGCTTCATTTCTGTTTTTGTTCCTGTTTCCTCAGCCATTGCTGTTCACAATACGAAGATGAAACCTCCTAAGCCCTAACTTTTGCGCTATACATATTGGGAAATGGAGAGAAATAATTTTCATCTTATTGGATAATAACTATTAAAGAAAATTATTTATTTATTATTAACCTATTTATATCATTATTTTTAAAATATTTTCTGTTTTTGAGAAGTTTAGTATTAATAAAAATTATTATCAATAATAGTACAAATTATAAATACGCTCCTATTCAATTTTAGATTTTGTTTTAATTGTTTATCTTTATAATTTAAACTATAAAAATTTCATAGCCATTAAACATTGTATTTTACTTCAATTATTTGTTTGTTGGATGAAATTACATTTATCACCCCTACGAAGAAATCAATCATATCCAATAAATTGAATTTGAACAGAAAAAGTAAAAAGAGAAAAATAAGTGTCATATTTTAAGTCAAGTAAAGAGACTAGTGTAATAATAATAAGTGGCCTTTCGTTCGAGATAATATGAAATATCTTAAAAACTATGTTTAATAAAGCAAGTAATGAAAGATAACTTTTAGGAAATGTTTGATTTGAAGAATATTTTATTATTAAAATTAAAATATTATCTTAAAAATTCTTGACTATAAATTATTACTATGTTTTATAAATTTTGTTAAAAATAGTAGGTATAAATAATTATTGTATTTAATTTGAGATAATAAAAAAATAGTACTGTATTATTTTTTCTAAAATGTCATTGAGTTTAATTATTTTATATTATTTATTGTATTAATTGAAAATGAAACTATTTTTATCCTAAAATATTTAATATATACGAATATAATTATAATAAAATCAAGATTACCTTGATAATTTTTTAATATCTAAAGTGAAGATAATAATTAGATTATTTCTTATATTACCTACCACATCATTATTAATAATAAAATACTACTGAAATCTTTTTATTACTTATTAACCAAACAAAGTAATATAAGTAATAAAAGATAAATTATCCAAACAATCTCTCTACCCTTTGAATCAAACGTCCTCTTATTATTAAATTAATGTGTTATATGCATAAATAATAATATATTATTATTTAGTTGAACAGTTAAAAATTAAAGATAACACAATACTCAATCACATAATGATACATTATTATTTATGTATAAAATTATGCACATAATATTATCTTTATTAAATTGATGTGATAAATAATATAATTTAATTTGATTACCAGTTCTATTATAGGTATAAAAATTATCAAAATTTATTTTTATTTTTTACAATTTTACCCTTATTAAAATTTTAGAAAAAATATGCTTGTTTTTAATTAAAATCATAAGTAACCCTAACCCTTTACTTAAAAAAAAAAAAAAAACCTAAACCTTTGTTGTAACTACTTTACTTTTACTCAAACAATCATTAAAACAAAAATGTTCTCATTCTAAATTATAATTATCCTTCAAACACCACCAACCACCAAAATCTTTCCATGAAAAACATCAAAAACCTTAGTGAAATGTGCCAAAATAAGAAAAATAGGTAGAATTGAAATATTCTAATGAAAGACATTGAAATCCTTAATGAAAGAACACCAACCACCATTGGATGGGAGATGAGATTGATTCTATTGACTTTGTCATATTTGGAACATGGTTCAATCAAGATGAAAAGTAGTCAATTCCATTAAGATACACAAGTGGTTCGAGCGAGATGAGAAGCAATCCATTCTGGTGCAAAAATTATAGAATATGTGTACCAAGGTAGGAATGAGCTTTCTAACAATAGCAGAGTGTTAGCATAGGAATTTCAAGGACACCAATTTTAGATAAATTTTTGAACAGACAAGTGAACGAGCTTATTTTAAGGACAAAATGTGGACAAAATGATGAACAAGCATGCGAAGGACATCGTTCCACACTTGAATAGGCAACATTAATTTTTCCCTAATTTGGACAAGATATCAAACAATTGGGGAAACGAGATCATTCTTGGCAAAACAACCATGAAATAATTCTAGAAGAGGAATTTCAATCATTCCATCATGTTTTAGTTTCAATAAAATTTATGCATTTAAGTTTTGTTAAACTTTTATTTCTCTTAACTAGGGTTTTAAAGGATAATTATTTAAAGGTTAATTAGCCTAAGCATATATCAGATATTGTTATTGGTTAGTTATATAATTTTCTTGTACTAAAGTTAACCTTATAGTTATTACATTTGTCCAGTATCCAAATCTCAATAAAATTCGATAACGGTTTATCTTATCAATTATTTTTATTTAATTGTACAGTCATCTTTCTTAATTGTTTTGGTATCATTACTGAAAGGATCTAATAAGTCCCAAAAATTAAAAACACCACAAAAATGTAATACCCACATATGTATGGTAAGAATATTTCTTCCATTTTATATAGTATGAATTCATGTAAATGTAAGATTAAGTGATTTTTTGTAAAAGTTAAATTATTTAAGAAATAAATGGTTGAATGATAATTCTAGAGGGTAAACACCCATTCAGTAAGTACCAAATCGATGAATCAGATAACATGTCGTACCATAAATGGATTAAGTGGCAAAAAATCATTTGAATAAGAATGCCTATTCCAAGGGTTATCTAATTGAAATTCTATAAAATGAGGAATGATCCCATGACTTTCATGTTATCATCCAAAAAAAGCATCCAAAATATTGAAAGTATCTTTTAACATATTTTCACTCATTTTAATAACTAGAGATCATTTTAGGGAGAGAGAGATTAGAAGTGAGTAACATGGAACTTTGTATGCTTGGAAACCAAGTAAGTCAGAGAGTATTGTTTCTACAACACCTTTCCCAAATGTCTTATCCTTCGAGGTGAAGTATTACTAAAATCTTTACATGCATAAATGATATATCAATTTAAAATCAATGTTATCAATTCCAACATACACAGTATCTACTTTAATTTGAATAATTACTAAAATTTTTATTAATAAGATAATAAAAACTAATAATTCAATAATCACAGAATAATCCTCAAGCATATAATATAAAATCCTTTAAATTCATGTACTAGAAATCATATATTCAAATCTATCATATAATCATGATCATAATATTAGAGTCATCATCTTAGGCTATTTACATCTATAAGTCCATCTTTCGCATGCTACTCCATCATTGAGTCACCACCTCACCGCCACTATCACCTGCAAAATGTAAAGGAATGAGATGAGTATAAAACTTAGTATGTAAGGATCACCTATCCTACATTTTCAAATCTCAATATATCTCTTTTTTTTACTACCCAAGATATCTTGATCTTGATTTTAGGTCATTGGTCTTATTCGAATCTTAAGGAATCAATGTACCTATTCCAATGACCACTTTTTAGGTAACTTTCTCTAGTCCTGGTTATCCAATCTCATAAGGCTAATTGACATACTTGTAGTCCTAGCTAATATATGGACCCCAATGAATAGACTTTCTAAGTCTTAGTATATCTTAGTTAATTGATAGACATGCAGTCCTGAACCATATATCACTCATTGCCAATTGACAAACTCACAGTCCTAACTAGATTAATCTATGGACCCCTAATCAATGGACTATTTACGCCCTGGTAAGTCTTGGACCACTAAATCAACGAGTTATTTATGCCTTGAAAAGTCCTAGCCACTTGACAGACCTACTATCCTAGCAATGATGCATCTCTTCATCTAAGAACATCAATCGTTGGACTCTGTCCTATCTATGAGTATACCTAGGTCGCGAGTATTCTCTTACTAGCCTAATAATCTCAATCTCGATGTCCTATAAGTATCATATAATCTTAAATCTCAATGGGATGTCTAATCCTTATCGATACCCAATCTACTGAAACACTCTCGAACTTATCTCGAGTCCAATCTATTCTCTACCTAATATTTTCTCTTTATGTGATCATATCTATTCTTTTCTTTGGGTATCTAACCCCTCGAGATTTTTTTTTTTTGTATTCATATCTTTTAAACAATTTTGAAATGGCTATACCTAGAGAGGGGTGAATAGGTTTTTAAAAAAATTAAAGGAAACACTTTCTTAGCAATCAAGTTTATGCAGAACAACAATAAATACTAGAGTAAATTTTACAAGACACATAGCAACAATAAAATAACAAAAATAGAGTAAGATTTTACAAAAACACAACAACAATAAATAACAATAACAACAACAACAATTTAAGTAATAAATAACAAGAGTAATCAATGCAAAATAGGCAATTAATCAACAAACAACTGAAAAAAGAATTAAAGAGTTAAATTTTAGAAAGGCTTAATTTTAGAGTGTTTCAAAGCTTTTTTTTACAAGCCTCCTATAGCCACTTCTCCAAGTAAAACACTTTAGAGTTTCACTATTTCTTGAAAATTTTCTACACATAGTATATTTGGGGTTACACCCACTGCACTAGTTGATACGAGATTGCACCTAAGATGTTTGATTACAAAGAGATAAAGGTATTAAATGCCTCTATAAAGCTATAAATACAAGCTCAATGCACTTGGTCTCTCAATGAATAAAAGGAAGCTTGGAGAAAGTTATAAAGAAAACAAATTCTTTTAGGTTTTTCTTTTTAGCATATAAATTATCTAACCTTTTGCTCTTCAATCCAATCTGAATTTATAGAGTTAGGTTGTGTGCCATTGGAATTGAGTTTCTGTGAAAAATCAATGGAAAAATTCAGCCAAGAAAAACCTCAATCAGAGTCGTAATAGACATCTTTAAATGCTTTAATAGATAACTTTAAATGCTTTTAGCATGGGCGACAGATCTGTTCACAAGCAGTTTGTTTCATTTTTATGTTTAGTATAAAACTCTAGAAGCTTGAATGGGTACATGCTAACTTACACATGGTTGAAGTATGAGTTTGATTGTAAGAGGTCCATAATTGGACTAAAGTGTGGCACGACTAAAAGGTTTTGAAAAACTGCACTATTAGAATGATTTTACACATGTCACAATTTGATTGAATTGTGTATCACAACTAGACTGGTATTCTATGTCATGGTTGGGATAATTTTCAAAATGTCATAGTTGGGACATTTAAGGCCTTAGACACGTGGTATGGCATGGCTGGGACATGTGGTGTAGTAATGCAAAGTGTCATGGCTGGAACACTTTTCAAATGTCACAACTGGGACATTTAAGAGCTTTGACACATGGCAGTGATGCAATGGAGAAAATGTCATGACTAAGATTATTTTCTAATTTCACGGCTGAGACATCTAAGGCAACATGTGACTTGGACACATGGTACCGAGACAATAGATTGGTCATACTTCCTTGGACACGTGGCAATGATGCATTGGACACTTGCTTAGAGACGACACATGATAGTGATGTGTAAAGAGAAAGTGTCACGGCTGGGACATTTTAAGCTCCTATTACTTGAACACGTGATGTGATGAAGTGACCAACTGGATAGCTTTACATGTGGTAAGGTTGGGCAATTTACACATGGCATGAAACTCACGGTTTGAGCAATTAGAACATCACAGCTAGACATTTTCTCTTTTCAAGTAATTTTTATTTCTAGAACACTAAATGATTAACGCATGATTTCCTCATGGAAGAGGTAGGATCAATACTTTCTTGCTTAAGATTTATCTATAAATTTCACATTTTGTCTATCTTTGTAATGTATTTATGCATTCTTTGGACATGTTAACATAGTAAACTTACATTTTTATCATCATCAAAACATTAAGATGCAATAATCTCCCTATTTTTGATTGATGACAAGAACATAGTTTAGAAAAAAAATTATAATACAAAGTGAGAAATTTAAATTTGTATCACACTTACTCCCCCTCACTTTTAGCCCTTATATTTCTTTTACTAATTTTTCCCTCTTTTTGATATCAATTGAACACCAATATCAAACAATTTTACACAAACTTAATAGGGAATGACAATCAAGTAAAGAAATCAGCATTCAATATTAATAGATAATAAATGAGAGTCAGCATTAAAACATAGCAAAAAAATAAAACAAGAAACCAAAATTATAAAATGCAAAATGTCATAATATGAAATACATGATCATGGATGATAATACATCCAATCACGAACTTTTTGTTGAAAGCTTTCGTGATCTTTTCTTAAGCGTTGTTGTTCAAACATGATGTGATCTTGTCTTTCATGAATTCCATCTAAACGAAGATGCAAAGCCTGAAACCTTTCACTCATGAAACTCATCATATTAGTGTATTGAATTTAGAATGGGTTCATCATTTCTTCACCTTCCATTTTGGGTCATTTTTCAATCTGAGAGCTCAATCCTAGAATATTTTAAGGTGTTAAAGGAACTTGATACTTAAGAGGAACTTGTTCTTCTTCACTGTCAATAATTCTTTAATGCCTTCAATAGCCTTCTTAGTCAGTTCATTCAATCAACTCCATCTTTATCAAGGATTGAGTTGAAAGAAGGTTTAGATCTCTGAATTGTACAAGGTAAACTAGACCTTTTGTTGCTAGGTTTAATCTAAGTTTTATTACAATGAAGGATACAATCATACCAAATTGAATTGTATGATCATCAATTTTAATGAGGTACAATCGATGGATAAACTAATGAACAATATCAACTTAAATTCTATGTTGAGCAGTATACATTAATTGTAAGTCACGAATTGAAACAGATCCATTGAGTTTGTTTGAGCATTTAGAGTATCGGTAATTAACCTATGGAGTACCCTATAGACCAAGTTATCCAACTTTCTGGATTTAGACAAATATGAATCATAAATTTCTCGACCTCATAACTCATTCCAAGTGATAAAATGATTAAAGTTTTCTAAAGCACTTAATATTCCATCACAATCACATTCTAATCACTCGATAAACTTTTTTAGAGCAACAGTATAATCATTACCATTCAATCTAAATTTCATAGTAAAATCTATAATGTAATATTCAACATCCATTCAAACTTTCAAAGAACTATAAAACTTGTAAACCGGATTTTTATAAACATTAAGTCTTATGAAAAATAGGTTCGTCCATTTCATCCTATTTACTATCTCCATAAACTTATAAGCAATATCAATCTCCTCTATTGTAGGTGAGAACACACTCCTTCCCATAAAATTTTTTCTATTTCTAATTTCATTCAAACATTTCTTTTGTTCATCATTTCTAACAAGGATATTGTAATATGATCGAGAATTACCTAAATCCTTGATTTAGGTTGTCTAGTTCTTGGAGCCATGAAGATGAATCACAATACTAAAGACTTGAATTTGTTGACGATATAAATTTGTGAGAATTGTGATGAATCTGAGAGCAAACTGTGAGAACTTGTCAACAAGGAGCTTTCGTGAAGAAATATAATGTGACATGAGTATGCTATGAATGTTGTCCTTATGAGAATTTTATGGGAAAAAAATGGAGCAAAATGGAGCAAAGTGAAGCAAAGAGAAACAAAGAAGAAGGAAATGTATGTTGGCAAAAAGAGTGAATAGACAGTTTGGGAAAAAAATAATAAAAAGTAACATATGACACTATATGACGCGCACACACACACATATAGATTTTTTTTTTAAATATATAAATACATAAAGTAGCATTATCACGGGTGGTATGATTTGCATGCACACTATGACACACGTGAACAAAAAAAGAATAATATATGTAAATATGTATACATGTGATACAATAAAAGAATGATAGAATATTATATGTATAAAAATAAAATAATAAATTTATACAAATATTGTGAATGTCCAGATCACACTGAGCTAGCTGTGCCAAAAATCCTTTTTAATAGATGCATTTTCCAAAAATTAGTAAAGTTGATTTTTGTCATGCCTGGAACATAAATAAATGACAATGTAGATCAAATAAAATTTTTAAAGTCTTTTCAGATCAAGGTTTTCCAAACAATTATAGCAAAAACAAAAAAAAATATAGGTTGTCTTCAACAAAAAAAAAAGAGAAAAATGTATTGATGAAAATATCCCCAAAAAATATAAAATTTTAATATTTTGATCAAATCAAGGACATTTGATATAATTTGAGATTCGATCAACTTTGAACACAAGTTTGAATTGATTTGACTCGAATTCATATTATGTTTTTATGTTATGTGAATGGAAATACATTTTCAAATGAGCACAAATCATCCAGATTCATTTTAATAAGCACAAACATTACATAATTAAGATCATAATCAATCAAGATACCATAATAGTAGAGTTAACACAATCAAAATTTATATCAATAAGAGCATTAAACACTTACTTGATTTGCCTTAGTCATAGCAAGCTTAGTAAAAACGATCCTTATCAAAAGGCTTAATAAAAATGTCAACAAGTTGATGATTAATATCACTAAATCGAATCTGAATATCACCCTTACTAAAATGATCACACAAAAAGTGATGTTTAATGTCTATGTGTTTTGTCTTAGAATGCAAGATAGGATTTTTGGAAAGCTGAATGACACTTGTATTGTCATAAAAGATTAGAATGTTTTTAAATTCAAAATAAAAATCTATAAGTTATTGTATCATCATAAGAGTTGTGCACAATAATTAGCCATAAAAACGTATTTGGCTTTCGTAGTAGATATTGCCACTAAATTTTGTTTCTTTGAAAATCAAGAGACAAGCATGTTACCTAAAAAATGACAAGTACTATTGGTGTTTTTCCTATCTATTCGACAGCCTCCGAAATCGACATAAAAAAATGCTTGTAATTCAAATGAGGATCCCTTAGAGTATCATAAACCAATATTTGGGATACCCTTAAGATATCTTAAGATTCATTTTACAATATTTAAATGCAATTCCTTAGGATTCGCTTAAAAACATGCGTACATGCATACACTAAATATGATATCGAGCCTAGATGCAATTATATACAATAATGCACCTATCATGTTTCTATATGCTTTAATACCAACACTTTTACCTCCCTCATCCATATCCAATTTTAGAGAAGTACTTATGGGAGTGGGTTGCTTGTTGGTATCTCGCATGTTGAACCTTTTGAGAAGGTCTTTGGCATAATTGGCTTAGTTGAGCAAGATCCATTCCTTTGTTTGTTTGATTTGAAGTCCTAGGAAGTAATTTAGCTCTCCTATTATGCTCATTTCAATTCACCCTACATTATCTTAGAAAGATCTCTATAAAGACACTTATTAGTAGCACCAAAGATGATGTCATCAACATAAATTTGAACCATCAAAATGTCATACATATGTCTTTTTATAAATAAGGTGATATTCACTTTTCCTTTTGAAAAACCATTTTTAATTAAGAAATACTTAATCTTTCATACCAAGCTCTAAGAGCTTGCTTTAGACCATGTAAAGTTTTTCTTAATCTAAACACATGATTTAGAAATTCATGATTTTCAAAACCGAGAGATTGTTTAACATAGACCTCTTTCTAAATAAATCCATTTAAAATGAACTTTTGACATCTATTTGAAATCAAAATGACATGTATATGCAAGCAATATCTTAATCACTTCTAGTTTAACTACGGGTGCATAAGTTTCATTGAAATCAATACTTTTCTCTTGAGAGTACCCTTGAGCAACTAGTCTTACCTTGTTTCAAATAAACATGTCGGACTCATCCACCTTATTTTGGTATACTTATTTTGTCTCAATAGAGAGATAACTCTAATATTTTTATTGGCCTTGGAACTAGTTCCTAAACATTGTTTCTCTCAAATTGGTCTAACTCTTCTTATATTGCAAGTACCCAACTTTAATCTTCAAAAGCTTATTCTACCTTCTTAGGCTTTATTTGTGACAAGAATACCACAAATTGGCATGTATTCCTCAACAAAGCTCTAGTTGTTACTCCTTGGGTAAGGTCTCCAATAATTCTTCCCTCTTTCACTTCACCCTTCACTCTTCACCTTTGGATATGAGATTTCTTTTTATGGTTCTTAAGGTTGCATGAGTTCATCCTTTTGGTCTTCAACCTCAACTTGATGATCTTCTTTCTCTTCTTTTGATTAAGATGAGTCTTTGATTTGTAAATCTTCCATGAGTTTAATGACTTCATCTTCATTTCTATTGTCTATACACTTAGAAGATTCTACAAATACTACATGGATAAATTCCTCAACTAAAAAAGTTCTATTTTTGAAGACTCTATATGCTTTATATGAGAAATAACTATTCATGATCGTACATTATCATGAACAATCGTTCATGATCATTATATCAAGATATGCAATTTCATAAATAACAAAAGATATGCAATTATGCTATCCACCAACTAAAAGATATGCAATTCTGCTATCTACCAATAAATCCAAATAACGATAAATTATACATATAAGATAGAGTGCATGATCGTACATTATTATGAATAACCGTTCATGATCTTTATATAAAGATATACAATTTCACAATTTCATAAATTGACCCTATATACATAGATCACACCTATACAACTCAAAACATCACCAATTCATAAACATTCTAGCAGACTTATAGGGATTTTGCAGTCTTCAGTAGCGGAATAACAATTTAAAATTTTAATTAAACTGTACAAAAACTTCGCAAAAACCTCTTTTGGATCATCCTTGTAGTATAATTAATTTATAAATAAGATACCTGTATAGGTGACTCTTTTATCTTTCATTGATAGAAAAGAGGTCACGAAGTCACTTTCAGAACCAAATGTAGACTTGCTCCTTGGTATCCACACAAAGTAGTAACAATAAGACTTAACTATGCTCAAGGCTTGCTAAAACCTAAAAAACTTTATGCAGATAGGGTTATTAAAATAATATCTTGTGTATATTTAAAACAAGAGGCATACATACATATATAAACATAAACACATGTGTCGCCTAAGACTTGAACATGTCCCAGGTGACTTAGCCATGCATGCCTGAAATTAATAGATGTTCCAAGCGAATATCGATTGGCTAGGAATCGTTCTACCCATGCTCATGCATATAAAACTCATGAGTGTTGTATATTTAGTCAATGTATTAATTGTGTATATTCCTTCATTAATATCATATTAAATCTCCCATCATTTTTTGCATCTAACCCAAAATTATAAGATTATGATATTAATGAATATATGATAAAATCATATCATCATCCTAATTTGAAATTCAAATTAGTTGATGTAAATTTAAGTCAGTCTAACTCAATCCTGCCAATTCTTGCATGCACTCCAATAACTCATGATTATGACACTAAGGTCCCAAAGTACAATAAAATATACTTAAGGTCAATAAGTCTTTTTAAGACTCTAAATTCTCTATCTGAAATTCAAACTAAATTTAATTTAGACAATCCTTATGACCCCAGCTTCATCAACTTATTTTATGTACGACCAATAGACTTTTTACTAAGTCGATAGTGATTGGATTCATATTGAGCTCTCGACCTAGCAACTATTTGGACGAAAACTAAGATTGACCTTTAGCAAGACATCATAACCACTCTATTAGTAGAGGTCAACATGAGACTTATTTTAACTTGTCAATGATATAATTACTCATACAATTTGATCATTTTGCCATAAGATATTTCTTTGAGACTGAGATACAAATTAAATGTCTACCTCAAGGCTCCTCGAATTACATAGATTTAATTTGTTAATGACAGGATAATATTGAATAGAGCAACAACTCAATCCCACTATGACCATAAATTTGATTAGTCATTAACATCCGTTGGTAAACTTTAATTAAGACATAAACCCTCGTACTCAAGCGTGACAAATCCTTTATTAATCTACCATAACTTTCGTATAAATCTCGATATAACCAATCACTACCTTTTTAGCAATCCTCTAATCAGACTATGTTGGGTTGGTATTAAACCATATCAATCCTTATATAATATAGTTTGGTGTTCTCAAGTCTAAGGATTACATGTACTTCCGTTCATTAAGAAAATATTTTCCATAGACACTGAAGTAAACATCTATATGGAATTCTCTTGGCAGGTTAGTCCAATGGAAATGTCTATAACATGTACCCATGTGTTGCATTAAGTTGTTAACAAATAACTTTGACACATAAGAATTATCATCATTTTATGATGGGATCTTTTAATACTAAGATAACTCTATTACTATTACATGTGTCCTTTATCATGGTAATATCAAAGTTATAGATGTTTTAAGAAAAACCACTTAATGTGCATATAAGGTTCTCACAATTTGATATCGAGTACTGATACTCTTGTCACAATTCAATGTCATTTTATTAATTAAATGTCAAAGATTACGTCAAATATCAATTCTGACAATTGGCTCTAGGGCACTATCTTAACAATCTCTCACTTACACTATAACCAATAAGACATATCCCTCTCCAGATACATATCTTTACTCAGAATACTCACCTAAAAGATGTGTTAGCGCAAACTTCCAATAAAAATGCAATAATTATAAAATATGCATATTATTCAAATTAAATCTCACAATACCAAAAATGTATTTAATGGAACGTCATAATTTATTAAAAACCATCAACGTGTCTAATGATCCATAAATACAAGCTCAAGTGCACAATTATTTAAAACATAAATAAAATAGCTATCCAAAATACATAATGACCAAATAACCCTTTGCCTTATGTAACATTTTGAACTGACTTGCTGGCTCTCTTGTTACCGCTCTACTATTTCATAACCCTACCTACAAAATCACAAAAGAAACATGGTAAGTGAAACACACTCAGTAAGTAAATGGTCTCTCGACACCACACACACAACATAAATCATAACCATAATAATTTGTGTCTTGTATCAAGTCTCAATGTGATATTTCAAATGTTTTTCCAATATTCCTGGATGCTCATCTACATAGTTTTGGTACCCAATGCCTAATTTTCAATGATTTTGTCATCTCAAATAACTATTGTCTCATGATATATATCGATGTCTCAGACGTCTAGTGAAAGTATAAAACATCTTATATGTCAATCAAAAAGTACACTCAGTGTACTTGTTAGTCAGGCTTCAGGCTATGGATACCATATCATAAGAAGAGTAAGACCCTAGGTTTTTCCTAATATCACACAAGTATCTAAGATGCTAAGACACCCAATGTTGATGCGTGCATGAGCATCTTAGATGTTAAGGCACCTAATACTGGTGCATAAAAATCACATAGGTATCAAGATTACTCAGACTAGCCCAAGTGTTTTCACAAAATAACACAATACATTGTTCTCAGCTATTGACTCAAAATCAATCTAATTGGGGTTTATGTTGTTATACACAGTCGAACACCCCTAAAATCATTTCGTGTTGTCAAACACATAGTCAGACATGTATAACCAAACACCATCCCATGTTGCCTTCATTAGGGTCATATTAATTATTTCTCATGATTATCCCACTTAGAAGGGAAATAGTCATTTTCATGGTAATATAAAAGTTTATAAACTTTGCTCTATAATTACTACTTTCATAGACCTTGATTATAATTTTCCAAATATACACAGGTATGTATCCCTAATACATGGGGGTGTATATGCTTCACCTACATGACTATGCAACTAATTAACACAGACATGCAATCAAGGGTAACATACACGATTATATGTCCTATACCACATGGGTATGTATCCATTCCTAAATTAACCAGTTCATAAATTCACATACTCGTGGTTCACTTATATGGAAACTATTTAACCGTAAATATACGTAACTATGTATCTACTCATACACGGGCATGTATCGTGAATTTTTCAAAAATTTGTTTCTATTTGAAATCACAACTTCCAACTAACCAAAAGTAACTTCATACCTCTACAATGTTTGTACCCTTTGAGCATTTACTTTAGCATAACTCTAAACTACCATATTCATCAATCACTCTATCATTTATTTGAATCATAACAATAACCATAAAGACAAATCAGCAAATTGTGCCTATCAATGTGAATATTCAATTCCCACCTATAACAACATTCGTAATCCTAGCATATAGAATTAGTTTAATATAATAGATATGTGAAATATAATCTTACATAAAATACTTTAGTAATACAAAATCTCTTGCTCATTATTCAACCAACCATAATCACAATCTTGTCAATTTTCCCATAATCACATATAAAATATTTTAATCCACAAGCTCATTCAATCAATTGAAAAACATACAAAGAGCATGGCTGGCATAATGCAAGGGCACAACTGGATAGGGGATGTCCAACTGTATTCAGTAACATGATGTCAGGTTTGTGCCACCCAGTCACCCACCATGCATGACTTGTTACTAGTCATGCATGGTGGCTTTCAGACACAAAATTTTAGGCTTCTTTCCCTGACAGAAAAAAACCCAAAAGATTTCCTAATTTCGATAAGCCACGACACCAAGGTGAGGGAATACAACATGTAAACAACTCTTGGATCATGCAATTGACATGATTCAAAGGCAATTTTATGCAACAACACAAAACCTATGACATTTACCAATACGAACCTAAAATTATCAACAAAACTCAAACAAAATTTAGAAAACATTACTCAATAACTTAACACAATTTATGTTACACATGAACTCAACAAATCGTGCAATAACACAATTGTAAATCATTTTTACTATATTTTAATCCAGCTTTGATTAATCTCAAATACATGCAATAACATATACAATTAATCAAAATTAATTGTAGGCATATTTTTTATGAAAAATATGTTATACGGTCACTCTGATACCACTGTTGGGTTTTCAAGGCATTGATAACCAACAACATAGTAAAATAAAAATTAAAAAAACAAACCTAAAAAACGCTAACCAAGATACCTATTTTATGCATAAAATTCATGAATATACAAAACACATATAAGATGTTTTAGGATTATACTTGCATTGATGACTCCCTCAATCTTCACATGGCTTGAGTTAGAACGATATCTAGCCTTTAAGAGGCAGTGTCTTGGTATCCATATGGAGCACGGACATGAGAAGAGGCTAATCTAGGCGAAGAGGCTAATAGGGCTCTTGATTGGACACTTGTGTTCATAGGAAGGAAGACAATGAAGAGTTGACGACTAAGATTTATGTGATATAAACTCTGTCTGTCTAATAACATAAATGCACACCTTATATATATGTTTATCAGTCCATGCACAATTAGAATACTTCATGTGCATGGCTCTTCTCCAAACATCATACACAATAGACACCACTAATATGTGCCAGTTGACATCTCTCTTTTTGGATGGTGTCGATCGATTCCATACATATGGAACATTTGGCATCTTAACTTCCAAGTTGCATGGTCGACATGCATCATGCATAGTTATGTACTTGGTCAAGACATGGTCAAACCAGGCCTTTCAACCCTATTGGGTAAGTCTAGTCCATTCGTGATCTCTCACTCATCCCTAAAAACCAAGATTATTAGTAATAATCCTAACCTTTGAGTTTGAATCAACTCCTTTATGTGTGTGACTCATAAGCTCCCCATCAAACTTGTAGTGTTTGGACTCAAGTTGAATCTAAACATAGACTAAGATTGAGCTCTAGTAAAGCATTATGGTCATACAGATGACAGAGTGTCAGTTGACATCTCTTAATCTTTCAAAACATCATAATTACATGCAATTCAATTTTTTCGTCAACTAATATCTCTCAAAGCTAAGAAAAGAAGCGTGTCTATTTTAGTGTTTCCTCAGTATGAACTAATACACTTCAATGACCAACACGGATTAAACTATGACCTAATCCCATTACGGTCATAGATTCAAGTAGTCATGAATGTCATTCAATATTCTCATGTGAGATATCTTCTTTTAACAGCTTCAAGTCAAAGGATCACATGCACCCATGATGTTTAGAGGATTTACTCTATAGACATTATAGTAACCACCCATATAGATATTCTCTTATTAGGTTTATCTAATGAACACGTCTATAATATGCACCCATGTGTTACACCAAACTATCTATAAACAACTTTGACATGTGAGAACTGTTATTACTTTTCTAAGGGTATGTTATTCGTACACTACAGTGAATATTATTAAAACTGAATTACATGATAGATATTATATCTTAATTAATGTATTAAATCAGAGTAACCTTTCTGGAAAAATGAATTAAGTCCTTTAGTTTTTATATGATAGCCAATAAATTATTTACACCATTTTATAGCCAAAAATATAATTGTACCCAATTGGGAAATTTATTTGATAAACTATATTTTTTAGTTAGTTATACTTACAGAAAAGAAAAGTATTATCGATGGGCTATAGTAAAGCCAAGACACTCGTCTGCTTCCTTGCGACTACACCCCATACACTTACAATAATACCAAATATTAACCAAATCATTAAGTTGATTAGTTTTCTATATTATTACATATATATATATCTCTTTTAATTAACAAAAAAAATATTTTTTATAATTAAAACAATTCTCTATAAACTCTATTTGATATTAAAAGTACTTTTTCAACCTTTCATATTTCCTAATTTCAAACTTATTTAAGTTATTTTGAAACCATTTTTCTCCAATTTCAATTTTAATTAAGATTTTTGTTAGCAGGCCCTTTTACTTTGATTTAATTATTTATTTATTTTTGCTCTTCTCTCTAGTTTCTTAATTTCAAATTTGAAAATTACTTTTTCTTTGTCATATTCATTATTGTATAATTTTAGTAATTTATTTTTTCAGTAAAAAATTCATTTTAAATAAAGCACGAGGTTATAATGATTGAGAAAATTATAATTAGGGTATAACTGGATGAAGTGAACATATTTACAAATTATAGTGTTAATTCTAGTAGCTTATGTAAATTTAAATATACAAACAAAACATACATTAGTGAATGAGACTGATAAATTAGATGTTGATTAAAAAACAATTTCCTAAAATCTAATGTAATATTGTTGCCAAAGAGACCAATAACTATGATGAAAAAAATTCTGTGTTACAAAAGCATGATAGTAAAAATGTTAATATGAATAGCCTTGTATAAAACAATGGCCAAAAGACTTATTCTCACCTAAGTTTTAGTGCATTTCCAAACCTCCACTTGCGAGGTTTTAAAAATTTAAATACACGACCATTATCTAACTTTCGTTAAAATTTCCAGTTAGTTATAAGGATAAAACTATTATTTTACTATTAATATTAAAATTAATAAAATTGTATCTCATTTTCCCCCTTACTTTAAAAAACTAACAATTTTTTCCACCCAAAAGTTTGAAAACTTACAATTTTCCCTCCAGGGTTTAATTTTTCCAAATTCGACAATCACTCTAGAAAGGTTATTGGTCTTCCTTTCCACCACCTTCCTCCCTAGTGGTTTCCTGACATGGAAACCACCAAAAAGCCATCTAAAATGGCCTGTGCAATGTCCTATAACACCTCTCTCTAAATACATACCCTTGATGGGAATGTACCAAAAGAGATATGCATAATTTGATTATTTGCAAACTTTAAAGCATAATCATAACTATAAAATGTGTAAAAAGGTGATGTAATGAAAAAACTCCTTTATTAATCAAATTGATAAAATAAAAGTATCTGAAATCTTTGTCACAAAATAACTATATAAATCGAGAGTAAACCAATGTGTCTAAAAGTAACAATGATAACAATAAAAATGTTAAACATATGTCTGGTAAAAACTGGAATGATATAAACACCCTTCTTCTCGTGCAACTACTCGTTGGACTGTTGGATCCTCGTTTGTCCCGCTATTCACCTCTACTTGTAAAACATATAAAAGAAAATGCTTGAGTAAAACTCAATAAATTGAGACCTTTCAAAATCCCTGAATATTAAATTATTTGGTAATAAAACTCACATTTCTTTTGTAAGCTAACTGTTGTCACATTACGACACCTCGGTGCCTTGACATGGATCATCCATGAAAACTATAGAGACCCAAGTTGGAATCAACATATTCAATACCCTAGTGAAAGCTACTAAGGTGCCTTGTGTGTATGTCAAATGACCTATTAGGCTATCTAATTGGGATACCCTGATCACGCAAGAAAATCTCTAATAGCAACTTCTTCTCTTACCACATAAGCTGATGGAAACTATTAACTAACCATTTAAAGATGACCTCTACCTCAGGTACATATGCAATGCATTTTGCTAACCATATGAGGAATATCTGAAAACCACATCTTTACCAAGCATACCTGAACTAAACTAGGTGGCTATAGGCCTTGGTGCTGAATGCATGATACATCTTATGGGAATCTAGACTTATTACTCTCACAAGTATTGTCACTTATGCACATAGTTGGTGACTATTTAATTGTGTGACATTAGCCTTAAGATTGCTGACTTTTTGACTCTGATTTGACTTGATTTGAGTTTGTGTCTTCATCCATATAGTTTGACACGTCATCTATGTCTTTCTTAAATTCTTTATCCTCTATTAACTTATTATTCTTTTGATATAACTCTCCTCTCTTATACACACAACCTATGGGTATAATTATCTTTTAATTTTGTTTATAGGTACACAATCGTGTGTTCTTAACCCATGCCTGTGTTCCTCTTAAACCATACACATGAACGTGTGACACTCAACACATGATCATGTAAAGGGTAGATGCACACAGGGAGTTAACTTGGACACACTCTTGTGTACTCAAATCCACATGTATAAGCCACGTGTCTCCTGGTGCACGTCATCCACTTTTGAAAAGTCACACACGGGCGTATGTCCCATGCCATATATGAGAGTGTGTCCCATACCACACAACTATGTATTTCTCCCTTTAAGACGAGCATGAGATCTTTAGATTTTCAAAACTCTAGAATGACACACAGACATGTAAGAGACCATACACAACTGTGTGTTATGATCTAGCGATCGCACCTTAAGGTTTTACGTTGTTCCAATCACACACAAAGCCATTCAAGAACATTTAAACAATTTATTCAAGGGAAATCATACTTTATAACAAATACATACATCACATCAAAGATATAAATGAATTATCATCTTAAAACACATAATATTCAAACTTAATAGACTAGGCATGCATATGGTTCATTATAGTCACATACAAAAACTAGTACATCATACATATCATCTAATCCATGCTTAATCTTCTTTGGATCATATATATAACAAACAAACTTTGAGAATTTCATAATCAAATAAAGGATTTCACTCCACTTATTTGGGCTCTGACGATCAAGTCTTTCTTCAACAGTAAAGGTGATTTCAGTGATCGCTGGTGGCTCCAAAGGTTATGAAAACACCTCTCCTCTCTCTCACATTTGCTTTTTGCAACTATAAGAAATAATCAAAAGAGTTAGGGTTGTTGTGTTTTTATTTTAATTTCTGAAAGCGATACATGGAAATGTATGGACTACACACGGTCGTGTGTCTAGTTACATAACTAAGGTAACCTCATGCTTTGTTGCAATCATGATCTAATCTACTTATTGACTTTCTATTGACCATACATAGTTGTGTATATCTCTATACATGGGCGTGTACTACTAAAATCTAAAAAAATTACCAAATTTAAAACTAGGGAAAAGACCAAAATGTTTTTGGGCTTAGGTGTTACAATCTTTCCCCCTAATATGAGTTTTGTCCTCAAAATTTACTCAAATAGGGATGAGAATCTCTGTCGGATATCTTGCTTAGCCTTCTATATAACCTTCTTAACTTAGTGATCCCTCTAAAAAACCTTTACTAAAAGAATCTGTTTACTAAAGGGTCCCATAAATCTCGCCTCTAACTTAGCTTTCTTATCGAATCTTATAACATGCTTGTAGGGGGCCACTCTGATAAACACCTTATCACCCACTTGAAACTTAAGATCACGCTTTCGTTGATCTACATAACTCTTCTAACGGTTTTGGGCTTGTTTTATCCTCTCTTTAATCATCCTTACATCCTTAATCATCCTTTGGGTTAGCTTGAGTCCCAATGATTGATCTAAGACATCTCTCACTCCTATCTCATCCCAGTGTAATGGTGATATATATCTCTTGCCATACAGAACCACATAAGGAGCCATTTTGATAGTTGTCTAGTAACTATTATTGTAAGCAAACTCATTAATGGTAACATATCCATCAAACTCGCTCCTCTGTCTAGGCAATAAGCTCTTAATATGTCCTCAATCACCTGGTTGGCTCTCTTAGTCTATCCATCGATTTGGGGATGACATACTATGTTGAATACCAATCTCGTATCCAATGACTTACATAATCTACTAAAATGTTACGACAAATCTGGTTTCTCAATCTAATGTTATTGTTCTAGATACTTCATAAAGTTTAACAATCTCCCTCATATAGATCTAACATAATTGATTTATACTCGTGGTACCTTTAACTACTATGAAATATGCCAACTTGGTGAACTGATCAACTATACCCTATAATGCATTATAGCCAACTCTAACCCTCGACAATCTAACCACAAAATCCATTAATATGTGTTCCCACTTCCATTCAGGAATACTAAGAGGTTGTAAAAGTCTATATGGCCTCTAATATTTATCCGTAACCTGCTAACATACAAGACACTTAGCCACAAAGTCTGTAATGTCTTTTTTTATACCTGGGTATCAGAACATCTTTCTGAGATCCTGATACATCTTTATACTCTCAGAGTGGGCTATATACAAGGAATTGTACACCTCTATAAGGATCTTATCTCTCAAACTCTACTTTTAGGGAACACATATGCCTTCTTGAAACCTCAGGATATCTTCTATCATACTAAACTCAATTTCAACATTTTTAGTCATCTTCCACCTGATTTGCAAACATCCCTCATCTAAAACCTATGTTACACTGATCTTATCCAAAAAGGTTAATTGGATTTGGAGACCTACCAATTATCCAATAATAACCTCAATTTGTTCTCTCCTAACTCATATTGTAACTCACTGTGAGTAGTAATATGTGATAGAAACACTTTCCTGCTAAAGGCATCTATAACTACATTAGCTTTACCCAAGTGGTACTTAAGCTCGTAATCATAGTTTTTTGCTAACTCTAACCACTGTCTTTGTCTCATTTTTTGTTTATTTTGAGTGAAGAAATATCTGAGACTCTTGTGATCCATGTAGATGTTATTCTTCATCCCATATAAGTAGTGTCACCATATCTTAAGAGCAAACACCACTGTTGCCAACTTAAGATCATGAGTGGGATATCTAGTCTCATACTTCTTTAACTAACAAGAAATATAAGCTATCATTTTCCTTTTTTGCATTAGTATTGTTCTCAAACCTTAATGTGCGGCATCTAAGTATAAATTATAGTCCTTATTATCCTCTAGCAAGGCAAGGATATGAGCTAAGGTTAATGTCTTCTTCAATTCTTGAAAACTCTACTTATAGGCCTCTAACCATCTAAAATAAACCTCTCTACATGTCAACTTTATAAGAGGTCAAGCTAACTTAGCAACTTCCTCAACAAAGCGTTTGTAATAGCCTACCAATCCTAGAAAGCTCTTTACCTCCTTAGTTGTCTTAGGCCTTTGTCGCTCTAACACTACCTCAATTTTGCTAGGGTTTATTGATATGTCATCTGCTAAAACCATATAACCTAGAAATGTCACTTTATCTAGCTAGAACTCACATTTAGGGAACTATGTAAATAACTGCCTCTCTTTCAGTCTCTAGGGCACAAATCTCAAGTGTTGCTCATACTCCTCTCAAGTTCTGGAGTATATCAAGATGTCATCGATAAACACCACCATGAACTTGTCCAAATAATTCTGAAACATCCTATTCATGAGGTTTATAAATACTATCAGGGCATTGGTTAATTTGAAAGGCATGACCACAAACTCATAATACCTATATCTAGTTCTAAAGGCAATCTTGGGTATATCCTTCTCGTTACTTTGACTTGGTGATACCCTGACCTCATATCTATCATAGAAAACACTAAAACACCTTTGAACTGGTCAAATAAATCATCAATTCTCGAGAGTGGGTACTTATTCTTCACTGTAACCTTATTCAACTCCCTATAGTCAATGTACATCTTTATCGATCCATCTTTCATTTTTAAGAAGAGAATTAGTGCACCCCATAGTGAGTGGCTCAGTCTGATAAACACATTATTTAGCAATTCCTATAATTGTTTCTTCCATATCTATAATTTGACTGGGACCATTCTATAGAGGGCTTTAGAAATTAATGCTATTCCCAAGGCCAACTTACTACTAAACTCTACTATCTCTTTGGTGCTAATCCTAAAAGGCTATCAGGGAATACATTTGAAAGCTTTTACATCATTGGAGTATCTTTTATGCTTGAAATAATCTTAGTTATTTTCTAAACCACGTGCACCAAATATACCATACATCCCTTACTCAATATCTTCTTAGCCTTGATACTATTAACCACCATGTTGAGGATTTAACCCTTTCCAAATGTGACCTACTCACCATTACCCATACTGAATCTAACTTTTATTTTTCTATAGTCTATTTTAGCTTTGTATCTGCTTAGAAAATCCATGATTATCACATAAAAGTTTGACATGTCTATGATTATCAGACCTATGGTCATTGTATGACCTCTCAAAAAGACTGTCTACCATATCAATAATAAACTGTTGTGAGCCTGATCCCTATTTGGCATCTCTAGTTTGATATAGGGAACAATTGAAGGCTTTAGTCCTGATCTCTCAACTATGCCTCTAGCAACAAAATAATATATAACACCAGAGTCAATTAAAGCATATAAAGGACAAGTAGGAAACTATAACTAACCTATCACAACTATAGGGCTAGTATCTGTCTGTGTCTGAGTAGCTACAAATACACAGGTCTACCCTCCCCCAATTGTCTACTCTGTTAAAGCTATGCATTGCTTGGAAAAATGCTCTGACTGTTTAAATCTGTAACATACCCTCTGTCTAGCTAAACACTCATTAGTGTACCTCTTGCCACATCTAAACATGTAGGGGAATCATTATGTCTGGGTTGTTCCTCTTTTCTTTGTTTCTTACCCCTTTAGTTTTTCTTATTCTTTAGTTTGAAGGACCTTTTGCCTTTATTGTCTCTGCTAGGACATCTCTGTTGTTTCCTCTCAATTACCACCAATAGTCAACTAACTCTTCCTTTGCACCTGGGCTGGTGGTGTAGGCTTTTTTAACAACTCTCTGTCTTTAGCCATGCGTTACCTGTGGCTCAAATCTTAAGGCTTAATTGAAAGCCTTTGAAAACATCTTAGGAGGATTATCTCCCATCATCACATCCTTGGCTATATCTGGTCTCAGTTCTCTTATGAACACATCCAACTTGTCTTTCTTTTAATTAGCCATGTTAGGAACATACTTAGCTAACGAGTTCAACTTAGTCAAAAATTCCCTAATTGACATATTCCTCTACTTTATATGGAGGAACTCTTGGGCCTTTACATACATGACATCAATTAACATATTCTTTGACTTAATAACCTGTTTAAAATCTGCCCATGACATTTCTGAAACTTAATGAGTCCATATAACATCTATCACCAGACCTTAGCATTATTTTTCAGTAGGAGACTAACATACTAGATATTATCAACATTTGTCATCAAGTAGATCCTTATGACATCCTTCACTGCCTTTAACCACTCCTTAATTGGTAGTCCCCCTGACACTACACTACCTCAAAAATCTAGAGGTTGATGGCAATAGATAGGTTGTAAATAGGATGTGTCTGTCCTCTACTACTACATTCAATCTTAACTCGAGGTACTTCTACATTCCCCTTACTTTGCTGGAAAGGTGTTTCTATATCTAATTATTACTCTAGCATTGGTGAGGCCTAGGTTAGATGCCCTACACTGGCCGACACTTCTTTGTTATGCCTCAGAACCTCTTCCACAATCTAGCAGATGGTAGCACTATTAATGAGGGCCCAACTGGTATGTCGGATGCCTATCCCCGAGCCTCGAGTTGGCTCCTTTCTTGACTAGGGACATCTAAGGCATCTTTAATCAATCTCCTGGATCTTCTCATCCTAAAATCATAACAACTTTTAGGCATATATTACTTTTAATCTAAAAGCAGGTGTATAATATTTATAGTGGTAAGCATGTGAGGACAGTCAACATTGCATGAAAGGCTACTTTCTGATCTACTCTATATGCATTTTTCAAATACATTAAACTTTTTTACCTTTTTAGTGCCAAGATCATATTCTGATATCACAAATGTAACATTCATCTCTAGATATATACTTTTGATAATAATATACCAAAAAAGACATGCACAACTAAACTATTGAAAACTTTAATATATGATCATAACTATAAAGTGTGCAAAAAGGTGATGTAATAAAAAAAAACTTTTTTATTAATCAAACTCATAAAATAATAAGTATCTAGAATCTCTGTTAAAAAGAATGACTATATAAAAAGTTGTACATAGTGGTTTGTGTAATGTCCTATAACACCTTTCTTTATATACATACCCCTGATAGGAATATACCAAAAGAGAGGTGCATAGTTGGACTATTTGCAAACTTCAATGCATGATCATAACTATAAAGCATACATAAAAGTGATGTAATAAAAATAGCTCCTTTATTAATCAAATCCATAAAATAAAAGTATTTGAAATCCCTATCATAAAATGACTATATAAATCGAAAGTAAACCAATGTGTCCAAAAGTAATAATGATAACAATAAAAATGTTAAACATATGTCTGATAAAAACTAGCATGATAGAAATGCCTCTCTCTTCGTGCAGCTACTTGTTAGACCGTTGGATCCCCACCTGTCTTGTTACTCATCTCTACCTACAAATATACGAAAGGAAACGTGTGGGTAAAACTCAGTAAGTGGAGACTTTTTGGCATCCCAAGATATTAAATTATCTAGCAAGAAAACTTGTATTCTATATGTAAGCTAACTATTGTCACACTATGACACCTCGATGCCCTGACATGGATCATCCACGAAAACTATAGAGACCCAAGCCACAATTGGCATATTTGATGCCTTAGTGAAAGCTGCTAATGTGCCTCGCATACAAGCCAAACAACCTATTAGACTATCTAATCGGGACACGCTGATTACACAAGAAAATCTCTGATAGCAATTCCTTCTCTTATCACATGAGTTGATCATAACTACGGACTAGCCATCTAAAGATAGTCCTTACCTCAGGTACATATGTGGTGTATCCCATTGATCACGTGAGGAATATCTAAAAGCCACATCCTTACCATGCATACCTGAATTGAACTAGGTGGCTATACACCTTGGTGCCCAATGCATAATGCATCTCATGGAAATCCAACCTTATTGCTCTCACAAATATCATCACTTACATACATAGTTGGTGATTATCTAATTGTGTGATATTAGTCGTAAGGTTGTTGACTTTTTGACTCGATCTGAGTTTGTGCTATCATCCACAGAGTCAGACAACTCATTTATGTCTTTCTTGAATTTTTTATCCCCTTTATGCATATAACATAGGGATATAATCATCTTTTGACTTTTTCTAAAGGTACATGATCATGTACTTCTCAACCCACACCTATGTTCCTCTTGAACCATGTACACATGCATGTGACACTCAGTACACAGTCGTGTACAAGGCAAATACAACGGCGAGTTAACCTAGACACACTCTTGTGTATTTGGATCCACGTGTACGAGCCACATGTCTCCTGGCACACATCCTTCACTTTTGGAAAGCTATACACGAGTGTGTGTCCTATACCACACGACTGTGCAATTCTCCCCTCAAGACAAGCATATGAACTTTGGGTTTTTAAAACTCTGGAACGATACATGGGCATGTAGGAGATCATACACGCCCATGTGTCGTAATCTGGAGATTGCACCCTAGGGTTTATACGTTATTCCAATCACACACAAAGTCATTCAAGCACACATTCATGCTAAAACAAGGTGTCTCTAAGTCCCCTAAATAGTTTATTCAATTGAAATCATACTTTATAACACATACATACTTCACATCAAAGACATTAATGAATAATCATCTCAAAACACATAATATTCAAACTCAAGAGACTAGGCATGCATATGGTTCATTATAGTCGCATACGAAAACCAATACATCATACATATCATCTTATCCATGCTTAATCAACTCTAGATCATATATATAATAAACAAACTTCAAGAATTCCATAAACAAATAAGAAATTTCGCTCCAGTTACTTGGACTCCAGCGATAAAGCCTCCCTTACATAGTAACAGTGATTTCGGTGACTATCATTTTCTATAGTAATTCCATAAGTTAATGGCTCCATAGGCAATAAAAATACCCTTCCTCTCTCTCACACTTTCTATTTTCTGTAGCTATGAAAGATAATCTATAGAGTTAGGGTTATCGTGTTTTTATTTTAATTTTTGGAAGTGATACATGGGTGTGTATGGACCATACACGATCACGTGTCTAGTTGCATAACTAAGGCAACCTCCTGCTTCGCTACGATCATAATCTGATCCATATTATTGACTTTTTGTTGACCATATATAGTAGTGTATATCTTTATACATGGGCATGTACTATTGAAATCAAAGGAAATTATTGAATTTAAAACTACCAAAAAGACTAAAATGTCCTTAGACTTACCTATGGGTGTTACACGTTCGACTGTCTATGTGTTGTCTGACTGATGCATAAGCGATTGGACGTCACATAGATCCATGTTATGTCACACAAATTTGTGCGATGTTTTTGCGACTTTGTTGGCCGTTTTAGTAGTTTCCATGTCGGGAAACCACAGGGGAGTAAGGTGGTGGGAAGGCGGGAAGGCTAGCCGATGACCGTCCCGAAGCGATCACTGGATTTGGAAAAATCAAAACCTAGGGGGAAAATTGCAAGTTTTCAAACTTTTAGGTAGGTAAAATTGTTAGTTTTTTTAAACTAAGGAAAAAATGAGATGTAATTTTATTAATTTTAATATTAATGATAAAATGATAATTTTACCCTTATAACTAATTGAAAAATATTTAATAAAAATTGGATGATAGATAGATATTTGAGGTTTTAAAACTTCGTAGACAAATGTTTGAAAATGCACTAAAACTTGGGTGGTAATAAGTCCTTTGGCCTATAACAATCTATCATCTCATGGAAGTAGAAATAAGACTAAAAGACTTACTCCTACCCAAGGTTTAGTGTAAACTTAAACTCAGATCTGCTAACTTTCAAAAATTTAAATATTCATTCGTTTGTTAAATTTTGTTTATACTGTTAGAAACAAAATTATCATTTAATAAAAATATTTAAAAATAAAAATGTATCATATTCTTTCCTCCTCCCTTCAAAGTTTAAAAAATAAACATTTTCCCCTTAAGATTTTTCCAGCCATGTTGTCAATGACTGGAGATAGCGATGACAACGTTCTCTCTCCCTCTCGGGTTCTCTCTCTATCTCGTTCCATTCTCGGCCATCCCCAGCCGACTTAAAGGTGTCTTCAACTCTACATGAAGACAACGATTTGTCTTCATTGGGATGGAGAGAAGAGTCTTCATCAATCGAGGATAACCACGAATGCAACGGGATGGAGAGAGAACGTTGTTGTCACCGTCTCTAATCGCTGGCTACATAGTTGGAAAAATCCTAAGCGAGAAATGTTTATTTTTCAAACTGAGTAAGAAAAACTTGTTAAATTTTTAAACTTAAAAGGAAAAATGTAATAATTTTTTAGTTTTTTTAAATATTTTTATTAAATAATAATTTTACCCCTGATAATATAAACAAAATTTAACAGACGGGTGAATATATAGGTTATCAAAAGTTAACGGATATGAATTAGATTTACACTAAATCTTGGGTGGGAATAAGTCTTTTTCACCTAGAAATAATCATAAACCTAACATTCCAAATAGTTCACCAGACTAGACTGGTAGAGCATTTACCAACCAGTCAGCTAGTATACCTTCCCAATTGATATAAGCTCTCCAATCCATCATTTTTCCCATTAAATTACCACCAAAGTTTCGCCAAGAGTAGTTCTTGTTCATCCTTCTCCAAGCAAGCTCCCAAGAAGATTCTGTTTTGACATCCCCAACTGCCTGCTGTTCATATTTCATAAGGTATGCTCAGATTTATCAAAATTTTCTACTGGAAATTGTTTGCAAGTATGCATATTTAGATTTACAAATGACCAAAAATAGAATATTTTTATTTACGTATTCAGAATTTTTCTAAATATATGTTCTTGGGACGAAAACAAATTATACTGTTAAAAAAGAAAAAGAGCAATAAATTTAAGCAATTGTCTGATAGAATAGCAAATTTTGAAAAGCGGAAAGCATACAAACCCACAACAGAACATAATTAACAATCCTTTAGTAGGTCTATCATTTCTTTCTAACACCTAGAAGCAAGCCCCAACAGACCAATTAACATCAAATACAGGATGGGTCCTCTTTCTTCTCATTCAAGCGTAAATAAAACAACTGAAACAAGCATTAATCCCTTCAGCGTATAGGATGATACTGTGTGATACCACGTTTTGGGGGCAACTTCCTCAGGATGAAAAGCACCAATGAAGAAGGTAGTATCTCAACTAACTGCAATTATGAATTGGGATCATCAAAAACCCATACATATTCCTAAAATGCAATTAATCAATTGACCCCTCTAATACTATAGCTGAAAAAATCTTTTTCTGGACTCCCTAACAACATATTTAACCAACTGATATTTTAATAACTCATACCACAACTTACCAGGTAGTATATCAAGTTTAGGACAGGATGATCCACAACATCAAGGTTTGCGGCTTTGTCAAATGCATTAAAGCACATCTATAGCAAGAGAAAAAATAATAAGCAAAGTCGAAATTAAATGAACTTGTATAAAACACATCACAAACCAACAAACTCTGCCAATCTATCACCCACAAATGTGCTTCAGATACAATTGGATACACAATCTATAATAAAAAATACTCTAATTAAAAAGCCTGAACCAATCAGCACATATATTTCATATGAAGAAGCTGCCAATTGCTAATATTTTCCTTACCATCCCCAAGGCTTTGCTAATTTAAGTCATGAGAAGAAATCAAACTCCCCAAGTGTAACCTTAACTAAGTAAAGATCACATTAAAGAACTCACCATTACACATCTAACCAGGAAACATGTGAAACATATGGTGGTCACATAGCCAACCTGTTCAAGGGTAATATTAACAAGAAAAAAAAAAATTAAAGAATAAAGTACAATGGAACTGGGTAGATAACAAATAACACCTGTTGAAAACACATAATTACCTCTTGCAGCTTCTTACGACGACCTTTTGATTCTACGGGGAAACGCTGTAACATTAAGAACAGCCTGCATCATGATAACAAAAGATCATTGCCCATCTCTTCAACCAAAAAAAAAAAAAGTTGCTTGCTAGTTATATGTGAAATCGTTTGATAAATACTGTTTCATCAGAACCCAATCACGATGTCACTAAAGGGAATTGCAATTAAGAGCAATGCAAAACAAATGAATGATACATAAAAAATACAACACTGAACTTTGGTTAAATTGTTAAATCAACTAGAAGTAATTTCTTATAGCAGTTAATACACAGAAAAAAACACCATGCTTGACATCATATTCAGATTTTCAGGCAAAACCTAAATTTAAATGAGCTAGCACATTATTATTGTTATTTAATGATGATAATTTGCTTTGGACATTGTAGGGTTGCCATAGGATACTGGTACTTTATGAATATGAAACCAAGTGTCTGAATGTAGATTCTGAGAGACAATAAAGATGTCTCTTTACCTTTATTCCCTCATGCCAAGTTTCTTCCCTTGGCAGAAAGACAGAAGCATGAGAAACATGCATAGGAAGCATGTGCTACACAGTGTGGCAAGCAAAGTTACTGATTGAAAAGGCTTTTAAATTTCAGTAATGGGGTGGAAGGTAACCGTGCAATCGATCTAGGATACACAACTACTACATGGAAGTGAAGCAACTAGCTGTAAAAAGTTTTTTGAGTTTTGACATGATGCTCAAGCACCTGATAACTGTCAATAATTGTTGAATATGAATGACAGAAATTTGAGTATGAATCCACTCTTAGGAGGACAATAAATTCTTTTACCTCCAAACTCATCAACACCAAAATAGGAATTCATTAGATCACCACTTTAGGTAATGCAAACTGAAAATAGCACTATCAGTATTGAAGATTTCACATGCCAAAATGGCTGTTATGGTCTCTGCATATTGCTGTGATCCCACATCATATACAACAGGTTAGATCTTAGGCTTATAAAGGTTGGTAGGCAATGTTACCAAGCATTTTAGTGTTTAAAATAGACCTGAACCATGTAAATAAGCAAGCTCTAACTAGGGAGTAAGACTAAAAAAAAGTAAGATAAATAGATGTTATGTCAGTAAGCTAATCAATTTGAGAAGTTACAGGTTGATATCATGAAGAGATAAAGAAGCCATTGCAATTGCCAGATACACTAGGACCACTAATGACACCAAAACAGACAGTAAGTTGTTAAGAATTGTCATGGCATAAGTACCTTGATTGAGTATTTGTAACTGTTATTAATAGAAAGATATGTTGTAATATTAGAATTCGTATAGAAGTATACTAAGTACATCTAGTTAGTATATAGAATCAGTGCAAGGAATGTAGAACTAGATAAGCAAACTTATTCATCTTTCTCCATAGAATCCATGTATGTATGATAATCAACTTTATTATTAGATTCTTCTTTTATTTTTCTATTTTTATTATTTAAAATTTCTTTTGTGAAAAGTATTATTTTATCATATAAGCAAAAGTTTCATTAGAATCTGATCTGAATTTGTGTAATCACTAATTCAAAGGGAACATTTATTAAATATAGGGCAGAGATGCAAAATTTAGTAAACTGATAAGCCTATAAATTTTTCTTTTTCTACAATTATCTGACACAAAGAGGGTCAGTTGATTTTAAAATTATATTTTTAGATTATAAAAGATTTTTTGTAAGAAGTTGACCAACCAATAATCAATTATAAAAGGAACATCAGCTAATACCTTTTTCCTTTTCTTTTCCCTTTTTTTTTTTTTTTAACCATAAATAGAGTCATATGGTTATGTAAACGCAAATATATTCTTGCCACAACCTATAAAAGTAAGTTTATAAGTGTCTATTCAGTTGGACTTACCTACCAATGATAAAGCTTTTCCTGTAGGAAACAGTTTTCAAATTTTAAGAGCTCCTAGGTTTATATCTACAAGGAGAATCTCAAAGCTTTAATTTAAAGTTTTAAACTGTCAGTAATAACCCTGCATTATTTAACCATTTTGCTTTGAATCATTCCTGTTCTTAAAACCCTCTTTGGTAATTTAAACTATAAAACTCTTTTACATTAATCTAACCAAACAACCAATCATAAAAGATCTATTGGTATAAAGATTTACTTCAATAAGCTCCACTTTCAAAAGTGCTACATAAATAAGCTTAACCAAATCAAAATATCACATAACATGGTATCAGAATTAAGTTAATCAAGAGGTCTTATGTTTCAATCCTAAACTATTGACTATAATTGAATAGATTGTCACAATCATGGTTGACTAGAGGTTATGTTTATATGCTCAATGCATGTGAGAGAATGTGTTTTTAATATTACTCATTGATCCCTTATGAACTTAAGCATTTAGGTCAAGTTATTACTTAACAATTAGCATCCAACTTATTTTAGCTGCTCAAAGCATGTATCTTTTCCTATTTGAACACATGAAGGACAATTTTATTTATTGCAATTGTTACATTCATTTTTTCTGGTTTAGTGAATCCATGAAATGAGTGACTGGATGGTAATTTGTGCACTAGGAGCAACAGACATGACATGGTTTTATACACACAAAAATAGTTACTACTATTTACCTCATTGAGAGTAATTGTGTAAATGACGTTAACAAATTAAGTCCTCTAGACAAGAAAATAAATCGAGCCCATTGATAATACAATGAATATTAAGAATTTTATTTAAATAACAAAATTAATTCACCATATATTAAAGCCACAAGAGCACTTCTGTCATTCAAAAATATAGTAAAGCATGCACAAAAATGTAGGCATTATTACCTTCCACCATAAAGCAAGAACCCAAGGGCTGAAAACAAGGAGACTCCTGCAGATATATATAGATTGATGGAAAGTTAATAATGTAAAAATAAAAATAAGTTCATTATTTATAATAATCTGCAAAGCTTTCTGGTGAAGAATTTACCAGCAAAGAACATCTTAGATAGGATTATAGCAACCGGGATAGGCTTCCAGCATAATACTAGCCACAAAGTGATCTGAAAACAATTTAACCAAAGGAGAAGAATGTAAGCAACAAAACAAAAAGAATCCAGCTACATAAAGAATGGAAAACTTCACAAATTAGTACATAATGACTTGGCATGATTGGCTGGCATCTAGGAGATTTTAGATAATTTAATCTCATGAAATAATTCGCTAGCAAAGGAAACTAGAACAAAGATTTGATATTTGATATCTATATATGATATCGTTTCCACCAACTAAACTTGGAGAAAAGTTCGTAAAAAAACAGCTAATAAACCAGTAAAGGCATGACAAGCAACACTTGGGCATAATACAAAAATGTAACTAAACAACATAACAAACTAAAACCAAAGAGTTAAACACTTCATAGACATAGAATATTAATAATAGAAAAATGGCAAATTTCCTTTGAAGAAAGAGAAGAAAATAGGTTTACAAGAAAAATATAATGTTCCCCAACAAGCACACTAATTTAGTCCATAACCCATAAAAATTGCATCCCAAAGATAACAATGCATTCGTCTCTTTAGAAGAATACACCATTGAGGGGACAAGGAGGGAATAAACCTTATTGCTCAATTTCCTTAAATTCAAATTCCGAACCAAGAATTTAACTTCGAAGTCATCAAAGAATGCCAAGTAAAAGCTTTAGCATGAAAATATACTAATCAATGCATCAAAGGAAACTTCACTAGAAAGAGCTAGTAGAATTAAGGCACCTTGATCATTTGTCTCTCCAAGAAGGAATTGAGATAAAACACAACAATTATTAAAGTAATAATGAAAGTTATTTGTGCTCATCATGCTAACCATGAAGAATGGAGATTGATAAAGATATGGGGACAATGAACATGGAAATCCATCAAAACTTCTTAAGTGTTTGTCGATATCCAAACTAAAAAGAATATAATACTCAATAACCTAACCGGTCATATATAATATGCCAACTATGTGCCTCAAAGGAAGTTGAGCCCCTAATCCCTTGGTTTCAACCAAAACTCTTTTATCACTCATAAAGTTGTGATACAATAACCTAAATTTATAATTTAATTTATTGATACTAATTATGTGCCATTGATTTATTTAAATTCCATAGCATTTAAGAATTATTAAATTGGCATTAAAACTAGTTTTTATTGCCTCTCGCAACATCGTTAGATTGAAATTAATCAATGCCTCACAGATAGGGTCAACAAATAGTGAAAAAATTAACTTACAATATCTAAACACTATAGTAAAATACATATTCAATTAATAAGTGTAATGCACACTATAGTACTGGTATCCCAATAATTAACTTGTATCATGTAGTGCTCATATCATATACTAGTATTCCATATTCAAGCGTCATTTGTACATTGATAAATGATGTATAAAAAATAGTAGAATTTTCCAAAAGCAATAACTGATGGGAGATCACTAAGATACTAAATGGAAAACTACATGCATTATCATTCTATGCAAAAGGTAATGTAATTAGTTGCAACATAATAACATAGGAAATTGCAACACCTTTCTAGTAGCAGTACATGCCCACACACACAAATACAGGAAACACATTTTAGCATTTTTCATTTTTTTAGAAATCCAAAAGTCCCTCAACTTTTCCTGCTTGGTTACCAAATTCTAAACTTCAGACTACTTCCAAACCATTCAGACTTGTGAGACGTAAACATGCCAAGTAGATGTCATCAATGAGATCTATATAATCAACCTTGTGGTTAAAACAAAGGTCTTTCACCACTACCATTGGGGTTCAATTTAACATTTACAAAAAATATGTAACTAAAACCTACAAGGACATTATCTGAATTGGAAAAAAGGGTAAAGGGATGAAAAGAAAAAGGTTGGTGTCAACAGTCTTGTGAGAGACACTATGCTAGAGTAGAAAGGCTAGTTGAGAGGCGCCCGCCCAAATCCTTTATAAGTTTTTTATATCTTTGGTTAGAACATGATTATCTTATTAATTTATTCATGCCAAAAGTATAGTAGAAAAGAAAATTAATAATATATTAAATTCCAAAAAGAGAACTCAGTTTTTCCAAAATTATGTCCATATAGCCAATCTAAAAACCGTTAAAACAATTAAAGATGTCCTCAAAGACAATCAACCCAATATAGCAGCACATGAATATTCCAAGTAAATTTGTTCACTAAAGTTAAGTCCGAATAGTGGGGAATTAACATACACTAATAAGCAAACAACAACCTCATTAAAAGGCCTCATATCAAAAAAAGATGCATTAAACCACATGTTAAGGAAAACTTGATAATAAGTTTCGTGGTCTATTATAAGAATCAGGAAATTCCACAAATCTGGCTCCAAAGCAACTTTAAGCCCCACTCTTTAGGATGAACCAAAAACTGATGATCAACTTATAACCTTCATGGGATTCATGTTATACAAACAAAGACAACTTGATTACTTTAACTAATATCCTCCAAAAGGAATGGTCGGAAAGGAAAAGAAAGAGATAGAGAGAAATAGATTCAGAATATGATAGAAGACAAAACAAGGAAATGAAAAAAGATAAGAGTGAAAAAAAGGGATAAAAACAGGCGGGAAATGAAGATCCTTAAGATAGTCCAAATTCATTTTATCTCATTTGCATTACTGGTCTCATTCCATTATCACACATAAAGACCCCTAAATTACACCAGTAGCCAGCTAAAAAGTGGGATTAATGTATAATTTAGGATGGATTTAGCAAAGAATTTACGGTACTAAAAGTTTGCAAACTCATAACACTACTCTAGGAAATTTCACCATCCATCAAATATTAAAATATTTATACCGTAGATTGTTGATTATAGAACTTTCGAGGATAGGATGAAAAATAAACCATGCCAACAACACATTGCACAAAATTTTTTAAGCCCATCAAATCAATAGATATTCAATCCTCCACCTCTCCACAACAAACTTTTCTTCATTTATTTTTTTATTTTCTTATTTTGGGTCACTAGAAGCCTACTTTTCATGTTCAGTAGTTCACCTACCGAAGATAGGTCCCATTTCTATTGAGAAGTTATAATCAATCAAATGCCCAACCAAGGTCTAGAGCCCAATGCATAACCCAAACTTATGTGTTTCAACCGAAAAATTCCTCAATCTTAGTCCTTGTATGCCTCCCAACATCCTTGGCTCCATCTAGTGATACCAAGAGATGACGGTAATATATGGAAAGCTTAACTTTTCCATTTAAAAGGTTCCCACATAAATCAGAAATAAGCAGGCAAATGAATCAGCAAGTTGCATATTTTACACTCTTCCAGCTTGGAATGAAGATATGTTTAAAATACAAAGTGTTCACTAAATTATCTTAATATATTGCAAACAAATTCACTGAATAAGCTGATGTCATTGTAATTACTATTTAAAGATAAGGATCACTTATCAAAACTTGCCATCCACTCACCTAAATAACTTCTACAGATCTTCAATGTATAAATAAATAAACAAAATAAGAAAAATAAGCAGAAAAGCACTATAATGTATTTTTCTCTTGAAACATGACTAGCTTCCATGAAGATGGAATGCCAACTCAAATCTTTCCTTTTGCTGGGAAGTGAAATAATGAACAAAAAGTTTCACCTGAACAGCATAAACTACTGCATTAATAGTAAAGAAACTCGGCCGCAGTCCATCAGTAGATACTGCACGTGCCTGTTTAACATATGAAACAAAGTTATAATTTAACCAACTTATTCCAGGGAAAGCAAAAACATAGGAATTACAATAACTCTAATATCCAATCTAACCTGATAGTAAATCTCAGCCCAAAACAGAACCAAAAGGGCGTACGTAGTGAAGAACGCAAGACTTGGCACATCAAGCAGAATATGTTGAAGAATCTAATAAAACAATCAAAATAGCTAGAAATTAAGAAAGAAGATGATCAATAGAAAAAGAGTACAAGAAATAACCAATGTAAATACGAACATCAGGCTGTAAATTCTGCACATTCCGACGAAAAATAAATACTACACATCGAACTGCAAAAACAAAAAGAAAACACCGAAGTTAATAAGAATCACATTAATACTGAATTTGAAATTCTTGAATTTCTATATTGTAGAACTCAGCTCAAATAATAAAATGCAATCAGGATAATTTACCCAAAGAAGAACAAAAAAGCCTTTAATACATGTTTTTCTTTGAAAACTATATATATTTAAATAAAATTAATATTAGGATACGAACCGCCGTTCACCAGAAAATTAAGAAGATGAAAGACCTTCTGCGTGGTCCACCCGTACTCAGGAACTCTTAACTGTATTCGAATCAGTTGAACCTAAACACGATAATTCAATTATATTGAAATAGAATTAATAAAAAGAAATTCCTAACAATCATAATAAAACCCTAAAAAACTTAAAATGAAGTTCTAATTTGATAGAATGTAAATTCACCAGCGCTACGGCAGCGACCAAGCCGTATAGGATGGCAAGAGCATGGAAGATACGATCCTGCCAGAGTGGAGACTCATTAACATCTTCCCACCAATTAGAGGCGTCTTTAAGGGTATGAACTATCACGGCCAGTTTCACATCCATCTACAATTTAAAACTCAATCTCTATGCCTATCTCTATCTATCTCAAATTAACTTGACAAATTTCCTCTCTTTTTATTCAAATTTTAATGCAGAGATTAGATTGGAGAGGAATCAATTTTACTTCATCGTTTTCGTTATGTGCCTTCCCTCGAACTTACGGCTCAATCTCAAACCGGTTTTTTCTTGGAAGGGGCGGCCGTAGTACTCGTCGTGACGTCATCGACATTCCACGCCCCCTCACACCAGCACGTGGTTTGTAGTTTTTGTCGGCTGTCACATTAATGCTCCCCACAAGCATTATTATTAAATATTTTTTTCTCAATATTAACTATTTTCATCATGGGGTTATAAACATGTCTTTGCGCTGTGCCAGCTCTAGCTTGACCTATTGGATCCATAAATCGGGCTGAATTTTAGGGTTGTATAGTAATAAATCTTCGGATTGGATCACCTTATGAAATTTTGATGACTCAAGGTCTGACTGTATATATATACACAATCGAACCTTAATCGGTCGACTTATTTAAATAAATTGTTTTTAAAATTTAAAAATAAATTATTTTTCAATTATTAAAATTGAGATAATACCCTGAACATTTTATTTATAATTTATCACATGTGGTAGAAGAATACTATTGTTACATAATAAAAAATATTATAAGTTTATAATATAATATTAATTAATTAATTTAAACATTGTATAATTATAAATATAAATAAAATATATATACTATACTATTTATCTACTCATTTTCAATATCCAAATTTCAGAATTTTTAAAGATATCTTCTATCATCTGATTTTGTAATTTGAAATCAGTTTTGACTCAATCATTCATACACATTATCGTTTTGACTATGTTTAAGTGTAAATTGAATCTTCTATCATTCAGCATCCATCCATCTGCACTAAAAGTTTCTGCCTTCTCTTTTCATCATGCAAAAACATTTAGTTTTTCAATATTATATATTTAAATAATTTTTAGATAATGATCAATATTAATATAATTATAAAATTGACTATAATTTATATTTTGATTGGTAGGTTGTTTACCTCTGTGCAAAAGAAACTATATAAACGACTTTTTTGTTTGCTTGAATTATCGAAATTACCTCTAGTACATAACTTTGTTTAGTTCTTTCATATTTTTGTTTGTAAATACTATATATTTTAAATAAAAAATTTTGAACATATTCAATATAATTAATATTGCTATTAATTGACAATTTTTTTATTAATAACATCAAATAAATTTTGTAGTCTATTAGTTTTTGTCTGAGGATCTAAAACAGTAACTGTAGAATAAAGTAAAGTAATTTCAAAATATATTCTGGAAAACATGATGAGAACATGAGACCCATGTTTTTTAAAAATATCACTTATTTTTATTATACTATATATTATTAAACAAGTAGTTAGATAATACATACCTAAGCAATGTTTGTGGCTCTCTTCAATGACTCTATCATGTTCATTAGAGCCATAACTGTCTCCCAATCTTGATTTATAAAAAAAAAAATTGTCTACTCTTTTGGTTGGGTATTGAAGTACTATGTTATAAAAACTTCAGAACCTTCACACGCTTTCAATATGAGATATGTTGAATTCACCTCGTTATAATATCTACTTTTAATTAATGATATACTTGTATCTATGATGAGAATGATGAAATGTATACAATGACATGTCTAATCACTTGTATATGTTTTTTAGTCAAACTTAAGTTTTTTTGAACAATTAAATTAATAACATAACATGCACATCTAATATGAAATAATTTTTTATTAAATGGAAGAGATAAATGATTATACATATATTCAATAATTATTATTATTTTTTGCATTATAAAAAGTAATTGAAAAAATAGAATTATTAATTTTATATCCCTAAAAAATTATTGCTAATGCATGATAAATTGTAAGATCATCATGTAAATATTCTAAATTTTTAAAAGCAACAGTTTTTTTGTTTAACTGTCAATCATAATTAATATAATGGGTAGTTGCACATAAGTATCTTATATTTTGATTTGTAGTCGTCCATAAATCATAAATTATTAAAATAACATCATTAAAATCACTTAATTTTCTAATAACTTTTAATTTTATTAATTCATAATTTCTCAAGATGTATAACCTAAAAGTTGCCTAGAAATTCTTTTATATATCAGTTAAACACTATTTTACATAATCCATTCTAAAATTTCATCTTCTATGAAACTAAAAGGTTAATCAGAAGCAACTACATACTTGACTATGTAGTGTCGCATCTTCATTTGATCATATGTGAAAGTTGAAATTTCTTTTATATGTTTGAAATTGCTTGAACCTCTTGTTGAACTAGTGTCGAAACCAACGAATCACGATCAGATGAATGCAATCTGTTTTTATCCTCTAAGCTCATGTGAAATTTTTTTACAGTAATTAGTAATGTGTCAGCAAAGATGTCGTGTGCCACTCATACTTGCATATGTCAAATAAGAACCACAATGTTTACATACTGCTTGACGAATTAATTTTTCTTCGATCATTTCCTCTATTTGATCGAAATACTCCTTTACCATGGACATTTGTTTTCTTTTTCTCTCTATCAAATGCAAACTTGTGCATATACCACTTTCACCTGTTAGTGCTCCACCTATTCCACCTTATGTATCATTAATAATATCATCAGTGCTAGTATGATAATATTCAAATATATTGAATTCATTTGACATTGGATATATTTGTAATAATAAAATTGAAATGAAAACAAAATTATAAACACAGAGAATTATTATCTACGAATTCAGACAATTTTGAAAAAAGAGCTGATAAGAGAAAATGAGATGAAAAATATAATGAAAGAATTGAGATTGAGAAATTTGTAAATAAAATTGGAAAATAGAGAAGATTTGGATTGTTTATATAGAAGAAAAAATAAAAAAATTTTAAAAAATAAAACAATGGCTATTGGCCAGAGGCCAGTAGTCATTCTGGCTTTTGCCACAAGTACAAGCCGATGGTTTCTACTTGTGGTAGAAGTAACTGCAAGGCAGTTTGGCTTCTACTTGCTGTAAAAGCCAATTACCATTTATTTATTTATTTATTAATTTTTTAGTTGTGATGGGTCAGGCAGGCCAATTTATTGGCCTAATATCTAAGTCTACAACCTAACCTAAAAGGTTTACGGCTCAGCCCGATATGTTATAGTGTCAAACTGGACCTTTTTGAGTCAAACCTTTATTTGGTCTGACCTAATTGACATGTCTAGGCTATAAGATAAATCTCCCTCCATTCATTAAAGTCCATATCTAGATTATTGGTGACATCCTATAAGCAGGAGAATACATTACCACTTTGCACTACCAATTGGTGTGCAAGCCACAAAATCATTCTTCTAATCTAGCCAAGCCAAAGCCCTTCAATCCAATATCTACTACTCTTCTCTTCAGTATCAACACAAATGTCACTCCTAAAGTCATATTTGTTCCAAAGCGATACAGTAAAAAGGAACTCATCAAACTCATGCCAAAAACATGGTGATACCAAACAAAAAAAGAGACGTGGTATCAAACACTTTGATCTAGAACATAAACTATGTTTTTGGAACACTTTTATGTGGCATGATCGAGACTAAGTTTCTTCACAGTCCAAAGAAGAGTCATCTTCCCTACTTCCCTACATTATTCATAATCTAGCCACTACAGGTTTCTCCACCCTTGTTTAACTACAAAGATGGCATCCAGATGATAGGATACGCATTTCATAGACACCTATTCTACCAGGCCAAAGATCTAGGTATTGGATATGTCTATATATATGTGATTACACTAGGTGCAGACGTGATAGTGATAAAGAGCCCATAAAGCCAACGTGAAGAAAACAACAAAGGCTACCAGGCTACAAGAGCTTTAAAACCCAATACAAAGAAGATGACCCTACCATTGGCCTACTAGAAGAACCATCAAAAAAGTTTCACTATCTAGTCTTTTATTTAACTCTAAAGAAATGGGAAGATATTGACCCTATTATTCTAATCAGTCTGTCACCACCTTTGTGGCCCCAAATCCATATTATATGAACGCTCTTCGATAGATAACAAAAGTCAAGCCATGATGCATACTAATTCAGTAGTATAGTTATAACACAATACCACTCGTATAAGCTATGTATTGGTGTATGCCCAATGAACCAATCCTATTGTCAGTTTCAATCTATTTAATCTTATAATAATATTTATGTAATAATAAAAGAGGAAGTTCTTTTTCTTTTCATATTTGTATGCAACTTCAATTTTTATTTATTGATTTATTTATTTGCTTATTAAATAAATTACATGTATGTGAAGTATTTGGATGATACGAATCTTTAGAAGATCCAATCATAAGAAGTCTCCACTACATACGTGATGTCAATTGGACAATAACATTGCATAGTAGGTATACTAAATTTCTTCGTTGAATATCATAAGATGATATTAGTGCAGGTTTTATATTATTAGGGTATTAGTATGAATTACTAGTTAGGAAATTATTTTTCAAACGTGACAAATTACGATGAATCACATAGACATTTAATATGTGACCAATGATTTATTATAGGATCATACTAGTGTAGCATTGATCCTTAAACATGAGATGTTATGGTTAGATTTGGTCCAGATAAGTATTTCTCACATGGTATATGTAACATCCCTCCCTAGAATTACTACTCTCTAAAGGAAAAATATTACGAATTAATATCTAGAGCATCTTTTTTTTTAAAAAAAAAAAACTACTTTAAACTAAACTCATTACTAAAAGTTTTTAGAAATTATTCTAAGAAAACAGAAAATCTGAAAGTGAACAAAAGATGTATATATCCTATATGAAAACTCATCTAAAAGCATTTGAAAACATGGAGTAATCATATACAACTGTACAACCATCTCAAGAAGGTCAAAAGTCAACAAGACATGCAACTGTATGCATGTAACATAAACCAAAGATAACCTACTCCAGTCAGATCTATTTTCGCTGACCTGACCTTGCCTCACAGCTACCACGATTACTTGTACCTGTAATCATGAAAGAAAAGGAAATGAGAGATAAGAACACTCAGTAAGAGGAAAGAATTAAGTAAACTATCTCCTTTCCTGTTTTAACTCACTCCCAAGACTCAATCTCACATCATAACCTATATAAGGAATCGAGAAGATAATCTAGTTCATTCTTTACTATTTAGGTCATACTTTGTCCCATCTAGTGTCCATTGGATACTTTCTGGAAGCTGACTACAGTGATTTGACACTTTTCTAAGCTCGAGCTCTCTTCTTTTCTCTCACTACACCATTTTTGAATCTAAATTGAGCTATATTATGGGGTATGCTCTACTGCGAGCAGACTCTACTGTAGATCTATATCCTACTATAGATGTACCTTACTACGGGCAATGTAGTGTAAAGTGCCCCCTCATAGTTTATACCATGCATGTGTGCGTTATATCTTACTAATCTTTCTTCCATCTAAAACTATCCATAACCTACCAAAGCTCTTGAGACGACTTCTAAATCTTGAGCCCCAAATTCCTTTTCTTGTTTTTTTTTCTTTTCTTTTTCTCTCATTTCTTTATTTTCCTTTCTTTCCATTCTCCCTTTTCTTTTTCTCCTCCTCTTCTTTCTTTTTTTTTCCAAAACTATAAATCATTGTTCACATGACTGTTTACTTAATTAAGCAGTCTTTTTCTTCATGCAATTTAATAGTCCAAACGATCTCTAATTCATACAAGCTATATATCATTGAAAAGAAGATTCAAAGAGATTTCCAAAAAGCTATAATAGAACTCATGATTCATCAGATAAGACAGTCAAAACGTGGGATGAATTTAGTGGCAAAAAATTGTATTCACTATTTATTTGATAAGGTAGTCTTTTTGTTTATTCAATTTAATAGTCCAAACGGTCTCTAATTCAAACAAGCTATATATCATTGAAAAGAGGATTCAAAGAGCTTTCCAACAAGCTATATCAGCACTCATGATTCATCAGATAATGTGGCCGAAATGTGGGATGAATTTAGTGACAAAAAACTATATTCACTACTTATTTAGTAAGACAGTCTTTTTGTTTATGCAATTTAATAGTCCACACGGTCTTTAATTCATACAAGATATATATCATTGAAAAGAGGATTCAAAGAGCTTTTTAACAAGCTATAATAGCATTCATTCATCAGATAAGGCAGTCAAAACATGAGATGAAGTTAGTGGTAAAATGGTAAATATCATCCAACTCTCTGCCATAAAGAAATTAACACACATAGATACCCCAAATGGAAAAACAACATTTCTCAACTTCAAAATCATCATTTATAACATAGAGCCAAGTAACCAAAAGCATAAAACATGAAACATACCAAGGATAATACCCCTTACCTTATTTTAAGTCAATCTTTGCTAAATTGGCTCCCTCATTTTTGTCTTCCTTCTTTGATTACCAAAACCACCTTAAATCAACACCAAAACACACTAACATCTTCATATAATATGCATCCAATATATATAAACATAGAAAAAAGGGGAAAAAAAAGAGATATTTTGGTTACCAAGGCTCTAAAAGTGTTTTCTCTTATTTTCTTTCAAAACCTTTCAAATCATCCACTTTCTTTCTAAAAACAAAGAAAAAGCATGAAGAAAGCTACTTTTTCTGGAAGAGATGGAGAAAATGATGGAAAAAGTATAAGTTTCCTTTTTTGTTGACTTTTCTCTCTTTATATATATATTTATATGTCTACATATATATCTTTGTTTTTTTTTTTTGTAATTGCTTTGTGTATATATGTTTATATATATATATATATATATATATATATATATATATATATATATATATATATATATATATATATATATATAAACATATATATTTAAAACTAGAAATGTCTCAAAGCAAGGCTAAAAGACATAAATACCCCTGAAACGTATCTGAGGGTATTACAGTATATATGTACAAGATTATTCATGTCACAAGTAATAAATTGCTTTAGTCAAACGTTGTTCATATATGAAAACTATGATAGTCAAGATGAGATCTATTGACTTTGATTTGTTTAAATTTGAGGTCTTAGAAGAATGTTGATAATTATTAAAAATTAAAATTTTTAGCTAGAGTATAAGATATTCATATGAAAGTTATTCGTGATGATGTGCTCCAGATATATTAATCGATGATTCGATATACATTTAAGGTTAGGGTTTTGATTTGCCATAAACTCATTCTCGATCAAGATTGAGGTATTAAGGTAGGTGCCCTAGAACCAATCAAATTTGACATTTGATAATTAATAAAAAAATTATTTTTATTCAATTCATATGTTGCTTATTTATATGATTGTATGAATAACATGTTATTAGAATGGTTAAACTTTGACAAAGGGTGGGAACCCTATGTACACTTTTAGTGGTCATTCTAGAAATGTTTGCAATCCTAATATTATAATAAACATGGGCACGTGGAATAATGATGAAATTCTCATAGTGTTGAGCGACTCCATTAAAAACGATGACATTTATCAAATGTCAAAGTTATTGTAGATAGCTTGGTATAACACATAGGTGCATATTATAGATGTGTTCATCGAACTGACCTGACCAGAGGATATCCATATGGATGGTTGCTTTAGTGTTTATGAAATAAATCCTCTGAATACCATCAGTGTATGTGATCCTTGACTTGAGGTTGTTAGACCATCTAGTGTAAGGATCAATATAGTTTGACGTTATTTAATGCGCCACCATAATTGCGATAATTATAAAAGTACTAATCGACCATATCATGAGATAGATAGAGGTCATGGTTGATCGATAAAAGATTTGTTACTCTTGAGCACAAGGAAAGATATTTCACATGAGAATACTGAATAATATCTTGAATTTGTGGCTACAATGGGATGAGGTAGTGTCGTAATTTATATTAGTCATTGATGTGTGTCAGTTTATACTGAAGACTTACTGAGATAGACATTTTTTTATGTCTCAGCCTTGATGAATATTGTCTGATGAAAAAATTGAGTAACATGTAATTATGATGTTATAAAAGCTTAAGAGATGTCCACTGATACTTAGTTGTCTAGGTACTCATGATGCTTTGCTAAAGACTAATTTTAATCTATGTCTGAATTCAACTTGAATTCAAGTATTACCAATTTGATAAAGAGCTTATGAGTCATACTTATATAGGAGTTGATTCAAACCCAGAGGTGAAGATTATTTATGCTTATTTGATTTATTTTGACACACTCATGCCAAAACTTTGTTGGCATTGTCATCCTAAAATGAACATTACTATAACCAAACTAGGTATCCCAAATGCCATATGAAAGCATACGACATCCTAACTGTCTATTATGTAACTGTGCACTATAACGAATTTGCAACCTTTCGATAATGGAATAACAATTAAAAAAATTTAATCGATAAACAAGCATACCACAAAAGCCCTTTCTAGATCACCCTTATAGGATAATTAATTTATAAATATGTTATTTACACTCATAGGATATTTATAGAATATACTTATGTAGGCAGGCTCTTTTAACTTTCATTAAAGATGACATATTACAAAATCACTCCCAAAATCAAGTGGAGGCCTGAACCTCAGTATTCACATGAAGCATAAATGAGAAATAAGACTGAAACCATATTGGAAGGCTGTTAGAACTTAAGGATGGTTTATTAATTTTAGATGAAAAACACAACAATGCTTATTCTTCATCTAGGCTACTGGGGTTTTTCAAAGCACGTCAAATATATGGACTACTTTATTTCCTTTTGTGAGAGCATTTTTTATTAATGTGCGCCTTGCGGTTTTATATATAATTTCCCTGGAAGAGTTATTATATATATATATATATATATATATATATATATATATATATATATATATATATATATATATATATTATTTATTCTTGTATTTCATTTTAATTAAACTTATGGCTCACGTTAAATTATGAATTGGACTTGGATTTATCCAATTGGATAAATTCAATCTAACTCTATACTTTCTCACATATAACCCTGATTACTCAAGATTATTTCATTGTAGTCCTTAAGTATCATAAAATATACTTTCAGATCAAAAAACATTTCCAAGATTTGAAATCCTTAATTTGGAATCCACATTAGATTAGACTCGAAAAATCTTATACCTTTAGAGTTTGATTAACTCTTTTTGTGTGTGACCTATAAGCTTTATACTAAGTCAGTAGTGATTGGATTCATGTCAGGCTCCTAACCTACTATCTATCCAAACATATACTAAAAGTGAACTCTAGCAAGACATCATGACCACTTGATTAGTGGAGTGTCAACATCTAACTTCTTAACTTGTTATTGATATTATGGTTACTTATACAATTTGATTATTCCATCCTATGATATCTCTTCGAGGCAAAGATATAAATGAAGTATCTCCCAAAAAAATCCTCAAGTTACATAAATTGACTTATTGAAAAAATATTAAATCGAGCATTAGCTCTATCCAACTATGACCATATGTTATATTTATTGTTATCAATTGTTAGGGGGCTCTAACTAAGATATTATCTTCTATGTTCGAGAGTGATGAATTTTGTGTTGATCTACCATAACCTTCGTATAGATATTGATATAGTCAATCACCACCTTTTTGATAATTTTCTGATCAAACTACGTTAGGTTAGTGTCAAATCATATTGATCCTTACACAAAAAGGTTCGCTGACCTTAGGTTTAAGGATTACATGCACCTCATTTTACTAAGAGGATATACCATAGACATTAGAGCAACCATCTATATAGACTTCTTTTGGCAAGTTAGTCTTGTGAACATGTTTACAATATACATTTATGTGTTACACAAAGTTGTTAACAAACAATTTTGATGTGAGAATTATCATCATCTTTCGACGAGGTCATTCAACACTATCATAATTTTATCACTATTAGTCATGCCTTTTATCATGTTAATATTAAAGTTATGGGCGTTTTAAGAATAGTTACCTAATATGAACATAGGGTTGTCATGATCAGATGTTGAGCACTGATCGCCTCATCATACTTAAATTATTCTTAGGACATTTGTTTGAGTATATATTAATATTTTTTATAGACAAATAATGCCGCAGGAAATTACAACTATGACTTTTAATAATGAACTTGTATAGTCATAAGGATTGGTTTTAGGACACCAACCCTAACAATATCTTACTTGCACTATAACCAATCAACTATGCAAGCAACATTGGATGATTGTATGCGTCTATCATTGTGTCTGCAACAGTAAAACACTCATTAATATAACTTTTTTATTGAGTTTTTTAAAGGTTAACTAACCTTTCTTCTTGTCGATCATTTTTGATAAGGTGAAATCTCTAAAGCATGCAATTAGATCGTTTGGTGAAACCATGACTCTATGAAACATCTATTTGGTACTAATAGTACTAAATCAACACTATTACAAGCCAATTTTATGATCTAATATGCCTTTTAAGACTTTGCATTTTCAATGCCTCATACTTAATTTTTAATATATAATTGATATACATCTATTTGGTACTAATAGTACTAAATCAACACTGTTACAAGCCAATTTTATGATCTAATATGCCTTTTAAGACTTTGCACTTTCAATGCCTCATACTTAATTTTTAATATAGAATTGATATATATATATATATATATATATGTATGATTTGTCCTCTGAAGATATTTATTATTTTTAACCTGATTTGTTTTGTATCACTATTTCTCATTTAGTGAAATTATTCTTCATGATCTTAGGAACTATCCATATTCCTTTTCAAGATTCAAGGATGTTTCCTGGTATGTCGTCCAACAACGCTTATTTGGACATAGTTGATATTTCTAAAAAAATGAGATATCAACTTTGAGTGTATATCATGATACTCCTGATCATTCTAACAGATAGTGCTAATAGAAATCTAATCATCTTTGTTTCTTAATTTATGAGTTCAATGACACATAATTCAAGAGAGACATGTATCATCATGACAAAAAAGAATCTTTTCGAATTCTTATTTATTGAATCCCTTCAGTATTTGTTTATTATAAACATTGTAACTTAAATTCAGTAGATTATACCATCTACAACAATAGATCAAATGAGGATATTAACTATTTAGTTAAAGTTCTTTTATGAAAGATTACTTAGTTATCTAATTCTTATGTCATCTATATATATATGGTATTTAATTCTAATATGTTTATCGTCATATAGATATAAAACATCAGAATTATCATTGTACTCCCATTTGCTTTTGTATACAGGTATCATATTTATCTTAGGTAAACTAAAAGATTTTATGGTTTTATTTGTATGAGTATTTCTAGATTTCAATGCTAAGTTCTTAAATAAAATTCATCAACGTGCATACTCGACTAGCTCATATTCAAGGTTAATACCATTAGTGGTGATTAAAACCATTCTAGGTTTTATCAATTGAGGTTACTCTTGACAATTAATTGTCAAACTTTTAATGGTATGTAACAACTATGAACGCATCTAAATTTTAGCGTCATTTATAAGTCTTAGATTTTAACGTCACAAATGACCAATGCGATTATCAAAAGTTATGAGAATTTTAATTCTTATAGACTCATAATACATGTCATCATTCTTACATGATTAGATATACATATGTTGATTACCTGTTTTCCTTTTAAGAAGTGGGTAATCTCTGTCATGATGCTCAACCATCTTCCAATGGTACATCATATATTTCTTGTCTATCTTTCTTGTAAGCTAGAACTCAGTTGCGTTTTGTTATCCTCCCACTTGATTTTTTAGAGAATGATGTCTAAAAGAAATTTTCAAAACAAAATTCAAATCTTGTTTTGTATTGGAAGGACAATATTCATAAGTTTCCTTTAAAATATCATACAAGATAATCTATTTAACATATGGTTCAACTAACTCAAGTTAATAGTTTAACATTTGTGTCACTAACAATGTTACATATGGTTCAATGCAATGCGTACAATACATATTGTGTGTTGCACATAGACATAAACGACATATCTATGAGTTATTGTCTCTAAGGCATTCCATTAGAATATTTATTAGGTATTAAAACTGTCAGTACATCTCAAGTATTAAATTAGACCATTCGTCTTATGTATTAATCTTCTTTGTTTAACCTAAGTGATTAAATATATGAGTTAACAAATCTTTATTTTATTCTTAAATTCCTTGAATTTCTTTAAGGTATTCAAATTTATATTTTCGAAGATCTACAAATCATATTCATTAGAATTTCTAATGAATTGAATGAAATTCAAAATTTGTTGTGTTCAACACAAATTGTTAATTCTCATTGTTTATACAAAATTCAATGGTTGAATTATGCTCCCGCTAAAACAGTGAAAGATTAATGTGGTTATCTTTGTCTAAAAGATATAACTACTATTTATCAATCAACAAAAATCAAATAAATCAAAATTCTAGTCATAAGTCAATCTATTGTGCAAATTATATGTCCTCTTTGAGAATTCTTGAAATAATCATAGTTATAAATCTCTCAGATGTTTTATTTCTGACAAATATTATAACTAGTTTTTATTTCTTTTCATCTTACTTGTAGGGTAGACTAAATACATATATCTTATAACTAATGTGACGTGTACATGCAACATTTTCGATGTGTAAGCCCTCTTATTCTCTTGGCAAGTATCTACTATGCCTCAGTTTCTTCACATTGAACAAATGTAAGAATTTAAATCTCATTTCAAATTACATAAGATTTTGGGAACATGTTGATGGAGGCATCGTAGGAGATCAAGCCTTCAAGGAGATTTGCTACACATCCCGGTTGGGCCAATTATGAAGGGTAAAGCTAAGAAGATGCAACATGCCTTAATTAGGCCTGTGAAGAGCTTAAAGGCTAAAACCAGCTCACTCAAGGATGATTGGATGCTTGAAGGAGCCAATAGAGAGGTCAACTTGATTCAGGCCCCAGCTTATGCTTAGACAGACTTTGAACGCCTATAACTTTTAATCCGGGAGGAGTTATAGGGCTTGTAATATATCAACACGAAACTCATTTCGAACTCTATAACAACAACCACTTCATTAGTTCCACCCAATTTAGAAGCTCAAATAAAATCATTTGAGTGTGTATTACACAGTTTTTGTTTTACCAATTTAGGATTTTCGGTTTTTATAATTTTGATCTTGTTTATGACTGGGCTAGACTTTATTGAGCCTAATTGACATATTTTTTAAAATTTAATTAGTGTTTTGGGTAGTTAATTAGGTAATGGGTTTGAGAACTCTGAAAGTCCACTATTGGGTCATGGGTAGTTTAGGGTTAAGTTAGCATTATACTATAAAAACTAAAATTTTTATGATGAACAGATTTTTTGGCCGACTTTTAGCACAATTTCGCTTTCTGTTAAAACTATCAATCCTTTGAACTTATCAAGCTTTGTCTTATGGCATTCACCATTATGATTCAGAGGTTTGTTTGATTTTGTATCGATTCAGGTTAAGGGTCATTCAGTGACGAAACTGATTTAGTCCTAGGTAAATATGTTCTTAAGTGTTAGGTCTTGTGTCAAATCGTTAAGGTTCATATCAGTTGGTATCAGAGCCGAGTTGAATCAGGTTCCATATCTATCTTTTCTTATGTTTTCGATTAGAAGTTCTCTTCTTAAATAGTCGTGCATTTTAAAAGTCTTTTAAGTGTGTTTTTGATTTCGTTCTCTTGGTGATTTTGTTTTGGTTTTCTTGATTTTATTTTGGTGTCCTTGTTTCCTTAAAATTCTTGAATTCATGTTGAACCTTAGTATAGTTGAATTCTAGGTTGTGTGGGTGTTTAATTTGTCTTCTTGATTGATAAAAAAAAAAAGAAAAAAATTGTTGAAGGTCGAAAGTAATTTAAATTAGGGGTGGCGTGATTTTTCGATTTAGATTCAAACAAACTTTTAGAGAGTGAATTAAGGTTAACTTTGTGTGGGATTCTTGGTCTCTTGGGAAAGATTTTGTAGTTGTCGAATTTGAAAGGATAGTTCTTGGTGGAAATTATTGTTGAAACTTGTCAAAACCTTGATTGCCTTGATTGTCAAGAAAAAAAAAAAAAAACAAAAGCAAAAAAAAGAGTGGGATTTGGGGATTCTGAAATTGGGGAGAATAATCTTGGATGAGCATTGCCTTTGTTTCCTTTAACCTTTAGGGGGAAAAAAAACCTTATAATTGTTTAAGTTGGGAGATTGAGTTCTTGATTTATTCCTGCAATCTCAAATTTTCCTTGAAAATTTAGGTATTCCTAAATTAGGAGATTAGGCCTTGGTTATTTCCTTAATTGTTTTGAATTTCTTAAGAAAGAATTTTGTGCGATCTAAGGAATTTATTTTTTTCTTTTCTTATTACAGCCAAGTAGTCTTAATAAAAAAAAGCAAAAAAAGGGCGAAAAAAAAAAAAGCAAAAAAATAGAAAAAAGCGTAAAAAAAAAGAAAAAAAATAAGGAGAAAGATCAAGGGGAAAATTAGCATCCTTACCTACTTTGAATTTGATTTGTTTTATTATTCTTGTTATCTCTTTCAAAATTCCTTCTCTTTGATTATTCATTCTTGAAGTTCTGTTGTCTTTCTGGTTCTGAAAGTTTCTTTATTCTTGAATCTTACTCTTTTTTTTATGTAGTAATAGGTAATCATAATGTAACCTAGGTTGACTAGTGGTCATTTGTCATAAGTACTGTCTTGATCTGTTACACAAAAAAAAATTCAGAATTATTAAGAATGTGAGAACATTAGAGTGAAAACACAAGCACGACTGTAAACACGTAGGGGAGCATGCAAGGATTCTTATTTATAGATAGTTTGTTTGTTGAAATTATAACATGGTAGAAACAAAAAACACTAGTGTTGTAGAAGATTCGAGTAAAACCGAGGCTTTTACAATGCAAGCGATTCAACAGTAGTTTGAGCGACTTTTTAATGTAATAGGAAGTGTTAATGATAGATTGGACATATTAGAGCAATAACATAATGATAGAGGGGGAAGTAGTACGACTAAGGGTAGGAAGAAGGCACCATCGGTGAGGGATGAAGATAAAATAGTTACCAACAGTGAAGATGAGGAAATAAGTGATAGGTAGAATAGTACAAGGAGTAAGGGAGTCCGTAAGAGTTATAGGAACAGTATGCACAAAGAGAATAGGTCGGGTGATAGTAGCAGCAATAGTATTAAAATGAAAATTCCACCTTTTTAAGGTAGAAATAATTTGAAAGCCTATCTAGGTTGAGAATGAAAGGTAGATCAAGTTTTTGGCACACATAGGTATTATGAGGAGAAAAAGGTGAAGTTAGCTATTGTAGAATTCATTAATTATGCTAGTATTTGGTGGGACCAATTGTTGAAAAATAGACATAGGAACTTAGGTAGAGCCATAGATATTTAAGATGATATGGAAAGTGTAATAAGGTAGTGTTTTGTTCCTAGCCACTACTATAGGGATTTACTTCAAAAGTTACAGAGGTTTAGGCAAAGGACCAAGAGTGTAGAGGACTATCACAATGAGATAGAGATAGCCATGATTAGGGCTAATATAAAGGAAAATAGGGAAACCACTATGGCTAGGTTTTTAAATGGGTTGAATAGGGAAATAACAAATGTTGTAGAGCTAGAGGATTTGGTACATATGGTGATAAAAATAGAGAGACAATTACAATGGAAGGGCAAAAGGGATATAGGTTCTTATTCTAGTCTTGGGAGGCCAAATGTGTCAAAGAGAGATGATAAGCCACTTTTTAAGCTAAAACTGAGTACTCTAAACCTAAAGAGAGGAGTCTAGTCGAGCAAAGCCTAGTAGCAAACCCGAACTACCAAAGAGAAACAGTGAGGTCAAATGTTTTAAGTGTTTGGGTAAGGGTCACATAGCCTCTCAGTATCCTAACAAAAGAACTATGGTATTGAGGGAGAATAGAAAGTATGAGACAAAAGAAGAATCTAGTGATGAGTCTATGCCACAATTAGAGGATGCTAGTAATGTATAATTGAAGTATGTAGTAGAGGGTGGGGCATTAGTGTCTAGGAGAGCTTTGAGTTTACAATATAAGGAAGAAAATGACAAGCAGCAAAAGAATATTTTTCGTATTAGAAGTCATATAAAGGTAAAATGTGCACTTTAATTATAGATGGGGCTAGTTGTGCGAACGTAGCCAACACCAAACTTATAAAAAAACTTAGTTTACCTACAACCAAACACCCTAGACCTTATAAACTTTAGTGGTTGAATAACTATAGAGAAATTAAGGTGAATAAACAAGTGGTGATGACCTTGTTCATGGGTAGGTATCAAGATGAGGTATTATGTGATATAGTACCCGTGCATGTTGGACACATTTTATTAGGGAGACCATGATAGTATGACAAAAAAGTGACACATGATAGATTCAAGAATAGATACTCTTTCATGATGAACAATAAACTTATTACACTTGTACCATTGTCACCAAAGCAGGTTTTTGAGGATTAAGTGAGGAGAAGAAAGATAAATGAAGAGAAAAAGGAAAGTGAGAGTGAAAACAAAAAAAGAGAAAATGTGAATAAGGATAGGCAAAGAAAAAGTAAGGCCAAAAAGAGAGAAAAGGAAAAAAAGGGTGAGCAATTCGACCATGAGGGAAAAAACAAGAGAGAAAACAAAGAGAAAAAAAAAAGAGTTTTTATAGGAAGATAAGTGATGTAAGGATTGCCTTTGTGACAAAATAATATCCGTTATTGTTAGTTTACAAGGAAAACCTTTTATCTTTCACTAACGTTGACAATTCTTTTCCTAGTGTGTTTGTTTCTCTTTGACAGGAGTTTGAAGATGTATTCTTTAAGGGGATTCTAGATGAACTACCTCTAATTTGTGGGATAAAGCACTGGATTGACTTTATACCTGAAGCAACGATACCCAACTGACTAGTCTATAAAAGTAATCTTAAGGACATAAAAGAGCTTCGAAGGTAGGTGGAGGAGTTGTTAAAGAAGGGATACGTGAGAGAGCATAAGTTCATGTGTCGTACCAATGATTCTAGTACCTAAGAAGGATAGGACGTGGAGAATAAGCTTTGATTGTCAAGTCATCAATAAAACAACTGTAAAGTATTGCTATCCCATACCTAGGTTAGACGGTATGCTTGATGAGTTGTATGGATCATGAATATTTTTGAAAATTGATTTGAAAAGTGGGTATCATTAAATTAGAATAAAAGAGGCCGATGAATGGAAAACTACTTTTAAAACCAAACATAGACTATTTGAATGGTTGGTAATGCCATTTGGACTTACTGACGTGCCTAGTACGTTTATGAGATTAATGAACCATGTCTTGCATGCATTTATAAGCAAGTTTGTAGTCGTATGTCTTGATGATATTCTTATTTATAGTTACAGTTTAGATGAGTATATAGGACACGTGGGTGATGTTTTACTAGTGCTTATAATGTATTTCAATGAAAAACTCAATGGACCTACTTTAAAGTACCTACTTATGATAAAAAGTTGTACGCTTTAATGAAAGCGTTAGAGATGTGGCAACGTTACCTTTGGCCTCACGAGTTCGTTATCTAGGTAGATCATGAGTCCTTAAAACATTTAAAGGGACAAGGTAAGTTGAATAAGAGGCAGGTTGAATACATCGAAACCTTTCTTTATGTCATTCATTACAAGCAAGGTAAGGAAAATGTTATGGCAGATGTGTTGTCTTGTAGGTATACTCTAATCTCGACTTTAGATACTAAGTTACTTGGTTTTGAGTATATAAAGGAATTGTATGTGAATGATTCTGACTTTTCCAGTATTTATAAAGCTTGTGAGAAAACTGTATTTGGTAAATTTTATAAGCATGATGGTTATTTATTTCGAGAAAATAAATTATGTGTGCCTATAAGTTTCTTGCATGAATTGCTTGTGAGGAAAGCACATAGGGGTGGATTAATGAGTGATTTCAGTATAGCTAAGACTTTAGATGTACTACAAGAACATTTCTTTTGGCCACATATGAAACGAGACGTAGAGCGTATTTGTACTCAGTGTATTATGTGTAAACAGGCCAAGTCTAGAGTTTTATCCCATGGATTAGATACACCTTTACCTATACCTACTATACCTTGGGAGGATATCTCTATGAGCTTTCTTTTAGGCCTACCTAGGTCTAGGAAAGGTAGTGATTCGGTCTTTGTCATGGTTGATAGGTTTTCAAAGATGACACACTTTATTCCATGTCGTAAACTTTATGATGCCACTTACATTGATGATTCGTTTTTTAGGGAGATTGTGTGTTTTCATGGAGTTTTAAGGAGTATTATTTCTAATTGTGATGTGAAATTCTTAAGCTATTTCTGAAAGGTATTATGGGGTAAGTTAAGTACTAAACTACTATTTTCTACAACATTTCACTCGCAGACGGATGGACAAACATAGGTAGTCAACAGAACTTTATCTCAGTTATTACATGTTGTATTAAAAAAGAACTTAAGAACTTAGGAGGATAGCTTGCCACATGTAGAATTTGCATATAATAAAGTTGTGCATACATCTGCCGGTTATTCACCTTTTGAAGTTTTTTATAGTTTTAATCCACTTACACCCTTGGAGTTGTTACCTTTACCTGTTAAGGAATGTACCAGTTTAGATGGTAAAAAAAAGATAGAATTAGTTCGACAGCTTTATGAGAAAGTTAGGCAAAAATATTGAGAGGAGAATTGAACAATATGTCAAGCAAACTAACAAAGGAAGACATAAGGTGGTCTTCCAACCTGGTGATTAGGTTTAGGTGCACATGCGGAAGGAACAGTTTGCATCTTAATGCAAATCTAAGTTACATCTGAAGAGTGATGGTCCATTTCAAGTAGTTGAGTAGATTAACGATAATGCCTACAAATTGGATCTTTCAGGTAAGTATAATATAAGTGCTACTTTTAATGTTTCTAAGCTATCTCTTTTTGACGATACAAATTTGAGGACAAATTCTTCTCAAAAGAGAGGGAATGATAAAGGCACTATAGGAGCATCGAGCCATCAAGGAGATCCGCTACACATCCCTATTAGGCCAATGACAAGGAGTAGAGCTAAGAAGATGCAATAGACCTTAGTTGGGCTAGTGGAGGGCTTAGAGACTAAAACCAACTCACTCAAGGATGATTGGATGCTTGAATGAGCTAACAAAGAGGTCAATTTGATTCAAGCCCAAACCTATGCGTAGACAAATTTTGAATAACCATAACTTTTGATCTGGGAGGAATTACCAGGCTTATAATGCATCAACATGAAGCTCGTTTCAAGCTCTATAACAATAATGACCTTGCAGATTGTACCTAATTTGGAGGCCTAAGTAAAACCATTTCAGTGTGTATTACGTAGTTTTTGTTTTACCAAATTTAGGATTTTTGGTTTTTATGCTTTTGATCTTGTTTGTGACCGGGTTAAACTTTATTGAGTCCAATTGAATATTTTCTTTTAATTTAATTAGTGTTTTGGATAGTTAATTAGGTAATGGACTTGGGATGTTTGGAAGTCCACTATTGGGTCATGGGTAGTTTAGGGTTAAGTTGGTATTGTACTATAAAAACTAAAATTTTCATGATGAATAGATCTTTTGGCTGACTTTTAGCATAATTTCACTTACTGTTGAAATTATCAACCTTTAAACTTATCAAGCTTAGTCTTATGACGTTCATTATTATGATTTCAAGGTTTATTCGATTCTGTATCGATTCGGGTCAAATGTTATTCAATGACGAAACTGATTCATTCTTGGGGAAATGTCTTCTTGAGTGTTAGGTCTTGTGTTAAATCATCATGGTTCGCATCACATGTTCAATTCTCAATCTTACTTGGAAGACTTAATTTGTTTCGTTAGCTAGTAATGTTACTAAAACAAAAGTAAATTGCCTTATTTTGCCAAATGCACCTTTATGAGAGTTTAGTATGTTAGAACATACTAATTGAGATTTAGAGTTTAGTTTGGCATTAGCCTTACTTTTTTATTCCTCTCTTTTCAAACTAGTTTTGACCTATTTAACCATTTTAATGTGTACATCAATATTCGCTACCATCCTTATCAAACTTTAATGGATTCTCCCTTATTATCCTTTAAAAGGTCCATAACAAATTTAGTGAAAGATTCGAGTAAAGATAAGATAACATGGTTGAAGGCTATGTTATTCATTGTACGTGAGCCTAGAGTTTGGCCCTCTCAATCAGTTTAATTATATTAAATATATGAGTTCTATTCTCTGCTTCGTTATCCATTTTTTGATTAAAGATTTCCTTTGTTACTTGATATCACTCCAATGAGCATGACCTTGAAAGATATTATGCAATTGATTGATTATATAAGATAAATCGATTGTTTGCGTATCACGAGTCAACAAAGACAATATGATGCTCGATGCAAGTTTTGCATCAATTTCGTGTTTCTTGAAAGTATCAAATTCCCTCATTTTAATACCAAGTTTGGGCACAACAAATGTTTCTTGGATGATAACATACAAGATTCTCTTCTTTTCTAGTACAATTTGTAAAAGTTCATACCATTTGAATATTTTATATGCAACACAAATTTATTTTTGACTATATTTTTAAAGGTTGGGTCGTGTGTTAAGTATATTATACAAAAACCAAAATAAAATCATATTTTAATTTTATATTTATTTAACTTGGTATTTCATCAAATATGCTTCCATTATTTTATTTAAGTTGACAGCCCTCTCCATTGGACTTAGGAAATCCTAGTGGATTTTTTAGCAGGCCGAGATCCTATTGAATTAATTATCCCTTTTACTTTATCGAACAAGTTTGAATTAACCAATTTAATCATAGAAGACAATCCTTGATTATATTACTTATTGCTACAAATTAACTAACATGCATATTTAAGAAAGAACTTTATTGTCCACATCACTCTTCGTCATGAACACAAGAGTCATTTTGAACAAATCATCCAATTTAGTCAAATAGATCATCACTAATAACATCTACACCTAATAAACATGTAACACTGATATCCATTGCATAGAACCTAACAATATTATAACATAATAACATATCATACAATGCTTGAAAAAAGTAGTTACCTGCTTACCTTTCTTCTGTAGTCCAAATCAAAGTCTTCGCGTAGCAGTGATTGATTCTTATTGATCCTCTTTTATGCTTTTTGGCTTTAAATGATTTGAAAATAATGGAGGAATAATGGTGATTCCATACACGCCAAATTGCATCTAGGTTCCTTTTTATTTTTTCAAAAAAATTCCATACACAGGCGTGTAATCTGTTACCCATTAATGGTAATTTTTGAAATAACCATGAAATGAATCCTTATCTAGTATTCAGACACGTTGACCATACATGGATGTGTATACCATTATACACGAGCATGTATATCAATCATACTTAGCAAATTTTCACACATCATATAAGAATGCCTTTGCTATCATATACATGGGATTGTGGCCTTCCCACATAAGTTGTGCAACCTTAAAATAACATATAATATTATTCAAGCATAATTAATCACACATAGAAGTCAAAAGACAAAAATAACCTTAGAAATACATATGGGTATTACATTTCTCCCCCTTTTAAAAAGAGTTTCGTCCTCGAAATTCACTTAAATAGCTATGGAAACCTTTGCCTCATATCCTGCTCTAACTCCGATATGGCCTTTTATAACACCCCCTTTAGAAATACTTCCCTCAAGAGAAAGATATTACTAGATTGACTATTTAAGCTTACATTATTTTAAAAACATATAATGAAACTCATCAGATATTTAAATAAAAACCTCATTTATTAATCTTTGAAAATGTATGAAATACCTTTATGAAAAACATATAATAGAAGCATACAAAAGATGTTCATACACGTAGTTAAACTGAAAATTTATGAAATAATGTAGCCAAATACATAAAACAATAAAATAACATAAATTGGAAATATAAAGTAATTACCAAAAATACCCTTTCATCTCAATGCCAGAGAACCGTTACTCATCCCATAGCTGTCATGATCACATGTACCTATACACATGAATTAAGGGAGTGAGTAATAAAATACATAGTAGGTTGGAGACTTTACTATTACTTTGTATTTAAATCCTCAAAATGCCCTTCATTTTGACCCATACTAACTCTGTTATCTGAATTCGATATTAAACTCCCATAAGGATGATGATGGGTTCTATTTATCATCTCTATGCTTATATTGTACCTTAAGGAATATTTATGGTACATAACTTTATTTTCAAGTCAAACTATACCTTACTCGATCACTAAAGAATCAATCTCTAGATCTTTATCTGGTATGACTAACTTATTTAGTGGAAATATCTATATCTGGAAGTTGTAACTAAACTACACATTAAGTCGATCAGATCAGATCAAATACAGGGATTTCACATTTTGGTCATGTGAGCTATTTCTTTATTTCATACACCAAACAATGTCTTTACTGGACTCTTCCATAAACAAGTACCTTACTGCGAGTATAACGTCCTACTGCGGATATGCCATTCTATAGGTAGTGTAAGAAATGTATACTCACAGTTCCCCTTTGTAACAATCTTATGATGTTTATGCCCTGAGACATCAGTTGAGGAAATGATTAAATTGCACGTAACTGTGATATTGTAAAAGCTTATAAAGATGTTTGTTAACACTTTGTCATCTGAGTGGTCATGACGCTTTGTTAGAGGCCAATCTTGGTTTGTGTCTAAATTTGACTAAAATTCAGACACTATTGGTTTGGTAGAGAGCTTATAGGTCATATGCATTAATGAGTTGATATGAACCAAGAGACAAGAATTGTTTGACGATAATTCTGGGCTCATGGAAAGAAAGAAATGTATGGATGTGATTTGGTTGGAATTATTTGATGTACATTGTGCCATGTGGCATTGTGCAAATAAATTGCATGGTTTTGGCTAAACCCACTTAGAAGTCCAACTGCATAAGGCCAAATGATAGATGCGAGTCAACTGGCTTTGTTAACTCATAGGTAAGGTGTTTTAGTATAGTCTTTGTTTGATAGAAATCTTAAGTTGAATAGGAATTCTAATTTCATTAGGATTCCTATACATTAAAATTTTCAATAAATTAAGAGTCTTAATTTAATAAGTACTCTTAGACAACTTATCACCTAAGTAGTTAGAATTCTAACTAACTTAGGATTGATGCACACCTTATAAATAAAAATGTTTAGTTTGAGTAAAAGGTTTCTACAACAAGCCAACACATACATCTTAAACACACATCTTCACACTTAGAACCATGTTGAAGCATGCTTCAATTATTGTGAACTTCTTTTTACTTTATCGTGATCCAATTTCTAAGATCCAATTGATAAAAAGCCTAACAACCTTCTTTCTGGATCGCCTCATATTCATGCTCCATATAGATACCAAGGCACCCCCTCAAGAGGGTTTGATAATAACTTTCACATAGTCATGTGAAGTTTTGGATGAGCCAACAATGCATGTATAATTTCTAAATACCTCATATGTGTTTAACATGTTCATGAATCTATATATTAAAATAGGTATCCTGGTCATGTGAAGTTTTGGATGAGCCAGTAATACATGTATAATTTCTAAATACCCTATATGTGTTTAACATGTTCATGAATCTATGCATTAAAATAGGTATCCTGTATAGGTTTTAGGACCTTTGATAATTTTTAAAATTTTAATTCCACTGTACTGCCAATAAATGATACCCTAAAACACTACATAACATGTATACAACTTGAGCCTTAACTAAACTTTGGCTCATTCTCGCTTCCACCTGAAACTTATCTCGTGTCTTATACAAATCAGATATTGTTGCATATTGGGATCTCTTTATCAACTCTCAAGACAACCTATAGTAATGTGTTTCTTGACACACGAGGGTGTGTCCCTTTATTTACTTGTAGACAACTACTTGTTTATGGCCTCTCCCTATGTGGCACTTTTCTTATACACATCGGCGTGTGTCCTTTTATGAAACTATTACACTTTTTTTTTTTTTCTCATCTTGACCACATAACTTCTCAAGGGTATTCTAATCATTTCACCCTACACAAAGTCATATTAAAGTTATACACATGAAGTTACATGTCCTAGTTGATCACTCATCAGTCAACTATGTCTAAGACTTATTAGAACATCGAAAAACTTGGTATAAGTTATCAGTGTCATACACACGAGCATACGTCTCTTACCGTATGACCCTGTGGAAAACCTATAAATAAGAACTCATTCTCACTCTAATATTTTCTAGGCAATTTAGTATTGCTTCTCTAGATTTAACACTAAACAATGTTTATTCTAACACCATAAATATATTCTCAATATTAGGTCTAAACGTCTTTGAAGAAAACTCATCCAATATAAACATGAACTCATAATTAAAGCATAACCAGGAACCAATCATTCCTTTCTTCAATTCATTTCAATACAACACAAACATCATGCCAAAAATCATTCAACGCTTCATATATGCTTTATAATCTCATCTAAATTTCAAAATACCAGTTTAGGTATTGACCATATATCAAATATCATCATTATGAACAAAATCACTATTAATGTGCATATTTATCAATGAACAATAATCATACATAATCCACATGTTTTAATCTCACTAATAACATCTTCATATATTGAGCTAATCATCAAAATCATCTCAACATAAATGGTGTAAGAAAGTAAACCTTACTTGCCTCAAATTTGTAGAAGCCAAAATGCTTAAGCAGTCCTCATTCTCACTTCTTTTCTTTTCACAACGTCATCAAAAAACATTGCTAAAAGTTACAAATGAAAAGTTGGAAGGTCTAGCTTTAAATTTTCTCTCTCTCTCTCTTAATGGTGCATACATTAGGTTAAGGATGAAAATCCTTAAAACATACAATCATCATGCCTTTTTTAAAACCTAAAATTGTGTATAATATACATGGGTGTCTATCCAAGGCATACAACTATATGTCACTAAATTTGAAAATCATGTAGAAATCATCTTATTCGACTGATATGGTAATGACACACAGACATAAGCTTACTATACATGGTTGTGCATCACCCAATATTTACAATTTGACTTTAAATCCCTATAATATCAATTGAACATTAATTAACTCATGCATAAAAACTATTTTTCCCTCAAGACATACTTGTAGGTGTTATAATTCCTCCCTCATATTAGAAATTTGTCTTTAAAATTCACTAAGAATAACTCGGGATATCTTTCTCTCATAGACTGTTTCATCTATTAGGTAGCCTTTTTAACCTTATGATTTCTTCAAAGCACCTTGACCAAAGAAATAGATTCTTTAGTTATTTAATCCTTTTATCTAGGATCTGAATTGGTCTCTCTTCATAACTCAAGTCCTCAGAAAGTTAAATTCCTTGGTCCTCAAAACATAGGAAGAATCACTAATATACTTATACAATGACGAAACATGGAACACATCATGAATATAAGTCATGCTTGCTAGTAATGCAAGCCTATAGGTTACCTTACTAATCCGTTCCACAATGTTGTATGGGCTGATATACTTAAGAGCCAACTTTCCTTTCTCTTAAACCTCATCATGTGCTTGAAATAAACCACTTGGATGAAAACTCTTATCACCTACATTGAACTCCAAATCTTGATGTTATTAATCAACATAGCTCTTCTATCAATCTTAGGCCTTTTTATCCTTTGTCTAATCAGTTGGACATCCTCAATCATTTTCTGAGTCAACTCTGGTCTAATAGACAAAACCAAGACATCTCTCTCACCCAACTCGTCCTAATTTATAAGAGAATGACACTTCCTACCATAAAGTGCCTTATAGGGTGCCATCTAAATCACTGTCTGGTAACTACTATTATAGATGAACTTCACTGAAGGCGACATCTCTACCTAACTCGCCCTATGATCTAATCAGTAAGCTCTTAATATGTTCTCTAGCATTGGTTAGCCTTCTTCGTCTGACCATCTGTCTATGGGTGATATGTTATACTAAATGCCAAATTCATGCTCAAAGATCTATAAAGGCTCCTCTAAAAGGCTAACACAAACTGTGTCTCTATAGTTTTAGGCACCCTATGCAATCTGAAAATCTCTCAAACATATAACTTCTCCAACTGATCTATAGGGGTGGTGTGTTAGTGTATGTCTTACAAATCATTCATATTGTTGGTTTCAAGGCATTCTATCTTGTATATATATGTAATAACTTATTAATAAAAGAAAGAGTTATTTTATTCATATACATAAACTACTTCCTTTATTTGCATTAATATAAAGTATGTATATGAATTATACATACTTTATATTGGGCAACAATATCAAATAGTGGAAATACTAAATGCCTGCATAGTATATCATGAGATGATATTAGTACGAGTGATATGATGATCATGTCATTAAGGCATTAGTATGGATTAATAGTTAGTGAATTGTTTTTTGAACGTGACCAATAACGATAGGTCATATATGTTAAGGTAGATGTTTTAGAGTTAACTGATTTGACATTTGTAATTATAATTTGTCTCATTAATTAATAAAATGATTTATAATTATTCAGTTCATATACTTGTCTATTATATGATTGTGTGAATAACATGCTTTTAGAATGATAAAATTATAATAAGGGAATCGAATGATTGATTATAGGAATACACATATTAGATGGTCATTCTAGAAATGTTCATAATCTTGACATTAGAATGGCCAAGGGCACATGTGATGGTGATGAGATATCATAGTATTGAGTGATCCCACCAAAAGATGGTGACAATTCTCACGTGTTAAAGTTGTTTGTTGATGGCTCAGTGTAATACATGAGTATATGTTAAAGACATGTTCATCGAAATGACCCCACTAGAAGATGTCCATATGGATGGTTGCTTCAGTATCTATGGAAAAAATCTTTTGAACACAACGAATACATGTGATCCTTTGACTTAAGATTGTTAGATCGTCTCATATAATGATTAGTATGGTTTGACACTATCCAACGTATAACAGTAATAAAGGTATTGTAAAAGTAGTGAACAACCATATCATGAGATACATAAAGACTATGATTGATCATTAAAGGATTCGTCACTCTTGAACATAAGAGAGAATATCTTATAAATGAATGCTGAAAGACATTCATGACTACTTGAATTTATGGTCATAGTGGATAAGGTTGTAGCCTAATCTGTGTAAGTCATTAATATGTATTAACTCATATAAAAAAACTACTAAGATAGACACACTTCTATGTCTATGTCTTAGCCTCGAAAGACATCAATTGATGAAAGAATTGAATTGTATGTAATTATGATATTGTAAAAGCTTATAGAGATGTTTGTTGACACTCTATCGTTTGGGTAGCCATGATGCTTTATTAGAGGCCAATCTTAGTCAACATTTAAATTTGACCCAAATTCAAGCACTACTAGTTCAATAGAGAGTTTATAAGTCACACACATTAAGGGGTTGATACAAACGAGGAGGGAAAGATCGTTTGATAACATTCTTGAGATCATGGAAAGAAAGAAACATATATGTGTTTTGACTAGAATCATTTGGTGTGCACGGTGCCACGTGACATTTTGCAAATACACTACATGGTTTTAGTTGGACCTACTTATGAGTCAAATTGAACAAGGCTAAATGATACATGTGAGTCAACTGGCTGAGTTAACTCATAGGTAAGGTATTCTAGTTAAACAAGGATTCTTCAAAGTCGTTATTTGATAGAATGTTTTGGTTGAATTGGAATCTTAATTTAATTAGGATTCATATGCATTAAAACTTTTAACAAATTCAAAGTCTTTGTTTGATAGAAAGTTTACATTAACTTGGAATCCTAATTTAATTATCATTCTTATGCATTAAAACTTTTAATAAATTAAAAGTCTTAATTTAATAAGAACTCTTCAACATTATATCACTATGGTAGTTAGAGTCCAAACTAATTTAGGATTTATGCACACCTTATCAGTAAAGGTGTTTAGTTCAAGTCAATCTTTTTTAATAGAATAATCCTAAACAGATACATTCTAAACACACATCTTTATGTATAGAATCTTATTGATGCAAGTTTCTATTGTCATGATCTAATTTCCAAAATCCAATCGATAAAAGCCCTAATAGCTTTCTTTTTAGATTGTCTCCCATTCTTGTTTCGCATGGATACCAAGGCGCTACCTCAAGAAGATTGGATAGTGATTCTTACATAGCCATGTGAAGTCTTGGAGAAGCCAACAACGCAAGTATAATTTCTAAACACCCTATATGTGTTTAACATGTTTATGAATTCATGCATTAAAACAGGTATCCTAGATGGGTTTTAGGATCTTTGATATTTTAAAAAAATTTTAATTTCATTGCACTACTAGATAACTACACCCTAAAACCTTACAACATGGTCATTAAATTGTAGTTAATGACTTATCGTTTGATTATACTAGTATACGAAGTAATCCTTTGACTTGAGATATCATAGTCGAATCTAATACAGATGGTTCATATGATGTATAAATATAGGGCTAATCATATTCTGTATGAAAGGCCATATTGGTCATATGTTGTTTGTTTACATAAATGAATGATGATCAAGACATGATTCGTTGACTCAAAGATATTAGATTTAAAGTATCCCTTGACTCGATTAGGGTTTGAGTTCCTAAATGAATGTCGATAAATATTCAAAACTAAAATTTTTGGCAAAAGTATAATGCGAGTCATACGAAGGATGTTCGTGATGACATGTTTTGACTATATCAATAAATGATTCATGGAGAATTGAAGTAGGGTTTTGACAAACATGAACCTAAAATCAATGAGGATTGGACAATAGAAGGATTTTACCTTCATAGAATGTACGATTAGGAAATTAGGTTTGATGGAGTGTTTCTTGATCATGGTTTAGGGGCTATGTCACATTTTTAGATATTTACTGTAGTCGTTAAGCTTCTGGACATGTTTTTTAAATCATCTAAAAAAGGGCTTACGACTATGCCACAATGATCTTAAAGGGTTACCCCAATAAACCAAGTATTTTAAAGAGTGAGGATTAATTATTCAGGGTTGACTAACACCTTCCAAAGGGTGATAAAAATTATATCATATAAAGTGTTATATTGGTCTAACATTACACTTTAAGAGTTAAAGTGTTTATGAGATAAAATTTGGGTGGCTAATGTGTACTTATGTTATACATGCATGTTCATTGTTTAAATTGAGAATTTATAGGGTCCATGCAACAATTACGTAATTGCTAACTAAGTCCACTGATATATAAAGGAAAAATTAGTTCTTTTTTTTATATATGAACTCATTTTGAACTAAAACACTTATCTCACTTCTTTTTACTCTAGAATTTCGTCCATAACTTATTTTACTTGGTTTGGTGGAATTCTTTGGACACTTGACAAGTATGAAGCTATTCTCTATCATCCTTAATAAAAAACTCAAGCTTAGAGTAGGTAAAAATCTAACTTTCTTGATATAAGCTTGTATTGTGTTGATTCTTTCACCTTTCTCTCGTGCATATTGTTTTTAATCATTTTTCTTCACCATATTCTTTTATGGTGTCTTTAATAGGTAGGAAATATGCTGACTTAGTTAGTCTATCCGTTATTACCCACAGTATATTAAAACCACTTTGAACCCTGAGAACCTAATAACAAAGTCCATGGAAATGTGCTCCTACTTCTACTCAAGTACACTAAGAGGTTGAATCCACCTTGACGGTCTCTGATGTTTGAATTTGATCTATTGATAAGTGAGACATTTAGAAATGTACTCACCCATATCTCTTTTCATGTTGGACCACTAGAAACTCCTCCTCAAATCATGGTACATCTTTACCCCCCAGGATGGATAAGTAAAAAGAACTATAAACCTCTATAAACTCTGTCTTAGCTCATTCATGGATAGAACATACACTCTACCCTTAAACTTAAGAATACCATCAACTACCTAGAAATCTAACTTGAAAACATTTTGAATCCCTTGAACCTTTTGTCTACAAATATCTTGTAACTAAGCTACCTGGACTCTTCCACCAATGTGGATTTGATCGCTAATCTTGCTAAAGCCCCAATCATTAACTCAATCTACTCTCGATCCAAATTTGTATGAATCTCTTTTTGAATTATCAGCTATGACAAAAACACCTTTATGTTAAGGGTATTTGTGACTACATTTACTTTGCCTAAATGATTTAATATCACAGTTATAATCCTTCACCAACTTGAACCATCTCCTTTGTCTCTTATTTAGCTTCTTCCAAGTGAAGAAATACTTGAGGCTCTTGTAATCGATGTATATATTGCACCTCACCTTATATAAGTAGTGTTTCCAAATTTTAAGGGCAAACACCACTACTACTAACTTCAAATCATAAATGGGGTATCTTGTCTTAAACTCCTTTAACTATCTTGAGACATATGCTATTACCTAGCCTCGCTACATATGATTTATGTATATGATGCGTTTGTTATGCTCCGTCTTTTATGTTAAAGCTGATTATAAAACATGGTTGCTAGATATGACATTTTTTTTTTTTTATGTTTACAACAATGAGAATTATGTCATCTGAGCCACTGGACAACTTCCAGGTATAAGAAATTGTTGTTGATTAAACTTATGGATGCAATTTAATATATTCTTGTGCAAATGTTGACAATTGATAGCTTATTTAATTTGATTTTTCTATCTTATGCAACAATACTTATTGTCTTTTTATAAACAAGTTAGAAGGATCTATGTCATTGTTACTACAGTCATCTTTTTGGTCTCTATGCTTTCATTCTTTCCTTTGAATCTAATTTAATATGGTTGATTTAGGGAAGGTAAAAGAGATTGTGAGGTGGAAAATAATGATTCAACCGTATTGGAAATGGAATTTGGTTTAGGTAGTTTAGTTGAAAAAATCTTGTTTTGGGTTAGGGGCTTGGTCATTGTTAATGGACATGAATTTTTTAGGGAAACAGCTTGTTTCAATACTGCATGAGTCAAAATAGTACAATCTTAATCATATGTTCTTACAAGCCATAAGGTTTTTATGATTCTTCTTTCACATTTTAAGAAACTGTTAGCATTAAACACCACCTTTTGCCTATCATGTGCCATTACTTCAAATTTATGATTTAATGTTTCAATAGCTTCAAAGTACAAAATGGGTTGTGTCAAAATATAACATTTCTTTGAAAAATAGGTAGAATACAAGACTGTTTGTTCCTTTCTATCCTCTCTTTAACAACTCATTTTTTTCTAAAAGTTATACAACTTTATTCTATTTTGATGCTTGCAAAAAAAAAAAAAGTCTTGACTGTATGTTGCATTTGAGTTTCACCAAATAATATCTTTGATTAGTAAATTAACATTGTGAAATATTTATTCAAGTCTTTCGTCATATTAGATGCTTAATATTTGCTATATGGTGTAGAGAGGTGTTAGGTATTGTTTAATGGTATTAGAGGGTTGTCTGTTCAATTAGCTTGAGAAATGGTCGATATTAATCTTTGATTATTTATTGTCCTTGTATTGCCTCTATTTGCATTTTGAAAAAGATACTAATGATGTGAAGAATAGTTGTTGATAACTTATGCTGTTGTTCATGATTTTGTTTTTTCATATTATTCTGTTTTGATTCTTAGGATACTATTTGTACAATCATTCAAAACTCTTGTAATAAACTTTTCATCAAGGCAACTTTTGTGCTATAGATCAACCAAAATTAAAGATTAGGTACATTTTAAGTCTATTTTATGTGAATTATGATGACAAATAAACTAATTCAATGACTTGGGCCAATTTATGCAACTATTTGCTTAGTGTGCCTGACAGTTTCTTTTTTGATTGTGTACTTTCGAGAAGAAGACAGGTTTGGGGTTGCTCAACCTTCTAGTAGCCATGTTGCCTTGTGTGCTTGCTGTTAGCTCAACCTTCTAGTAGCCATGTTGCCTTGTGTGCTTGTTGTTAAAGCTTTTAATATCATTTGTAGTAGTAGTAACAATTTAATGCTTAGTTGTGAGTTGATTTGTAGTAGTCACAATTTAATATGATTAATATTCTTAGTTAGTTGAAATGATGTTTTATACGAATGGCTGAATTTCAAAGATTAATATAACTATTACTATCAAATTCTTCATTTGAACAAGTATAAAAATTTTTGTTTCTAATTTACCATAAAATCAAAGACGAAATTTTTTGTCTTTAATTTACAACACAATCAAAGACATGAAAAATTATCCTTCATTCATCACATAATCAATGACAACAAATTTTGTCTCAAATTCATTATATAATCAATGAGAACAAAAATTATTTTCAATTCATAATATAATTAAGGACAAAAAATTTTATACAATCAAGGATAAAAGATATTGTACCAAATGAAAAAAATTTGTCACTAATTCATTATATAATTCAGGATAAAAAATTGCGTCCTGTATTTACCACAATATCAAGATGAAAACTTTTGTTCTTAAATGTGTTCTTTTTGGGATGAAAAATTTTCTCTCTAAATATGTTCTTTTTAGGACAAAATAAAGTTATCTGGGACAAAATCTACTTTATTTATGGACAAAAAATTTCGTCTTAAAATATGTACCCTTTTATGATGAAACACCATTTCGTCTACAATGATTAGTTATTAGGGATGATTTCCTTTTTTCGTGGGCATTACCAATTGCTAATGCCATTTTTTGACGATTTGATCTTTTATCCTGAATATTTTTTAGGACAAAAATTGTCACCTTTTATGAATTTTGTTTTAGTGATTACTCCCAAACCATCGTGAGATGTATAAATGTACAAATCATACTTGATCTCATCCTCTAGTAAGGCCCATACTGGAGCAGAAGTCAATCTCTTCTTCAACCCTTAGAAGCTTTCCTTACGTGCATTTAACCACTGGAATTGAGTTTCCTTCTTTGTGAGAGTTATGAGAGGTCTCGCTAGCTTAGCAAATCCCTCAACAAATTTTCTGTGGTACCCTGGTAACCTAGAAAACTATGAACCTCTTTGATAGTCTTTGGCCTTTGCTAGTCTAGCACTACGTCAATCTTGCTCAGGTCAATTGATATACCCTCTGTTAAGACAACATGCCCTAAGAAAACCATCCTATCAAGCCAAATTTCACATTTCGAGAACTTTGCATATAGTTGTTTTTCCCTTAACCTCTGCAAAGTAAATCTTAAGTGTTCCTCATGCTCCTTATGACTCTCAGAATACATTAGAATATCATCAATAATAACCATAATGAACTTATCCAAGTCCATTGAACACTGTAAGGGCATTTGTTAGTCCAAATGACATCACAATAAACTCAAATTGACTATACCATGTCTGAAAAGTTATCTTAGGTATATCCTACTCAACCACCCTCATATGATGGTAACTTGACCTCAAGTTTATCTTGAAGGACACTATTGATCCTCTCAACTGATCAAATAAACCATTGATCCTTACATGCTTATGGACCCATATTTGTTTTTAACAAAAGGATAAAAGCTCTTTAGGAAGAATGATCGATTTGATAAAACCATTCTTAAGTAATTATTAGGGTTGTTTCTTTAATTCATGTAACTCAACTAGGGTTATTCTGTAGGGTACCTTTGAAATAAGTGTTGTGTTTTGTGTTAACTATATACTAAACTTTATCTTTTGCTTAGGAGTTAATTTTAATAACTCATTTAGGAAAACATCTGGAAACTCCTATACAACTGGCGTTTCCTTTATACTTAGACTTGTCTCCACCTTACTCATCATATAGGCTAAGAAACCTATGCACGCTTTTTTTAACATTGTTCTTGCCTTTATGATGCTAATTATCATGTTTTTGATATGCCTTACACTGAACTCAAACAGATCTCCATCTTTAAGGCTTAACCCGACTTTTTTATGTTGGTAATCAATCTGAGCTCTATTCTTTTCTAGGAAATCCATCCCTAAAATCATTTCAAAGTTTGGCATCTAGAATACTATCAAGTTCACAAGAAGTTGTCTGCCTTGAATTTCTATAGCCTAACCCAACAAAATCTCATCAATTATCATTGCCTTACCATCTGGTAACTTTATCTTAACTTTTTGGCTACCCTTACTAGTTGTATTCCTAATCTTTCCACTAGACTTTTGGCTATAAAACAATACATAACTCCATAATCAATTAAAATGTATAAAGAAGTACCAAGGAAAGAAATCTGACTAGTAACTATTGATAGGTTGGCTTTAAGGAGCCCTTGGGTGATGTTGAAAACTCTAACAGTGGCTCCTTTTACTAGCTACTTAGTCAAATTGGAGCCCCAAGACAAGATTTGTCTATGTGCCCTGGCTGATGACACCTATAGCAGACTGTTTGCCTCATCAGGCAATCTTCTATGTGATGTCTGGTTCATCTTTAACAAGCTGGAATCTTTTGTCCCCTTTGCTTTTTGTTGTAAAGGAAGACCCCTCTAAATCGAGGCACTATTATTGCTTGACTGTGGTACTAATGCTGATATTGGTATTAGGGCTGACTGAGTTAGGCCTAACCATACATCCACTTAACAAAAACCTTAATCTTTAAAGTTTTACTCAAGGCCTCACTATAGGTTTTAGGTAGTTGTATACTTGTCATCACATCTCGAGTTATAGTTGGATCAAACCCATACATATATTTCTCAATCTACCTAATTTCTGTGTTGGCTATCTTAGTGGCGTACCTTATCAAGTGATTGAATTTGTTAGGGTATTCTTTCATTGAATCTGTGCCCTAAGTCAATGTAAGGAACTCTTGAGCTCTGATGTATATTTTATATGTTTTCTTGTACGTAGCCTCAAACCTCTCTTAAACATTGACCAGGATATCTTGGAGATCTTTATCGTCTTTCAAACTAGGTTCCACCATGTCCTAACATTAGACATGAGGAAGTATGTGACATATCTAACTCTCTCATGATTTGTCATATTAAAAAGGGTTATTGCATTCTCTACTAACTCCAGCCATTCCTCAACTGCAATCGGGCCTTAGCACTATCAAATTTCTAACAATGGTGCATGTTAGGCAAGTTGAAGATATGATGTAACTGAGTCTTGGTTAGTGCTATTACCAGTGTTGTTGTTGGTGCGAAAGTCACATTAATTGAGCCTTGAGCCTCTATTAGTGATACCTGAGTTAAATACTATTGCAAACTAAAATCTCATCTCTTAGACATATTTGGTACTATTGCATACCAAGATCTCTTTGTTAGCTTTTTGGATGACCTCTAGGTTTTTAGCCTAGTTCTCTTTCTCTTTTCAATATTCTATTGTAAACATAGGTGTGCTTTTTGACACACAAAGGTGTGTCCCTTTATTTACTCGCACATGGTTGTTTCCTTGTGGCCCCTTCCTATGTGGCTCTTTTTTTAGACACACAAGCATTTGTCCCTTCTTGAAACTATTACACTTTCCTCTTTTGTTCTCATCTAAACAACATTACTTCTTAAGGGTATTTCAAAATTTCACCCTACACATAGTCATGTTAAAGTTATGCATATAAAGTTTACCTATCCTAATTGATTGTTCGTTGGTCAACGATGATTGATGATCTTTAGAATGTTGAAAAACTCGATCTAAATTTGGGTGTCATGCACATAGGCGTGTAGGCGTGTGTCCCTACCACACGATTGTATTATGAACCTAAAATTAAGAACTTGTTCTCACTCTAATCTTTTCTATGTAGTTTAGCATTGCTTTTCTAGATTTAGCATTAATAATACTTATTCTAACACCATAAATGTATTCTCAATATCAAGTTTAAAGCATCTTTGGACAAAACTCATCTAACATAAAACATGAACTCATAATTAAAGCATAACTAGGAACCAATCATTTCTCTCTTCAATTCATGTCAATACGACACAAACATCATACTAAAATTCACTCAATGATTTATATATGCTTTATAATCTCTTCTCAATTTCTCAAGACTAGCCTAGGTACTACCCATATATCAAATATCATCACCATGAACAATATCACTATTAATATGCAAATCTATCAATGAACAATAATCAAACATAATCCATATGTTTTGATCTCACTAATAACATTCTTATATGCTCAACTAATCATCAAAATCATCTTAACAAAAAACGTGGAAGAGTCTTATTTACCTCAAATTCATAGAAGCCAAAATGCTTAAGTAGGCCTCATTCTCACTTCTTTTCCTTTCACCATTTCACCAAAAAATATTGTCAGAACCTACCAACGGAAAGTTGGAAGGTCAGACTTTGAATTCTTTATCTCTCAAAATGGTGCATGCATTAGGTTAGAGATGAAATTTCGTAAAACATAGTTGTCATGACTTTTTTAAAACTTGAAATTGCATACAATACATATAGATATGTATCTAAGGCACATAGTCGTATGTCACTAAACTTGAAAATCATACGAAAATCATATTATGTTATTGACTTGACAACTACACATGGGCGTGACCTCATTAGACACGACCATGCATCACCCAAAACTCATACTTTCACTTTAAATCCACATAATATAATCATACATAAATTAACTCATGCATAAAGACTTTTTTGCCCTTGAGATATACCTGTAGGTGTTACACCTCATTGACCCAATGGTTTCTCTAAATAACCTTAATAAGAGGAATTTGCTTGCTCCTGAGCTGTTTAACCTGTTTATCCAATATTTGAACTGAGCACTCTTAATAATTTAAGTTATCCTTAAGCTCTACATCATCAACTCTCAATACATGGTAGGGTCATTGATGTACTTATGTAGCAGCGACATATAGAACACATTATAAATCTGGTTTATGCTCACTAGTAATGTAAGTCAATAGGCAACCTTACTTACATTCTATAAAATCACAAAAGTCCCACAAACCTCGGAGCCAATTTACCTTTCTGTCCAAATCTCTTCATATGATACTAGAGGTAACTCTAACAAAAACCTTATCACCCATATCGAACTCCAAGTCTTACCTCTTTTGATCTATATAGCTCTTTCGATGATCTTGGGCATGTTTCATCCTCGCCCTGATTAATCTTACATCCTCTATCATTTTTTGGGTCATCTTCGGCCCCAAAGACTATGCCAAAGCATTTCTCTCACTTTTCTTATCCCAATGAAATGGTAATTTATTCTTTCTCCTATAAAATGCCTCACACAAAACCATTTGGATGGTCGTCTGATAACTTTTATTATAAAAAAACTTCATCAATGATAACACATAAATCCAATTCATTTCCTGATCTAAACAACATGTTCTCAACATGTCCTCAATCATCTAGTTCACCCTTTTAGTCTGTTTGTCAATTTACAGATGATAGGTCGTGTTGAAAAGTAATCCTATACCCATAGACCTTTATAGTCTCTGCCAAATTGAAACAAATCTCATGTCTATATTTGATATAATTATCTTGGGTACATCATGGAGTCTCATAATCTCTTTGACATAAATTTGACCCAATTGATCAGTGTTAATGTTATCCTTAATCAAAATTAAGTACACTGACTTGGTTAGTCTATCTAAAGTCACTGATAAGGCATTATATCCATCTCTGACCCTCGACAATCCAATTACCGAATCTATAGAGATGTACTCTTATTTCTACTCAAGGATACTCAAAGGTACAACAACCTTAACAATAATTGATGCTAAGTTTTAACCTGTTGACATACCAAAACAAACTCTACCATATCCTTTTTCATTCCTAACCACTAAAAAGACCTTCTCAAGTCTTGATACATCATTACACTCCTAGAGTAGGTAGTGTGAAGGGAACTATAAACTTTTACAAGAATCTTATAATCAACTCATCGATATTAGGAACATAAACTAGACCTTTAAACTTTAACATATCATTAACAACACTAAACTCTAACTCAGCACCCTTAATAACTCTTTGCCTCAACTGACTGCATTACTCATCTAAAAATTGAGCAATACGATCTCATCTAATAAGGTCGACTAAATCCTTAAACCAACCATCAACTTAGTGACTAACTCAATTTGGTCTTTCATCAACTTCTGTTGTAACTCTCGACAAGCAATAATCTGAGACAATATCACATTTCTACTCAAGACATCGATTACAACATTAGTTTTCCCTATGTGGTACTTGATATCATAATCATAATCCTTTAAAAGTTCCAACCACTTCTTCTGTCTCATATTTAATTCCTCATGGGTTGAAAAGTATTTTAGACACTTATGACCCATGTAAGTATTGCACTTAACTCTATACAAATAATATTGCTAGATTTTTAATGCAAACATAACTCGTAGCCAACTCTCAATCATGGTGGCGATATCAAATCTTATATTCTTTGAGTTGTTAGGAAGCATAAACAATCGTTTTCCCTTTCTGGATTAACATAATTTCTAAACCGTGGTAAGAAACATTTGTATACAAGTCATATTTCTCACCTTCAGTCGATAAAGCTGAAATTGATGTAAAAGTTAATCTTTCCTTCAACCCTTAGAAACTTTTCTCATAAGCATCAAACCATCTCAAAGGAATATTGTTAAAAGTTAACTCAATCAATGATCAAGCTAACCTAGCAATGCTCTTCATAAACCGTTTATAGTAACCTGTCAATCCAAGAAAACTCGATACCTCTTTGGCTGTCTTGGGCCTCTACCATTCTAACACTATCTCAGTCTTACTTGAGTCTACCAAGATACCATCAGATGATTCTACATATCCTATAAATGCCACTCGATCTGACCAAAACTTATATTTGGAAAATTTCGCATGTAGTTGCTTATCTCTCAATCTCTATAATATAAACCTTAAATTCTACTCATGATCCTCTGATTTCTGGAATACACTAATATGTTCTCAATAAACACTATGATGACCTTATCGAGACAATCTTAGAATACTTTATTCATTAGGTTCATATAAATTGTTGACACATTGGTCAATCCAAATGACATCACCATAAACTCATAGTGTCTATATGTCGTCCTAAATACAGTCTTTAGAATATCCCTTTTGGTAACCCATACTTGATTATACCTTGATCTTAAGTTGATTTTGGTGAGCACTAAGGTAACTTTAGCTAGCCAAACAGATCATCAATCCTTGGTAATAAGTACTTATTCTTAACTATCACCTTGTTTAACTTCAATAATCAATACACATGCATATCGATCTGTCCTTCTTTTCCATAAAAGGGATCAAAGAACCCTAAGTTGAATGACTTAGTCAATAAACCCACTGTCCAAAAGCTTTTACCACTACTTTTTCAATTCCTAGAGTTTAGTTAGGGCCATTCTGTACGAGGCTTTAGAGATATATGTTATCCACTGAGCTAACTCAATATTAAACTCAACCTTTTTCTTAGATGCCAACCTTTGTAGATCATCTGGAAACATGTATTGAAATTCATATATAATAAGAGTATTTTGCAAGCTTTGGATTGACTTGTAACCCTACAATGTGCTTCAAGTATCTTGTACACCTCTTACTCAATATTTTTCTTGCCTTTATATTACTGACCATCATACTCAACACTCGACCCTCACCATCATCAAGTTGAAATCAAATTTTTTTCTTCCTAAAGTTGATCTTAGCTTCATATTAACTCAAGAAGTTCATTTCTAAAATAATGTCAAAATCTAACGTATCAAATATAATTAAGTCATGATCATTTCTCGGCCTTTTAGGAATATTGACTCATCCTACAACATCTGGCTAAATATTTTATCTCTATCAGACATCTCAATGCTAATATTTGTCATGGGTGTAAGTTCTAACCTTAGCCTCTTAATTATCCATCAAGCAATAAAGTTGTAAGTAGTACCAGAATCAATTAGAACATATAATGGACAAGAGTAGAAAGATACTTTTCTCATAAAAACAAATAGCCCTATTTGTCACACCTCATAACATAATTTTCTAACACCATGATGATTCCTCTATATGTCATAGATATAGTAGAAGGCACAATAACGAGTGCTTAGCCGAACAGAGGGTATGTTATAAATGTAAGCTGTTAAGATACCCTAACAAAATAGATAGTTGAGGAAGGATAGGTTCGTGTATTTGCAGTTACTCAGACACAAGTGGATGCTAGCTCTATAGTTATGATGAGTCAGTTGTTGTTTCATACTTGTCTTTTATATGTTTTAACTGATTTTGGTGTCAAACATTGTTTTGTTGCTAGAGGTATAATTGAGAGATTAGGACTGGAGCTTTCAGTTGTTCCTTAGATTAGAATAAAGATGCTAAATAAAGATCAGGTTCACATGGGCGTGCTATTCTTAGCTTTTGATATCAAAAATATAACACTCCTCCCTAGATAGATACCTCTATCTAGAACATGCATCCAAAAAGACGTGTTAACTTGAAATAGTGAAAACATACATTAAAATTAAGGCTAAACGACTATTTCCTACCCAAGGTTTGATGTTTTCTCAAGTTTCCACCATTTAATTATGGAAACATCAAACACCCACCCATGGTCGGTTAAATTTAATCAAACCCTAACGTTTGAAAATTTTATTTCTTTTTGCCCCCTTAAACTTTAAAAACTAAAATTTTTCCTCAGCCTAAGTTTTAAAAAATGGCAGTTTTACCCTAGGGTTTGGTTTTGAAATCTCTAGCAACCTCTCCGGCTTTGTTGCCGACGATGTCTCCCTCCCGAAGCATCTTCTCCTTCTAGCGATCATTTTTCTCTCATTTGGAGGTCTGATCGGCGTCGAAGACGCCTTGGGAGATAAAGAACTTCGTCAGGGAAGATTAAGTTCTTCATCTTCCTAGACAAAGACGAAGCCATCGTCTTCGTCTGGGAAGACGATCGTCTTCCTAGAAGAAGACCTCTGGGAAGACGACTGTCTTTCTAGACAAAAATGACGGTTTCATCTTCGTTTGGGAAGACGAAGAACTTTGTCTTCCTCGACGAAGTTTTTCGTCTCCCAAGGCATCTCCGACGTCGATCGGATCTCCAAATGAGAGTAAAGGGATCACCGAAAGGAGATGATGCTTCGGGAGGGAGACGTTATCGACAACGGAGTTGGAGAGGCCGTCGAAGATTTCAAAACCAAACCCTAGGGTGAAATTGCCATTTTTTAAAACTTAGGCTGGGGAAAAATTTTAGTTTTTAAAGTTTAGGGGGAAAATTTTGATTCTATTTTAGTTTATTTTTAATATTATAGAGAAAATGACGATTTTACCCTTACCACTGTTAGAGTTTCGTTAAATTTAATTGACTATGGGTGGGTGTTTGGTGTTTCCATAGTTAAAGGGTGGAAACTTGAGAAAACATCAAACCTTGGGTGTGAAATAGTCGTTTGGCCTAAAATTAATATCCTACAATCCCCAAAAGTGCATTTATTATTTCATATAACAAAATAAAAAAGTTTGAAAATCAAATAATGATAGTCATAATGCATAACAAGATAGAAATAAGTCCAAAAAATATATATAACATGGTCCAACAAATAAAATGACCAAAATACCCTTACCCTCATATGTTGTCACGAGTTGACCTATTGGCTTTCTTGCTGCCACTTTGCTACTCTACAATCCTATATGTAAAATCACAAAGAAATGCACGAGCAAAATACACTTAATGAGTAGGTGATCTCATGACACCCAATAATTATACTCGTATATTCACGTAAGACAATCTTGGATTACAATCCTAATTACTACCAATTAGCCAACATGCATATTTTAGAAAAAAACTCGATCATTTATATCACTCTTCATCATCAACACAAGGTTGAATATTCATATAAGACATTATGAACAAATCATCCAATTTAGTAAAATAGATCATCACTATTAACATTTAAACTGAATAAACATGTAACCCTGATATCCTTCATATAAAACCTAACAACATTATAATATAAAGCGTGCAAAAAGGTGATGTAATAAAAATAACTGTTTTATTAATCAAACTAATCAAAAACCACTAAGAACTTATCCAGACAATATTGGAATACCCTGTTTATAAGGTCCATAAATACTATTGGGGCACTAGTAAATCCTAAGGGCATGGCCATAAGCTCATAATGCATATATCTGGTTTTGAAGGCAGCCTTAGATGTATCTTACTCTGCTACTGACTTGGTGATACCCTAACCTCAGATCTATCTTAAAAAACACTTAAAAGTCTTTGAGTTGGTTAAATAAAGGCCAAACGACTATTTCCTACCTAAGGTATGCTGCAATCTCAAGTTTTCACCCTTTAACTATGGAAATACTAAACACCCACCCATGAGCAATTAAAATTAATTGTGGTAAGGGTAAAATCATCATTTTCTCTATAATATTAAAAATAAACTAAAATAGAATCTATTTTTGCCCCCCTAAACTTTAAAAACTAAAATTTTCCCCTAGCCTAAGTTTTAAAAAATGGTAGTTTCACCCTAGGGTTTCATTTTGAAATCTCCGATGACATCTCCGGCTCTACTACCGACGACCTCTCCCTCTTGAAGCATCATTTCCTTTCGGCGATCTCTTTCCTCCCATTTAGATGCTCGATCCTCTGGGAAGACAAGTTGTCTTCATCTGGGAAGATGATTTCTCTTCCTAGACAACGTCTCTTTACGCTGGATGGGTTGGGGTGGAGTTGAAGGGAACCGTCGGTGGAAAAGAAACCGTCGAGAGGGGGAGACGGTCGATGATGACGTCGGACAAAGTGAAAGGGTTTGGAAACTAAACCCTAGGGGGGGAAATACGATCTTTTCAAACTTAGTTTAGGGAAAAAATGTTAGTTTTTAAACTTTTAGGGGGAAAATGAGATTAAATTTTCAAGGGTTAGAGTTTCGTTAAATTTAACCGGTTATGGGTGAGTGTTTGGTATTTCCATAGTTAAAGGGTGGAAACTTGAGATTACAACATACCTTGGGTGGGAAATAGTCGTTTGACCTTAAATAAATCATCAATTCTTGGGAGTGGGTATTTGTTCTTCACTGTAGCCTTATTTAACTCTCTATACTCAATGCAAATCCTCATCGATCCATCTTTCTTCTTTATAAAAAGGATTGATGTACCTCATGGTAAGTGGCTCAGTCTGATAGTCAATTTCTGTAAATGTTTCTTTAATTCCTATAATTCGGTTAGGGCCATTCTGTAAAGAGCTTTATAAATTGGTGTTGTTTTTGGGGCTAACTAAATTCTAAACTTTACCTTCTTCTTCGGTGCTAACTTTGGAAGGCTATCAAGGAAAATATCTAGAAACTCTTGCACCACTAGAGTATCTTTTATGCCTGGAATGATCTTAGCTAATTTCTAAACCATGTGCACCAAATATCCCATACACCCCTTACTCAACATCTTTTTAGCCTTGATACTATTAACTATCATATTGAGGATTCAACCCTCTCCGAATTTGAACTACTCACTGTTATCTATATTGAATCTAACTCTCTTTTTCCTATAATTGATTTTAGCTCTGTATCTACTCAAAAAATCCATGCTTAAATCACAATGAAGTCTGACAAGTTTATGATTATCAGGTCTATGACCATTACATGACCTTTCAGGAAGACTATCTCCCTTATCAATATTAAACTATTGTGAACCTGATATTCATTTAGCATCTCTATTTTAATCTAAGGAATAACTGAAGGCTTCAGTCCTAATCTCTTAATTATACCTCTAGCAACAAAACAATGTTTGGCACCAGAGTCAATTAAAGCATATAAAAGACAAGTATGAAACAACAATTGACTCGTCATAACTGTAGAGCTGGCATCCATCTGTGTCTGAGTAACTATGAATACACGAACTTATCCTCCCTCAACTATCTACTCTGCTAGGGTTGACACTGTTGTTGGGGTTGTGCACTACCTGGTAATTTATCCTAGCTACTTACGTTTATAACATACCCTCTGTTCGGCTAAGCACTCGTTATTGTGCCTCCTACTATATCTATGACATATAGAGGAATCATCATGTTTGGACTACTATTTTTTTCTCTATTTCTCACCTCTTTTGTTCTTCTTATTCTTTCGCTAGAAAGGCTTCTTGCCTCTACTATCTCTGTGAGGACCATCCCTATTACCTCCTTCTCAGTTGCCATAATTAATCAGTTAACTCTGCCTCTACATCTAGGCTGGAGGTGTGGGCTCCTCTGATAACTCTCTATCTATAACCATATACTGTCTTATGGCCTCTGAAAAAGTATTATAAGGATTATCTCTCATCACCACATTTTGGCTATATCTGACCTCAATTTTTCTATGAACACATCCAACTTGCCTATCTCTGAATTAGCCACGCTAGAGGCATACTTGGCTAATGAGTTCAGCTTGGTCGAAAACTCCTTGACCGATATGTTCTTCTACCTCAGATGGAGGAATTCTTGGGCCTTCACATAGAAATCTACCTATGACATTTTTTAAACTCGATGGGTCCTACACAACGTCCGTCACCAAACTTTAGCATCACCCTTTAGTAGAAATTGACATACTGGATCTTATCAATATCTATCATTAAATAGATCTTCATGAGATCTTCTATTGCCTCTAGCCACTCCTCAGTTGGCAGTCCTTCTAACATTACATTACTCTTGAACTCTATGGGCCAATGATGACTAGATAAACTATAAATAGGATGTGTCTGTCCTTTGCTACTACCTCTAATCTCAATTTGAGGTGCTCTTACACTCCCCCTACTCTATTAGGATAATGCATCTGTATCCGACTGTTACTTTAACATCAGTGAGGTTTAGGCTAGATGCCCTACACTAGCCAACACCTCTCTGTTATACCTCATAACAGCCTCCACAATCTAGCAAATGGTAGCACTATCAATAGAGGGTGCAATTAGCATACTGGATGCCTGTCCTTGAGCCTTAGCTTGGCTTTTTTCTTAACTAGAAACATTTAGGACATCTCTGATTAATCTTCTAGATCTCTTTATCTTGAAATCACAACAACCTTTAGGCATATATTACTTTTAATTTGAAAGCAAGTGTATATTACTTACAGCGGTAGGCATGCAAGGGCAATTAATATTGTATGAGGGGCTACTTTCTTAGTTAACTCTATATGCACTTTTTAAACATATTAAACTTTTCATTTTTTTGGGTACCAAAATCATGTTTGATACCATGAATGTAACATCCCTCTCTAGATACATACCACTAATAGGAATATACCAAAAGAGACATACATAACTGGACTATTTAAAAACTTTAATGCATGATCATAACTATAAAGCATACAAAAAGGCGATGTAAAAAAAATAAATATTTTATTAATCAAACTAAAAAAAAACAAGTATCTGAAACCTCTGTTGAAAAGAATAACTATATAAATCTTGGGTAAACCAATGTGTTTGATGATAATAATGATAATAATAAAAATGTTAAATATATATATTTGGTAAAGTTGAAATGATATAAATGCACATTTTTTTGTGCAGCTGCTCACTGGATCATTGAATCCCCACTTACCCTGCCACTTACCTCTACCTCTAAAACATACAAAAGAAAACGCATGAGTAAAACTCAATAAGCAGAGACCTTTCGACATCTTTAGATATTAAATTATCTAGCAATAAAACTCGCGTTCTATTTGTAAGCTAAATATTATCACACTACGACACCTTAGTGCCCAATATGGATCATCCATGAAAATTGTAAAGACCCAAACTAGAGTCGACATATTTGATGTCCTAGTGAAAGTTGCTATGTGGTGCATTTTATTGATCACATGAGAAAAATCTGAAAGTCACATCCTTACTATACACATTTGAACTGAACTAAGTGGCTATATGCCTTAGCGCTGAGTGCATAATACATCTTATGGGTATCCCACTCTATTGCTCTCACAAATATCATCACTTATGCATACAATTGGTGATTATCTAACTGTGTGACACTAGCCTTAAGGTTGTTAACTTTTTGACTCGATCTAAATTTTTACCATCGTTCACATAGTCAGGTACCTCATCAATGTCTCTCTTGAATTTTATATCCCTTATTAGCTCATTATTTTACGCATATAACTTTCACCCCTCTTTTACACAAAGCCTAAGGGTATAATCATCTTTTGATTTTGTCTAGAGGTACATAATTGTGTATTTCTCAATCCACGCTTGTGTGCCTCTTGAACCATATACACGGACGTGTGACATTTAGCACATGGTCGTGTATAGGGCAAATGAACACAGGGAGTTAACTTGGACACACTCTCGTATACTCATATCTATGTGTACGAGCCACGTGTCTTCTAGCACATGTTGTTCACTATTTGAAAATCATGCATAAGCGTGTGTCCCATACAATACGACCATGCATTTCTCCCCTTAAAACGAGTGTAGGATCTTCAGGTTTTCAAAACTCTAGAATGACACACAGGCATGCAAGAGACCATATATAGTCGTGTGTCGCGATCTGGAAATCGCACCCTAGGGTTTCTATGTTAATCAAGTCACAAAAACAATTAATCAAACACATATTTAGGCCAATACAAAGAATCTCTATGTCCCCTAAGCAACTTATTTACTAAAAGTCATGTCATACAATCAGCATACACATAACATCCATGACCCTATTGATTTATCAAACCAACATACATAATATTCATACAATCAAGGGACTAATCATTCATATGATTTCTCATAATCAAATATATAGTCACAGACATTATAAAACACATTTTGTTCATGCTTAATTAAGTATGGATCATAGATAGAATTGATAACTTCATGGATTTCATAATTAAGTAAGGAATTTTGCTCTACTTGGATTTCGACAAAAACGTCTCCCTTGCATAGCTCTGATGACTCCGATGATCGGTGATGACTCCTTTAGGTTAGCATAGACTCTTCTCTCACACTTTCTCACTTTTTAAGTAGTTAGGAATGCAAAAGAATATTATAATACCCTCAAGTACGTTTCAGGGATATTTATATCTTTTGACCCAATTTGGAGATATTTCCAATTTCAAATATAGATATATGTATTAACAGGTATGTGTGTGTTTTTAGATATATATATATATATATATATATATATATATATATATATATATATAGACATATAGAAAGAAATTAAAAAAAAAGAAAACAAAAAAAAAAGAGATAAAGCTTAGATATAGAGAGAAAAGTCAAAAAAGGCATCTCATACCATTTTTCCATCATTTCCTCCGCCTTCCAGAAAAATCAGCCCCTTCATGCTTGTTTTCTTCATTTTTTAAAAGGAAATTAGATGCTTGGAAGAGTTTGAAAAAAGAGTAAGGAAAGAAAAGAAGAGGAAACACTTTTTGAGCTTGGTAACCAAAAGATCTTTTCTTTTTCCCTTTTCCTATGTTTATATATATATTGGATGCATGTTATATGTATATGTTAGTATGTTTTGGTGTTGATTTAAGGTGATTTTGGTGTTAAAGGAAACAAAACAAATAGAAGGAAGCCAACTTGCAAAGATTTGGCTTGAAACAAGGTAAGGGGTATCATCTTTGATATGTTGCATGTTTTAGGCTTTTGGTTCCTTGGATCTATGTTATAAATGATGATTTTGAAGTTGAGAAATGTTGTTTTGCCATTTGAGATGTCTATGTGTGGGATTTTGTTCATGGCAGAAAGTTGCATAACATTTATAGTTTTGCCACTGACTTTGTCCCTCATTTTGGCTGTCGTACATGATGAATTATGAGTTCTATTATATCTTTTTGGAAAGCTCTTTGAATCTTCTTTCCAATGATATATAGCTTGTATGAATTAGAGATCATTTGGACTATTAAATATTGTATGAACCAAAAGAATTGTTTTACCAAATAAACAAGGGAGAGTTTTTTTACCATTGATTTCATCCCACATTTTGACTGTCTTATCTAATGAATTATGAATGCTATTATAGATTTTTGGAAAGCTCTTTGAATTCTCGTTTCAGTGATCTATAGCTTGTATAAATTGAGGATCATTTGGATTGTTAAATATTGTATGAACCACAAGGGCTGCTTTACCAAATAAACAAAGGAGTCCGTTTTTGCCACTGATTTCATTTCATGTTTTGACTATCTTATCTAATGAATTATGAGTGCTATTATATCTTGTTGGAAATATCTTTGAATCCTCTTTTCAATTATATATAGCTTGTATGAATTAGAAACCGTTTGGACTATGAAATTGTATGAAACAGTAGGCTGCCCTGTCAAATGAACAGGGCTATGAACAGTATTTCACAGTTTTGGAAAGGAAAAGAAAGAAAAGAAAGGAAAGGAAAGGAAAGGAAAGAAATGAGAGAAAAAGAAAAAAAGAAAAAAAGAAAGAAAAAAAGAAAAGGAATTTGGGGCTCAAGATTCAGGGGTCATCCCCAGAATATGGTCTGATGAATTATGAATAGATTTAGATGGAAGCAAGATTAGTAAGATATAAGACACACATGCAATCTATGAACTATGAGGGGGCACTTTACACTACACTGCCCACAGTAAGGTACGTTTGCAATAGGACATAGACCCATAGTAGGGTCCGCTCGCAGTAGAGCTCAATTCAGATTCAAAAATTATGTAGTGAAAGAAATAAAGAGAGCTCGAGCTTAGAAAAGTGTCATATCCCTATAGTTAACTTCCAGAAAGTATCAAATAGACATCAGATGGGATAAAGTATGACTCAAATAGTAAAGAATGAACTAGATTATCTTCTCGATTTCTTATGGAGGTTATGAGTGAGGTTGAGTCCCAAGAGTGAGTTAGAACAGGAAAAGAGATAGTTTAATAAATTATTTCCCCTTACTGAGTGTTCTTATCACTCATTTCCTTTTCTTTCATGATTGTAGGTACAGGTGATCGAGGTAGCTACGAGGTAGGGTCAAGTCAACAAAGATAGATCCAGTTGGAGCAGGTTATCTTTGGTTTATATTACATGCATACAGTCACATGTTTTTATCGCTTTTGGACCTTTTTGAGATGATGATATAGTTGTATATGATTACTCCACGTTTTTAGATGCTTCTAGATGAGTTTTCATATGAGTATATATATCTTTTGTTCACTTCCAAACTTTCAGTTTTCTTAGAATAATTTCTAAACACTTTTAGTGATGCACTTATTTTAAAGTATTTTAAAAAGAAAAAAAATATAGACGCTTCGGATATTAATTCGTAACATTTCTCCTTCAGTGGGTAGTATTTCTAGGGAGGGGTGCTACAAATATGTGAGAATTAGGGTTGATCGTGTTTTATTTTTATCTCCAAGATGCGATACATGGGCGTGTATGGACTATACATAATCATATGTCTAGTTGCACAACTAAGACAACTTTCTGTTTTTTCGTGATCACAATCTAGTCCATTCATTAATTTTAGTTGATCATACATGGGTGTGTACCCCTGAATTTATTAATTGTCATAATTAAAAACTAAAAAATACTAAAATGCCCTTAAGCTTACCAATGGATGATACAGAGTGACTTCTATCGATCACCTTTTGCACTTTTGGGCCTCAAAACTCTAAATTCTCTTAAATTCTCTCTAAGTGGTATGAAAATAGTTGAGGAATATATATTCAAAGTGCATCCAAGTTCTTTTTTATTTTTCTAGAAAAACACCATGCACAACCTTGTATACCTCTACACATGGGCATGTAGTCTACTACCATTAATGGAAATTTTTGAAACATTGCAAAACGAATCCTTATCCATTATTCAAACACGTTGACCATACATGAATATGTGTACTAATATATACAAGTGTGTAAGTCAACCATACTTAGCCAATTTTCATGCATCACATAAGAAAAGACTATTTTGCCTTTGTCTGACCTTCCCACATAGTTGTGCAACCCCAAAATCACATATAATATTATTCAAGCATAATCAATCACACATAAGAGTCAAAAGATGAAAATAACTTTGGACGTACTTGTAAGTATTATAAGCATAAGAGGAGATATCTCATATGAAAATATTGAAAAACATCTATAACCATTTCAATCTATGGCCGTAGTGGGATTAGATCATAGTCTACTTTGTGTTAATTAACGATAAGTATCAGTTCATATTGAAGAGCTACTGAGATATACACATTTTTATGTCTCAATCTTAAAGTATATTGGTTGATTAAAGGATTGAATTGCACGTAACTGTGATGTTGCAAATGTTTAAGAGATGTCTACTAACACTATTGATTGAGTGGCCATGATGCCTTTCTAGAGGCTATTATTTGTTTGTGTTTAGATTTGACCCAAAGCCAAACACTATCAACTCAATAAAGAGGTAATGGGTCACGTACACATAAGAGTTTATTCAAACTTAGAGGCAAGGATTATTTGATGATAATCTTGATGTAATAAGGGTGAGATTGCAAATGGATTTGGCTTGTCTAATGAGGGTCATGTGCCATTGTGAGAAAAGGAATGATCGTTCTATGCTAAAGAGTTGGATGTTTTAGACATCTAAATTTTATAAAAGGATGTGTTTCACTAGAAAATTACACAGTTTTATTTTTGCAAAAACTCTAGCCACCATCAGACCCTAAACATAAAAACATTCAATCATAGAGCCTTAGTAGCCTCTTGTGATTGAACCAACCTCCTTTTGAGTTTGTGCTTCATATGGATACCAAGGCATTACCTTTTGAGAGGAGGAAAATGTTATTCTTTAGCCACATAAATAATGAATGAGTCATTTACTGCAGGTATAAGTTTGTAAACATTTTATGTGTCTGTCAATGCATGTTCATGAAATATATGTGCAAAATGGGTATCTTGGCTTGGGTTTTAAGGATTGTACAATTTTTAAAGGTTTTTAATTCCGTTGCATTTCTAGTTACTAATGCCTCAAAATCCTAATAGCGGTATAAAAGTCATTATTTAACATATTTTTCATGAAAAATATACCTATAATTTGTTTTGGTTAATTTTATATGTTGATTGCATGTATTTGACTTAATGAAAACCTATTCAAAATTGTAATGATGATTTGCAATCATGATGTCACACAATTGTTGAGTTTCATGTGCAACTTAAACTGTGTCGATATTATTGAGTTTTGGTTTTCTAGATTTTAGTTGTTTTCATTAAGTTACAAGTTTATTCAATTTGGTTGATTACCATTGATTTTGTGTAGTTACATAAAATCGACTTCGAATCATGTTGTTGTATCATTCGAGGGTTACTACTGGTGTGAGTATGGTTTATCTGGCATATTATCTCACTCCAATACTGTGGCTTACCAAAATTTAGGGATTTTCTGATGAACCACCTCATAACAACTCAACGAAAAGACATGTCTAGAATGTCTGACATACGACTATGCATGGGTAGTATCCGATGTGGATGCTAGCTAGAATAGGCAGCATCTTTTTGACGCACTAAAAATTCCATTGAAGAGTTGGTTGGATACTCCTTGTGTGCAAACCGTGCTCTATGAACATTCGGTGAAGCATAGGTGACATCAAGTCGTTCCACAACTCATTCATGCTTCTAAAATTTGGGTGAATTTCAAAAGCATAGCTTGCACTACTAGTACACCAACTTGCATGCTCGACTGAGGTGAATTTTGTGAGTTAGTTTCTATTTGATGTGTAGGGACTAAATTACAATTTTCTTTGTCTTTGGGGTTGAACCATAATTGTAAAAAAGTTTAGAGACAAAAAGGTAATTTGACACTTGGTAAATAGTAATTAAAATTTTTAATTTTTAATTTGGATCGGATATGTATGGATGTATGTACGGTGCTTAGTACATAACTAATTGACCTATATGTTTAATGTGTTTATTTTATTTTATTTTTTTGTTGTAATTTTATTAAATAGACTATGCATGCCCTATGTTCTCTTTATTCTTCTTTTAGACTAGGTTTAAATTTTTGTTTCATTGAAAATTGTAATTAGGAAACAAAGCCTCATAATTATCAAAGATTAAAGATGAAGGACACGCCTGGAAACCTGAAGATAAAGACTAACATAGGTTGACCAGTCAAACCTCTTAGCTTGAAGAGCTTGACATTAGTTATGGTTATGTACTAGCATATTTGATTTACGTTATAGAATATATGTGTAGGTTTTATTTTTGCAAATATTACCTAACATGCAAATTAAAAATTGATGATACTATTTAATTAAAACCCTTAAATCGAATATTAAGTCTAAAATTAAATTGGTGTCATCCAATATGACACCGTAATTAAGCCCTTGTTCATTGAAATCTTATTCATCAAAGTAAATGGTACACTTCTACCAAGTGAAAAATTAAGAGTTGATCATATTGGGTCCAACTTATGTGCTTTGCTTGTTTGCTAAACGAAGGTAAAATATATTAGAGGAATGAGTGAGGAATGCATTTATCGATGTAAGGAGATATGTAGTATCCACCTTACTGATATCGAAAGTCACATTTGATGTTGCATGATTTGTTGGGTAACATTTGGCTTAAGATCATGGACTTTTAATGATTAATTTGAAATTTACTTATTCAATTAATTCGAACTTATTCGCCAAAGCTAAGGGAAGAATTAATCTGATGAGATCTCGGTCCACTAGGAAGTTTACCGAAACTTTCTGAGTACAATTGTGAGGAATATTAGCGTGAGGAAAATAGTGAAAATATTTTAATTAATTAAATCTGTAATTAAAATGAATACTAATAATTTAAATGAAATTACTGTCCGTAATTAGAGATAACAAATCCTCATGTCAAACTTGACTTATTGATCAATTTTTTTTTTTTAAAAAGAGGCTTATTAAAAGCAACTTCTCAAAGGTGCAAGAATCAACACAATACAAGCTTATATTAAGAAAGTTAGATTTTTACCTTCTCCAAGCTTCAGTTTTTTATGAAGGATGATGGAGAATAACTTCACACTTGTCAAGCCTCAGAAGAATTGCACCAAACCAAGCAAAATAAGTTATGGACAAAATTCTAGAGTGAGAAAGAAGTGTTTTAGTTAAAAATGAGTTCATATTTCAAAAAATGAATTAATTTTAGCTTTATATATTGTTATGTTAGTTAGCAATTAGATAATTGTTGTATGACCTTTTTAAATTCTCAATTTAAACAATGGTCATGCATGTATATCATACATGTGATACCCTTAGGCGAATCCCACATCGACAAAGCACGGGAGAGATGCTGGGTCTGTGTGTGCTCTGCTATGGATCCCACATTGGTTAGTGGTGGGAGAATTAAATTGGTTAAATAGCCTGTGAGCTCCTTAAACTGTTAAGACGCGTTTTGGGTTGTAAAGCCCAGAAGCAAACCCATGATGGACTATGTGTCCAAAGTGGACAATATCTTAACAGTGGGCCGGGTTATTGGACCTGGGGTGTTACAATACATACACATTAGCCACCAAAATTTTATCTCACAAACACTCTCAAAGTGTTATTTTACACCCATATAATACTTTATATGATATAATCTTTATTACCCCTTGGAAGGTGCAAACCAACCCAAATAACTAATCATCACTCTCTAAATGTTTGGTTTATTGATGTGACCCTTTAAGTTCACTATGGTATAGTTGTGAGCCCTTTTTCAAATTATTTGAAAAATATGTTAGAAAACCCAAAGACTATAGTAACCATCTAACAATGTATCATGACCCCCAAAACTATGATGAAGAAATACTCTATCGAACCTAATTTTCTAATCATACCTTTCGTGTAGGTAAGATCCTTCCATTGTCCAATATTGATCAATTTCGGGTTCATAGTTCATCAAAACCCTTATTTTTTATTCTTTATGAATCGTCGATTGATATATTTAGAGCACATCATCATGAACATATTTCGTATGACTCATATTATACTCTAGCTAGAGATTTTTGTTTTTAATATTTATTGACATTCGTTCAAGAACTCCAAATTAGATTGAGTCAGCAGATACTCTAAATCCATTATCACCAAGTCAACTAATCTCGTCTTGATCATTATTCGTTTTTGTATATAAACAACATATGACCAACATAACCTTTCATATAGTATATGATTAGGCCCATATTTATACACCATAAGAACCATATGCATCCGTATTAGATCCGATCATGATATTTCAAATCAAAAAATTACTTTGTACAGTTGTACAATTATATAATGACTTATCGTTATTGGTCACTTTTGAAAAATGGTTCATTAACTATTAATCCACACGAGTGCCCTAATAATATGATCATTATCGTCATCCACACTAATATCATTTTATGATATTCAACAAAAGAGTATGCCCATTATATGGTATTATCGCCCAACTTATATCACGTCTGTAGGAAACAAATTGATAAGTTAGTTTCATATGTTAAGTGAATTATCTGAACAATTCACATACATATTTTATATTAATGCAAATAAATGAAACAATTTATATATATGAACAAAAAAATTATTTCTTTTATTAATAAATCATTACATATATATACAACATAAAATGCCCTGAAACCGACAATATGAATGGTTCCTAGAGTATACACTAACAACTTTACTGATAGATCTAGAAATGTTCAGATTATACTACATCAAGAGCAAAGGTTGTATATGCTCGAAAGATTGCCACTTCGTGAGCCTGGTCCCAATTCTCACCCAATGTTGGATTAAATGAGAAATAATTTATTTTCATACATATCAATTAAATTTGTTTTAAAAAAAAAAAACATGTTATATTTTTTATAAAATTATTGAAAAGTAAAAAAAAAAAACTTTAAGTTGAATAACATTTTGTCTCCCAAATTTCATTAATTATATTTTTACCTTTGAATTACATTGATTTCAATTAAAAATAATAAAAAATAAATTTAAAATTAACTTTCATTGACAATGTAAAGAATCACACCACCAAACTGAAATAACACTAATTAGTATAATTTTTGACTAAAATGATATCAATTTGGTACAATTACAAACTATAATCACATTGATTTGATGTGATTTTAAATAAAATTATACCAATTATTGAGGTTTCATTCGATTCTTAACTTTGCCAAAGATAAATTCCATCAAAGACAATTAATTTTTAAATTTACTTAGGGTAAAATAAAAATAGAGAGAACAAAAAAAAAAAGTATTTAAACTTAAAGTATAATTTGTTTGTATTATAAAAAATGTAACCCATATTAACCCTATTATATTATTTGAACAAAATAACATAATGACTATTAAAACTAATAGGTGACTTCAATAGATGGTTAATAAAATTACTTTTTTCAAATTTAAAGGACAAAAACCTCCATTTCATCAAAGCTGAAAAAATAAATTGTTGTATGCAATGTTTTAGAAACCAAACCAGGTGTCAATTTGATAAAAAAGAAGTAATCCAATCCAACCGTCAATCAAACATTTTAATTAGTGGTCAAATCAATTAATTATTTAAAAATAATATTAAAAAATTTTAGATAATTAATCATCAAATATATTATCTGAATTATTTTAATATAAAAAATAAATTTTGTTTAATGATATATATTCTAGAAATTGATAAATGAAATCTTATATTCAAATCTCAATAATGAATTAAAAAAAATTTTATATTTTTTCTTATGACCAGGTCAAACCCAGGACTTCTCTTATGCAATCATTTCAAACCGTCTAGTTTAACTCTAAAAACGGTTTTTCAACAAACCGTAACCGTTTTCCCTTATCTCTTTCATAGGTGACAGTTAAACAGAATCAGACTGGTCATTTTTTAAACCATGGTTGTTGGTTTCAAGGTTCAAGGGTTACATAATAGATACCTAATTCAAACAAAAGCTGAAATCAACTCAAAACCACTCTTGAATGATAAAAATATTAAAGAGACGTGGCAATGCAATCCATGTTCTGACCTGGCAACCGCCCTTCCCAATTGATCCAAGCAGTACAAGGTTCCGAGAAAATCTTAAAATACAGCGCATATCACAGTAGTAAGAAATATACCATGAAGAACAAGTGAACATAATCCCAGAATCAATTTGCTTAAGATGCTAAATCATCCCATGTAAAGTTCTTATGCTAAAACTTTCCAAGAAATGAAAATTTGCCACTCCTATTAAAAAAGACGAGGCTACAGAATCCCTAGGTATTCCTTGAAACCTCAATGACAATACCTGCTTCTGTCTTTGTCTCGTCCATATTCTCTGTCTCGATCATGATTATAATCCCAGTTTCTATCTTTACCTCGATCCCTCTCTCTACTCTGACTTCGGCGCCTCTCTTTATCATCACGATACCTATTCTTGCTGCTTTGCCTATCATCCCAATCCCTTCCCCTATCTCTGCTTCTCTCTCTCCCATGTCTATCAATCACACCTGCATATTGATTATTTTTGTTAACGAAGCAATCACTTTAAAAGCCCATCCAATTTAAAAAACCAAAAAGAATAATAATAAAAAGAAGAACAATCATCATCAGGATGCTAATAAATGTCTTTGCTAATACTAATTTATAAAAACAACAATGAATAAAAACCCATGTTTTGCCCAATATTAACAATATCTATTTGATTCAACCATCAAATTCTATTCCCAGTAAAAATACCTACCAATTCTGTCTACAATCACTCAACATTATCACTTGGCCACATTACAGCTATTGGTTTAAAATTTGTACAAACCCATTCACCTGCTCTGCGATTGTCAAGGGGTCAGTGACTAGGGAACGTTTGATGCATTTGTTCAATCTGTTCAATGATGGGAAATGGTTCAGAAAATTAAATAGTCGACATAAGTGGCTGTTTACTTGTTATCACTTCAACATAGGTGGGCTGTTTATCTTCAGTAGTAACAAGACAATTTCTATCAGCACAAATTAAGGCTGTCTAAGAGGGAAACAAAGCTTTCAAGATAGTATGAATTAAAGTTCTGCTTTCATTCAGCAGTATGAGGACCTGTCACTTTTAAAAGTATACAAGAGGTGAACAGAGTATCAACAAAATAGGACCCAAAAGAGCAATGACACAATTGAATAAAAACCTCAAGATCAAACTCAAACCTTATAACAAAAAAAAAAAAAATTGAGTAACTCTTAAGAGCACAACAATGCACATAAAATATATGAGTGCTTTCAACTAAAAAGCTTCAAGGATTTGATAACTCAAGAATATATCTAAGACCCAATAGAGTAAGTTCAGCATATTACAGTAAAAAGGTAAATTTTCCCAAATGACCTTGAGTTCCCCCATAATAATAGGATTGCAAATACAAATAAAGACAATGAAAAATCTACTAGTTGAAATCTTTAAAATAAGATAAGAAACCCATGTCACAGCAAGAACAGATTGAATCACCCTGGTTTTACAGAGGCATATTATGAGAGACTAAGTGGTGAGCCTGAGCTCATGATTAGAGAAGTTCATTCTACTTCATTTCTCGCACTCAAATTAAACTATCATGCAGTTATGATGTACATAACATGATTGCATACACGAAAAAAAATGTCCAAAGCAAAATATAGATATGCAAGAACAATTGTCCGAAGAGATCACAAGATGTACATATCAGGAATACCTAGTTCCTCAACATCCCATCCAGCACGTCCAGCACCTGGAAGCACCTGCCCAGCTTCAGCTTGTGTTTTAGCACGGAACTTTTTCTTGAGATTGCCAAACTCATCATACAACTCACCATCATCCTGATATTAGATCATAGAGAATGTTAATTCAGCATATGTTATACAAACTCATGATACTAGTGCAAGAAAATATTACTTCTTCAGCCTCCTGACGACGTCGCTTGGTTTCCTCTAATTCTTCTTCATCAAGTTCTTTGTAACCACCACCACGACCTCCTCTGTTCAGAAACAAGTACACTTGTATTTCAGCAATATAATAGATATGCTATGTAGCATGTAAATAGAATAAGAAATGGAAACGTTGAAACGTATTTTCTTAAAAATATAGGAAACGGAAATGTGAGAAAACATATAAATATGAAAAATATAAGGGTTTTTGTTTTTATAAATGCTAAAGTTTATAAAAAAATACAACCTGTATTTTTTTTTAAATACAGTAATTTTTTAGCAAATTAAGGTGTGCACTCAACCCAAATAAACAGTATATTAAATCTAATCCAATTTTTTGACCGTTCACTAACAGTTGGAAAAGTCGGAGATGGAGAGGAGATGAGTTTTAACACACCGGAGAGGAGAGAAACTTCAAATGTTGAAGAGGAGGGGAGATGAAATCAAAGTTAGGGTTTGAAATTGCAAAGGAGAGTGATACAAGAAATCAATTTTTAGTCTCTTTTCTTTTCCTGAAATGCACTTTGAATTTCTTTTATATTTTCAAAATGCCCCAAAACGTTTCCTACAAGCTTCGAGGCGTTTCGGAAAAGGAAATATTTCCGAAACATAGAAACACACCATGGGGTAAGTTTTTGTGCTTCCTAGTAGATATGCAGTGTATTAATCAATAGGATCAGAGATATGATTGTGAAAATGATATATTAATTAGTAACTCACTTTTTATGAGGATATATTTGAAAAGATTAAATTAAAACATTAAATCATAAATGTAATGAAAGAAAATCTAGATTATTTTTACAAATTAAATTATGTGCCTAAGCATTAATCTTGCAATACACATGATAGGGACACGTGAAATAGTTGCATACCTAGATTATATAAAATATATTTTTTTTTAAATTCTTAAAACGAAGACAGAAGGTTTCTGCATTCAACAGCAGATATAACATGAAATAATGAAATTTAAATGTGCAAGATTTGTACTAACTTTTCCTGTGTGCCAGTGGTGCATATGTAAATGAAGATGATTATAATAATGCAAGTATATGTAATTAGCAAGCAAGGCAAACTCATATTGTTGTTTATGTTGGTTTCCATGGTGTGGAATAACTGCTCGCAACAGTCTCTATATTTAAAAGAAAGAAAATAAAAGAAATTAGGTTGTACTACTAGTTCAATAGGAAAAGACAAAGTTGCTTACCACTCCATACTACACATAACAGCAACATCCAAATAAACTAGCCTTTAAGAGCAAAGAAGTCACACAGAGATAGAAAACTTCCTACTGATAAAGGCGACTACACTTAATCATTCCTCCCTATTGGTCATCCATGGACCAAACTAATAATTAATCAATTCAAATGACAAAATGATCTCGGAAAAGGTTCATATTGCAAATCCATACTTCTCACAACAAGAAATTTAAAGAGCTTAGAGTGGCCCCGATGATTAACAGAGGCTGTAAAAAGGTAAGTACCACAGGTCAAAAGGAAAAAAAAAATGAACAAACAAAAACCAAATCTAACTCTCTAAAACTTAAGGGCACTAGAAAAAGTTAAAAGGAGAGTTCAGAAGAAGAAAAATAGAATAAAACTTAAGCTTAAGGACTAAAAATTCATCTCCCATCAGTATAGAATGAGTTAGGCATTAGATTAAAACCAGTTCAAGGAAAAAAAGTATCTGCTTCAGTATTATCCATTTCTCTGAAGCAAGATAATCCAAAATTGAACATGATAAACTTAGTCCTTAGAATACCAGTACAGGAGTGCTGTTCGAACCCATAAGCATGAACCACAAAATGAGGTATAATCCAACTCAAGAAAAGAGGAACAGCAAAGAGGAGTTCTTCAGCCACTAGCAATAGCAACAGATGATCCACTGACTCACCACTACATTTACAGATGATGAACAAAATGATGGAGATCAAGAAATAATAGACTTAAGCAAGAAGCACAAGAATAGTGGGAAATTATGGAAGAGAATGGTGAGAAAATTAGAAGAATCAAGGGAAAAACATAAAATAGAAGGAGAAATCATCTTTATTATCAATTCATAAATTGTCCCTCAACAACGATATAAGCCTCAATATCATAGTTGTTAAAAGCTCACTTTAAGCATGCTTAAGAGAGAGGCTTCTCAATGCAGTAGGTCCACCGCTTCTAGATATGCAAGGCCAACAAGAGTCTTAATGCATAGCTTAAGCACGCATTGCACTTTACAAGAAGTAAAAAGCGCGCTTTTAAACTAAATTTGTTTTTTTAAGTCTAACACTAAGTTGATGTCTAAGGACAAAGACGTCTTAGAACACAAGTTCTCTGATGAAAAAGAATGTTTTGATAAAGAAATGAATAAAATCGGAGATGAAAATTTTGATAATGAGGAAGAAGATGTGACCTTCGATAATGAAGATGAAGATTTGGATTTTGATTAAAATACATGTTTGATAAAAGTTTATGTAAATTAAAGAGTTTTTATATTTGTTCATATTTTATTATAAATATTTATATCTGTTTTTGAGACTTCATCTATAATATTATGCTTTGGTATTTGAGTGATTAGTCTAAATTAATTTTATGTTTTTTTTTCGCTTTTGGTCCAAAAGCAATGACTTCGCTTTGCCTTTTTTGCTTAAGCAATGAGTCTCATCGCTTTTAGGCATTTTCCTCTTTTAACAACTATGCTCAATATAAAAGGGTAAGCTAGTTTTACATAGTAAACAAACTCTAGGAATTAAAACCACATATACAAACACTGAAATGATACATCCAGAAGAATCAAGCTACCATCTAAAAGGCAGGGAGATCATCTTCCTATGTCTCTTATTGAAACTAGAAGACAAATAGAAATGTATCCTACAGAAAGTACATTTAATCCATAATTTCTCTAGGTTTTCAAACATCACTCTTGCACTTTATCAAATAATCATTGCATGAATCTTACCTAAAGCAGCTATCCGAGAAAGAAAGCTGCCTCTACAAGCACATGAGTATTTGAATAACCCATCAAACAAAATAAAACACAAAACATACACCAAGTCAAAATTCTATATAGTTAATTGTTAAGAATTAATAATAATTATAATAATAATAATAAAATATTATTAATTAATTAAGATAATATTATATTAGAATAAAATATATGATTAGGATATGATATTTAAAATTAGGATGATATTTGATTAGGATATAATTAGGAAAATAATTAGGAGTTATATATAAAGGGGAGTGAGTACTGTAAAAGGGGGAAGGAAGTTGATATTTGATTAATTTGGGTAGCCTTTGACTAATTCGGAGGTTATGACATTTAGGAGAAGTTGACACCTTTTGTTGCAACCGTTATTTTATTTTAATATTAATAATAGATGTACTAGATATTTATCAAACTAGTATCAAAGTAGTACGAAAATGAAACAAATCAAAGTTTCATTGGATGAGGATGGGAGTTGGTTGTGGTTTCGAGATTAAAAGAATTGAAGTCTCAAGAGAATTGAAGTCTCGAGATATGTCAAAGAAAGGAATATATCTCCGTTGTGTAGGCAAACTCGATTTTGATCATAACTATAGATTCAAATCGTTGGTTGTGATAATGGTTGACGAGGATAGATCGGATGATGATGTCATTATAATTGTGTGTGATAAGAAGGGAAAGAGAAGACAAGTCAATCTAGTGGAGAAGAGTGGAACTACTTTTATTGAGATAGGGTTTTCAGCAAAAAAAAACAATAGATTCCAATGACCAGAAGGTGAAATCGATAGATTTCAACAACTGCGGCTATGAATTCATATGTTCTAATGAATTTACAAAACCGATGGTGATTCAACAAATTAAGTGTAACTTGTTTGATTTCGACGAAAAATTGGTAGCTTACACCGAAGCCCAACTATTAGAAATTGTTCATTCGTCAAAGCTTCTAACATTAGGGATTAAGGTAGACTATATTACAAAAGGAAGTATGGAGTTGGTTTTTTAATCAGTGGTGGCAATTAGAATAATAACAAAATATGAGGGGTTTTCCAAATTGGGTAAGAAGAAATTTAAAAGAAAAAATCAAAAAACGATCTTTACGTTGAGGAAAAGGTGGTTTTCAAAGGCAAGAAATGTTATGAATTATTAATAACAATAATAATAATAATAATATTAATTAATTAAGATAATATTATACTAGGATATATGATTAGGATAAAATATTTAAAATAAAGATGATATATTTAAGACTAGGATATTATCAGGATTATATTTAGGAGTTATATAAAAAGGGGAGTGGACATTGTAAAAAGGGGAAGAAATTTGATATTTGGGTAATTTGGGCAATCTTTGGTTGATTGGAAAGCTACGGCTTTTGAGAGAAGTTGGCACCTATTGTTAACAAAACTATTTTATTTTAATATTAATAATATATGTACTGGGTATCTATCATTAACATGAGTCCATCCCAAATCTTCTAAAACGTTTACATTCTAGACCTAGCCAATCCCCACAATTGAAGGGCCCTTGTAAGCCATCCAATTAAGAGCAAGGGTGAATACCAATTTGTGGGACAACACTATGAACCAGTCCTTGAATTCTTACTAGATTCAAAAAGGATTGGTGCTCCCTACATTTCCCAAATTTCTCTAGTCACCAAAGAATTTCACAAAAAAAAAGAAAGAAAGAAAATATAACGATAATAGAATTGGGAGCTTGAGTTTTACCAAACTAATATTAGTTGAATTTTTCATGTATGTACTCATGATATGTACATCCTTTGATCTCTTTTGTAAATACAATATTTTGTCTCCAACGGCGAAAGAAAAGTTTTAATTATGTCCAATGATTTAAGTATAGTTTGTTTAATGTATTTCATGTGATGTTACATTTCACTAATTTGACGGTCTTGACATTACAATTCGGTTGGCTTAATGAGTTTTCACAAGTTATCAATAAAAACCATGAAATAAAGTTTTTGAAATCTAACTAGTGAATCAAATTATTATTAATAACCATGAATTATATACTTCTGGTTGATCATGTTTTAGGAAAAAAAGGCCTGTAGCAACTGCTGTATATTTACGGGGAAAAAAAGAAAGAAAAACCCACATGTCTGTTGTGTTTGTACTTTGTAGCTGGCTATACCAATCAAGACAGCTAACCCACATACAAGTTCATTTATTTCATGGCGAACAAAGCCTCACCCTTGAAAAAAGGGAGTCTAGAAATCATGCATGCATACAAAGAATAAACAAGAAATATTGGAAAATTAGAAGTACTTGCAAAACAATAAGAAATAGTGAATACTTATATAGGCAGCAATGATCAAAATTACAATGGAGTAAAGGAAATTATAATATTATACCTCACGCCACCCTCATTGTGACCAGGTTTATTGGTGTTACAAATATTGCATTTTGTTCGCTTTGCCCAGTTGATATTGCCACACCTGAATGGAAGACGAAAAATGAACAAGGTAAGATCAAATTGCATAAGGATGCATGTTCATAAATCAATTAGAAGAAATAAAGCATATGCAATTTTATATAAAGATGAAATGGTAAATTATCTCCTTAAAATTTCTAAATTTATAATTAACAAATCGAATTTAGGAATTATTGTATCAGCCTGAACTCAAGGGTATTATTTCCTTCCCTTTCATGCTCCTGATTTATCATAGGTCCATTCACCCACTATGCTACACATAAAACAACTATGAGCCTTACACTCTTAGGGGAAGTACAGTAAGCACCCTATTAAATATAGTGATACAACTAGATACCACCAATAGGGTTAAACCTATATACACTTTAGTCAAAACGTTTTAAGTATTAACTTTTGAACCTTCCAGACCAAATGTATTCTTGTTAGAGCGGTTATCACTAAACCTATCAAAAAAGCTTTATCTCTCCCAAAGATGAAACTAACAAATCAATTTATCTGCCCTGTTTCAACAAATAATTATTGCATTAAAATATTAGACAAGTAATAGATGTTGCATAAAAAGCATTATCTTAAAATAGAACTGGTCTTGAAGATATTCCAATAAGCCAAGAAGAAAGTATCTTAAAATAGAATTAGGTGATAACAAAATGACAGTCAAAATAATATATAGTTTCGCAAAAGGTATTTACATAGGACAAGGCCAATCACTAGGACCAAAAAGTCCTGTTGAAACACCAATTTGCCGGCCATGGCTACCAGACTCAACACCACCACAACCTCTTCCACGACCACCGATTCTTGTGCCACCACCAGATATCCCAGCAGGTCGAGCAGTTCCACAACGATTGCACACACCACGAAATGCAAAATTTACGTTGGAGCAACTGCTACCACAGTAAAGGATAAGGAGCTATTCGCAAAAAAGTCATAGTATAAACTGAAAACTAGAACAGGACAATGAAAGATCAAGAAGAGCTGCTCACCAATATCACATCACAGACCTTGTATTCAGACACATCCAGTCTCCTTCTTGTTGCCATGCTTTCCCTGAGGCATCACTAAGACTTCTACCTCTACCAGCAATCCCGTTCACATCCTTAGAATTTTCCTCTAAACCATAATCCTCATCAAAAGTTGGATCTGCAACTGATTTATTTTTATTTTCATCTTTGCCCTTAGACTCAGCAATAAAAACTCCAATTATATTGCCATGAAAATCCTTGTTGTTGAACCATTCAACAGCAGCCAATGCAGCATGTGGATCCTCATATGTAATAGTAGCATCTCCCTTTGGTTCATTTGTTGCTTTATCTCGGTATAACCATATCTTTGATCGACCAGTTCGCTTGTCTTTCTATACAGCATGCAGCACAGGTGTAAGCTATACATAAACTAACATTTTTTCCTCTCGAAAATTCCTAGAACACCAGGATAAAAATCTTACCTTCAGCAACCCAATAGTGCCAAAATATTCAGCCAACATATTTTCATCAGTCCCCTGAGGCAAATTACAAACATAGACAGACCCATTTGTAACGGCTGCTTTCGCTGACATACTTGTAATTGAAACCCAATCTCATCAATTGATGTTTACACTAACAAAGCTAGCTCCAGACTCTACATCAAGATTAATAAATAAAATGAAATACATATAAAACATATATGCAAATTATTTTTAAAAAAGGAAAATCAGTTGGAAAAACCATTGCAATTATATATATATATATATATATATATATATATATATGAGTTGCAGATCGAAGGCTGTTCGAATAAATAAATCCAAACACTGGCAAGATCTTTTCCCTAATGGCAAAATGAGAAGAACTCTTACCGGTTGGAGATGAGATGAAACGAAGATGAAGATAAGAATGCAGTGAATAGAGAAAGCCGCTAGTACTAGTCTCTGATTTGCTGATTTCTTCTTCGAAGACAGGTTTCAATTTAAAAGGTCCAATTCCAAAGGCTCTTTGATGTTTCCTTCTGGGTTAATACTGCGTAACCGCTGAACGATTTGAAATTTTGGTCAGCCCCTTCTGACTTACGTATGGACATGTAATCCCTCTATCTAGGAAATGCTTGGATTTAACCTCCAATTGCACACATATAACCAGTAATACTAAGTAGACAATTTTACATATAAATAATTATATATAATTATATTATTAGATAATTTTAAATTAAAATAAAATAATATTTAATTATACAATGATATATTATTATTTATATATAAAATTATATGTATTATTTATACATATAATTTTATTGATTACAAATGTACCTATATACTTATTGGATTACTCCTTTACCCATAAATTTAATTAATTGGCTATTTTAGTCTTATAAAACCATTCTTTAAAATTATGGGTTTTTTGTTATATCCCTAAATAAGAGAAATTTATTAATTTAACTTTTTTTTTCTTTTAAACCATGTTACACAATTTTAACCTACCTTTTAGGTATTATACAGTTGAAGTAGAGAAAAGCATTTACATCAAAATTACCCTTATATATAAAAGGTTATTTCACCCATTTTCATAACTTCACCCCTATTACTCCTACCTTTTATATTTTCCTCTAACCTTTTAGACAATTTTGGCTCCAAATCTTCGTTTTCCTTCAGTTTCTTAGTCATAATCATCTCCAAAATGGTTTATCAGGTTAGTTATCAGATAATTTTGTCTTCATTTTTTGGGTTATCTCAGTTTAGCTAGAAAATGCATTTATTAGAGTTGATTATCGTGTCTTTTAGTATCAACGTAGTTGACTAAAATGTTTATTTGTTAGCTTAGAAGGTGATTTAAGTGTTGAAACTGATATTGTTGTTAGAAAATGTAGATTTTCCATCAGCACAAGGTTTAAATTTTGAATTTTGAATGGTAAATCAATAGTTTTTTAGTTTAAATTAGTTATTAGATATTGAAATATTGTTTATAGTTAATGTTTTTTAATGATCTGTTGACTGAAATAACCAATTTTGAAGGAAATCGGATAAATTTAAGCTCATCGGCATAAAAAACAAGGTAGGTCAAATGACTTGGGGCATATTGATAGTTATTATATCTAGTGTAACTGTTGATGGCATTGTTTAGAGTAACCTTTTTTTTTTCTGCAATTTGAAAATTTCTTAATTTTTGTATATGTTTAACTTAATTTCTTATTTTATTTGTTTTGTGATCGTTGCATTATTTTTAGGTGTTGATTTTATTGACTTTTTCTTTTTAGAATTTTCTAGTGAATCATTATGAAGGAATGCTTAAATTCAATGATGTCCACCAATCTAGAGTACAGCTAAAAGTGCAAGACACCAAGAGACTACTGGAACCATTAGGGCAAAGTTAATTGTTACGCAATGACAACTATGTAGGGGGACATATTTCAATCACTTTCTTAATTTAAAGAGGCATAGGTTTAGTGTCGTGCTAACACATTCAGTCATATTCTAATAGATAATCAGATGGCCCTATACAATAGTTTTAGTTTGGACTTAATGGAGTGAATGTCCATTTTAACCTAATAAAGTTCACATGTCTACAAGATTTGGTTTGTGTTATATATATGTATGTATACATACATACACACATACATATGTACATATATGTATATATATACATACATATATGTACATATATGTATATATATATATATACATATATATGTACATATATGTATGTATATACATATATACATACATACACACACATATGTCAACGTGTTTTTATACTTTATACACGTTATTTTATTATTATTTCAAAAGCATATTGATAGTTATCTCATATTCCTACAAGGACCATTCGCTAATTTTGATAAAATGATGGTTGTCATTGTTTTTATTTCTTACCTCCGATCTCTAGTTCAAAAGCATTATAACATCAACCGATTTGAGTTTCTATTTGCCCCAACTTCTTCAAGATACCATTGATAGGACATTGGAGAACATATTTTTCCACTTATGGAGCATCGTGGGTAAGATAACATATAAATTTAATATGGTAATACACACACACACACACACATATATATTATAATATATTGAACTAACTACGTCGCACTCATTAATGTAGGTATACATCAACTTCAAGAACGAGTATTAGGTGTGTGGAGAAGTTGATACGAAGGAATGAACTATCACAATATACAACTCCTCAGTGAGCTACACAACCGATATAGACCGGTTCATGGACTTGATAACCTCATACAAATATTTGTCAACCATCATGTCTTTGTAGCACTTTACTTCAAATATCTTATCTTTCGAGGTAAAGTGCTACGAAAATCTATTATGTGTGTATGACATTCTTAGTTTAAAATTGAATACTCCATAATCAAAGGCACGAGTCTATATCATAACTTAAATGCCTTATGTCTTTACAAATTAAAACAAAACAATGTCTCAATATCATCCCAAACATTCTAACTTAAAGTCTCAAACTCAACTAGAATAATAAAAATAAAAGTCTATTAGTCATAATTAAAATCATAATCTAAAGGCCAACTCTCAACACATTTAAGTCCATCCATTGAATATCACTCCATCACTAACCAACAATTTCACTGTCATCACCTCTTACTCTGTCACCAAAAAAATGTAAAGGAAGGGAGGGAGTTAAAACACTTAATAAATAGAAATGATCTATCCTACAATCTCTCAATCGAATTTATCCCCTTTCCTTTACTTTGTCAAGTTATCTCAATCTCAATCTCAAGCTATTAGATCTTAACTAAATCTAAAGGAATCGACATATCTATTATAGTAACCAATCTTTAAGGCCCTCTCATCTTGGTTGTTTTATCTCTTTGTCAATTGACAAATTTGCAGTTTATAATACCTACAGGTACGCTTAAGGGTAATTGCATCTTTTTCCTATTATTTGGCTTGATTGCATGTGTTTGTGTGAATGTTGAAATTGTTAGTTTGCATAATCATGTATGGTGGATTACACACCTATCTGACACAGAATTGTCATTTCTTGAAAGGTAAGTGAAAAAGGCTAAGTTTAGGAGAAACACATGCTTGTGTATGAAGGATTACATGTTCGTGTGTGAAGGATTACATGCTTGTGTGTGGTCAATGAATTTGAAAATTGGATAAGGATCAATTTTACAATGATTTTGGAAACTGCCTTTAATGAGTAACAACATGAACACTTGTGTGTTTGTTTGGTGGAAATAAAAAGAATCTATAAGGTTGTTTGGCTCATTTTGAGTATCATATTCTTTCCAGAGCACAAAAGTGAGAAGAAAGTGTTTTCAGAAGTGTTGAAGCTTTGCTGAAATAGAAGAATCATTGGAAACTCAACTTGCCATGAGAAGATTTTTACTTGTAATTGGAAAAGAGGTAAGCGCGGTGACGTTTCGTTTGATTGGATTGCAAATTGAATTGTGTAATTGTTGGTGTTATGCTCATATGATTTATGCTTGTTTATGATGCGAATTATGATTTTATGGAAGTGTATGTTTTAGTAGACTTTTAATGCAAGCAAATAGGGGCATGCATTATGATGTTGAAGAACATGTTGTGATGGGTCAATTATGTGATCTAGAAACCTTGTGCTAGCATATGTGAATTATATAAATTTGATTTTAGATTTGGATGAACTCATATGATGTTGGATTGAGTGAGATATGCATAAGTTTGTGAGACTGTTGTGATAACATGCTAAATTCATGTTATTTGTGTATTTGGAAGTAGGATTTGTTTATCTATTGCAAGTTTGCTATTTATTATGTTAGGACATATACACTAGTACCAACTGATTTGATATTTGTAATTTTAATTTATCTCATTAATTAATAAAAGGATTTATAGTTATTCAGTTCATATGTTTATCTATTATATGATTATACGAATAGCATGCACTTAGAATAGTAGAATTGTGACAAGGGGATCGATGACTGATCATGGGAACCTTATGCACACATTAGATAGTCATTTTAGAAATGTACATAATCCGACATTGCAATGACCAAGTGCACATGCAATGGTAATGAGATTATTATAATCTTGAGGACCCCACCGAAAGGTGGTGACAATTCTCATGGGTTAAAGCTATTTGTTGACGGTTTGGTGTAACACATAAACACATGTTATAGACGTGTTCATCAGATTTACCCCACCAGAAGATATCCATATGGATAGTTGTTCTAGTGTTTATGGAATAAATCCTCTGAACACTATAAGTGTATGTAATCTTTTGACTTGAGGTTGTCAGACCATCTTATCTAAAGATCGGTATGGTTTGACATTATCTAACATACTGTTGTAATAAGGGTATCATAAAGGTAGTAAACAACTATATCGTGAGATATATGGAAACTATGATTGATCAATAAAGGATTCATCACTCTTGAGCACAGAATAAGATGTCTCATATATGAATGTTGAAAGATATTCATAACTGTTTGAATTTGTGGCCACAGTAAGATAAGGTCATAGTCTAATCTATGTAAGTCATTAATATGTATCAACTCATATCAAGGAACTATTAAGATAGACACACTTCTATGTCTCAGCTTAGAGAGATATCGGTTGATGAAATGATTGAATTGCATATAACTGTGATGTTGTAAAAACTTATAGAGATGTTCATTGACATTCTATAATACGGGTGGCGATGACGCTTTGCTAAAGGCCAACCTTGGTTTATTTATGAATTTACCTAAATTCAGACACTATCGGTTTGATAGAGAGCTTATGGGTCACACTTATTAAGAAATTGATACAAACCAAAAGGCGAGGATTGTTTGACTACAATTTCGAGATCATGGAAAAAGAGAAACATATGGATGTGTTTTAAATGGAATCATTTAGTATGCAAGATGCCACATGGCATCATGCAAATGCACTGTATGGTTTCGATTAAACCTACTTAGGAGTCTAACCGAGCAAGGCCAAATGATCAATGTGCGTCAACTGGTTCATTTAACTTATGGATAATGTGTTTTAATTAAACAAGGATTCTTTAAAGTCTTTGTTTGATAGAAAGTTTAGATTAAGTTCTAATTTAATTAGGATTCTTATGCATTAAAATTTTCAATAAATTAAGAGTCTTAATTTAATAACAACTCTAGACACCTTATTACTTAAGTAGTTAAAATCCTAATTAACTTAGGATTCATACATACCTTATAAATAAAAGTATTTAGTTTGAGTCAAATTTTTTAACACAACAATCCAAAACATATATATCCTAAACACACATCTCTATGTCTAGAATCTTGTTGACACAAGCTTCCATTGTTATGATCTAATTTTCAAGATCCAATCAATAAAAGCCCTAATAACCTTCTTGCTAGATTACCTCCCATTTGTGCTCCATATGGATACTAAGAAGCCGTCTCAAGAGGGTAGGATAACAATCTTTATATAGTCACGTGAAGTCTTAGAAGAGCCAACAATGCAAGTATAATTTCCAAACATCCTATGTGTGTTTAACATGTTCATGAATCTATACATTAAAATGGGTATCTTAGATAAGTTTTAGGATCTTTGATTTTTTAAAAAAATTTTAATTTTGCTATACTGTTGGTTAATAATTCCCTAAAACCGTACAGTGATATCAAAGCCACCGTTTAGGCATACTTTCATGAAAATTTACCTACAAGTTTTAGTTGTATTTATATGTTGTATGTAATTGATAAATAATCAAAACCCTAAAATTGATAAAATTGATTTGCAATCATGTTGCCACACAATTTGTTGAGTTCAAAAGCAACACACAGATGTGTTAAATTTATTGAGTGATTATTCCTAAAATTTTCTTGAGTTCAATTGTTAATGTAGGAGTAAATTCAAGATTGATAAGTGGTTTGTCACGAAAGCGTAGCTTACGCACCACCATTGCTCATACAATGATTGGTTTGCCTTTACACGATGGTTTTTAGATTCTTGTCCTTAGAAAGTCCAAAAACTAAGGCTAGAAACATCGCCCTATACAATTGGAATGAAAACTAAATAAGGTGGTGTTGAGCACAGTAAGGTTGCTCTACACTATGATGCATGCCTATATAAAATTTGTTTTGTGGGTCAATAAGGGTGGCAGCCTGAGCTTTGACCACTTAGACATGGTAGGGCAGCCTCTACCTTAACCTGTTCCTAAGGTACTAGTTGGTGCGTCATCGAATGACACTCGTCTAGGTAGTTTTGTCTAGGTTATGCACTGTAGTTGGTGTATTTGCTACACTTTGAACTTTCGCATGGTTGGGCAGTTTTTCTACCTAAGCCATTATTGTTTTTGGTGCAAATTGTGTACAATGGTCCTCCATCATACCCTTTGCATGCTCTTTAGATGTCCACATGCCCTTTAAGATTAAGAATTAGATTATAGTTTAAGTTTCATTGAATTGGAACAAAAACTAAAATTTCCTTGATTCTTGGGTTGAACAATTATTTTGCAAAGTTTTAGGGATAAAAATGTAATTTAACACTTAGCCAATTATTAATTAAAATTTAATTTTAATTGGATGTGTATGTATGGATGTATGTATGCATGGTGCTCAATACATAATAAATTAACTAATGTGAATATTTTTATTCATTTTCTTTCGGTTGTAACTCTCAAATAAGGTCTTTGTGTCTTGCCTTAATTCTCCTCCTTTTTTAATTTAAGTTGTTATTTTATTTTTTTAAAATAATGTATCTTGGAAATAAAGTCATGTAATTATTGAAGACTACAGGCGAAAAGGACAAGCATGAAGACGAAGACCCAAAGACAAAATATTCACCTATGTTAACTAGTTAGACCTTTTTTGCCTCGAGAGGTTTGACATTAGTTATGATTGTGCATTAACACATTTTAATTTTACGTTATTAGATGGATGTGAATGATTATATTTTTCTAAATTGACCAAAGGACTTATTTCCACCCAAAGTATCATTTTATCTCAAGTTCCATCCCTTAATTTTAAAAATCTTAAATATCCACCTATGAGTGGTTAAAATTAACGATTTTAGGGTAAAATCATTATTTTATCTATAATATTAAAAATAAACTAAAATTTAATCTTCTTTTCCTCCCCTAAACTTTAAAAACTAAAAGTTTTCTCCTAACTTAAGTTTTAAAAAATGACAGTTACCCTATAAGGTTTAGTTTCCAGATCTCTAACACCAAATCTCTTGATGCCTCTTTTCCCTCTAGTGGTAAACTTCTCTCATCTGGAAGCTTGGACGACATTGATTGACACAAAAAATAACTTAAGTTCATCAGAAAGAGTTTCGTCTTTATCAAGGAAGATGAAGACGAGATCTAATGAAGACGAGAGATCTCGTCTTTGTTAGGGAGATGATGTTTTGTCTTTCCTAATAAAACATTGTCTTCTACTAGGTTTAGGACCATCGGCTAAAGAAGAAGATGGTGAGGGAGCAATCACCAAAGGAAGAGAAAGGAGATGCCATCAGAAAAACACTGGAGATGACGTTAGATTTTGAAAACCAAGCCCTAAGGGGGAAAATATTTTTTTTTAAAACTTGGTCTATTGGGAAAATTATTAGTTTTTAAAGTTTGTAAGGGAAATAAATAATATTTTAAAGGATTAGAGTTTCGTTAACTTTAACCATTCATAGGTGGATAAATGGATTTTCAAAGTTAAGGGGTAGAAACTTGAGATAAGAGGATACTTTGGGTAGGAAGTAATCCTTTGGCTTTCCAAATATCACCTAACATGCGATATAAAATCTGATGAGACCAATTAATTAAAAACCCTTAGTTTAAATATTAAGTCTAAAATTAAATTGGTGCTATCTAATATGATGCCCTAATTAAAATACTGTTCGTTAGAACCTTGTTTGCCAAATCAAAGGGTACACTTATACCATATGGAGAATTATGAGATATTCATATTAGGTCTAACTTAACTAGTATACTTTGCATGTTCGCCAAAGGGAAGGTGAAGTATATTAGAGGCATGAGTTAGGAATGCATTTGTCAATTTAAGGTGATATGTAGTATCCATCTTACTAATACCGAGAGTGCTTGATTTGTTGGGCCAAAACCTAACTTGAGATCATGAGCTTTTGGTGATTAATTTCAAATTTACCTATTTAATTATTCAAACTTGTTCGCTAAAGCGAATGGGAGAATTAATATAATGGGGTCTTAGTCCATTAGAAAGTTTATCAAAATTTTTCAAGTATAACAGTGAGGGCTATTGACTTGAGGAAAATAGCAAGAGCATTCTATTTAATTAAATCCATGATTTAGATGAATATTAATTATGAATAAAATTACTAATTATCTTTATCTATAAATTATAGATTAAATTATCACCATGTCAAACCCAATATAACGATTAATTCTCAAAAAGGAAAATAGGCTCATTAGAAGCAACTTCGCTGATTGGTACAAAAATTTTCAAATTATTTTACGTTAAGAAAAAAACAATTATACATCCTTGAGGAGTTGTTGCCCTATGAGCTTGGCCCCGATGCTACCCAGGAGGAAAAAGATACTTTTAATAAGTATCTTGATAACTCTGTGAAAGTTCAATGCCTCATACTGACTTCCATATTACCTGAGCTTCAAAAACAAGGCGAGGAAATGGATGATCCATCTATACTTGCACAACTTCGAGAGTTATATGCCACTCATGTGAAAGTTGAATGATATGAGGTATTAGATGTGTTGTTTGATTGTAAAAATTAAAGTTTTATCACATTTTCCTTCTCAAGTTTAAAAACTCACAATTTTCCCCTAACCTAAAGTTTGAAATAAATTATTCTCCTTGTTTAACTTGGGTTTTAGACATAAGATGTGATACTCATTTTTGTCCTGATAAGCAAGAACTATGACATAATAGATTGTTTGCCAAATGAGAGGTTGACTTATCAGTTGGAAATGGAACACACGTTGCTGCATTAGCCATAAGAATTTATTATCTTAGGTTGCCCATTAGACTTGTTTTAGAATTAAATAAATGCTTTTATGTTTAGTTTATTTTTAGAAATTTAATTTTTGTGTCGAATTTAAACAAGGAAAGATATTCATTTTTTATTGCTGGTAGTACTATAACTATTAGCTTTAAGAATATTCTTTTATGGAACAACTGATTTGCATAATGGTTTACACATTTGTACCATCCCTCCCTAGAATTATTACCCACCGAAGGAGAAATGTTACGAATTAATATCCGGAGCGTCTATTTTTTTTTCTTTTAAAATACTTTAAAATAAATGCATCACTAAAAGTGTTTAGAAAACATTCCAAGAAAACTGAAAATCTGGAAGTAAACAAAAGATGTATATACTCATATGAAAACTCATCTGAAAGCGTCTGAAAATAGGGAGTAATCATATATAACTGTATAATCATCTCAAAAAGGTCAAAAGTCGATAAGAACATGCCACTGTATGCATGTAATATAAATCAGAGATAACTTGCTTCAGCTGAATCTATCTTCGCTGACCTGACCCTACCTCGTAGCTACCTCGATCACCTGTACCTACAATCAAGAAAGAAAAGGAAGTGAGAGATAATAACACTCAGTAAGGGGAAAGAATTAAGTAAACTATCTCCTTTCCTGTTCTAACTCACTATCGGGACTCAATCTCACTCATAACCCTCATAAAAACTCGAGGGGATAATCTAGTTCATGTTTTACTATTTGGGTCATACTTTGTTCCATTTGGTGTCTATTTGATACTTTTTGGAAGCTGACTATAGGGATTTGACACTTTTCTAAGCTTGATCTCTCTTCTTTTCTCTCACTACACCATTTCTGAATCTGAATTGAGTTTTACTGCGAGCATGCTCTACTGCAAGTAGACCCTACTGTGGGTCTATGTCCTACTACGAACATGCTTTACTACGGACGGTATAGTGTAAAGTGCCCTCTCATAGTTCATAGCATGCATGCAGGCCTTATATTTTACTAATTTTGCTTCTATCTAAATCTATTCATAACTCATTAGACCATATTCTTGGGACGACCCCTAAATCTTGAGCCCCAAATTTCTTTTCTTGCTTTTATTTATTTTCTTCTTCTTTTCTTTTTCTCTCCTTTCTTTCCTTTCTTTTCTTTCTTTTCCTTTCCAAAACTGTGAAATATTGTTCACAACCATGTTTATTTGACAGGGCAGCCTTCTTTTTCATACAATTTCATAGTTAAAACGATTTCAAACTCATACAAGATATATATCATTGAAAAGAGGATTCAAAGAGATTTCCAACAAGCTATAATAGCACTCATAATTCATTCAATAAGGCAGTCAAAACGTAAAATGAAATCAGTGGCAAAAACTATCTCCTCTGTTTATTTGGTAAAACAGTCGTTATGGTTCATATAGTATTTAACAGTCCAAATGATCCCCAATTCATACAAGCTATATATCATTGAAAAAGGATTCAAAGATCTTTCCAAAAATATATAATAGCACTCATAAATAATTAGATAAGATAGTCAAAACATGAGATGAAATCAGTGGCAAAAACTCTCTCTTATTTATTTGGTAAAGTAGTCCTCTTGGTTCATATAATATTTAACAGTCCACATCATCTCTAATTCATGCAAGCTATATATCATTGGAAAGAGGATTCAAAGCGCTTTCCAACAAGCTATAATAGCACTCATGATTCATTAGATAAGACAACCAAAACATGGGACGAAATTAGTGGCAAAACTGTAAATATTATGCAAGTCTCTGCCATGAACAAAATCACACACATAGATATCCCAAATGGTAAAACAACATTTCTCAACTTCAAAATCATCATTTATAACATAGATCCAAGGAACCAAAAGCCTAAAACATGTAACATATCAAGGATGATACCCCTTACCTTATTTCAAGTCAATTTTTTGCAAGTTGACTTCCTTTTCCTTGTCTTGCTTCCTTTATCACCAAAATCACATTAAATCAACACCAAAACATACTAACATATTCATATAGCATGCATCCAATACATATACAAACATAGGTAAAGGGAAAAGGAAGAGATCTTTTGGTCACTAAAGCTTCCAAAGTGCTTCTTTTCTTTTCTTCTTATTTTATCTTCCAAAATCCCTTCAATTCCTTCCTTTGGCTTCACAAAACAAAAGAAAATAACATGAAAAACGCTGGCTACTGGAGCTTTACGAGAGAAGAAGATGCTAGAAAAACTTGAAGCTTTATTGTTTTTGTCTTTTCTCCTTTCTCTTTATATACATCTCTATCTCTTTTTCTTTTTCTTTTTTTTTTTTTTATTTATATATATATATATATATATATATATAGTTATATATATATATATATATATATATATATATATATATATATATATCTATATATATATATATATACATATATAAATAAAAACACACACATACATGTGAATGTATATATATATTCTTGAAACATGGTCAAAAGATGTAATTGCCCCTAGAACATACCTGACGGTATTACAACATTCTAAAATTAGATAATGAAATTCTCAATGTGCAAAATAATAAACGTTTGAAAACAAACGAATTGAATACCGCATATCTATGGCATTGTAGGTTAGGCTACATAAGACCGAAACACATATAAAGACTTCTTGAATAAAGAGTTTTGTAATCATTTGACTTCTAGTTTTATGATGAATGTGAATTATGCTTATTAGGTAAGATAACCAAAACACCTTTCACTAGAGGGATCATTCACAATATGTGTAGGCCTATGATAGTGCATACTAGATATAGAGAAACCTATTTCATCACATTTACTAATGATCTTAGTAGATATGACTATATATTTTTGTTGAAACACAAGTTTGAATGCTTTGATAAATTCAAAGAATTCAATAACAGGGTAGAAAAACAGTTTAGGAAACAAATTAAAATTCTTCATAATAACCATAGAGGAATAGAACCTTGATAGAAATGGTCAGGTCTATGATGAGTTTTACTTATCTATCTATTTGTTTTTAGGGATATGACCTAGAGACTATTGCCTATACACTAAACCGTGTCTCATCTAAATCTTTGGATAAAACTTTATATATGTTGTGGACTAAGTGAAATCTCAATCTAGAATACTTGAGGATTTGAGGTTGTGAAGTTTATATCAAGAAATTGACTTTGAACAAACTGAACACTAAGTCTAAAAAGTGTATCTTTGTAGAGTACTTGAAGAGAACTAATGGATACTACTTCTACAATCTGAATGAGTGAAAAGTCTTTGTTGCTCGCATCATGTTCCTTGTGAAAGAATTTATTCCCAAAAGGACCAGTAGAAGAAGGATAAAACTCGATAAAGTTCCTATATCATAAGATACCACATATGTTAGACAAGATGATATGCCATCACAAATGGTTGATCATAAAGAGGTTTTTCAACCTCAAGAGAAACAACCTTAGAGCACACAAGAGCTACATAGATCTACATGAGTACATTACAAGGCATAAAGATTTGGTTTTCTTATGACTAAGCACAATAGAGTATTGGTTATTTCTGATAATGAATCTAAGACTTATGATGACATTGTCTCGAGTCCAAATTTTGATAAATGGTTGAATGTCATGAAATTCGAAATAGACTTTATATACCATAACCAAGTATTGACTCTGGTGGATACACCTAAAGGAGTAAAACCTGTAAGATACAAATGAGTTTTCAAAAAAAAAGCTGACATGGAAGGTAATATACATGCCTATAAAGCATGATTGGTTACCTAAGGTTTTACACAAAAATATGACATTGACTATGATGAAATCTTTTCACTAGTCATTATGCTTAAGTCCATTAGAATTATACTTGTTATTGTTACATACAATGACTATAAAATCTTTCAGATGGATATCAAAACTACTTTCTTGAATGGTAACCTTGTAGAAGATGTTTATATGATGTAATTTGATGGTTTCATTCTTACTGGAGAGGATAATAAAGTATGCAAGCTACAAAAGTCTATTTATAGACTTAAGTAGGCTTCCATAAGTTGGAATATTCATTTTGATAAAGCTATATAAGAGTTTGATTTTATCAAAAATAAAGATAAGCTATATGTGTATAAGAATGTCAATAGGAGCATGATTGCATTTTTAGTGTTGTATATTGATGACATTTTAATTATTGGAAGTGACATACCAAACTTTCAATTGGTAAAGACTTGGTTATCTAAGTGTTTCTCCATGAAATACTTAAGAGAAATAGTCTACATTCTTTGGATTAAAATTTATTGAGATAGAAAGTATAAATTTCTTGACCAATGTTAAAGCATGTATATAGAAAAGGTGTTGATGAGATTCTTTTTGAAGGAATCCAAGAAATTATTTCTGCTTATGTCTTATGGTGTATATCTTTCGAAAGAGATATATCCATTTTCACAATTTGAGAGAGATAAGATGAGTAAGATCCCATATACCTTGTTTATAGGACCAATCATATACGTTATGCTATGTACGAGACTTGATATCTTATACGCCTGAGCATTTATAGTAGAAATCAATTTGATTTAAGTGAAAAACACTATATGACTATAAAAAACATCTTAAAGTGCTTGAGAAGGATTAAAGATGTGTTCTTGGTTTATGGAAGGGATTATGAACTCACTATTAAAGGCTACAATGATACTAGTTTCCAAACTAATCGAGATGACTTTAAATCACAATTTGGGTTTGTGTTTTGTTTAAATGGTGGTGTAGTAATCTAGAAAAGCTCTAAGCAAAGTAGAATGACTAATTTTACTATAGAGTCTAAGTATATTGCCTTTTAAGAAGCGAAAAAATAGGTTGTATAGATGAAGAAGTTTATGACAAAACTTAGAGTGGTTCCAAGTATTACTAAGCCAATTAAACTCTATTATGATAACAATAGAGCAATTGCTCAAGCAAAGAAGCCATAGTCTCATTAGAGGTCCAAACATATACTTAGACGATATTATTTAATCTAACAGATTACTTAGTAAGGTGATGTATAGATAAAGAGGATTGATACAGATGATAATTTGATCGGCCCATTAATAAATCCTCTATCGCAACAAAAGTATGATAGACACGTAGTAAGATTGGGCATTAGAAATTGGCTAGAATGCAAGTAAGAGATTGTTAGGGTAGATGCCCTAGAGCTAATTGAATTGACATTTGTAATTGTAATTTATCTCATTAATTAATAAAAGGATTTATAGTTATTCAGTTCATATGTTTGTCTATTATATGATTGTTTGAATAATATGCCCTTAGAATTGTAAAATTGTGACAAAAGGATTAGAAAACTAATTATGGAAATCCTATGCACATAATAGATAACTATTTTAGAAATATCCATAATTCTAACATTACAATGACCAAGGACACATGTAATGATGACGAGATTATAATAGTGTTAGGCAACCCCACCAAAAAGTAGTGACAATTCTCATGTGTTGAAACTATTTGTTGACGGCTTGGTGTAATAATAGGTATACATTGTAGATATGTTCATCAGATTGACCCTATTAGAGGATATCAATATGGATGGTTACTCCAATGTCTATAGAACAAATCCTCTAAACACCACAAATGCATGTAATCCTTTGACTTGAGATTGTCATAACGTTTCATGTAAGGAACGATATGGTTTGACACTATCTAATGTATCATCGTTATAGAGGTATCATAAAGGTAATGAACGACCATAATGTGAGATACATAGAGGCTATAGTTGATCAATAAAATATTTGTCACTACTAAACATAATAGAAGATATCTCATATCTGAATGTTGAAAGACATTCATGACTGCTTGATTTTATGGCCATAGTAGGATGAGGTTGTAGCCTAATTTGTGTAAGTCATTGTGTATCAGCTTATATCGAGAAACTACTGAGACAGACACACTTATGTCTCAGCCTAGAGAGATATCGGTTGACAAAAGGATTAAATTGTATGTAACTATAATGTTACAAAAGCTTATAAAGATGTTCACTGACACTATGTCACTCCAGTAACCTTAATGTTTTGCTAGAAACCAATCTTGGTATGTGTCTTCAAACTGAATTTAGATACTATCAGTTTGATAGAGAGCTTATAATTTACACATATTAAAAGATTGATACAAACCAAAAGATAAAGATTGTTTGACGACAATCTTAAGATGATAGAAAGAGACAAACGTATATATATGTTTTGACTAGAATCATTTGGTGTGCACGATGCCATCATGCAAATACACTACATGGTTTTGGTTGGACCCATTAAAAGTCCAACTGAATAAGGCTAAATGATGGATGCGAGTCAACTAGCTAAGTTAACTTGTGAAAAAGTGTTTTAGTTACACAAGGATTCATCAAAGTCCTTATTTGGTAAAAAGTTTAGGTTAAGTTGGAATCCTAATTTAATTAGGATTCCTATGCATTAAAACTTTCAACAAATTCAAAGTCATTGTTTGATAGATTAGGTTGAGTTAGAATCTTGATTTAATTAAAATTTATATACATTAAATCTTTCAATAAATTAAGAGTCTTAATTTAATAACTCTTGGACACCTTATCACCTAATTAGTTAAAGTCCTAACTAACTTAAGATTTATGCACACCTTATAAATAAAGGTGTTTTGTTTAAGTCAAATTTTTTAAAACAACAATCCAAAACACATACATCCTAAACACACATTTCTACTTTTAGAATCTTGTTGATGCAAGCTTCCATTATCATGATCTAATTTCTAAGATCTAGTTGACAAAAGCCTTAATAGCCTTTTTTTGGATTGTCTCACATTCATTCTCTGCGTGGATACTGAGGTGCTACCTTGAAAGGGTTGGATAGTGATCTTTACATAGCCACATGAAGTCTTAGAGGAGCTAACAACGTAGGTATAATTTTTAAACATCCTATGTGTGTTGAACATATGCACAAACCTATGCATTAAAATGGGTATCTTGGATGGGTTTTAGGATCTTTGATATTTTTAAAAAAATTTTAATTTCATTGCATTGTCGGTTAACAATGCCCTAAAACCCTATATATTGATATCGAGGAAGCATGGTAGGGTTCATAAAGACATGTTTGGGTTGATTATACTTGGTTAGATTACAATGGGTTGGCCAAAAAACACAAATTCAAGCAAAGTTGTAATTTGTAGATCTTGAAACATGATTATGCCTTGTAGTAAACACACCCATGTGTCTCTCATGTTAGAGATAAGTCCTTGTGTGTTAGGGAGGGACAAGCGTTTGAAATTTAGGAATCACATATGGTTGTGGTATACATACGCTTATGTGTGATTGCTTAGGCTTACACACTTATGTAAGAAGGGTTGTATGACTATGTCAGTTAAATTTAGGGATCAATGTACCTAGGTCATCATCAAATGAGCATAAGCTAATTATAGAGGCACACAATCTTCCCTTTAGGTATAAGACTATAACACCCACAAGTATGACTTGAGGTTATAGTGGTTATTTTATTTGATTATGTTGATTTATGTATGAGTTAATATGAAATAAATGTTGAAGTGTGAATTTTAAGTGGAAGGTGGTTGTGTATGGGATGGTCATGCCAATATGTCAATTACCATGTCAACTGGAATGGATAAACGTCATAGTATGAATGTTGATGGTTTATGTTTGTTGTATATTTGTTATTTCAAATATTAAGAATAAGGGTGTTGATTTATGTGTTATATGAGTTGTATTAATTTTATGATGTTAGATGATTTTATGCTACTTGCTCTAAATAAAATGATAATATGGCATGGATGGTTAATGTGTATTACCTTGTTAATGTCAATTATTAGAATAGTTAGCAAGGGTATAATATGTAGTTTTTTTTGGTAGTTGGGGACCTCACCTGTATTGATTAGACAAGTAAACTCGAGGTATAATGATTGAACCTATAACTACTGTACTAGGTTAATCAAGTTTTACAAGCGTGACAAAGATTTGAACCCAAACCTTTTCCTTGAAAGTCTTAATACTTCACTAGTTTTGCTAACTTTTGGAGATATAATCTATACTTTTGAAATGTGATATAGATGTAGACTATGTAATAAGAATTCTAGAAAGGCTATTGATGTTAGTGGAAAACCATAGTAATTTTTCTAAGGTGCCAATTCTAGGTTTGCTTTTTAGTTTACTAGATTCGTCACATGACCTTATGGTTTGGGACATACGTATACACGAAACCTAGAATTCAGATTGAGTTTTATGGTTATCTAATGACTTTTGGATATTGTTAACCAATGAATGGTTGAACAAGGCACAAAGTTCGCTCACTTGTGTTACATGTATAATAATGTGTGAGATGAAATAACTAAAATACCCTTAAGAAGCACACAAGTCAAATTGAAGTTGAGTTTGAAAGAAATAATAAGTCTAGAAAGGGCACATGTGTAAAGTTTTCTAGGTGTCGATAACCAGCAATGCAATGAAATTAAAAATTTTAAAAACAAAGAATTCTAAAAACTTAACCAAGATACCCATTTTAGAACATATATTTATGAACATCAAAACACTCATAGGGTGTTTTAGGGTTATACTTACATTGGTAGTTCCTCTAAATCTTCACATGACTTAAAATTGAATGGTATCCAACCCTTGAAAGGTGATGCCTTGGTATCCATGCAAAGAATGAACACGTAATAGGCTATTTAGGAAAAAGATTGCTAGGGCTTTTTTACCGAATTAATTGTGTTCACGAAAATGAGAGAAAACAAAACCAATGGCTAGGGTTTCTCTTCGATATGTGTTTTAATTTAATTCTGACTCATGCTTTTATATGTGTAGATGTTCAAGTGCAACAAGGATTTTATCTAGACCTAGTACTTTTAACACACATATACACAACTGACATGTAATCATGTTAGTCGACATACTTCTCAACTTGTATGGGTGGCACACAAGTATGCCACTTGTCAAGTTTAAGTCATGCATGGGTGGTACCAAAAGTATGCCACCTAACATGAGCTTTGGTTTTACACAACTAGACAAAATATTGTCTAGTTGTGCCAAACTTATTTTAATTTGCACGGTGCCAATTAACTCTATGCACATCAAGTTTCACTTGGTCAAAACATGGTCAACTGATTCTCCTTTTCTTTAAACACTAGGATTATCATTAAATAATCCTTACCTTTAAGTTCGATTTATATACGTGTGACTTAAAAGCTCTCTATCAAACCAACAGTGTTTGAATTCAAATAAAATTCAGACACAAACTAAGATTAGCCTTTAGTAAAACATCATGACTATCCAAATGATAAAGTATTAGATGACATCTCTTAACCTTTTATAACATCACAGTTATAGGCAATTCAATCCTTTCATCAATAAATATCTCTTGAAGCAAAGATAATGAAAAGTGTCTATCTTAAAGTTCCTCAATGTAAATTAATACACATCAATGACTAACAGAATTAGGCTATAACCTTATTTCACTATGACTATAGATTTAAGCAATCATGGTTGTCATTCAATATTCTCATGTGAGATATCTTCTCTTGTGTTCAGGAGTGATGAATCCTTTATCGATCAACCATAACCTCTATGTATCTTACGATATGGCTAATTACTATCTTTACGGTTACCCCTATTACGGTGGCATGTTGGATAGTATCAAACCATATATGTCCTTATATGAGACGATCTAACGACCTTAAGTCAAAGGATTACTTACATACATAGTGTTCAGAAGATTTATTCCATAGACACTAGAGTACTCATCCATATAGATATCTTCTGGTCAGGTCAATTTGATAAACACATCTACAATGTGTACCTATGTATTGCACCAAATTATCTACAATAGCTTTGATATATGAAAACTATCCTCACTTTTGGTGGGTTCGATCAATACTATGATAATCTCATTATCATTACATATGACCTTATTAATGTAATGACCACTAAAAATGTATATAGAGTACCCACAATCGGTTATTTGATCCACTCATTATAGTTCTACCATTCTAAGAGTATGTTATTCATACAATCATATAAATAGATAACATATGAATTAAATAACAATAAATTCTTTATTAACCATTTTAAGAGTATGTTATTCGTACAATCATATAAATAGATAACATTTGAATTGAATAATAATAAATCCTTTATTAATTATTAACATAAAATTACATTCATAAATGTCTAAATTCAATTGGCTTTATGACACCCACCTTAACAATCTCTTACTTGCACTATCGTTAATCGGTTATATATCTAATACCAAGCTCGGTTACATGTCTATCATGTTTCTGTTGTGATAGAGGTTTTATTAGTGAGTTAGCCAAATTGTCATCTGTATCAATCTTTACTATCTGTATATCAACTCATTGTATAATTTCACGAATTAAGTGATATCATCTAAGTATGTGCTTAGACCTCTGATAAGACCGTGACTTCTTTGTCTGAGCAATTGTTGTACTGTTGTTGCAATGGAGCTCAATTAGGTCAATGATACTTGGAACCATTCCAAGTTCATTTATGAACTTCTTGATTCATACAACTTCTTTTGTCATTTCTAAAAAGACAATGACCTTAGACTCTGTTGTAGAATCAGCTACTGTATTTTACTTAGAGCTAACTGCATCGCTATTCAAACAAAACACAAATCCTGACTGGGATTTGTAATTATCTTGATTGGTTTGAAAACTAATGTCACTATAACCTTTTACAGTGAGTTCAGATTCCTTTCCATAACCAATAATGCATCTTTAGTTTTTTTGAGGTATTTCAAAATGTTTTTGACAGCCATGTAGTGTTTTTCACGTGGATCAGATTGATATCTTCTACAAATGCTCAAAGCATATGAGACATCAATCTTCACAAAATAGCATGGAGTATATGATTGATCCTATAGTCAAAGCATATGAGATCTTAGTCATCTTATCTCTCTTAGATAGTGTACATGGACACATCTCTTTTTATAGATATACACCATTGAACATGGGTAGAAATCCTTTTTTGGATTCTTCTATGTTGAATCTAGTCAATATCTTATCTATGTATGTGCTCTAACTTAGGCCTAATAGTCTATACTCTCTATCTTGGTAAATTTTAATTCTAAGAATATAGGCTGTTTCTTTTAATTTTTTCATAGAGAAACACTTAGATAACCAAGCTTTTACTTATTACAAATTTAGCAAATCATTTCCAATAGTCAAGATGTCATCGACATATAATATCAAAAATGTAGTTACACTTCTACTGACCTTCTTATATACACATGGTTCATCTTCATTTTTAATGAAACTAAACTTATGAATAGCTTCATTAAAACAAATATTGTAACCTCTTGAATTTTGCTTATGTCCATAAATGGACCTTTTCAGTTTGCATACTTTTCTTTTTATCCAATAAGAATGAAACCATCGAGTTGCACCATATAGATGTCCTCTACAAGGTTACCATTCAGGAAAGTGGTCTTGACATTCATTTGAAAATTTTCATAGTTATAGTAGCAACTATAACAAGCATAATTCTAATAGACTTCAGCATAACAATCGATTAAAAGGTTTTATAGGTATGCATAGCAATCTAAGTGAAACATTTAGCAACCAGTCATGCTTTATAGATATGCATGTTACTTTTCATATTAGTTTTCTTTTTGAAAACCCATTTGCACCTTATATGTTTTACCATTTTAAGTGCATCTACCAAAGTCTATATTTTGGTATATGGAATCTATTTCAAATTTCATGGTATTCAACCATTTATCAAAATCTAGACTTGAAATAACTTTATCATAGGGCTTAGGTTCATCATCATTGATGACCAGTATATCACCATGTTGAGTCAAGAGAAAACCAAATCTCTTTAGCTCATGACATACTCGTATAGACCTATGTAACTCTTGTGTGCATTGAAGTTGTTCCACCTGAAGTGGAGGAACTTTCTTATCATGTTCAACCATTTGTGATAACACATCATCTTGTCTAAAATCAATGGTATCTTGTGGTACAAAAAATTCATTGAGTTCTAACCTCTTCCTATTTGTTCTTTTGAGAATGAATTTTTTCTCTAGGAATACACCTTGCTCCTCTAAGTGGTAGAAGCAATATCCTTTGATGACATTTGGGTACCCTAGAAAGACACAGTTTTTAGACTTAGTGCTTAGTTTGTTTGAAGTCAATTTCTTGACATAAACTTCACAACCCCAAACCCTCAAGTTATCTAAATTGTACTTTCGCCCATTCTACAATTCGTATGGAGTTTTTGTTAGGGTAGCTGCCTTAGATCCAATTAATTTAGCACTTGTAATTGTAATTTTACATTCATTAACTAATAAAAGATTTAATTTTTATTCGATTCATATGTGCCCTTATATATAATCATGCAAATAACATACCATTTGAATAGTAGAACTGTGATGAGGGGATTAGATGACTGATCATAGAAATCTTATGTACACGTTAAGTGGTCATTCTAAAAATATTTGTAATCCCGACATTACAATGAACAAGGGCATATGTAATGATGATGAAATTATCATAGTGTTGAGTGACCCCATCGAAAGGTGGCAACCGTTCTCATGTGTTGAAGCTATTCATAGACAATTTAGTATAACACATAAGTATACATGGTAGACATGTTCATCAAACTAACTCTGCTAGAAGATATCCATATAGATGGTTACTCCAATGTTTGTGGGAAAAATCCTCTGAACACCATGAATGTATGTGATCCTATGACTAGAGATCGCTAAACTATCATATTTAAAGATCTGTATGGTTTGACGTTATCCAAAGTGCTATCATAACTAGGGTATCATAAAGGTGGTGTATGACCATATTGTGAGATACATGGAGACTATGGTTGATCAATAATATATTTGTCACTCTTGAGCACAGGAAAATATATCTTACATGAGAATACTAAATGACATTCATGACTAAATGAATTTGTGGCCCCAGTGGGATAAGGTTATAGTCTAACCCATGTAACTTATTAGTGTGTATCAATTAATACTAAAGAACTATTGAGACAGACACATTTCTATGTCTTAGCCTCAAAAGATATTGGTTACTGAAAGGATTGAATTATATATAACTTTGATGTTGTAAAAGCTTAAAAAATGTTCGCTAATACTCTGTTATCCAAGTAGCTATGACATTTTACTAGAAGCCAATCTTAGTCCGTATCTGAATTTGATCCAAATTCAAACACTACAAATTCAATGAAGAGCTCATGAGTCACACGTATATAGGGGTTGATACAAATCTAGAGTTAAGGATCGTTTGGTGACAATCTTGGTGTTTACAGAGAGAGAGATTTTGGTTTACCACGTTTTGACTAAGTTTGACTTAGTGTGTATAGTGTCATTTGGCATTATGCAAAATTAATATGCATGGCATGACTGGACAAGTCTTGTCCAACCATGCAATTCATGTTTTATGCTAGGTGGTACACAAACGTGTCACTTGTGCATGGTTTAAGGTGTGTCGAGTTGCACACAAGAGTATCACCTATGCACATGTGTTAATGGTGTCCAGTATAAGAACTCTTGTTACACTTGGACACTTGCATATAATTATAAAACAAATCGTGAGTTAATCAATCAATTGAAAATAATACACCACATATAGAAAAGAAAAAACCCAAGTCCCTTTTTGGGCTTTCTCTAATTTTCTCTCTTCCGTAAACACATTCCCATTTAGCACATAAAAGCTCTAGCAACCTTCTTCCTAAATAGCCTCTTATGTTCGTGCTTCCCTTGGTTACCAAGGGGCCTTACAAGGGTTGGATAGCATTTGGTTATTTGCCATGTGAAGATTTGGATAAGCCATCAAAGTAGGTACAAAACCAAAAAACACTGTACGGTTGTTTTTGTATGTTGATGTTAAATATGTTTTAAAACGGATATTTTGGGTAGAGTTTTAGGATTTTATAATTTTATAATTTTTAATTTCGCTACACTGCTTGTTATTGGTGCTTTAAAACCCTACAGTGGTATTAGAGCCACCATTTAGACATATTTTAATGAAAATTATATTTGCTTGTTTTGATTATTTTACCTATTGTTGTACGTAATTAAATGATGATTTGGTAAAGATGATTTATAGAGTTTCAAAAACAACATAAACATGTGTTAAATTATTGAGTGATGTTCTCTAATTGTTTTGTTTGAGTTTTATTATTTTTGCAAGCTGAATTCAAGCTAAAAGTCATTTTGTCGGTGAGAGTACAGTTTACATGCCATATTTCCTCACTTTGGTGGAGGCTTGTCGAGAATGAGATTTTCTAGATTTTCTGTCATTGAAAAATACAAAAGACTCATTTGAAAAACTACATGAATGGTGGTGCTCGACACCAATAGAAGCCATCACGGTTGGACCATTCTTGGTCCAACCGTGTCGTGGCACCATTAGGTGTCATGGTTGGGCCAATTTCCATATTGGTCCAACCATGGCACTTCATGGCTAGTAACGCCATGTGTCACGATTGGACCATTATTCAAATTGGTCCAACCCTGACTCATCATGGCACCACGTGTCCAGCCGTTATCCAATTATATGTCATGATTGGACAATTTTTCACATTAGTCCAACTATGCCTAAGTTGTGTAACTTTCTAGAATTTTATTGAATTTTAGAATTATGATTAGACGTCTGGCTTACACACCTGACGAAGTTAAAAAATTACAGTTTGATCCTATTTTGTTAAATTTGGGTCGAATTAAAATTTTTCTTGAGCTTTGGGATTGAATAATAATTTTACAAATCTTCAAAGATCATAATGTAATTTTACACTTGCTTAAATAATAATTAAAATTTAATTTTAAATAGTTGTATATGTATTGATGTATGTATGCATGGAACCAATATGAATTTTTTTAATTTTATTTTTCTTTGGGTTGTAATTCTTAGATAGGGTTTGTGCTCCCTGTCTTGATCCTTGTTTTTCTTTAGTTTAGGTTTTATTTTATTTTCTTGAAATTATATAGCTAGGAAACAAAGCTATGTATTTATTAAAGACTGGAGTGAAATGACAAACGTGAAGACCCGTAGACCAAAATTCACTTAGGTTGACTAGTCAAACCTCTCTTGACTCGAGAGGCTTGACATTAGTTATGGTTGTGTGTTAGCATGTTTACTTTTACGTTGTTGCATGTATGTGGATGGTTATATTTTGCAAATGTCACCTAACATATGACTTTAATCTGATGAGATTAATTAATTAAAAACCCTCAAATTAAATATTAAATCTAAGATTAAATTAGTGTCTTCCAATATGATGCCCTGATTAAGTCTCTATTCATTAAAACCTTGTTTACCAAAGCGAAGAGTAGACTTTTACCAGACATAAAATTAGGAGATGTTTATATTGGGCTCGACTTAATTAGTGTATTTTGCTTGTTCGCCAAAGCGAAGGTAAAGTGTATTAGAGACATAAGTAGAGAATGCATTTGTCGATGCATGGAGTTATGTAGTATCCACCATATTAATACTAAGAGTCACATTTGAGGTCTTATGATTTGTTTGGGTAAAACCTAACTTGAGATCATGAGTTTTTGTTGATTAATTTAAAATTTACCTATTCGATTAATTTTAACTTATTTGTTAAAACAAAGGGGAAAATTAATGTGATGACATCTCGGTCCACTAGAATTTTTCGAGTACAATAGTAAGCACTATTGGCTTGAGGAAAATAGCGAAACCATTTTAATTAATTAAATCCATAATTAAAATTAATATTAATTAAGAATAAAATTATTAATTCTTTTATTTGTAAATTGTAGATCAATTAATCACCATATCAAATTCAATGTATCGATCAATTCTCATAAAGAAAAATAGGCTCATTGGAAGTAACTTCATTGATTTGTACAAAAATCTTCAAATCATTCTGTGTTAGGAGAAGATGTTGTACATCCTTAAGGGGTTATTGCACCGTAAGCTTGATCGTGATGCCACCCAAGAGGAAAAAATAATTTTAATAAGTATCTTAATGACTCCATAGAAGTTCAGTGTCTCATGTTGACTGCCATATCACTTGAGCTTCAAAAACAATATGAGGAAATGGATGCTCCACCATACTTACACACTTTCGAGAGTTACATGCCACTTGTGCAAGAGCTGAATGATATGAAGTGTTAGGTGTGTTGTTTGATTGTAAAAATTAAAGTTTTATCACATTTTCTTCTTCAAGTTTAAAAATCTCACAATGTCCCCTAAACCCAAAGTTTGAAAAATGACAAATACCCCCTAGGGTTTGTTCCCCTTCTCTTCGATGACAATTCGCTGTCTTTAGCCATTGACCATCCTTCCTCCTGCCTTATCCCTCACTCCTGGTCTCTCTCCTTTCTACCATCTCTAGTCGAGATGAAGACTCGTTATCTTTGTCTAAGAGATGAAGACAATGCGTCTTTGTCTCAAATGAAGATCGTTCGTCTTTGCCACAGTTGAAGACGGTCGGAGAGGGAAGGGAGAGAGACCGGAAGGAGAGATAAGGTGGGAAGAAGGTCAGTTGACAACCAGAGATGACGAATCGACATTGAGTGAAGTGGAAAAAACCCTACAGGATATTTGTCATTTTTCAAACTTTGGGTTGGAAAAAATTGTGAGCTTTTAAAAACTGTGACTGAAAATATAATAAAAATTTAGTTTGTAAATTTTTTTAATAAATAACAATTTTACCCCTAATTCTAAATAAATGTTTTAATAGAAATTTGCTTATGGATGAGTGTTTGAGTTTTTAAGAGTTATAGAATATAAATTTGGGTTTTTATTATACCGTCGGTGGGAATAAATCTTTTGGCCAATTATTAAATATAGTTTAATTACTGTCATCTTCTTCACTATATTAATTCACTTATCACCTTTATTATATCACCATTACTTTTTTGACAAAATGTGTTTCGTAATTTCTCAATTATTTCAAGGATGGAAATTTTGCTCTGAAGACTGCTCGCTTTGTTTATAGCCTGTAGTTGTACTATTAGGTGTTGATTGTGAGACACAGATTTCCATAGAATAATTAATGCTCCCTCAGCTTCGGCTTCAATAAGTAGAGGTCTGGACCATTCAAATATTAGGAATACTCTCTAAATCTAACAATTGTTAATCAAATCTTAACTCTAAAACTGTATTTCTTAAGAGAAATTAATCGTTTTTCTTTCATGGGTATAAATGTATTATTTGTTATACCTTTACATTGGTTAATGTCTCATATTTCTTCTGGTGTAGAAAGATGAAATTACATTTATGTTCCTTCTTTGATGATGTGACTGCAAGCAGGGCGTCCCCCACAAGAAGCCCCATGCATAAAAAACCAATGGGGTAGCTGAACACAACAAAGAGGCTAGACGCTTATTTGCCCTCGAGATGTCACTGACCAAATGACCTGACCTCTCAAACGGTTACAGTACACTATATAAGCACAAATTCAGCCAACAGCCTCAACCAGGGAACGCCCAATCAACTGTCAGGTGTTTGCTAGAAATGTGTGTGTCTATATATATATATATATATATGAAGATGCAAAATTAGTTCGTAAAATCATATGATTAAAGTTGTTTCATTTAATTTAAAATTTTTGTTAATTTACTGTGTGGGACAATGAGAGGGAAAGGGTGATGAAGGTCAGTTTGTCTGGAGGTGAGAAATAAGATACGAAAATGAGTGAGAGAGAGAGAGAGAGAGAGAGTCATGTATATGTAGCTGTTCATGCTGCCCTCGCGCACCATCCCGTGTCTTTTTGTGGCTGTGGATTGGGTCCACCGAACTGTAGGCTTTCCATTTTTTCTTTCTCTCTCTTTCTGTCATCTCAATTTTTCGAATAATAATTGAGCAATATAAGGAAATTTATTTTGTGAATCCAAATATAAATGATACATAACATAAGAGATAAAAAGGAAAAAAAAAAGCTTCTGGGTATATGTGTTGGTTTATCTGCATGACACCAATCAGAGAACAACCTTTGTTTAAATTTTGGTACTTAAAATTACTGAAGTATAGAGAAAACCTAACTCCTTTTTTTTTCTTTCTTTCTTACTCTCTCTGCACCTTCTCTCTTTGATTTCAGCTTTTCCTCCAGATGTTTCCTTTATTTTTACTTCTCATTAAGCAATACTCAAAAGCTTGAATATATAGCCCTCTTTCGTCTTTTTGAGATATGATTTCAGAGAAACATCAATATTTTAATGTATGGTTTTGTGGTTTCTAGATTTCAGAGATTAATTGGCTAGCTACTACTGAGAATATAGAAGAACAAGCTTGAAGAAGAAGAAGTAAAGGTTGTATACTAATATGTCTGCGTCTTCTTCAGCTACCTTTTTTGAAAATAGAGAAGAAGTTCAAAGTCAGCTGAAGCTGCAGCATTCCTCAACACCAACTTCATCTTCAGCTCCAGCTGCACCCACCCAGAAGAAAAAGAGAAACCATCCTGGAATACCAAGCAAGTATCTATCAATTTTATCTAAGATCTATCTTATCTGAATAACTAATGATTTTTATTGAATTGGCCATATATTTTCTTCCCTTCATTTTGGCCGCCTTCACCTAATGAACCAAACCCTAATATTGAAAAAATTTATAATGGAATTTGTCGTAATTAACTTAGAATTCCCCAATAATTTATTGCACTGTTTGTCATTTTTATCCAAAGCAGATCCAGATGCGGAGGTGATAGCACTATCTCCCAAGACCCTAATGACAACAAACAGGTTCATATGTGAGGTATGCAATAAAGGGTTTCAAAGGGAGCAAAACCTACAACTCCACAGAAGAGGACACAATTTGCCTTGGAAGTTAAAGCAGAAGACTAAAAAGGAAGTGAAGAGGAAAGTGTATTTGTGCCCTGAGCCCACATGCGTCCACCATGACCCATCTAGAGCTCTTGGTGACCTTACTGGCATAAAAAAACATTACTCTAGAAAACATGGTGAGAAGAAATGGAAGTGTGAGAAGTGTCCTAAGAGATATGCTGTTCAGTCTGATTGGAAAGCTCATTCTAAGACTTGTGGTACTAGAGAATACAGATGTGACTGTGGTACTCTTTTCTCGAGGTAATAAAATTTTCAATCTTCAAACTTTATAATTAAGCTTTTGCATCATTATCTTCATCATCTTCTTTGGTTAGGGAGAAAAACAAAAGACAAGATATTTGCAGAGGCGTTATAAGTAATGCTTGGTTTCTTTGGTGTAGTGCTTAGATTCCTCTAGTGACAAGAGAAGAAAAGTGTTTGTTGCTTTTTTTTTTTTTTGTCATTCTCTCTTTGTTTTCTTCCAATCGGGTCTCCTTTTCATCTTCTACTTCCATTTAATTGTTTTCTGTGGAATTCTCAAGTTCAATGGTACTATTCATTGAGAAAAGAAGGAGAGAGAGCAGAAAAATGTCCCCACGTGAATAATCCGTTGAAACTGCTATGGTCGTGGAGGTTTCAATTCAATCAAGAAATTCTTTTTTTTCTTTTTAAAAATTAAATAAATATAAAAGAAGAAAAAACTGCTCTTCTTTTCTTTATCCTCGGAAACATCAACTTGTTTCATTCCTATTCACGTGTTGCTATGCCATGTAGAGGCTCACTGTGTTGTTTACCAGATTTGTTCTCTTATGAATTGGCTAGATTCACTCAGGTCTGTGGCCTCGCAGGTACCCCTTTTCATCATAACGTTTCTCTTTCTTCTCCTTTCATTGCTGTTTCGACGCCGTGCTCTTCAATCTTAATCCACACAATTTCCGTCTCTTTGACTCATTGGATATTCCTCTGAGCTTTCGGTGGTTTAGATAGATTCTTCTTTCTCTCTTTCTTCGTTTTCCATCTTTACCCACTTGGCCAGTTCACAGTTCTACACTTGAAGTGATTTCATGATTGATGGATGATTTGTCTATGGTTGAACGCATTCTTCTGTTACATTTATTAAACACCCAGTTCTTCAAATAGTATTTCGCTGTTTATTGGTAAATCGTTTACGAGTTTTAGTGAAATTATTCCCTCTACCTACCTAATTATATCTGTCTTCTTGGGAGATTAAACTTTACAACTTACAAAAAAAAAAAAAGAGATTAAACTTCACAGCTTCATATTCTTCTCTAGAATCTGTACTACTCCCCTTTCTAAAAATCATTTAGGGTTTCTACGATTGGTGATTGGTTTAAATTTTGAAGTTAGCTATGGCAATCCTAAATTTATGGTTTTGGTCTTCATAAGGTAACCATATAATTGATGGTTCAGAAATGCAAGATGGAAGCATTGTTGAAGATGAGATGGAAGATAGAAATTAAAAGAACGCATGAAATCTTAAAACGACTCACAACTGATCAGTCACAAGGCTGTTTAAAATTTAGTTGTTATTTCATCTGGACTATATTTGTTCAATCAGATTCTTTAGAGAAACCAGTGGGCTTATATTTACTGTTTTAATGGTACATATATATAATACTTGCCTCTTCAGATTAATATCAAATTTTGCATCCATTCCTTTTCTTCTCTCCTAAAATGATGGCCAATATTCTATAATTCTTCAAATTTGTTATGATTTCTGTTTTTTTTTTTTTTTAATCATTGTTATGCCATTTACTATTTATGAGAGCTTTTCTAATGGTTTCTTTCGAAAAAAAATATGGTTGCAGGCGTGACAGTTTCATCACACATAGAGCCTTCTGTGACGCACTGGCTCAAGAGAGTGCAAGGCACCCTCCCAGTTTGAGCACCATTGGCAGCCATTTATATGGAAGTAGCAACATGGACTTTGGCTTATCACAAATGGGTCCTCACATTTCCTCAATACAAGACCAAAACACTCAATCTAATGACATTTTACGGCTCGGTGACGGCTCACGGTCCACGCACTTTGACCATCTCCTCCCTCCATCCATTGGGTCTTCGTCATCATTTCGACCTCAACAAGCTATGGTTTCTCCTACCTTTTTCATGCAAGAACCGAATCGGAATTACCGTGACGAGCACCAATCTCAACAATACTTGTTGCCAAACAAACCATTCCATGGATTCATGCATTTTTCTGATCTTCCAAACACTACAAGTAACTCAACTTCCTCAGCCAATCTCTTCAACCTCAGCTTCCTTTCCAACAGTAGCACTGCTGGCAGCTTAAATAACAGCAATAATGCTAACAACACCCATGGAAATCTGCAATCTTCAAGTTTATTGATCTCCGGTCACTTCAGCAACGAAAATGGCACAACTGGTGGTGGTGTTGAAGGGTCCAACGTCTTCTCAAACAACTTTATCAACGACCGAATCAGCTCCGGCGCCCCTTCCCTTTTCAGTTCATCAGTTCAAAGCGATAAGATAGTCCCTCATATGTCCGCCACAGCACTTCTCCAAAAAGCTGCTCAAATAGGTTCAAGTTCAAGCAATAATACGGTATCATTACTAAGGAGTTTGGGCAGCCCTTCTTCAAGCGGTAACAAGGCCAACTTCGGTAGCATTTTTGCCGACAATGACAACAACCTTCATGACTTAATGAACACATTCACTGTGGGTAATTCTTTAATTTTCGGAACCGGATCTGGAGAAGTGAACGCATATAAAAGTGGACATGGTCAAGAACAAAATCCTTATAGCGGGTACAATGCAAACAGAGCTAGTATAGACCCGGATAAGCGTTTTGGCAACATGGATGAAGCGAAATTGTACCGAAATTTGAATGCCGGCATTGGTGGGTCTGATGGAATGACAAGAGACTTTCTTGGAGTAGGGCAAATTGTGAGAAGCATGAGTGGAGGATTTTCGCAAAGAGAACAGCAACAACATCAACATGGAATTGGTCTGATCTCCTTGGATTCAGAGAGAAACATGGCAGCAGTGCCGACAAGCCAATCTTTTGGAGGAGGAGGTGGGAGTTTTCAGTCAAGAAAAGGATGAGTTAAAGTACAGGTACATATGGTGACGCGTAAAAAAAGAAAATGATTTATCTCTGATTAAAAGTAAATCTGGATTTCATAGGTCAGTGTGCCTAAATGGTTATGACTGTCGAATGTTAAAATAATGGAGGTAATATTTCTGATTTCTTCTGACACATTGTGTTTCATGGGTCAGTCGTGAGTTGGAGTACATATGATTTTGTTTCTCTTGTCTTTTTGTTCTTATTTTCTTTGTCCTGTAATTTCTTGTTCGTTTTCGTTTTCGTTTTGAGCTGGCAGAGTCACGAGAGCTGCCATTCTTCATAGGATGCTCTTCAAGTATCTTCCATTCTTGCCTATTACCTACTATCTACAGATAGTCATCTACATTTACAACGCCAACATAACAAACTTAATTTCAGTAAGTTACCGTAAGGTTTACATGTTAGTTTTTAAGAGTCTGTTTTCTTGAATTCTTTTCTCAAATTCTTTGACTCTGTCGAATAACATTACTAGTATATCAGTTTATGAAACAACACTGCATTGTAAATTAATAATTGGTTTTTACGTTTCAACATAACATAGCATACGGATAAGTTGCATTTTAAAATCATAAAAAAAAATAAATGTGCTTATCGGTTTATATTAGCATGCGTCCTATTATATTTATAGCCGAAAGACTTACTTCTACCTAAGGTGTAGTCCATTTCCAAACACACCTCCATGATATTTTAAAAATTTAAACATCTATTCATAAATCAATTTTTGTTAGAATTTTTAGTTAAGACTAAAGGCAAAACTAATATTTTATTAGTAATATTAAAAAATATATAATTATATCTCATTTTCCCTCTCTCAGGTTTTGAGTATTGACATTTCACCTCAAACCTTAATTTCAAAAAGTGACATTTTTTTCCTACATCCCTAGGGTTTTCTTCTCTCTAGTTATGGGGATGGCCACCATTTCCTTCCTTCTCCTTTGCCACTGTTGACGACTTTGATGATAGGTGAAGAAGCTTTGATTAACGACAAATCGAAGATGAAGAATTGGCTTTGATGACAGATCCATTGTGTTTCTGTTCAATTGGCTCTAGATTCATCTCTTTTTCATCGCCTTTTATTGTTGGCTTCTCGTTTGTTCTAGACTTGGTTGTCGATTACAATCAATGAAGTTGAATCAACCTTGTCAATTTGTCTAGACAAAGATGATTTATTTTCATTCAAATAAAAACTCGTCTTTTCTGATGAAGATAAGTTCAAAAGAAGGGAGAGAGATGGTCGGACGGTGCCAATTGCTAGAGAGGGAGAGGTTTTGCTGGAAAACTAAAACTCTAAAGGGAAAAGTAAATTTTCCAAAACTTAATACTGGAGAAAAATTATTAGTTTTTTTAACCTCTGGAGGAAAATGAGATAAATTTTAATATTACTAATAAAATGATGATTTTGTTCTTAGCTTAACTAAAAATTCTAACAAAAGTTGATCTATAAGTAAATGTTTGAGTCTTTAAAACTCCGTAAGCATGTATTTGAAAATAGACTAAACCTTGGATGAGAATAGGTCTTTTGGCCTATATTTATTCATATGATTACTAAGCTTCAAAGTGAATAAAATTGTTTGTAGATAACCAACTCTATGGTCAATTTTTGTTTTTGTAAGTAAATAATTTTATACCAAAAGGAAAGAAATACAATATAGAAAGCTTTCCTAGGACAAGCCCCTAGGAAAAACCAAAAACAACAAGCTAGGGGGGCTTACCTAAGACAAAAACCGACGTTAAGGCGAGCAAAATAACACAAAAAACAAACACAAAGCCACTAAGGGCAACCCAACCCAAGTAAAGTCAAGCACACAATAACAATAGAACAAAGCTTTACCATGGGACATGTCTTTGGGTTAAAGCAATAACGCACACAAAAGAAAGCTCTTTTAACCTATCTATTTAAAGATGCACCTTGGGAGATCCCAAGCATCATCAAGGACTTCATTTTCTTGATGTTACTCATAGGAGTAGCTCTTTCCTTAACCACTTCCTTTATCTTCACCTTGATTATTTCCTTGGTTAGATTTTCTTTACCAAAGCATCTACTATTTCTCTTCATCCAAATGTAATATATCATAGCTATAAGGCTGAGTTTGCTCATTATATTCTTTAAGTTGTCATTGTTCCAACGTCTAGAGCAACTCTCAATGAACTCCTTCCAAGTTTGAGGCTTCAACCTATTATTGCAAAGCCCATGAAGTAGCTCCAGAGATATCGATTGAAATCACACTTGAAGAAAAGGTGACTCATGTCCTCCTTCTCCTTATTACAGGGGCAACAATCCTTATTCGAAGTGATGTTGAATTTCACAAACTTATCTTTCACCATGAATTTATCTCTAGTGGCTAACCAAATTAGGAAAGAATGTCTCGAGAAGTGTTTTTTGAACCAAATTATTTTGCTCCACTCTACTCTTTTCTTACTTCTCCTAACTTAATTCCAACTTGACCTTATATAGAACTTACCACTTGGATGAAGTAACCAAGTTAGTTTATCCCATCCTCTGAGCACCTCAAAATCAAAGGAGCTTTTAATTTCCATGAGATCCATAGAGTTTGTGCTTGGCCATTTCCATTGGTTTCTATTGATCACCTCCTTTATTTTGGCCATGTAAGAGATGTCGAAGTCATATACTACATGCCTACAATACCTTTCCATCAAAGGAGCTTTAGGATGCCAATGATCCAACCATAAAAGAGTTATTTTCCCATTATTAGTAATCATCTTGCATCTAATCTTAATTTCTTTCCTAAGTTTCAAAATCTTCCTTAGGGTCCATGGGCTATCATTTCCCATATTTACCTCCCAAAAGCTTTTATTTTTCACCCTATTAGATTTGACCCAATCTGCCCATTAAGTGCAATTTTCACAAGAAAGCAGGTTCCAAATAATTGCTTTACTCCAATTGTTGCAATGCATCAACCCAGGCCCTCCTTTTTCCTTAAAGACACACATATCATCCCACGCGACTTTGGCTAGTCAAAAATCCTGCCCTACTTTGACACTCAATGATGCAGGATAAACGCTAATGGAGTTGTGATATCATTCACAAGGACGTTTAGAATTGATATCGCTCAATAGACGCAAAGGGATAAACAAGAATTCAATGCAATTTGCAAAGTAATTCTTACAAAACTCAAACTAAATTTTCTTAATACTTTAATAATTAATTGATTGTTGAATTACAATGACTTAAGCCCTTTATATAGGCTATTCACTCTTCTAATTAAAATAGAAATATCAACTCTATTAAAATATTAGTTTAACTAGAATTAGGAATAATAATTAATTCCAAATTCTAAGAAACTTAGACTTTTAGAAAATAATATTAATAGACTCATAATTAAAATTGAACTTTTCTAAACAAAAAATTCTAAAAGCTTTTTATTCCCTAAATTAAAGCATGATACTTAAAATATTAGGAAAATTAAAATTAATAAAAGATTCAATTAACTAAATTAGATTAGAAAATTTATTGTAAATCAAACTCCACAAGGAAACTCGATTTAAACTAATTTCACTCAATTAGGAATCCTTATTCCATATGTATTTGGCTTCCCACATATCTTCCATATCATCATGCACATTAATATCACATGCCATGTTTCCAAATACACTGTCATGCCATATGCCATGTCATCTTTGGTTGCCACATTATTATCTTTACTTTGGCTTGTTTCTTCATCATATTTAATGTTTTCCACCCTACCACCCTTTTTTCATGGTTCTCCATTAATCTCCTCTTCATTCACCTCTTCCACCTAACCTCCCTCTTATCTCGAATCATCCTTTGACATATTTTCTCTACATGATTTAACTTTGTTTTCTTTCCACAAATCAAATGTCTTAATCCCCCATCACTTGACCATCAAATAATTTAAATTGTCGATTTAGAGATATGTAGTTGTTATACTCATATCCTATGTAAGTGACTTGACGTTTTTATTCATGCAAGATTTAATGGGCATGCTTTCTTTACAAACACCACAACTTATGGCAATGCTTCTGTTTACTTTGGTATATTTCATTTTTCATATCTTAAAAATAGTACAAAATGATAGAATAACTTTTCCAAAAGAAAACAAATTTCAAGCGCAACCTATATCATGCAATGTTGGGGTTTGATGAAAATATTTTACTGCATCCAAACATAATTTTCTTCTTCACTTTCTCTGAAGGTTTAACTCTAGATTTCAAGTCTACATTCTTTTCTTAGACATATTTCATGAATATAAGTTATCTAAATGAAAAACAAAAAAAGGAAACTAGAGATGTCAATGGGCCGAGCTGGAGCATTAGGTTAATGGGTCGGGTCGGGCCTGAGGCCCAAATAGTAATGGGCCTTTAGGCCGGGTCGGCCCATTGAAATATAAAGGTCCAAGACCTAGCCCATATAATAATGGGTTTTAATTGGGTTGGGTCAGGCTTTAATCGGGCCGACCTGACCCATTTAATCAATATTTAAAAAAAATTTTAATTAAAATTTTTTAACACAAATTATTTTTCAATTATTAAAACTGAGGATAGTATCCTAAATATTTTATTTATAATTTCTCGCTTGTGGCGGAGGAATACCGTGACTATATGATGAAAAATATTGTAAATTAATAACATAGTACAAATAAATTAATTTACATACTGTATAAATTATAAAACATAAATAAAATATATCTACTATATAATATTTATCTACTCATCTTTTATATCTAAATCTCTAAATTCTTCAAAGATAAAAAATTATTATTTATGAATTTAGATATTTTATAATATTTTGTAATGATAAAATTAAAATAAAAATGAAATTATAAATATAAAGAATTATTATTTATGAATTCAAATATTTTTCAAAAGAGAGTTAATGAGAGAAAATAAGAATGAAAATATAATGAAATAATTGAAATTGAGAGATTAAAAGATTTGTAAATAAAAATGAAAATGATGGAAAATATAATAGATTTATTTAAAAAAATAAAAAAAAATTTAGCAAAGGCCAATCTGCCATTTGGTAGAATGGTAGAAGCAAATTTCTACTTTTGCTTCTGCTTTTGTTGCCAAAAAAAAGTTTTTTTTTTATTCTATAAATAGTGTCGGGTTGTGTCGGGCCAGTCTATGGGCTTAATATTAAATCCCTAAGCCCGGCCTGATAGGCCTATGAGCCTACCCGACACTCTACAGTATCGAATCGGGCTTTATCGTATTAGAGCCTTTTTTTGTGCTTCAAGTCGGGCCTTCATTTGGCTCGGCCCAATTGACGTGTCTAGAGGAAACTAATGACCTAAAAAAAAAAAAAAAACAAAACAACAAAGAAGAAAGGAAACTAATTAATAAAAGCTAAATAGAGTGTATTCTTAGGATCATAATATAAGATATGTAGGTTTTTTTTTTTAAATTTATTTATGATTTTAAGCCATATTTGCATATATATATATATATATATATATATATATATATATATCAGTCTAAATAAAGACATCATTGTAAATATGTGTTAGAATAAAATATTTATATTCATAGTTTTATTAGCAGTTTTAAATGCATAAGCTTATAGAATTTGTTTTGTTCCTCGTCGACAATGTGTACTTCCTTCTTGTTATTGTTATGATACTCTTTTTTTTTTTTTTTCTAATCTTTCCTTAAATTCATGTCATAGTGTACAAACAAATAAATGTGCTTGACTTCGAGAAGTTTTCTACTTCTTTTGCAAACAAGATGCAACTTCTTAAATTAACTATTAGTTTTACTATGCCAGTTTGACAAAAATGCATTCAACTTGGTGCATGGGAAGGAATTTTCTTGTATTTAATTGTAGGAAAAATCACGGATCAGCTAGATCTTCCAAGACGAAGGAGTTTTTTAGTACTTCACCAAGCATAGCAGCATAAGTTTATTGGAGCTGTGTTTTCTTTTGGTTCCTCTCTAATGTATGTGAAGGTTTGATAAGTCCCTCCTAAATCACCTGAACTTTCTAATATTTTGGATATGTGGTAGCATAATATAGTCCATTTTCTTTGATTTTCATTAATGTGTTACCTAATGCAGCAATAGCTAAATATTTTGTAAAGATCAAAATCCTTACCATATTCATACTGCTGGTAAGAGCACTTAACTTTATTGTGAAAAAAAATTAAAACTATAAATTGAAAGGATAACATAAAGGGCCCGTCTAGAAGATATAATGAATGGGTAATATTTGCTTCTTTGGCTTGGCAGAGTAATTTGAATATTGAAACTATTTTTGTCAAAGTGAGATAATATCGATGTTTTCTATGGAAGACATAATTTAAGTATATGTTTATTTGTGCAATGATATAGAATATTATAAATTGTTTTATACAGTTTTCTTTTTCTTTTTTCACCTATATTCAAAATTAACATCTTCTTTGGCATTTCCTTCCTTGCCATAGCGATTTCTTTACCAAGTGATGTATTTATCCATGTTAAATGGAAATTTTAGAAGTAAATTTCTTGCTACAAGAAAGGATATATTCTTTTTTTTTTTGTGTAGTGGTTGTGGATCCAGTCACTGTGTCTAGGGTTTACCTATCAACAAATACGAGTGGAACTTCGATTACAAAAAAAAAAAGATATGTTTATCCATACTGAATGATGGAAATCAAGGTAGTAATCATGGAGGATGACAAGGCAGTTCCAACACTTCTTTACACATAAATGGTAGACCATGCTAAAAGGATTAAAGAAGCATTGATTGGGTTAATCAAGCATGTTTGGGCCAAAGTAATGTGCAACATGATTTAGACAGCTTGGAGGAGTCACAAAGGCTTAAAAACATCATTCAAGTTCAACTGGATTAAGATTGTAGGCAGTTGGCCAAAACACAAAAGGGGATGCACAATTTGGGCCTAATGGGTCATGCAATTAGAGGTAACACTTATTATCTCCATATGGGGGTTGCGTTTTAGGCCTTAAATTATACTTAATTATGTTTAGTTTTTATTTATTTCAGCTTATGTTTGTTTTGGGCTAAAACTTTATTTTACCCTAAGCCCTTTGTTTGATTTTAAAGTTTAGGATTAGTTATATCCTAGTTGATTTTAAATTATTTTTTCCTATGTAAGGGTTGTGTAACCCTAAACAACAGTAGCTACCTTTGATTATTGAATGTAAAATAAAAACTTCTCTTTGTTCTTTTACAAACTTTGCAATCTTATCAAGCTAACGCTTGTGACAATCAAACTTGATTTATTTCCCACCTTCTCAATTTGTTATTGGGAGTAGTGTCTTATACCTTTCGTTCATGACTGTCTATAATCATTAGGCAAGGTTTTCTTTATAAACCTATTTTAATCTTTCTTGAGTTGTGATTTTAAAGATTGACTATTGGTTTCATATTAGTATATAGGGTACACATCATCTTGATATTAGAGTTTTGGTTATCAATTCAGGTTTGATTATCAAATTTATTTCTTTGTGTTTGTAGCATATCTCTTTAATTCTGCATTTGTTTTTGTATAAAACATAAATTTCTCTCTTCTTCTACAAGTTATCATTATAACTCATTAAATCCATATCATACTATTAGTTTACATTCAAATCCACAAGTTTTTTTAAAGTTGTTTTTTTTGTGTGAGCATTCTTAAAAAAAGAGAAAAAAGAAAAAAAAACATGTAAAAAAGGAAAAAAAAAAGGTATAAAGATAAATGTTGAATGCCATAGTTCTTGGATTTGAACCTTATTTACAAGACTACCGCCTTGCAACATCAAATTAATTTGTTCTTTGAAATCAACTCATTTTCCATTGTTTCTCACCTTTTTCTCTTTTATTTCTTGATTGTTTCATGCTTCTTGTTTCTTTGTTGTTCTTTTGTTTTCCTTTATGTGTGCATTTCCTTGTTGAGATTTGTTAGAGAAGATTATTTCAAGGGTGACCTTGGTGTGATCTATTAGTACAATAAAATACTTAATAGGAAAGGTTTGAGGTTAAAAAAAGGGTAGAATTGAAAAGAGTGAAACACAACTGTTGAGTAAACAATATGAGTGAGTAGAGTGAAAAACATGCAGGAGTGTTATGAGGTCTTTTCTAATGATTCTTTTCAAGTTTCAATCATGTCGATGAACAAAGACAAAGATGTAGATGAGAAAGAAAAAGTGGGTGAGTCGTTCACGCTTCGACCAATGCAACAATAATTTGAATGATAGAATAGAGAAGCAAGATTTTGATGATAATCAAGCTACCATTATTAATATGGATAGATTTGTGAAAGGTATAAGGGGTTGAAGAGATAAATTCCATAAAGGAGATAAGAATATGCTTGAAGAAAGGAAAAATAGAGATTTGGGTAGCATAAAAATAATGATCCCATAATTCTAAGGCAAAAATAATCATAATGTCTATTTAGAGTGGGAAAAGAAAGTAGAGCTAGTTTTTTAATGCCATAACTACCTGAGAAAAAGAAAGTGAAATTGATAACCATATAATTCATTGATTATGTTGTGATTTGGTGGGATTAACTTATGCTAAATGGGCACAAAAATCAAGAGCATCTTATTGACACTTAGTAAGAGATAAAAGTTGTGATAAGAAGAAAGTTTGTTCCTAGTCATTACTACTGTAATCTTTATCAAAGATTATAAGGCCTTACTCAAGGGTCTAAGAGTGTTAAGAATTACTACAAGGAGATGAAAATCACCACGATTAAGGCAAAAGTAGAGGAAGATGGAGAGGTAACCATAACATAGTTTTTGCAAGGATTGAGCTGTGATATAGCTAATATGACTATGTCAAGTTGGAAGATATAGTGCATATGACAATAAAAGTAGAAAGACAACTTAAGAGAAAGTGCACCACCATTCAATATGGGTGGAATTCAGGTTTCTCATATTCTTGGAAGTCGAACTAGAGCAAAAATGATGACAAGGTTTCTTAGAGGGATAAGTTTCTTGTCCTCAAATGTTTCTCTTTGTGCTTTTTGGCATGAGTCTTAAAGTTTTCTAAGAATTTAATATTCGAGCTTCAAATCGGCTTGCTCATTCTATTGGGGTCATGGATTATCATGAAAAGTGTTGTTAAAAGGGTTTTCAAATTGCTTGTTAGAATTCCAATTTGTCTTTATGGGTGTTCACTAGATTTCTTGATTTCTATCTTTGGAAGATCTTAGTCAGTCCCTTAAGAGGGTTTGATTTATTTTTTTGTTTGATCTTGGATAACATCACTAAAGAGTTATCTTTTTGTTTCATGTATATTCAACTTTAAAGACCTTTTCACCTAAGAGGTTGTCCCATGGAAAAGGTGTGTCTTATTTTTGCTTTAGTTTGGACTTCCATTGCATAGTTTCTGCTAGCTTGAAGCTAATCTCTTCAAACTGAGCTTAGTTTGTCTTGTTTTCGCTTAGGTAGTATTGTTAATATATACTACCAAAAAAAAAAAAAGATGATAAGGCCACTTTTAAGCCTAAGGTCGAAGCACCAAGGTAAAAAAGCTTGGAGGTCATAATGAGAAAGGTAAAACCAAAGCTCCATATGGTTGAAATCGAGATATCAAATTTTTTCGTTCCTTGGGGAGAGGGCACATTGCAATACGATGCCTTCTAATAAGCACAATGATTTTGAGAGATAATGGTGATATTAAAACCAATAGTGAACACATATAACAAAACTTAAAAAGTTTCTCTCTTTTACTCTCATGTTTTCTCCTTTTTCTCTGAATTTTTTATGCTAATATCCCTTATTTGTTAGTTTAACTCTATTTAGTCATCCCTTATTGAGTTTGACTGGTGGCCCTTCTAGTCCTAGTCATCTTAGTCGAGGACCCTACTAGTCTTTGGATAACTAAGTATTGTATGTTTTATCTTTTTGTTTAGTTTATTTCATGTCCTAGTTTGGCTTTATCCTTATGTCTTGTTTTTTAGTGGTCTTGGTATGTTTTGTCCAACTTGTCTCAAGTTGTGTCCAACTTTTTATTTATGGGGTAAGCTTCTCAGTGTGGTTATTCCTTTTTTTTAGTTCCCTTCGTGTTTTCTAGCTAGTCTATCTCTTTTAAAATTTAGTTTTTCCTCCTCTTGGGTAGTTGGTTTAAGGTATTTTCTTAGGCAACTCATTACAGATAAGTCTGTTTCATTTTAGTTTGTCTCTCCTAAGGCTTGGTGGTGAGTAAAATTTCATTGAGGCTGAGGATATCTCTCCCTTGTGACATGGCATGTTGTTATCTCTCCTTTGGTGGAGTGTTTACATGCTATTACAGTAGGTTAACATGGCAAGATACTATTGGTGGGCTAGATTTTTCATGTAATGTAGTTACTTTTACACTACATGATTTTGTATGGCTTTTAGAAAGTAACTGGGTTGATTGGAGAGTTTGTATTCTGCTCTTCTTGGGAGTGTGTTTTCTTGGTGACTTTCTAACTTTTGATGATAACCTTGTCAAAGAAAGGTAAAGAGGGTGGGTTTGATGTCACAGAACAAGCGTAGTGGGTTTATACTTTGACACCACCTAATGTAGGAGAAGTGTTAATAGGATTGTGATTTCATTCACAAAGATAACTAAAGGTTGAAATCATTCGACTAATGAAGAGATAAACAAGAGCAATGCTTTAGAAAGCAATATTTCTTAAAGAAAACTCAACTGAATTTTATTAATTATCTGATAAATTAATTGACTCAATTACAATGACTTGAGCCCTTTATATAGGCTAACGACTCTCCTAATTAAAGTAGAAATTCTAACTCTACTAGAATAAAAAATTGTTAAATTATGATATTAGTTATAAGTAAAATTAGGAATACTAATTATTTCCAAATTCTAGAAAACTATGATTATATGAAATAATATTAATTGACTTTTAATTTAAAATTGAGTTTTTCTAAACAAATAATCCTAAAAACTCTTTATTTCCTAAATTAAAATAAGAATCTAATATTATTTAAAGACTCACTTAACTAATTTGGAGTAGAAAATTTAATTTAAACCAAACTTCCCAAGGAAACTTAATTTAAACAAAATTCCATTCAACTAGGAATTTTTTTCCCACATGCATAAGACTTTTTACTTGGCTCTATATCATCTTGCATGCCTATTTATCATGCCATGTTACCAAATATGTTGCCATGTCACATGTTGCATCACTGTCTTTCTCTTGGCTCGTTTCTTCCATGTTTTTAATGTTTTTCACCCTATTATCTTCTTATCATGGTTATTTATTATTCTCCTCTTTATTCACCTCTTCAACCTAAACTCCATCTTGCCATGGATTATCCTTCAAAATCTTTTCTTTCCATGTTTCAACATTTTTTCACTTCTATAAACTGAAAACCTTGGTACCCTATCATTCACCCCTATTAAAAAAAAGAGACTCGCCTTCGAGTCGTCATCACGTAATAAACCATCTAAATAAAGATCATGCCAAAGTTTGAATCTTACTTTCATTCAAGGATAAAATTCCGTTTCCAAAAATGTAACCGTTCCTTAAAATTTCTCTTAAGTTGATTGGCAACCATGTAATTATTTTTAAGAGTTATCAGGGAGTTACCTTGATCAATGTCGAGATCATCCTTATTAACAATGTCTTTAATTTGAAAATTTTCTTCAAGGGAATGAAGATTTTCTTGAATTAAAGGTGATTCTCTCATCTCTTCGATCACTTTATGATTTCCAAGTTGTTCTTCTTTTTTTGCCTTAATTTCTTTAGTTTTTGAACCTTGATCAGTAGAGGTAACTCTCACTTCATCATCTTATTTGATTGTATACCTCTTTAGATTGAAGAAAATGTCTTTTTGACATGAAGTTTCCTTCAATTTTTCAACTTCTTTGTCAACTCTGGGTTTGAATTCCTCATTCTTCAATAGTATGAAAATCAGAACTCTTTCCTTTTGTTTTAAAGTGTTTCCTTCAACCTTGTTATGTACAATGATTCGCTTTTTCCCCAACATGAAAGAGTAAGTATTGTCTCGACCCTAATATGTAACACCCACATAGATTGCCATAGACGTCTTAAGAGTACATGACAGGCATCCATTTCTACTACATTACATGAAATTTCACAATTATGGGTTTTGCCTAAAGATAATGGCAACGTACATTATTCCAACCTATATCATAGGGAACAGGATGAGGTTTGGTTTCTAGCTTGAAATACCGCACCAACCTGTGAGATACAAAGTTTTCACAACTACAATTATCAATCATGAGTTTACATACCTTACCATTAATTATGTACTCATACTGAAAGGTTCTCTTGCGTTGTGAGTCATTAAGTTGTGTAGAAGTGTAAAACAAACTCTTTTCTATATCTTTTTCATGTCTAACCATTTCAAGATAAGGCTTTGATACCACCTGATGTAGAACAAGCATAATGGACTTATACTCTGACACCATTTAACTTAGGACAAGTGTCAATGGGGTTTTAATTCATTCACAAGGATGATTAAAGATTAATATCGTTCGACTGAGAAGGGATAAAAAGTAACAATGCTTCATAAAGCAATATTTCTTAAAAAAACTTAATTAAATTTTATTAATAATATGATAAATTGATTAACTCAATTATAATTAATTAAACCCTTTATATAAGCTAATAACTTTCCTAATTGAAATAAAAATTCTAACTTTACTAAAATACAAAGTTATTAAATTAACTAGAATTAAGAATATTAATTAATTTCAAATTCTAGAAAACTGTGATTATAGAAAATAATATTAATAAACTTTTAATTTAAAATTGAGCTTTCTTAAACAAATAATCCTAGAGCTCTTTAGTCCTTAAATTAAAATAAGACTCTAATATTATTTAAAGACTCAACTAATTTGGACTAAGAAATTTAATTTAAACCAAATTTCATTCAACTAGGAATCTTTTTCCTACATGCATAAGACTTCCTATATGGCTCCACATCATCACGCCATGTTGCCAAATATGTTACCATGTTACATAACACATGATCCTCTTGCTTTTGGCTCGTTTCTTCCATGTTTTTAATGTTTTCCACCTTACCACCCCTGTGTCATAATCTTCCATTAATCTTCTCTTCATTCGTCTCTTTCACCTAACCTCTTTCTTGTCATGTGTTATCCTTTAACATCTTTTCTCTCCATGTTTTGGCTTGTTTTCCTTCTATATAAAATACCTTGGTCCCCCATCACATATAGAGGTCAAATGACGAAAATAACTCAAACATACTTGTGGGTATTACACTCCAATTTTGGCTTTGCCAATTGAGGGTGTAGAGTATGGTATTTTTACAGATGTCTCATATTAGAGATTGGGAGTAGTGTTGATGTAGGGAAGAAAAGTTATTACCTATACCTCTCAATAGTTGAAAGATTATAAAACTTCATAGTTGACATATGACCTAGAGTTAGTAGTAGTTGTGTTTACTTTGAAAATATGACGATATTATTTATATGGGGTTAAGAGCAACATTTACATGGATCATAAAAGGCTAAAGTATTTTTTTACCCAAAAGGAGCTCAATATGAGATATAGACGATGGTTGAAGTTAGTAAAAGATTATGATTATGATATCAAACACCACCTAGGCAAGGCCAACATAGTTGGAGATGTTTTGAGCAAGGAAATAGTGTTGTCTAGATTACAACTCACTAGGAACTACAGTAGGAACCAGTAAGAGAGTAGATTGAGGTGATCATAGGGCAGTTGGTAGGTTTATAGATTCAATCAAACTTCTAGATAAGATCTATATGGCCCAATATAACACCCATAGGTACATCTCAAGGGTAAGATGTCTTTTTGCATAAGTTAACATGTTTTTGAAAGTCAAAGTAGTGGTTTTTAAGTGACCAAAAAGGACATAATTTGACCTAAGAGTTATGACTTACAACTTATGCCATTCTTAGAGTATAATATGAGTACAAAGACAATACATAAGACCTGTTATCATCCATAGATGAGTTTAGTGTAGACTACAAATGACAAAGTTAGTGTGGGTCAAGATTAAGGGTATTTTGAGAATTTTAGTAAAATTTGTTAGTTTAGTCTCTTACTTATTGAGTGTTTAACCACTCACTTCCTTACTTTTATGTGTGCATGTACAGGGGATCATGATTGTTACGGGATGAGAAACGGTTCGCAAGCTTAAAACATCGAGGGTAATACAGTCTTTTTAGCTTTTTTTTAATTTAGATTTTCATTAATGTTTCAAACTACATACATTATCTTTTCATATTTATGTGTTTTTGTTTGGAGACTTTTTGACACTTCCAGCTATTCTTAAGATAAGGATGTTTTAGTAATTTTGTCAGTTTTAATAAATAAGATTTTATTAAGGTATTTAATGCATTTTATTACTTGTTTTAACTTAAATGCATGATCAAAATAGGCAATTCAATGACATTTTCCTCCGAAGGGCAGTAATTCTCAAAAGGGATGTTACATCTAAGTATAAGATGATTGGTGTGTTCTAATGAGAAATAGAGTCATTAAAGGTGTTGAGGTAGATTTAAGTATAATAGACGACATCTTAAGATTTAGAGGTCCAGTATATGTTTCCAAGATTACAGTTTAAGGAATAGGATCCTCACCAAAGTGCACAATTCCTTGTACATTGTCTATCGTGAGTGTAAAGATGACCAAGATTTAAAGAGATTGTTTTGGTGGTTAGAGATGAAAAGAGATATAGTTGATTTTGTGGCAAAATGCCTTATATGTCAGTAGTTTAAGGCTGAGCGCCAAAGACCATCAGGACTTTTATAGCATCATAATATTCTAGAGTGGAAATGGAAAGTTATCTCGATGGACTTCATGGTCAGTTTGCTACAAGTCAAAGAAAGATACAATGCATTATAGGCCATAGTTGATTAATTGACAAAGATTATGCACTTTATTATAGTTAAGGATACCATGAGTACCAATCAACTGTAAGGTTTTAAGGGACCATTAACTGGCAGTATAACGAAATTAAAAATTTAAAAAAAAATCAAAGATCCTAAAACTATCCAAGATACTCATTTTAATGCATAGATTTATGAACAAGTTAAATATATATGGGTATGTAAAGATCATTATCTAATCTTCTTGAGGCGATGCCTTGGTACCTATGTAGAGCATAAATGGGAAGTGATCTAGAAAGAAGGCTACTAGGGGTTCTATCAATTGGATCTTGGAAATTAGATCATAGCAATAGAAGCTTGCATCAATAAGATTCTAGGTATAGAGATGTGTGTTTAGGATGTATGTGTTTTGGATTGTTGTGTTAAAAATTTTTTGATTGAAACTAAACACTTTTATTTATAAGATGTGTATGAATCCTAGGTTTGTTAGGACTCTAACTACTTAGGTGATAAGGTGTCTAAGAGTTCTTATTAAATTAAGACTTTTAATTTATTGAAAGTTTTAATATACAAAAATCATAATTAAATTATTATGCCAACTCAACTTAAACTTTCTATTAAATAAGAACTTTGAAGAATCTTTGTTTGACTAAAACATCTTATCTACGAGTTAACTCAGCTAGTTGACTCGCTTCCATCATTTGGCCTTGCTTAGTTGGACTTTTAAGTAGGTCCAATCGAAACCATGTAGTGTATTTGCATGATGCCACATGACACCTTAATCAAAATGTATCTATACGTTTCTTTATTTCTATCATCTCAAGATTATCGTCAAAGGATCTTTGCCTCTTGGTTCGTATCAACTTTTCAATGCATATGATCAATAAGCTCTCTGTCGAACTAGTAGTGTCTAAATTTAGGTTAAATTTAGACATCTACCAATAATAGCCTTTAGCAAAAGGTTTTGGCCACCTAGATGATAGAATGTTAACGAACATCTCTATAAGCTTTTACAATATCACAATTGCGTGCAATTTATTCCTTTCATCAATTGATGTCTCTTGAGGCTGATACACATTAATAACTTACACAGATTAGGTTATAACCTTATCCCGCTATGGCTGCTGATTCAAGCACCCATGAATGCCTTTTAACATTTAAATATGAGATATCTTCTCTTACGTTCAAGAGTGACAAATCCTTCATTAATTAACCATAACCTCTATATATCTCATAATATGGTTATTCATTGCTTTTATGATACTTTTATTATAGTGATACGTTAGATATTGTCAAGCTATACTGATCCTTCTACTAAATGGTTTGGTAACTTTAAGTCAAAAAATCACATGCACCTATTGTGTTTAAAGGATTTGCTCTATAAATACTAGAGCAACCATCCATATGGATATCTTGTAGTGAGATCAGTCTAGTGAACATGTGCCCTTGGTTATTATAATGTTGGGATTATGGACATTTCTAAAATAATCATCTAATATGCGCATAAGGATCTCACGATCAGTCGCCTGATCCTTTTATCATAATTCTACCATTCTAATGGTATATTATTCATACAATTATGTAATAGGCAAACATATGAACTGAATAACCAGAAATCCTTTTATTAATTGATATGATAAATTACAATTACAAATGTCAAATCAATTGATTCTAGGGCATCTACCTTAATAATCTTTTACTTACACTATAGTCAATCAGTCATGTATCTAATACCCAATCTTGTTATATGCCTATCATTCTTCTACTACTATAGAGGCTTTCTTAATGGGTCAACTAAATCATCACTTATATTAATCCTTTTTATTAGTATGCCACCTTACTAAATAATCTTTCAGATCAAGTGATATTGTTTGAGTCTGTACTTAGACTTCTGACGAGATCGTGACTCATTTTTTTGAACAGGCATTTCATTGTTGTTGCAATAAAGCTTATTTAGCTCAACAATGCTTGGAACCACTTCAAGTTCTGTCCCGAACTTCTTGATCCATATAGTCACTTTTACTTTCTTTGAAAGGGTAATGTACTTAGACTCTATTGTAAAATCAGTTATTATGTTTTGTTTGGAGCTTTTTTAGCTTATTAGAACACCATTCAAGCATAACACAAACCTAGATTATGATTTAAAGTCATCTCGATTAGTTTGGAAACTAATATCACTGTAACCTTTAATAGTGAGTTCATAATCCCTTTGATAAAACAACAACGTATCTTTTATCCTTCTCAGGTACTTTAAGATGTTCTTAATGACCATCCAATGTTTTTCACTTGAATTAGATTGATATCTACTACAAATGCTCAAGATGTATAAAACATCAAGTTTTATACATAGCATGACATACATGATTGATCCTATAGCCGAAGTATATGAGATTCTACTCATCTTTTCTCTCTCAGATTGTAAAGATGGATACATCTCTTTTGAAAGATATATGCCATGCGATATAGGCAAAATTCCTTTCTTAGATTCCTTCATAAAAAATCTTGTCAACATTTTATCTATATACATGCTTTAACTTAGGCCAAGCAGTCTATACTCTCTATCTTAATAAATTTTAATCCCAAGAATGTAGGTTGCTTCTCTTAAGTCTTTTATGGAGAAACATTTAGATAACCAAGCCTTTACTGATTGCATGTTTGGTATGTTATTTTCAATAATCAAGATGTCATCGATATACAAAATCTAACTTTTGTACAGTTTCATCAAAATGAATATTCTAGCTTTTAGAAGCCTACTTAAGCCCATAAATGGATTTTTATAGCTTGCATACTTTATTAACCTGTCAAATAAGAATGAAACCATTGTGCCATATAGACATCTTCTACAAGATTATCATTCAAGAAGGCAATTTTGTCATCCATTTGAAAGATATCATAGTCGTGGTATGTAACAATAACAAACATAATTCTAATAGACTTAAACATAGCAACTGGCAAAAAGATTTTATCATAGTCAATGGTATATTTTTGTGTGAAACCTTTGACAACTAGTTGTGCTTTAAAGGCATGCACGTTACCTTCCATGTTAGTTTTCTTTTTAAAAACCTATTTACACCTTATGGGTTTTACTCCTTTAGGTGTATCCATTAGAGTCCATATTTGGTTCTGGTATATGAAGTCTATTTCAGATTTTATAGTGTTTAACCATTTATCAGACTCTAGACTTGAGACAGTGTCATTGTAAGTTTCAGGTTCATTATTAGAGATGATCAATAGTCAACGTGTTGAGTCATAAGAAAACCAAATCTTTCTAGCTTGTGGCGTAATCATGTATCTATGTAGCTCTTACGTGCTTTGAGGTTGTTCTTATCGAGGTTAAGGAACTTCCTTATGATTAACCATTTATGATAACACATCATTCTATCTAATATTTGTGGTATCTTGTGGTACACAAACTTCATTGAATTCCACCTTTCTCCTACTGGTCCTCTTAAGAATAAATTCTTTCTTAAAGAATACGTTGATATGAGCAATAAAGACATTTCACTCCTCCAAGTGATATAAGTAGTATCCTTTTGTTTCCTTCAGGTAATCCACAAAGATACATTTTTTAGACTTAATGTTTAGCTTATTTGAAGTCAGTTTCTTGACATAATCTTCACAGCCCCAAAATCCTCAAGTATTCTAGATTGGGCTTTTGCCCAGTCTACAACTTATATGAAGTTTTATCCATAGATTTAAATAGGACATGGTTTAGTGTATAGACAACAGTCTCTAGGGCATGTCCCTAGAAAGACATGGATAGATCAATAAAACTCATTATGGACCTGACCATTTCCATTAAGGTCTTATTCCTTTGTTTAGATATACGATTATGTTGTGGTGTGTTAGGAGTAAGTTGAAAGACTATCTTATGTTCCTTTAGGTATACTCTAAATTCAGTATTTAGGTATTCACTTTCATAGTCACTGTAAAAGGATTTTACTTTATTTCCTAAGTTACTTTTCTACCTCGTTCTTGAATTCTTTGAATTTATCAAAGTATTTAGACTTATGTTTTAACAAAAACACATAGATATATCTACTAAGGTCATCAATAAATGTGACAAAGTAGACTTTCTCATATCTAGTATGTACTGTTATAAACCTATACACAATGTTGTGAATGATTCCTGTTAGTTCAGTCGTCTTTTCACTATGTCCAGTAAAAAGTGTTTTGGTCATTTTACCCAATAGGCATGATTCGCATTCATCATAAGATTAGAAGTCAATTGATTGTAAGACTCTTTGTTCAGGAAGTCTTGATATATGTTTCGGTCTAATGTGACCTAACTTGTAATGCCATATATATGTGGTATTTAATTAATTTGTTTTCAAATGTTTATTATTTGCACATTGAGAATTTTATTATCTAGTTTTAGAATGTATAAACCATTATGCGAATCAGTGGTTCCATCAAATATATTATTAAAACTAATGGTTATAGTACCATCAACAGTAAAAAATGAATATTCTTCCTTATCTAAAACTGATATAGAAATTAATTTTCTAGAAATAGATGGAGCATAATAGCATTTATTTAATTCTAAAACAAGCATAATGAGTAACCAAGATAATAAATTTCTACAGTTAATGCAACTATGTGTGTTTCATTTCCAACTCATAGGTCAACCTCTCATTTGACAAGCAATCTACTATGCCATAGTTCTTACATATCAGAACAAATATGAGTATCACATCTTATGTCTACATATCTCAATGAAAAACATACCTGAAGTAAAGGTTTCAACTGCTTTCTTCTTGTTGCTTTCTAAAAGGCTTTATAATGTCTTTTTTAGTTACTAGCTTTGCCACAATAGAAATAAACAACTTTTCCTTTCCCTACACTACATGTTAGCTGTAATATTCACCTTTTAATTATTATTATCTTTAGTATTATTATTATTATTATTATTATTATTTTATTATTTTTAAATAGGATAAAATTTAAATTTTAGGGGATAATGTGAGTTTAATTTTTAAAAATATTTTATTAGGTAAAATATGGATAATAGTTAAATCTTTCCATTAAGAGATGAGATATTTTATTGGTGATAAATGTGGATTTATTTCAAAACTTATTTTTCTTTAAAGAAAAATAAAATCATTATTAATAAGGGGAGAGAGAGGATTTTCTTATTTTTTTTCAAAACAAAGAGCAAGGTTTGGAGTAATGATTTTAGGAAGAGAAGAATTGTGAGTAGGAGGCTAAAGCAAGGAAATAGTGTTGTTTTATTTCATTAAGGTATGTCTCAATATTTTATTATTTTGATATATAGGTGTTTTATGATTTGAAGATTAGGGTTTCTTTTAGGATTCGACTCAATTTTGTATTGTAAATTATTTGTTTCATGATAGTTTTATATTAGTTTGTAAATTTACTAAAAACAAAAGGAAATTATGTACCTTTAATTCTATTTTTATTTTATATATTAATTTCGTTTTATGAAAAGAAAGAAAAAAATAATAATAATACAATTTTTTTAGCAATTTGTTGATATCTTAATTTGGTAAAAGATTTATTTATTTTTATATATATTTTTTCATCGTTTTCAATTTAAATATTTTTTTAACATAAATCAATATGTCTAGTTATGTTCTGAAAATTTTCATAATTTTATCTATTTAATACAATTTATTAAAATTGTTAAAGTATTGAGTGTTAAACCTGAAATTTATTTGACAGAATTTGTGACTAGTAAAGAAATATAATTTTCAGTTTCTTTTTTAATTGATTTTGACTTGAATAATTTTTTTATAAGTAAATTAGCATATATAGTTTAATTCTGGAAGTTTTCAAAATTTTGTAAATTTTATGTTATCTACTAAAATTATTATAAGTGTATATGTTCAATCTGGAATATTTTTGACAGTGTTAATGGTTTGTGATAAAAATTTCGTTTTGCATGACTTTTAAAATATTTTGGGTTCATATTTTTTTTGATAAAAACGTCAATATGTTAAGTTTATATTTGCAAAATTTCGTGAATTTTCGAGTTATACAGAATTTTATAAAATTGCTGGAAGCATGAACTGTCAAACTTGAAAACTGTTGTTGTGATTAGGAGCTGTGGACGGAAGTAATTTTTTTTAGAAGTTTATATTTATTTTTTTTAGCTGAATAATTTTTGGGTAAACCATCTATATGTCTTCTTTGTCTTTGCAAAGTTTTGTAACGTTTTAATTTGTGTAAAAATTTATAAAATTCATAGAACGAAGGTTATACAGTATAAATATGTGTTAGTTAAGTCTAGGATTATTCACCTTAGACACTCTTAGAATTTGTAAAATTAGTTTTGGAATTGAGGATTTTCAGTGGGATTTAAGGATATTACTAAGAGTATTATTACAATTTGAATTCATTGGTTTTGGCTAGGATCCGAATAGGTTGTACGTGATAGCTTGGATCGTATAAGGGTTTGTGTAGACTTTTGCTGGTAGTCAAGGTAAGTAGAAACTATTCTTTTTGTATGCATATATGTTTGGAAATGATACTCAAAACAAACCCAAAGAATTTCTACAAATGCTTTGTTTATATAATATATATATATATATATATTTCTTTATTTATATATATATATATATATATATTATATATATATATATATATATATATAATTGTTTGTTCACATACCTGGGTTGTAAGTTATATAAATGATATTTCATTCTGTTTGTATCAAATGACTTTTGCAAGTTATAAAATATTTTCGTATACTTTTTGTTCCACTTAAATTTTAATTACTCAGACATTGATTCAATAAAATTATTTATGGTACATTTATGATTTGAAATTTTGTTTATATATATACGGTTTTGACTCATTGTCCGTAGTCTCTGAATATCTGCTCTGAACTCTGAAACTATAAGTTTGGTCCAGCTGGATTATTTGTTCTGTTGTGCACATTTCTGAAATTCTGGCCGGGTCACCGGGATTACAGGTGACATTTGATTCTGAAATTCTGGTCGGGTCACCGGGAGTACAGGTGACACTACGTGACGAGTTTAAAATAAATTTTAACTTAAGTTTGATAGTTTGAAAGGTTCTGAAATAATTTATTTATTTATTTATTTGTGATTTTATATGTGTAAGCACTTGGTTTTCTGTTTGACCTTCTTTTATTTGATTTTCTTTATTAATGTTTAAATTAAATGTTTAAGTATGCATATATAACGTTTAGCTTCTGCTTACTGAGTTGACGGCTTACCCCTCGTCATTAACATTTTTGCAGATTAAAGATGTCATAAAGTGTGAGTTTCTGTTTAGCTTTCGGGAATAAAGAATAAAAGAAGTTAGCTGGGAAGATTGGCTAAGAGAAAAAAATAATAATAAATTAGTTTAGTAACTATTTGATTGTATGTTTTGTTTGAAAGATTTTTGTTTTTCATGTTTTTTTGTGGTTGAAAAACTTTGTATTCAAGATTTGACTTTATTTAAGGGATTTATGAAGTCTTTTGAAATCATATGTTTTATTATAGTTTTGGGGTGTTACATTAGCTGAGTAACAGTATTTGGTTGCTTATTCACTTTGGGTTTAGGCTTAACCTTAGCTTTGCCTTTGCCCTTAACCTTAGATCTAGATGCATGGGCTTTAACCACAGGCACATTAGTGGAAACTACTTTTCATACCTCATGTTCAGCCTGCTTGAGAATATACAACAATTCCTTAATGGTTTTCTTATTTTCATTTAGATTAAAGTTCATGATCAAATTAACCCATGATTTAGGAAAATACCTCAAGACCAGGTCATTGTCTATGATAAAGCCCAAGCTCGCCAACCACTTAATATAGCTAATCACCTTGACTACATAAGGGTCAATTTGTCCTCTCTCGGAGAGTTTGCAATCAAACAATGCATTTGACACCTTATATCGTTCAACCCTCATATGAGTACCTTATAACTCTCGAAGGTGTGCAAGTATGAATGGAGCATCTATTTCCTCATGTTGTTTTCAAAGTTTAGATGACATGGAAGTTAATATAAGGCATTGAACTTCCATAGAGTCATTAAGATGCTTATTAAAAGTACTTTTTCCTCCTAGGTGGCATCGGGATCATGCTCACAGGGCAACGACCCTTCAAGGATGTACAACCTTTTTTCTTGATATAGAATAATATGAAGATTTATATATCAATCAACGAATTTGCTTCTAATAAGCCTATTTTCTTTTTCGAGAATTGATTGATATGTTGGGTTTGATATGGTGATAATTTGATTTACAATTTATAGATTAAGATAATTAGTAATTTTCTTCATAATTAATATTCATTTTAATTATGGATTTAATTAATTAAAATGCTTCCATGATTTTCCTCAAGCCAATAGCCCTTACTATTGTACTCAAAAAGTTCTAATGAACTTTCTAGTGAACCAAAACTCCATCGTATTAATTCTCTCATTCACTTTAGGGAACAAGTTCAAAAAATTGAATAGTTAAATTTTAAATTAATCACCAAAAACCTATTATCTCAAGTTAGGTTTTGGTCCAACAAATCATACAGCCTCAAAATGTGACTTTCGGTATCAATAAAGTGGATGCTAAATATTACCTTGCATCGACAAATGTATTCCATACTCAACATCTAATATACTTCACCTTTGCTTTGGCGAACAAACAAAGTGCACTAGTTAAGTCGAACCCAATATAAACATCCCCTTATTTTCCAACTGGTAGAAATGTACTTTTCGCTTTGGCAAACAAGATTCCAATGAATAAGGGCTTAATTAGGACATTATATTGTAAGACACCAATTTAATCTTAGACTTAATATTTAAATTGAGGGTTTTTAATTAATTGGTCTCATCAAATTTTATGTCGCATGTTAGGTAAGATTTGGAAAAATATAACCATTCATATCCATCCAACAACATAAAATTAAAACACGTCAATACACAATCATAACTAATATTAAACCTCTCAAGTCAAGATAGGTCTGATTGGTCAACCTAGGTGAATATTTGGTGAACAATGTTCAAATGAACAACGGCTTAATTAGGGAATTATATTGTAAGACACCAATTTAATCTTAAGATTTAATATTTAAATTAAGGGTTTTTAATTAATTGGTCTCACCAAATTTTATGTCACATGTTAGGTGATATTTGAAAAAATATAACCATTCACATCGATCTAACAACATAAAATTAAAACATGTCAATACATAGTTATAACTAATGTTAAACCTCTCGAGTCAAGATAGGTCTGATTGGTCAACCTAGGTGAATATTTGGCGAACAAAATTCCAATAAACAAACGTTTAATTAGGGCATTATATTGTAAGACATTAATTTAATCTTAGACTTAATATTTAAATTGAGAGTTTTTAATTAATTGGTCTCATCAAATTTTATGTCGTATGTTAGGTGATATTTGGAAAAATATAACCATTCATATCCATCCAACAACATAAAATTAAAACATGTCAATACACAATCATAACTAATGTTAAACCTTTCGAGTCAAGATAGGTTTGATTAGTCAACCTAGGTGAGTATTTTGTCTTTGGGTTTTCATCTTTGTACTTGTCCTTTTTGCCTCTATTTTTCAATAATTACATGGATTTATTTCCTAGTTATATTATTCTAAGAAAATAAAATAACAACCTAAAATAAAAAAGAAAGAAATTAAAGTAAAGTGTGCAAACCCTATTTGAGAATTACAACCCAAAGAAAATAAATTAAATTAAATAAAAATAAGACTCAAAGACATTTCAGTTTTGGTTCCAATTCAATGAAACTTGAACCAAAATCTAATTCTTAATCTCAAAGGGCATGTAAGCATCTTGAGAGGCACTTCAAGGGTATAATGTAAGACCACCATGCACAGTTTGCACAAAAACAGTCACAGCTTAGGTAGAAAAAACTACCTAGCCACACACACCAGTACCAGTGTGTTGCCTAGACAAAACTACCAAGACAAGTGTTGTCCAATGACACACCGACCTTTACCTCAAGAACAAGATATGGCAGAGGTTGCCTTACCACGTCTAAGTGGCCAACGCTCAAGTTGCTACCTTTGTTTACCCATAAAACAAATTCTGTCCACGCACGTGTCATGGCGTATAATAGTCTTGTCGTGTACAACACCACCCTATTTAGTTTTCGCTCTAACCATGCAAGGTGATGTTTACAAGTTGATTTCTAGACTTTCTAGTAATGAAAACTCCAAGAGCTATCGTGCAAAGGCAAGCCAATCATTATATGAGCAACGGTGGCGTATAAACCACACTCACATGACAAACTGTTTATCAACCTTGAATTTAATCCTACATCAATAATTAAACTCAAAACAATTTTAGGAATAATCATTCAATAAATTTAACACATCTTTACATTGCTCTTGAACTCAACAAATCGTGTGGCAATACAATTGTAAATCAATTTTACCAATTTTAGAGTTTTGATTAATTATCAATTACATGTAACAACATATAAAAATAACCAAAACTTGCATCTATACTTTTATGAAAGTATGCCAAAACAGTGACTTTGATACCATTGTAAGGTTTTAGACTGCGATTAATTGACAGTGTAATAGAATTAAGAATTTTAAAAAATATGTTAAAGATCCTAAAGCTCATCAAGGATACCTAATTTAATGCATAGATTCATGACCATGTTAAAACACATAAAGTGTTTAGAAATTATACCTGCATTATTAACTCCTCCATAACTTCACATGGCTATGTAAAGATTGTTATCCAACCTTCTTGAGGCAGTGCCTTGGTATCCATACGGAATATATATGGGAGGTGATTCAAAACAAAAACTATTAGGGCTTTTATCGACTGGATCTTAGAAATTAGATCACAACAATGGAAGCTTACATCAACAAGATTCTAGGCATAGAGACATGTGTTTAGGATTTATGTGTTTTGGATTGTTATGTTAAAAAAAAATTAACTCAAACTAAACACATTTATTTATAAGGTGTACATGAATACTAAGTTAGTTAAAACTCTAACTATTTAGGTGATAAAGTGTCCAAAAGTTTTTATTAAAGTAAGACTCTTAATTTATTAAAAGTTTTAATGCATAGGAATCCTAATTAAATTAGGATTTCAATTGAACCTAAACTTTCTATCAAACAAGGATTTTGAAGAATCTTTGTTTAACTAAAACACTTACCTACGAGTTAACTTAGCCAATTGACTCGTATCTATCATTTGGCCTTACTCACTTGTACTCCTAAATAGGTCCAACGAAAATCATGCAATGTATTTGTACGATGCCATATGGCACCGTTCGCACCAAATGATTCCAATCAAAATGCATCTATACATTTCTCTTTTTCCATGATATTAAGTTCTTGGTTCGTATCAACCCTTTAATACATGTGATCCATAAACTCTCTATTGAACCATTAGTATCTAAATTTGGGTTAAATTCAGATATAGACCAAGATTTGCCTTTAACAAAGTGTTATGGTTATCTGGACGATAGAGTGTTAATGAACATCTTTATATGCTTTTACAATATCACTGTTACGTGTAATTCAATCCTTTTGTTAACTGATATCCCTCGAGGTTAAGACATAGTAGTATGTTTATCTCAATAGTTCCTTAATATGAACTGATATATATTAATAACTTTCACGGATTAGGCTACAACCTCATCTCACTGTGGCCACAGATTCAAACAATCATGAATATCTTTTAGCATTTGCATAAGAGATATCTTTTCCTATACTCAAGAGTGACGAATCTTTTATTGATCAACCATAGTCTCTATGTATCTCATCATATAGTCATTTAGTGTTTTTATGATACCTTTATTACAACCATACTTTAGATAGTGCAAACCATATCAATCCTTATACGAGACGGTCGATAACCTCAAGTCAAAGGATCACATGCACCTATAGTGTTTAGAAGATTTTTTTCCATAGATACTAGAGCAACCATCTATATAGATATCCTCTGGTAGGGTTACTCTGATAAAAACGTCTATAATGTGCACCTATGTATTATACCAAGTCGTTAACAAACAGCTTCGACACGTGAGAATTGTTATAACCTTTTGATGGGGTTGCTAATACTATGATAATCCCATCACCATTACATGTACCCTTGGTTACTGTATTATCGGGATTATGGATATTTCTATAATAACCATCTAATATGTATATAGGGTTCTTAAGATCAGTTGTCTGATCCTTTCATCATAATTCTATTATTCTAAGGGAATGTTATTCACATAATTATATAATAAACAAACATATGAACTAAATAACTATAAATCATTTTATTAATTAATGAGATAAATTATAATTACAAATGTCAAATCAATTGGCTCGAGGGTATCTACCTTAACATCAACTAGGTTAGATTTATGTTAGAGAGATAGTTAGACTTTATGAGGCACCCACGATGATAATGTTAGATCAAGACACCGGGTTTGACTCAATGTTTTGGTAGAGTATGTAAAGGTCCTTAGGTACGAGATTAGCCTTCAGTACCACCTATCATCCTCAAACAAATGGGCATACTAAGAATGTCAATTAAGTGATTAAATACATGTTAAGAGCATGTTGTTTGGATCAAAGAGTAGGTTAGATTGATATGTTACCACTAATGGAGATTTTGTATAATGATAGTTATCAGACGACAATCCAGATGGCTTCATATGAGACTTTATGAGAGAAAGTGTAAATTACCACTTTATTAAGATGAGTTAGCAAGAAAGATATTCTAACATAAGCTTTGGCGCTTGAGATGACCTAGAGGATGATTGAGGATGTTAGGCAAATAAGAGAAAGGATAAGACAAGCTTGGGACTGTTATAAAAGCTATGTAGGCTAAATAAGACAAGATCTTGAGTTTGAGGTAGGTGATAAAGTATTTGTTAAAATAGCCCCTTATAAGCATGTCATGAGGTTCGACAAGAAATACAAGTTAACATCAAGGTTTGTGGGACCATTTGAGGTATTGGCACATATAGGTAAGATTACCGACTAACTTGTGTTGCTAGCAAACATGAATTGTATTCATAACATGTTCTATGTGTTATTATTGCATAAGTATCTTAGAAACTCAACCTATGTGCTAAGTGTTGAGAATGTTGATCTTTAGGGCAATTTGATACATGAGGAGCACTTAATTCAGATTATAGATAGACGAGTTAAGGAACTCAAATGTAAGTAAATTCCTTTAGCCAAGGTTGTATAGAGGAATCATTAAATAGAGAAGGTCATGTAGGAGGTCAAGTAGACATAATGTAAAGATTCTCATACCTTTTTGAGTGAATTTTGGGAACGAAATTCATATAAAGAAGGAGGATTATAACACCTACAAGTAAGCCCAAAAGCATTTTAGTCTTTTCCCTTGTATTTATTTAAGTTTAATGATAAGTTTTCAGTAAGGTGCATACCCACGTATATTGGTATACACGATCATGTATCATTAGTGAGATTTGAATTTGAGATAAGATAATGTTTGTGGCAAAATTGAAAATTGTCTTAGTTGTACAAAGTCATACATGCCTGTGTATCATGTTTGACAATGACAATAAAAAAAACACAAAACCTTATGTTAATACTTTATTTTGCTCCTATAATCACACAAATAGAAAAGTAAAAATAGTATTAAAAGCTTTAATCACTGGGAAGTAGCCATCGATCACCAAAAAAGCCAAAGCCATGCTAAAATTAGCATTCTCTAAAGGACAAGCAAGTATAGTGACCCTTGGTTAATTGTTATATGAATTGTACATTGTTTATGATATGAAATAACATGATTGTGAACTTTATAGATGATTTATGATTAGTAAGTTACTTATAATGCACAATTATTCATTTAAGGAGGAAAATATGTAATGAAGGACCAAGGAAAAAGGGTATGAAGGTAGAAAACATTCAAAACATTAGAGAAATGATCCAAAGGAAGATGGATGACATGGCACATGATATTGTATATTAGGATGATATGACACATGATATGACAGTTTATTTTGGTGATGTGACATAATGAGATGGGCATGCATGATGACATGGAGCCATAAAGGAAGTCTTATGCATGTAAAATAAGGATTCCTAAGTCTTATTTAATTAATAGAGTTTTATTAACTTTAGTTTTCTAAAACTAGTTAAGAGTCCTATTTTTATTTTTAGAAAATATCCGATTTTGATATATGAAATAATAAACTTTAGGAAGTTTTTTGGTTAGTAATTTAATTTTATATCAAAAGATAAGTGTACAAAGTACAAAGGCTTACCTAAGACAACCCCTAGGTTAAGTCGAAATATTACATAACCGCAAAGTATAACTACGACAAGTCCCTAGGTTATGTCAAACTAGCACATGAACAAACATACAAAATGACTACCATACATAGTTATAATCTAAGAATAACACAAACTCAAAATGAGATGCTACTGGTTAACACTAAACTATACAACGCAAAGGTCACCAATTCTTCTTTCTTTGAAAATGTAGCAAGGAAGAAGCCATATTAAGTCAAGCTTTTGATTTTCATTTAAGTGGGCCACTTTGGTAGCCTCCAAAGTTCGTCTTTAATATCTTTTTTAATTCTAGTTGCCAATACTTCTTTGGGGCAAGAGGTACGAGAGAAAACCCTATTGTTTCTATCAATCCATAAGTGGTATTTGATGCTTCCTGAGCTAGCCTTACATAAGCTATTCTTTAAAGACTTCTTTTTCCTTTCATGAATAATTCTTTCCACATAGTGAATTCGACTTTGCTTTGAGGAAGATCAGCCCCATGCATCAATGATACTACTACACATCATATAACTATAGTCACAATTGAAGAAGAAATGGTCAAGGCTTTCATCTTCCTCATTGTGAAGGACATAGGTTGCTCATTTTAATTTGCCCTAATTCACAAGCTTGTCTTTTATGATTAATCTTTTTTTCATTACCATCCAAGTTATTAGAGCTTGTCTTGGAATTATGTGCTTGGGACACACAATGCCATGTCGTAAGGCTTGATCTTTCCTTGTACGAAATTTCTCCTAAGCACCAGAGCAAGAAATTTCTTGCTTGAGTTGAGTAACTATATTGTTCGGTCTTCACCACAAAAAGGTAACCTCTTCATTCCTTCTTTTATCCTTATAAGAGGCAAATGATTGGTGCAAGGCCACTTCCATTTATTCCTATCAATAATAGTACTAATCTTTGCATAACGCACTAGGCCCGAGCCATAAATTAATTTATCTTTATATTTCTCAATAAGAGGACCATTCCCATACCAATTATCAAACCAAAGGAAAACTTTTGTTCCATTACCAATCCGAAATTGAATGTTCATTTGTAGTGCCTCTTTTAGTTTAAGGATTTTTCTCTAAGCCCGTAAGCATTAATCACTTATTTTGGCTTTCCAAAAACTTTTATTTTTAAGGCGAACGTCTTTTACCCAATTCACCCCATAGGGATTGAATTACAGGTTATACAAGGTTCCACACATGCCTAGTTATGGCTACCTTATTCCTATCTTTATATCTCATAAGCCCCAATGCTTCTTCTTCTTTAGGGATGCAAACATCCTTCTAAGCTACCTTGGCTTTATTTTTCTCAATACTTGCACTTGTCTAAAAGAAGTCCCTTAGCTTGCCATCAATTTCTTTATGAACTTTTGTTGGAAGCATGAATATCGAAAACCAATAAATTAGATACTAAAATGATTGATTTTATGAGTACCAATCTACCCCATATATGAAAGGAACTTACTTCTCGAAGAACTAATTCTTCCTAAAATTTTGTCCACCAGTGGCTTATAATCATTAAAGGATAGTTTGGAATCTATCATTGGAACCCCTAGATTCTTAAAAGAGAGATTACTTTCTTCCATTCTAAGGAGTTGCCCATAGTTATGTCTCTCTTCATTGGAAACACCTAAAAAAAAATCACATTACTCTTAGCATTATTGTATTTAAGCATAGACTAGGTGTAAAACTTATCTAAGGTCGCCACAAGAATTTTGATTAGTCTTTTCTCTGTTTTGCAAAATTAGATAAGATCGTCCCTAAAACAAAGGTAGGTGATCTTATTTAATTTACATTTCCAGTGGAATTCAAAATCCTTGTGCTCGATCACCTTAGCAAGAAGTTTGGAGAGAACCTCTATAACCATAAAAAAGAGATAGGGAGATATAAGGTCACCTTGTCATAATAGTCTTTTGCTCTTGAAAAAACCCTTCAATTCCCCATTAATCTTTATCGAGAATGAAAGTGTGGTGATACATTTCTTCACCTAATTAATGAACAATATATGCACTCCTATTGCTTTAAGGATCGCTCGAATAAACTTACATTTTACCATATTGTAGACCTTCATCAAGTTTACTTTTATAACACACTTCATCTATTATTCCCTTTTTTATTGTAATTGTGAAAAAGCTTTTAGCAAAAAAGGACGTTGTCACCAACTCTTCGACCATTAACAAATGTTCTTTGGGCTTGATTTATGAATTCAGGTGGTAAGTTCTTGAGTCAGTTTGCTATGATTTTAGTGATGCATTTGTAAATGATGTTACAACAAGCAATGAGCCTAAAATCATTGCAATGAGAGGGGTTAGAGCATTTAGGAATAAAGGCAAGGATACATCAATTTACCTCTCTTAGAAGATGTCTTAACTTGAAGAAGTGTTGGATGACTTCTACCTCATCGTTACCAACAATATCCTATGCCATCTTGAAAAAAAAAGGCCTAAAGCCATTTAGACCAAAAGCTTTGTTGTTGTTGTTGCCAAAGATGATGTTTTTAATCTCCTTTGTCGTGACTTCTTCAACTAAGGTTTTGGTCATCTCATGAGGAATCTTACAGTCAATAAATTTTGCCATTTCCTTATCATCAAATCTCTTACCTCCACCATCAAAAAGTTTCTTGAAAAATGTAATTGCTTCCTTGGTAACCTTATTCTTATTGTTTCATCTTCTTTATGAATTTCATTGATTGAATTTGTTGCCATTTTGTCTTTCATGCTTTTGAAGAAGTAACTTATATTCTTGTCTCCCTTTTTAGGTCAAATAATCCTAGAATTTTGTTTTACCATTAACTCATCAACCCAACTAAGCTCTCTAAAATAACTTTTCTTATATTTTAGGTTTTCTAGTCTAGTAAGGAGAAATAAGTCTATATAAAGGCATGAGTTTTTTCATTTAAAGCATTCAATTCAAGTTATCATTAAAAATTCTTATTTGAGTTTTTTTAAAATTCCTTAGCAAAGCTTGCAAGAATTCTTGTTATCTCTTTGCATCTGTTGAATGATATCAACCCTAAATGTCCTTATGAATGATATCATAACCTTATCAACATTTACCCTACATCAATATGGGTGTTTGGATTGTGTTATGGTTATATATGTGAAGAAATTGAATAATTATGATGTTAAGTCCTATGATATAAAGAATTGATATATGTGTATGCATTTTTTATTTTTAAAAAATGTATTTGGGGTGTTTAGAGGCATGTTTTATATGTATCTAACTGATTTGTTTACTGGAAGTATAGTTAGAATACATTAAAACCAATAGGGGATGATTTCCAAATCACGATACACGGTTGGATAAGATAGCCTACACACTCTTATATCCTTTGCATGAAAAAGAAAACTCCACCAATAAAACATTCGTCTTAAAGAAAGACACATATGATTGTGTAGCATAGGACACATGGTTATGTATGACTCCCCAAAAATAGATGCCATGTGTAAGATTAACACACCTATGTAGGGATTTTATTAAAGGAACATAAAGGTGTAAGTAGTGTGACACGCCTGTGTATATATAGTTGGATAAACACAAGGGTGCAAGGTAGAGACACCCCTGTTTATTATAGAAAGAAAAGACTATTTTACCTTTAAGCTATTCATAAGAGAGAAAAAAGAAAAGGAAGACCTCCATCATTAAGAAGTTTTTTGAAAAATGTAATTACTTCCTCGGTAACGTTATTATTATTGTTTTGTCTTCTTTGTGAATTCCATTGATTGAATTTGTTGCCATTTTGCTTTTCATGCTTTTGAAGAAGTAGCTTGTATTCTTATCTCCCTCTTTAAACCGAGTAATTCTATACCTTTGTTTTACCAATAACTCATCAACCCAATTAAGCTCTCTAAAATAACATTTCTTATATTTTAGGTTTTCTAGTCTAGTAAGGAGAAATAAGCCTTTATAAAGGCATGCTTTTTTTCATTTAAATTATTCAATTCAATTTATCATTAAAAATTCTTATTTGAGTTTTCTTAAGAATTCCTTTGCAAAGCTCGCAAGAATTATTATTATCCCTTTGCATCTATTGAACAATATTAACCTTAAATGTCTTTGCGAATGAATCAGTGTTTGCCCTAATCAATATGGATGTTTGGATTGTGTTATGGTTATAGATGTGAAGAAATTGAATAATTATGATGTTAAGTCTTATGATATGAAGGATTGATTTTTGTGTATAAACTTTTGATTAAAAAAATGTATTTAGGGTGTTTAGAGGCACACTTTATATTTATGTAACTGATTGGTTCACCAGAAATTTGGTCAAAATGCATAGAAACCAATAAGGGATAATTTCCAGATCATAATACTCAGTTATATAGGATAACCTACACTCCCTTGTATACTTTGGATAAAAAAAGAAAATTTTACCAATAAAACACTCATCTTAAAGAAAGGCACACATGATGGTGTAGCATGGAACACACGCTCGTGCATGGCTCCCAAAAGGTGAATGTTATATGCGAGATTAACATACCCATGTAGAGGTGTTATTAAAGGAACACAAAGGTGTAAATAAAGTGACATGCCTGTGTATATGTAGCCAGATAAATATGGGAATACAAGGTAAAGACACCCTTGTTTATAAACCTATAGGTTGAAAATACCATTTTACCCCTAAGCTATTTACAAGAGGGAAAAGAGAAAAGAAAGACCTTAGTAAGGCAAAAGACTATTTTACCCCTAGGCTATTTACAAAAGTGGTTGTCATGTGCTTAACTATATGGAAAACGAAATAGACCTTAATCAAGTTGAATTCGGGTCAAAAATTAGGAAAGTTATTAAAACTGGTATACACTTAGTTAGCCACCAACTATGTGCGTAAGTGGTGAGATATGTAAAATCAATAAGGCTTTATGAGAGATACCAATTTATGGCATTCCTGTCACAAGTGAAGCCCAAAAAGGTAGAAGAAGCTCTTAAAGATGAAAGTTGGGCCAATTTAAGAGAAGCAATGCTTGTGAACTAGTTCTAAGGCCAACAAATCATCCTACCATCAACACAAAGTAGGTATATTAAAACAAGGTAGATGAATTCGACATTGTTATTTGAAATAAAACAAGACTAGTTGCTTAAGGGTACTCTCAAAAGGAAGGTATTAATTTCAATAAAACTTATGCGTACCTAGACTAGAAGTAATTAGAATGTTGCTTGCATATGCATGTCATTTTGATTTCAAATTATTTCAATGGATGTCAAAAGTGCCTTTTAAAATAATTTATTCAAGAAGAGATCTATGTTGAATAACCTCCTGGTTTCAAAAACCATGAATTTCCAAATCATGTGTTTAGATTAAGAAATGTTTTATATAGTTTAAAGTAAGCTTCTAGAGCTTAGTATGAAAGATTAAGTCTTTTCTTAATTAAAAATGGTTTATCAAAAGGAAAGGTGGATACCACCTTATTTATAAAGAGGCATATGCAAGACATTTTGATTATTTAAATTTATATTGGTGATATCATCTTTAGTGCTACTAATGAGTCTCTTTGTAAAGATTTTTCTAAGATAATGCAGGGTGAGTTTGAAATGAGCATGATGGGAGAGCTCAATTACTTCTTAAGACCTTAAATCAAACAAACAAAGGAATGGATCTTGTTCAGCCAAGCCAAATATGCCAAAGACCTTCTAAAAAAGTTCAACATTCAAGATGTCAAGGAGCAACCCATTCCTATAAGCATTTCTCTAAAATTTGATATGGATGAGAGAGGTAAAAGTGTTGAAACCAAAGCATATGGAAACATGATAGGTGTACTGTTGTATTTAAAGTTTGAAATGAGCATGATGGGAGAGCTCAATTACTTCTTAAGACTTTAAATCAAACAAACAAAGGAATGAATCTTGCTCAGCCAAGCCAAATATGTCAAAGACCTTCTAAAAAAGTTCAACATTCAAGATGTCAAGGAGTAACCCATTCCTATGAGCACTTCTTTAAAATTGGATATGGATGAGAGAGGTAAAAGTGTTGCAACCAAAGCATATGGAAACATAATAGGTGTATTGTTGTATTTAACTGTATTTAGGCTCGATATCATGTTTAGTGTATGCATGTGTGCACGTTTTCAAGTGAATCCTAAGGAATCACATATAAATGTCATAAAACGAATCTTGAGATACTTTAAGGGAACCCCAAATATTGGTTTTTGGTACTTTAAAGGATCCTCGTTCAAATTACAAGTATTTTCGAACATTAATTTTGGAGGATGTCAAATAGATAGGAAAAACACAAGTGGCACTTGTCATTTTTTAGGTAACATGTTTTTCTCTTGGTTTTCAAAGAAACAAAATTCAGTAACAATATTTGTAAAAGAAGCCAAATATGTTTCTGTAGCTAGTTGTTGTGCACAACTCTTATGGAACAACTTATAGATTCTGGCTTTGAAATGAAAAACATCTCAATCTTTTATAACAATATAAATGTCATTCAACTTTCCAAAAATCCTATCTTGTACTATAAGACAAAGCATGTAGACATTAGACATAAGTTTTTTGCATGATCATGATAGTAAAGGTGATGTTTGGATTGAATTTATTGGAACTAACCATCAACTTGCTAACATTTTTACTAAGTCTTTTGATAAGGATTGCTTTTGCTTTATTCAAAGAGAGCTTGGTACGATCAATTCAAATCAAGTAAGTGTTTAATGCTCTCATTGATATTAATCTTGATTGTGTTAGCTTTATTATGTTTTCTTGATTGATTGTGCTATTAATTATGTAATATTTGTACTTATTAAGATGAATGTGGATGTTTGTGATCATTTGAAAATGCATTTACATGATTTGAATTTAGCCATGAGTTAAGTTCAAATCAAATCGAGTCATCTACCTAGCTTACGAGTCAAACCAAGTTGAACTCTCTTTAGCTTGAATTCAGCTCGATTTCAAAATGAGTATAACCTTTTAACTCAAACTCAATTTAAATTCGAACTAAATGAATTTGAACTAAGCCAAACAAGTTGAGTCAACTTGATTTGAGTCTAACGCTACCTGGGACATAAACATGTTACTTTTTTATATCATACACAGTCTTTATTCACCTTGTGTGTAACTTTAAATACACACAAACATGTCTCCCTCCAAGGACTGAAGTGTTCCTTATTTCAAACTTAACATTTTGTCAAAATTAACGTCATTTTGACCTGCATACTTCTCAAGGGTATTTTAGTTATTTCACTTCACACACGATCTTATATAAAACATATTCAGGATAACTTCGTGCCTTTATTAGTCAACGACATTCAACAGTTATTGGAATGCTAGAAAACCTTATCTAAATTATGAGTTTTGTGCACATAAGCGTGTGTCCTATACTATATGACCATGTGACAAACCTTGAAATTAGAACACAAATGTAGATTTCACACCTTAATCTAATTCCTACGATTTCCTAATATTCAATCAATCTACATTAGGACTATAAAGAGAATATCTACATAATCAGCCATACGTATTGTGAATTAAAGTCCTAAAATTCATATATCACAATTCATAATCAACATCAAGCACATGATATATATATATATATATATATATATATATATATATACACACACACACCACAATTTATTAGATCCATAATCAATAATCACTATAAAATCAACTTTTATTATCAACAAATATAATTGGAATATTATTTCAATTTTCCAAAGGCGAAAGCCTTAGTTCACCATCAATAAAAAAATATCATAGAGGGTTTAAAAGTTCCTACTTGAATATTTTGCAGTAAGAGAACCAAGATGATTAGTAGCCCTTATTCTCTCTTCTTTTTCTCTCATCATATCATCAAAAAACAATCACTGAAAGTCTTGCTCTTAATATAGTCAAACACTCTCTCTAAATTATCTTTTTCTAAGGATTTGTGCATTCTGATTTTTAGTATAATGATGCCCCAAAATTAGCACAACATTCCTTTTTATAATTGCCAACATGTAACATTATACACAGGCATATGTCTTCCTCACACTCAATCGTGTATCACTTAAATTCAAATATTACAACATTTATCTATTCTGACTGATGTGAAACTGATACATAGGTTTGACCATTCCATACGTGGTCACTACTCATTTCAAAAATCATACTTTATCATTTATTCCACATTAATGCATTCATATATCAACATAATTACACAAAATGACTGCTATGCCCTTGAGATGTACTTATAGGTGTTATAGGAGCAAGTTTGCAAGGTGGCTTATAAACTTGTGTTATCGATAAACATGAATCATATGCATACTATGTTCCATGTTTTGTTACTATACAAGTATGTTAGTGATCTTTCACATGTGTTGAGGACTCTAAAAATTGAGCTAGTTAATGATTTGATTTATGAAGAGAGATTGGTTCAAATTCAAGATTGGAGAATCGAGCAGTTGATGAACTGAAAAATTCCATTGATCAAGGATTTATGGAACAATTACAAGGTAAATGAGGCTACTTGGGAAGTAGAGCAGGACATCAAAGATAAGTATCTTAAGCTTTTTCTAACAAATTTCAAAGATGGAATTCCAACAAAGAGGAGGAATTGTAACACCCACAGGTACATCTCAGAGGCAATTCTGTCATTTTCAAGGATTTTGTATGTGTATCTATGATATTGATTGAGTTGGAATGAAAATAAGTGAAGTTTTGTATTTTTAAGGGGATGAATGATCGTGCATGGGTTATGTGTGGTCATGCATCACTTGCCACGTCAACCAAAGTAAGTAAATTCCATGTTAAAAAAATTTTAAGTGACACATGACCATGCATGATAAATAGGCACACTTGTGCATAACTTTACATAGAATTTGAAGGATCAAATGACCTAAGAGGGGGGTGAATTAGACAATTTAAAACATTTTTTACCAAATTTAAGAATTAAACCAATTTATGCAACTTAAAGAATGTTGACTATTTTAAATGCAATTCATAATAATGTTAAGAAATATTTCAAATAATCAACATAATCAAATAACATGTAACACAGGACATTAGTTTGAGAGATGAAAAAAATCAAACATACGATGTATAGTGGTTTGACAAAACCTGACCTATGTCCACTCCTCCAAGCTATCTATGTTAAAGTATTCCACTAATCTTTGGTTCCCTAATCAAGCTTTTGTTCACAATACAAATAGCTTCCAAAGTGTTGTTAATCTTTACAAGTGCTAGAACTTAATTTCTCTTACTAAAATTTTCTCTAGTCTCAATAAAAGTGAAACCCACTCTATTACAATAAAAATTTGTATGAATTCAAACTATAATCTCTCTCAAGGAGTGCAAATGAAAATTTAAGTTTAGCACAACTCAATACAAATGAAATCAAGAAAATGTATAAGCAAGGGTTTTGATTAGAGAAAATGATTTGCAAGTAAATAGCTAAAAAATGATTTGCTCTCAAATATATGGGAAGACGGATTGGATCGAGAGGCAATGCCTAAACCCTAAATCATGGTAGCAAAAGTCATCCCTAAGTGGATTTAATTTAGTTTATACAGGAGAAAAAGAGGAAAGTTACTGTTGTACATAAAACTAGTCGTTTTAATTTTTCAAAAAATGTAAAATTTGATCAACTAAATACAATTCGATAAATATGATGTGACGTGACACTTCTGTGACGTCCATATGGCATTAGCTATTAAAAAATTTATAGCACAATTCAATTGACTGAAAGGAATTTGATTGATCGGATTTCTAAAAGCCAAAATACATAGCTTTTGGTTAATTCGGAAGCTTCCATAAAAAAAATTTAGCTGGTCAAATTCAGTCAATCAAATTTTATTACATTTTATCTGCTAAATTTTTAAAATTTTTAATTTTCCCCTAAAACTTTGAAATATGATAATTTAACCCATTTTGGAAAACTCTTTCAAAACCAATTTTGAGATATGAAATTTTGATTCATAAATGATCAAAATTTCAAATGAGTTACTAAAATTTGATTAAAAAATAGCTTACCTCAATAATTTAAAAAACAATATTTTAAACTAAAATTTTGAAAGATATAAAAAATGTTAATTTAACATATTTTTGAAAAACTTATTCAAACCCGAAATTGAGATATGATGTTTTAGTTTACAAAACTTCATAATTTCAAATAAATCATGGGAATTTGATAAAAATCTGTTTATCTCATTAGGTTTGAAAAAATACACTTTAACCCCAAACTATAAAACATATGAAAACAAGTCTTTGAGTGAGCTTTCACATATAAACAAATTTTCTAATCAAAACTAGTGCTTTAAGATACAAAAGCTATCTACCTAAACTTGAGCTTTTCTTCCAATCTTCAAGAATTCCTTATTTTGAAACTTGTCTTTGATTTCCATCTTAATACTCCTTCCACCAAAGATATATATATATATATATGTGTGTGTGTGTGTGTGTGTGTGTGTGTGTGTGTGTGTGTGTTTATATTTATTTATTTATTTATATACCAAATAAAACATTTACATTCATAACTTCTTTGTTATTGTAAAAAAGAAATAAACAAAGTATATATCTAATAAGGCAAAGTATATATCTAATAAAATATGATCATCAAAGCAAAACAAATAACAAAGTGTCCAATCAACCATGATCATCAAAATAAAAGCACTAATATTTAGATAATATGAAGTGTAAATTCATGTAAAATGCCCAAATATATCACATGAACTAACAAATTGTCAATGATGCACAAACTAATCATATAATTATCATTTAAATGAAATGAAACACAAAAGTAAGCTTCAAAATGGAATACAGTGAATAATATATATAGATACCACATTGAGTACAATAAGATATGATGAAATGCAAAAATAGCTTTGAATGTATGTACAAGGGCAAAAGCATAATTTCACATGAATATTCATAAATTCAAAAATTGAATGCACACTCATGCTGAATATGATGAGAGGAATCCAACGATGTGGTCAGAATTCAAAAGAGACAACTAAAAGATATATTTTAGAATAAAAACCAAAATTAACATGATAAAAATGGGTTTTTTCTATTTAAGGCTTAAATTCACAAATTGATAGTTAGGAAATATTAGATAGATGTTGGAGAGGATAAAAGTGTGTTCAGTTTGATAAAAAACAACAATTATTTGGGTTAATTTGAGCAAAAACTGAAATTCTAGGGTTTAAGGTTTTTGGAGATTTTTGTTAAAATCTTAGTTAAAATTTGATTTTTGTTTTTAAGGGTTTTTAGGTTAGAATGTGTAGAAAGTAAGTTTGAATTAATTTGATGAAAAAAATGTTTTTGAAAGTGATTTAAGAAGGTGTTGAAGTTCTGAGGTAGAGAAGAAAAGAAAAATGGAGGTTGGAGTAACGGAAAAAAAAAATCTTATAAGTTGTGAGTCAAGAGTACCCTTATAAGTGTAAAAAAAGACGATCGACTAAATTTATCAATATTAGGTTAATCAAATTCTAGCATTATTAAGTTAACCAAATTACACAATTTGTCAACAAAATCTACATAATACAAGACATGTTGGAAATATTTAAACATGTAAAAATCAATTCTGTAAATATAAATTTGCATACCTGACTTCGAGTTTGCAACACAACCTATTTGAATACGACATGAGGTGTTAACGTGAGTGATTTTCACAACCCCATTTTTCCACGTACTGCATTCCTTATAAGAGTCATGATCTCTTTGTGTTTTTAGTTCTAATAGGAGAAGAAATTTTCTTCGATTATTAAAAATAATGTTATCTTTTTTTGGGAGACAATTTGAACATTTAAATAGATGTTTAACTGTTAATAACTCTTTTACACCAATTGCCTTTGGCAGTTAAAGTAAACCGAGTAGGGTCGACCTGTCATAGGTAGACCTATACCTAATATCTCTCATTTATACATGACGGGAAACTCAAACCAAATACTTATCCACAGAAATCCCATTTAACAGTATTTTCATACTTACAAACGTGTTGTGAGACTTGTTGAGCAACCTACACTTGAGAGCTAAATACTATACATTTGTTAGGAATAACATAACTGTTTTAACCCAAATAAAAGCAAAATAAAACGTTAGACTCACAGCACCCAATACTTACTCGATAACACTAGCTCTTTTTAATCCATAATTTATCATTGTGTTATTTTCTTATGTATCTATGATCAAGTATATTCTTTCCATATAAGTGACATGATCAGTAAATGGACACTCGTAATTTATATATCTTCCTTTTCCACTCAAAATCCTCAATTTAAACTTAGTTGCTTTTCTAGTCATGTTCCATAAATTGAATCATGTGTGCCCATAAGTGTCAAGCTAAGATAGTAACACTAAAAGTAAACATCGAACAACAACAAAAAGTCAAAGGGTATCAACATGAGGTAATCTTTACAAAGTCTCACACAATGAGGAAGAAGAGATTTATCCTTAAGAAAATTTATCTCCTATTGGCACACTTTCTCAGCACCACTTTTTTTAAGAATAATGTCTCATCTTTGCTTGCTCTCTTAGTGCTAAGGCGATTGCTTGTGTAAGTAAGCCAATCTCTAACTTGTGTGACATTACAATCTTGTTGAGCTAAAAATGATATGTATGTTGTGAAAACCCAAGAATTTCAAGACATAAGTTCAAATGAAAAATAAACTTGAATTTATGGTTTTCAATATTGTGTCACTAGTACAATATATAAGCTCAACAACTTATCAATAACAATTTATGTAATCCAAGAAATTCAACATGTGCAAGAAATTCACTGATCATACAATACGCAAAATCATATTGTATGCTTATTTCCCTCTTAGAAAAGAAGTGTCTTAAAACATTATGTCTAGTATCAATATGTTTGGTTATTTTATAATAATCTGGATCATTTATTTCAACAGACAACTATTACTTTGACAGTATTGTCTTGTTTACCTAGATTCACGAAGAATCTTTTTAACTAAACAATTTCTTTCATAATTGTTGAACAAGTTATATACTTGGCCTTCGTTATGGATAAAACTATGCATCTTTATTTCTTATTGCTCTAAGATATGGGCCTTTTCGGAGTACGAAAACATAACCAAAAATTGATTTGCATTGGTCTAAATTACCTCCCCAATTGCCATCTCAATAACCAATCAAATATAAATTCGATTCTTAATCACATAAACAATAATCCATATAGCTCTTTTAAAAATATATCAATATTATATAGACAACCTTTCAATGCTCTTTTCAATGTTGACTCATATTGACTAATCAACCCAATAACCAAAAACAAATGTTTGGGCACTATAGGGTACATAATACATTTGATGGCATTTGAATAGATAACTATTGACATTTCTTTGCTTCCATTTTAAGTTTTAGGACATATCTCTCGGCTTAAAAATTTATCATTTGATACAAGAGTATCAAGGGTTCACAATTTAACATATTAGATTGTTCTAGAATCTTTTGAATATTATGTTCTTGTGACAAAGTCAAAAGTTTTTTTAAACAATCCTTTTAGATTTAATTCCTAATATGTAATCTGTTTATCTACATCCTATAGGTCAAAATTATGGACAACCATCATTTGATGATTATCATTTACTTCAAATCATTTTTAGCTATGTACAAATTATCACACACATTAATAGAATTACAAATTTGTCATCAGACTTTGTCACACAGACATGGTGGTCTTGATAAATCATTTTAAAGTCATGAGATATTAAGTCTTATGAAATTTCAAGTACCAGTTTTTGGATAATAGTTTTAAGTCATATAACGCTTTTAAATCTTGCACACTCTATGCTTCAAACCTATGACAACGAGATCTATATCTCGTATCATGTAGATTTCTTTGTTAAATTCTCTGCTAAGGAAAGTTGTCTTGACATTCATCTAGTGTAATTCTAAATTAAAATGTGTTATTATAATTAGAATCGACCATATTGAAGTAAATCTTATAAATGAAGAAAACATTATTTTTCACAATTTATACCTATTCATTAGGTATAGTTATTCGCTATAAAGTAAAATTATATCTATTTATTGAGTCACTCGCCTTACGATTGATTTAGGAACCCATTTGTTTTCAATGAGTTTCTAACCAGACAGTGAATCAACAAAAACTTAGAATTAGTGTGTTTCTATGTATTTCATCTTTTCTTCTAATGCATCTTACCATTTTTCTTTATCTAGAGAAAAAACAATTTCTTTTATGATTTTAGGTTATTTATCATCTTCGAGAATGGTTATGAAAACCTCGTTTTCAATTTAAAACGTTACTAAAGTACTTTGAACGTCTACTCCTATGCAATTGAGGATTATCATTCCCACTATTTGAAATAAATTGAAACTTAATCTCAATGCTTCTACTAGTTTGAGATGAACGAAGTAAGTAGTTGAGGATCATTGCTCGCATTATCTGAAATAGGTTGTAGCTTAATTGCATTCCCTCCCACTATTTGGAATCAGTATAGGTATTATCTCTTAAGACTCAACTAATGGTTGTTGAAATGTATCTATCCTTATTCTTTTCTTACCTCATTTAGATGAAACCTTTTATCAACATCATCCCTATTAAGAAAATTATTCTTCTATGAATGTACCATCTCTTGATGCAATTTTAGTTAATCTTCTAATAAAATCCTCTTTAATGAACACAAATCCTATAGAGTGCTCAGCGTATCTAATAAAAATACATTCATTTCTTCTTAGTCCCAGTTTTTAAACTCATGGCAAAAACTATGGATAAACACTGCTAACCATTAAGATTACAATTAATTAACTTAGGTTTTCTACTTGACTATAACTTATAAGGAGCAAAAACAACTAATTCAATAGGTACTTGGTTAAGTACATAAGCAGCAGTTAACATCATATCATCAGAAAGTGATGTTGATGTTTCGCTTGCACTATCATTGAACTAACCATTTCCAATAGAGTACAATTACTCTTTTCTGCTATGCTATTTTTTTGCGAAGTTCTTGGAATTATTTGTTGTCATACTATTCCTTTTTTATTACTCAGTTCCTCGAACTTTTCAGACAAATACTCAAGACTTTGGTCAGTTTTTAAAACTCTTATTCATTTTGTCTAATTGATTATCAACCTCAATTATATATAATGTCTAAAGTAGTCTATTGTTTTTTACTCATGAGAGATCAAGTAGACATAACTGAATCAAACATTATCTTCAACACAAGTAATGAAATATGATACACATTTTCAAACTTTACATTTATAGGAAACATATATACTTAAGTACATAAATTGCAAAAGAAGTCAATCTCTTATAACTTAGTCAAATGGTTTTTTCCAGTAGTTTTTTCAGTTAGGCAATGCTTACACATAGGCAATTCTATTTATACGAAAGTTTCTAATACACTTTCATAGGCCAATTTATTCAATCCATCTTAGACAAACTTGCCCTAATTTAGCATGTTATATATTTGTATTCATATTCATATTCATACATATAGGAAAAACAAATAATGAAAAACTAACATTATCATAATGAAAGGTGACAAACACCATATAACTATTCAATCAACCAACTAAATCCATAAAAATCAATTTTATTACATTCTGATAAAGCACTTAAAGAAATTCAAATTATATTCTAGTTTAAAAAGAACAACTACTCTGACCAAGATTCATAAAATATATGAAGTATATTAGATTTCATGTAGGTATAGGATTTGACCACCTTGTAAAACTTATTTGCTCATATCCATTCCTCTCACTACAACCATTGTGTTGTTGCCTACATATATCCAATTCACTTTCTTCAAAATTCGACAAAAATCCACTAAAGATCCTCTTTCACAAGCTACTTGGTCAATGACTTCTAGGTCCATAATCCATATAGGGTAATACTCAATTAATATCGTAGTACTAGAAAATGAAGTTTCATCACTTTATATACAATGAGACAATATCATTTTTAGCTTTGTTCATTCAAAGGCGAAATAACTTTCATTGCTTCTATTACAATTATTCATTTTATTTCTGTCTCTTCTTCCATTATGCTTGTCACTCTCTCATTTTAATTCCTTGTTCTTGTTTCTTGAGCATTATAAGAACTCTTTCCTTTACTTAGACTTAGGCCACTTACTTTTAAAACTTTTAAAACTCAAGTATGTAATATATGCATGAGTACTAGGTTTAGCTGTCTTAAGGGCGCTTGTCCTCTTATTCTATATGACAAGAACTTTTAATAATAGTCCTTATATTCTCAATGTGGATCATATGCACCTTTATACACTCTCACTTTTTGGAAAAGATTGCTTTACTACATGAACCTATTGTTCATTTGTTGGTTACGCCTAGTTGGCTTCAGTTCCATAATCATATTTGATATTATATCAAATTTAATGATCAACTACCTTCATTTGAGGTTATAATTCCTTCAAACATCTTTATTAAAACCATACTTATGACATATGTAGTTGAGCATTACTGGTACTTATATACCATATTGTTATTCATAAAATTTGTCAAAATATCACACGAAGTGAGTCTTGCTTCATACATGTATGATGTGTATCCATATCACGTTTGTGTAAGATATTATTTAGGTTCATATCCTGTAGTTAGTTGCGACTCTATCTTAACCTAATTTACAACCTTTAAAGCCTTTCGCTCATCTAGGATATTGTGCATTATTAAATATCACTTATTGTAATTATTGCTATTCAATATCATTCTCATTCAAATCAATCATCATGTCCTAGAGATATTATAGGTTAACTAGATCACAGAGACATATTCCAGACACAACTCAATCAACATAACCAAATACACATCAATTGTTGTAATTACACATTAAAATTTAAAATATCTCATATAAGGCATAAAATTGAAAGTTCACTATATTTCCAATCATTTTCTATGACTCAAATGTTTGACATTTTAAAATTCAATCTAATTGTGCCAACGTTAAATCTAGATAAGAATTTCACTAAATTCTACCAATCATAGAATTCCCACTTTTAATATATATAAGATATACAATACAACAAATGCTTTATTTATTATGACTAGAACTATTTCATTAATTTGTATCATTCTTAGGTCAAATACCTCGCATTTCGTTAATTTAAGTGTAACGTCAAAGCGGCGGGTTTTCTTTCATATATTACTAAGTGTCACTCTTTAGCAAACTATAATGTATCCGCTCAATCTCAAAAGGTTTTAAATTCTTGTCCCAAACTAGATAATTAATTATAGGGCTAATAGTCATGTATGGATATGATTAGACTATGTATTATCTATTTTCCAATTAAAAGAGTACGACTGATTATATATAGTCTCAACATGCACCATTAGATCATCAGATGATCACATCATATACATAATATAATAGTCCCTAGTCAACAAACTTACATGAATTAGAAACAAGTGTTTTTGAAAACCAATATGTGTTTCGGGAGATGGAATGAGGTATTAGATGTCGTTACGTGTCGTAGGACCCATGAAACATATACCACGTATAAATCCAATTATCACATAGTTGCCACACTCTAAAAAAAAGTTTCACACACCTAAATGCATTGGAAAGAGTTGCTCACATGTTTACATGCCAAAATACAACTCTACGCACCTATGCCTAGTGGATGTTGCACGCACCAAAGCAATACAACATATGTGTTCACATATCAAGAGTGAGCCACACATGCTACCACATGTTGTTAACCATAAATTGACTATTGATCAATCAATGGTGATTGGTCAACCATTAACTATTGATCAATCAACTAACTCAAGTAGGTGTTGATTGGTTCAAGTTTAACCTGGTTAACCAATTGATCAATAGGTTTGGGCAACCTATTGACCAACAGGTTTGGGCAACCTATTGACCAATAGGTTTGGGCAATCGGGTCAAGTAATCAAGTTTTTCCAATCGATTCCGACCCAAATTTACCTATGAACCCTAACAATTTTGGCCATTGAATTAGTTGTCTTCCAACCATTTTCTGATGATAAAACCATAGGGCTTTTATAACTTTCTAGTTTGGTTATTCTTCTTGGATCGACGATAACCTCCAAAGTCACCAGAATCTAACGATATAGTGGTGAGAACATTTCGACTTTAGGAGACTATTATGGTCTCTAAAATTGTCAAATTGAAGATTTTTTTCAAGTGATTTTCATAAAAAAAAAATATGTAGATGACATCCAACATTCATTACAACATGTTTATAATCCTCAATATTATGTAATTTGGTCAAGTTTAATTCATGCCCAAAATCTGAATTTAAACAAAATTTCAATTACAAAATCAAAATTCAAATTATAATTTCCACAAACTACATAATTTAATTTACAGAAAACATCGCATATTCACAATCTATGCTCTGATACCAATGTTGAAAACATTTAAACATGCCAAAAATCAATTCGATAAATATAAATTCATGTACTCGACTTTGAGTTTACGACACAACCTATTCGAATATAGCACAAGGTGTTGACATGAGTCATTTCCTCAACCCCATTTGCCCACATACTACATTCCTCATGGGAGTCATGATCTCTCTATGTTTTTTGTTCCACAGAAAGAAGAATTTTTCTTCTGTTATTAAAAATAATGTTATCTTTTTTTAGGGAGGTAGTTTGGACATTTAAATAAATGTCTAATTGCCAATAACTCTTTTACACCAACTACCCTTGGTAGTTAAAGTAAACTGGATCAGATTGACCCATCATGGGTGGACTCATACCTAATAAGACATTGTTTTATGCATTTTATTATGTCATTTTGAACATGAATGAGCTCAAATGATATAAATATGCAGTATTGTTATGAAAACATGAAATGCAATGTAATTTGATGCAAAATATGATGATAAAGAGATCAAATGCTTAAATAATCAATGAATATACAATTCATGGAAGATTTTCTATCAAATATTAGCCAATCATAAAATTATGCATAAGACAAATGTTGATACTTTTAATTTAACCAAATCACCGTAACCATAGTGATATGTAAGTGTAAATGCTAATGTGACAATTCCTTAATCCTAAGTTCACCTCCAATTTTGCAACAATGTTTTTCTTCAAGAGGTTTTGTAAAAATATCCACAAGTTGATTTTCAATGACACAAAGTCAAGAAAAATGTCACCTTTTTCAATATGGTCTCGAATAAAATAATATTTAATTTCAATAAGTTTGGTTCAAAAGTATTGAATGAGATTTTTAGATAAGCTAATGGCACTTGTGTTGTCACACAAAATTGGATTTTTAGTAGACTAACTTCATAATCTCTAAAGGTTGTTGTAACTACAAGGTTTGGGCATAACAACTATTGGAGGTAATATATTCCACTTTTACGATCAATAAAGCTATGAAGTTTTGCTTTCTTAAAAACTATGAAACTAATGCATGACCTAGAAAATGACAAATACCACTAGCACTTTTTCTATCAACTTAGCTCCTGACAAAGTCAGTATCTGAATAGCTCACTTGATTAAATGAAGTTTCTCTAGGATACCACAAGTCTACAAATTTAGTGCCATGTAAATATTTGAATATTCTTTTAATGACTTTTCGATGAGATTCTATGGGAATTGATTAGAATCAAGCATACAAGTACATACTTCTACTAGTGGTTAAATCTATAATAGAGCCAATCACACCTTTATACATTTTGACATCAACATTTGGCCTATTTTCATCTTTGGTGAGCTTGATAATTGAACTTATTGTTGTACTCAAGGCTTTTAGTCCCTCCATGCCAAACTTCTTAAATAAGTCCGTAATGTATGGAGCTTCGTTGATGAAGTTGCCTTATTTGCTTTGTTTGATGTTAAGTTCAAGAAAATATTTGAGTTCTCCTATCATGCTCATTTCAAATTCTTTGCTCATAAGATTAGAAAATTTTTCACACAAAGAGACATTAGTAGAACCAAAAAATGATATCATTAACATAAATTTGACCTAAGAGTATATCATTTTCTTTATGCTTAATAAACAATGTGATATCTACTCAAACATTTATACCATGCTTGAGGTGCTTGTTTTAAACTATAAAAGGCTTTTTGAAGTTTAAAAACATGGTTTGAAAAATCATGACTTTCAAACCCAAGAGGTTGTTGAATATAAATTTTCCCCATGATAAAATCCATTTAAGAAAGCACTTTTGACATTTATTTGATAAAAAATAAAAATTTTAGAACATGCGAATGCTAAAAGCATCTTAATAAATTCTACTCTAACTATCGGTGCAAAAGTTTTATCAAAATCTATTCCCTCTTCTTGGTTGTAGCCTTGAGCCACTAATCTAACTTTATTTCTAACAACCACTTTAGATTCATCCATTTTTTTTCTAAAACATTTTGTACCAATAATGGATTGGTGATCTAAATAAGGGACTAGTTCCCAAACATTATTTCTTTCAAATTGATTTAGTTCCTCTTGTATGGTTAAAATCCAAAACTTATCATTTAATGCATCATGAAATGTTTTTGGTTCAAATTGTGAAAGAAATGCAAAATTATTTTAAATATTGAAAAATGATTTAGTTTTAGCACCTTGAGTTTCCTTACTAATTATTAATTCTTTAGGATAAACATTTGCATACCTTCAAGCTTTAGGGAGATCTTTATCTTCTTCATGTTTTGGCTCTTGTTTTGTTTCATTCTTAACCTCATTTAATGAATCATGAATTTTCGTTTGGTCTCTATTTTTAACTTGATCATCATCAATATCAACTTGCATACTAGTTGAATGATTAGATTCATAAAAAAAACATGCATGGATTCCTCAACTATTAGTGTCCTTTTGTTAAAAACCCTATATGTTTTGCTAAATGATGAATATTCAAAAAAGATGCCAATGTCTGATTTTGAATAAAATTTTATTAAATTTTCTTTTGTGTTCAAAATAAAGCACTTATATCCAAAAACTTTAAAATAACTAATATTTGGTCTTTTGCTTTTCAAAAATTCATAAGAAGTTTTTTAGAACAAGATTTAAAACATAACATACAGTGTTTATGACTTCCACCCAAAAATATTGAAGTAAAGCTTTTTTATTAACCATGGTTTTAGTTATCTCTTGAATTGTCTTGTTCTTCCTTTCTACTACACCATTTTGTTAAAGAGTCTAATGACAAGAGAATTGATGTTCTATATCATGCTCATCACAAAAGTTTTCAAATAAATTATTTTCAAATTCTCCGTCATGTTCATTTCTAATGCGAGAAATATGTTTTTTTTTTTTTTTTACATTTTCTTAACAAATTTTAAAAATGCATAGAGGGATTCATCTTTTGATGTAAGAAAAATTACCTAAGTGAATCTTGAAAAATCATCAACAATAATAAAAGTATGATGTTTTCCACTTAGGCTTGTGTTTCTTGAAGGACTAAACATTAATATGAAGAAGTTGTAAAGGAATAGATGTGAAAATATAAGTTTTGCTTTTAAAAGAATTTTTTGTTTGTCTGTTTGCCAAATTGCTATGCATTACAAATTTTATTTTTAACAAAATCTATTTTCGAAAGACCTTTGACAAGTTCTTTCTTGGAGATTTTTGAAATCAAGTCTATTCTAACATGACTTAATCTTCTATGCCACAACCAATTACTTTCATGCAATGCGGAGAAATATAGATTTCAATGAGATGCATTTTCTACATCTATAATATAAACATTTCCATCTTTATTTTCTACACAAATTAGCTTTCTATCATTCATATTTTCTATCATGCAACTATTTGGCTAAAAAATAACTCTAAATCTATTATCACATGGTTGACTAATGCTAAGAAGATTATGCTTAAGGCTATCAACTAGAAGAACATTTTCAATAATAATGTGAAAGTCATTACCAATATCTTCAATGCTAATATTTTTACTATTTGCATTGTCTTCAGAAGTGACATGTCTTCCAACCTATTATCAAAAATTGATAGATATCTCCGGTTATGTGTCTTGAGTAAGCGCTATCAAGGTATCATTTGTTTTTCTCCCTTTTGTTTCTCTATTCCTAAACACAAGAAGACATTAAAGAATTTTTCTTAAGTACTCAAATCATGTTGAGTCCTTGGAGGTTAGTTTTTGTTCTCTAAGGAACCATACTTTCTTCGTGCCTATATGATGTTTCTTTTGAACCAGGCAAGATGGTAAGATATGATTACAAGTTATATTAGATTCACTTGAAGTTGAAGTTGAAGCTTTGACAAAATAATTTTTCAAATATTTTGCTTTGATAAAAGGTTTATAATCAAGTACTCTTTTGTTTAAAACTCCATTTTATACACCAAACATTTTATCAATAATATCCTTTCCATTTTTAAATTTTAAAACTATTTCACTTAAATTCTTTGCTCCCTTTTTAAAGCTTTAATTTCATTTTCTATAGTTTCTTTTTCCTTTAAAGCTATGTAAATTTTTAAGTTTTTGTTTGTTTTCAAAAATAGAACACTTGTTATCTTCATTTTCTTTTCCTTTAAGCTTAGGGATTTTTTGGTTAAGAAATTCATTTTCTTTCTTTGAAGACTTATTTTCTTTTTCTAAATTTAAATTTTTCTTTCTAAGAGTTGCATTTTTTAACATATAAAAAACAAGTTTTTCATTCATCTCTTTAAGTGTATTATATAATTCTTCATAAGAGGGGTTTTCATCTATCTCATCATCCATATTATCAAAATCATCAATAGTATTAAATGAGCTAGAGTTGGTTACCTCATCATTTGTGATTACTATGAAACACATGTTGGCTATTTTATTGTCCACTTTTTCAGATTCACTTTCATCATTATCATCCCATGTAGTTTTCATTGCTTTCTTTTTTTGATCTTCTAATTTTGAAGAGAGGGCAATCATATTTGATATGTCCCGACTTCTTACATTCATAGCATATAACTTGTTCTCTCCTTTGTCTAACCTTATTTTTTGTGAAGTTTCCATTTCATTTTAGTTTTTTATTTCTTAGAAGTTTTCCAATCTTCCTAGTCAAAAAGCAATATCCTCACTTTCATCATTTGACATCTCCTTTTCTTTTTTTAGGAACTTTGCACTCTCTTTGATGGATGATTTGAAGGTGAATTTCTTTTTCTTCTTCTTCATTTCTTCAATTTGTCGTTGTTTTATAGTAAGCTCATGAGTGAGAAATGGCTCTAAAAGTTCTTCAAGAGATAAGGTCTTGATATCTTTTGCTTTTTGATTATCATCACTTTGAGATCCCAAAAAGGAGGCAAACACTTAAGAAGTTTCTTGACATTTCTTGGTTAGTATAAACTTTACCAAGAGTTTTTAATTCATTCACAATAGTAATAAATCTATCAAACATGTCATTAATAGTCTCATCTTCTTTTAATTTGAATAATTCATATAAATGTATGAGTATGCTGATTTTAGTCTCTTTGACTTGTGAAGTTCCTTCATTTGACACCATCAATAATTCCCAATTTTTTTTAACCGAGGTATAAGTTCGTACCTTGTTAAAGTTATATTCATTTAATGCATAATGTAACACATTCATAGCTCTAGCATTAATGATAATATTTTTCTTATCTTGAGAGGTAATTTCCTCTCTAGTTTTGGGCACTTGTATTTCATCTACTTCTTTCATAAGAACATAAGTCTATCTTTCACTACATCCTACAACTCATAATCACTTTGAAGGAAAATTGACATATGATTCTTTCAATGGGCATAACTGCTGCAATAAAAAAATGACACTTTATTAAAGGCAAACCCTTCATTAACAGTGTGAGATTTTCCTAGGTTCATGATCATTGCTCTAAACAGTTAAGTTTATAGAAATGAGCAACCTTACTCTCATACCAATTAAAGGATCAAATGGCCTAAGAGTGGGGGGTGATTTAGACAATGTAAAACACTTTTTACCAAATTTAAGAATTAAATAATTTATGCAACTTAAAAAATGTTGACTATTTCAGATGCAATTTATGATAATGTTAAGAAATATTTCAAATAATCAACACAATCAAATAACATATAACACAAGATATAAGTTTGAGAGATGAAAAAAATCAAACATATGATGCATAGTGGTTTGGCACAATTCGGCGTATATCCACTCCTCCAAGCTATCTATCTTGGAGCATTCCACTAATCCTTAATTTTCTAACCAAACTTTTCTTCACAATACAAATAGCTTCTAAGGTGTTATTAACATTTACAAGTGCTAGAACTTAATTTCTCACACCAAAAATTTTCTTTAGTCGCAATAAGAGTGAATTTCACTATCTTACAATGCAAATTTGTATGAATTCGAAATATAATCTTTCATATGGAGTATGTATGAAAATTTAAGTTTAATACAACCTAATACAAATGAAATTAAGAAAATGTATAAGAAAGGGTTCATATGAAACTTTTCTTATATTCATATGATACTAGATGTTAGAAAATTCATAGCACAATTAGGTCAACAGAAAGGAATTCAATCGACCAGATTTTTGAAAGCTAAAATACATGGCTTCTAGATAATTTGAAAGTTGCCATAAAAAAATTCAGTTGGTCATATTTAGTCAACAAAATTTTATTACATTTTACCCCCTAAATTTTGAAAATTACAATTTCTCCTTGAAACTTTGTAATATAACAATTTAACCCATTTTGGAAAACTTTTTCAAAACTAACTTTGAGATTTGAAATTTTGGTCCACAAATAATCATAATTTCAAATGAGTTATTGAAATTTGATAAAAAAAATTTGGCTTAACTCAATAGGTTTTAAAAATGACATTTTAACCCAAAATTTTGAAAGATATGAAAAAAGTCAATTTAACATATTTTTGAAAAACTTATTCAAACCTAAAATTGAGATATGATATTTTATTTCATAAAACTTCATAATTTAAAATAGGTCATAGGAATTTAATAAAAATCGGTTCATCTCATTAGGTTTGAAAAAAGACACTTTAACCCTAAAATGTGAAAAGATATGAAGAAAAGTTTTTGAGTGAGCTTTCATGTGTAAACAACTTTTCTAATCAAAACTAGTGCTTCAAGATACATAAACCATATACCTAAACTTGAGCTTTTTTTTTAAATATTCAAAAATTCTTTATTTTGAACCTTATCTTTGGTTTCCATCTTAATAATCCTTCAAGTGTTTTACATAAAATCTTGCAATCTAAATTCACACTTAAGTAAGGTTATTAGATAATATGGTTAGCGACATATTATTTTGTTATCATTAAAATAAAAATATAATGACTCATTGAGTCAACAGAATTTATTTTAAAAAGGCATGTCACTAAAATATTAAGATTTTTATCCTTTTATTTTGAAACGCTTTCATCCAACAAAAGGAGAGAGAAAGTGAGCATTTTGGGTGTGTTCTTGTGTAGTTTCAATGGTGGTCTACCAAGCTAAAGGAAAAAGCAAGTAAAGAAGAGGGTGGTTTTCAGCATCAAATCTATTAGCAGGGAAGACTCCAGTAAGTAGTAGGATCTCTTTTTTTCTTAGATGTCATCTAATGATAGTTAGCATGTCTTTTGATTCATAACAATTATTTCACATGATTGAGAATTCATGATGATTAAATATGGAATTCATATGTATTGAATGGTTATAAATGCATAGTTTATATTCCAGACATGATAATAATGATTTTAAACTTGAGAGTTTTATTGTGATGAAGTTTTGATAGATATGAAGCTAGGAAATTGTGTTGTGTTATGGTATCAATCTATATTTTGGTGTAAAAATATAATGATGCTACGTTTGATATGTGTCTAGTGAGAATCAATGTTGTAAAGGCTTGTATTCAATATTATAGAATGGTATAGTCACACTTTTATGTGTGGAAAATGGTGTGATTGTTGCAAGAGTAGGTTTGAAACAATTAGGTGTAGAAATTAGATTGTAAGACTAGGGTTAAAACTATTAGATTTATTTTATGCATTTCAGACGTCATGAAAAATTATCCCTAGTGTAGGCACGATCATGACATGCTTGAAATAATTTATTTTTAAGTCCTGAACAATCATGTAGTATGTGATGCACACTTATTCATGCAAAACCTAGATTTTAGTCGATGATTTTTAGGTGATATGGTCATGGTTTGATATCATTGACTAGTGATAAGATGACTAGGTTGTAAGGTGCATCTGTCCATTATGTATGAACAACCATACATCCATGCATGCAACCATGCATGACCATGTATAGTATATAAAAAAGATATGCTCGTGAGGGACTAGTGTACATATAATAGTAGATGCACGCTCATGCATCTAATAACGGATGCTTGTGCATAATGATAAAAGAAAAGATAGTTTAAGGAGAACTAGACTAAAAGTTTATTAGGATGTCTTGAGAGATAGCACATACTTCTTAAATTTGTAGTAATACCTAATGTGCCTAAGAAAGAGATAATGTTAGGGCACTAGATATGAGTATAGTGAAAACTAAGATAAGTCTGAGAAGTTTATATGGCTCAAGATGCATGCATCTTTGACATATCTTAGGATTGTTACAAAATGACATTATGAGTATATACTCTCTACACTACTCATAGTAAGACACTATAATTGCAATAAAGTACTTGCTCGTAGTGAAGTCTAGTTATAGTTCAATAGTCTATAGTGTTATAGGTGAATGGACTACATAATGAATGCTTACATGGCCAAGGTACCAAATCCTTATATCAGTTCAGTCCAATCGACCTACTATATAGCTACAATTATAGTTATAATAGTGTTTACATCGAAAGATTATGAGGTCATACCAATTTAGGATTTAGAATGATTCCTTAGTGGCTGAATAGAATACACATAGTCATAAGAGTTACACTATGTAGCTTAGAGGTTATTGAGTTTACAAATATGAGTTATTGGACTTATGTCATCACAATAGGGTTTAGTGAAACACTATTGTTGACTAAGTTATTGTAACTCCCTACCTCAAATATCCTATTCTTCGGGGTAAAGTGTTACTAAAATCTAGTATACCTAACTGATTTTTAAATTTAAGAATTCATATCTCGTAAGTCAAACATGCATAATATCTTATCTAATTTGAACAATTCTTCAAGTCTTTATTAATAATATAATAATAAATACTAATAATCCATTAACCACAAAATAATCTCTAAGCATATAATGAAATGTATTGTAAATCCATGTACTAGAAATTTGAAATTAAATTTATCATGTATTATATCTTAATATCAAAGTCATTATTTTAAGCTATGTATACCTAAGTGTCCATCCCTCACATGTTGCTCCATCATTGAGTTGTTACCTTGCTACTGCCTTCACTTTTAATCCTGTCATATACAATATACAAAGAAAGAGATTGAGTCTAAAACTTAGTAAGTATGAATGGTCTATCCTACTATCTCAATCTCAATCTATTCACCATTCTTTTACTAGCTAAATAATCTTGATCTCGATCTTAAGTTGTTTGTATCTAACCTAAATCCTAAGGAATCAATGTACTCACTCTAGTGACCACTCTTAAGGCAATCTCTCTCTAGTCTAGGTTGTCCAATCACTCATCACCGTTTGATGGACTCACAGTCTTGGCTAAATCAATTGATAAGCCACCAATGAATGGACAATCTACGTCCTTGTAAGTCCTAAACCCCCAAATCAATAGTCTTTCTATATCCTATGGAGTCCTAACCACTTGATAGACCCACAGTCTTGACAATGATATATCTTTCATTCTAAAGACAATAATCATTAGACTTTAACCTATTTATAGGTATGCCTAAGTAACGGGCACTCCCTTACCAACCTAATAATCTCAATCTCAATATCTCATAGGTATAAAATAATATGAAATCTCATAGGGATATATAATTCCTATCGATACCCATTCTTTCAAAACATTTTTGAATTTATCTCAAGTCCAATCTATTTTTCACATGGAATTTTCTCTCTTTTTGATATATCTACTTTCTTCCTTTGGGTATCTAACCCCCTAGGTATCTTTCTTATTCCTATATTCAAATTAAATCTTTTCCTTAGATATCTAACCTCTCAGGTATTTCTTAAAATCATATTAAATCTTTCCTTCGGGTATCTTACTCCTAAAGAATCTTTTGTATTCTTATTAAATCATTTCCTCGGGTATCTAACCCCTTAAATATCTTTCGACAACTTAATAGACCTTTTATCTTAATCCTATCATAATTCTAATAGTTTCTAAGTTGCGTTCAACCTATGTGTAATCAATGTATGTTTGTATATTTCTTTTTCCTTTGAAGTACAAGTATGAATCGATAGATTCATGTATAATTCTCCCTAGTCAAAATTCGAGCGTACATTACGAAAATTGATTAAAGTTCAATATGTTTTCATTTGTCATATACAAAACTCTATTTTAAAACCTATTACGACAGAGAAAAAAGATTTTCTAAAAATGAAAATCACTAGCCTCAGAAAGAAATTTTAGGCTAACTTTTGAGGTGACTTGAGACTTACTTTTTGGCTTGAAATCTAATCTAAACTCGCAACTTGAATACAAAATATTAAAAAACATGTGTGGTAGTCCCATGAAGTATCTTTTAGAAGCTCATCGACATATCCAGTAAGTGGATTTTTCAGGCTAAACATGGCTTGTCGATAAGCCTTTTTCAATAGATAATATGCTAAATTTTCTCTTTATAAGCTAATTTTCGAGTGACTTGCAACCTAATTTTTCAACCAGAAAACCAATCCAAACTTGAAACCCAAACACATCATGTTTAAGAGTATTTGTGACATTTTTATAAGGTACCATTCCAAAGTTCATCAACATCATCAATAAACGAATTTTTTGGGCCAAATATGGTTTGCCAACTAGCCTATATCTACAAACAGTACTTTAACTTTTCTTTATAGGGTAATTCTTGAGTTACTTGTAACCTATTTTTCCAACCAAAAAACTAATATAGACTTGTAACCTGAACACATCACATTCAAGAGCGTGTGTGACACTTTCATTGAGTACCTTTCAGAATAAGTTTGTCTATGTCTTTGAAAGTTAGATTTTCTAACCAAAAAACCAATCTAGACTCATAACTTAAACACATCACATTCAAGAATGTGTGCGACACTTTTATAAGGTACCTTTCAAAAGCTTGTTAACATCTCTAGAAGGTGAATTTTCTGGTAAAAACATAGCCTTTCAATTAGCTAACATCACAACATGTAGCTTTTTAAAGTAGAGTATTAGAACATCTAAGGTGAAGACTTACGTTCAAGCTTCTGCCACAGTTATTTACAATTCAATCTTTTCATTAACTAATATCTTTTGAGGTTGAGATATGAAAATATGTCTATCTTAATAGTTTCTCGGTATGAACTGATACACATCAATGACTAACATAGATTAAGCTACAAACTCATCTTATTATGACCACAAATTCAAGCTGTCATAGATGTCATTTAGTATTCTCATGTGAGATATCTTCTTCTATGCTCAGAAGTGATGAATTCTTTATTGATCAGCTATAGTCTCCATGTATCTTACGATATGGTTAATTACTACCTTTTTAGTTATCTCAATAATGACAATATGTTAGATAGCATCAAACCATATTGATTCCAACACAAGATGGTCTAATGACCTCAAGTCAAAGGATCACATGCATTTGTGTTATTCAAAAGATTTATTCCATAGACACTAAAGTAACCATCCATATGAATATCCTTTAGTTAGGTCAGTTCGATAAACACTTTTATAATGTGCACTCATGTGTTGCACCAAGTTGTCTACAACAACTTTAACACGTAAAACCTATCACCATTTTTGTTGAGGTTGCTCAAAATTATGATAATCCCATCATTATTTATTGCAATGTTAGGATTATGGATGTTTCTAGAATGACCACTTAATGCATACGTATCTCATGATTAATCAATTGACCCTCTAGTCATGGTTTTATCATTCTAAGGGCATGTTATTTATACAATTATATAAATAGTTAGCATATGAATTAAATAACAATTAATCATTTTTTAATGATTAATATAAAATTACATCCACAAATGCTAAATTTGATTGGTTCTAAGGCTTTTACCCTAACAATCTCCTACTTGCACTATAGCCAATCAGTTATATATCTAATGCTAAGCTCGATTACATGTTTATCATGCTTTTACAGCTACAGTGAGTTAGCCAAATTGTCATATATATCAATCCTTGTTATTTGTATATCACCTTATTGTACAATCTCTCAGATTAGGTGATATCATATAAGTATGTGTTTGAACCTCTGATGAGACTGTGACTCCTTTACCTAAACAATCACTCTATGGTTGTCACAATGAAGCTCAATTGGCTTGGCTATACTTGGAACAACTTTAAGTTCAATTATAAACTTCTTGATCAATATAGTGTAATACCCTCAAGTACTTTCTAGACGTATTTATGTCTTTTAGCCCTGCTTTGAGACATCTCTAAGTTTAAATATACATGTCCAAATGTATGTGTATATATATATCTATAAATCTATATCGATAAAACAAAAACAAAAAAAATAAGAAAAATAAGAAAAGACAAAAGCTAAACCAATATGAATATAGATATATAAAGAGATAAAAGACAAAAGTTAGGCATTTTCATCTCTTCTCCCATCCTTTCCAGAAACTTAGCCTTCTCCATGCTTTTCTTTTTGTTTTTTGAAGAAAAAAGAAGGATTTGAAGGAGTTTTGGAAGACAAGGAAAGAAAAGAATAGGAAACACTTTGGAAGCCTTGGTAATCAAAATATCTATTTCTTTTCCCTTTGCCTATGTTTATACATATTGGATGCATATTATATGAATATTTTAGTGTGTTTTGGCATTGATTTAAGGTGGTTTTGGTGATAAGAGAAGGAAGACAACGAGGAAGGAGCCAACCTAGCAAAAATTGGCTTAAAATAAGGTAAGTGGAATCATTATTGGTATGTTTTATGTTTTATGCTTTTGGTTCCTTGGCTCTATGTTATAAATGATGATTTTGAACTTAAGAAATGTTGTTTTGCCATTTGGGGTATCAATGTGTGTTAGTTTGTTCATGGCAAAGAGTTGGATCATATTTAACGTTTTACCACTAACTTCGTCCCATGTTTTGGCTATATTATCTGATGAATCATGAGTGCTATTATAGCTTGTTGGAAAGCTCTTTGAATCCTTGTTTCAATGATATATAGCTTGTATGAATTAGAGACTGTTTGGACTGTTAAATTGCATGAACAAAAAAAACTACCTTATCGAATAAATAGTAAATACGGTTTTTTGCCATTGACGTCATCCCATGTTTTGGCTGCCTTATCTGATGAATCATGAATGCTATTATAGCTTGTTGGAAAGATCTTTGAATTCTCTTTTCAATGATATATAGCTTGTATGAATTTGAGACCGTTTGGACTATTAAATTATATGACGAAAAAGATTACTCTATTAAGTGAACAGTGACGTGAACAGTGATTTACAGTTTTGGAAAAATGGAAAGAAAGAAAATGAGGAGAAAAACAAAATGGATAAAGGATAGGAAAGAAAAGGAGAGAAAAAGAAAATAAGAAGAAAAGAAAAAAGAGCAAGAAAAAGAATTTGGGGCTCAAGATTTAGGGGTCGTCCCTAGAGTATAATCTAGTAGATTGTGGATAGTTTTAGATGGAAGCAAAATTAGTAAGATATAACGCACACATGCATTCTATGAACTATAAGGGGGCACTTTACACTACACCACCACAGTAGGGCACATCTACAGTAAGACACATCCGTAGTAGGATATAGACCCACAGTAGAGTCTACTCACAGTAGAACATGCTCATAGTAGAGCTCAATTTAGATTAAAAAATGGTGTAGTGAGAGAAAGGAAGAGAGCTCGAGCTTAGAAAAGTGTCAAATCCCTATATTCAACTTCCCGAAAGTATCAAATAGACACCAGATAAGACAAAGTATGACTGAAATAGTAAAAAATGAACTAAATTATCCCTTTGATTTCTTATGGAGGTTATGATGTGAGATTGAGTCCCAAGAGTGAGTTAGAATAGGAAAGGAGACAGTTTACTTAATTTTTTCTCCTTACTGAGTGTTCTTATCTCTCACTTCCTTTTCTTTCATGATTGCAAGTACAGGTGATCGTGGTAGCTACGAGGCAGGGTCAGGTCAGTGAAGATAGATCCGACTAGAGCAGATTATCTCTAGTTTATGTTACATACATACAGTCGCATGTTTTTGTTGACTTTTGACCTTTTTGAGATGATTTTATAATTGTATATGATTACTCTATGTTTTCAGATACTTTCAGATGAGTTTTCATATAAGATATATACATCTTTTGTTTGCTTCCAGATTTTCAGTTTTCTTAGAATAATTTCTGAATAATTTCTAAATACTTTCAGTAATGAGTTTAGTTCAATGTAGTTTTTTTTTTAAATAAACGTTTCAGATATTAATTTGTAACATTTCTCCTTCGGAGGGTAGTAATTCAGGGGAGGGATGTTACATATAGTTTCTTTTGTAACTTCTAAGAGAGCAATATACTTTATTCCTATTGTCAAATCAGCCACTGTACTTTGCTTAGAGTTATTTTAGCTAACTACACCACCATTCAAAATAAACACAAACCTTGATTGGCATTTATAATCATCCTGATTAATTTAAAAATCGGCGTCACTGTAGCCTCTTACAGTGAGTTTAAATTCCTTTTTATAAAATAAAAATGCATCTTTAGTCCTTTTCAAGCACTTCAAGATGTTCTTGATAGCCATCCAGTGTTTTTTATCTGGATCAAATTGATATATACTACAAATGCTCAAGACATATAAAACATCAATCCTTATACATAGCATGACATACATGATTGATCTTAAAACTAAAGCATATGAGATCCTACTCATCTTATCTTTTTTAGATTGTGCATATGGACACATCTCTTTTAAAAGATATACACCATGGGACATGGGCAGAAATCCTTTCTTGGATTCTACTATATTGAATCTAATCAATACTCGATATATCTCTGGCCACTTCAACATTTTTGACCCTCAAGTTCTTAGTCATGCACCATTCAACCCAAGCTAATGAAAGGAATGAAGGAAAAGCTTTATACAAGCCCAAAAAACCTTTGTCATCTCCAATTTGGCCTAACTTTACTTTTGGGTGCACTTTTATTACTTGCATCCAAGGCTTTAATGAAATGGAAGCTTAAATGAATCCAAGAAGCCAACTACAAGCCCACTTTGAAGCCCAAGTAGATGAGACAACCATCCATCACTTAAATTGGAACCTAAGATGCCATGAAGCCTATTTAGTTAAATTGCAATTAAAGAGGAAGCAAGTAACTTTAGTTAATGGACATGGTTTCACTTTTTAGGGAAAAGTTGTTTCCTTATTGTCATTTTCTTCATTAATATGGTATGACATTAGTTTATTTGATTGGCTAAGCTTAAATTAAGGTCATAACTTACTTGTCTAATTGATGGCCTATGAATGCTTACTTTGCTACTACTTCCTCTTGTATATAAGTGTGGCTTTTTCACTTGAAAACTTTAGACTATTTTGACAGTGAAAAATTCAAGCAAAGCTTTGTTAGCTTTTTTTTGTTTGTTCTTTTATCCAATCCATCTTGGAGGAAGAATTAGTGGTGGAAGATCCCAAGGTTGATGGAATTTCCTTTATACCTTGGTTATTTTTCTTATTACCCTTGAAATCTAAAGTGTGAAGACTTGAATGTGTGTTTTATGCCTCGAGTTACTATTCACAGTGTGTGATTTTGCAATTTCCAATTTTTGCTAGCAAACTTTCAAGCTAGTTTTGAATGTCTTGTTGATTGAGTTGTGGTTGACATTATATATTGTTTGAAAGCTCTTTGAATGCTTTTTCCAATGATATATAATTTGCATGATTTGGAGGTCATTTGATTGGTTAAAATTGGAAGATAAATTACTGTTGTGCCAAATAAATAGTAATTTCCAAAAATGAGTTTATGTGTTGTTGCATTGTCTTGATGGAGATACACTATTTGGTATTAGAGCTTAGGGTGTTTGTGTGATTTGTTGATTGATTTCTACCTTTTAGAGCTACTGTTCACCAAAAAATTACTGTTTACAAAACCTTATTTTTGCCTGAAAACATTACTTTTCTAAGTCTAAACACTTACCATCCTTTACCCCTAATCCTTAAACCCTTAACTTTTGCCAATTAAACACAACCAAAATGTCCCATAGAAGAACCTCCTTATCATCCTCTTCACCCCCACCCTTGGGAATTTGGTTATATAGAATTAAAGGGAGAAATTAAGGAACAAAAAGGAGAACTTAAAGGCTTTAGAGACCAAATGACACAAATGATGCAAATGATGAAAGAATTGACTACTACTCAAAGTCGAGCACCTTATCATAACCCCAAACTTCAACCCAAAGCCAAATACCCCCTCCCTCACCTCACCCAACTCAAATACATCAACCAAGAAGAAACGTTAGACCTTTATCTCCTCCTCCTCCTAGACATTATAGGAAGGAATTGATAATTCATAATGACTTAAGTGAGGAAGAACAAGAGAGGCCACCTAGGAGAGAAAAGGATGATACTAGGAGCTTAAAGATTGAAATTCCAAAATTCAAAAGGAGTATGAGTCTAGATGATTTTGTTGATTGGTTACATGCTATAGAAAGAGTTTTTTAATATAAGGGTTATTCAGATGAGAAGAAATGTAAGCTTGTCATCTTTAAATTCAAGAATCATGCATCCTTGTGGTAGGAAAATCTCAAAAAGCAAAGGGAAAAGGATGATACAGAGAGAGTGAGATCTTAAGAGAAACTAAATAAGCTTATGAAGAGAAGATTCCTCCCAGATAATCATAAACAAGATCTTTACCTTAAGCTACACATTCTTAAGTAAGGAAATGATAGAGTAGAGCATTACATAAGCGAGCTTGAGAAGTTATTAATGAGGAGTGAATTATCAGAAGTGAAAGAGTAAACCTTTGCAAGATTCATTGGTGGCTTAAACCAAGACATTGTTCATATGGTGGAATTGCAACCATATTGCACTTTTGAAGATGTTTGTAAGTTGGCTATTAAAGTGGAAAAGCAAAAAAAGGCCTTGAAGTCCATGGTTGTTAAGTCATTTACCAAAGGGACTTCATTCTCTAAAAGTCCTTCTTTCAACAAGGGAACCACCTTTCAAAAGAGTTCCTTATCTAACTATAAGGCTATCGAAACCACTTCCAAGGAGAAAGGGAAATAAAATGTGGTAAAACTAGCAAAAACAAACCAAAGATAGGAAAACTTGATCTCTCCAATAAAAAATGCTTCAAATGCCAAGGTTATAGACATTTCCAAGCTGAATGCCCAAATCGGAGAGCTTTGTCATTAATGGAGATTCAAGCTATTGAATAATCTTTTCAAGAAGATGAAGAATATGAAGATTATAGCCATAAAGATGGAGCTACTAAAGAAGAAGAAGAAGAGGTCATGCAAAGGACTGATAAATGAGAGATATTAGTGATTAGAAGAGCATTGTATTCCAAGTCCCTTCCATATGAGGAACAAAGGCTCTAAATTTTCCAATGAAAGTGCACCATTGGAGACAAGGTGTGTTATTTGATTATAGATAATGGAAAATGTGCAAATATGGCTTTATCTACATTAGTGGAGAAACTTGGATTGTCTACCATACCTCATCCTCAACCATATAAGCTCCAATGGTTAAGCAATGAAGAAGAAGAATAGGTCATGCAAAGGGTTGATAAAGGAGAAATATTAGTGATTAGAAGAGCATTGCATTCCAAGTCCCTTCCATATGAGGAACAAAGACTCCAAATTTTTCAATGAAGATGCACCATTGGAGGTAAGGTGTGTTATTTGATTATAGATAGTGGAAGTTATGCAAATGTGGTTTCATCTACATTAGTAGAGACATTTGGATTGTCTACCATACCTCATCTTCAACCATATAAGCTCTAATGGTTAAACAATGGGACCAACCTTTAATTAGCCAAATAAACACTTGTTTCCTTCTCTATTGGCAAACATTACCAAGATGAGATTGTGTGTGATGTAGTTCTCATGGATGCATGCCATTTGTTGCTAGGGAGACCTTGGTAGTTTGATAAAGAAATGACTCATAACAGTAAAAAAAACATTTATTCCTTCAAATTCAATGGGAAGACCATTACTTTGCTACCTCTTAGTCCCCAATAAGCTAATAAGACTATCAAAAGGAAATAAGCTAAAAGGGAGAATATGTATATGAATGGGCAGCAAGTAGAAAAGGCTCTTTTAAGTTTGCAACTTGTCTTTGCATTACTTATACTTGAATGGGAGATCAAACACAAGAAGAAAAAAGTTTATCCCTTAGTTCAATAATTTGAAGATGTGTTCCCATTAGAGCTTCCATCCGACCTCCCTTCTATAAGAAGCATTAAACATCAAATTGACTTGGTTCTAGGCACACCATTTCCCAATAAGCCAACCTGTAGATGCAATCCCATGGAGACTAAAGAGTTGTAAAGGCAAGTGGAAAAATTGATTGAAAAAGGCTTTGTAAGCCTAGCATGAGTTCATATTCTGTTCTAGCCCTACTTGTTCCTAAGAAAGATGACTCATATAGGATGTGGGTGGATAGTGGAGCCATTAACAATATAACCATCAAGTATAGGTATCCCATCCCTAGACTTGCTGACATGCTTGATGAGTTACATAATGCTTGTGTCTTCTCCAAAATTGATTTAAGGAGTGGCTACCATCAGATAAGGATGAAAGAAGGAGATGAATGGAAGACAACTTTTAAGACTAAAAGAGGCTTATATGAATGGTTAGTTATGCCCTTTGGCCTTTCAAATGCTCTAAGCACCTTTATGAGGCTTATGAATGAGGTACTCAAACCTTTCCTTGACTCTTTTGTTGTTGTGTATTTTGATGACATATTAGTGTATAGCAAAACTTGTGATGATTATGTCTTGCATTTGAGGAGTGTCTTTGATATGTTGAGAAAGAATAAGTTGTATACAAATGAAGAAAAGTGTGAATTCTTTGTAGACCAAGTTATGTTCCTTTGATATGTAGTTTCCAAAGATGGTATTCAAGTACATCAATCCAAGGTAGAAGCCATTAAAACTTGGCCCCAACCGAAGACTCTTACTAAAGTAAGGAGCTTTCATAGCTTTGCTTCTTTCTATAGGCATTTTATGCCTAATTTTAACTCCTATCACTAAATGCATAAAGAAGAATGAGTTTGAATGGTCCATGGCAGCCTTCAAAGCATTTGAGGAGATTAAAAAAAGTTATGGGAAGCTCTTATCTTAGTCTTACCTGACTTTGATAAAATATTTGAAATGGAGTTGGCATTAGGGCAGTCCTTACTTAAGCTAAAAGACTCATAACTTATTTTAGTAAGAAGGTTAATGATACAAAGAGAGGATATTCTACCTATGATAAAGAATTTTATGCTATTGTTAGGGTCTTAGATCATTCGAGCCATTACTCCAGGCCTAAAAAATTTGTTCTCCATTAAGATCATCAAGCTTTGAAGTTTCTTAGTAGCCAACAAAAGATAAGTGCAAGGCATGCTAAATAGGTATAATTCCTTTAATCTTTCTCTTTTATTTCTTCCTATAAGCAAGAAGCTTCTAATGTAGTTGTTGATGCACTCTTAAAGAGACATTTTCTATTATCCATACTTGATGCACGGGTCCTTGGGTTTTAGCTCATAAAAGATTATTATCATGAATATAATAAGCTTGAAGAGATCTTGAAAAAGTGTTTAATAGGTGCCTATGAAGACTACACTGTCTAAGATGGTTTCATCTTCAAAGAAACCAAATTATGTATCTTTAAGGGTTCTTTTAAAGAGCTTCTTATTAGGGAGACACATAATGGTGGGTTGGCAGGTCATTTTGGCATAAATAAAACCTTGGAGATACTTAAGGAACAATTTTTTGGCCTAAGATGGTTGGTGACATCTAAGCCATTGTAGCAAGGTGTGGCACTTGTCAAAGGTCCAAATCTTATTTCAAAGTTAGGCCTTACATGCCTTTGTCGGTTTCGAAGTAACTTTAGGAAGATCTTAGCATAGATTTTACGGTAGCTCTTGCTAGAACTCAAAGAAAGAAAGATGCAATAACAGTGGTGGTTGATAAATTTTCTAAAATGGCTTACTTCCTACCATGCATCGAGACTGAAGTTGTAAGCAAAATGGCTGAGTTATTCTTCAAAGAAGTGGTGAGACTTTATGGAATCCCTAGAACCATAGTTTCCGATAGGGATACCAAATTCTTAAGCCATTTTTGGAGGACTTTGTGGAGTAAATTTTAATCCCAAAAATACAAGTTGCTTCTCCTAAGTCTTTCATGGAGAACACTTAGATAACCAAGCCTTTACTGATTGCAAGTTTGGTATATCATCGACATACAATACTATAAATGCAATCACACTCCTATTGACCTTCTTGTATACATACGGTTTACCTTTGTTTTTGATAAATTCAAACTCACAAAGAGCTTCATCAAAATGAATAGTTTAACTTCTGAAAGGCTATTTAGGTCCATAAATAAACGTTTCTAGCTTGCATACTTTATCTACCTATCTAACAAGAATGAAACCATCAGCTTGTGCCATATAGATGTCTTACATAAGGTTAACATTTAGGAAAACATTCTTGGCATCCATCTGAAAAATTGCATAGTCATAGTATGTAACTGTAGCAAGCATAATCCTAATAGACTTAAGTATAGTGACCAACAAAAAGGTTTCATCATAATCGATACCATATTTTTGAGTGAAACCTTTAGAAATCAGTCGTGTTTTATAGGTATATAGGTTACCTTTTATGTCAGTTTTCTTTTTGAAAACCTATTTGCACCCTATGGGTTTTACCCTTTCAGATGTATCCACTAAAGGCTATACTTGGTTCTGGTACATAAAGTCTATTTTGAATTTCATGGCATCCAACCATTTATTAGATTTTAGACTTGAAACAATCTCATCGTAGGTTTTAGGTTTGTTATCTTTGATAAACAATATGTCACTGTGTTGAGTCAAAAGATAACCAAGTCTCTCTAACTTGTGACTTACTAGTGTAAACCTAAGTAGCTCTTATGTACATTGACGTTGTTCCACCTAAGATGGAGGAACTTTCTCATCATGTTTAACCATTTATGATGGTATATCATGTAACATCCGAATTCAGGTGTGTCAGTAAACTCCACTTTCAAAATTACCCCTAGAGTTGATTTTATAACTTATTGTGTAAAGAAATTGCAAAAGAATCATAGAAAACTACTAAATGAACAATATTTTTCAAAGGGGGTAAAATGGTCATTTTATAAAGATTCAAGGGACAAAGTGGGAATTAAAATTGAAGGGCACACTTGAAATTATATGGTGGTGCTAAGGGTTTTTGGTAATTGGCTAAGGATAAAATAGTAATTTATGGAAAAAGTTAAAGGCAAAATGGTCCAAAAGGCTTATAAACTTATGCTATTCATTTTCTCTTTCATTTTTGCCGAGAACTCCATGGTTTTAGCTAAGCTTTTTCCCTTAACCAAAATTCGTCCAAAAACCTAGTTAAACCACCTAATTTCCAGAGGCCCCAGTTATAAAAAGTGTAGATCTGTCAATTCTGGTCAGTTCTAAGGTAAGAAATTTAATTTTTAAGATATGTCAAGTTTAGGGTTTTGATGGATGATCATATTTTTGGTTGATTAAGGTTGCCAGAAAGAAGAAAAGAAGGTGAATAAGCTTAAATCATCTATTTAGCCAATAAAAGGTAAGAATTTCATATTTTACATACTTGAAGTAAATTTGAGTTAGGTTATTTAAATAACCTTTACTTATATAAGTGTGTAAGGTATTAGAATTAAGGTGATTTATGCTTAAAAGGATAAAGAAATTCATTAGGATTCAGGATGTAATTTTTGGCCATAAAGGTAAAAAGGTAATTTTGGCCATAAGGGCAAAAATGTCATTTTATGCGATATAGGTTAATGTTGTTTAATTATGTGCATGTTATGTGAAATAACCCTTATATTAAGCCTATATTGTATAATTGAAATTAATTTGAGACATGATATATATTTATATATAAATGCATGAGAAAATAACATGATGTTTGAGAAGGAATGAAAAGAATAAGGGAAAATAACAAATGCGCATATTTCATATTATGGGTACATATGCATACATGAGGAATCATAACATATGCATGATTTAGAAAAAATAAAGAAAAAGGAAAAATATTTTCTAAGTCATGCATGCTTTTATAAAATGGAAAACAAGTATTTTTGGTTTTATAATGACTCATATGATACAGGAAAGCAGAAAACATACTTACAATCCTTACACGCCAGCTGTACTGTGTGGACAGCAAATAAAATAATCGGTTGTACTGTGTGGACAACCAGCTGTACTGTGTGGACAACAAAGAAAAAATATCAGCTGTACTGTGTGGACAGCAAAGAAAAATATCAGCTGTACTGTGTGGACAGCAAAAGAAAAATATCAGTTGTACTGTGTGGACAGCAAAAGAAAAATATTAGTTATACTGTGTGGACAACAAAGAAAAATATTAGCTGTACTATGTGGACAGCAAAGAAAAAAAAAATATACGTGTAAGAGAAAATTATACTTTGTATGGTGACTGCAAGTACTATCATATGTAGTCTAGAACAATCAATGAGAAAGAGAGAGAAACAAATTAGTAAATATTTTATGAAAGTAAATTGCATTAGAATCATACATACAAGCCTATGTGGCCGATAAAGAATTGAGAAAGATGTATGATCAGAAAATAGAAAAGTCATGACACTCATAGATGCATAAATCATAACAAATGAATCATATTTGTATAGTAAGAAAATGAATAAATTGGTGAAAGAAGAAAATTCTGATATGTGTTTAATGCGTGTCCGTGTCAATAATTTTATATATGAATAGCCCAGACACGTTGAGTATGAAAGAGATTAATACTGGTATGAAATACTTTAAGTGTCTAGTATGATTTTCTTACTGAGTCATAGTCGCTCACTCCGTTTAATTTAATATTTTACAGGTAAAGAAATGCAGCAAAGGTTCCCGGGAAGCACTAATGAGATATGAGGCTAAGGGAGGAAGGCATCATATTTTTATTAATATATATATGTTTTGATGTATATGTGAATATATATATATACTTTATGTAGATATTGGTGGATATGTATATATATATATATATATATATATATATATATATATATATATATATATATATATATATATATATATATATATACAGCTAGTTATGAAAATTGATTATAAAGTTTCTGTGAGTGATAATTTTTATAATTGTTATTATTATGTATTTATTTTACTAATTGTGATTAAGTTGATGAAAATCCAGTCGATTGGTAGGACTGGTTTGTGTGAATTGCAAATTGGGAGTGTTACAGGGCATAATGAAAAAGAGAAAAATATTCCCCGGGCCCTCTAAAATAGGGGAACTCATGCCGTTTTTCTGTAACACACCCAATGGTTAGGAGAGGTTACATATCATCTTGTCTAATATTTATGGTATCTTGTGGTTTAGGAACTACATCGAGTTCCACCATTCTCCTACTGGTTCTCTTGAGAATAAATTTCTTCTTAAGGAATACTCCAATACGAGTAACAAAGACCTTTTGCTCTTTTGGGTGGTAGAAGCAGTATCCTTTAATAACTTTCAAGTACCTTACAAAGACACACTTTTTAGACTTAGCTTTCAACTTGTTAAAAGTCAATTTCCTAATATAAGCTTCATAGTGTCAAATCCTCAAGTAATTTAGATTGGGCTTTTGCCTAGTCCATAACTCTTATGAAGTTTTATCCACATGTTTAGATATAACACGATTTAATGCAAAGATAACAGTTTCTAAGGCATGACCCTAGAAAGACATAGATAGATCAATAAAATTCATCGTGGACTTGACCATTTCCATTAAAGTACTATTTCTCCATTCAGATTCAATATTATGTTGTGGAGTATTAAAAGTGAGTTAAGATACTATCTCATATTACTTCAGGTATTATATGAATTCAACACTCAGGTATTCACTTTCTTGATTACTTTAAAGAACTTTAATTAGTTTCCTAAGTTGTTTTTTCTACTTCATTCTTGAATTCTTTGAATTTATCAAAACATTTAGACTTTTGTTTTATCAAAAACACATACCCATATCTACTAAATTCATCATTAAATATGACAAAGTAGGTTTTACCATATTTGTTATGCACTATCATATGCCCACACACATCGCTGTGTATGATCCCTAATATTTTAATTGCCTTCATATTGTGACCAATGAAGGGCATTTTTGCCATCTTACTTGATAGACACAATTCGCATTCATTATATGACTAGAAGTCAAATAATTGCAAGAATCTTTGTTCAGTAAGTCTTGATATACATTTCGGTCTTAAATGACCTAATTTGCAATGTCATAGATATGTGGTATTCAAACTATTCAATTTTAATTGTTTATTATTTTACACATTGAGAATTTTATTATCTAGTTTTAGAATGTATTAACCATTATACAATTCAACTATTCCATACAGAATATTATTAAAGTTAATAGTTATAATACCACTAGCAATAAAAAATGAATACCTATCTTTATCCAAAATAGACACAGAAACAAAGTTTTTAAAAATAGAAGGTATATAATAACAATGTTTTAATTTTAAAACTAACATATTAGGCAAACTAAGATAATAAACCTATATGACTAATGCAACAAGATGTGTTTCATTTTCAACACATAGGTCAACCTCTTATTTGGCAAACATATTATGTCTACAACCTAGGATAAACAAAGAGAATAGTTTATCTCAATGATAAACATATCTAAAGTAGAGGCTTCAATTGTTTTTTTCTTTTTGTTCTCTAGAAAGGGTTTATAATGTTTTCTCTAGTGACTTGACTAGCCACAATAGAAGTAAACAATTTTTCCCTTCCCCACACCACTTGTAGGTTGAGTAACAGTATCAAGTCACTTTTTTGCTTTGGGTTTGGGCTTAACCTTAGTTGTGCCTTGGCCTTTGGCATTGACTTTTGATGTTTGGGCTTCAACCACAAGTAGATTAGTCAAAACTACCATTTATACTTCTTGTTTAGCCTACCTGGGCATATACAACAACTTCTCAAGGGTTTTCTCCTTTTTGTTCAATTTAAAATTCAAAATAAACCAATGATTTAGGGAGAGATTTCAGGTCAATGACAAGTTCATTGTCCATGATAAAAGCCTAAGCTCACTAACCCTTCAATATAGCTAATCATCTTGACCACATGAGAGTTAATTTGTCCTCTTTCAAAGAGTTTGCAATCAAACAACACATTTGACACCTTATATCATTCAGCTTTCACACGAGTGTTATATAACTCTCAAAGGTATGCAAGTATGGATTACAAATCCATTTCCTCATGTTGTTTTTGAAGCTTAAGTGACATGGAAGTCAGCATGAGGCATTGTACTTCCATAGAGTCAGTAAGATACTTATTAAAAGTATCATTTTGCTCTTAGGTGGCATCAAGACCAAACTTTGGGGGTAATGAATCCTTTAATTATTACATGGTTTTGTTTTCTAGTTATAGAATTCTAAGAAAATAAAACAACCTAATCTAAAAAAAGAAATAAGATAAAGGTAGGGCGCGTAGACTTTATTTAGAAATTACAACCCAAAAATGAAAATAAAATAGAAAAACATCTACAAGGTTCTTTATCTGTATGTTGGGCACCATGCATACATACATTTATACATACACGTACCAATTAAAAAAAACATTTTAATTATTATTATCCTAAGTGTCAAATTATATTTTGGTCTCTAAAGTTTTATAAAATTACAGTTCAACCTTAAAACTCAAAAAATCTCAATTTAGTCTAAATTCAACAAAATAAGACTAAACTTGAATTTTTAACTTTGCCAAACGTGTAGGTGTGAAGTCTAATTGTGCATTTGGAATTTAGTAAAATTTTAGAATGTTGCACAGTTGGAATCATGACTTGGGCACTGCTGTAATTATAGCTTAGGCATAACTGGAATGCAACCGAAGTGAAACACCAAACAAAGAGTCATGGCTAGACCAAAAATTGTTCCAACTATGCACAACATATGGTGCCAAGCACTATGAAAAAGACATGGCTAGACCAAATTTTGTCCAACCACGATCAATGTATACATATGGTGCCAAGCACTAAGAAAGAGGCATGATTGGACTAAATTTTGTCCAGCCATGACCAATGTACATACATGGTGCCAAACGCCAAGAAAGAGTCACGATTGGACCAAAAATTGGTCCAGTTGTGCACCACTCATGGTGCATAGAATTATCTACCCTACACCCACCATGCATGGCTGGAACCAAGTTGTGCAAGGGTTCCAAAACTAGTTTTCTAGATTTTTTTCCAATGATAGAAAATCCAAAAAACTTCTTGTTCTTAACAAGCCAATCACTGAGGTAAGGGAATACGACACGTAAACTGTATTCACACAAGTGGTAACCTTCGGATTAGGCAATCAACAAGATTCAAAGGCGATTTCATGCAATAACAAGAAACCTATGACAATCAACCTAAATTAAACCTGCACATATCAACAAAACTCAAACAAAATTTTAGAAACATAACTCAATAATTTAACATAGTTTACATTGTATATGATACTTAACAAATCGTGCAACAACACAATTGCAAATCATCTTTATGAATTTTAACAATCTTAATTAATCCAATTACATGCAGTTAACATACAAAATTAACCAAACTTTACAAAAGGTATTAAATTTCATGAAAATATGTTAAACGATGACTTTGATACCACTGTTGGGTTTTCAAGGAATTAATAATCGACAATGCAACGAAATTTAAAAAATTTTCAAATCAAACAATCCTAAAAACCCTAATGAAGATACCTATTTTTGAAATATATTCATTAACATGTAAAACACTGATAGTGTATTTTAGAATTTGGACCTGTGTTGATGGTTCCTTCAAATCTTCTTATGCCTTGAGATTGAATATTATCCAACCCTTAAGAGGCAATGTCTTGGTATCTACACAAAGCACGAACAAGAGAAAGGTAATCTAAGTGAAGAGGTTGTTAAGGCTCTCTAACTGGAATTGTGTATTCACAAGGGAATAAGAGAAAAATAAAAAACTTGCAGCTAGGGTTTTCTACCTTTTTAATTTTGTATTTTTTGTTTATTTTAATGCACGTTTATATATGTGTAGGTGTCCGAGTATGGAAAGAATTTCAACCAAGCCTAACACCTTCAATACACACATGCACAAGTGGCATAAAAAATGAGTTGCCCGACATGTCTTTAAGTCTTACATGGTTGGACAATTTTTTGTGTGCCATGCTTTCTATTTCCATGGTGCCAATCGGTATTATGTACACCAAATATACCTTGGTCAAAATATGGTCAACTAGATTCTTCAACCCGAATGGGCAAACCCAATTTTTCAATGATTTCTCTCGCTCCCTAAACATTAGATTATCACCAAATAATCTTTGTATGTTTAAATCAACCTTATATGTGTATGACCTATAAATTCTATATCAAATCAATAGCGTTTAGATTCAGACCGAATTTAAACATAGATTGAGATTGACCTATAACAAAACATCAGGGCCATTTGAATAATAAAGTATCAACGAACATCTCTTAAGCTTTTACAACATCATAGTTATGTGTAATTCAATTATTTCTTCAATCAATATCTCTTGAGGTTAAAACATAGAAATGTATCTATCTCATTAGTTTCTTGATATGAACTGATATATATCAATGACTAACATGGTTTAGACTATAACTTTATTCCATTATGGCCACATATTTAAATTGTCATAGATGTTATTTAATATTCTCATGCGAGATATCTTCTTATGTGCTTAGGAGTGATGAATCATTTATTGATCAATTATCAAGCTGTCATAGCAAATTATTACCTTTATAATTATCCAAATTACGATGACACATTAGATAATGTTAAACCATACCAATTCTTACATAAGACAGTTTAGGGATCTCAAATCAAAAGATCATATACACCTGTGGTGTTTAAAAGATTTATTCCATAGATATTGGAGTAACCATCCATATAGATATCCTCTAATCGAGTTAGTCCGATAAACACGTCTACAATATGCATCCATGTGTTGCATTAAGTTGTCTATAAAAATTTTGACATGTGAGAATTGTCACCACTTTGGTGAGATTGCTCTACACTATGATAATCTCATAATCATTACATGTGCCTTATTCATTGTAATGTTGAGATTATGAATATTTCTGGAATGACCAGTTAATGCATAAATATGATTCTCATGATCAATTGTTTGATCCCTTATCACAGTTCTACCATTCTCATGATTGAAACAACATTGTTTGACAATTACACATTAAAATGACGTTGTTTTAATTATTTTTTGCTTGGTTATAGTATTAACTCAAGCTTAAAGCTCATTTCAACTCAACATTAAATTCAGATTCAAGATCAACTCCCCTCAAATGAGCCGAACTTAAACAACTTTGAGATGAGGTCGAGTCTTCTCAAGCTAGGTCGACTAGAGTTAGTTCCAACTTAAGCTTGATTTGACTTAACTCAATTTGGCTAAATTTAAATCCAACTTCAACTCTAATCTTTCAAATATAAGGGTTAATGGACTTTGTGAAACTTATTAGGAGGCTTTATATAATTTTTGAGGAGGCTATTAGAATTATGCACAAATGACTACCTGAAATTTTACAAAGCTACTCACCAAAAAAAGAAAAAAATTTACAAAACCGCATTACTATTCTGTCACTCGGGTATATCCAAAGGCCAAAATTTCCAGCCCAGGCCCAAGTGTTATTTCGAACCCAAGTTGGGCTCCGAGGGCCAGGTCGGGGTTTTTGTATCCCTAATTCAAAGGTGTACAGCTAAACCTCATCGGAGAAAATTGTAATATGCTAAAATAAAATAATAAAATGGGAAAAGAAATTTAAAAACCAAAAAACGGTGTACAAAAGGAAAGGTGGAGAGTCCACAATTATTGGCAACAAACGCTTATGGAGATTCGCACTGTTGTTGAATTCCAAGATCTGGCAACATCAATTATTAAATTTTAAAAAATATAATTATGTGAAAAGCTTTTTGTTTGATTGGAGGAGAGAAATAATAGAAAGAAGAAGCATGAAGTGTTGTAAGCAGGAGGAGCAATAGCAATAGAACTAAGTATTTAGTGATTTAGTGAGAGACAAAGTTACACAGAAGAAGAGCCAATTAGAGGTCCTTCGGAAAGAAAGTTGCCTGAAAAGGTAACTCAACAATCAAAAATCTTGTTTTTAAGTTAGGTGTCTATTATGGATGGTGAATTGGGTTATGTTGTTGGTTAGATTGAAGTGAGAATTGGGAGAAAATGGCTGCTGAGTCATCCTCAAAGATGAGGGGATTTGGTTTGAAAAACAGCAATTGCAATTTAGAGGTGATTCCCAATCCTAATTCAAATCCTATGAGTGTGGGTTTTGAAATGGGTAGTTACTTTGCTTCTTCATCTGGCTTCATCCCTGGATTGCTTCAACCGCTCAATTCTTCTTCTACGACTACTTTTCTGGATTACTCCGGCCTCAAACATGATACTGGATTGGCCGTCGACTGGTCTATGGATGAGCAGCTTAAATTGGAGGAAGGTCTTGCCAAGTAGGTACTTTTGTTTTGGGCTTTGACATAGTTTAACTGCTTCCATGAATTAATTTCAATCAAATCTTTTACTTTTTGGGTTTTTTTGTTTTGTTTTTGTATGTAGATATGCTGATGAACCAAACATCATGAGATATGTAAAGATTGCGACTACTTTGCGTGACAAAACTGTACGCGACGTTGCATTGAGGTGTAGGTGGATGACTGTAAGTTTTTGTTTCTTTTAGTTTCATTTATTATCTTGAAATTTCGAAACGTCTCATGGATATTTCTGCTTGTTGCATTAAGGTGTAGATGGTTTTTTCTCCTTTTAAATTGATTGTATCATTTCAAAATTTTGAAATGTCTTGGCTATATTATTGCCTGTTGTCATCCGTGGAACTGAAATGGTGTCCATTCTTTCAATCACTAAAACAATATGACAAGAAAATTGTGAAGAACTGTGAAATCTACTTTCGTCTAATCAACCATTTTGTCAATCAATTGAAGCGGACTTCAACGGTATTTAGGATTCAATTTATTATTATGTTATAATACCCCTTATTTTCAAAAATAGATGATGAAAGAGCATATTGGATGTTTGTATTTTATGTTGGGTGATTCTCCTCTTATTTTAGGACCCCAACTCTTAATTCATCTAAAACAAAAAAATAAAACACAAAAACATGATAAACGAAAAATTATTTTATTAATGAAAGAATTACAAGGATAAACCAAACAATTTGAAGAGTTTGAGACCTCTCATTCTGGACAGTTTGAGAAGTTTGAGGCCTCCTATTTTTCGACTATTTGAGACGTCGGAGACCTCCTACAATCAGTCAAAATTGGTTGCTGAAATAACAAAATTCTAATATTTTTTTCTCCTTTTTCTTTCTTTGAAACTTAATACCCTTTTATAATGAAGACTTCTGTTAGATTGAGGAGAAATATCCCAATCCTAACAAAAACCCTTATAACTTAGAGGACAATAAAATTTAGGTAGGCCACTCTTCTTGTTTGTATGATGATAATAGTGGCCTAGGTTTAGCTCGCTTGTCAAGCAGAGTATTGAGTAATTTTTAATTCTTAAATTTCAAGTTTTAAATTGGACAAGATTTAATAATTGTTTTGATAGGATAATAATAATATAATTAATAACATATATTTAATGAGGATAATAAATTAAATTTGATTTGAATAGTATATTTGATTTGATTAGGATAGTATATTTGATTTGATTAGAATAATATATTTGATTTGATCAATATTTGACTTGAAAATTTAAAATATTGGAAGAGTAAATAGAGTAGTTGAATTGAGGAGAGGAAGAAGAATATTATTATGTGGCTATTTTAGACCGCTTTCAGCTAATTGGGAGGAAAGACACCTCTATTTGCCTTGAGAGGAGTTGACACCTTTTATTACCAATATTAATTTATTTTATTATTAATAAATATATCCGTTGGATCCATATCAATTGGTATTAGAACAGTATGAGAATGAGACAAATCGATGTCATGTTGGATGAGAAAGGAAGTTGGTTATGGTTTCAATGACTGAAAAAATTGAAAGCTTGAGTGTTAGGATTGGGACACTTTTCATTAATCTAACGATAGCCTTCATTATAAAAAAGGGTTTCAAGTTTCAAAGAGAAAAAAAGGAGAAATAATATTGGGGTTTTGTTATTTGGACAACCAATCTTGGCTAATTGTGGGAGGTACTGGACTCCTCAAATTGTCAGAAATGGAAGGTCTTAAACTCCTCGAATTGTTCAGTTTATCCTTACAAACTTTTTATTAATGAAATAATTTTATTTTATTATGCATTTTATGTTTTTATCCTTTGTTTTTGTTGAATAAGAATTGAGTTCCTAACAAATGATATCAGAGCAGTTCGATCTCAGTTTTTGCTGAGATTTCGATGAGAGAAATGACTAGAGATGGATGAGAAAGTCGAAAACTCATTGGTCGAAGGTGGATCTTTGCTGAAAGGTTCTTTCGGAACGAGATTGGCTAGAGATGACGATGGTGAAAGGCAAATTGGCAATGGAAAAACAAATCGACATGACGACGACTGGAGATCTGAAAAGTCGCCAAAGTCGATCCCTAGAAATGACTAGAAAAAAAAAACAAAATAAAGAGAAGAAAAAGAAGCAGCAAAAACAATGAAGAGTAGAAGAGAGAAGAGGAAGAGAAGAAAGAAAAAGAGAAAAAGACGAGGAGAAGAACAATATGAAGAGAAGAGGAAGAAGAGAGAAAAAAAAGTTAGAAAAAGTGGGGATAGAAAAAGATAAAATAGTGGTATGAAGAAGATGGTGTAAACAACTGTCAAAAGAAAAAGTAAAAAAAAGAAGGAAAATGGTTACAGGGAAAGGAGTGGGATACAACTAGAAAAAAAAAAAGTAAAAATAGTTGTTAGTCAAGGACAGAGGGCTGGACAAAGAAAAAAAAAGTATGAAAAAAATCAGAAAGAAAAAGAAAAATTTTTAAAAATATATATGAAAAAAAAAACCTCCACCTTGAGGATAAGGTGGTTTTCGGGGGGAAAAAAATATTAAGATTGTGACATTTGTTCTCAATCTAATGGTAGTCTTCATTATAAAAAGGGTATCAAGTTTTAAAGAGAAAAAAAAGAGAACATATTAGGGTTTAGTTATTTGGGTAGCCAATCTTGGTTGATTATGGGAGGTCTCTGGTGCCTTGAACGATCAGAAAATGAGAGATTCTGGATTCTTCAAACTGTCTACAATGGAAGGTCTTGAACTCTTCGAATGTTCGGTTTATTCTTGTAATATTTTTATTGATGAAATAGTTTTATTTTATTATGTATTTTATGTTTTTATCCTTTGTTTTTGTTTAATAAGAATTGGGTTTCTAACATTAAGATATGTCAAAAAAAAGAAATTTGTCTCCATTGGGAAGGCAAACTCGAGTGTGATCACAACTGTATATTTAAATGGTTAGCAGTGTTCCTGGTGGATAAGGATGGATTCAATGACAATGCCGTCCTGATTGTGAGTGATGAAAAATAAGAGGAGATAAGTTGATTTGGTGGAGAAGGGTGGAATTGATTTTGTTGAGTTGGAGGTTTTCGACGAAAAATCAATTATCTTAATAATCAGAAGGTGAAATTGATAAATTTTGACAACTCTAACTACAAATTGGTAGGCTCCATTGAATTTACAAAGTTAGCAGTGGTCCAAAAGTGTGATTCAACAGATTCTGGGGTAATTCGATAGATTTTGATGAAAATTGGTTGTTTTCGATGAAACCAAAATTCTATAAATTGTTCATTTGCTTGACAGCTAAGAGCTTCTAACATTGGGGATGCAGGTAGAGTATATTGAAGGAGAAGATGAAACAAGGGAAAAGAGTTGTCAAATGGTTGCACCCGATCAGAGTATAACACAACCTAACTCACCACGTCAAATTACACCATTTACCTAACTTAATTTGCAATCCAAACACTTGTAATCCAACCCAAGCCCAACTTATCATACCAATTTAAACCAATGCTAACCAAGCCCAAACCTTTTACAGTTAAAACCAAACTCAATCATTAGGATTGACCCAAAACCTAGTTGGGTTAATCCAAAGACAACTTACCCACTAGATCCAATCATTCATGTGTTAAGTCCGAACACAATCCACTAAATCAAACAATATTTGTTTCAATTACAACCAAAACCATTCCTAATACAACCCGTTTTGCACAAAACCCACCTTGAGGTAAAGGTGGTTTCTAAAGGGTGTATAATGTTAGGATTAGACATATAATAATAGTAATAAAATAATAATTAATAATATATATTTAAAGATAATAATATATTAGACTTGATCTGAATAATATATTTGATTTGATTGGGATAGTATATTTTATTTGATCAATATTTGAATTGATAATTTGAAATATTGGAAGAATAAATAGAGTACTTGGATTGAGGAAAGGGAGGAGAATGTTATTATTTGATTATTTTAGGCAACCTTTGGCTGATTGAGGGGAAAGATATCTCTATTTCCCTTAGGAAGAGTTGACACCTCTTATTGTCAGCAGTAGTGTCTTTTATTATTAATAAATATATGTGTTGGGTCCCTGTCAGGTCAACAATTCCAACTTCCCTATCTAGATTGTTTTGTTGGTAAGAGAATGCAAGAATATTTTAGTGTTAGAGATTAAATTCTGTTGTTGAGCACATACTTTTTTATGGAAACTTGGGTAACCAATTTCTTTATTAATCGAAACTAGAAAAATACAACCAAATCTATGCTGAAATTATTATGAAATTATCAATAACAGTTGGCAAATGAATACTGAAAACAAAGATTATAGTCCCCATAAGCCGAAGCCTCCAAAATCCCCAAATTCACTTTTGTTTTCCTTTGATGCCTTCCTCCAATTTTCTTCTCTTATTTATAAGTGAATCAATTCCTTCCCGTTTTCCAACCAACAGCTCGGTTTAAATACATTATCTATTTTGTTATCCTACCAGCATTTGAATTCAAACATATTATTTATTATGGAATCTTGCACACATGTCCTGGCTTAATTTGATTCCAATTTGAATGCACCGCCTTATTTATTGAATGCACTTTACTATGTAATGGAATTACATTGTTGCCCTTCTTCCTTCTATGCACCTTGGTAATGGGTGGTCTATCAATACTCCCCCCATAAAAGATTCACCTTGTCCTCAAGGTGAAAAACGAAAAAATGGTCGTGAATAGCATCAAGAGTCTCCCATGTACACTCCCATTTGGACATATTTTTCCATTCGATTAACACTTCTAAGGAAGGGTTTCTATGCATATCCAAAATGTACTTTGGTTGGACATTTAGTTCATTTGTGCTGCCAAATTGATACATAGGTGGGGTAAATTGACTTAGTTAAGAGTGGTATGCATAAAAAGGGTGTATATATCTGGGCTTGGGCTTAAAGGTTCAGATGGATTTTATTTATGTAAATTGGGTTGGATTGGTGTACTTAGGCATGCATATAAAACATATGAGTTGATGTGGGCTAATTGTGTTTTGGGTTGGGTCGGGTCTTGGTCTTAGTTTGTTGTTCTGTGAGTTGTTTGGATTTAGAAAGTTCAAATGATGATTGAGCTGGGTCAAATATAAGTAGGGTGGGCATAATTGATTGTGAGGATTAGGTTGAGTGGTAGATTAGAAATAGAAGGGGTGCACTTAGATGGGTTGACATGTGAATTGAAGATACATACTTGGTTTGAGCTGGGTTGGGTCACTTGTTTGAGTTATGTTTCATGAATACAAGCTCTTTTCTCTTCATCTTCATCCTTAGTTTCATTCTTCAACTATGTCTTCTTGTTTCTTGTCAAATATGATTACGATGCCCTGTACATGCAATTCGTCCTCTTCCACTATAAGAACCACCTGTGACTTACATTCATAGTTGTGATTGAGTTTTTCTATTCTTTTAGAACAAAGATAAATTTCATTTGCCCATAACATTCGGATCTCCAATTACGTCAACGTTGGACAAACCTTCATCTTTCATTTTTAACTTGCATCACGTCAACCATTCCTATTCTCAAAATAATACTGCTTTGATACCAAGTTTGATGGAAACCTAGGCAACCAATTGCTTCATTAATCAAAACTAGCAAAATGCAGTCAAAGCTATGCTAGAATTATTTTGAAATTATTGATAACAGTAGACAAATGAATATTGGCAACAGAGATGCTAGTCCTACTAGGCCGAAGCCCCCAAAACCCCAAATTCCCTTTTGTTTTCCCTTGATGCCTTCCTCTAGTTTTCTCCTTTTATTTATAAGTGCATTCGCTCACTCCTATTTTCAAGCCAATAACCCAGTTCAAATACATTATTTATTTTATTGTCTTGCTAGCATTCAATTCAAACATATCTATTATGCTATCTTACACACATGTTTTGACTTTATTTGATTGCAATTTGAATGCTCCAACCTTATCTATTGAATGCATTTCACCATGCAATGGAATTACACTGGTACCTTTCTTCCTTTAATACACCTTTATAATGGGTGGTCTATCAATACTCTCCCTTTAGAAGATTCACCTTGTCTTCAAAGTAAAGAGAGGGAAAATGATCTCGAATAGCATCAAAAGTCTCCCATGTACACTTCCATGTGGGTAGATCCTTCCATTCAATTAACACTCCTAAGGAAGGGTTTCTATGCACATCCAAAACGTCCATTGGCGGGACATTCAGTTCATTTATGCTGCCAAATTGACACATAGGTGGGGTAAATGGGCTTGGTCAAGAGTATGGTGTGCATAAAAGGGGTGTATATAAGTGGGCTTGGGCTTAAAGGTTAAGATGAATTTTATTTAGGTAAATTGGGTTGGATTGGTGTAGTTGGGCCTGGGTATAAAACATATGAGTTGATGTGGGCCAATTGGGTTTTGGGTCGAGTCTTGGTCTAGGGTTATTGTTGTGCAGGGTTGTTTGGATTTGGAATATTTAAATGATAATTGAGTTGGCTCAAACATTAGTAGGATGGGCTTAGATAATTGATTGTGAGGATTGGGCTGAGTGGTGGATTGGAAGAAAAAGTGTGTACTTAGATTGGTTGATGTGTGAATTGAAGATACATACCTGGTTTGGGTTGGATTGGGTCTCTTGTTTGAGTTGTGTTTCATGAATACAAGATCCCTTCTCTTCGTCTTTGTCTTTAGTTTCATCCTTCTTTGACTCTTTCTTTTTGTTTCTTGTCAAATATGATTACGATGTCGTCTTCATCCAATTTGTCTTCTTTTACCATAAGAACCACCCATGAATTAATTCACAGTTGTGATTGAGTTTTTTTATTCTTTCATCACGAAAGTAAATTTCATTCACCTATATTGTTTGGATCTCCAATTGCGTTAATTGCCGAACAATCCTCCATCTTCTATTTTCATCTTGTATCACATCAATTATTCCCATTCTTAAAATCGTACTGCTCTGATACTAAGTTTGATGGAAACCTGGACAACTAATTGTTTTATTAATCGAAACTAGCAAAATACAACCAAATCTATGCAGGAATTATTATGAAATTATCAATAACAGTAGACAAATGAATATTGGCAACAAAGATGCCAATGCCCCTAGGCTGAAGCCCCCACAATCCCCAAATTCTTTTTTGTTTTCCTTTGGTGCCTTCAATTTTCTCCTCTTATTTAGAAGTGCGTTAACGCCCTCCCATTTTTCAGCCAACAGTGCAATTCAAATACATTATCTATTTTGTTTTCCTGCCAACATGTCAATTCAAACATATTAGTTGTTATGCTATCTTGCACACATGTCCTAGGGCTATCTAATTCCAATTTGAATGCTCCAAACTTATCTATTGAATACACTTCACCATGCGATGGAATTATATTGCTACCTTTCTTCTTTTGATACACCTTGATAATTGGTGGTTTTTTACTTTTCAACTTAAGTTTTTGAGTTTGGTGGTTATTTAATATGATACTTGCACCTTACCAAGTGTTCTTGTGTTCGAACTTTTTTGTTGTTAATTAAATCATAATAAGTTTGTATTCTCGTGTATCTATGGTTTATTCATGCCTCATGCAAGTTCATGTGAAGAAGTTTGTAAGGCCCAACATACCATTTTGGGTTCATACCTATTAACTGAAAATTTTGGGTGAAGTGATTGCTTTGTTGTGAGAAAGAATGGAGAGTTATAATGAAATTTTTTTCTAAAACGTCTAATCCTGTTTAGTTGGAATTGCTATGATACTTATTGTACAATTCTTGTAACTATTGTCAGTTGGAATGCTTTCCAATTGGATGGTTTGTTAAGACTTGTCATATCATTTTCTTCCCTAGTTGCCGACTTGGTAGATTACAAATACACTTGGCTATTTCTAGTTTTTTTTTTTTTTTTTTTTTTTTGGTAAGTAAATGTATGTATTAATAGAAAACAACAAGCCTAACAAAGGGACTTGGGCAACAACCTAAGCGTCCCCTAACCACAAGAAAAGGTAGTAACCAACCAAAGAACCAAGACCAACGCCACTAACCTAAAAAAAATAATGAGTCTCCTCTTGAAAGTCTATCAGAGTTTCTACAATGATAGAATTCAAGAGAAAAGCTAAATATATCACTATTTCAATTCTAATAAGAATAATAGCAAGCTTGGTATTTGTGTCTAAGCTTTACAAAATAAAATTCCAACTAGCACAACATATTAACATTTGTTTCCAGCCTAGTGGTTCCAAACTGGAAGGAGAAATAGCATGACATCTTGGACACATAGGCTTCCAACCTACTATGAAGACTCTTGGGTGGATTGAGAAGAATCTATAGTAGGGAATATGACCACATCTTGATTTCTTTAAAAATATCCCTCATTCTGACTAATACTACATGTAATGGTTTGCTAAGAATTTCGGGCAAGAAGGCTGGTGCTTGGTAAAAAATTCAGAAGTGTAGCTCTCATTTTCCAAGTTGAGCAGCATCCATAATCTGGGCAAGAAGGGCCTTCTTCTGTAACTGCAGACATGCAGATTCTGCACCTGCCAAGGGCAGTGGACTCTTGGAGAGTTTCGTAGAGAAGACTGACAATGTTCCCCAGGTAAAGCAGCAATAGAACTGGACAAAATTGTTTGGACAGACAATAGGCAGAAACCACTCAACTACAGCACAGTCTGGAATTTCTGTGTAATTTGGAAAATGAAATTGCAGATCTGCTTCTGCCTTATCAAGCTCAACAAACCATCAATCTAACATCTTACAAAGAATCTACAACAAGTTGGATGAAATTAGAACAACTAGGCAACACTAGATGTGGTCAAACTTTTGCTTCCAGGAATGAAAAAACAGAGGGGCACCATATTTGCTGAAGTAGGCAGCTGTCCTAATTTTCCTGCAGTAACTTGGCAACTCCAGGATAGAATTTCTAGGTGCTTTCTAGAGCAACAGAAGGACCTCATCTGTGTTGAATGCTGGGTCAGCTGAATTTGGTTTGCAGATGATATAAAAATAGCTAGATGAGGATGAAAAAAACACTGCTATTTGTAGTTGCATGAGGAATAAATGAAATAGGGTCCCTACGATAACTTTATCTAGCTATAACTGGAGAAAATTGTCAATGGTCTAATGGTGCATTATCAGCTTGCTAAGTATTGCTTCTATATTTTGACTGACAAGATTGTTATCTTTCATAATAGTTAGTGGTGACAGTTCTCATTTTCATAGCTTTTATGTACTGCATGTGCATACTCAAAATTAAAGTTAGGTAACCTTTTTTTTTAAAATGTAAAGGAACTCATAAAAATCTTTTACAGAGAAAGCGTAAAAAACTTGAAGAGTATAATTTTGGGAAGAAGATGCAGAGCAGGAAGGTATGCTGACTAATAAATTATTATGTGTTGATTGCTAAATTATGGTCAATTTGTGTGACAATTATTTGTCTATTATTTTTAATGATGTTACCAAGGTACCATTATATTCTTTTAGTTAATGGTTTTAGAAATAGTTATGATTGACTTCTAAAATTGATACAATTGACATTTCAGATTTTTGTTGTAAAAAATCTTAATGAAATGATATAGCAGGACTTTTGATTTATTTATTTATCTTTTTTTTTTTTTTTTGGTTGCAAAGAATTATATCTAGTAAGTTATATGTCTGTGAGTTAAAAAATTAGTTGAAAGAAAGCATTATAATGTTAATTGACCTGTTTTGAGAGTGAAACAACATAAAGAAAGGAAGATAGTGGATTAGGTTTTCTAGGAATCACCCATTAGACTAATAGAAATTACTCCTAAAAATTAGATACATCATGCATAAGAAAGTGGCTTCTCAATAGACATGAATACTAAAATTCCTGAGATATTTTTTTCAAAATTTCATTGCAAGCAAAGCATTACTTCCATCTTACTACTTTGAAAGATTAAAGAACCTATACCATTTTTTGGCAATGTAGTAACCTTGTAAAATCTGAAATAAATTAAAGAAAGGAAGCTGCTGGTGGAAGAGAAGCTTAATTATTTCTGTCTTAGAATGTTACCTAAGGGTGAAGGACTTAGTGGTTGAGTAGTTGAAGTAGAAAGGAATCTTGACCTTGAGAATAAAGTATCTTTCACAGAAGTATCCATTCTGCAAAGAAGTTTCTAGGTTTATTTTCAATTTGCATCAGATGTCAGCAACAACTATGCTGGCATGCTGTTATGTTGAGTGGTTGTATTTCTGCTTTGTTTTTGTGTTATTTTTACATGTTTGTTCAGGTTTGGGTTTCTAGTGAAAATATGTAGGTCATTTTTTCTGTGTTAAAAAAATTTACCATTTTGCAATGCTTAGTAGCTATTCCATATTTTGATCCCTTTTCCCATCCAACATATCGGAATAGACCTAAAGATGGATCACCTAGAAATCAACTGTTTTGGCACCCTTAACTTCATACTCACTCACAATTTCCACACAAGCAACAAAACTAGAACATTAGTTGTAATGTATTTGTATCGGAATGTATAAAAGTTGTAAAGAAACAAAGAGAAATAAAATGGAAATTCTTTTTGTGTTGAGCACTTACTGAAATGGAATACAAATTGTCTCCTTTACTATTCTAGAATATCTACAAACTTTAACACAAAAATTGTATAAACTAAGCTAGTAAAAATGAATTTTCATTCCTAACTTCACCCAATTTTTGAGAGGTTAGGGCTTTCCTTCTTGGGCTATTCTTCAAGTTTTGCCTTCCCCTTCTCCTTTGCAAAGATACCTCCTCTCTTGTGCTACCAACTCACACTTGAATATCCTAGTGGTCCTGGGTGGTTGTTGTAGGCTTGTTGTGCCTTTTTTTGGTTTATGATTTTCTGTTGCATGCTCCCCCCCTTTGCAACTTGACATTTATCTCTTCCCATCTTTTGACACGTGTTGGTTGCCCTTACTGATTTAGTTGCTCTTGCCTTCCCCTTTTTCCTCATAGAAACCTTGGTTTTAACATTGCTCTGCCCATTGAGGGACACCTTGCCCTCACTTTATAGTTGGGGAAAGAGATTTCTGATGTTGCTATACAATTACCAAGTGCATTCACAATTTGGTAACCCTACCCATTTAGTAAGCAACTCTAATTCTCCTTGATTGGAATATTCGTAACCCAGTATCTTTTTGGGTTGAACTACCAACTCCATTTTGCCATTTAAGCAATCAGGTAGAGGTTGGCACAAGACGACTGACCCTATTTGCTTCTTTAGTTGTGAAACGTGGAAAATCGAGTGTGTCTTGGCAGACTCAAGCAGCTTCAACCTATATGTGACTTGTCCCACCTTCTCTATGATTTCATATGGTCCGTAAAAACATGGAGTCGGTTTCTCATTTGAGCGTGAAGCAAGGGAGCGAAAATGTTAAGGTTGCATTTGGAAGAAAATGTTTTTACCAACATTATATTGCACTTCTCTTCTATTTTTGTCGGCATTTTTTTCATTCTATTTTGGGTCTTGCACAAATTATTCTTCAATTCATCCAAGATTAGGTTCCATTCCCTTATCATCGTATTAACTTTTGAGACCTCATCTATCCACCTTAAAAGTGGGGGTGGATCCCTTCCATATACCGTCTTGAAGGGAATCATACCTGCTACTCTATAGAATGAAGTATCATACTAATACTTTGCCCAACTTAATCACTTCGACCAACTTTTAGGCTGCTTTTGAAGATATGTTTCCAAACTCCGATTTACAACTTCTGTTTGGTCATTAGTTTACGGATGATAACCTGAACTAAACTTTAAGAAAATACCCGTTGCCTTAAACAACTTCACCCAAAACTTATGAAAATATGATCCCTATCTATCACAATAGTATGAGGAAAACCGTGAAATCTGACTATCTCTTTGACAAACACAACCACCACCTCCTTGGCTATAAACAGGTGTTGCATAGTCATGAAATGCCCATACTTTGATAGCTAATCAATTACTATTAAGATGGTGTTGGTCCCTTTTACCTTGGGTAACCCCGTTATGAAATCCATTGATAATCTTTCTATGTTTCAGTTGGAATCGGTAGTGGTTGAAGGAGTCTTGTAGAAATTGCTTCATACTTCATTCTTTGACATACCTCACAATTAGCCACATTCCTCTGTACATCTCTTTTCATGCCTTCCCAATACAATGTCAAAGCCATTCTCTTGCAAGTTTTGAAGTATCTTGAATCTCCGCCATGCAGGGAGGAGTGAAATTTATTGATGAACTATTGAATAAATTTTGAGCTCCTTGACAGAACCAACTTTCCCTTGTAAAATAAACTACCACCCTACAGAGAGTAATCTTTATGGGAAAAAAAGATTCCTTTGCACTTCTCTAATAATATTTTGTAATTTTTCGTTTCTTTGCACCTCTTGCTGAATATCATTTGTTTTAATTAGCCGCATTGTCGATAGAGCTTGCAATTCTTCTCAGAATTTTGGATTTTGGGACAAGGCATCAACTGCCTTATTCTCACCCTTGGGTTTGTAAATTATCTCAAAATCATAACTGAACATTTTTACGAGTCATTTCTATTGGTCGTGACCAATTACCTTTTAGTCTGTCAAAAACATCAAACTTTTCTAATCGGTGTGAACCTTGAAATGCCTCCCTAAAAGATAGTGCATCATTTTTGAAATGCCATGACTATAGCCATCAACTTGCGCTTGTAAACTGACTTTGCTTGATTCCTTGAGCATCGTGTCTAAACCATTGCTAGAGACATCTATTTCAACAACAAATTCTTTCAAAAAATCTAGCATTGCCAAGATTGGAACCGTAACCATGGTTGTTTTCAAAACCTCAAATGCATTTTGTGCTTCGACAGTCTAATGAAATATATTTTTCCTCAAAAACTTTGTTAATAACTCTGCTATCTTCTTGTACCCCCTTATAAATCGACAATAAGAGTCCATTAATCCTAGGAATCCCCATAAATCCCTCAAGTCCTATGGAATTAGCCAAGCCACCATATCTTGAATCTTTTTCGGGTTTGCCTCTACTTTAAGTATTCAATTCGATCTTGTTCGAAAGAGCACTTCTTCCTATTCATAGCTAGTTAATGGTCATGTAGGAGACAAAACACTATCTTAAGATGTAAGAGATGGTCTTGAAACCCTGACTATAAATCAATTTGCCATAATAAAGACAAAGACAAATTTGCACAAATAGGGTCGGAAGATTTCATTCGTTAGGCTTTGAAATGTCGCTAGTATGTTGGATAGGCTGAAAGGCATTACCAAGAATTTGTAGTAAAGTTGTCTTCTCAACATCCTCCTCTCTCCCTCGAATTTGATGATACCCCGACTTAAGATCAAGCTTGCTAAATATCTCAACTCCCACTAATTCATCCAACAACTCGTTAATTGCTAGAATTGAATATTTGTTTGAAATTGTGATTTGATTCAAAACTTTGTAGTCTATGTAGAACTTTTATCCGCCATCCTTCTTTCGAGCCAAAATTATAGGGTTGGAAAATAGGCTTACACTCGGATGAATCACTCCAACTGTCAACATCTCCCTCACGATTCGTTATATCTCGTTCTACAGGTAGTGAGGGTATTGATAGGGGCATATGTTTAGTGGTTGGGCTCTTTGGACTAGCTGAATGGCGTGATCATATGCACTGGTTGGTAAAAGGACCTAGGGTTCATGGAATAGCTGATCAAACTCAACTAATAACCCTACAATAGACAAGTGAATCTCCTATGTTTCCTGTGTGGCTATTTGTCTACGAATTTAATCAAAACTTTGAAAGAAGCCTCTAGCCTGGTTAAAGAAGAATCCCCTTTCACTTCAACTCTCTTCCCTTCCCACATGAATTGCGTTGTTTGAGTTTTCTAGTTTGTCTTGACCTCCCCCAGACGGCTCAACCAATCAATCCAAAATATTACGTCAATGCCTCCCAATCTAAATGGAAGAAAATCTTGAATGATTGTGATTCCTTGTATAGTAAGTTCAACATTTTCACACTTTTCTAGCCCTTTAATCTTCCAATCATTTCCCAATAATATTGCAAATCAGACAAAATTCACATAAATTTTGGGTGTATTAACCACCTTATCTGAAATGAAATTATGAGTCGCCCCACTGTTCAACAAAACGACTACATCTCTACCCTTTAGGTGTCCAGTTAGCTTCATGATTTTTGGTGAATCATATCCTACCATTGAGGTTGAGTTGATGCTAACTTCCATCTCTCTCTCCTCTGTTCGTAGTTTGTTATCATCTTGGCCTTCCTTTTCCTCTTCGGTTTCTTCCTCCCTGAAAATCATAACTCTGAGTTGTTAGAAACAACATCGATGTCCTAGGATGAATTTTTCATCGCATAAAAAACATAATCCTTTCTCCACCCTAGATTGATACTCTTCGTTAGTAAGCTGTCGAAAATTCTTGTCTCTTCTTGGGTATGGTGTCAATGCATCAAAGTTGATGGTAGCCTTAAAGGTAGAAGTTGGTGTTTGACGAATGGTTGAATTGCCATTTGATCTGGGTGTTTGGATGTGGTTAGTAGATAGGTGGCGGTTTGGGTCAAAGTTGCTTCTAATAGACGGGTTAGGAAAATTGCCAGTCAGTTTTGTATTGGGTTAGGTCGTAGGTTGGGTGTTAGTGACACAGTTTGGCCGGTTGTTGGCTTTGTAAGTGTTTGGGTGGGTCAAAATAGTCACAAGGCTGTAGAAGGAGTGAAACTATAATGTATTGGGTCACTTTGGGTTTTTAGGTTGGGCTTTTAGGTTGGCTCCCAAACTTACTGTCAATGATCTGGTTCTTCTCCACCTGACATACATGTGCCATCACCTTCTCTAATGTTCTTGGATATAACATCTCCACTTCCACCCTTATCTTTTCCAGCAACTCTTTCATGAAAACTACCTTTAGCGTTTCCTCTGATAAGACATCAACAATAGGCCAAAGCTGTTATAAAACTTGTGAACAATACCTATTTGTCGGAGAGACATCAATTTTTTGTGCGATGTCTTTTTGTATTGTGGCAGAAACCATTTCAAACCATTTCAAACCATGTCACTTCTCACGCCATTGCAACTAGTGTATGGTGTCTCCCTTCATACACACCCTTGCTATCGTCAACCTCTCTTGCTTCATTTTCATTAATCTATTTATGTTAAAATATTGTTCAACTCTAGATATCTGGTCAAGCATCTCCACTCTAGCAAATAATGGTAACTCCAATTGTCGATACTAGAAATCCCTCCTGCGTTTTCCTTTTCTCTCCTTCCATCGCTATTAACTTCTCTTTCTAAGATTACCTCCTCTATTGTAGTTAGTAGTAGTTTCGACTATTCCCTTGCTAAAGGAGGGTGTGAGTGGGATGGCTCATGTGTTATCGGAGCCTTGCCCTTATCCCCTGCTTCTTGGTTCAACGTTGCCTCTTTAAGGTCTAGAAGGTACTCTTTTATTGTTTCCATTACTCCTTTAACCTCTGTCACATCCTCCTCTAACCTTTTACCCTAGCCTCCACCTTGTCATGCTCTAATACCAAGTTGGTACAAACCTGAAGATGGGTCACTTGGGAATCAGCTACTTCAGCACCCTCAGTTGCAGACTCACTCACAACTTCCACACAAATAGTAAACTCTAATAATAGTTGTAGTGTATTTGTAACGGAATGTATAAGAGTTGTAAATAAACAAAGAGAAATAAACTGAAAATTCTTTTTGTATTGAGCACTTTTACTGAAAATGAATTTTCATTCCTAACTTCATCTAGCTTTCGAGAGGTTGGCGTTCTCCTTCCTAGCCTGTTCTTCAAGTTTTGACTTCCCCTTCTCCTTCCTCTCCAAGTCTGTTATACCCTTCTTTCCTTTGCAAAGATCCCTCCGCTCTTGCGTTGCCAATTCACCCTTGAATATCCTAGTGGTCTCGGGTGGTTGTTGTAGGCTAGTTGTGCCTTTTTTTGGTTCATGATTTCCAGTTGCATGCTCCCCCCTCTACAACTTGACATCTGTCTCTTCCCATCTTTTGACACTTGTGCTGGTTGCCCTTGTTGATTTGGTTGCTCTTGCCTTCCCCTTCTTCCTCACATAAACCTTGGTTCTAACGCATATTGAGGGCATCTGCAATTTGTTTTATTTTATTTTTTTGCATGTAAAACATGTTCCTTTACTTCCATACTATTAGTGTATTGATAGAAACATGTTTACTCTTAATATATGAGAAATGGCAGTTCTCATTTATTTTCTAAGCTCAGATATCATACTAGTAAATTAAAATTGGCTAATAGTAATAAAAAATGTAGCATTGAAGATGGGATTCTTGTTTTAATTTATTTAATCAATTAATGTTTTTAGGATGTAATGTTGATTGAAGAACCAGTGTTCTAAAGATCATACTTCTTCAGGATAAGCTGGTGGAATTGAACTCGAAGACAAATATACCTTTAGCTCATTCCCAGAAAATGGGTTCATATCCTCTCTTAATGCACCATATGGACCAGAATGGACCTTTTCCTTTTGAAGGTTAGTATGTTAGACATTCAAATTGGAGACATGCTTGTCCATTTCCCAGTTATTGTTTTATTAAATCATCAAATAAATAAACACATGAGCATATATTTGGTTGTTTTTCATGTTGTTAAGGTTCTGGTTGTGATAACTGATATCCTAACCTGTGGGGTTAGTGGTGAAATATTAGTACAAATAATATAAATTTATTTTTTAATATTATTTTGGCTTTCTGTTGATTCTCTTCTAATTTTCTTCTTGTTAATTTTTTTTCAAAGAACTATTATCTTGTTTGAGATAAAAGTGAAATTCAAAATAATGGTCATTATAGCGAAATTTCATAGCAAGAAGGAAGTGCAATGTTTTATCGTCAACTCTTATTGTCAGTTTTTGTTTTATACTATATGCACTAGTTTTTTGTTGCAATATATGATTGTAGAATTTCATGAAAGGAATTTTGATAGCCTTATTTTCAGTCTTCAACAAGTTCATTTGAAATAGCTTAAAATATCTGTGTTTTCTAAATAAAATCTGATTTGGCAGTAGGGATGGGGTCATTTGAACATCTTCCAATCAGCTATGTTAACATATTCTTTTTTCATTGCGACGAGGCAGATCAAGGTCATGGTAGTGTTTTTAATTATCACATTTATCATTCCATTTATCCAATAGTTTCATCACATCATCTTTTAGGGATCCCCACAACTGATAGACAGTTATATAGAACCTATCCAATCCTGGAGCCTTATCTGGAAAACTTTGAAAGTTGACTTCTGTAACTTTTTCAGATTTGCTCTATAAACATCTTATCTAATTAGCCTTCTAGCTGCACATGAAGGCCCATGTTCAGTTTGTTTAACAATTTGTCCTGAAGTATTGATGATTACCTTTACCTCTTGATCTGCCTAAATAATAATTCCTTAAATGATCTCTGGTTTATGAATCAAATTCTAAATTTTTGTCCCATTGTCAATTTTATGGAAAATCCTTATATTGTTTTTACCTTTATTATGCCCAATTGGCCTTTGCTTTCTATCTACATATTTTCTTCTCTAAAGATCGATTCCTTCTATCTGCTACTGGCTTTTGCTTCTCTCTGTGCACAATGCATTTTTCATGCTTATCAATTTCTTTGATTTTTTTGTCCAACCTAATGGTTGGCTTTGTTTCACCACTTCAAGTTTTTTAAATGTTGTCAGCCTCCTCAAACTAGTACACTTCAAAACCTATGTTCTGCTCATGGTTCCGCCATTCTTCAGCACTATTTTTAACTGATGAGGTGGCAGTCGAGATTTCAAACTTAAAAGGCACAGGGCTCCACTCCACAACATTTGTATCTAGGGGAATAGAGTAGCTAGGCAAAACTTCCTGTGTAAAACATTGACCCTCATCTTTTCACTTTGTTGAAAAAAAATATCTATAAATCTAAAACTATTATTATGAGTGTATTGATCTTTGTTCGGATCAGTAAACTCTAAGGATGCATTTTGAATCTATTACATTGACTTGAACTCTGTTGAAATATTCAACATTGGACCTGAACAAGTTTCAGTAGTTGCAGTTTTAAAATTTGGTTACAGATCATATGATGGATCAGCTTAAAATTCTAATTAATCGATTTTTATTGATGGTAACCAAATTTATTTAATTTACACTTCATAACTCAAATTATATTCACACTTGCTGTTTTATCAGGCATAGGCTGATAGTAGACAATTTTATTGGAACCCTAGGTGTTGGGCTAAGTGTTAAAAGTCCTTTGATTCCAGCTAAGAGGTAGAGGATTCAAATTCCCTTAGGGCAATCTATATGGAAAAATTATCCCACTAGTTTTCTAGCTACAAAGTTTGTAGGCTTTAGGAGTAGCCAGCCCTCAGTGCAGAACTCAAGCAACATGTAGGGGTACTGAATATTTTTGGGAATTATGTATGGAAATGAACATGTGAACTTTTGAAGGTGTTGGTTGAGAGATTTCATTTTTGTAGGGAAAAAAAACTGAAATTTTGGGCTTCTCTTTGGGTAGGGTTGGACTCGAGCCGAGCCAGCTCGAGCTCGAGCTCTGCTCGGCTCGGTTCGAGCCCGAAACAAGCCAAGCTCGAGCTGGCTCGGGTTGGCTCGGTAGATTTTTTTTTAAATTTTTTATACAAAACGACGTCGTTTTGATCCATATATATACAAAACGATGTCGTTTTGATATGAAAAACGAGCCGAGCCGAGCCGAACTCGCTGCCCATAAATAAATCGAGCCGAGCCCGAGCTAGCTGCGAGCCGAGCTTGGCTCGGCTCTAATCCAGCCTTATCGTTGGGTGTTTATAACTTTGGAATTCAAGGAATTTGCAGTCTTTTTTATCATTCAAAATTTAACATTGATTTGTTAATATATTCTAAGATCGCCTCCTGCCCAAGCCTAGCAATGGCTTGCTACACTTTTGAGTTCTCTATCATCTCATTCGATTGAAGATCTGCAGTGTAATTATTATGAGCTACAGGTTTCTAGATGCATATTGAAATAAAAATTTTCTATCAAATCTCTTCAAAAACAAAGTTTGAAATTCTACTTTAGTGCCAATTCAGTAACATAATTATTAGGCCCCAGTGTAAAAATGACAGTAACTTTTACGTGCTTAATTAGTAGAACACAGAAATCAAGCTGATTAATTACCATAAATTATTATCAATTTACTTAATTTTATGTAGTTTTTTGTGTTTTATTTCACTTTTTAATATCACAATTGTAATAGGAATTGTTATTTACAGATATGAATGGAGAGGGAAGCTATGTGTGATTTTTATCTATTGAGAACATCTGAATGTTGAGAGTGGTTATCTCAAAATAAATTAATCCTTTTAAAGTTTTTTCTTTTCTGAATTCGTCTATTTAAGCTCTTACGTCTCAGGCATTAATCAGTTGTTTCTTTTTAAATTCATCTGTTTTTATTTCTTGTAAGTTAAACATATCATTGGGTATAAGAGGGACCATGGTAGATGCTTAAATAACAGCACACTAAATTTCACTTTATTTATTTGCAAGAAGTTATTCACGACTTACTTCACATTTATGTATCTGATGTAACATGTTATACTTGTTTGAAAAGTATTTAATTCTACATAGTTTTTAGTGGCGCTACAATTGTATCGATATTATTATTAAACTCCAATGGTTGGATTAAGTGATAAAAATATTTCTTTTTTGTAACAAAAAAAAAAGAAAACATTTTTTTATGATAAAAGCATGTGGTCTGAACTTAGAGGTCAAGGGTTCTTATCACCTTGGAGCAAACTACTTTGTTTATCATATGCCATAAGTTTCTTGGTTGCCAGGGTGGTAGGGTTTGGAAGTTCCCGTGGTTTTGATCTCAATGAACATGTAGGAAAGGTGGAGGGCCTTTTCAGGTTAAAAAGAAAAATGCTATGTTTAAAGAGATGAATGGAAAAGAGTAATTCAGTGGGATTTTGTTTGCTACCAGCATTCTTTCTGGATTGGATTTTCTCATATTAACCAGTTTTTTACTTTTCATTTTTTTTCTTTTTGCCTATTGCATCCCAAATGTTAACCAACTGTTGTTTTTTTCCTCTACTCAAAATTCATTTGTTCTTATCTTTGATGACCTAAATAAATAATACTCAACCACATTGGGGAGAAACTTTTTTCTAATTTTAAGAAAAAATAAATTGAATGAGGTAATTGCAAAGGAAGCTGACAAGACCATCAGAGTGAGGGGTAAATGAGTGAAAACAAGGTCTTCAAGGTCTTTTTATTTATATGGCTGGAGCAAAGAGCCTTTAAGACTTTTGATGCTAGCTACCATCTCTTCCTTTATTTTATTATATACAGTCACATTTCACATATAGATATTTGTTGAATTAGCGGAATCCAAATTTGAGAATTCTTCTACAATTCTATGCTTAAATCCTCTTGATAGAAACTCAAGTTTCAGTTTAATCTTTTGTGCACCATCTTTAGTTACTGAGGACAATGATCTGTGCATATGATATGATGGTGTTTGTGATGCAACCTGAGTAGGTTGAATGTAGAGTGTTGAGTTGTATATGAGTTGCATATACCATATTAGGATTAGAATCAAAGTTATATTAGGATTAAAATCCATAAAATAGAAAGGTGGTTTATTGTATTTCCAATTATAGTTGATTATAACAATATATATGTGTATCATATGCATTATGAAATATACATAAATTATTCAAACTCATATTTCACATGGTATTAGAGCCAATATTAGGCTTCTAAAATTTTTTTTGATGATCTTAACTCGCTTTCCGACGATTCTAAGTCTTATTTTGGCTGCCTTCTCTGACCACTATGTTTTTGTCATTTTCCAGTGGTCATGTCTACACTATTGTGACCAAAACTGCCTCACTGTCAAACCCTTGGAAGAAGCATCAACATTTGTTGTCGCAATTGCCGTTAGTTCTCTCGGTAGCTTTTATCGTTGATCTCCTTCTTCGACAAATGTGAGAAGACACCACCTCTCCTAGTGGACTCAAACAATGTCGGTGAGTCGTTCTGTGGTAACCTCATCGTCATCGATCACCGGAATTCGTTGCACAAGTCAGTCGTTTCCTCCTTCGATTGTCTTCTTCGATTTGCTTCTCCAACGTGCGTGGGACTAGAACGTTGACACCATCATCTTCAGATAGCGTTGGTGAACCTTTTCCAGTCAGTCACATACCTGTTAGTCGTCAGCCGTCTTCGCCATCGCCAGTAAACCACTTCTATTAGATTTTTCCGTTCTCTTCGGGGTGTGTTCGCACCTCACCACTTGTCAACTTAGATTTTCTCGAGATTGTTTATTCTCGTGGCTCAATCATGTCATTTGACACATCAAGCTCTAAATCAGGTCTTTTTTTTCTCTCTCTTCTTGCAATCACAACTGATAAGTTGATAAGGAGTGCTAACTATATCTCATGGGCTGCCTCTATCGAATTTAGAGTCTTTAAGTTGTGAGTCTTGTCAGTTTGGAAAACATTGTCGTAGTTCATTTCCAAAGCGTGTCAATAAACGGACTACATCTCCTTTTGAGTTAATAAATTCATATGTGTGGAGTTCTTGTTGTGTCTCTTCTATTTTGGGTTTTCTGTATTTTGTCACATTTATTGACAATTATTTTCATTGCACTTTGTTATTTTTACTGAATTCTCGTTCAGAGTTATCTTCTATATTTTAATCATTTTGTACTGAAATTAAGACTCAATTTAATATTGTTATTCATGTGTTGTAAAGTGATAATGCTCATGAATGTTTTTCTACTTCCTTTACTAAATTTTTCTCCCCAGGGAATCTTTCATCAATCCTCTTGTATTTACACTTCACAACAAAGTGGGGTTGTTGAGTGAAAGAATAGACATCTCATTAAAACTGTTCGCACTCTGCTTTTACATAATTAGGTCTCTCTTCGGTTTTAGGTAGACTCTGTACTGACTACTTGTTTCTTGATTAATCGGATGGCTTCTTCAGTCCTACAAAACAAGGTACCTTATTCTATTTTGTTCCCTACCCAACCATTATACTCTTTTCCTCTACGTGTCTTTGATTGCACTTGTTTTGTTCATATTTGTTCTCCTAATTAGGATAAACTGTCTGCTAAGTCTCTCAAGTGTATTTTCTTGGGATACTCATAGCTTCAAAAAGGGCATAAGTGTTGTTCTCTAACAACACATTGATATTTTATATTTGCTGATGTTACTTTTTTTGAATCTTCTCCTTTCTTCCCTTCATCTCTACTAGGAAAAGACTTTATAACTGAGGTCCTTCCTATCCCCTACATTACTTCTTTTCTGAGTTTGTACCTATCCCACAATCTCCTATTCCTGCAAATGATGCTAATGGTTCTCTTATAGGTACTGACATTGTTCCTGTTAGTGTTACTAAGGTTCCTAGTGATGCACTTCTTGCTTTAGATTCCTCACCTATTGTGGTCTTGCCTCCTGATGATCTGTTTCCCATTGTCATTTGTAAAGGTATGTGGTTAATTCGCGACCTTCATCCCATTTATAATTTTCTTAGTTATCATCACTTATCTCAATCATATTATGCTTGTGTCCACACTTTGTTTTCATTCATTCCAATGTTCAAGAGGCATTGTCAAATCTTGGGTGACGTCAGGCAATGGTTGAAGAAATGATTGCCTTGCATAATAATGATACTTGGGACTTAGTTCCTCTACCTCCAGGTCAATCAACTGTTAGTTGTTGCTGGATTTATATTGTCAAGGTTGGTTTAGATGGTCAGGTTGATCGATTGAAGACACGGTTGGTGGCAAACGAGTACATACAAACGTATGGGGTGGACTATTTCGACATATTTTCCCTTGTGACTAAGATGTCTTCTGTCCATCAACTCTTATCTATGGTTGCCATTCGACGTTGGCATTTATTCCAATTGGGTATTAAAAATGCATTTCTTCACTATGAGCTTCAGAGAGATTTCTATATGGAATAATCATCTGACTTTGTTGCTTAAGGAGAGTCTAGCTTGGTATGTAAACTTCATTGCTCTCTTTATGGATTGAAGTAGTCCTTTTATGCCTGGTTGGGATGCTTCAATATTGCAATCGAAGAATTTTGGTATGGTTCGGTGTGCATCTGATCATTCTGTTATCTATAGACATATATCACCAAAAAAAAATGCATATATTTGGTTGTTTATGTCGATGATATTGTCATTACAGAGAGTGATCAAGATGGTATAGCACATTTGAAGAAATATTTATTTAGCCATTTTCAGATAAAAACTTTGAGATTACTGTGGCATTTTCTTGGTATAGAGGTTGCTTAATCCAATTTTGGTATTATCATCTAACAGAGAAAGTGCATGTTGGATATTCTGAAAGAAACAGGGATGTTAGATTACAAACCAGTGGACTCTCCTATGGATCCTAATTCCAAGCTTTGACCTAGATAGAGGGAGCCTCTTGCAGATCTTGGAAGATACCGAAGACTGGTTGATAAGCTTAATTATCTCACTATCACAAGACTTGATATCTTCTTCTTTATCAGTGTTGTTAGTTAGTTTCTACAATTTCTGTGTAATAGTCATTGGGATGTAGTGATTTGAATTTTGAGATATATCAAAGGTGCACTAGGCAAAGGGTTTTTATATGAAAATCAGGGTCATACACAGATTGTCTGATACTTTGATGTTGATTGGGCAGACGCTCTACTGATAGACATTCCACTTTTGGTTTTTGTGTTTTTGTTGAAGGAAACTTGGTATCCTTGAAAAGTAAGAAGCAAGATGTCATTGATAGATCAAGTACAAAGGCAGAGTATTGTGCAATGCCTTAGCAACATGCGAATTTATTTGGTTAAAGTAACTGATCTAAGAGTTGAAATTTGTAGAAGTATCACAAATGAAGTTACTTTTTACTCTGTGATACTCAAACTCCTTTTCATATTGCCTTCAACCCAGTGTTTCACAAGAGGAGTAAACATATAGAGATTAATTGTCATTTTATTTGGGAAAAAAGTTCAATCTGGTTTTATTACTACTAGTCATGTGAGCTCAAACGATCAACTGGCAGATATTTTCACTAAATCTCTCAGGGGTCTTTGTATTGGTTTTATTTATAGCAAGCTTATTACATATGATCTATATGCTCTAGCTTGAGCGAGAGTGGTGAGTTGTATATGAGTTGTACAAACCATATTAGGATTAGAATCTATAAAATAGGAAGGTAGTTTATTGTATTTTCAATTATAGTTGATTTTAACAATATATATATAGGTGTATCCTATTCATTATGAAATATATGAAAATTATTCAAACTCATATTTCACATAGATAATGCTCAAATTTTTAAGTTGGTTTTTAAAATCAGAATTACTAGGTAGCTAGCTCAAGCCACAAGAGGTTTTCCTTTTTGTAGATTTCAGAGTACACTTGATTTCTTTAATATAGGAATTTACCTTATCCATTGGAAATGCACAACCAAATGGCCTAAATTTAGGTTAACTGCAGGGTAGGATTGAACAATTTATTTATTCAAAAAGCTGAAACTATAGTGGATTACATTTCAGTTCAATAATATTCTGGCTAAAGGAAATGCAGTTGGTGTTATATATATATATAGAGTGTGTGTGTGCGTGCTGAATGATCTATGTTTTGTATGAATGGAACTAGTCTCAGAAACAATGACGTTTTTAATAAGCTCGAACTGCCTGTTGAGGCTTTGGTTTGAGAAAGTAAAAATCCTATTGACCTTTTGGGGGATGTGTCCTAAATTTTTTTAAGTGTATATTATGCAATCACATTCTGAGCAATGCATAGGTTATGTAAAGTAACATGTTTGCTTAGTATGTTGGTAAAGGTGTGCAGTAGATTGATTTGTTTGTGTTTCATTATTTACATTTCCTTTTTTTGGTGGCATTCTTTTCAATAACACATTTTATGTTAATCTTTTTTATTTTAATGTTTAAAACTGCATTTGTTGACTTTTCTTATGTAGTTATCTATTTTTTAATTGTTGATTGTATGTGTATGATTTTTATTTATTTACTCGATTATTTTTTAGTCCTGGGAATAAGTGGCACAACTAGGCATCTCTTGGAACAGAATTCCCAAGCATTTGGTCAAATCACAGCCAACCTTTCTACATTTAAGGTGAATGGCTTATTCTCTAGTTCTTACTGATTCTTCTATAGATAAACAGCAAATAGGTTTCTTCAAATCATTAATGTCGGAGTTCAAAATTATAATTTTTTGTTATCGGCTCATTCACCATTAGTAGCTAAAAATTATTATGTCTATGCTATGATGAACATTGCTAGAACATAATCTACTATTTTGAAGTTTACCTTGTTCTTTTAAATCGAATATGGTGTGACAAAGCTGATACATCTGTCAATAAAGTACTGCAAGGACTTAAACTTTGTGTAAAGTTATAGCAGATGTAACTTTTTAAAGGGGAATTGATGATTTCGGCTGTTGTGCTCAGGACTGGTAGGCTATCCTTTGAAATTTAACAGTTTGCACAACATAAATGTTTTGAATCATGTATTGATTCTTGCAATATTAAGTGCTTGCTGCTCTCTGTATTTCTTGTTCTTTATTAACATTAGTGAATTGTTGATAATATTTCAAACAGTTGCAGGATAACCTTGAACTCTTCTGTCACACAAGGAACAATATTATTGCCATCCTAAATGAGTATGTTGACACTTACATATAATTTTCAATTTGTTATTGAAGCCACATGGTCCTGATTTGGTTTGTGATTAAGTTTTGCACTTCTTTTTTTTTTTGAAAATGTTTTTCTGACACTGCAGCATGAAAAACATGCCTGGCTTAATGAGCCAGATGCCCCCTTTGCCTGTACACATTGACGAGGATCTTGCTAATGGGATATTGCCTCATACAATTCAGGTGAGCTCTCATGCCATGTAGTCCTATTGTATATTGCTTGGGGTTCCCTGCTTCACTGCCCCTTCCCCCACCCGTGCACACACATTGACATCAGCACAAAGAAAACCACATAATTAGTTCATTGTGGAGATCGTTAGGGGATTACTGCAATGGCCTTAATTTTCTGCTATTAGAATTTCATTTCATTTGTCAATTCTTATTATATAATTTGGCTAACTTCAGCTGAAGAGAGAGTTTGTTATTAGAATTTCATTAGATCCAATTAATTCTTCTTTGAATGGTTGTTCATCATTACTTCTTATAAGTCCTTGATGACTTTTTGTCAATAGTTTTTATTGTGTTTTTTTGGTTCATCTTTGAATAAGTTACTTCTTAGATATATCTTTTTTTAACTCTTTTCCAATTAGTTTTTATATGATTTATCGTGTGTGAAATATTTTATTTTAATTAGTATTTTCATTTGTTATATTTATGTATATTATGCGTGAGAGTGGTGAAAGTGATTTTTTATGTTTACATGTGTAAATTTCTTTATCCTTCATTCACATATGAACTAATTATAATAACATTAAGAAACATTTTTTCACTATGATTAGATCATATTTTGAAAGGGATACTTGAGAGATGTATACATACGTATGCATGCACACACTCATACACATTATATGATAAAGTATAATTAAATTCAGAAATTGTCTTTTTTAAGTAATTTTTTTAGGATTTTACAAGTGTAGCAAAGGTTTAAACTCAGATTTTCTACTTAAAAATTTTAATACCTCGCTAGTTTAGTTAACCTTTGATTACAAAATTTAGAAATTTGAACCATTTTCCTTCACTAAAACAATACCCTTCAACATTACACTTTGAATTAAAACTGTCTTCCAAAAGTCAAAATTTATAAGTTGGTTTACATTATAGAGGTTATACATTATGATTTTTATGTACAATAATTTTCAAAACTTAGCTTTTCTGATTTCTAGATGAAGTAAATGTGGCACCCCTTCCAAAATACTACTCTTTTTCAAAATCCCCATTTTATCCTTGACTTGTCCACCTAAACTTGGTCATCAAGAATGCACTTCAAGGACTCTAATTTAGATGACATGCATTCTAATAGGCTTAAATTCTTATTTAAGAGTCTCTAAGGTCCCATATACTCTCTTGAGATGCATTTTGGTTCCACTCGGTTATCTAGGATTCTCTACAAGTTCTATACTATGATGATCCTTCATCTTCTTACATATTCGGGTGAAAACACTTTACTTTACTTGACTACTATACCAATTGGAGTAGATTGAGATAAAGATTTGACACCTTGGTCATGTGAGCTAATTACGTAATCTTTTTTTCCTGCACCATTGGATTGCTATAGCTTGATTGGGCTCCACTGCAATTAAATGTACCCTATTGCAGATACTATGTCTTACTAAGGACTATTGGGCCCTACTATGGGCAGTGTAGGAAAGAACTCTCACAAGAGTCCCCTCGTAACGACCCTTATGAACTAACTTCATGGACTAATATGCATACATCTTAAGCCACTAACTTGACTTAGGCTTGTGATAGCTTTCACCCCATGCCTTATTGGTAGTCTCTCTCTAGGCATATTTGGTACAATTACGTAGCCTATGTCTCCATACTATCCTCTAGGACTAAGTCGTAGCTATTTAAACTCATTTATGAACATTTTTTTTTATTTCCTTAAGTGCATAGGAATGCATTGTCATGTGCACAGTTGTGAGACTTCTCTTTTAATGCACGACTTATCCCCTACTAGCAAACTTGGTCATGACATGACATATGGGTGTGCATACCTTGGGTGCATGGGCATAGCTCCTTTTCCTCTTATGCAATGTTTAGCCTCTTATAGGCATCCTTGGGTGTGACTAGATGTATAGGCATGCATGGTCTGGTGCACGGGCGTGCATCCTTTCCCATGTACATTCAACTTTTCTTTTTGGACGTACATGTTTCTTAAAGGTGAATTCGTCATTTTATTTAGTGAATGGTTGTACACTCCTTTTGTATAAGTGCCCACCGTGACCTAGTTTATGTGTCAACCATTCGTGTCTTCTGCATGATTGTCTGCCAATCATTGGAAAAACTTACGTTGCACACGTATGGTCATGCATGGCATACATTTTGTATCATTTAGGTATATCACAATTGTGCATATCCTTGGTACAACTATGCATAAACGTCTGGAAAACCTATTATTAGTCTATTTTCTCATCTCACTGGTTTCTGATGTTTCATACTTGTTGTAGCATGTTTCTAATGCCCTAAATACATGAAAGTAGGACCATACATCGAATATAAGAAGAAATACACATGTATCTTGAGGCCTATTTCATGACACCAAAACAATCAACCTTGTTGTCTTCAAATCATAATTGCATCACACATTACTAGTTCATATTATACCCTTGCCACAGTTATACTAACATATCTAAATGCCAAATTCTTACAAACTTATATACCATAGACACTACACCTTAATCCTGTCCATATATTGATACATAAACCCTGATTTAACTCAAATATATTCCAGAGAAATAGTGATCAAAGCATAACATCATGATCATGTATTCCATAGATTTATGTCTTCGTACTTGTATCTCATGCTAGATGATTTGAAGCTGATTGTTTACTTCCTTCCTCTTGAACTGTCCAAAATGTCGTCGGACAAACACGGAATAAAGTTACTCAAACTTTCTCTCTCTAAGGATAAGGACTAAGTCGTATATGGGATAAAATATCCTTCATTCAAGGATAAGGTGCCTTATTTATAAAAATTTTCCATAATTTAATGCACAGACATGCACCATAGACATGCATGGTCATGCGCTCTTTTTAAATTTTCCTACATGACATATTATCCATTTTGCTGACGTGACATTAGATGAACGGATGTACACCCTTTATACACAACCGTTCATCAGCTTAAAATTTCAAGATAACCATTTATTCTAACTCTTAACTTATGCCACAAATATATAAAATCATAAGTACATGTAAAAAAGACTATTTTTTCTGTAAGATGTGTTTGCCAGTGTTACAATAAATAATAAAAAGCCAAATGATTATGCAAAAATTATAAATTAGAGTTGAAAGTGTTGTATATAGGATAAAATATCCTTGATTTAGCAATAAGATGCCTTATTTATAAGAGTTTCCCATAATTTAATGCACAGGCAAGCACCTTAGATATGTATGGTTGTGCACTCTTTTTAAATTTTCTTACTTGGCCTATTATCCATTTTATTGACATGATATTGAATGAACGGGCGTATACCCTTTATACACAACCGTTCATCAACTTCAAATTTCAATATAACCATTTATTTTAACTCTTAACTTATGCCACAAATATATAAGATCATAAGTATATGTAAAAAGACCATTTTTCCCTTGAGATGTACTTGTCGGCGTTACAAAAAATAATAAAAGGCCAAGTGATTATGCAAAAATGATAAATCAAAGTTGAAAGTGTTTAGAGAAGACTGATCCCCTAAAATTCCTTGGACCTAGATAAGGGCGAAGAGCTTTTAAGCTAATTGGCTACTCACTCCAATTTTTTTGAGTAAAGGAAGTGCTCACAAATTTGTGATCAATTGTCTCTTAAGTATGCAGGTGATTTCAGAGACAAATTGAAATTATGGTGACTCCTGCAAACCATGCTGATCATCAAAACATCTAATTTTTTAAAATGTGGAAAGCCAAGAAAACACTTTTGGAAGGCCATTACTTTTCCAAGTGATTTTGGACCAAAGAACTTCATATGCTTGACCACAAAAAACATTGTAATTGACAGAAAGTGTGAAAAGCTTTAGGGATTCTGTCCATCTTATTTAGATTTTATCCATGATAGAAGGATTATCCCCATGCCTAGCATCCTTTGCAAGCTGAAAGGCTTCTTAGGACATGACAGAGCTGATGTCTAATAATATAATGAACTCTGGAAAAAAAAATGAATAGCCTTCAAATTATTTGAATGATTGGTTTCCAGCCATTCACAGACCAAATGATTACCTATCTGATACCACCAATGCAGATAAAAAATCTTTTCATTATTGGTCATAAGGAATATTTCCTGTGGGTTGGGGGGGGGGGGTTTGGGGTTGTTAAACCTGCATTTAAGAGACTGGCTCCAAGGATACATGTTAACAAAGCTGCCATTTCAAGAGAGCAGTTTAAAGACCAATGCCTCCTCAAAGGGTTGTGTAGAAAGTTGATCTCAAGCCAACAAAAAATTCAAATACCTTACATTTCAGACTATTGATTGGCCAATGATAAATAGAAAAGGTACTGATTGAATCAACTATGCTTCAACCTGACATGAGAGCTATTTTACTTTGCTTCTTACCTGGTATCATTTGAAGATGAAGTCTTCTAGGAGGCCCTTTCACGATGAGAATGCCTAATATGTGACCAAATTCCTTGAATGCATGCTAACAAAAAAGATACTTCTGTGTTCATAGATCACCTGCCACAATAATTTTAAGAGAAACGTAACTAAAGAAACTAAGATTCTCTGCAAAATAAATGAATATTATCAGCATACAAAATTGGAAATAGAAATATGATGCTGGGGTGAGTAGGTGGGTTTGATTTGGCCATCCACAAGCACGTTGGTACAACTTCAACTTTTAGGGCTTTTGCAGTAATGTAAAATAGTGGAGAAAAAGGATCCAGTGTACCACGGTCTATTGTCTTGACTTGGGGAGGCCAATTTGTGAAACACAGGAGTGGGTAAAATGAAAATTTACTGTAAATTTTCATTATGCCCTTGGTGAAAATCCTTGACCAACTGATTAATCCCTTGGTGGTACCTTTTATTTGGCAGACTTGAGAAAATTCTCTAACAAAAAAGAGCAATTAAACCAAACTGAGTAAGACTAAGTCCCGTCAATGGTACTAGAAGCTTTTGTAATGCCAAATATAAGGCCTAAGTTGCCTCTATGGATTTTGTTACCTCTGCACCTGTTTCTAAAAGGTTGCCTAATGGTGGGGTAGAATTCAAGTTATAACTTTTATGAATGGGCCCCACAAATATTAAAGTTCATGTCTGGATAATCATCATTAAACAAAAAATTGGTTTATGCAAAAACTCGTCAGTGCCCACAATATCCGAACAATGGTGAATAATGGTGCCTGGTCTTGGATTGCTCTCAAAAGCAATATAGAAGACAAGTTTTGATTTCCTCATCATGAGAGGCTTTAGACTGTTATAGTCCTGGAGTTGTAATTGCCTATTTCCTGATTATTCCAATAAAAAACTCTCATGGTGAGGATTGCATGGACAGCCCCTAATGGGATAAGGATCAATTTGTTTTTTTTTTTTTTGGATGACTTAGAAATTCTAATCTTAGATTCATCTATGTTTGGAATTTTGGAATGTTTAGGATATCACCTCAATAGTCAGGTTGGATTAGAGGTTACTGTGCTGAGGTTGTAATAAACCTTCCCTCCTAACCATTCAAGACTTTCCTCATATCTTCCTCACTATGGAAATGGATGTTACAATGCCTTGTCCCAAAGGATCAAGATACCATGCAGTTCTGTTACATCAGGTGCAAGTGAGTTCGAATTTGACAGAAATGAATTATTACAATTAGTTTGTTTTGTGTAAACAGCTGAGCAGGTTCAGAGTTTAACATCTTAGGGTTGTTAGCGGTTATTTCATCCAAAATAGTAGCTGCCATAATGGTAACAGGGGAGGGGAACAGATTAAATGAGCAAAAACCCTAGTAGAGCTGTTATCGCTCCACCTATATAGTCAACAATCATCTAATTGATATTCTTTATTATTATAATCTATTTAGAGCTATATTTCCAATTGACTTGTTGGATCATACTAGGCTTCAATCATAATCTTTGTGAACTCAATTATAGTTTTTCTCTGAACTGCAAGAATTTGTTTACTATTGGTCAAACTGATATTTTCATTTTCACTTTAGCTGCAACATATTCACTTATTGGAGCTTCTTGAGGAATTTTCCTGTATTCTTACTACAATTTCTCTAATAATTTCTCAATTGGTTATATTATGAACCAAACCTTGCCTGAGAACTTATTTCATCTGGAATACCGTACTCTGTATTTTATAAATCTAGTTACATTTTCTTCTTGTAGACGGTGGATGAATTGCATTTTGTTAAGATGAATGATAGTTATTATGAGCTATTTTATTCAGTCTCTGTTACAAATTGCTTGTGGGAACTTATTTTACATTTGCGATCCTTTCAGTCAATGATGCTTGGCTTGCCAGTGGGGATCCAACTGAAGCAGGAACCAAGATGCTAATAGGTAATTGTGGAGGTTGATATAACCCTTGCGTAAGTACAAAAAAAATTTCTACTGTAAATGTGTATGAAGCTGGTAGGAGGCTGTTACTTTTCTCGTTGTACACAAATATGGGGCCATAATTGAAAAGATCCATTTTTTTAAACCTGGAATGTTTAGCCACCCAGATGTGAGATGGAAGCACCATATAGTAATAACGCCCACTTCCTGTCATATGCTGGCTGCAGCTGCAAAATCTCTAACCAGATTAAGCTGAATTTTGAGTTAAAAGCTTCATGTAAACAAAATCTATCAATTGTTCCTGATTTGCTCTGCTTAATGTATACTAATGTCAGTTTTCCAATACAATCTTTAAACATTGTTCCTGATTGGTATGATATCACTAATCAAAAATAATATTTTTATCGATTTTACATTTTAATTTTTTTTTTTTTTATAAATGCAGTTGAAAACCTCAAAAGCAACCCTTGGATCGAAGTAGGGTTAGATTCAAGTCAAATTAAGCTCGAACTCGAGCTCGAGTTTGGCTCGGTTTATATATCGTAGAGCTTGAGCTTGAGCTCGTCGAGCTTGTGGAAGACAAACTCGAATTCGGTTTAACTCATTTCGAGCTCGAGTTTTTAATTATTTTGTTATTAAAATAATGTCGTTTTAATACATATTGATTAAAACAACATCGTTTTGTATCAAAATTTTTAATTAAAAAATTTGATAAGTAGCTCGAGCTTGACTGAACTCGTATAAGGTTTGTTCGTTTTAGACTCATTTGAGTGAAGCTCGAATTTGAATAGATTCGGTTTGAATCTACCCCTAGATCAAAGTGACGTGGTAGGATACTCGCCTAATTTGACCGGGAATTAAGGTAAGGGGTTGTTAATTTGATATTCTACGTTATATCTGAAAAATGTTTTCAATAACCGACCAAATTTATTTATATTTTTGGGCGTTATGTAAGAAAATATTTATATCTCGGGAGGGCAAGTTGATCAAAAGTCAAATAGTCATTCTTTCCATGTGGGTATATATAATATTACCAGGATTTCAAGATATAATTAAAAAATTCTTAGTTACTCTTTTCAAAGAGTACAACAGTCTGAAAATAACCATCAAAGTTTAATATAGGTCAAAGGATTTTTTCCACTCAAAGTATGCTATTTTTTTAAATTTCTCTTTGTTAACTTTAAAAATCTCATTTATCCATCTATGAGTGGTTAAAATTAACTGAGTCCATTAGTTATATTATTTTCTTTCCTTAAACCTTAAAAACTAATAATTTTCTCTCAATTCAAGTTTTCAAAAACAATATTTTCCCTCTTAGGGTTTTCAATTTTTAGATTTAACTTTTCGATAACGTTTCTTCTACTTCGACAACCTCCAAGCAACGTCTCTTCATCTCCGATGTGGCCTCTTTCTAGTGGTTCTCCTCGGCATTGTCATCGACAAAGACATTGGCTGAAAATTGAATTTGAAAAATTGAAAACCCTAGGGGGAAAAATGTTGTTTCTGAAAACTGTCAGAAAGAGGCCACGTAAGAGAGGAAGAGACGTTGCCAAAAAATTGAATTTGAAAAATTGAAAACCCTAATGGGCAAAATGTTGTTTTTGAAAACTTGGGTTGGGGGAAATTATTAGTTTTTAGGGTTTAGGGGAGAAAAATAAAATAAAATTTAAGTTTATTTTTAATATTATAAACAAAATAACGATTTTACCCTTGAAACTGTTAATTTTAACAGTTCTTAGGTGGGTAAATAGGATTTTCATAGTTAATGGAGAGCCTTGAGAAAACAACATACTTTGGGTGGAAAATAGTTCTTTGGCCTTTAATATATCAAAGTTGTGAAAAATTTCTTTACGCTTATGTGACAGTTCAGGTTTATTCACAATATATTTTCATATCAGCTTATTAGAAACTCAAAATTTGTAACATTTTTTTTTATTTATTACATATTTAATTACATTTTAAATGTTTTCAGCTTCTGTAATATTAATATCTGTTTACAATTTCTATATTAATTTTATTTTAACTCATAATTATTTCAGTTTGTAACTCCAATAATAATTTCAAAAGTTTTTTGAATCTTTTTAAATTTCCAATAATGCCTGCCATTTTTTATTGTTAATTTTAAAATTGTTATTTTGTGCCATCATACACACTATCAGACATCTTTAAAAACCTCTTTAACCATTTTTTGCTTTGTTAGAGAATGCTCACATTATTCCCTTTATTCATAATCCTAAGGGTAAATTAGTCTTTTTCATAATGATGGACGTGCATGACTATTCCCATGCATGTGTGTCACTCGAATTCCTAACACACGGTTGTGTTTTTCTCTTTACATAGGTGTGTTGTCGAAACCTACACACATAGTTATGCTAAATTTCATGCACGGGTATGTGCTTCTAAATGAACACACATAGACGTGTCTCATACCATACAGGTGTGTGTATTCCTCTAATTTCAAATGCTCATTCATCTTCAACACACGGGGACCTATCTCTAACTAAAACACACAAACATGTCTGAAGCCTAACACGGTGTGTAATGTATTTATTGTAACACCCCCTCTAGAAGTATTGCGCTCTATAGAAAGATATCATGAATTAAACTATTTGAGCATGTATTTTTTTCAAAAACATGTAAACAAATTCTCATAAAACCTTTTATTAAAACACCATTTGTAAAATTCATAGAAATTACAAAAATACATTTTATCATAAAAACATTCGAAAGCAAACAAAAGATGTCCAAGTAAAAAACATAACTATAATGTCATAGATAAGTAGCCAAATAGACGGAAGGAAACTAAAACTCATAAATTGATATAAATGTAAAATGACAAAACTGCCCTCACAACCTTATGCTTACTGATTGTCGCTCATCTCACATCCATCATGATTATCTACACCTGTATGCATAAAAGTAAGAGAGCGAGTAACAAAGCACCTAATAAGTAGGCGACTCTACTGCTAACTTTTATATAATCCCCAAAATGCCCTTGATCTCGACTTTACTACCTCTGACATCTAAAACTAGCATTAAACTCTTTTTAGGATGATGGTAGGTCTTCTATGTCTTCTAAATGCTCATAATTAATTCTAGGGAATGTCTAGACTACGTATCTTAACCCTTGGATCAAACTATGTCTTGCTCGGTCATTGAGGAATCATTCTTTGGATTTCTATCTAGCATGACCATAACTTAACTTGATGAAAACGTCATCATCTGTCTGAAACTATACTCTAGGCTAATTAGACTAGATCGAGTACAAAGATTAACACTTTGGTCATGTGAGTTATCTCATTGTTCTACTATGGTAAAACTATGTCTTAATTAGACTCTATTGTGAGCAAGTATCTTACTACAGGTATGGTCTTATTGTGCTACAAGTAGGATAGGGTATGTGTACTCATGGTGTCCCCTCGTAATGATCCTATGGTATTTAACATGTATGCATCTCGAGCCTTAACTCAACTTGGCTCGTTCACGCTTTCACCGAAAACATATCTCATGTCTTACTAAAATTTTATCTCTTGGGCACATAAGGTACTATTATGTACCCGAAATTTCTACACTGTTTCTCAAGATGACCCTTCAGTCACTAACCTAGTTCCCTTGTTCTTTTCTTTCTTTTGTCTTTCATACACGGGCGTATACTTTTTGATACACGTGGGTGTATCTCTCTTTTCATATACATGACCATTGTTCTTGTGGCTTCTCCTTGTGTAACCATTTTTCTACATACACAGGGGTGTGCCTTGTTAACACAGGTGTATGCTCTTCAAATGTGTAATGCATTTTCCATTTTTAAACATGTCTTGACCACACCGATAGTCTAGTCATTTTACCTTACACACAATCATGCTAAAGTTATATATAGGTAGTCCATATGTCTTAGTTGACTGGTTATTAATCAACGATGTCCAATGGTCTCGGAATGTTGGAGAAACCTGTTCCAATTTTTGGGTTTTATGTACATAAAACTTGTGTCCCATACCACATGATTGTGTATTTAACCCAAAAATGGCAAAATCAACTAATTCGTGTCCTAACTTGGTCTCTATGCATTTTTGGTCCCTTTCAACCATGTTTAAGGGTTTCCAACAACAATATGGTCTCCCTAAACACGACTTTTAATTCAATAACATAGTAAACAAATGTATTCATCATGTTTGCAAAAATCCAAAGCTTATCATTCAACTGCACAAGGATCAAATTGCTTTATGATGAATAATTCACACATATAAGCATTTAGTTTCTTGATACACGATCCTCCAGTATATACATATAGGTATCAATCAACAAATTAGATCATGGTTTACTACCTTTATCTTAATCGATGATAACAACATACAAAAATCTATATTCATATAATTACACAAACATGATCAATGCCCATGCATAACCAACATGTTTTATTTTCAATAACAAACATCCTTATGTGATCGCAAAATAATTAGAAACATCATAATAGAAATGATGACAAAAGTAAGTTCTATTTACCTCTATTTCACTGCAAATAAATAACCTAAGCAGGCTTCCTTCTCTCTATGTTACTGGAAAACACTTGTTAGAACTGCCAGAAGATAGTTTGGTCAATGAGTTTTAATGCTCCTCTATATCTTTGTGTTCTTGCATTTTATTAGTACCCTAGGAACCATTCATGTTGTCAGTTTGTTGATATGTGTAAATTGCTTTCTTTATTCGTATTAATATAACGTATGTGTATGAACTATCTAAATAATTCATTTAGTATGTAAAACTAAATTATCAAATTGTTGTCTATGGACATAATATAAGTTGGGCAATAATATCACATAATAGGTATATTGAATGTCTCTGTTGAATATCATGAGATGATATTAGTATAGGTGACAATGATGGTCATGTCATTAGGGCATTAATATGGATTAACAATTAGTGAACTATTTTTCAAATGTGCAAATAATGATAAGTCACATGGTCATTACCACATAGTCAATGACTATACTAGTGTATGAAGTAATCTTCAACCTAAGATATCATGGTCGGATCTGATATGAATATGTATGGTTCATATTATGTAAAAATACGAGGCTAATAATCTTTTGTATGAAAGGCCATGTTGGTCATGCATTGTTTGTATGTAGAGATGAATGATGATTAAGACGAGATCTTTTGACTTAGAGATATTGGATTCATGGTATCTGTTGACTCAATCTGATTTTGAGTTATTGAATAAATGTCAATAAATAATGGAAACTAAAATCTTTACCTAGAGTGTAATATAAGTCATGCAATGGTTGTTTGTGATAACACATTTTGAATATATCGAGATTAGAGTTTTGACGTAACATGAGTCCGAACTCGATCAGGATTAAACAATAGAACGATCTTACCTACATGGAACATGCATTTGGGAGATTTGTTTGATGAAATGTTTCTTCATTATGGTTTAAGGGCTATGACATATTGCTAGATGTTTACCATAATCGTTGAGTTTTCAGACATGTTTTTCAAATTGTCCGAAAAAGGGCTTATGGTTACGTCATATTGAACCTAAAAGATCATACCAATAAACCAAATGTTTTGGAAAGTAAAGATTGATTATGCGTGGTTGGCTAGCACTTTCTGAAGAGTAATAAATATTACATCATATAATGTGTGATATGGGTGTAAAATAATACTTTAAGAGTTAAGGTATTTATGAAATAAAAGTATGGTGACTAAAGCATATGTATGATATACATGCATATGAACACACATGGATGTGTGTCATAGTTTGAATTGAGAATTTACAAGGGCCAAACAACAATTAGATATTTGCTAAGTCATCATTATATAAATGAGCATTTTACTTCATTTTGGCTTATGAACAGATATGGATGTGTGTCATAGTTTGAATTGAGAATTTACAAGGGCCAAACAACAATTAGATATTTGCTAAGTCATCATTATATAAATGAGCATTTTACTTCATTTTGGCTTATGAACACACATGGATGTGTGTTTCATACCATATGGGCATATGTGTTTCCCTATTTTCAAACGCTCGTTCATCTTCAACACATATGGACCTATCTTTAACTAAGACACACGAGCATGTCTGAAGCCTAATGTGGGCATGAGACACACTTATGCATATTGTAACTTCATTGCATTCCATTATTTCATTGCATATTGTAACTTAATTTAAACAATGGTCGTGCATGTATATCATAGATATACATTAGCCACTTTAGTTTTATCTCACAAAATGTTATTTTACACCTATATAACATTTTATATGATGTTATATTTATTAACCATTGGAAGGTGCTAGCCAACTCTAGATAATAAATTCTCACTCTGTAAAATGCTTGGTTTATTGGGGTGATCATTTAAGTTCATCGTTACATAGCAGTGAGCCCTTATTTGGACGATTCCAAAAAGGGAAATTTTAAAGTGAAAATAAAACTTTATAGAAAATTCCAAGGTCAGAGCTCTACCAATAGGAAACTAGAAACAAGGTAAGGATAACACCCTGAAACACAAGAACATGCTGCAAAATAATAAGACCAAACTAGGATATCAATCGTTGAAAGAAGCTAACGACCTATAGGGAACAAAATAGAATAAAAGTATAAGGAAAGAAAATTCTGATCAAGAATTTTTCAACAAAGACCAATAGGGTTCTTAGCTGAGAGGTTGGCACCTAAAGGGCTACCAGCCAGAAGAGTGGAATGATACCAGATAGAGTTACACTAAGATGAACATGAACACCACTAACCTAGAGAGAAAGGAAAACATGCAAGCAAGGAGAGCGAAAATTTTGGTTTACTAACTCTAAACATCTATAACCTAAAATTAGATCTTTAGTTCTTTTTAAGTATTTAAGGATTGATTTTACAGTTGACCAACGTTCTTTTTCCTAGATTAGTCTGATTTCTACATGTAATACTTACATTATAAGGTATAGTAGGTTGTATACATAGCATTGTGTACATAAGTGTACTTACAACCGAAGCATAAGACATATTACACATACATTATTACTTTTCATTGGTATGTGGACCCAAATCTTTATAAAGATAAAGATCATCAGTGAAAGAAAAAACTAGTCTTTTTGAGTTTTCTATACTAAACCTCTTCAATAATTTTTTTATGTACAATTTATGGGATAATCAATTATCCTTTTATTCTATCTTATAGATACTAATTTCAAGGACATTATGTAACATCTCCTAAATCTTTCATTAAGAAGGTTTTGGATAGCTAAATCTTGAACTCATTAATAATGCCAATATCATTGTCCATCAACATTTTGTCATCTACAGACAATATGAGAAATGTGACTGCATGATCCTTAACCCATCTATAGACATAAGGTTCATGTAGATTCTTTATTAAAAAAATAATTTGATCATTTCATCGAATCATGTGTTCCAAATTGATCGATATAACTTGCATTCCTATGTCTTTTAGTAACAGATACAAAACCTATAGGTTGTTCCATATAAATGTTTCCCTTAACAAATCCATTGAAGAATGTCATCTTGACATTCATTTGCAAAATCTCATAATCATGGTATGTAGTAATATCTAGCATTATATAAATTAATTTAATCATAGGTACGGATAAAAAAGTTTCCTCATAATCTAACCCTTGTCCTTGAGTATAACCTTTTGCTACTAGCTAAGCTTTGTAGGTCTCTATCTATCTATCCTTGCCAATCTTTCTCTTGAAGACCACTTATAGACTATAGAATCAATTCCTTCTTATAGATCAACAAATGTTCATACTTAATTAGCATACATTAATTCTATTTTATAATTCATAACTTCCAACTATCTACTTGCATCAATATCCAATATAGTTTTCCCATAACTTCTAAGATCATCACCATCTATTTCTCCCACTCAGAAATATTTGAAATCCTGCTTATAAAGAAATTCATATCTATTTGGAGGTCTGGATACTTTAGAAGAACTTTAGACTAAAATTAATGCATCATATAAAGAGGTTTATTGAGAGGACTCTCCTAACTTAACTAGTTTGATCCAAGGCTTTTTAAACTCTTCCTTGAGCTCAATGTTTTTTCCTACACCACCTTTTTCTAAGAACTTTTTCTCAAAAAAACCTGAAATTTTGCTGACTGTTATTCTTTGATCAGCCAAAAAGTAAAAATAATACTATAAGTTATCATTAGGATATCTTATGAATCGACCTTTCTCTGATTTAACATCTAACTTATATGTTTTAACTAGTTTAACCTAAGTTAGGTAGCCCTAAATTCTCATATAATTAAGATTAGGATCTTTTGAATATCATAACTCATATGGTGGTTTCTAGATAGATTTTGATAATGTTTGATTAAGGATGTGCACAGTGGTTTGAAGGGTATATCCCTATAATGACGTTGGCAAGTCCTAATAAGGCACACTTCTTCATCTCAAATGCATTATTATGTTGAGGTTTGTGTGGAGTCAATTAGGAAATTTTTTAATTGTCCTTCAAATAATTCCTAATATTTTGTACTTAAGTTTTCTCCTCCATGACCTAATTGTAAGATCTTAGTACTTTTTCCAGTTCGGTTTTCTACTTCATTCTTGAATTGTTTGAACTTTTCAAAAGATTCAGATTTATATTTCATTAAATATAGATACCTGTATTGAGAATGATCATCAATAATGGTAATGAAGTAATGAAATCCTCCCCTAGCTATGCTACTAAATGGGTCAAATACATCTGAATATATCAATTCTAGTAATTCTTTGGCATATTTCCCTTTACTTTTAAGGAGAAATTTTGTCATCTTACCATGGAGACATGATTCACATGTTGAATAGGGTTACAAACCCAATATGCTCAAAAGTTCACTTTTTCCAAGTTGAATAAATCTTTTTTCTCTTATGTGACCTAATCTGTGATGCCATCGAATCTTGGGATTTATTTCACTTCAAATACTTTTATTGGTAATGGAATTCACCACAGTATAATCATTCAGTTCCAAGATATACGAACCATTTGTAATTATAGTTTTGCCCAATAAATATTTTCCAAAAATATGAAACCTTCATTTCTATTAAACTATACATTGTAACCAATTTTACATAAAGTAGAAACAAAATGATGTCCCTAATAGCCTTTGCAAAATACAAAACTTTACACAATCTCAAAATATGCCATAATGGTAGTCATATATGGCAAGTCCCTATCTTTAAAATGAGCTCGCCTTTTGACAAAACATAACTATTCTAAAGTGTCTGCATAGAAATACATGCATGAGATGTAACTATTGAATTTAGTATCCAAGAATGATTATCTGAACTTAAACTTGATTCGAATTCAATAGCTTGATAGTGGGCTATACATGTTTTGTTCATCCTAAAAGTTTTCAAGTATTGAGGTATTGGATTCGGTCTACCCATGATGGGTTAATCCAATCCATTAAGGTTAAAAGACAAAATTAACCCTCATATATCTAAGAATTACCTTTTTACCCTTGACAGTTATTAAAGTTAATTGTCACTCTCCCTTTTAATATAAATAAGCGTAACTTCTATTTGGGAGATAACCTTTTACGTAAAAAAATTACAGAACTCTTTTTCTCTAATACTATGTTATCTGAAAGAAATTTTACAGAAAACAAGAAAGTGAATCAAGCAAAGTGTGTTGTGGATCTGTCAGGAGCACATTGCATCACCAATCATCACCAAAGTTTCAAATTTCTAAATCGGATAAGTTTTTCTATGATCCTGGATTTATGTTATTTCTATTTACATTGGTATCAGAGCATGTTTTATCTATGCAAATGTGATGTTGGTGATATAAACATGATTTGGAAGTATGTTTAGAAATTAATTTACGTGAACAATATTTTTATATATAATGTGTACAGACGTATTTTGATTATTGATGAATCCATTGTAATTTTGTGAAATTGATGCCTAGAATCATGTTAGGATGAATTCTGGATATGAGATGTATGTTTAGTTAGAAAATATTGCACCAAATTCACATGAAATTGGGCGAATTTCAGTGGCCTATTTTTCACCCAAAACCATGACGTTCATGCATCTAATTCGTCGAAATCCAATGACTTTTGCATCGAAATTTTTATGGATATGAATCTATGTGCCATGGTTTCAAAAGCCCTATGAAATCATCGTCATTGGGAGGTCAGAAGACGACCAATTTTGTCGATGAAAACTTAGGGTTCATGTTACAATCGTGGGTTATAATCAAGTTAGAAAAACTCGATTGATCAACGGGTTGGTCAAAACCCATCGGTCAATGGGTCAGTCTGTTTGGTCAACTAGGTCATACGTTTGATTGATCAATGGTCAATGGTCAACATTTGACCAATGCGTGTGAATTGTAACCGGTGCGTGAAGGCATGTTTCAATGCATGAGTTATGTTCCCGATGCATAGAGGCATATGAGCTATGTTCTCCGACGCGTGAAAGTGCGTTAACTAGTTTTGCAACAAGTAGGAGCATGTGCATTCCTCAATTTATGTCTAACAACTTGTATTAACTCAGATTTTATTCTGTGTAATCTATTGATCCATGAATTGAACTCTTATAGGTGTTATTTTGATCATGGTTTTGAATTATACATTGTTAAACATATGAACTTGTGTTGTTTATATTGTTGTGCATGTGTAATTTATTATTGTCCATTTGTTGGTCATATATAGGGTGGACATGTTGACTAAGGACTACTATTTGAACTATAAGATAAATCCGATATATAATTTCTTCACTCACATTTGGACCATGACTGGGAGAATATTAGAATTGAGAAATGAGGGCATATGCCTAACTCATAATGAAAGGATATATGGACTATTGATGTCGTTGCCTGATCATTTGACCAATATAATCATCAATATTATATGGGATGACAAGAAGGTATTGAACTTCTGGGATAGTTTGTATGAGTTACAAAAGGCAGAAGAGTGAAACATTGTTATGAATATAAGAAAATCAACAGCTCTTTCTATTTTCCCAAATAAGCGGAGTGTGAGGCATGTTGGCTATCGCAAACAATGCTGAAACTTTATATTGGATAAAGTTACTTCGAGGATTGTTGAAAAAATAGAAGAGGCTTATTGTCCTCGGGATTGGTATTGAGTTGAAGAACGATTGATTGTTGAAATGCTATGTTTTAACAATTATAAACCACTGATCAAAGAGAGTTCAAATTCTAGTTCAAGTCAAGAATGGTCGTAGTCATTGAAATGCTTGAATTTCATGTTCATATTTACTTTCGTGCTTATTTGTTTAATTTGTTAATATGTTATTGTATTGAACTTCTTTGAATTATGGATATACTAAACTCTATGTTGATATAATATAATATAATATATATTATGATTATTTGTGAGAATTTTAAGACTGGTAGAATTTAATTATTCTCGTCTAGAATATACATTGACGTGATTGAATTAGTTGTTAAAATGTGGAACATTTGTGTCATAGACGATGATTAGGAACATAGTGAACTTTCGACTCTATGCCTTATGTGAAGTATTTTAATTTTTAATACACAATTGCAACAATAAAATATGTATATATCTTATTGATAGTGTTGTGTTGGCATATCTCTGTAGTTATATATAGAAATGGCTTCGAAAAAATTATTGCCGATTTGAATAAGGGAGAAATACTGAATATGAAAAATTATAAAAATATGGAGAATGAGAATACACTATATCCTAGATAAACAAGATGCCTTGGAGGCTGTTAATTAGGTCATGGAAAAGCCTCAGTTAGCTGAGGGGCAGAATCCTAACAATGGCCAACATAAACATGATATGGATGTTTATAATGCTTGGAAAAAGAATGATTTGATGCCAGAGGTATTCTCATCAGCTCAATGAATGATAATATTGCTTATCAGTGTGAGTAATTTGAAACTGCAAATGCTATGTGGGTGGCATTGAAGAAAAAGTTTGGAGGAACGAATCTCTAAACTAATGCAGTTGACCATCATGTTTGATACATATAAGAAAGTTCCCAATAAGCTGATGAAGTAACATCTAAGAGAAATGTCAAACATGATAACTAAGCTGAAGAAAGCTGGGCATGAACTGACTGATGAATAGTAAGTATAAACGATCTTTACCTGATAGTTGAGAGCATATGAAAATAAATATGACTCATAATGATAACATCAGGACTTTTGATGGTATTGCTTGTCATCTTAAACTGGAAGCTGAGCACCTAGAGGCTTCTGGACCAAATACTCATGCATATGTTGCTGAGTCCAGTTCAAGGAAGTTTTTTGGTTATAAAAGAAAAATGGTGAAAATCTTGAAAAGAGAAAGAGATCGTCCAAGGACCTATGAACAAGGATAAATGGTTCAAATGCAAAAGAGGCAAATGCTCTAGGAAAAGAGATAAGTCAAAAATGATTTATTATAACTGTGGGAACAAAGGTCACTTCGCCCGTGAATGCACAGAGCTAAATAAGGTATTACTTGATCTTATCTCAAATTGTAAGATTTATGTTTCCAGTACCGTTTTCTTAACTGAATCTCATCCTATGTGGACTGCAGACTTAGGAGCCATAAACTATATAGCTCGTGATAAAGACGCTTTTGTGAAATTTCATCGAATACCGAGGGAAACATGGTGGATATATGTAGGTAATAATACCAAAGTTGAAGTAAAAGAAATGGGGACATGCAAATTGGTTTTGCACGGTGGTCAAGCTTTGTACCTATATGATGTCTTATATGCTCCAAAAATTCGACGAAATTTAGTTTATGTAATGGTTCTGTTGAAACTAGGATATTGCTTAACTTTCTCTGGAAACTTGGTTAAACTTTATTATGATGATGTGTTTTATGGATCTGGATTCTATCCGAAGATTTTATGGTGTTGGACACCTTATTTTGTAATAATGATAATTCTATTAGTTTTTCATTATTTACAACTCCTAATAGTCTAAGTGTGGATACAAATAAATGGCATGCTAGACTAAGACTTATTGGCCAAGAAAGAATGAATAGACTGGCTCGTGAAGGTTTATTAGGACCTACCACTAAATTAGATTTACTTATTTGTGAGCATTGTTTAGCAGGAAAAACTACTAGAAAACCTTTTGGCAAAGCTATTAGAATTGAAATTTCTCTACAACTTGTGTACTCAAATATTTGTGGCCCTATGAATGTTAGAGTTAGAAAATGAGCATTATATTTCATCACTTTCAGAGATGATTATTCATGTTTTGGCTGTCTATTTGATCTCCTATAAGTCAAAAGCAATAGATTGTTTTAGACATTATATAAATGAGGTTGAAAATCAATTAGACAAAAGAATAAAAGCCTTGAGAGCTGATCGAGATCGTGAATATTTATCCACTGAATTTAAGGAATTATGTAGTGGAAAAGGAATTATGAGGCAATTAACGATTCCTAAAACTCCACAACACCTAAAACTTCGTAACAAAATGGTGTAACGAAAAGAAGGAACCGAACTCTATTAGAAACGGTTAGATCTTTGATGACATAAGCAAATCTTCCAATTTCATATTAGGGAGATGTTTTATTGACTACGACTTATATACTTAACCGTGTGCCCACTAAGTTAGTAACTTCCACTTCTTATGAGTTATAGATAGGTAGAAAACCTGAGTTAAATATAATGCGCCTTTGAGGATCTACTGTATATATCCATGACACATTCCATAAATTCAGAAAATTGAGACTAAAGAAATGTATCTTTATAAGATACTCTGAACATTCCAAAGGGTACATGTTCATAGAAGAGGACTCTGATAGAAGAATGACTGAAATAGAATTTAGAGATGCGATATTCATAAAAGACAAATTTCCTAAGAATGGTGATATTGATAAAAGTCTTTATCTTTATGAGACGAAAGAGGAATGTGGAGAAAGTTCATCTTAAAGACTATTAGTTGTGTCACAAGAGACAATGCCTTTACCTATTTAAGATAGTAAAAGTAATGAGATTAAACTCCAACATATTTTAGATAGTGGGAACAAATATCCTTAATTGCGTAAGAGTGAATGTTCTCGAATCCTTAAGAGACGTTTTGAAATTGAAAATAAAATTTTCATAACTACTCCTTCTGAAGATGATGAGCCTAAAAATATCAAAGAAGCTTTATCATCCCTCAATAAAGAAAAATGGCAAAAGACATTAGAGGAAGAAATGAAATCCATGGAACTTAATCGAGTTTGGAGTCTAGTGGACTTACCGTCGGTCAAAAACCCATTAGGAATAAATGAATTCTCAAAATTAAACGAAAGATGGATGGCTCAATAGATAGATATAAAGCTTGCATAGTAGCAAAAGACTATACCCAATAAGAAGACATAGATTATGAAGAAACCTTTTCACCTATTGTGAGGTTTACTTCAATCCGTGTCATTCTACCTATTGTAACACACTTAGATCTAGAATTGCATTAGATAGATGTCAAAATAGCTTTTCTTAATGAAAAACTTGATGAAGAAATCTACATAGATCAGCCTATAAGTTTTATAGTGAAATGCCAAGAGTGCAAAGTATGCAAGCTCCAAAAATCAATATATAGCCTGAAACAGTCATCAAGACAATGGTACTTAAAATTTCATAAGACAATATTATCTTATAATTTTAAGATGTTAGAACAAGACCACTGTATCTATGTGAAAAAGTATGAGGAAAAATTTGAAATTCTATCTCTTTATGTGGATAATGTGCTAATAGTTGGGAGTGATTTGGAATATGTGATGATCATTAAAAATTAGTTATCTGCAAATTTTGACATGAAGGATATGGATGAAGCAGATTATATTTTAGATATAAAAATAAAAGGGATCGTTCTAAGAGACTTTTGGCTCTGTCACAAGAACGTTATATCCAAAAGATTCTAGAACGATTCAACATAGCAAACTGCAAACCCATAGATAATCCTGTGTCGAAAGGAGATCTGTTGAGTCAAGATTTGTGTCCAAAAACTTAAAACGAAAGAAATGAAATGTCCCTAATACTTTATTCAAGTGCGGTTGGAAGTCTCATATACGTAATGATGTGTACTTGCCTTGATATATGTTTTTCTATTAGGTTGGTTAGTCGACATCAATCGAATCCAGGAAGAGAACATTGGAAGGCTGTCAAGAGGATATTGCGATATCTAAAAGGCACTGTGGATTATTGTTTATGCTATCAAGGAAAAGATTTGTGTATCGTTCGCTATTTAGATACCGACTAGGGTGGTGATTTAGACCAATGTAAATCAACCTCTCGTTATGTTTTCTTACTCCAAAATGGCGTCATATCTTGGAGCAGTAAGAAACAAACATGCATAGCCTTATCCACAATAAAAGTAGAATTTGTAGCATGTTCTACTACTGTATAAGAAGCTGTTTAGTTGAAACGATTTTTTGAGAATTTGGGTGTATTAGACGTAGTAGTTGGTCCTATAATTGTGAATTGTGATAATCAAGTTGCGATAGCTTTCATAAAGGATCCCAAATTCCATAATAAAACTAAACATATCGACACTAGATATAACTTTGTCAGAGACATCATTTCATAGAAGGAAGTGATAGTACATTATATTTCTATACGTAACATGGTTGCTAATCCTTTAACCAAACCGATTTCAAGAGATGTATATCTTGCAAATGTTAAGTCTCTTGGCTTGCAGAGAATATGATAGATTACTTGTTGAGTATATATTGTACTTGTAACAGAACATTAGAACATCAAAGAATTTGAATTTATTTTATTTATGTGTTTAAATTCTTGGTGTTTCTGGATATACACATTGTTTTTGAAAACTCAACAAGATGATATTGTCACACAAGTTTGATTTGCTCTCTCACACAAGCAATCGCCTTTGCTACTGAGAAGAACATGCAAAGATAAGACATGTTTCTTGAGGTTGATATCGCTAAGAGAGTGCACTTAAATATAAGAGTTGCTCAAGAAACGAATTATTGAATATGTCACCTTGATAATTAATCAAGATGAGGTGATGTTTTTTGATGAATTAGAAAATGATTGGTTTGGATTCCCCATGTCTAAATAACTTGTGAATACCAGATATGAGTTTTTAATATATAGTGATACCTATAAGATTGGAGAGATAATTAAGAACTCAGATTAGGTGTTAAGTGCAGCGACTGAAGTAAGATTTGTACAATATTGGTAATGACATTTTGAAAAGACACACATTGTAGCATATGATTCATACTATGTGTGCATAAATAAGATGACTGTTTAAAGTAGCGGAAGGATGAATCCTTGCTCTTTCACTGTGTGAGACTTTATGAGGATTACCTCATGTTGGTACCTTTTGACTATTTGTTGTTATTTGACATTTACTCTTAGTGTTGTTATCTTAGCTTGAAACCTATGGCCATGTATGATTCGGTCTATGGAACATGACTAGAAAAGCAGCTAAGTTTAAATTGAAAATTTTGAACAGAAGAGGAAGACATGCGTCCATTAGCCGACCGATCACGTCACTCATATAGAAGATTGGACTTGATCATGGATATATAGGAATATAACACAATAATAAATAAGGGATTAAAGGGAGCTAGTGTTATCGAATAAGTCTGGGGTACTACAAGACTAACGTTTTATTATTTTTTCGGATTGAAGCAACTATGTTATTCCTAACAAATGTATAGTAAATTAGCTCCCAAGTGAAGGTTACTTGCAAAGATGCACGACACATTTGCTAATATGAATTACTTTGTTTTGTAAGATTTATGTGGAAGAGTATCGTGATTCTTATCACCCCATCATATGTGAGGGGGAGATATTGGATTTGGTCCATCCATAATGGGTTGATCCAATCCATTAGGTTAAAAGGCAAAATTAACCCTTATACATATAAGAATTACCCTTTTACCCTTGGTAGTTATTGAAGTTAACTGCCACTCTCTATTTTAATATAAATAAGTATAACTTCTATTTGGGAGATATCCTTTTATGCAAAAAAATTACAGAACTCTTTTTCTCCAATAATCTATCATCTGGAAATTTTTTTGCAGAAAATAAGAAAGTGAATCAAACAAAGTGTGTTATGGATTCCATTAAGAGTGCATTGCATCACCAATCATCACCAAAGTTTCAAATTTCTAAATCGGATAAGTTTTTCTATTATCCTGGATTTATGTTATTTTCGCTTACATGAGGACAGTTCTTTTTCTAGTGTCCATCTTATTGGCAATAGAAACATTTTCCTTTTGCCTTTGGCTTTGACTTTTTCTGCCTTGGTTACAACCTTTATAAAATTTCCTATCTTAAATTTTTTTATTGCTTATTAGGTCTTTTATTTACCTTACTGGTAGAAGCCATAGGGACATCCTCATGTCTCGTTCCATTCTTCCCTTATTTATAAAAATCTTGAAGTTCATTAACCAACTTAGGAAGTGTTCATTCTATTCAATTCAAATTATAATTAGTTATCAACAATTTATAACTTGGAGGGAATGACTGTAAAATCAGATTCACTTTAAGGTAACCTAGCATGACTACCCCATACACATCCAAATGCCCTAATCCCATTGATTATTTGTATAACATGATCATATGGTGGCAATCTTTCCTTAAGTCTTATATTGAAGAGTAAAGTACACAACTCATATTCTACCACTCTTGAATTTTTTCTATACAACTCTTGTAGAGCGATGAGGATATCATATGCACTCAAAATATTTTTGTGCTTAGTTTAGAGCTCTTTATTTATTGAGGCTAGCATGTAACCTCGAGCTCTCCTATTATCCTCGGTCCACTTTTTGTAAGTATTTTGTTCTTTTTCTTAGAGGCATCATGAGCTATGTTAATGGGAAGTGGTCCAAGACATAGGTTATCTTTTCAAAAACTAGAACTATTCAGAGATTCCTTAACCAATCCTTGAAATTCGGTCTAGTCAGTATATTATTGTCCATGCTTTTTAGGAGTATGTTATTGGCTGTTTTCGATTTATCAAAATTTATTTAGAGAATACTGCAAAGAAAAATACTTTTTATTAATGTCTTGTATAAACTTAAATCTTTTAATGCATAATCTCATTAGTTCTTACTATTTTATTCGAATCTCGTACTCTTTTAAACAAGATCCAAAAATTTTCATCAGATTAAATTTCAAGTGGGAATTGAATTCTCATTAAATTTAATTAACCTTACATAATAGAAATCTTGGTTAATTTATTTCTTTTTTACTGAATAAATTTTGGTCAATTAAATTCAACAAGTAGGAAAGAATTTCCATTTATATCCATATATAGACTCGATTCATATTTTTGCCCTTCGCTTTGGATACCTCACATAATAGAAATCTTTATACCCTCGATTTAATTGAGTTCAAACCATCACTCTTTCTTAAAATGACACTTTCATCATGTTTTCACACGATAGAAATATTGGTCAAAATGGAAAATATTCATCCCATAACAAGATTAAATTAATTCCATGCCATGATAAGAGATATTAAAATTTATGTTACAGAATTTAGTTATCCCATGATAAGAGACAAATTTAATAATTTTATTTAGGAGGGTTTTAGGTTTAACTTAAAATTAATTAAGTTCATGCTAATTTGACATACATACGTCTTCTATATGCTAAAATTAAAATATGGTGGGATGATAATATGGTTTTTGAAAATACATCCTAAAGACAAACCATTCACCTAAGATTGCATCTTCGATTGATCTCAATCTAGATGTGTTGAGGTCCTCATTTAGTCATTCCAATTACATTCGTAGCTTAGGCACGTAAGCTCGATAAAATAAAAATAAATATAGGGTTAATTATTACAAACCAAAATATCTAAACTTTGAAAAATAAAAAATTACACCTATAATCATTATTAATACATCTATTCATCAACTAAATTAATATTCATTATACTTAATGAACTCACTCGTAACCCAAATAAATATTATATCAACTAGTTGATCATATTAATTTCAAATATAATAATAATAATCGTTGATTCAAGCATTAAGCACAAATAACATAATATATATGTTGCAAATATTCCTAATATTTATTTTAATCAACATTTACCTATTTTTAGTCCATGATTGAAAAGAAGATACATGCAATATTTTATATCCTTTATTTATAGTATATCAATATATTTCTTATTATGTTAACTTGACATCATACTCATATAAGAGTAAATGAAATATTTTACATCCTTTATTTATATTATATCAATATATTCATTTCATGTCAACTTGACATCATTTCTTATACTTATTCATAATTAAATGCTAGTTGACATATATGCATAATTTATCATTTAATCATATTAAACTAAATAATGCATTAAACATTCTTGACACATATATATTCTATACCATTCATCATGCCATGTAAAACTCTTTTTACCATGCATCATATATTCCATCTATATGGAATTACACTAATTCCATATGCCTTAATCTACACCTAAACTTACTTTAATCATCATTAAAGCTTACATTTAGCATATTTAAACCAAAATGTCAAACACCAAAATTTTTATTTGAGCATTTCAAAAGATATATGCATGTATATCAACATATCTCCACATATTTGACATTTCCATACATATATCATAGATGCATGTACATAACCTTGTATCCCACACCACATCACCATGTAGAGAACCTGAAAAACATATCAAATGCCCTAATTTTGGTTCTTATTTTGTTTCCAATCATTCAAAAGCTAACTACTCAATTCCTTGGCATACAAATTATGACTACAACATCATTACAACTAAATAACATGCCATCAATTAATCAAAAAATGTAAAGCAATCAACTCACGACATTTCATCGAATTTCATAGAAATTTAATGCACACATATGTCTCTCTCTTTAGTTTCTTAACATTGATCTACATTCCTCATGTTTCAATGCATACAAAGCATAAAATTCCTCAAGAATAGAACCCTCAACCTAGTCACAATAAAACTAAATACACACATAGCCATTTATAGTTTGTCATCTAATTCCACAACATCAAACAATTATGCCAATGATCATTAACATAACTCATGCATCCCAACTCATAAACATCATAAAGATCATCATAAAAATCACATTGTTTCATACTTGATTTCATTGAAATTTGATGAGAGGAAGAGAGCTTAGGCTTTTTACCTTGACTCCATAAAAATGCAAATGCACAAGTAGGTCATTTTCTCTTTAAAATTGTCATCGATCATGATGAAAGAAATGTCGCCAGAACTACCAAATGAAAGTTGAAAGTTTAAACTAGAAATCTCTCTTTTTCTCTCTCTATAAACATCGATTGCATTTGATTAAGGATAAAAATCCCTAAAATGTAACCATCATACCTTTTATAAAACCGAATTTGCTTTCAACACACACTGATGTGTGTCACTTAAAATTGAAATTTATGTGGAATCATCTTATCTGACTGATGTGGCGATGACACATGGGTATAGTCTCACTCTGCATAACTGTATGTTATAAAAAACTCACACTTTAACTTTGAAATCATATTTAATCCTTTACACAACAATTAAAGTCATGCATAAAGACAATTTTGCTTTTGAGACAGATTTGTGGGTGTTATAATTCCTCCCTCTTTATTGGAATTCTAACCCCAAAATTCATTGGAAATAGCTCAAGATGCTTATCTCTTATGATCAAGGGAAATTGCTAGTTCTTTAGCTGTTTGATCTTCCTATCCAGGATCTGAACCAATCTTTTAATATAACTTAAATCTTCTTATAGCTAAATTTCCTTAATCCTTAACATATGGGAAGGATTACTAACGTAATTGTGCAACGATGAAAGATAGAACACATCATGAATATGGTTTATGCTCTTCGGTAATGCAAGCCTTTAAGCTACCTTACTAACCCATTCTACAATCCCATATAAGCCGATATACCTAGGAGACAACTTTCCCTTTCCCTCAAACCGCATTTTGTAATTAAAAGAGGTTTTCCTAATGAAAATTTGTCACATATACTAAACTTTAGATCTCGATATCTTTTATTGACATAGCTTTTCTGTCAATCTTAAGCTTGTTTCATTCAATGTTTGATCAATTAGACATCCTTAATCAATTTCTGTGTCAATTTTGGTCCAACAAACTAAACCAAGGCATCTTTCTCACCTAATTCATCCTAGCAAAGAGAAAAACTTCGCCTCCTGCCATAAAGTGCCTTATAAGGCACTATTTGAATCATTGCCTAATAATTATTATTATAGGTGAACTCTACTAAAGGTAAAACCTTAACCCAACTCACCCTATTGTTCAAACAACAAGATCTTAACATGTCCTTTAATATCTGGTTAGTCTTCTTAGTTTGACCCCCCGTCTGGGAGTGATAGGCTATACTAAATGTCAAATTAGTTCCCAATGATTTATGTAAACTCCTCTAAAAAACTAACACAAACCTCGTGTCTTTGTCATATACAATAGTCTTAAGCAACCCATGCAATCTGATAATCTTTCGAACATACAACTTCCTCAACTAGTTTATAGGGTGGTGTCTTTAATAGGCAAGAAATATGTTATCTTGGTCAATTTATCAACTACCACCCACAATGCATTAATACCACTTTGAACCCTTAACAGTCTAATAATGAAGTTTATAGAAATGTGCTCACACTTTCACTCGAGTACACTTAAAGGTTGAAACAATCTTATCAACCTTTGATGTTTGACCTTAATCTACTAGTAGGTGAGACATTTGACCATGTACTCACTCACATCTCTCTTCATGTTAGACAACCAAAAACTCTTCCTCAAATCTTGATAGATCTTTAGACATCTAAGATGAGTAGTATAAAAAGAACTATGAGCCTCTACAAGAATCATTTACCTTAACTCTGTCACAGGTAAGATACAAACTCTACCTCTAAGGACACCATCTCCCACCTAAAAATTTGTCTCGAGACCATCTTGAATCCTCTAGGCTCTTTACTTACACCAATGTGGATTTGATCTCCAATCTGGCTAGAACTCTAATTACCAACTCAATTTGCTTCTAATTCAAGTTTATTTGAATCTTTCTTTGAGTCGTTAACTATGATAGAAACACCTTTCTACTGAAGGCAATGACTGCCATAATTGTTTTGCTTGGGTGATACGTAATATCACAGTTATAATCCTTCACTAACTCAAGTCATCTTTTTTGTCTCATGTTAAGTGTAACATTTTCTAACCAATAGATGTGTTACAAAAAAACGACAAAAGTTCCCCTATTTTAGAGGACCTAGGGAAATTTTTTTTTTAATGCCTGTAACACTCCTAATTAGCAATTCACATAAACCAGTCCTACCAACCGGCTGGATTTTCATCAACATAATCACAATTAATAAAATAAATATTTAATAGTAACCATCATAAAAATTACCACCCACAGAAACTTTATAACCAATTTCAATGACTAGCCATATATATATATATGCAATCACATATATCCAATAATAAGAAAGATATATATATATATTCCTATGAGTATATACTATCCATTAGATAGAGATATAGACACATCAATACAATAACTACATATATACATATAAGAACCAAAATGTATATATATATATATATATATATATATATATATATATATATATATATATATATATATACATACGCACCTATATACGTCAAGGAGATATATATAAACACATAAAGTCACATATACATACATATATGCATATAGAAAAAAAAAACATATAAATCGATAAAATTATGGTACCCTCCTCCCATAGCCTTATGTCTTGCTAGTACTCTCCGGGAACTTTTGCTGCAACTCTTTACCTGTAAAATATTAAATTAAATAGAGTGAGCCATGACTCAATGAGAAAATCATACTCAATACTCAAAACATTTCATACCAGTACTAATCTCTTCCATACTCAACGTGTCTGGGCTATTCACATACAAAATAATTGACATGGAACATACATTAAACACATATCATAATTCTCTTCATTCACACATTTATTCATTTTCTTACTATACAAATATGATTCACTCGTTATGATTTATGCATGTATAAGTGCCATGATTTTTCTATTTTCTGATTATACATCTTTCTCAACTCTTTATTAGCCACATAGGCTTGCATACATGATTCTAATGCAAATGACTTTCATAAAATATTTGCTAATTCTTTTTTTTTTGTCAAATATTTTCATTAATCAACCTAGACTACATAAGACAGTACTCGCAGTCACTATACAAGGTACAATCCTCTCTTACACGCATATTTCTCCATTTGTTTTCATTGTTGTCCACACAGTACAGTTGACATCTTTATTTATTGTTCACACAGTACAACTAATATATTTCTTTGTTGTCCATACAGTACAGCTCGCGTGTAAGGATTTTAAGCATGCTTTCTGCTTTCCTATATCATATGAGTTATTATAAAACCAAAAACACTTGTTTTCTATTTTTTGAAAACATACATAACTTAGAAAATGTTTTTCCTCTTTCTTTATTTTTCTGAAATCATGCATATGCTTTGATTCTTCATGTACACATGTATAACTATAAGATGAAATATGCCCATTCATTGTTTTTCCTTATTCTTTTCAAACCTCATCGAGCATCAGATTATTCTCTCATGCATTTACACATATATCATGCATTCCATATGATTATACATATTTATTATAATGGTTTTTACACATATCATGCACATAATTAAACAAAATTAACCTATATCACATAAAATGACACTTTTATCCTTATGGCCAAAAGTTATATGCCTACCCTTCGTGTAAATTATTCCATCAATTCATCATTTCTCACATACTCAATACACAAAATCAACTAAGCTAACCCTAGGAATAAAAAATGTCTAAAATACTTTTATGGCAAAAAATTATATCATAAATCTTAATGAATTTCTTTATTCTTTTAAGCATAAATCACCTTAATTTTATACCCTACATACTTATAAAAGTAAAGGTGATTTGAATAACCTAACTCAAATTACTTCACGTATGTAAAGTATGAAAATTTTACCTTTTCTTTGCTAATTAGGTGATTTAAGTCTATCCTCCTTCTTTTCTTCTTCCTAGCAATCTTAATCAACCAACAACATAATCATCCATCAAAACTCTAAACTTGACATCTCTTAAAAATTAAACTTTTTACTTTAGAACTTACCAGAATTGATAGATCTACACTTTTTATAACTGGAGGCTCTGGAAATTAGGTGGTTTAGCTAGGTTTTTTGGTGAATTTTTGTTTGAAGAAAAACTTTAGTAAAATTATGGAGAATTCTCAGCCAAGGAAGAAGAAAATGAATAGTTTGGTTATTTTATAAGCATTTTGGACTAATTTACCCTTAACCTTCCCCATAAATGACTATTTTATCCTTAGCCAATTACCAAAAACCCTTAGCACCATTATATAATTTCAAGTGTGTCATTCAATTTACGTTCCCACTTTGTCTCTTAAATCTTTTTAAAATGACCATTTTAACCCCTTTAAAAATTATTACTCATTTATTGGTTTTAAATAATTCTTTTACAATTTCTTTAAACAATAAGTTATAAAATCAAATTTAAGGGTAATTTTGGAAGTAGAGTTTACTAACATACCTGAATCTAGGTGTTACATTAAGCTTCTTTTGAGTGAAGGAGTACTTGAGGCTTTTATAATCGGTATACATATTGCATCTTACCTCCTTATAGATAAAGTCTCCAAATCTTAAAAGCAAACACCAGTGTTGCTAACTCCAAGTCATGAGTGAGGTATCTAGTCTCGAAATATTTCAACTATATTGTGGCATATGCTATTACATTTGCCTTGTTGTATTAATACTACTTTTAAATCACTATAAAATATGTTAGTGCACAGATCATAATCAACCCCCTCATCTGGTTGGGCCAAAATTAAAGTAAAAGTCAATTTCCTTTTTCAACTATTGGAAACTCTCATCATAAGCATTAGAACATCAAAATTGAGTTTCCTCTTTAATGAGATTTGTGAGAAATCTTCCTAACCTAAGGAATTGTTCAACAAATCTTTTATAGTACTCTATCAAACCTACAAAACTATAGGCCTCCTTGATTATCTTCAGTCTTTACCAGCCTAATAATGCCTCGATCTTACTTGGATCCACAAATATACCCTTTATTGAGACTACATGCCCTAGGAAAGCTACTTGATCAAGGTAAAATTCAAACTTGGTGAACTTGACATACAATTGCTTTTCTCTCAATCTTTATAAGGTAAACCTTACATGTAACTCATGCTCCTCATGACTTTCTAGGTATACCAAAATATCATTGATAAAGACTATAATAAACTTGTCTAGGTAGTCATGGAATACCTTATTCATCAAATTCATAAACACTGTAGGGGCATTAGTTAGTCCAAACAGAATTACTAAGAACTTGAAATGGTCATGCCTTATTCAAAAAACTGTCTTGTGTATATCTTGTTTAGCTGCCCTTACCTAATAGTAGTCTAACCTCAAATTTATCTTAGAGAACACCATTGAGCCTCTCAACTAATCAACAGGTCATCTATTCTTGGTAATGACTATTTGATCTTCACTGTTACCTTATTTAGCTCTCTACAGTCTACATATATTCTCATAAACCTATTTTTCTATTTAACACACAAGATGAGGGCTCCCTAGGGAGAGTAACACTACCTAATGAATCTATTCTAAAGTAACTTTTGGAGTTACTTCTTTAATTCTTAGAACTTAGCTTCGACCATTCTATAGCACATCTTAGAGATAAGTGTCATCTCTAATGCTAGTTTAATACTGAACTTTATCTCTTGTTTATGAGCTAATTTTAGTAACTGTATTGGGAACATAGTTAGAAACTCTTGAATAATTGGTGTCTCCTTAATACTCGAGCCTGACTCTACTATACTTAGTATATGAGCTAAAAAAATAATGTACCCTTTACTCTAACTTTACAGTGCTAATCATAATGCTCTTAATGCACCCTTTATCAAACTCAAACTAGTCCCCATTCTCAAGGCTATACAGAACTTTCTTATAACAATAGTCAATCTCAACTCAATTATTCCCTAGGAAATCTATCCCCAAAATCATATCAAAATTTGATATCTCAAAAATTATTAAATCCACGAGAAGCTATTTACCCTGTATCTCTATTATTTGTCCCATTAGCATCTGATAATTTACTGTTGATCCTTTTTTGGGTAACTCTATCTTGACTCTCTAGGTTACCTTTACTAGTTGTACTCTTAATCTTTTTACTAGACTTTTGGTTACAAAACAATGCGTAACACCGCAATAAATTAAAATGTAAATAAGAGTACCAAAGTAAGAAATATGACTGGTAACTATTGTTAGGTTGGCCTCAATTGATCCTTGGGTGATGGTGTTGCTAAGCTCTAACTAGAGCCCTAGGATAGGATTTGGCCATGTGCCCTAGCTAACTACACTTGTAGTAGACTGCTTACCCTGTTAGACACTCTCTTCTATGATTCTAAATTAGGGAACTATTACTGCCTAACTGTGGTGTTAATGTTGGTATTGGTATTGGTATTGGTGTTGGCATTAGCATTAGAGCTAACTGAGTCAAGGTTTGATTACACATTTTCTTAACAAATACCTCAACCCTTCAGGCTCTACTTTAGGCCTCATTGTAAGTCTAGGGTGGTTGTTTGCCTATCATGACATCTCAAGCTATGGTTGGATCAAACCCATATACAAACTTCTTCATCAGCCTAATCTTTGTACTAGTTATCTTAAGGGCTTATTTTGATAAGTGGTTGAATTTGTTGGAGAATGCCTTTAGTAAATTTATACCCTATGTCAATGTAAAGAACTTCTAAGCTTTGATGCATGTTAAATCTCCTCTTCAACTATAACCAAGACATCTCAAAGACCTTTGTTGTCTTCTTTAGTAGGTTTCATCATCTTTTTACACTTGACTTGAAGAAATAGATGACATATCTAATTCTTTCCTAGTCTTCCATGTCAAACATGACCATATCATTTTTTATCAACTTTAGCCACTTCTCAGCTGTAATTAAGTCTTTAGCATTGCCAAACATTTATGACTAGTGAATACTAGGTAAATTGAAAATAAGATGCAGTTAAGTTTTGGCTAGTGTTATTATCGATGTTGTTGTTAATGCTAAAGTCACCTTTACTAAGCCTTGAGCTTGTGTCAACAATACCTGAGCCAACTCACCAATCTAAACTAGAATACCTTACTGCTCCCTAAACATCTCTGTGAATATTTCCTTGGCATCTTGAGTGCTTAAACCTACCTAGGGAATTTAGAATGTTGCCCATTTACTTTAACTCCTTTGTTAGTTATCAGTTTGAGTATTTGTGGTATTAGCTTTGGTTCTCTTCATTTTTCTTGAAAAACCTACTATTATGAGTCTTCTTAAAAATTTAGCAAGTATAAATAAAACTTTACTTACAATGATCAACTGTGAGTGCAGTTAGCATGGCTTGAAAGACTTATATTCCTTCTTCATTTGACTATATACATACTTTAAAACATCTTTTGGGCTCCAAAATCATGCTCTGATACTAACTTGTAACACCCCTTGAAAAATAATAATCTTTAAGAAGAAAGGTCATTAAATTGATTATTTTGAGCATGTATTCAATTCAAAACATATTATAAAATTTATCATTTATTGAAAACAAATTTCATTTATTAAACTTTACAACTTACAAAAAAACCCTTGTTAAAACTAAAATCGAAAGCATACAAAAATGTCGTAATTCAAAATAAAATTAAGAAATAGAACAACGTAGTCAAATACATAAATATAAACTGAATATAACAAAATCATCAAGAATAAAGCTAGTAAAACTATGATGACGAAACTGGCCTTGCTACTTTACACTTGCAAATTGTTACTTGTTCCACAACCATCACAATCACTTGTACTTGCACACATGAAAGTAAAGTAGTAAGTAACAAAAGATTTAGTAAATAGGAGACTCTACTATTACTTATTACTTAATTCCTAAAAATGCCCTTGTTTTCAACCGTTACTATCTCTATCATCTAGAGTCGCTATTAAACTACCCTATGGATAATGGTATATCCTATATATTACCTCTGTGCACATACTATGTTTTGAGGAATGTCTAGGTTGTATGTCATAACTCTTGGGTCAAACTATATCCCATTCTGTCACCAAGAAACCACTATATTAAACTATATCTCAACTAAGCTATACTACAAGCATGACTACAGGTCTAGTGCCTTATTATAGATGTGTCCCACTATAAGCAATGTAGGGAACATATACTCACGGTGTCTTTTGTCAAGATCTTATGATGTATAACATGCATACATCTCGAGTCTTAACTCTTAGGCACGTAGGGTACTATAGCATACCTAGGATCTTTGTACTATCTCTTGGGATGACTCATTTATTCTTGGCCTAATTCTCTTTCTTTTTTTCTTTAATATGTTCTACATGTATAGGTGTATTTCTATTTATTTCCATGCACATGACTAACTCCTCATGACATCTCCCTAAGTGTTAATTTTCCTATACACGTCAGTGTGTGCTCTTAGGCACACAGGTGTGTGTCCCTTTATATATTTATTTCACTTTCCTTTTTTTTCTTCCCTCAACCATACTACTTCTTAAGGGTATTCTAGTCATTTCACCCTATATATGGCCATGTTAACACTATACATGGGTAGTTCATGTGTTCTAGTTAATCGTTATTTAGTCAATAACATCTGATAGTCAATAAAACACTGAGATAACTTAGCCTAGATTTTGGAGATCACACACACGGTCATGTGTCTCATACCACACAATTGTGTGGTGAACACCTAGAAAACACCCTGAGTACCCTAATTTTGGTCCCTATTCTATTTCTAATCATTCAAACACAAACTACTCAATTCTTTGGCATACAAATTATGACTACATCATCATTGTAACTTAACAACTTACCATTAATTGATCAAGAAACATAAATAAATCAACCTACTAAATTTCATCAAAATTTCATAAACATTCAATACACACATATGTCTCTCTCTCTAATTTCTTAGCATTGATTTGTATTCCTTATGTTTCAATACACACAAAGTATAAAATTCCTCAAGAACAGAACCTTCAAACTTGCAACAATAAAACTAAATGCACACATAGCCATCAATAGTTCATCATCTAATTCTATAACATTAAACAATAGTGCTAATGATCATCAACATAACTCATGCATCCCAACTCATAACTGTCACAGAGATTATCATAAAAATCACATTGTTTCATACTTGAATTCACTGAAATTTCGATAAAAAGATGAGAACTTAGGCTTACCTAGCTTAACTCCGCAGAAAAACAAGCGCATAAGGAAACCCTCTTCTCTCTAGAATTTTTGTCAATTGAGTTGTTAGGAAATGTCATCGGAGCTACCAAATGAAAGTCGAAAGTTCAGACTTGAAATCTCTCTCTCTCTTTCTCTCTCTATAAATAATGTGTATGTTTTATTAGGGATAATAATCTTTAAAACGCATTCATCATGCCTTTTATAAAAATGAATCCAAGTTCAGTATACACAGACATGTGTCATAAGCATATGACCATATGTCACTTAAAATTAAACTTATACACATAATCATTTTATTAGGCTGACGTGGCAACAACACAGGCTTAGCTTTACTATGCATGATTATGTGTTACAGAAAGCTCACACTTTGACTTTCAAATCACATTTAATCCTTCACACAATAATTAAATTCAAACATAAAAATTATTTTACCCTCAAAACGTACTTGTAGGTATCACACATTCAATATGTTTATTATGTGATATTATTGTCTAATTTATATCACGTTTGTAAGGAATAATTTGATAGTTTAGTTTTACATACTAAATGAGTTATTCGGAGAGTTCACATACATATTTTATATTAATGCAAATAAACGAATCGGTTTATGTATAAAAGAACTCTTTCTTTTATTAATAAATTATTACATATATATATACAAGATAAAATGCCTTGAAACCAATAACATAAATGGTTCCTTATGCATACACTAACAATATACACTGCATGTATACAATCTTTCAATTTTTGCTTTGAGTACAATGTTTACAAATAATTGTTACTGTGTGTTTGCTTTTAGTATGAGTGGCTAAAACCTTTTTATTCTAGGAACTAAAGGGAATTTGATAGTACCCATAATGTTATAGTAAATTATTTATATTTTATAATATCGTTATTTTTTTATTTAATGGATGGTTATTTATTGCTTGTTGTAAGATAGGGGCTTATGTAGTCGATACAAGGTAAGTGCATGCATTCATTAAATTTGGAAATTGGATACTAGAGATAGATCAATTCCTTACGAAGTTATTGGACTCACATAATGTAGTAGGTAACTATTATCTGAGTAGCCACGTAAGTAAAAGCTCATTTAATGTTTACAAGTTTAGTCACCATTGCAAGGGGAACTAGGGTAACTCAAGATATCTAACCATCAACACCAAACAATCTTTTAGCAGTTTATTTCAATCTACGGTCCTATATAAGATTGTTAGTGAAACTTGAAGTCTTAGAAATCTTTTATCATATGACGTTTGATAGTAGTATTATGGTCGTATTCTGCTAATTGATTTAGTTGGTTATGTATTTAATATTTTAATAGTTTAGAAGTAGTAGTAGATGTATTTTACATACACACACACACATATACACATATACAAAGTCTTCTTAGCTAATACAAGTTTTAAAACAAATTAGTAGTCAATTTATTAATCCCTAAGGGATCTATATCTATTAAATTACTTAATGACTCGTGCATTTGCAAATGAGATGCAACAATTTTTTGGCACTGTTGCTAGCGATTGGTGGTAAAATTGATACTAATATAATTTGTAATCTTGCTAGAATAAGGATTTTTTTTCTTTTATCTACACTTTTAAGAGTTGATCACTCTTGTTCTCCCTTATAGCTTCGTTTAGTTCATGACTAGATCAAAGGTGACAAAATGACTAGATTTTGACCTCGATATTGAGAGAATGATACATAATCTAAGAAAAAGCAAGCAAGAACAAGAGATAAAGATGGAAGAGTTAGAAGTAAATCCTAATTTGAACACAGTCGAGGTACTACCTTAGTCCTGCACACTTTAAGACTAGACCATACCAGCCATTAGAGACATTACCTCAAGTGTTATTAAACCACTAATCAAAGCCAATAACTTCAAGATCAAACCGTTCATTATACATATAATCTAGCAAACTCAATTTAGAAGAGCAGCATTTGAAGATCCACATACACACTTTGTGAAACTATTTGGCTAAATGAAGTATCAAATGAGATAGTGAAGCTAAGATTATTCTATTTCTCACTTCAAGATAAAATAACTATTTGGCTCGAATATAAAGCCCTAAGGTTTTTCGCAGCTTTGCAAGCTTTATCATAATAAAATCTTGACAAAGTTTTTCCCAATCAAAAAGAAAACAAAGATAAAAAATGGCATTGCCACGTTTACCATGAGGGATGATAAAACTATATACAAAGCTTAAGAGAGATACAAAGATTTACAAAGATGCTACCTACACCACAGCTTTCCAGATTGGATGCCAGTACAATCCTTCTATAATTAAATACCATGACATATCTAAATTGATTTAGATGTGATAACCAATGGATTGTATATGGGACTAACTATAGAAAACACACTACAACTGATCAAATGAATAACAACAAATAGTTCTTTTTTGAATGATTATGCAATACCAAAAGAATCGATAAGAATTCATAAAGTAAATGAAATAGATCCATACTAGTTAAGGAGTGGTTAGAGTCTTTAAAGAATGCAATGGGTTTTTTTTAAGATAATGGACCATGAGAAGGTTTAATATGTTAGTTTCCTACTTAAGAGAGATGCTAAGATTTGGTAGAAGAGGTTATGTCATACTTGTTAGATAATTGAAATGAATTCGATAGATTTCAAATGGACATTTGAAAATGAGCACTTGTCTTTTAATATTTTATATGTTCAAGCTTAGGAATTTATCAGTTTGAGACAAACGGAAAGGATTATCAAAAAGTTTTCTACCCAGCTCAATGTACTTACTTGATATGCCCTAGGTATGGTTAGTATTGATTATACCCCTAGGTCTTATTCAGAGGCATTAAATAGAGTTCAGAGATCAAAAACCATAAGATTAAGGATGGCTAGAGAGAGTGGTATTCCTGAGCAACCTCCATGAGTAGCCCTAACCTCAAGATCTAATTAAACAATTACAGGTGACAGTCATGAGTGAGGTATCCAAGATTATAAAGGCAAATAAGCTTCTAGTTTAGAAGATTTAGAAAAAAACTAGAAGGGTAAGAAATAAGGTAAGATAAGTAGCCATAAGGAAAAGATTAGTCAATGTATGATAATCATCCTGCCTGCAGTAAATGTGGGCATATAAATACCAAATATGGTGTTGGGTAGAGGTTGGGTTTCAAGTGTAAGTAACCAGGTCACTTTGCTCGTGAGTACATGACAACATCACCAGCCCTTATTGAGCAAATTATTAGAAGGGGATAAGTTACAATATATGCATAAACTTTTACCAAGGCTAAGGCCAACCCTTTTTTAGTAACGAGTCAGTTAATTTTTCATTCTTATCCATTATATGTATTAATTGATTTTGGTGTCACTCATAGTTTTATTACATGAGGTATGGTTGAGAGGTTATAACTATGGCATACACTAGTTGAACATATATTTATTGAGATGCTAAATAGGGATAAAATTATGAGTAATCAAATGTTTCACGGTGAGATAGTGGTGCTATGAGGCTGAAAGTTAGTTGTTGATTCGCTAACATTTGATATGCCAGACTTTGATGTAATAATATTGGGCATGGATTTTCTAAGTAGATATTAGGTATAAATAGACTATAAGAAGAAGTAAGTTTGGTTTAATTTGGATTATAGTGATGATTTCAACTTTGGTGAGGGTCGTATTCTAAGTATGATGATCAATAATATGAAAGCAAGAAAAATATTAAGTAAGGAATGTAAAAGTTATTTGGTGCACAGAATAGAGAACATTTTACGTTCGTAGAAGGTAACATGCCTATATATACGAAGACATTTAGAAATAGAATCCTAACAACAATAACCCTTATGTTCAATGTCATAACCCAAAAGGCAACATAACCTAGGTTAGGGTTTTAGTTTTGATCTTTCATATGGTTGTAGAAACACAAAACAAGTAAATCCAAAGACTCTAAGAATATTATAAATAAGAGTTTTACCATATAGTCATTCATAAAGACTTTGGTTATTAGTCACTAAAGTGGGAATATGGTTTATTGTGTAAACAGCGATAAGAGTTGTTTCTCCCCAAAATCATTTAAGACATGATATAAAAACTAAAAGAAAGCGGACAATATCAAGAATATGTCTATGTTTGCATTCTACACGACCATTTTGTTATGAGGTACAAGGGAAAGACTTATGAACAATAGTGTTATGACAAGAAAAAAGAGTAAGAAGCTTCACATCTATACTTCATAGCATTATCTGTTCGAAGAGTTTTAATAACAAGAGAAAATTGAGTTTTGACAAGATAGACAAAATTTTCATAGATTTCATGTAATTAATAATGATTTTTCATAAAATATATCCAAGTAAACCAAGAAAAATCATTAACAAAAATCACAAAATAAAAAACACCTTTCATAATAGCTATAGGAGAAGGTCCCCAAATATCAGAATGCACATGACCAAAAATGGTAGAAGAAAAAAATTACTACTATTAAATGGCATAGCATAATCATAAGAAGCATAATCAAAGTAATCATTTTAACTTATCAAAAAAAAAAAATGTAATCATTTTTAACATCCCTAAAAGACCAATAAAACATAAAGATTTTAATCGAGGGAGAGAAACATGACCAAGATAAGAGTGCCATGTAGAATAAGACATAATGACAACACATTTTTGATGCATTGGATGTAATGTAGAAGGGTAATTGAAGAGATGTTAACTCAAACAGACAATTAACTTTATGTTTGGTTCTAAAGATTTATCTAGTTTGTGGATCTTACACAAAACAACCATTATGAGAAAAATCTACATCAAGACTATGATCACATAATTTTCCAACAGAAATAAGGTTTAATGAGAGTTAGAGACAAGAAAAACATTAGACAAGGATAAAACGAAATTGGATGTACCATCAATATGACTAATAGATAAACTGGAGATATTAGCAATGTGAATAATAGGAGAAGAATTCATAGTGGTTTTAGATTTTAAAAGGTAGGAATTTATAGTCATATGGTTATAGATACAGGCCAAAAGTACCCTTGAGAGGTTGAGATAAGATGAAAGAAGTGAACGTACCCTTGAGAGGTTGAGGTAGAGCTTGTTTTAGAGAATCAATATCTACCTGGCTAAGAAGCTTGTCTATGACAAAAAAGTGATTAGAAGATGAACCCTCAATAGTAGTAGTAGATCTATTGTGAACAAAAGCCTTACTAGACTTAAACTTAGCTTGATTGTACCATCTAGTGCCTTTCTTAGATTATAACTTAGAATAATAAAAAATAGCATGCCTTAGTTTATGACAGTAATGACAAAATGCTTTACATTGAGATGAAAAGGAGATTGGAGTAGCCAAAACAGTATCAGCAGATAATAAAGATTATCGAGACTTTAAGGTAGCTAGACGAGTCTCTTCAACACATAATTCTATAACCACTGTGTCATGATCCGGAAAGATATCCCTATGCAACAAAAAAGATCCAACTTATTCAAACTCATCATTCAATGCCATAGTAAACTAATAAACTATAAATTTATCCCGTTCTTTTGTATAAAGAATTGCATTATGATCATCATGTCATTTTGGTTCAGACAAAGATAGTTGATCTTATAAAACAATCATCTCATATAGAAAATCATTAATCAATTGACCTGGTTTTTTATGCATATGACTAAGACCACTATAAAGTTAGAATCGATAAATGACATTGCTAGTTAAGTATAGTTAAGTATTGTTTAACAAGCAAATCCCAAAATTCTTTTATAGTCTCGAGATGCCTAAACTGAAGATTGATTGATAGAGTACATGTATTATGAAACCATGTAATAATTTGGTAATTTTTACAATCTCACTCTTCAAGCATCTCAATATAGTTGGAACTTTTTTCTATTTTGTCCTTAATTGGTTTAGTGATATTACTAGTAATATAACGCCATAATTTTTAGCCTTTAAGAAAACCAAATATTTCTTAGGCTTAGAAGGCATAGTTAAAACCATTTAGAATTATGCGAATAGGATGTGAAATATCTAATTTCTCCAAGAAAATAAAATCTCTAATAATAACAAATATGAGTCTAAAGCCAAAATAATCCAAAACCAAATTATCAACTCAACTCAATAAGTCCAATCAGCAAAGCCCAAACAAGAAGCCACAAAGCTAATCAACTAAGCCTTTATCAACTCAACTCGATAAGTCAAATATTAAGCCACAAAACACTAACACAATAAGGCTACAAATAATTACACTCGAAATAATATTGCAACACCCAAACACAGTAACAAAACAATATTGTAGTAGCCAACACAACAACAAACACCCAAAATAATATTCAATAGTAGCACCAAAGTATTAAACACAACATAAAAAAACTCATAGATTGACGAAAGTTGGAAATCTTATCTATAAGTCAATCACCGAATATTCGAGAGCTAGGGAAATGAATTATTAAAGAGTTAGATGGTCAAAGATTTGAAAGACAATGGTAGACTAAGAAGAAGAAACCCATGGGTAACAAAGAAATTGTCGAAACTTAAGAGTGTCATTTATTGCCAGAAGATAGTTCAATAGATTTTTCATGGCTGGAAATTGAGAAGGAGCACCCTTATACACCCATCGGTAATTGAAAATGGAGTAATCAACTAGAACTATGTCAAAAAGCCCATAAAATAAATATAATGCTAGAAAAATAGGGAAAACCTATAAGTGATGCATTGAAAAATATAGAACTAAGAAGAAAATCCATGATGGCTGCCAAGAATGTCGTTAGGAAACAAAATAAAGAGCCTTGGGAGTGAAAAGAAAGCTCTCAAAATTAAGCAGTGATGGCTGTGATATAAATAAATAAAACCTTAATTTCAAAGGTGAAATAATTAAGTTTTAAACTAGTGAAAGGATATTAATCTGATACCAAGTGAAAATATTGAATATTGTGTGTTTTCCACATTGATACATAAACAAATACATGCATGAATCATATGAATGTACAAGGAAAGAAATCAAAATAAATCATATACAAAAGGAAAATCAAATATTCTAAATATATTTTAATAGTATGTATGTATGTATGTATGTATAAATGCAATAAAGAAAAGAAAAAGATTTAAGAATTCAAAATTCAGTTACAAATTAAGAATATGTCAAAACTCATCGAAACTTACAACAAATAAATAAACGTGGACTCAAAGGTGAGGCTAAAACATTACAAAACCATAAATAGTAACATAACACTCTATTTTCAACACGAGGTTGACGAATTTTGTGAAAGATAGACATGTTTCAGCTTAAGAACTGGATCATCTTTATTTTACACAAGCCACCCTTCACTTTTATTCCAATTCTTTTAGGGTGCATTTAGGTTTGGTAATGTTTTATTATCAAAATTTAAATATTATCTTGAAGATAAATTATCTAAAAGATTACTGGGTATAAATGATCACTATGTTTGATATAAATAATTATTATGTTTGGTTAAAGATAATAAAATAATATATATTATTTTATTTAAATGCCTTTAGATATAATTTTTTACTTGTTATATTAATTTAAAATAAGATTAATTTTGTCCTTAAAAATTAATAAATAAAAATATAATTATAATAAAATTAAGATTTGATATGAAGTCAGCTTATGCTCATCAATCACACTCTAACATTTCAAGCTCTACCAATTCTAACCAAGCCCATGTTCCATCATCTTTTCAACCAAACCTTCAATTGTCATTGGGTCCAAACTACTCAGTTAGGTGCAAAATGATCACTTAGAACCAAGCCTAGCACTAAAACCTAGTGATGTTACTTGTGTGTTTACTTATACATTTAGTTTAAGTTTATTTTAGTCTAATCATGTAGTTTTTATGTTAAACTTTGTTAGTCTTGTGTTAGCTTAACTTGGGAAAGCATATGGCAAGCCAAATGAAGCTTTAATAGAAGAGACAAGAGGGACAAGGGAGAGCTCAATGCTTTCTCTTTTGGCAAAGACAAGGTTAACATCCAAGGGTGGTTTCTTGTCCCTTATTGTTTTGGGAAAGTCTTATAAACTAATATTTAGCTTGTTTTGAATTTCAAGGCATATTAATTTACCATTTATTTTGAATTCAAAGTTGTATTAGTTTATTGTATTTTGAGGCCTACGTAAAGGCCTAAAGAAGCTTCAAGTAACCTTTAGACTTGTTAATGAAAAAATTGTCTATGTGCTTTGTTCAAACCTATTCTTATAACTTCTCTTCTTGGTGGCCGAAGATTGGTTGGGGATTACCCATGGCTGGTGGAGGTTCCTTTAGGCCTTGGTCATTCTTTGGTCATTTTATTTGTTTGTCTTATCGTTTGCTACTTGTGCACTTCTCCTTATGTTGGTCGAGCTTGATCTTTGCTTGTTGGAAGATTTCATTGCTAAGCTAACCTTGAATTAAAAATACTATTTGCATAAGAAATACATATCAAGATTACTTTTTTAATATTTAATACCTAATGTAAATGTGGTAATAAGATTACCACATACATTATCTGTCATATCACCATTAGTAATAGAATATTATTGTAATGTTTTATTACTAACAAACCAAACAAGGTAATGCAAGTAATAAAAGATATATTACTAAGGAAATATTCCTTTAGTATAAACCAAGTGGCCCCTCAATGTCATCTCTTATGCCCGCACTTGACTTCCGCCCTTTATTCCATTTATTCAAGCTGGACTCGAATCAAGCCATTGAACAAAAATTTCAATTTGAATTCAACTTAAATCTAACCTAACATCAATTCAAACTGAATTAGCATGGTTTAAAAAACATTGAAATTGGAGCCAAGAAAGTGGTTTTAACCTTATTTTATTTTGCAAAAGTAAAAGAAAATAGTAATTACTCCCCTATTGCCATTTGAGCATGTCCAATTCCTAATATTTAGTATTAACATACTTTTGATTTTATTATAGGTTAACTCATGAATGGATTAAACATATAATTCATTTGGTAACTAATCGAAATAACCTTATTTGAATGATTTATATGATTTTAGGTGATACTCCAGAGGTTGTAGGAATATAAATAAGTTTCTCAGATAATGACAAAATTGTTTTCATCCCTAACGTTTCAACATTTATGATAATCCTAACACTTTTTACCATTTAACTCTCACTTCCAACTCTCATTATCAAATTTTCACTATAAAATCATGAAACCAAGCATGAAATTTGACTAAATAAATGTTTGAAGATGTATATTTAGTTATTTTGTTGTTATTATTAATGATTCATGGCATTTTACAAGGATAATTGGTTAGAATCGGAATAACCAATGTTTTTTTTTTTTTTATAAGTAAGATATGCTCTAGTAGTTGGACTTACACTTACTAGTCTAAAAGATAATTTTACAGGGATAATTAATGATTAAAAGAAGAGAACGCATAGAGAGTTGATGAAAGAAAATGAGATTAAGAATAATGGAAGATTGAGAGATTGAAAATTTGAAAGTGTGAGTGTGGAAATGTGGAAAAGAAAGAAAGGGGTTTTGGTTTATATAGAAAAATTTAAAGAAAAAATGCAAAGTAGTTGTTGAACAACTATTTGTTGTATGGCAGAAGCCAAAATGACTTTTGCCACACAACATTAAAAAGGACAGAAGCCAAATCAACTTTTACCCTTTAAATAAAAAAAATTAGAACTGTTTCTGCCCTTTAAATGATTTTTTTTTTGTTTTAATTATAAGGGAATAGTACTGAAAGGCCTATGGGTTAGGCTTGACTTGTTATAATAACGGGTCAAAGCCTTTCATACTGGGCTTTTTTGTCATGCTTCGAGTTGGGCCACAGGCCAGTGCAACCTGATTGACACCTTACTTATATATGTGCATCAATAATGTTCTAAAGTTGATAATTATTTTTTATCATTATCATTCAATCATTGTGTTAGTGGCGAACATAATGCCTCATACACATTATGGTTTTTGTAACTACCATATGAATGGTAACATGTGTACCTAGTTAAAAAAAACCAAGTATATTGAAAGATAATTATGGAGAGTTGTTAAAACATATCATATCGTGGCTTTTAATCTGCCATGAGTAGAATTAATAGGGTAAATCTTGGGTATGAAAATAGGTGCATGCCCACTTTGGAGGATGGTGGTATAATATAACAATGACCAATATTGTTGAATTCTTCAACACTTTGACATGATTTGTTTGTGCTTTGTTTGTTAAATTTCTTAGAAGCATATTACAACATTAGTTTTATAATAAGCAAAACCTAACATGTATATTTGACTAAAATTGGCTTTTATTAATGGCCAAAGGACTATTTCCCACCTAAACTAGTCATTTGGCCTTTATTAATATTTTATTACATTGTTTATTAGTGTTTTTAACAAGTGATAGATCTCACCTGTTAAAATCGTGGACAGAGTACAAGATTGCTAGGTAGGTACGTAAATTTGTTAATATATTGGTCAAATTTATCAACATCTATAGATATGAAGTACATGATTCATAGTAACAAGTGTTCCTCATGGATATTTTGCATTGGACATGCCATTATTGGAAATTTCAACTTTCTCAAATTTCATGTACACATATCATGGTTGTTACAAGGTTCAATAACCTCTTAGGTTGTTTCATATAGGCCAGTGTATATTACTCGACGAAATATTTGTTAAATTTCTTAGAAGCATATTACAACATTAGTTTTATAATAAGCAAAACCTAACATGTATATTTGACTAAAATTGGCTTTTATTAATGGCCAAAGGACTATTTCCCACCCAAACTAGTCATTTGGCCTTTATTAATATTTTATTACATTGTTTATTAGTGTTTTTAACAAGTGATAGATCTCACTTGTTAAAATCGTGGACAAAGTACAAGATTGCTAGGTAGGTACATAAATTTGTTAATATAGTGGTCAAATTTATCAACATCTATAGATATGAAGTACATGATTCATAGTAACAAGTGTTCCTCATGGATATTTTGCACTGGACATGCCACTATTGGAAATTTCAACTTTCTCAAATTTCATGTACACATATCATGGTTGTTACAAGGTTCAATAACCTCTTAGGTTGTTTCATATAGACTAGTGTATATTACTCGACGAAATATTTATAAGGGGTGTATAAAGAAGATGTTAATCCAGTCGAAGATCAGTCAACTTGGGCACCATCAGTATGCCAACAATTTATCCATCTATGTAACGATAACAGTCTGGTCATCTGCTTCACTATGCAAGGAAGCCACCACAAGGAGAAGAAGTCTAAATACAAAACTGTAGCTTATGTCATCAATTTGGACATACTCGACTCCTACTCTAATGCCTTTTGTTACCTCATCCCTTACGTCAGGTAGTATGAAAGAACGAGATCATCGTAACCACGAGTCAAATGATTTGCATGTTTTACTTTTCCTTTGGGTTTTGTCCATGTATTTTTGTACTAATTTATGATGCCTTATTTTCATATTCTTGCTAGTATAGGATCACAATGTCTCAAAATAAAAAAATTAACATATTCGCTGTAACAAAGCCACTAGTTTTGCACCAACTCATCCAAAGTTTTTTGGTTGAGTTGGTAGAGGACAACGGCTTGGTTACTTAAATGTGGAGTGTGCAATTAACTTTAATGTAATGTTTTCTTAATTTTTTGTTGTGAAGGCAAGTGTCTAATTTCGGGTAAGGTATTCAATAAACATTAGAATAAAAAATCCACACTTTCCATTTTCTACATCTTATTTTAGATTGTCTTAGAGAAACTTGAACTATAATGGTTGTAAGGGAAGGGCTCCAACAAGGGGATATCCTTTGCAATATAATAATTTTTTGCCTTTAGAAGGTCTGACAGTACCTTATACAGTGCTATCAACTTCTTTTTCTCTTTACAAGTGGTATATTAAGCAAAGTCGTATATATACAACCTCTAACTGTTGAAAACCTATACGTTACATACCCAATGTTAGTTGTCAAAGTTTATGGGCAAGAATACCTAACAAGCAATGTTGATGAAAAATATATTTTAACATTACCAAACTAAACAAATAAGTTAAAGTATACCACCTTGTCAACATTGTTTTATGTCTAGAAGTATTCATTAGGCAATTGAGGGAGACGTCATTAATTTGATGTAGGAAAAAAAAGGTAACTTCATTTCAAAACCCAAATATCTGAACTCTCTCGCATAAGATGGGAGCAGCACTATAAACTGGGTCGAGATCGTATTCTAGTTACTATCCAAAAATGATTTTCAAAGTATTCTCAAGAAATATTCTACGTGTTACGTTCAAAGAGAAGTTAGATCCTAAGTTGAATGTGAGAACCAAAATAAATTAAATCAAAAGAATAAAACATATCATGTTATCCAACTATTACCCTGTTGTTACCAATGGGGTCTACTAGACAACTTTACTTATAGGGCCAGTTGTACCGTTAGGTCCAATAAGGAAGACATTTTTGGTTTCCAATAAGGAAGACATTTTTGGTTTCATTATCTAAAACACTATCATACCACATATTGAATGTTGAGTAAAACAGGCCCAATGTCGATAGGTAAGACATTTATAGCTTGTTTGTTTTTTAATTGACCAGTCTTTTATGTCTTCGTTTGATCTATGAATGAAAATATAAATTATTTTCCTTCTCAATAAACATGACTAAACATTATCTGTTTTTATGATGTTAGAGTCTTCTCAACCTTTTGAGGTAGGACATCCTCCAGTTGTGAGGCATTATCCTGTTGGGGTGTATTATCCTCTTAAGGCATATCATCTATTTGAACAAATAACATTTGTTTTCATTGTATTGTAACACAAGCTAAAAACTAGAATAAAAAAATTATGACAGATTTGAACCTACGCTGGTCTTGGTCTTTGAATATATGAATCTTCAAGTGTCATTATCTGAGACATTATAGAGGATTGGAGTTTTTACATCTCTAAATGAAGAATTGTGAGCTACTATTGATAAAGTTCTTACATCCCCCTATGCATAATTGTTACCTGTTATTGAACAAGTTTTTGTCACTCAACCACATTATCGCAACCTACTAGTCAAGGTGTTATTGCTTCTAACAATTGATCATGGAGATATATTACAAGAGGAGTTATTGTAAATGGTTATTTAATACATCATTGTAAGTAATCCTGTGAAAAGAGTGCCTTGAGGGGGAAGCCTTCTAAGACTTTTGCTAGTGTAAGGCATAGAAGGTAGACATCTATAAAGGTATATTGACAAGATGGTGTTATAGAGTTGGTGGTTGGCCACCCAATTTAAGGGGTTTGTATAAGAAGTTAGGGGTTAGCCAATGGCATAAGGGATACCCGAGCTAAAAGAGTTGGCACAAGGAGTTAGGGGTTTGTAACATATGTAGGGGAAACCTAAACTGAAAGAGTTAGCATGCAGAGATAAAGGTTAGCCACTTATTTAGGGGGAACACGAGTTGGGGGAGTTGACATGGAAGATAGAGGCTTTGAACCCCAATGGTAGAGAATCGAGAAAACCCTACTAAGGGTGCCCAGAAATATGAATGGCATATTAACTAAGTATCGTTATCATCATTGGATTTTGTTACCTTATCATCTAATAATGTATTTGATGCCTTTTCTCTCATAAGCTAACTCGAATATACCACTCAATCTCTTACTCAATTTGCGTCGAATGCAATACAAGTATAATTACTTCTTGGAACAAAATGAAATTCGTTAGAAGTAAACAACTGTAATATCGAACAATTAACTAAAAATGTATGAATGACCTATTAACTGAAAGAGTGACCAAAATTGTTCCTACATCATCCCATGTAAGTAGGATAATGGCCTTCCACTTAAGCATACAAGAGATCCAATCATTTGTTTAGTGAAACACCAATCTCTAAATATATACCTCTACATAAAATATGTTTTAAAGGGACATGTACGACTTGACTTCTTAATTTTAAAACCATGAAAATTATTGCATGGAAATCAATACTCAAACGTAAAGGCATGTAAAAAGGTGAAACACGAAATATTAGTTGAAATATCTCATTTATTAATTTTATAAATAAAACTAATGCCAGAAAACTCAACCTGAATGATTGTTATGCATAAACAAATATCAAACCGTACCTGAATGTCATCAATACAAGAAATATAAAGAAAAAAAAATGAATAGTATGTCTCTCGCCCTTGCGCAGCTGCTCACTGGAGTGTTGGCTCCCCCATATGCCTTGTTACTTATCTTTACATACAAAACAATAAAAAGGAATGTATGAGTGAAAAACACTTAGTAGGTTAATGACCTTTGGACACCTTAGATAAAATATAAATTGATAAACCTAACATTTCATTTGTGAATCTTAATGTGGTTATAACTCAACACCCTCATGCTCTAACATAGGTCATCCACATAAGTTATTAAGATCTAAGCTGAAATTGATATATCTAATACCTGGTGAAAGCATAAGACACCTCGTGTGTCATTTTGGGCTAACTAACTTGGACACCCTACTCATATCAGGAAATTGATATAGTGCCTTGCACACATGCCATATTGCTTATTGGGTTAACTAACTAGGACATCCTACTCATATCAGGAAATCTAGTTGTAATCATTGCCCTTACGACATATGCTAGTTCGAATTACTATCTAAACCATCCTAGGATGGCCCCTACCACAAGGATGCATATGATGCATCCCGCATACCACGTGAAGAATAATTAAAATACCACAATCCCTTACCATACATATCGAAACTAACTAAGTGGCTATACACCTTGACATTGAGTGCATGATGTATCTCATAGGTATTCAGCCTTATTACTTTCATATATCTTATCATTTATGCACATTGTTAGTTTTTATCTAGATGTGAGCTACTTTCTTTAGCTTTTCTGATTTTTGACTCGAATTTGGCTCAATCAAGGTCATGTGTTGTCTTTCACATATTTATACATTCTTTGTAATTATAACTACCTTATCTTTCTTACTAAAGTTTCTTATTCATTCTTTTTCTCCTTTATTGTACTTAAACTAAGGGTAAAATGGTCTTTTAATTGATTACAAGGGTGTGTGCCTAAGGTGCACACTAAGATGTCATCTATTAAGACCACCAAAAACTTGTTTAGACAATCTTAGAACACTTTGTTTATAAAATTCATAAATACTGTTGGGCATTAGTAAACATAAATGGTATAACCACAAACTTATAATGCTATATTTGTTTCTGAATGTAGTATTGGGTATATTTTGCTCAACAACTTAAACGTAATGACAACCTAATCTACGGTTGATCTTAGAGAATATTGATACATATTGGAACTGATTAAACAAGTCATCTATCCTTGGGAGTGGGTATTTATTTTTCACTGTTACCTTGTTCAAATCCCTATAATCAATGCACATTCTCATCGGTCCATCTTTCTTCTTTACAAATATAGTCGATACACCCAATGGCAAGTGGCTTGGTTTAATAAAACCACTATCTAACAACTCTCACAACTGTTTCTTTAGCTCTTATAGTTCAACTGAGGCCATTTTATATGGTGCCTTCGAAATTTATGTTGTACCTAAGGTTAGCTTAACACTAAACCCCATTTCTGTTTTAGGTGCAAACCCTGGAAAGCTTTAGGGAAAATATATGGGAATTCTTGCACTATTGGAGTAATCTTTCACACCTGGGACTACCTTATCTAATATGCTCATTATATGCACCAAGTATGTTATGTACCCCTTACTCAACATTTTTCTGGCCTTGACATTGTTGGTCATCATGTTGAGAACTTGGCCTCTCCAAAATTGAACTGTTCACCACTATTTAAACTAAATTAGACCTTTTTCTTTCTACAGTTTATCTCTACCTCCTATTTACTCAAGAAGTCCATGTTAAGTATCATATCATGTCTATTTCTATTAGGTCCACCACCATCTTTTAACCTCTTAGGGAAACCATCTATTTAATTAGCATATGGCTACTACAGATTATATCTCAATCTGACATCTCTATACTAATCTGTGGGACAGATGTGGGCTCTAGACCTAGTCTCTCTACTATGCCATTAACAATAAAAAAGTGCATAGCACCATAGTCAATCAATGTATACAAAGAACAAGAATGAAATATTAACTGACCCGTCACTGTTGTCGAGCTAGCCTCAATTGGGTTTGAGTGGCTGCATACACTTAGGCCTATCCTCCCCCAATTGTTTGCTCTATTGGGTTGTATTGTTGGGGTTATACATTGTTTTAACAAAGTGGCTAGCCTACTTACACTTATAACATACTTTTTGACCGATAAGACATTTTTTGACATGTTTCTACCTATGTCAATGGCAAGTAGAGGGATTATCGCACCTTGATTGATCTTTTCTTTTCTATTTCTTAACCTTCCAGTTTTTCTTATTTTTAGGTTGGAAAGGCCTTTTACCCCTAGAGTCCTTATTACCCCCATCTGTAACACCTTTCTTTAGATATATACCTTAACATAGAATAGGAACCTGAAGAGATGTATTGAATTAAAACTTTCATGCATAAACATTTAAGTCAATCATTCAATAGCATTAAATATTAATCCACTTCCCCAAAAGTGCATTTATTAACTTATAAATCCAAATAACAAAATCTGAAATACTAGTTATAACAATCCAGTATGCATAATAAATAAATAAATTCAAAACCGATGAAAGCTCACTAAGATAAATAATTCAAAATACATAAAATGTACAAGCATAATGAAAATGATGATAATGCCCCTACCCTTATGCATTTTAATAAGCTAACACTTTAACTCCCCTGTTGCTACCCTGCTGCTCTATAACTTTGCTGAAAAACCAACCAAACAGAACATGTGAATGATACATACTAAAAAAATATGTAATAAATATAGTTAAGTCATATCTATAATAAAATTTATGTGTCTTTATTTCTTAATTTATAGTCCCACAAATATTTTCCCAGCATCCCAAATGTCCATTCGAATTAATTAGGTGCCCAACACCAATTATTCATTGGCGATGTTATCTTAGATTACTAGTGTCAAATGATGTGTATTGATGTCCTAGACATCTGGTGAAAGTAAGTGACATATCGAATGCCACTTGTAAGTGTATCTCATACATATCCCTACAAAACTCGAGTTATAGATACCACATCAGACGAGTAGTGAGACCCTAGGCCTCTCTCACCATTGCACATGCATCTCTAATACTACGACACCCGTCGTTGGTGTAGAATTATTTAAGGGTATCAAGATCATATATATATTAGTCTTGTTGCTTCCATCATCTCCTTATTCATAACTTTGTGGTTCATATTGATATAACACATCATTTCAAATTTTTGACTCAAAACTGTTTTGATCGCGGCATGTGTTATCATCCATACAGTCAGACACACTCATAATTACAATCACCAATAACTTTCATTAAGGCCTAATCATTGGCTTTTCTCATGTTCCTCCTTTTCTAAAGGTAAATCAATAATTTCTAAATTCTCATATCTATATCCAAACTTCACTACTTTAATTGTTCACTTTTCATTTCATATTCTCAATTTTCCCTAAAAGTACATGGGTATGTATCAATTAATCCATACAGTGAAAACTCTAGGCACATGGGTGTGTATCTTTGGAATAAGACATACTACTGTGTGTCTTATACCACATAGACATGTATTTGTTCCTAAATCTACCTTCCTATGGCATTAATCTGCACAAGGAGAATTCCTCTCTAACACACATGAGCATGTACCATTAATTTTCTGAAACTTTGAACTTCATTTCTTGTATCAATCTCAGGCCATACCACCTAACCACAGTGTTTTGAATTCTTGTCTCTTCCATAATAAAACCACCATAAATCAAATCTAATACATTTTACCTAAATTTCATCACTGAAGTCACTTTATTGTGCCTTTAACCTAGATCATGCATATCAACATTACTTTACATATTATTCTCACACCCACAAACATACACAACGCTTCATGCAACCCTATAATCAGTCTCTAGCATAATCTGCACTACATTATATCAATAATTCAATTAATAAAACTGATTATGTACTATGCCAGCATGCTGATCACTCTCATCCAATTTATAACAACATCACAATTATCATTATTCCATACTTGAGTCATTTAATCACATGAGCATTATCTATTTTAAACTATTAATTCAAAAAAAGGATTCTTAACCAAATGAACACAAGAATACATGCTATCAACTAAACTAAGTCATCATTCTAGGTAACACAACACTTTTTCTATGAACATACATGCATACTCGACTAATGAAATGATTAACTTCTAAGAAGCAAATATACATATGAATTTCATAGCATAAATTAAACCATAATCAGATCATCCATGACGGAAACCAATTAATATAATGAACTTGAGAGAAATGAATCTGCCTACTTTCTTTCTTTTATTGATGTACTTAATCTTCACATGGCCTTGAATAATCTCACAAGCTTATCCCTTGCGTTTAAGACTCCAAAGCTCTTAATATCCTTTCAAAACTCTCTATTTTGTTGTGGAGAATTAGGGTAAAAATGAGCCAAACACATTTGCAATCATTTTTATTTTCTTTCCAAAAACACAGGCGTGTATGTTGTTACGTGATTAAAACTATGTTCTGAAATCCCCGTGAAACAAATCCTCATCTCAAATTCAAATTTGCTAATGATGCCTAGACATGCATATCACCCAAATTTAGCTAAATATCAAACCACAAATGGAAAAAGATGATTTTGCCTTTTTTTCACAAAATGCACAGGTGTGTGGCCTTTTTACACAATAGTGTGACGACTATCTCACACATGAATTATTTTAACATGAATACACATATACAAAGACAAAAGATGGATATATCCTTGGACATATCTATAGGTGTTACACTATCTTTGGGATAGCACCATTGGCATTAGCTAGTCTGATATCCCTCTCTCTTAGGTCATTGTTGCCTCATGACCTTTAACCTCAATGCTCTGTCAAAGACCTTTGATAAAGATCTCGGAGGATTATCTCCCATCATGACATCTTTGGTGACGTCTAACCTGAGTCCTCTAAGGAAAACCTCCAACTTGCCTCTATCTAAATTGGCTACTCCTGAAGCATATTTAGCTAAAGAGTTTAGCTTGGTGGAGAACTCCTTGACTGTCATACTATACTATCTCAAGTGGAGAAACTCTTGGGCCTTCACATAGAAAATGTTTACAAATAAGTATTGTCTTCAAAAGCCCATCCAAAATCAACCTAAGTTATCTCTGATACTTGTCGAGTTGGTTCTTATTATCCACCTTGACAGTCCCACATGCAATAAATACAAGGCCACAAACTTTATAACATCTTCATCATCGTCTCCCTATATTTGTGCCTTAACTATGCTCTAGATGTCATCATAATTTAATGACCTATTTAGACCCAAAAAGTATTCCTCTTTTAATCAAAGTGTTTTTAAAAAATCAATATAGTTGGACACCTTTGTATCATGCTCGAACATCAAACCAGTCATTAGTGCAAACTTTACAAGGCTAAACATAACATCAACATTGTTTATTCTGAACCAAAGTTCTCTCACCGGGTCCTTACGATTAATTATATAAAATAACTCCAAATGAATAAAAACAATGTTAAATTGAATATCCTCCAATTCCAATAAATGCCCAAAATATGTCATCCAAAACATCTTTTTCTGAGTCATCATTAGTTCTCGGGGTTTGGTGACGACATATTTTGGGGTTTGGTGACGACATATACGGTGTTCCGAGCCAAGACGCTGGCAAAAGTCAAAGTCATCCTTGCTACAATTAGGCTGAATGTAGCACAAGACGTCATGGCTTTTTGAATATTAGAGCATATTCAAGTAACATCCATAATCCAAATCCATTTCAATGGGTTCCTAAGCCTGCTGTTGATGTTGAGAATACAGGTATTACTAACCGGGCAACACAAAGGGGCAATCGTTTGCAAATAATGGGTTTTTATAACTCCAAGGCTGAATTGAGAGCACTATTTCGAACGTATGCCTTGGAGAACGGAATTCAGTGGAAGGTTGGTCACTCCGATAACATACGGTACGAGCTTAGGTGCGTACACCCACAATGTAAATGGCGGGCACGAGCGACGAGAGAGCAAGACGGAGACTATTAGGTCTTACGATGTATGGATGAGACCCACACTTGTCCGCGAGATCAAATATTGCCACATCATAGACAAGCAGGTGCCGAATCATTAGGTAACATACTTAAGTCCATGTTCGTGGTTGATCGTATTTATCGACCAAAGGAAATTATTTCAGACATGGCAGATAGGTATCGGATTGACATATCGTACACGCAAGCATGGCGTGCCAAAACATATGCAATAAATGCATTACGAGGATCTCCGAAAGAGTCTTTCGGTATATTACGTGAGTACTGTCATAATTTGGAGCTTAAAAACCCAGGAACTATGGCACGTATTGATGTCGATCTGGAAAATAGGTTCAAGTTTTTTTTCATGTGTATGGGGTGTTCTATACGAGGGTTCCAACAATTCTGTCGTCCGGTGATATGCATTAATGCTTCACACTTAAAAGGAAAGTATCTTGGGTCTCTTTTCATTGTTGTTGCCAAGGACGGTAATAATCAAATTTACCCACTTGCATTCGGTATTGGGCACAAAGAGGGACTAGATACATGGACGCCGTTTTTGACGTACCTTCGCATGTGCATTAGTGATTTGCCAGATTTGGCTATTATTTCTGATCGTCATCATTCAATAATTGCGGCGGTCGCGAACGTAATGCCTCACACTCGTCATAGGTTTTGTAATTTCCATATCAAGGGTAACATGCGTTCGTAGTTCAAAAATACTAAACATATTGAAGGACTATTTTGGAGAGCTGCTAAGGCATATCGTCTCACGGACTTTCAAGCCGCTATGAATAGAATTGCTAGAGTAAATCCCACTACAGCAACCTATTTGACCGACATTGGGTATGACAGATGGGCACGTGCGCACTTTGGAGGATGGTGGTACAATATTATAACGACCAATATTGCTGAGTCCTTTAATGCTTTAACACGGACTGCTCGCGCTTTGCCTATCACTATATTGGTAGAGTTTCTTCGAAGCACGCTACAACATTGGTTTTTCAATAGGCGAAACATGGCTGGTGTGTATGACTCAAATTTATTATGATATTTCCATTTTTTCACCCCATTTATTTTAGTTGTTTTTTTTGCAGGTGAGAGATCTCACCCGTTAACACCATGGGCTGAGGACAAGCTTGCTCGGCATGTGTTCAAATCTGCCAACATGATTGTTAAACCAATAAACATGCAACAATACGAAGTTCATGACTCACGCCAACAAGTTTTCATCGTGAATCTTCTATATCGAACGTGTGATTGTGGAAAATTTCAACGATCCCAGATTCCATGTGCACACGCTGCTGCTATCGCAAAGTATAATAACCTATCAAACTGTGTAGGCTAGGTCAGTACATACTACTCTACTGAATATTTACGTAGGGTATACGAGGAAGATATTAATCCACTAGGGGATCAATCAACTTGGGCACCATCAAATTTGCCTGTGATTTTTCCTCCAGTGATGAAGCAACGAATGTCTGGTCGCCCTTCCAGTCATGCAAGAAGACCTTCACAAGGAGAAGAAGTTTGACAACAATACTGTAGTCGATGTCACCAACCTGGTCATACTCGTTTGAGATGTCCGAGTCCAGCACCAGTGCCTGTGGTTAGCTCATACCGCACACCCAGTAACACATGAACTCGAGGTCGTCGTACTGATGGTGCAACCCATACAGTCGACTAGGTTACCATGTTGGATCTTCTATTGGGTTTTGTACATGTACACAATGACAATGGACTTTAATATATTGCATGTTTAATTTAATGTAATTTATCTATTATGGTCTATACAATTTTTAATGTCTTGCATTTTATTATCGTTTTTGTTAGCCTATCATTTTTTATTATTGGTGTGATAATCTGTTTATATATATATAATTATGAAAGACCATCATGGGTTTGTTTCCTTTATAACAATCAAATATATTTATTTATAAAATAACAATTTATTGGATTCGCTTTTATATAACAATCATTGCGAGAAAGGATACTATAATGAAATGAAATTTCTGTAAATGTAAAATATATTTTGATATAATTAAATATTATATCATTTTCTTTTGATATTCCTATTCTCATTCTCTACTCTCTACATGTAATAAGAGATAAAGGATATAGACTAAAGATTAAAAAAAATATATTATGAAATAATTAAATATTATTTTATAAGTAATTTAAAATATATTATTACTGGGAAAAAAATGAAAACACTTGCACACATATATATCCAATAAAGCAAAAATATTTCACGGAATTTAGTTGAATTACTGACGGAACTGGAGTGAATTATTGATGCAAATAATTCAGCTATGTCAGGAATGAATAATTTTAGCCGAAAATGCTCTTGAAAGAAACTCTGCACAACAGTAAATTACTTAGCAGAATTATTTAAAGGGTGAGAAAAGGGTGCAAAAAAAAAAACAAAAAAAAGGGTTGGCGGGGCCAACCCTTAACATTTATTTTATTTTAATGCAAACAGGGTTGCCGTGCCCTTTTTATAATATTATAAAATATTTTATATTATATATATTTTTATAATATAATATATTATAATGGTTGGCGATTCCGACGCCAAGGGTTGGCGATTCCGCCAACCCGGCTATATATATATTTTATATATATAATATATATATATATATTATAATATTATATATTATGTAATATATTATAGAATTATAATTATATTATATATTAATATATAATATATTATATATAATAAATTATTTATATGATATTTTTTATTAGAATATTATAATTATATTATATAATTATATATTATTATATATTATAATATATAATATTATAATAATATTAATATATTATATATAATATTATATAATATAATATATGTATATATTATTGTCAGGGTTGACGAAAACCTTATTAGTTTATTTTATATATTAAATTATATAGTATTATAATATAATACTATAATTATAATTTATATTAATATATAATATATTAAAATTATATTATAATATATTTTATATATACCTAATACGGGTTGGCAATTCCGCCAACCCTTATTAGTTTATTTTATATATAATATATATTATATATATATAATATATAAAATATATTATATTATATATTATTATATAATTTTAATATATTATATAATATAATAATATATATAATATACTATATATTATTATATATTATAATTTATAATATAATATATTATATATTATAATATATATTGTAATATATAATATAATATATATAATATATTATGTAATATTATTTAATATACATTGAAGGGTTAGCGTGACCTGCTTTTAATATATTATGTGTTGGCGGTGTGCGTCAACCATTTGTCTGCTGATTGTTAATGTTACGCTAACCCTCAAAAATCTTTTATATTTTTCAGTAATTTTGAATAACCTATCAGTCTTATTCTGAAATCTGAAATCTACATAATAAGATTATATAGGTCTGCAAATTATTTTTTTTTCCAGTTTTTTAACACAATATTATAATTAAAATACAATATAATATTATAACATTAAGAATTCTTCAAATTAATATGATATAATATAATATATTATAATTATATTTAATATTATATAATTATAAATATTAAATATAATATATAATATATTAATATATTATATAATTATAATATATAATATTTAATACTGTAGCTAATAAAGGTTGGCGGAATCGCCAACCCTTGGCGTCGCCAAGGGTTGGCAATTCTGACAACCATTATAATATATTATATTATAAAAATATATATAATATAAAATAGTATATAATATTATATATTATTAATAATATATAATATATTATATAATTATATTATAATATTATATTTTATAGTATAATTAAATGGTTGACGCCAACCATTTTCTTGCAATTATTATTATTTTGTTGATATAAAATATATTATATTATATTTTCCTCAATCTTAGTATTTTCACTAATAACTATAGAATGTATTAGATTATTTGAACAATATATTAAATATCTTCATAATGTGGACATGGAATTCAATTACTATGACCAACTTCCGAACCATCCTGGGCAACAGATTTGTACGATTTAAAACAGGGCATCTTGTTAATCAAACGCTCGTCATATTTATATGGGTTCGATCTCCACCAATCAGATTGAGAAAAAACATTTTCTCTATCTCTAACGATAGTAGGAGTAACTTTATCTAAGATAAAGTTATTATAATACTTGCAATAGCCTACATGCCTCGCACTTCGTTGATTCGAGAAAATCGAGAGAGATGTTGACTTTCTTATATTCATCACAATTCTCCGTTCTTCAGCGAGCTGCAATTCATCCACGCATTGCCAATAAGTCTTGAATTTCTTTTCTCGGACGAGATCAGCAATTATTGGAGTCCAATAATCTGGTAACGACCTTAGTAATCTAGATATCCACTCCTTTCTAGTTAATTTTATGTCATTGTCTTTTAAATCATTATATCTCTCATGCATGATACCAAGATGAGTGAAAAGGTTGTGCACTGGATTCATCTTATAATTTAGATAGTAGTCCTTAGTCGACATGTTCCCCCTTATACCTGACTAGCAAAGACAGAACAATAATTTATACATGCATAACAATATACATATTTAATTTTAAAAAAATATATTTTTTATTTAAATTTAAATAAATTAAGTGAAAAAAATGTATATTTAACAGATTAATAAATTAAGCCAAAATTCAATAAAAACCTTGAAACAATTGGCTAATCAAACATATTACGGAAATTGTAATATTTAACAATATGTTGATTTACTTAATTGAATTTTAATAGAATTAAATTAAAATTTTTTAGACTGTATCCAAATATGAAATAATTTCAATGCAGGTGTAATACAATAGAATTAAATAAATTAAGGTTTCTTAAAACCTTACCTGTTGTCCTGGCAATATTTCGTCTCTGCAATAAATTTCGTTGGTTGATTGCTTAATAAAATTTTTTCTCCTGCAAAGTATAAATCTGTCAATCTGTTGTGGTATGTTTAAGATAGATTGTCATATATATATATATAAAGATAATAGTAATAATAATAGATAATAATATATTACAAATGGTAGCACGTGAATATTATTCGATCAATGCATCCCTGCCAGACTGTGTATTCTCTGCAATTATTCCTCTGCGATTATTCCTCTGCAATATTCGCATGCTGCTGCTATAAAGAAATTTGGCATGGATTTTGCGCAGGCCCCCCACTGTTGTGAAATAATGCTGCAAACACATTTGGCATGGATTTTGCGCAGGCCCCCCACCATTGTGAAATAATATAATTAAGTATAAAAAGCAGGAGGGTTGGCGGGGCCAACCTTTTTTGTTTTTTTATTATAATGCCAGCCCTTTTTGCATTATAAAATAAATGTTGCCGACGGTTTTTTTTTTTTTTTGCGCCCTTTTCTCACCTTTAATAATTCTTCTGAGTAATTTACTGTTGTGCATAGTTTTGTTCAAAAGCATTTTTTGATTATTCATTCCTGACATAGTTGAATTTTTTGCATCAATAATTCAATCCAGTTCCCTCAATAATTCAACAAAATTCCGTGGAGTGTGTTTTGCTTTATTGGATATATATATATATATATATATATATATATATATATATATATATATGCATGTGTTTTCAATTTTTCCCCAGAAATGTTTTTGCTTGCTTGCATCCATATTTCCCACCAAATTGTTTAGTTGCTTGGTTCGGGTAATTTTCTGGTTCAGCGGAAAATCCATCAAATAGTTTCATCGGATATCGATACTTACAACATAATGGCAGGAAGACAGGTTAGGTTTCGTTATAATAAATGTAATAATATATATTTTCAGAGTTTTTTTCTTGTGGCTTAGATTAATTATATGATCAACGATTTTTTTTTCCTATGGGTTAGAATATGTAGTTTAGCATAATTTAGCAATATTTGTCCTTCTTCATGTATAAAACATTTAGCAATTTACTTATTTTGTAGGTCAAATTATGTAGCTTAGCATAATTTACAGTTAATTTAAAATGTTGAAGAAAGCGAAAAAATTTAGCAAGCATTTAGGAGGTCCCACCGTTGCATAAAATGCAAAAATTATACTAATAAAAAACTATAAAGGGTGGCGTTGTTTAATTTCAATTGTTTAATTTTAACATGAGAATTTTTAATTGTTTAGAATTAAAATAATACAAATAAAAAACTATAAAGGAGTTAGAATCATTGCATGTGGAACGTCCAGGGAAGCCAATTCCATTCTAATTTATTTTTATTTTTAACATTAGAATTTTTAAATTATTATTAATTTATTGGTTATATCTTTCTAGCTATATAGTCCATGCATATTTGATTATTGTAGTGATTTGGAGAAATTGTGTTATGTTAAATCTGTGCAAATTCTAATTTATGAATCTGGTAAGATATTCGTTTTTGTATTTTTAGGACATCTCTTCTCAGCTCTCTAGTTGTAAGAACAAACATACCACTAAAGTAGGGAATATCCCATCCATCACAACGTGGTTAATTTAATAATAATCATTCAGTTTCCTTCAGTAGTGTAATTTAATGAATTAATATATATTTTTAGGCATTTGCAATCAACTATCAAGAGGGGGCTTACAGATTCCACGATGCATACCAATTCCGTGTGCACATGTCGCTTCGAACAAAAATGGACACTTTGACTGTAATTAGGAATAAACTAACATTTAGTCAAAGAGCCATTTTCCGCATAACATGTTTTGGACATTTATTAGATTTGGTGGAGCCACGGTTCAGTGCCGTTTTTATTCAAGCAATGTTGCTACATATGATCAATCGTGGGAACCCAGATAGAGAAATGTGGTTTAGAATAAATGAGGTTGAATTCCGATTCAGCCCTGTTGAGTTTGCACTCGTCACTGGTTTAATTTTCGGGGAGGACATGGATGTGTCTAGTTACGTTGATTGCACGGATACGCCTCGATTAAGAGAGCAATACTTCCCGAACATTCACAGGTTGTTATCTCATGGGGAGATCGAAGAAGCATTCGACAATGAAGTTTGGGGGGACAATGATGATGATGCAGTGCAGTTTGCAGTCTTGTATTGCGCATTTACTGGATTATTAGGGGCGGACAACAAAAACAAAGTACCTGATCATTTTTTGCATTTAGCAAATAATTTAGATGCATTTAGTCGATATCCATGGGGAACACTGACATGGAATAAAACATTCGACTCGATACAGAAAGGTATACATAAGAAATATCAATATTGTGTTGACCATTACCCGTCGTATACAAGTCCGCTCCCACTTCTCAGTTACAGTATTTTGGGATACCCGATTGCTTTTCAAGTAAGTATAATATAATAGATAAAGTTTACATACTTAATGTCTATTATCAATACTAATAATTTTTGTTGTACATTGTGTAGTATTGGATTTATGAGACGATTCAGAATCTATCGCCTTATATCCGTATGGAAGCAAATGATCGAATCCCTCGTATCCTAAAATGGAAAACAATTGTACTACCTTCATGGGATGACATATCGATACTTTGGGACACTTCTCCGGTATGTTGCTCATTTATATTTTATTATTCTGTTTTGTATTTCAAAAATCATGAAAAATTTCTTTCATGTTGTAGGAGGAGATTACAATTGCATTACATCCGACCGAGATTGAGCGTTACTCTGAGTGGTATATTCGAGCCTTGGAGTTTATGGGAGAACACGCACCATCTATGCATTCAGATGATGATGATGCCACCTAGTCGAACCCTCCTGCTGCCTTTCAGACAGTCCCTACAGGGTCTTCTACGTCTTCAACTGCTTCCAGGCGAAGACCGTCATCACGAGGTGCCAGACCCATGGTTCCTAGGACGTCTCCTATTGCACGTACATCCCCTCCACAGGGGTCATCCTCCCGAGGGTCATATAGGGCCACACCTAATGTACCTGCTTCCCCACCACGAAGGTCCACTTCACGCACCTCTCATTCTCATGAGCATCCGGTACACGAGCCTGCAAGACACTCGGTCCATGGGACGTCATACAATGGTGTTTCATACGACCGTCTTCAACAAATATTAATGGAACATGAAAGAGGCATCAACTCTCAGATGCAACAACAATTGGACCAATACGGTGCAATGATGTGCGCGGAGTGGGAGCGATAATCAGCATCGTTTCGTGAGGATATGCAGTCGTATTGGCAACAACAAGCATCGACGTTTCGAGGGGAGATGCAGGACCAATGGCAACAACAACAATCGACATTTCGGGGGGAGTTGCAGGACCAATGGCAACAACAACAATCGACGTTTCGGGGGGAATTGCAGGACCTATGGCAACAACAAGCATCGATGTTTCGAGGGGAGTTACAAGACCAATGGCAACAACAACAATCGATGTTTCGGGGGGAGATGCAGGACCAATGGCAATAACAATCGACAATGCTTCAAAGGGAGATGCAGGAAAAAATGCAATCATTAAATAATCGAATTACAGGACTTGAGGGTTCTTATGTTCAAGCATCTAAATCAGTACAGGTTATTATCCACCATACTTAATTTTATTTTTCAATTGGTTTTATTATTTAATTTCTTTTTTCAATTGTTTAATTATAAAGTTATGATAAACATTATTTTTTTTTACTTTTTTCCAGTTAGACGAATCATTCGACGAGGAAGTCCAACAACAAATTCAGGACCGACCAACAACTGCTCAGAAGCTGACAACAACTAAAAAAGTGTCAGCTTTCGGTCGTGTACTGCGAAAAGGGAAACAGTTGGTCAGTCCATTCACAAATCCAGTAAAGGAAAAAAAGAACAAATAACCAGTAATTAAGGGTATTGATTTTGACCCCAAGTTGGCTGGGTGCTATTCAGAGTTCATAATATGGTATGATCAAGCGTCTGATAATGACAGTCGATGCGTCTTCCTCGGGGGACCAGCCGGAACGACAGCCCGTATGCCCAAACCATGGTGGACCCAAATTGTAACACTAGGGCAATGGTTGGAAAACACGGTATGTACCCTTCCTTTGTATTTGTTTCTATTACTTATCATGTTCAAAGTATGATGTGATTAATCTATGAACACAGCATATTGAAGCTTTTATGGGTATACTTCGTAAATCTTATCCGGATAGTAACTGGACTACTGTTTCCACCCAATTTGTTGCACTTCTCCCTCAGTGTTACAGTGAGTTTAAACAATTGGGTGCAAATATGGAGTGGCCTACATTTTTTCTAGATCAAATCAATGGAATCTCGCTTTGGACAAAAGAATTCTTTCGCCCATGGAGTAGTGTTGACAAGGTGGTGTACAACTGTAAGTTGTTTACGGTAAGATTGATTATTGATACTTATTTCATCTTCATTGGTCGACAGGTATTCTTTCCGATCAACTTCGACAACCAACATTGGGTGTGTGGCGTATTGGATATAAATGAATGGAGGATGTATATATACGACTCTGCCCAATATACTGAAAGCATAGAGAGGGTGAAGAAGTTATTGATGCCATTTAAGACACTAACACACCTAATGAAGGCGAGTAACTTCTATATATCAAAGGGAATTCCATCACCAGATCCTCTACCGACATTACAATATAGGTGTATTCGTGATGTCCCAAAACAAGATGTTGGAAGTGGAGACTGTGGCATTTTTTTACTCATGTTTATGGAATACCTTGCCCGAGATCACCCATTTAATTTTACATCAGCACATTCCAAGAGGTTAAGAAAACGCGTGGCTACAACCATATTCCAAGGAAGGGCCCTCAGTAAGTATTAACTGTTTATGAGTTTATTTGTATGTCAGCAAAGTTTACTAAATTGATTGTCTTTATTCAATTCAAATGGAATGTGACAATGCAGGTTTCGAGGATTTCTAAACAGGCATGGATGGACGGGCATGCATACGAATTGGATGTCATTTTATTATTGCTTGAAAGATGTATTTTATTATTGATTGAAAGGTGTATTTTATTATTTTTTGAATGATGTCATTTTTTATTGTTTGTATGGTGTATTTGACACATTGTTTTATTGAAACACGGTATGGGCTGCATTGAAAAATAATAAATCAAATTGTTTTATTAATTTTACTGTTCTTCTTATATAAAAATATTAATTAACTGCCAAAATCCTAATAAATTTTTTTGTCAATTTGATTTTAGGTCAATTTTGATCCACCTTTAAAAACAACCCTCTTTAGCTATTATATTGACAGCATTTCAATAATATTTAACATATTGATAATAGTATAAGTACGAATATAAATAATATTAATAATATATTTTATAATAATAATATATAATATAATATATTATATTATAATAATATATATAATAATATATAAAATTAATATAATAATATATATAATATATTTTATGTATAATATAATATAATATATATATTAATATAAAGGGTTGGCGGTATATATAAAATATATTATAATATAATTTTAATATATTATATTATATAACATATTATATATTAATATAAATTATAATTATATTATAATATTATATAAATTAATATATAAAATAAACTGATAAGGGTTTCCACCAACCCTGGCAATACTATATACATATATTATATTATATATAATATATTAATATTATTAATAATATATAATATATTATAATATAATATATTATAATATATAATAATATATTAATATATATTTTATTATATATATAATTATAATATATAATTATATATAATATTATAATATTATATATATAATATTTTATATTATAATATGTTATATATTATAATATTATATATATATATAATATATATATATATATATAATATTTTATATATAATATATAATATATAATATTATATATAATATATTATTTATTATATATAATATATAATATTATATATATTAATATATAATATATAATATATATAATTATAATTATATATTATAATATATTAAATATAATATATTATATATTAATATATAATATAATTATATATATATAATTATTTAATTATATATATAAAAGTCATGGGTTGGTGGAATCGCCAACCTTTGGCGACGCCAAAGGTTGGCGATGCCGCCAACCCCTGGTAATAATTATATATAATATATTTTATATATATTATATTATATATGTAATATTATATTATAATAATATTATTTAAATTATAATATATTATATATTATATTAATATATTATTATATGATAATATTATAGTATATAATATATAATTATATAATATAATTATAATATTCTAATTAAAATATAATATAATATATCATATATTAATATATAATATAATTATATATATATATAAAAATCATGTTTTGCTTTAAAAAAGATGGGCCCACCCTACATTAATGCTACAGGCCAATTTCCCTTATCGCCAACCCAGACTGCTTTTACATATATTTTATAAAAAATAAAATTATATTATAATATAATATTTATAATTATATAAATTTTATTATATAAAATATGTAATATATTATAATAATATATAATTATAAAATATATAATATTATATATAATATAATATATTTTATATATTATATAATATTATATTATAAAATATTATAATAATATTAAAAATTAATTATATAAATTATAATATTTTATATATTATATTAATATAATAATATTATATTAATATATAATTATAATATTTTAATATAATATTATTATTATATATATAATATATATTACCAGGGGTTGGCGATGCCGCCAACCCCTGTAATAATTATATATATTATATATAATATATTTTATATTATATATGTAATATTATATTATAAAATATTATAATTTAATTATATAAATTATAATATTATAGTATATAATATATTATATTAATATAATAATATTATTTAATATTATATACATATATTAAGGGTTGGCGTTACACAGCAACTTTCACGCCAACGTTTTTTTTTTTTTAAAGTTAAATGCTCAGTTTTTTTTGTTTCACTTAAATCCTTAAATATCAATTTTTTTTCTTTTTCCAGTTAAATACTGTTACATGATCATCTTACATGGTCATTTCTTCGATGGTCATTTTTTATCTTTTAGGTTGCTCTTTTTTTTCCCCTTTTTTTTTTTAAAATCCTTACTTTGAAGAATTCTTAATTTGAAGAATTTGGTTGTTTCCTTCCTGTTTTTGTTTTTGAAGATGAGGGAGAAGAGAGAGTGATTTCTTTATAACTTTGGAAGAAGAGGAAGAAGAGAAAAAAAAGTTGCAGGGAAGTGAAAAGAGAATTTATGCATGAAAGATTGAGGAGGGGTATTTTGGGAAAGGTGAGTACTGTTGTGGTATATTTGTGAAAGCTTTAAAATAGGTGGCAATTTTGTATACACGGAATAAAAAAGTGCTAAAAATTTCAATTTCCCTTTATTTGATTCTGGCTGCGGGACCGGTTCGAAATCTAGGTGAAACAGTAGTTTGAACTCGGTAACTTACCAGTAACAAAAAGTTATTTTGGCCGTTCAGGAATCTAATAAGATAGAAGACGGTGGTTAGTAGAGGTTATCATAGTTCTAAAATTTCATAGAAACATAATATTATTGACTTGGTTAAAAATCCTTCTTTGTCTATTTCTCCAAATTCTGATGAAGCAGTATACCTTCAAGCAAATGATGGCGGATAAATGCTAGTAATATTAATTAAAATCAGCAATACTTTTTTCCCCTGAACCTTGTTAGGTAAATGTACTGCAATTTTGTCTTTATAAACAAATTTTATTTTATTTTCAAGAATAACCTCTCAACTAATTATGTTACTCTCAGTTAATCATGTCACTTTAGGCTAATTGTGTTAAATTTGATGTAATTTTTTTTAAAGATTTGATAAATTATGATTCAAAAATTCAGTAAATCATATATCAAATATACAAAACATATTTAGAAATTGATAATTTTTTGTTTAAAAACAAAAAAATAAATATAAGTAAGGAGAATGATGACTGCGAACGGGGTGCATAGGGTGTGTAGAATGTGTAAAGGGTGCATAGGAGTAAAGGTACGTAAAGGTTGCATAGGGTGAGTAAAGGGTGTGTAGGGTGGGTAAAAGGTGCATAGAGCATGTAAAAGTTACATAGAATGAGTAAAAGGTGCGTAAGAGTGTGCATGGGTGTGTAGGGTGCGTGAGTTGCAGAAAATTGCAAGCCAATTGCACAACGAAATTGAAAAAATTAAATGTCACATTTATTATGAAAACACTTGTCATTACAATTGCATAAATACAATTTATATAATGAAAATTGATTTTAGTAATTAATGATTTGGATGGCTAGCTTGAAGGCAGATTAAATATTTACTCCATTAACACAACTTTACTTTTTCATTTTTTACTTAATTGATTATAAACAAATCATATTTCACTTCCTTCGATTTAAACCATATTTCACTTGCTTCAATTGATTGATCTAAAAAAAATGGTAAGAGTTCAAAAATTAGTGGGCAATGGCGTAAAGAAGGTAATAATAATTTAAAATATATTAGTGGAGTTTAAAAATAGGTTTCAGTCAATAGAAAAATTAATTAAAATAGATTGTAGAAGCAGTATTTTCTCGTTTAATTATCGATCGAAGTTCTTCTCAGATAAAAATTTATATGTCAAATCTAACAAAGTTAAGTGATTTGTCATATTTATTAAAAGATGATTGTGATATTCAAATGATGATGAAGTTGTCTAGGTCACACAAAAAGTCTTCCTTATTTCTTGAAGTGGTGGCAAACCAAATTGAATTTCGAGATAACTATGAACGACTACATTTAGAAGAAGTTCAAGCTAACAATGAACAACAATATCCAAAAACAGACAAGCGATTCACCAAGTGGTTCATCAAAACCTATCCTCACACATTGAAGTTCACTCTATAGATAATATATATACACAACCAAAAAGTACACTAGAAAAGAGCAAGATAAATGTAAACTTTGGTCATGATGATATTGAGATTGGAGTTGATTAGAATCCTTTTCAAGATTGGGCACATGGTGAAAGAGGTCCAGAACCACTAGGGGTACACCCGAAGGATGTTATCAAATGAGCGATTTACCAACAAATGATTTTTACTCTGAGGAAGAAGATGAATATTGTGGTCGTGATGATGGCAATATTGATTGTAATTGTGGCAATGATATTGATGGTCCTGAAGGGGGTGATGATGTTATTGATGATGTAGGGGTTGGTTCATCAAGGTTAACGCATGAAAATTCAATTGATGTTACTCTAATACATCACAGTTCAAATCCATTTTTTGGTGGTCCAGAGCTATATAGAGATGTAGAAAATGAGAGAATTAAAATTCACGCAGCTACACCATGAGATGGTAGATTCAAAGTCAACAATCAATTTGTTTCTAAACAAGTTATAATAGATACCAAATCTAGGGATGCACTAGAAAATGATTATCAATGCAGGGTATCAAGTTTTACTATAAAAAGAGATGAGATATAAAGTGTGTACATTAACAATGCAAATAGAAAGTAAGAGGGGTAAAGTTAAGCAATAGTTATATTTTTGTGTTACAAAAATTAGGAACACATATTTGTCCTTGGGATATCATCAAACCTCATCATAGACAAATGATCTTAAAAAAATAACTAAAACATTGAAGTCTCATCAATAATGATAAAAAAATACTTATCCATGACATGGATCATCCATGAAAACTTTAGAGACTTAAACTAGAATCAACATATTTGATGTCTTAGTAAAAACTATTATAGTGCCTTGTGCACATGCCAAATGGCTTATTAGGCTATCTAACTGAGACACCTTGATCACATAGGAAAATCTCTAATAGTAGCTCATTCTTTGACCATATAAGCTAATTGAAACTATTGACAAACCATCCAGAGATGGCCATTATCTTAGATACATATCTGGTGCATCTCGCTAATCATGTGACTAATATCTAAAAGTCATATTCTTACCATACACACCTGAACTGAACTAGGTGGCTGTATGCTTCGGTTTTGAGTGTATGATGCATCTCAGGGTATCCACCCTATTGCTCTTACAAATATTATCACTTATGTACATAGCTGGTAATTATCTAGTTATGTGACATTAGCCTTAAGGTTGCTAACTTTTCGATTCAGATTTAACTCGATCTGAGTTTATGTCATCGTCCACATAATTGGGCACCTTATTTATATCTTTCTTGAATTCTTTTTCCTCTATTAGCTTATTATTCTTCTTATATAACTCTCACCCTCTTATGTACATAGCCTAGGGGATATAATCAACTTCTTAACCATGCCCGTGTGCCTCCTAGACCATATACACGAGTATGTGACACTTAGCACATAATCATGTATAGAGTAAAGGTACACGGGGAGTTAACTTAGACACACTCCTATGTACTTGGTTCCACGTGTACAAGTCATATGTCCTCTGATGCACGTTGTCCATTTTTGGAAAGCTATACATAGACATATGTCTCATACCATACGATTATGCATTTCGTCCCTCGCATAGGGCGTGTATGAGACCATACATGATTGTGTGTCACGATCTGAAAATCACATCTTAGGATTTCTATGCTTTTTTTATTATGATTTCAATGATACACTCACAAATAATAGATAACATTAGCCTCTAAGCATCCTAGACATATTATTTTCACTATCTTTCTAATCATAACACACATATACAAAATCTTATGGCATCAAATCAAAAAAAAAGAAAAAAGATCTTTTAAGCTAAAACATATATTCATCATACAATTCAAAAACTAAGCATGCTTATAACTTTTCCTATTCGCAATCACATCTAAACACCCTAGATTATATATTTAACAGAAAAAGGACTTCATAAAGATCATGATCTAGCAAGGAACAACATTCCACTTACTTGGATTTTGGCAAAAACATCTCCCTACACAGTTACCATGATTCTGATTATCAGTGGTGATTTATTAGGTAACCACAGACTTTTCTCTCACACTTTCTCACTTTTTGGACAACTGGGAATGCAAAAGAATGTGGGAGAATTAGGGTTGATTGTGTTTTATTTTTATCTCTGGATGCGATACACAGGCATGTATGAACCATATATAACCATATGTCTAGTTGCACAACTAAGGCAATGTCTTGTTTCATAGTGATCACAATTTGATCAACTCATTGACTTTTGTTGACCATACACGACCATGTATACCTCCATACACTGGCTTGTACCATTGAATTCATTAATCGTCATATGTAAAAACTAAGAAAAGATCAAAATGCCCTTGGGCTTACCTATGGGTGCTACAATCTAAGACTAACACTATTTTTTTGCCTTATCCTTAATAAGATATCAGTATGATGAGGGGATTTGATTCAACGATAGGTATACCATTGAAAGGTATAATTGATTTAACATTAGTTATTTGTTAGTTAGGTAGTTATGATCTCTTGCTAGAGGTTGATCATGGTCTATGAATAAAGAGATAATTAATTATAGATTAATTATAATTTTATCTATTACCAACTTAATAGAGAACAAATGGGTCATATACACTAAGGGATTGTTTGCTATAACTCAGAAGGTTTAGGTTTATTACATAAACAGTGAATCACCTCAAGTTTTCTTCAGTGTGATGAATTTACATCTCTATTAATGTGTCTTGATATTTAGGAATACATATTAGATATGTTTTTGGACCTAGTTAAGAAAAAAAAAAACTAAAAGTTTGAGAGCCAAAATGTAATAACCTGAAATTTAAAGTGTGAAATGAAATTGTGTGAATTAGAGTTATGATATATCTCATTAAAATTGAGAATATTTTCATAACCCACATGGCTATTCGAATTTCATATACTTTGAGAGAAAAAATTTCTCTCAAGATCTCTCATTCATTCATCTAAATGCATAGGCTAGCACCTTCTTATAACACTTTATCACGAATCTTAAAATCAAACATTGGATGTTAATGAAATCTTCAAAATACTTCTAATAAACATCTTGTTTCTTTATTATGGCATTTGGACTAGACTTAGAGGATATGACCTATTTCAAAGACGTGTCATGGTTGATAAAACCGGACCAATTGTACCATGGACTGGTAGCTTAAACAAGTATTACGTAAGAAAAAACCATTTGTGGTATATTTTCGAATTCGACCATGGCTAGACTAGTAGTTTGTTGTCGTTTCATGATTGAAGGTGATTCAAGCCTGATCCAATTTAGTGGAAAATGCAAATTGAAAAAAAATTGTAAAAAAACCGATTCGACTTTTATTTTCACTTTAATTCTTCTACCCTAAACTAAACTCACCTAGTCAATGACCAAGGCAAATTCTTCCACTTTAATGACATTTGAATGTGCTCTCCCACCATGCATGAAGGTGAGTCAACGATATTTGACTTATTTTGCCTAAGTTTTCTTCTTCAAGTTCGACTCTTCCTATCGATGACTACATTGCTAACTGTGAATTTCACCACAACTGCGGCTATAATGGTGAAGACTTTTAATGAAAATTGGCAAGTCCCAACAACATCAATTGTTAATGTTGAATTTGATGTATTTTGGTATGTATGCGAATATGAATGTAAAAGGAGTTTATTATGATTATAAGTTTTTGACTTTTACATTACGAATGAATGTTGAATAACAAACTTGTATTCATTTTTGTGGGTATATCATATCATTATTATGGGTATTCATTGTTGAATAACAGACTTCTATTGAACCATTATTATTAAAGATTAAATATTCCATTGTTATTAACTGAAGAGAGTACAATTTACTCCTTATTCACTATTGAATAACAATACGAATTTAACTTAATTCAATATGAATAGGACAATAGTTCTACATATGAATATGAATGTATTTTGTTCAACATCAAATGTTTAATCTAAATAACATATATCATATTACATTGCTTCTCTAAAATTGTAACACCTCTTTCTAGCTACATACCTAGAATATGCACTTGGAATAATATGTCACTTTTAGAATTTTGTTTAATAAATACATTATCAATAGTGCACAAATAAACAATTAAATGCATGGCTTCCAATATGAATAACCGCCAACCCAAAGGTGTGTTTATTAATCAATAAAATATGTGAGTCTTAAACATACTAATTAAGCAATCCAAAGTGCATAAGTAAAATCCAATACATAGGTAAATATAAAATCAACAGAATGACAAAAAGCTCTTACCCATCATGCAACGTCTCGGGCTAAACCATTGTCTTTACCGCTACCTCGTTCCTCCATAAATCTACCTACAAAATCACAAAGGAACACAATGAATGAATACATTTCATAAGTATATAAGCACACAACATAACATCATAAATTATTTTCCAAGTGTCCCATATTTATCAATATTATGGTGTTTTGAATATTTTCCTAGCATCCCAGATGCCTATCCAATTGATTCGACACCTTATACCTAACTCCATTATAAGTGTCATCCTTCATGATGCAAAATAACTTCCCTGACATCTGCTAAAAGTATATGACACTCTCATTGTCATTTATATGATGTACCTAGTACATCGCCATGCTACTTTTAGCTTGGTCATTGTATCACACTGCACATAACTTAGTGACAAGTCACACTATATTTAGTTCAATGAGTGATCCACACTATAATAAGTGTAGTGGAATACGCATAACACATAGCTTGGTTGTAAGAATCTAATAGTGTATCATTGGTATTTTAAACTCAAAATTGCTTTAGTCAAGGTCCATGTCATCGTCCATATAGTCAGGCACCTTCATAATGATTTCCATAATCCTTAGCCATCATTAAGGCCTTTCTTATGAATTTCCCTCATAATTATCCTTCCTAGTGGTGAAATAGTCATTTTTATTTCTATTTATAGACATTACTAACCTTCCAAACCTTTTTTTTTTTTCCAATTTTCCCTAATTATACCAAGGGTGTACTTTCTCCTAGTACACAACCATACAAGTATCATACACGAGTATGCAAATTAGGGGAGGATATACAATCATGTGTCCCATAACACACAAGTGTGTATTTAGCCCTAATTCTACACACTCGTGGTAACAACCCACACAGGGAAGATTTCTTCCCCAAAAATACACGGTCATGTGTTGAGTGACACATAGGCGTATGGTGTCATTTTTCTAGAATTTAGCTTCCTTTAGGTTACAATTTACAATCATTTAAAAACCTATTCTATTACTTTAAACCCGTAACTTTTACTTCATAGTTATTTTACAACATTACTACACTACTAAAAATAACCAAAAAAACTTCCTACGCATGAGATTCACACACAATTTGTCTATAAACAAGTAACCTAGTTTGTCCATTAAACTATTCATAATCCATTTATAAATATATTTGTAAAGGTTTCATGGTAGGATCCAACCACATATCAAGCAATAATGGTACACACAATTCAATATACATGACTTCAATAGAGTAAACGTGTTTACATGGATACATATACATGCCGACAACACAATCATAGATATCCATGTAAGCAAAATAACATCAATTCCTCATACCATTAATTGCACACACCCAATTAAATAACATAGATAAAAAAAGCATGTTGTAATCGAACTAAACTACCATCATTCTCTCATGATAAATTTCCAGCAATCAACACTTAAATAAAGAGAGAAAATGCCTACTAACCTAACTTTCAATGGTTAAAGGAGGTCTTCATATGGCAAAGGCATCTCTAAACAACTTTCAATGTCTTCCCCTTGGCTTTCACTCATGACCCTCAGTTTTCTAAAACTTTGTGTGAATCTGAGCTAAACATGTTTGGATTCTTTTTTATTTTCATTGTAATTAGCAATACGTGAGTGTGTATTGTTCATACAATCATATATGTTGTTACACTATAATGGCCATTTTTGAAAACCTTGCAAAATTACTTTTTATCCAAAAATTCAAATGCATTGATGATACATGGGCATGTACTATTCATACATGGTTATGCATACCTTCTAGACTTAGCTAACTTATGTAGATTGCTTAGAAAAAAAAACCATTTTGTCTTTTACCATAACACACATGAACTAGTGGCAACCCCACATGACTATGTATTATGGTTTAACATATTTGCATACTTAACCATAATTAATTACATGCAAGGTCAAAAGAAAAATACTCTTGGCCATACTTATAGGTGCTACAAAAACATCTTGTAAGACTTGTATTTTGTTTCTACAAAAATAATCTTTTATCTTAAAACTCATATTACATTTCTTATTCAAGTATTGATCTGGAATATGAGAAAACTATTATTGTAGGACCTATATTTTTTTCTTTTAAAATTTTATAAAGCTAATTAAATAATATGACAAATATATATAAATTTATTTGTATATACGATCCTTTATGCTTATACACATAATTATTAGAGATTCTTTATGCTCATATAATATTGACTAAGTATATAAATTTATATATATATTTAATTGGTACTTTGTTTTTATGGTTGTTTGTTATTGTGTACAACAGATAGATAAATGTGGAAGTATGTTATTATCCTAGTTTAGCATTGGTTATTATGGTTCTTTTTTGGTAGCTTACTTGACATTAAAATATGATATTGTTTGGGCACATGTTTTTTATGGTGTAAGCGAGAATAGTAGGAAGATTTTGAATTGTTTATATTATGGTAAAATGATTAGAGGAGGTGGTATATATAGAATAAAACAATATTTGACTATGAAAAAAAGGATATTGGTTCATACTCTAAAGTTCCTCATGATGTTATATATCAAATGGTTAATTTATTAGATGATATTATAGCGAAGAATAAAGAAATACAAGATTTTTGTAGGCATGCAACTCCTTATAGGGCTAGTGTACCTCAATTTGAGGGTGATATTATGGGTGAAGAATGTAAAGGGTGTTCTCCTTTATGAACATGAATAAAGGTAATATTAGGTATTCTAGAAAACAAAATAGATCCTCAAATGATTCAAAAAGAAAAAGACTAGTTAGGGTTAGTGATTTTTTTTGCTTCAAGGACTATTAGCAAGTTTCAACCTTCAATGAAGAGTGTTTTGGCTAGAAAAGACACTAAATGAAGAGCTGACATGCTTGTTGTTAGATTCTTTTATGATGTTTACATTCCCCTTAATGCATTAAATTCTATTTATTTTTAGTCTATGTTAGATGTCATAACTACAATTGGTCCTAGATATAAGCATTTACATATCATGATCCAATTATATAAGTCCATGGTCTCACATCAAAATGATTACTCCAAAAAACCAAAGAGTTGAAGTATTATTCTCTATTTCAGTAGGATTAATACTACATATCACTATGCATTGACAATTTCAATTTTTTACTTTACAGTTAACATATTCTACATTTTCTTTGGTGGACAAACTTCTTATGTTAGTTAAGTCAAACCCAACACAAACAAACACTTTATTTTCTGCTTGGTAAAAGTGTAGTTTTTGTTTTAGCCAACAGGGTTCTGACACCAGGCGGTGATGATGAGAGAGATGCGACTTTGTTGGATGAAGAATCAGATGGCTTCTATTCTCTCTCTTACACGCAGGTGCTTCTTCTACAATTGGTCTTAGATATAAGCATTTACATATCATTATCCAATTATATAAGTCCATGGTCTCACATCAAAACGATTACTCCAAAAAATCAAAGAGTTGAAGTATTATTCTCTATTTCAGTAGGATTAATACTATATATCACCATGCATTGACAATTTCAATTTTTTACTTTGGAGTTAACATATTCTACATTTTCTTTAGTGGACAAGCTTCTTATGTTAGTTAAGTCAAACCCAACACAAACAAACACTTCATTTTCTGCTTGGTAAAAGTGTAGTTTTTGCTTTAGCCAACAGGGTTCCAATGAACAAAAGCTTAATCAAGGTATTATGTTAAAAGACATTAGGTTATTTTTTTACTTAATATTTGTTAAAGGGATTTGTTATATTATTGTCTCACCAATTTTTATTTTTGCATACAAGGTCATTTAATTTGCATAAAAATAAACCTAACATGTATTTTAAATATAAATTAATGTACCGAGGCATGACCTAACTAAGATTGAGTCTTTCAAGCCAAGAAGGGTCAATAGGTCAATCTAAGGGTCCTACTTTTCAAATCATTAAGACTTCAAGAATGCTTCATCTCTTTTGCTTTGTCTTCAAGTACATTTCAAAATTACAACTTACATTTTATTAAAAAATAAAATCATAATCTAATTTTATATCAATAAAATTATAAATTTCAAGTTATATTTAAGGCAAGTAAAATGAGAAGAGAATATACATCAAAGTATATGATGAAAGACATGACATGTAGACCTATTTAAATATCATAGACATTCATTCTTGAAAAATAATAAAACAATAAACATCTATAGGTCTAAGGCTCATGTACCAGACACCATGCATAATCAACAAATCATGACATATTAAAACAATTAAAATTAATTAAATTTTAATTATTTACTTGTTTATCAAATTACATTTTCACCCTATATTTATGTAGAATTATTTTTAGACCCCAAAGGTTTCAAATTTTTCAGTTTAGTCCCTGTTTGCATCAACAAGGTTAAAATTGCAAATCAACCTTATGAATTTGCATCAACAAGGTTAAAACTACAAATTAACTTTATGAACCAATGTCCCATCACTTGCTCAAACATTTGTTGATTCAATTCTACAATTGTAACACCCACAAGTATGTTTCAATATCATTTTAGTTATTTTATATGTTGACAATTGAGTATGTATTTAAAATGATTAAGTATGGACAATATTTTGTAAATTTGTTTGATGAATAGTTATGCATAGAGAGTGCACGTCTGTTCATTAGCTTGCCACATGGACAAAATGGAGAATATGTCATGTTGGATATTTTAAACTGGATGCATGGCTATGCATCAAGGGACGCACAATTGTGACATTCGTTACAAAAAAATTTTTATATAAGGACGTGTTTTGCAAATTTTAAGATCACAGTCTCAAAAGTTCTTATCAAATAAGAGCGAAAGGTTTATCTTTGAGTAAGGGAAGACTATAGCAATCTTAAAGTTATTTATGATGGTTGAAGAAGAGTTTTCCAATAGGTTCTTACAAAAGCTTTGCAACATATACTTCTTGCCCATTAAAAGATAAGTATGGCCAAGTTTATGCATTCTAATCAATTTCTACAAGCTTAATACTAGCTACATTCATGTAACTACCTCATCTATGATCAAAATGAAACCTTACCCTTCACATGACACTCAAATCTTCTTTTGTCTCATACTGCCACCTCCCTTAACAACATAGTTCTTTTGTTAGGACTCTGAGAGTCTATATGATCCCTACCCAAACACTTAAGACATTTGATCTAACTGTTTCTTTTCGGTGGTTTAAGTTTAGTGCTAGGTTTCTCTTGGTTTAGTTCCTCTCCCCTAGGTTTAGAGTGTTTAGTTTTTGGCTTATAAAGTGGTTTTTCACCTTTGTTTAACACACTTGGTTTCCAAAGGCTAGAATAAGACCCCACATTCCTTTTACCCTTTTATTGTAATTGTTTCTCTACTTTATTGCCATATGCACCAAATCCTCTAATTCTACATAATGTTAAAGCTTTACTGCATTTGTCATATCCTTGTTCAAGCCATTTAAGAATGTAGCCATAGTAGTCTCTCTATCCTCCTTTATATTAGCCTTAATCATGGTTATCTCCATCTACTTGTGATTGTACTCTACACTTTTTATCTCTTGCCTAAACTCTTGTAATTTTTGAAGTAAATCCCTATGGTAATGGCTTGGAACAAACCACTACCTTATCACACTCTTCATATCATCCCAAGTATCTATGGGTTTACCTAAATTCCTATGCCTATTCTTTAGTAATCGATCTCACCAAATACTTGCATAATCGATGAATTCTATAGCCATTAATTTCATCTTTTTCTCCTCTGTATACTTATGGATGTCTAAAACCTAATCTACTTTACGTTCCCAATCTAAATAGGCTTTCGAGTCATTTCTACCTTAAAAAGGTGGAATTTTCATCTTATAACTATTAAGGCTACTGTCACCCTATCTATCTCCTATATACAAACTATTTTATGCGATCTTTGTCCCCTTTTGCTCTCTAAAGTAATTTTCCTACCACTACCCTCATCACCCTCGTTATTACAATCGACTCTATCTTTATCTCGCTCTAAAGGTGTTTTTCTTCTTCCCTTACTCCTATTATCTCTCTCTATCACTTTGTTACTTTTCTAACTTATCCAACCTATCATTAATAATCCCTTTCACATTAAAGAGACACTTGAATTATTGTTGGATGGCTTGCATTGTAAAAGCCTTGGTATTACCAAAATCTTCCACAACACTAGTGTTTTTGGGATCTATCATGTCTAAAATTTCAAAACAAAAAAATTGTATATATATAAATAAAAATCCTCACAGGTTCTCTCACGTGTTTACACTTACACTCATGTTTTAACTCTAATGTTCTCACACACTCTATAATCTAAATTTTATAGAAGACCCACTGAGAAAAACCTTGAGACAAACACAATCACTAATAAAGACAAAAGAATGGAATAAAGACTCAAGAAGGAAAAATTTCATAATTGAAAAGATGGAAAAAAATAAAAGAATGAAATAATCAAGAAATGAAAACTTGAAGTTTGGCTTACGTACAAACTAGTCCACTTAACTACAAAACTTTATTTGGGAACTATGCTACTTTATATTTGCTACTTTGGGATTATTACTCTATATCTTAGGTTTGCCCTAATATAATAAAAACCATTGCTTGGTTTGAATTCTTTGTTTAAAGGTTGAGTTTTGTAGTTGCATAATGAGTTGTGATACATATGAACTTGATTTTATGAAGTAGATTATGGATTTTCCAAGTAACTTTGTTCCTAGATAGTATTCTATAAATGTTATTTGTAGTTGACCTTAGGTTTGTAGAATATAGAAATACATCTAAACATGTTTGTAATTTTGTTGTAATGTATCTCATATCCAGGTATGTTTTCTAGATCTAAGAATAGTTATATGTTATGCTGACCTAATTGAATGGTGAGTTTGTAAATTTGCGTTACTTGTTTTGTATTAAGCCAAAAGACTTACTCCAAACTCCCACCAATTAAGTTTTGAAAATCTGAATACCCACCAATTTGTTAAATTTCATTATTATTACCAAGGACAAAAACATCATTTAGAGATTTTATTTGAAGAAAGAATAATTTTTCTCCTTTTTCCCGCTTTAGTTTTGAAATCTAACAATTTCTTCCCGAACTTAGTTTAAAAAGTTTGTTTTGGGTTAACAACCACCCCCTCAAAGTTTAAAAATATTAAAAATGTTTTCTTTCTTTCTTACGATTCACTCCAGTGCATTATCAACCCTACTTATACTTCATCTCCTTTTCCGATGGGTTTCTGGCATGAAAACCATCTAAAATCAAACCAAAATGGTTGGATTTGTTACATGGATCTATGTAACAAAATCACATAGATCCGTGCAACATTGTTTGGTTGAGTTGTTCATTGATTGACATGTATCCGACCATTTTGATTATATTTTTTTATGGTTTTCACATTGTGAAAGCACCAAAGAAGGAGAGAAGGTGTCGATGATGGGTTAAAGTTGACAAGAATGGCTGTTAAAAAGAGAATGAAATTTTTTAGGTGTAAGTCCAATGTTTTAAACTTTGAAGGGGGCAACTGTTAACCCTGAAATATGGAAACCCTAGATGGTGGGGGTGAAAAAGTAATTTTTTGAAATTAAGTTAGAAAGAAAATTGTTAGTTTTCAAAATTAAAGTGAGAAAAAGAAGATCAATTATTTTTTCTTTAAATAAAACCTTTAAATGACTTTTGTACCATTGATAGTAACAGTGAAATTTAATAAACATGTCAGTATTTAGATTTTTGAAACTTAACAAACTGGAGTTTGGGGATGCAATAAACCTTGGGTAGGAATAAGTCTTTTAGCCTTTGTATTATGCATTTGCATTTAAGGAATCTTTATCCAATCAATAATTATTGTGTTGTGAATACTTTTGTTGATCACGTCATTTGTATCAGAGAATTGTTTGTGTTATAAGTTCTAAATGCGTATTTGTTAGGTTACATGTGTATTTGTCAAGTTTGGGCAGACTTGAAATATACTTGACGTTCAAAAACTTTTAGTGAATAATGCTTTGATAACAAATTTGAAATTTGAATGGGGAAACCCAAAGCTAAGTTTGAAATTTTTTTACAGACACAAATTTGAATATGTCAAACTTGATTCAATAACCCCAATTGGCATGCCTAAGCAAGAGTAATTGATAAGCATAGCAAGCAAAGACATGAAATTCATTAACAATTGTTATGGTCAAAAGTAATAACAAAAAGACAAGAAAATAAATAGTTGAAAGTAGGGTAATTAATTAAATTGAGCAACCTAGGGTTTACACAATTATAACCAATATTCTAAGGATTATATATATATAGTCAATTAATCCACATAGTGGCCATTCTATCCTCATCGCTAAATTTATGTAAGCCCTAACACCTTTCATCTTATTTCCATCAAGATTTCAAGTAAAATTTTACTTAAAAATCAGGATGTCCGAAGTAAGCTTTTTAATGTGATTTCTTCCTTCAACATTTTGATTGAGTTTGGGTAAGATTTTAATCAAAATTTTAAAAAATTATAAGGTAGGCGTTTTTTCTCCTAATAAGCATAAGTTTAATTTTAATTTTAATTTCAATTTTCATCAACTCTCCATTATAAATATGAATTTGAGTTAGATGCATTATACCTAAAATTGTTTATTAAGAGTAGCTATGAATTTGAGTTAGAACTCATGCAAAAAGTGAAGAATTTGTAAGTAAGCATGAGATAGGAGTAATTGTGTCTATTCTTTATCAACTTCATTTTTCCGTCAATTCTCCATTGTTATTGTGAATTTAACTTAGAAGTATGATTCTCAACCTTGTTTACTAAGTATAGTTGTGAATTTGAGTTAAAAATTATGGAAAATGTGAATTGCCCTTACTATTTATGTGAAATATCAACTTAACTTTTTTGTTAATTCTTTATTTCTATTGTGAATCTCACATAGAAGTGTGAATCATTTTTACTTTATTTCTCCATTTTATTATGGATTGATATAAATTTAGTTAGGAATTTCTGCAACACGTTGAAAAATCATTGGTAGACATATCTTAGGGAAGAAGGCATATTTAAAGTAGTGATTACACTTGGTGGACTAAAATGCAAAATTCTAAACTTTTAAGGCTAATTGAAAAATAATCATACCATAGGGATTATGTTAATATTTTGTAATTATACTATATTTTAACATATGAAATTTCATATACTATAATTCTATGTAATAACCAATTTTTTTGCCTTACATATTTAGGGTTTCTTACTAATGTAATAACCAATTTTTCTTTTCCCATCACATAACTTTTGACAACGTCTGACATTGTTTATAGTTTGGCATGGAGGACAGTTTGTATACAATAATGATAACACAACGACCTATGTTGGTGGAAAATAAATAATATTTATTGAATATGGGACGATGTAACAAGCATTGATGAAGGCATTAAGCTCTCGTTTAAGAGTAAATATAAGGTGGAAATGTATTCACATTATAATAAATGATGACAACTTCATCAATGGATTATCATACAGGATACTAGATGATAATGACATCTAATGTCTTATAACGTTAGCTAAGAAAATAGCATAATCAATACCATTTTACACGATAATAACTCTTAAAGAAAGATGAGCAAAATTTCAAGTAAGGGGTTCTAAAGAACAATACACCATTGGACCCTTCATTACACCATTAGAGCATCAATGTTGTTAGCCATTTCCAATTAATGCAAAAGTTCCATGACTGAAGTGTGATACAGAAAAAGGTATTGTCCTAGACATGATAAAAAACAAGTTTATAATTTGAACCTTGTTATCAATTTTAAGGATCTTGGTGAAGTTTCTAGTATAGAGTTATTATCGATCAAAAAGGAATGAGTCCATGGATGAGAGGATTGTGTTTTGACTTGAAGGCAATTTTGATTGAGGGTTAAAGACGAATGATATCCTAATCAAAGATCTTAAGTTTGATGATATTATTAACATTGAAACAAGTGCATGTAAAGCTAATATGGTAGGAGTGGGGCAGCTAGGTATGGTAAAGGGCATTTAAGTCTAGATTGTCAAATTACAAATCCAATTAATGCATTTACCATAGTACCTGACTCAATGTAGTAGCTTCCTCATTTTCTTGACATTCCTTCTATGAGTATTGGTGATAGTTTTACACAAGGTGAAAGAGGTTTTAAAGTTCATGATACATTTAATAATCATGATGCCTTGCAAGATGCATTTTAGAGGTATGTTTTAAAGAATGAGTTTCAATATAAAGTTAGGAGATCAACCAAGTTGCATAATAAGAACAAGTACAACTACAAAATATATAAACCACCTGCCAAAAAACATGAAAAGTTATTGTGAAGATCATTTTCAATCTCCTCCTCTTCTATGGAGTACTTAGATTTTAAACTTTCCCCTTTCATCGGAGTCAAAAGAAAAACCCTACAGATGACTTATGAAATATTTGCAAAATAAGATAAGGAAGAGAAATTTGCGAAAAGATGCAATCCAAGCCTCTTCTTTTATAGTTGAAAAGTAATTAAGTAAAAAGAGAATTCACTTTAATTGTTTGATTTGCTCATGGACATGTGTCAACCATCCTAAGATGCAAATACAAACAATGCATGTCTAATAGTATCTCACCAGAAAAATAAAATGATAAGATGGATGCACTGTTTGGAGCATATGAAAATTCATGATAACACTAACTTGTATAATCCATGCATAAAGATATGATGAGATTCCATGTGACAAACAATTCTTAAAATTCTTGAAGTCATTTGTTGGACCCTTAGACATTTTGATGAAAATAAAAACATAAGTTAAAACAATAAAACTATGTGCACAACTTTGTACACAAACAATTATATGTCATTATATGAGTGGGTGTTGTTTTATCTTTAATTTAAAACTATATAATCACACGGTGATATATAATTGTTTGGACATAAAGTTGTGCATATACCACTACTCAAGTTAAAATTGCTAACATGTCTAAAGAATGTGTAAAACATTACAGATGGACAAAGTGTGAAATTATAAGGACAAACCCCAAGAACGACTGGCATATCAAGTGGCACAAGTAACTCATAAAGAAAAATAAGGCGTCCATCAAGTCTTACTTTATGTCATTCCTTAGTTGTGAATGCTTTTGGAACTTTTTTTCAAGTTTAATGTGGTCATGTAGGAACATTTCAATCAAGCAAGTCAACTATTCCTTACCATTTTCAAGTCATGCACAAGGAAAGCAAACCGTAACTATAACACCTATATGCATGTGCAAGGGTATTTCTATCTTTTTTCTTATAAATTATGTTTATATATTTTATATGTGTTATTTTTGTGGTACACAATTGTGTGGGGATGGTCACATGCCTACGTGTGTGTTGGCAAGAGCAAAATAGTACTTTATATGAAGTACGTCAAAAATGGATAAGTCTAAAAGAAACACATGCCCATATATATTATAGTCCACGTTTGTTGGTGGTAAACACAATTTAAATTTAGACAAGATATAATTTTGCAATGATTTTAGAAACTATAATTAATGAGTAATGACATTCATGCCCATGTATATAAAGTACACGATCATGTATTGTGAAGTTCAAAAAATAAAAAATAAAAAGGTTTTAAAGTATTTGGCTCATAGGCTATTGACATTTTCTTTAGAATAAATAGAGACAAAGTGAGGGATTTTGAAGTCTTTAGAGCCTAATATACAAGACAAATCATTAGAGACTATTCTTTGCCATAGGAAGATTTGTTTGTCATTAGAAGAGAGGTAAGTACAATGTCTCTCTTCTTTGATTAATTCTGGATAATTTTTTTTAATATTGATTACTGCATGTATAATTTATGGGACTAATATTGAGTAGATAGCGATTGGTCATTTAATTGCTTGGTATATAATATGTTGGTACAACTAATAGTATGAGATGGATGTTTTAATACATAACTATTTTTGTGGTGTTAGGAGATTGAGTTGATACTATTTCATCAGTTTGAATGTATTCCCTACTCATGAATGATGTCAGAATTTTATGTTGAGAATTGCATATGGTATAATGTGTGCATATAAGAATGAATGGCTTACTATAGTTATGTTAAGGCATGATGCGAGTTTGTGAATGATGTTGGCTTATGTTATGGAAGATTAAGATGTTAAATAGGGAGACTTATATTCAAACTTGATGTATGATGGTTTAGAACAGATTCAAATGCATGGGTTCAAATTAGGTAGCAGGAAAATATGACTTCTAACAAAATTACATTTCCTATAAAACATGACACACACCTATGTAATTAGGGAACACAACCGTGTGTATTTAGGAATGAACAGTCCCTATGTAGGTGAAAATCATAAGCATGTTAATTTAGGATTAGACACATGTTTATAGTCATGTGTTTTGTCTTAGGCTACATGTCTATGTATATAAGTTGCATGCTCGTGTATGTGTATTAGAAGCACATTTACAACCCTATGTATGGACGATACACAATTGTGTATATTTGGTGAGATTGAGAATGAATGTGCAAAGATTAGCAATGGTTATATTTGGATATTGAAACGACTCTCTTACCTTTAAGGGAGAAAATTATTGAGAATAAGGCTATTACGACCCTAACAAAGGCATAATATCATATTTGGCTAATTTGGTGATGCCTAATTATGTGGATGACAACACAAACCCCAATCATATTGATTCCATATCGAAAACTACAATTGATATACTATTATATTTTAGCCACTAAGTTATGTGCAATATGGTTATAGAAGCACTAGGGCTAGTCAATGTGACCTTGATATTCATTTGATGATTATGCATCAATGGGACACCTTAGCATCTAGGATGCTTGTGCTTGCACTAATGCTTGATGTCTTAGCATCTATGATGTTTGTGCAATATTGGACGAGGCCCGAGGTGTTACTCCTTTTGTTGTAGGGTTTTAAACTAAAGTATGGTTGACAAGTGTAAGATAATACTACCATTAGATAATTAGGCACTAGGTGTTGAAAATATTCGGATAGGCATCATATGTACTAGAAAAACATCTAAGAATACCACATTAGATCAAAGATGGGACATATATGATTATGGATATATTAATGTTGTGTGCATGGTGTTGAAAAGTCATTTACTTGGAGAATATCATTTGTTTAGTATCATTATCAATAGTGTAAAGGCGATAAAGGTGTTGAGTAAAAGATGTATGAGGTATTTTGCTCATATGGTGAGCAAGACTAAGAGTATTATCCCTAATATGTATAATATGCTAGTATTTGAAAGTTTATAGAGGTTTTTCTAAACAATTTCCTAGGATTAGCTTCTAAGCAAAAGGTTGACTTTAGTATAGAGCAAACACTAATTTTCAAGGCTCTGTACATAATGACCCTAACTAAAACTTTAAGAGTGAAAGAAGTAGCTCCAAGAGTTATCAAATAATAGTTTCATTAGACCTAGCTATCTCATTAGGTTGTGTCAATTCTATTGGTAAAAAAGAAAGATTAGTCTCTCTAAATGTGTATAGATTATAGAGAGTTAAATATGGTGATAATAAAAAACAAGTATCCATTGCCCAAGATCGATAATTTGTTTGACTAGTTAAAAGGAGCCTCTATAACACCCCTTCTAGTTAGGTACCTTACAGGTGTTCCCAAAAGGTGAAACTAGAAGATTCACGTATAAGGGATGTACGATAGTATAAAACGTAATTCGAAAACTTTGCAAAGATATAAAAAACTTCACATTTCTTAAACAACACTTAATCTACACCTAAAAAGGCTAATTTATTAACTAAAGGCTATAGTCAAGTACAAAGCATTAGTTTTAACAAAGTTTTCTGACTTCTTGTGAATCATACTTTCATTCGTCTTTTACTCATATTGGTTGCAATGAATGATATGGAGCTAAAACAAATAGATGTGAAAATTGTATTCTTGCAATGTTATTATGATGAATAGATTTATATGTATCAACCACAGGGATTCAAAGTTCCTAGTAAAGAATGTCATGTTTGTTTATTGAAAAAGTCCCTATATGACCTTAAATAATCTTTGAGAGAATGGTATAAAAGATTTGATTCTTTTATGGGAAGTATTGGGCTTAAAAGATCCAATTTTGATAATTGTATATATTTTGAAAGGCTTCCAATAAATGCATGTTGTTGTATATGTATGCATGATATGTTAGTTGCAATATCTAATATGACTAAGATAAAGAAAATGAAACTACAATTGAACTCTAAGTTTGATGTAGAGAATTTGGTAGCTTGTCAGAAAATTCTTAGGATTGAGATTTTGAGACAAACCTAATGGAAATGTGTGTCTTTCTCAAAAGGCTTTCCTTAAAAATATATTGAGTAGGTTTGGCATGAAAAAGGTCAAACTAGTGTCTACACCCCTTACAACTCATTTCAAACTTTCAGTAGACTTATGTCCTAAAACAAAAAAGATATGAGTCACATGTCATGAATTTTGTATTCTAGTGAAGTTGGAAGCATTGTATATTTGATGGTACGTACTAAGACCTAATATTACACAAGCAATCAATGTTGTGAGCAGATATTTAATTAATCAAGGTAAGCAACACTAGGAAGTAGTTAAGAGGATCCTTAGATACTTGATAGGCAACATAAATATGTGTATTTGGAGTATGGAAGAATAACATAGTTTGAAAGGTCTTGTGGACTCAAACTATGTGAGAGATCTTGACAAAAAAAGATCATTGGTAGGATAAGTGTTCACTTTGGGCGGGTATCCAATCAATTGGAAGGTTGATCTTTAGTCCACCATTGCTCAATCTACCATAAAGACAGAATACTTAGCCATTGTAAAGGTTGTCACTGAGGCAATTTGACTTAAAAGTTTGGTTAGTGAGATCACTTTTAAGTCTACTTTTATTATTGTTCATTGTAATAATCAAAGTTCAATTCATTGAACTAAGGATAAGATGTACCATATGAGAACCAAACATATTGATGTTAGATAAAATTTTGATTGAGATATGTTTGGTAAGAGATATTTTTTCATCAAGAAAAATGGTACAACATACAATCCAATTGACAAGCTTGCCAAGTCATTACTTATTAAAAATTGATATTCATTGTTAGGATTTATCCTTAAAGGCTCTTATGGAAAAGGTGGAGAATAATGTTAAAGACTGTAACATCCGAATTCAGGTGTGTCAGTAAACTCCACTTCCAAAATTACCCCTAGAGTTGATTTTATAACTTGTTGTGTAAAGAAATTGCAAAAGAATTATAGAAAACTACTAAATGAGCAATATTTTTCAAAGGGGGTAAAATGGTCATTTTATAAAGATTCAAGGGACAAAGTGGGAATTAAAATTGAAGGGCACACTTGAAATTATATGGTGGTGCTAAGGGTTTTTGGTAATTGGCTAAGGATAAAATAGTAATTTATAGAAAAGGTTAAGGGCAAAATGGTCCAAAAGGCTTATAAATTATATAATCTATTCATCTTCTTCCTTATTGCCGAGAACTCCATGAAATTAAGCTAAAGTTTTTCCTTTAACCAAAATTCGTCCAAAAACCTAGCTAAACCACCTAATTTTCAGAGGCCCCAGTTATAAAAAGTGTAGATCTGTCAATTCTGGTCAGTTCTAAGGTAAAAAATTTAATTTTTAAGATATGTGAAATTTGGGAGTTTGATGGATGATCATATTTTTGGTTGATTAAGGTTGTCAGAAAGAAAAAAAGAAGGTGAATAAGCTTAAATCACCAAATCAGCAAAGAAAAGGTAAGAATTTCATACTTTACATACTTGAAGTAAATTTGAGTTAGGTTATTTAAATAACCTTTACTTATATCAGTATGTAAGGTATTAGAATTAATGTGATTTATGTTTAAAAGGATAAAGAAATTCATTATGATTCAGGATGTAATTTTTGGCCATAAGGGTAAAAAGGTAATTTTGGCCATAAGGGCAAAAATGTCATTTTATGCGATATAGGTTAATTCTGCTTAATTATGTGCATAAAATGTGTGAAATAACCCTTATATTAAGCCTATATTGTATAATTGAAATTAATTTGAGGCATGATATATATATATATATAAATGCATGAGAAAATAACATGATGTTTGAGAAGGAATGAAAAGAATAAGGGAAAATAACAAATGCGCATATTTCATAATATGGATATATATGCATACATGAGGAATCATAACATATGCATGATTTAGAAAAAAATAAAGAAAGAGGAAAAATATTTTCTAAGTCATGCATGCTTTCATAATGACTCATATGATACAGGAAAGCAGAAAACATACTTAAAATCCTTACACGCCAGCTGTACTGTGTGGACAGCAAATAAAATAATCGGTTGTACTGTGTGGACAACCAGCTGTACTGTGTGGACAGCAAATAAAATAATCGGTTGTACTGTGTGGACAACCAGCTGTACTGTGTGGACAGCAAAAGAAAAATATCAGCTGTACTGTGTGGACAGCAAAGAAAAATATTAGCTGTACTGTGTGGACAGCAAAGAAAAAAAAAATGCGTGTAAGAGAGAATTATACTTGGTATGGTGACTGCAAGTACTATCATATGTAGTCTAGATCGATCAATGAGAAAGAGAGAGAAACAAATTAGTAAATATTTTGTGAAAGTCATTTGCATTAGAATTATGCATACAAGCCTGTGTGGCTGATAAAGAGTTAAGAAAGATGTACGAACAGAAAATAGAAATGTCATGACACTCATACATGCATAAATCATAATGAGTGATTCATATCTGTATAATAAGGAAATGAATAAATGTGTGAAAGAAAAGAATGATGATACGTGTTAAATGCGTGTTCTGTGTTAATTATTTTGTTGTAAATAGTTCAGACACGCTAAGTATGAAAAAGATTAGAGAAGATTAGTACTGGTATAAAATGCTTTCAGTGTTTAGTATGATTTTCTTACTGAGCCATAGTCGCTCACTCCGTTTAATTTAATATTTTACAGGTAAAGAAATGCAGCAAAGGTTCCCGGGGAGCACTAATGAGACATGAGGCTAAGGGAGGAAGGCACCTTATTTTTATTAATATATATATGTTTTGATGTATATGTGAGTATATGCTTATATATATATATATATATATATATATATATATATATATATATACTTGATGTAGATATTGGTGGATATGTATATATATATATACAGCTAGTTATGAAAATTGATTATAAAGTTTCTGTGGGTGAAATTTTTATGATGGTTATTATTATGTACTTATTTTACTAATTGTGATTAAGTTGATAAAAATCCAGTCGATTGGTAGGACTGGTTTGTGTGAATTATAAATTGGGAGTGTTACAGGGCATAATGAAAAAAGAGAAAAATATTCCCCGGGCCCTCTAAAATAGGGGAACTCATGCCGTTTTTTTCTGTAACACACCCAATGGTTAGGAGAGTTTACAAAGACTGAAGATTATTTTTCTTCATGTTTATGAATATGTGCCAAGGTGGAGAATATTGCATAGTGGTGACCTAAAGTCGCAAAAGAGTTACTAGAATCAACAGTTAAATTTCTCTAGACATTTAAATGAGTAATAGTTGTAGAGCTTGTTCACGTGTTCACTTAATCAAACAGAGCAGGTGCAATATATGATAAGTAGAACTGGAGTGACTTGTGACAAATTGGGTTTGGCCTTTTGTAGAAATGCGACAAACAAGCAAACAAGAGTTGGTGCTACCATAGAAAGCTAGTTGAGTAAAAGGCACAGGACATTTGTCAAGTATCTTCGACTAAGGTTTACATGTACAAGTTGTAGTAAATTTAGCAAAAAGTTGCTGAAAGACAATGCTATAGAGTATTGAAAGACAATGCACAAGTGTGACAAAAAAAAAAATGAGTAAGCTATGATTTATACCATAGGTAGAGAGAACAAATAATATATTTTCTTCACCTTGTAATCATGTAATGTTCTTCAGTTTTAGCTAGTGAAATTTTCTTTAGTGACCCTAGTTAATAAAAACGTGAATTATTCATGTTTAATTCACGTTTTAAATATATTGTTTTGATTTTTTAATTAAAAACACATTAAATATGTATTTTATACGTTTTCCGTATTAAACGCATATTTTTCCCGTTGCATTCATTTTCCCTTTTTTATGAATTTTTAAAGTATAAAAATGTTTCTTACATTTTCAATTAATTACCATAATACCATAGTTATATGAAACAAAACACTTAATTTTTTATCATCCAAATGTCTAACATGTATTTTATATTTTCTATAGTACTATGAAAGTATTCCATGGATCTCTTATACATGTTGAATTCTTTTATTTCAAACATCAACAAATTATAATATTTTAGTGATAATTTGATAAAAAAAATTCATAAAATAATAATTTAAAGTCTATTTAATAGTCAATTAAATACTTTATATTTAATAAAAAATTTATGAAATGATAATTTTTTATAATGATTAAATTTTGATAATATATTATGTTATATTAAGTTTAATAATCAATTAGATTTATATTGATTTTTGCCAATAGATTTATGAAAAATATTATAATTATTATTGATATTATAGTATTTTTACAAATATATTATTGACAATGTGTCGTATTAAACTCATATATACACATTTCGTATTTTTATCATATCCGAATTTTATGATTATTTTTTCAAAAAAATATTTTTTACCATTTATCGTATTATACTTGTATAATTCTTGTATCATTTATTTTTCTATTCTCATATTTACAAACTACGCTAGCAACTACCTGCTGTTTTTTACAATTGGATTTTCCACTTAAAATCTTGTATTCTTGTATTGCTTAGTTTGCGTTTCGTTCACCGTATATTCTCTAGGTTTCAATATAGAAGAGTCACAAAAATCTCTTTCCACCTATGATTTACTCAAGATTTCTCCGGAGCTGAACCTTTTACCATAGGTTTTCACGTCACTTATGATGCTAATTTATTAATTGTTCATAAGATAGTCTGTTACTTCTGGACAACTTATATGTAGGAAAGTTCCTCAAAAGATTTGCAATACAACAATTTTTTTTGTTGTTTTCAAAGAATTCTACAAGCATCATTGCATAATATGTACACCATGTTTTTTTTCACATTGCGTCCCTGGGCAGGTCAATTCCATAGATGTCATCATAAACAGGTTCTATAGGCCTCCACGACTCGACAAGACATGAAAGTACATTGATGACTTGATTCATATTCGGCCTTTGAAAGGGTTCGCCGGTGCAACAATGGTCAGCTAGCTCAGCCACGGTGCTTATACTTGCAAGAGTTTCTTCATCTAACTCAATAGTGTCGTCAATGGCTTTTTGAAATGTGTACTTGTTACTATGCATTCTGCGGAACCAAGGAACAAGATGCACAATACCCTCTGGATGAGCCGTCTCATCTATGGCTTTCCTGCCCGTGATTAACTCCATCAAAATTACTCCAAAGCTGAACACATCAGCCTTCGTAGTAACTCGCCCTGTCACTGTTAAATAGTATAAAAATAAAAACTATGAAAACCATTTTAGAAAATGTTTAAAATCAGTGAAATTCGACCATAAATTTTTATTTATATGGAAATGGTATGAACGTTTATTCATTTTCCATTGCTGAGCTCAAACCGTGATGAGATGGTCATTTTGGTATTGAAGAGCGGCCAAACGACATAGTCCCACCCAAGGTTTATTGAAAACACAAAGTGGTATCCACTAAGTATGAAAAACTCAAACTCTAACCTATGGGCTATTAAAATTAACAAATTTAATAACTCTAGGAGTAAATTTATCATTTAACTATAATATACTAAAAATAATAAAACTTTATCTTATTTCCTCCTTTAGCTTTGAAAACTAACAATTTTAATAGTCTATGAGTGTGAATTTGGGTTTTCTATACTTAGTACCCATTAAATTGGCTTTTCAACAAACCTTGGGTGGGAATAAGTATTTTCGCCTTCAAGAGCTAATTTCTAAGTTAAAAGATTGATACTGATTAAAGGTAATATTATGTGTCTCTAGTTTTGAATATCAAATTGAGTACTTAGATAATGTATTATTATATTATTGATTATTATTTTATCATTAATCAATTATATAAAAACACATTATTTGGATTGAGTACTCAAATTTAGGTGCGATTTAAAAAATAAAATCAAAATACTATTTACCTATGTACTCTGGAGCAATGTACCCAAGTGTTCCAACCAATCTTGTTTGAATGGATTGTTTTCCTTTATCTGGAACAAGAAGAGCCAATCCAAAATCTGCAATCTTAGCACGCATATCATCTCCAAGAAGAATGTTGGATGGTTTAAGATCTCTATGAATGAAAGTTTGATTTGCTAAACCATGTAAATATTCAAGACCTCTAGCGACATCCAAGGCAATGCTTAGCCTTCTACTCCATTCAAGTGGTTGCAGTGCTTTTTCTCGCCAATTGAACAAATGGCTGCTAAGGCTTCCTTGGGGCATGTATTCATAAACAAGAAGCCTCTCATCTCCTTCCAAGCAATATCCAAGAAGTGACACCAAATGGCAGTGTCGAACCTTGGTAAGAACTTCAATTTCAGACTTAAACTCGGTTAAGCCCTGTTCACTTACCACTCCGAATTTCATTCTTTTTACTGCAATTTTCGTCCGATCGGGCAACTCGCCTTTGTAGACAGTTCCAAATCCACCTCTTCCCAATATATTTTTGTCACTGAAATTATTAGTTGCTTTCCTCAAATCTTTCCACAACCTGGAATGTTTTCTTTTTCTGGTATACAAGAAGACGCCTAATCGAACAATCATAAGCACAACAAAAAAGGCAAAAATTACAAAACCAATCATTCTAGTATTTGAACTCTTACTCGAACTAAATTCTCTGGGAAGTTTGTCAGGTGATTCCGATGGTGCGACAAGTTTATAATATTCTATATCAGGGTTCCCATCAGTGACAACGTTCACATTTGGTCTAAATTTTGGCACTTTACCGGAAAGAAGATTATTAGAGACATCTAACTCAACAAGACTGGTCAGAGTTGTGAGTTCACTTGGTATAGCACCTTTAAGTGAATTATTGGAAACTATCAATTGTTCCAATGATGCAAGAATAGAGAAATTGGGAGAAATTGTGCCTGAAAGCCCCAAATTTTTGAAATTAACAACCTTAATATGTCCTTCATCATCACATAAGATCCCTTTCCACGTCTTAGAGGAATCACAAGGATCATTTCCTTTCCATCGCTCTGCAAATACCACTGGATATCCCATTGACTCAGCAATGGACAACAAAACGTCAACCCGACTGTCACAAGCAACACCAGGCTCATCCGAACAAAAACTATTTGTGCCGTTTCCTACATCCGAATCAAATTGAGAATTAACAAAGTCTGGAGTTGGACCTTGAAGCAGATTATTAGCCAGATAGAGATTACGAAGCTTAGGAAGTTTAGCCAAAGAAAAAGGAACGATACCCGTAAACCGATTATGTCTCAAATTCAATTCTTCCAAACTAATAAGCTTAGATAAATCTGGCAAAGGACCAGTAAAAGAATTACCATCAAGCCGAATATGAGTCAAAGAAGTCATGTTTTCTAACACTGCAACTGATCCAGTAAACTTTGAATAACTTCGTTGGTCAGATAACCAGAGGGTTTGAATCGAAGACTTCGCAAAACTCGATGGAATTTTCCCATGGAGATTGTTCAAGGCCAAACGCAAGTGCTTTAAACGAGGAAATGTATCCGCCCCAAAGAAGACTGGAATAGTTCCATGAATTCCAGCATCATTTGCAGAAAAGCTCTCCAAACCAGTGGCATCTTTTAAACTATCAGGTATCTCCCAAGAAGGGAGAAATGGATTCATATCAAAACTTATAGATCGTAAGGACTTTAATCCTATAAAGAAATCAAATGGCACATATGAAAAGCTATTGTTGTCAAATTGCACAGTCTGAAGAGAACTTAAACCAGCAAGATTTGGGATTGGCCCCTTGAGTTTGTTGCTTGCCACCTTAAGCACTTCCAAAGAGTCAAGGTACTGGAGATCTTGAGGAAGGCTTCCTCCAAGGTTTAAGTTGCTAATTCGGATCCAAACCACTCGGTCTAGCCTGCATGTAATGTAATTCCATTTACATGGATCTGGGTCGAACCACTCCAAAACGTCAGAGTTTCCCAGGCTGGACTTTAGTGCTTGCATGTGTAGGCGGTCTTCGTTGGACCCCGGCAGAACAGTGAGATTGAAAGAAAGAAGGCAGAGGAGGGGGAGGGAAATACAAATATAGCTTTCTTTCATTTTCTCAGGAAAATTAAAGAAGGAAAACATCCATAAATTTTAAATTTTAAGGTTCAAAATTCGAGATAAATTGTTTGGCCAGGTTTTCTCCAAATCCTAGGTGCTCCAAGATATGAACATAGTTACAGCCGTAGAGCTTATAATATATTATTTCATCCACCCAGGAATCCGATAATAAAAAAACATTTTCGGATAAAATTCCAGGACGGTTGGGTCCAATTATTTAGTGAAAGATGTTGAATAAATCACCAGTGTTTGTCCAGTTGCCCACTTGTGTATAAACTTCCATTCAAATTTTTCTCATCCTTTAAGTCTGAATATCAGTGTCTTAAGGCTGAGATTTTGATTTTCAACATTCTGGTTGAATTGTTTCTAATAATATAACTGATTTAGTAGAATTACCTTATGCAAAAAAATATTAATAAAAATATGTGCATCCAATTTTGAGAATCTAAATGACGTATTATAAAATAGTTGACTAATTTTGAATTAAAGATAAAATAACATAAATATAATCTATGCGAACAATTTACAATGATTAAACATATTATCTACACGCACATTCACTTAGAATACGATTAAAAGTATGTTTACTCAAAGATAGTAAGAATGATGAATCTTGACAGATTCATGATTTGTTCATTCATATTTTATTTTATGTCCTACTGTTCGGAGATAGCAATCATCTCCTACCATTGTAGCATTATAAAATTATATACTATTTCAATGGAATAACACAAATCAATGAATTTCATTAGAAACAAATTCCCTTAGATCTCTTGATTCAATATACTACAATTTGGTTATTTTTTGTAATTACACATTTACCCTTTCATCTTGTCCCATAAATGCAAAATTATATATAGGCAAAGGGACAACATTTTTGCATCTTATATTGTTACTCTGTCAAAATTTCTCCAATGCAATCAATAACATAATATTAGACATAAGCTTCCGAGTAATTCAGTCCATTTTAAAAACCTTCTAATGTTATTCATTACTCATGCAAGATTATATTTCTAATTTTGTGTACTTCTTATTATTGGAATTTTTACTCTCAACAATTTGGCATTAGAATGGAGCCTTCTAAAAAGCTCTTCTTTTTAGAGCCTCCTAACAGTCTGATCAAGTGAATGGATAATGTTACCATAAAAGCACCATCAATGACCTAAGTCCCTGTTGGAGTTGGTTTTCTAGATTTATTCTTCTTAATGATACAAATCCATGATAAACCATATCATACAACTTGTAATGGTACTTTTCATTTGTAAGTGCATATGTTTGCATATATGTCAAGATAAATGTTTTTAAATTAGTGTAACTATAATGAGTCAATTAATGTGTAACTTAATCAGAGGACCTTATGAGTAGAGATGACAATTTAGGCCCGACTTTAGGGGCCCCAACCCTCCCCGACCCTAACGGGGAGGGGATTCCCTGAAAAAAACAGGGAAAGGGGCGGGGATGGGGATGAAAAAAATCTCCGTAATCGGGGACGGGGCGGGGACGGGGATACATATGTCCCCGCCCCGCCCCTCCCCGCCCCACCCCGCCCCACCCCGCCCCACCCCATCCCCTCCCAACCCCACCCCCTAAATCTAATATATTAATATAATAATTTCTAAACTATTAAGATCTAAAAATTTTTATATTATAATTTATTAAAACTATAATTTTAATTTTCCTAATTTTTGAATTATCAATTATTAGCTTTTACTAATTTCTAAACTATTAATCTAATATATTAAAAAAATTCCAAAATCTCATTATCATAAAATGCAAATGTACCAAATTAATTCTATTTCAACTTCAGTTAGTCAATCCATCAAGTTTTACACACAAAAAATAAATAAATTATAAACTTGATAAAATCAATTAAAATGAATTAAAAGTGTTAAATTTAATGTTATTATAAAATTACCCCAAACACATACATGAAGAGATTGATTATTGCATATTGTTAGATTTTATGAAAACTTTGTATTTGAACTAAAATAACAATGAATATTTTGTAGCTCTTGTAGCAAGTGATATTTTTGGAGAATATAATTTATTTTATTTATTGAAATACATAAAGGAATTAAAATTTATATTTACGGGTATAAGGAGGGGATTTTTCCCCGCGGGGATGGGGAGGGGATTTTTCCCTGCGGGGACGGGGATTATTTTTTATCCCCGTAACGGGGACGGGGACGGGGACGAGGATTGATATCCCCTCCCCGCCCCTCCCCATTGCCATCCCTACTTATGAGCACATAAGTAGGTCAATTTAAGAAATCTATAACCTAAATATTATTTTAACCAAGGACATAAATAATACATTTTAAGTATCATAGTGTTTAAAACCTTCTTGAAAGGTAGCGATAAATTACACGTGTCAAAGTTATTGGCATCAATCTAATGAAATATATGAATGTATGTTAATTGTATGTTTACTAGACAAACTTGTCGGAGAATTTCATATAGATAATAACCCTTGTGTTTGTGAAACATGTCATCTAATAGATTATAGTGTATGTAATCTTTTGATTTAAGATCACCGGAGTGTCATATGTGTCAATCGGACTAGTTTAATATTGGTATAATGTAACCTTTTTCTTAGGTTTATTAATGTGATAACGGTTAGCGTCATCGAGAAACATATTAAGACAGTGGTGGAAAAGCATGGTAATTCATCACTTTTAGGTATTTGAACAAATATCTTACTATACAGTTTGATTAAGGTAATGTACCAAAATCTGTAGTCACAATGGAAACAAGTTGGTATTCAATCTAATATTAATTCAATCGTTATTTAATTAACCAAACATTAATAACAAGAATGATACGTGGTAGACACTATTTATATGCATCATCCTTAATAAGATATTGATTAATAAAAGGGTTTAATTGCACGATAATTAATTGTACCATTGAATTTTATATAAGACACGTTATGGCGTAAAAATTTTTATTATCATTTATCACATATTTTAGTATTTCCCAAGTTGGATGAGTGATTTGATATCTTACTTTTTTGACGATCATGGCAATTTCTGATGATTGGAGGAGTATTTTTTGGTGATCAAGAGAGAAGAGAGCGACATCAAACGTCTAATCTTGGAGCTCCAAGTAAGTTGGGAACGTTATTTTACTCTTTTAGAGTCAAATCGGTGATCTATTATAGGAATGTATGTTGATAATGATTAATCTTGAATTGATGGATTTGTGTTGAGTAGGACTTTGAGAAGATGATAATGTTTCTAGTATGGAGCCGATAATGCATGAATTATGTAATCTGTTAGAAAAAAAAATGATGTTAGGCAATTCAGGTGGTCAGTTGAATGAACCTGAAACATTTGAGACTAATGGACGTGATGTTTTAACATGGTGATTTCAATATAATTAATGTTAGAATTTATGTATGTCGTGATATCTTTGTTTTAAGGGCTTTAGTGCCTATATTAGGTTATGATTATAAGGAGAATATTTGAGAATGTGTTAGTATTAGGCAAAATCAGTCAATATATAGCATTCCAACCGTGAATATTAATATGTATTTATTAATTTAATTTTGGGATATTATAATAATTGGCCAAAATTAAGGGGGTCTAAGAAAATTGCCCAAAAATATCACGTTAAAGCAAAAATATCCAACTGTTATGAAATGACCAAACTGCCCTTGTATATAAACAAAGAAAATTTTCTTATTTCCCGCAGTAATATTTCCACGGTTCATTGTGCAAATTCAAAGAAAATTCGCTCTCCACTGTCATCCCACGGTGATCCCACAATCAAAGAGATTTTTGACGATTTTCGTGCATTCTGATGACCGAAAATGACAAAGAAGGTTAGTATATCTTCCCTAATCTTGTTTGAATCAAGTTATTATTTATATTATTGAGATTTGAGTGAGATTTTGTGGTTTGAAACTTTAGGGTTTCGATTTTGAACAATGCTTAAAATGTTTTGATTATTGGTTGTTTTCGTTGAATTTGTTGAGAAGTTTTGTATTATAACCTATGTAGATTTGATTTGTGTTGAAATTGAAGGTTGAAATGACGATTTTTTGGCCGAAAAATGTCTGAAGTAATCGGCAATTCGACCGTGGGAACAGTGTATCCCACAGTCAGGACGAATACTCCCACGGTGAGGAAAGATTGACCATGGATTAGGGGGTTAAGTAGCTTTTTCAAAACATTTGGGAGCTGGGCGAGAGAGGTTAGTCCACGGCAGGCGTTTCTGAAATTTACCATGTGACAATGGGTTGATCCCGTGAATACCGTGGGTTGGGGGGAAAATTTACTTTTTTGAAATTGCGGGGGCGTTAAAGATTAGAAAATTACCGAGGGGGCAAGGGTAAATATTGGACCTGTTTGTAATAAAAATTTCTTCAGGGGGTAAATTGATATTTTTCATATCTAGAGTTTTTCAACTCATAATTTTCGAATTTTATATCCATTTTTTCTGTTTTAAGGTTATTCAATATGTAGTTTTCGAATTTGAGATTCGGTTTTTCGATTTTTGTGCTTTTTGACATACTCTACGATGTAATGATGTAATTTTACTCAATATTTCGGTTTTTTTGTTTATAGGATATATCAATTTGTATTTTTGAATTTCAGTTTTGATTTTTCGAATTTCATCAATTAATGATATATCGACTCGTATTTACCAGATTTTCGAATAATTTTTCAATTAGTGACATTCTTACATATTTCAACTGATAGAGTTCGAATTTCAATTCCGTTTTTTTTATTTTCGTCGTTTTAGGATAAATCGAGTCTTTTTTCCAGAGTTTCTAACGATTTTTTGATTGTTCACATTCTATGACATTTCAACATATAGAATTCGAATTTTATTTTCGTTTTTCAAATTTTGTCATTTCATGATATATCGACTCTTATTTTCTAGATTTTTGAGCGATTTTTCGATTGTTATCATTTTAGGTATTTTAATGTTTAGAATTCAGATTTCAGTTCTGTTTTTTTGAATTTCACTATTTTAGGATATATCGACTCGTATTTTGAAGATTTCTGAACGATTTTTCGATTATTGACATTTTAAGGTATTTCAAAGTATAGAATTCGAATTTCAGTTTCGTTTTTTTTATTTTTGTCCTTTTAGGATATATCGATTCATATTTTCAGATTTTCAGTTGATTTTTCAATTGTTAACATTTTAGGGTATTTTAACATATAAAATTCGAATTTTATTTTCATTTTTTCAAATTTCACCATTTTAGAATATATCGACTCATATTTTTCAAATTTTTGAACGATTTTTTGATTGTTGACATTTTAGGGTATTTCAACATTTAGAATTCAAATTTCAATTTCATTTTTTTGATTTGCATCCTTTGAAAATATATCGACTCGTATTTTCTAGATTTTCAAACAATTTTTCGATTATTAATCTTTAAGGTATTTCAATGTTTAGATTTTGTATTTCAATTTTGTATTTTTTATTTTCATAGTTTTAGGATATATCAACTCGTATTTTGAACATTTCCGAACGATTTTTTTATTATTGACATTTTAAGGTATTTCATAGTATAAAATTCGAATTTCAATTTCGTTTTTTTTATTTTCATCCTTTCTGGATATATCGATTCATATTTTCAAATTTTCGACTGATTTTTCAATTATTAATATTCTAGGGTATTCTAACGTATAGATTTCGAATTTCACCATTTTAGGATATATCGACTCGTATTTTTCAAATTTTCAAATGATTTTTCGATTGTTGACATTCTAGGGTATTTCAATGTTTAGAATTCGAATTTCAGTTTCGTTTTTTTTATTAACTCTCTTTTAGGATATATCGACTTGTATTTTCTAAATTTTCAAACGATTTTTTTATTATTGACATTTTAGAAAATTTCAACATATATAATTTGAATTTCAGTTCCCTTTTTTTATTTTCACCGTTTTAAGATACTAAAATCTTATTTTTAAAATTTTGTCATTTCTTTTTTGATTTTTTTCTATTTTTCATCTTTTTATGTTTTTTTTCATTATTACATTTGTTTACATATTTGTTTTTTATGAAAGTCTTACGAATTTTAAAAATTTTTGCAGGATATTTCTCGCAAAAGAAAACATATTGAAGGCGAGTTGCGAATCCCCGATGAGTCCAGACACTTTCGGGCAGATGTGATATGTCGTGCACAGCGTACCGCATTATCCAGGATTACTTCTACACTGACCCCGGATTAGTTACGACTATTTGAGAGGACATGTTTCGGACATCCCCTTCGTTTACCCAAAACCAAATTTTCTGGGATATTGGTTCATGCATTTCTACTATGATAATTATATCGGCCCTCTGCTAAAGACGAGTTATGGTTTAGGGTTAGCGGGGTTGATGTGAGATTTAGCCTGTTTGAGTTTGCTCTGGTGACGGGTCTTTCGTTTAGCCGACGCACTGATATTTCTTCATATATTTCTCGCTCCTCCGGACAGAGGATCAGAGATACGTACTTTCGGGGTTGTCCAAAGGTGTAGTATCATGACATAGAGCGTGTTTTCTTGGCAAGGCCATGGGGGGATGACGATATTGACGCCATCAAGATGGCCTTGTTGTATATTCTTCACATGGTTTTGTGGGGAATGATCGACGAAAGAAAGTGTCTGTGGAATACTTATAGTTGGTTGATCATCTAGACGGGTTTAATTCTTATCCCTGGGGTATTGCCGTGTGACGTACAAGTCTATGTTACAAGCAAGTGATAGAGTGTGCTCCAAATGGATGCCTAAAATGCGTAAATACGACCTCTACAGATTTCCTTTTGCATTTCAGATAAGTTTTAAGCTAATGATTATATATATTAATTGGCAAAAATATGAATTGATTTATTTAAATCGTAAATGATTATATTACAGTATTGGATATATGAGATGTTGGACACCTTGTACGATTGAGTTGACATTATTGATATCTATGCGTCCTCATGGATGTTTAGGTGGCGTACATAGGACATCCCTAGTTTCAGTCATATAGGCACTATTTTCATTGGTGACCCGGTATGTACTCATTAATTAATAAGTCGATTAATTCATTGAATGTTGCAATTATTTTGACTTATATATCTTCATGATTACGATGATGTCACATTCCCGCTTCGTCCGTCACCGATGGAGGAGAGTTTACCATGGTATACTGACATTCGCGAGTACACCAATTTATCGGATGTTGATTCCTCCTCATCATCTTTGGTTCCTCTCGCGACAGGAGACGGGGCTTCTCCAGCCTTAGGACATTCATATATACCCGTCGAGACTTTTAAGACACATGAGGAGCCTATTCAATCTCTTGTTATTGCGTAGCCTCTATGCCCCCCTGGAGTTCAAAGCCCACTAACCATAGACCACTTATCGATGGAACTTTATTTTTATGAATATTTTGTTATCGATTAATTCATTTTATATATTAATATAGGGTCTTCCTCATGAAGGCCTTTTGGTCAGATCTCCGGTTGCTTCAAATCTTCCACTTCAGGTATGAAAATAATTGTAGATATTATATTTTATATGAAATATCATTTACCATTTTGTCTTTTTCATGTATATAGGGAACCCGTATTGAGATATTATTGATCGAGGGTTCTCCCCGAACACCTTCCTCAGAAGTTAAGGTTATATTTTTTTATATTGATATGTCTTTTCAATTATAATGTTTATTTAATGATGTTTTGTCTCTTTTTCAGGACGTGCAACTATGGTAACTTACTGATATCCCGAGCTCTAGTAAAAGGACAGTGGATATTAGTTCACAGGAAAAAGACTTCCAGGAGGACGTTTCTAAGGTCATCTATATTGTGGTATATCAATTATATTTAGTATATAAATATTCATATATATTATTCATTGAGATGTTCAAAATTACAATTTTACAGTCCATCGAGGGAGCACGCATGGTGGACTTGACCGTGATTCAGGATTTTCCAACCAAACCTCCTCCTACATACATGGAGAAGGTAACATTAATCGATTAATGTCTAATTGTTACGTAAGATGAAATAATGAATTAATAGTTTTATGTACTTACAGTTGATTCGTACAGCATACGATTGGATCATTTGGAAGGGTCTGGTTCGTACCTCGTATACAAATACACTCAGAGGGAGGGTAAAACGGTAACTCAGGGCCATTCCATCCTCTACCTCAAAGCGTGAGGAATCTTTCCTCACATAGTACACCAGAGTTATGGCTTCCGATGCACATGATGTTTACTTCATCGGTTCGAAGTCGAAGGACAACTTTTGGCAGCTTATTGTAGAGTTGCTCAAGTGGTTGACTGACGATGTAAGTTGTCTATATTATGTAATTTGGTTAAAAGTTTGATATATTTGCCAATAACTAACACATTTGAAGTTGTTTATACTATTTTAGCATATGGATTCCTTTTTGGTTATATTACGTCGACACCAGGACGATCACCGTGTGACTATTTCACAGTGCTGGATGACTACCCACACATTCTTTGGAGGCCATATTGAGATGGCCTGGAAGAGTTGGCAGACCACACCGTATGAGGAGTTTGAGTTTTTAGGGCTCTTCATGAGGATGGTTAAGGCAGCGTACACCCCGGGGTTGTTTTACAAACCATGGGGGATGGTCAATAAGGTATAGTATATATGTATTAGTTTATAATCAACTTTAATTTGTCACTGTTTATAGGTTTACATCCTTATAAACGTCGACTACGCATATTGCGTGGTTAGAGTTATAGATTTTCATAAGTGGTCGATTATGGTGTACGATTCGAATGTATCATATTTGGAGAATATGGGGTCTCTCGAGTGGCAGATGCAACCGTACATGACATTCATACCTGCATTATTAGAGGCAACGAGTTTTTGGATAGCTTCTGGACAAACTTTACGACGTGATCCCCTCGCTTTACATCAAGCAACTGATGTCCCTCAATAGAGGGAAGGCTCTAGTGATTGTGACATGTTTATGTTACGTTGTTTTTTAGTGTTTAGCATTGTCATGGAGTGTCGATTTTTCTTAAGAGTTGTCTACCTCTATACGTCAACGTTTAGCGTCGCAGTTGTATTACCACTGTATCAAGTAGCTCATAGGTGTATATTTAGTTAGCTCATTGTTTATTTATCGTTCTTTATATGCTCTTATGTATATATATTTATTGTATATGTGTATGTGTACGATGTACTTTATCTGTCATTATATATGAATATGTATTTGATTTCATTTTTTAAATAATCTTGTCACGAAAATAATTATATGTGATTTGAGTGATGTTACTAACAAACGTTACATTAAATAAAGAAATACTCAAATAACTTATTCTAACAAATATAAAATGAAGAAATTATTTACACTAAAGTTATTACATCACATGTCAATACAAGTACACATTTGAAACAATAATAAAAATACATCGATTACATATAACTGAAGTACAACAATAATGAATCATATAACTAACAAAACTGATTATAATCATGTTAAGATCTCATCCCTTTGCTTTTTTAGATGAACGTTGTAGGGCAGAGCTCAAGACTAGTGTTATCATCCGTTTTAATAGCAGTAACGGTGCCCAGATTAGTGCACTGTAGATTGTAGCAATAATCTGGTAAAAGAATAAATGATTGCTCCGATGAGCCCCTCAATGAATTTATAGCCTAGTTTCTTGCCCTCCACGCCTGTGAATATGAAATATCAATTTTATATCAGTTAGCGATGTCCACAATTATTTCCTTAGGCCGATAAATTCAATCAATCATCACAAACTTTGACCTCATTAATTGACCTAAAGCTCGGGCACCAGTTTGTTTGTAATGTGGCATGATTTGATCAACTAAACATATGTGGGTAGGATTCATATAGTTGATTTGAAACATTTCACCAACTTTGGACTTGGTTGCATGCATATACCACTCACAATTTTCAGCCTTGCACTTAATTTCCCATCGTTTCTTGTCAGACTTTTTGACCATGAATTGAAATCCTTTAAGTAAGGCGAATTGCTTCACAGCGTCTTTCAATTGTACTTTATTATGGAAAATATTACCAACCTATACACCATTCTCCTCTAGGATCGATCTGATACTACCTGATGATGTTGATGGTTATAGAGGAAAATCAGGAAGCTACCTAAACGGATCAGTGGGGACATTGTCAAAAAATGGCCCAAAATAATTTTCACCACCTGAAATAGGATCTTCAAGTTGCAAACTATCCATACCCTCGATAACTGGTGTCATATACTTAGGCTCTACATCTTCAGAAAAAATATTAGGCATATCATTCCATCAAAGTCACCCTAGTTGGGAACTCTATCTTTTTCTCCATAAGCCCATGAGTTTGCAATGTACAATAGGTCATTACTAAATTCAATCAAGTTTTCCAAATCGTATTCTTTTTTCACCCTACTAATTTCTTCTTCATCTTCATTTGCATCTTCTTCATCTGTGTCTTCTTCCTCTTGTCCTTCAATTGAGGTATATGTAACAAAAACAAGAATACATTCCTATAAGTGCTGAGACATATCAATAAGACCCTAGACATCTTCATCATTTTGGATCTGTACGGCGTAGTTGAGCTCAATTTTTCTTAGCTTCATTGATAGTTAAAGGTAGTTTTTTATTGGATCAATACTACAAGACTCCTTTAAAAGCTCAATAAATCCCTCAAATATTGTTTCATAAGAAATTTTAATCAATTGTTTGAATCCTCCAACATATTTCATTGTGTTGTTGCCACCTTAAATTCATTCTTCTTAGTAATGAACCGATGCATAACCATCCATTTTAATTATCAATCCTACAATGACAATTTTTTGAAAATAATTATTCATTTATAACAAAAAATCTGTAATAACTATGTAAAACAGTCTTACAATTATTAATATAAAAAAACCCCTCATATTTTTCTAATATTTTATTTAACCTCTTATAATTATTTAATAATTTTATAACACCATCAAATGTTATCTTGTATCAAAACGTATCTATCTATTTTTAATATTTCATTAAAAACGTTCTTACAATGTTTAATATCAGACCCCCTATGTTTTTCTAATATTTTATTTAACCCCCTATATTTATCTAACAATTTTTTATCAACTTTTTATGTTACCTTGTATCAAAATGTATCTATCTATTCTTAACATTTCATTTAAAGCGTTTTTACAATGTTTAATATCAAAATACCCCCTATATTTTTTAATATTTTTTAACCCCTCATACTTATCTAATATTTCATTTAATACCCTCGTATGTTTCCTATTATCAAAATACATCTATTCATTCTTAACATGTTTTTAAATCTTTCATGATATTATGAATTATCAAAATACCCCTATGTTTTTCTTAACATTTCATTTAACCCTCTATAATTATCTAAACTTTCATTTAACACTATTTTATGTTCTCTTGTATCAAAAAACATCTATCTACTCTTAACCTATTATTTAAATACTTCATGTATTATGTAATTTCAAAATACCCCTATATTTTTTAAATATTTATTTGTACCCCCTATAATTACCTAACATTGCATTTACCTGTAATTTCAAAATACATCTATCTATTCCTAAAATTTCATTTATAATGCTCTTACAATGTTTAATATCAAAATGCCCCCCATATTTTTATAACATTTTTTTGACCCCTTATAATTATCTCTTTCTTTATTTAACACCTTTATATGTTGTCTTGTATCAAAGTATATCTATCTATCCTTAACATGTTATTTAAATCCTTTATATATTGTATAATGTCAAAATACCCCTATATTTATCTAACATTTATTTAACCCCTATATTATTATCTAATATTCAAATACCCCCTTTATATAACATATAAACTAGATTTAACAAATAAAATTAAGTTTTTAGGTTAAGATTCGTATAAATACGAACTTCTTCCATCTGAACGAACCCGTACTAATTAATATTGAGTAAAAATGAGAGTGAGAGTGAGTGTTTGAGTGATATAAGAAGTGTGTAATAAGAGTGAGTGAGGAGGTTTATATAGATGTGATAAAGGGTAATTTTGATATTTTAAAAAAAATTTAGGGCATTTTTGCTTAGAAATAGGAAATTTGGGTATTTTTGCTTTAAGAATAGTGAAATTGGGCATTTTTGCTTAATGAAGGGGTATTTTGACCATTTATTAAAATTTCCCTTTAATTTTTTATATTTGTTCACCGAATATTTAAAAAACAGAAATCGTACAAAGCCTTTATGAATATTAATATTATTCTTAAATCACTTACTTCATTATGTAATTATGACGTACTTAGATAAATTCCACATCAATAAATCATAGAGAGATGTTGAATTTAATTGTACATCACATATCGATTAAAAATAAAAAAATTTAATTGATTAAATACTATATGAACTTTTCAAGTTATCAAAACATATTTTGAGTTACAAAACTCAAAAATAAAATTATAATGAACTATGTATTCAAAATAGATAATATCTTGATAATGAATTGAATTATTAGATCAGAGATGTTACAAATAGTATCAGAGTTGTTCTATATGTCTGTATATTTAAAATAGATAATATATTAACAATAGATTCGGTTATTGGATGACAATATCTTGACAATATTCCTTTAGATTTTCATAATTTAATTTATAGGAACAAAAAAGTATTATCTATCTAATAATACTTAAAAGGTGATTTCATGCATGGTAATGGGTCAAGCTATTAGAGAACGATATTTTGAGAATACTTCTTTAGATTTTCATAATTTAATTTACATAAAAAAAAATGTTAATTATCTAGAAGTAAACAAATAAATAAATATGTAATTTGATTTACAAGATTAATATTTGCATATGCTAAAAAAAATGAGTAATGTTATGTATACAAAAAAATATATAAAATTTTATATACAAATAATAACATATTATTATGTGATTAGATAGTTTTAGACTGGAGATAAAACAACATCAAATCATATAATAACGTATTATTATTTATGTATAAAGTTATACATATTATTTGCATATAAAGTTGTGTATATTATTTATGTACATAGTTTTATTGAAAAAATATTTAATAAGTAATATGAATAAACAGTGGAATTCTAGTTAGTAAAAACAATTAATTGTGTTATTTTGTGAATGAGTAATCTAATTATTTACCTCATCATTAATTTAAAATTACTCAATTAAATAATGATATACTAGTTCATTGGCACCTATTAGTATCCAACATTTGAATATAAAGTGCTATACAATAAAATTTCTCTTTGACCAAACTTATAGGTAAAAGATCGAATGGCTTAAAAAGAGGATAACTTAGGTTTTTAAAATATTTTTTACCAAATTAAAGGATAAAAACAATCTATGCAACTTAATAAATATTGGGTATTTTTAATGCAATTTATGAGACTGTTAAAAGATATTCCAAATTATTAATACAATCAAAACAACATATAATACAAAATATGAGTTTAAGAGATGAAAAAATCAAATAAACGATGTATAGCGGTTCGGCGCAACCCGCCTAAATCCTCTCCTTCAAGTTTTCTCTCTTGGAGTATTATACTAATCTTTGGTTGATTAAAACCCACCAACCAAGCTTTTCTTCAAAGTTCAAATAGCTTATAAGGTAGACCTAGCTGTTTGTGTCATTAGATCGTATTCGTATTATGTCAATTTGACTTTCAACTTTAACTCAATTCGAATTAGAATCGTTTTCACAATTTTTAACCCTAACTCAACCATTTAATATTCAAGTTGACCTGATCCAACTGAAATTAACTTAAAATGATCTATTATTTTCACTCTTCAAAGTGTTTTTACCATTTTAATTTCTTCACCAAATTACCTCAAACTACTATTAATATATTACACAATATAACATTTCATTTTATTTACAAATGATTTAAAAATTACATACTAAAATCTTTAAAACACATCAATAATCTAGCTAGCCAAATCATATTTTTACTACTTAATAATATAATAAAATATTTAAATACAAATTATATGAGTAATTATAATTATATAAAAATGCAATTATATGTAATATATGAAAATTTCAACTACTATTGATATTGTCTTTTAACAATATTATAATTTATCTCTAACAAATTCTATTAAAATAATATTTCTCCAAAATATGAGGTACTTTTATATGAATCCTAACACTACCTGATTTAATTTCAAGTCATATCGGATTGACCTAAAATAAATTTTGTGTCAGAAAAACTAAACCCTTGTCCGTTTTTTTTGTGTCGTATCGTATCAGATTAACTGATTGTATTAAAAATTGTCAACTCTATTCCAAAGTGCTATTAACCTTTACACGTGCAAGAGTCGCTTTCTCTCACTAGAAATCTCTAGCGTCACCATGAGTGAACTTCACTCTTTTACAATGCAAATTTATAAGAAGATAAAGTTTAAAAAACTCTCTTAAAAAGTATATATGAAAGTTTTAGCTTAATACAATCTAATACAAATGAAATCAAGAAAGTGGATAAGTAAGGGTTTAATAAGAGAGAAGAATTTACAAGTGTATAGCTCAAGAATATTTTGCTCTCAAGTATATAGAAATTATTAGTTGCCAAAGTTATTTTTAAGTGAATTTGATTGAGTTTATATAAAAAAAAAAAAATGAAGAAAGTTATCATTATACATAAAACTACTCATTTTAATTTTTCAAAAAACATAAAATTCGATCAACTGGATGTGACATTGCACTTCCATGGCATCCACATGGCATTAGCCGTTAAAAAATTTATTATCCGATTCGATTGATTGAATTCATTTTGGTTTATTGGATATTTAAAAGCCAAAATACATGACTTTTAAATAATTTGATAGTCACCAATAGAAAATTCAACTAGTCAAATCCGGTCACTGAATTTTATTGCCCTTTGCCCCTTAAAGTTTTAAAAAATTATAATTTTTCCTTAAAACTTTGAAAAACGACAATTTAACTCATTTTGTAAAACTCTTTCAAAACTAATTTTGAGATATGAAATTTTAGTCCACAAAACTTCATAATTTCAAATGAGTTATTGAATCTTGATATAAATTGACTTAATTCATTAAGTTTGAAAAATGACATTTTAACCCAAAATTTTTGAAAAATATGAAATATGTCAATTTAACCTTTTTTTGAAAATTTATTCAAACCCACAATTGCGATATGATATTTTAGTTCACAAAAACTTCATAATTTTAAATAGGTCATGGGAATTTGACAAAAATTGATTTAACTCATTAGGTTTGAAAAATGACACTTTAACCCCAAAGTGTGAAAGATATGAAATCAAATTTTTTTTTAAAGCTTTTACATGCAAATAAATATTTTAATCAAGATTAATCTTCAAAATCACAAAAATATCTATCTAGACTTAATTTTTTCTTCAAATCTTCAAAAATTCTTTATTTTGAACCTTATCTTTTATTTCTTTCTTGATACTCTTTCAACTGCATCAAATAAATTCTTGCAATTTAAACTTACATTTAAGTAAATTTATTTGTCAATATAATTAAGAACATATTAGTTTGTTCTCTAATAAGAGAATAATGACTTATTGAGTCAACAATCTCTCTCTTTTTTATGATGATAAATGCATCTACACTCTAAAGAATTTTAGAAAATATGTCAATGAATTTACTTCTTTGAAGTTAAGAAATACTTGATTTTTGAAAAAAAAAAAAACGCAAGAGTTTGCTCCAAAAAATAAAGGAACAACCCAATACAAATGAAATCAAGAAAATGTATAAGCAAGGATTTGATTAGAGAGAATGATTTGCAAGTGTATAGGTTAAAAATTTTTAGCTCTCAAATAAATGAAAGTTCTTATGTGCCAAAATTGTTTTCAAGTGAATTTAATTGAGTTTATATAGAGGAAAATAATGAAAGTTACTATTATATACAAAACTAGTTATTTTAATTTTCTATAAAACATAGAATTCGATCGACCGAATATAATTCAGTCAATCAGATGTGACATGACACTTTCGTTGTGGTCACTTGGCGATTCATTGACCAATTAGGTCGACTAAATTTTTTAAACCTAAAATACATGGATTCTAAATAATCCAATAGCCACCATCGAAAATTTTGACTAATCAAATTCGGTAAACCAAATTCTATTACACCTTGCCCCTTGAAGTTTTAAAAAATTCATTTATCCCTAAATTTTTGAAAAATTACAATTTAACCTATTTTGAAAAATTCTTTCAAAATCAACTTTGAGATGTGAAATTTTCATCCACAAAACTTCATAATTTCAAATAAGTTATTGAATTTTGTTAAAAATTGGTTTAACTCATTAAGTTTGAAAAATAACATTTTAACCCAATATTTTTAAAAAAAATGAAAAATGTCAATTTAACCTATGTTTTGAAAACTTATTCAAACTCAAAATTGAGATATAATATTTTAGTTCACAAAAAATTTATAATTTCAATCAAGTTATTAGAATTTGATAAAAATCGATTTAACTTATTAGATTTGAAAAATGACACTTTTAACTTCAAAGTGTAAAAGATATAAAAACAAATTTTTTTATAAGAGCTTTCACTTGCAAATGAATATTTTAATTAAAACTAATGCTTCAAGAATTCTACCTAGACTTGAGTTCTTATTCAAATCTTCAAGAATTCTTCATTTTGAACATTGTCTTTGATTTTCATCTTGATGCTCATTCAAATGCACTAAGTAAATTTTTACAATTTAAACTCACACTCAAGTAAAATTATTAATCAATATGATTAGAGACATATGAGTGTGTTATCATCAAAATAAAAGCATAATAACTCATTGAGTCAACAACGAATACAAAACTCAGGTTATGACTAATCAGCGACACACTATAAGAATAACAACCAAACACGTCACCTATACATTTAACATCACTTATAGACAATAAGGAGAACTTTATACAATAGTATATCTTTTTATTATCTACAATATTCATTTCCTATTTCATCTCGTGTCTACATGAAAAGTAGTCATCTCTTATCAAATCGTGATTTTGTTATCAATGTAATTATCTTATCTTTGTACAATTGAAAAAAATCCCAAAATTCATATTTGAAGTAGGAATATATAGATACAATATCTAAATGTACATGACATCTTCATCCTATACAAACTCACAAGAAATCCTAGATACACAACCTTTTCTTGTATTCATATAAAACCTCTACTAGAGCACTTTTTTGAGAGATTAATAATATAATTATGAAGGTAGGTTTATGGACGGCGGGTAGAACCACATTAAAAACCTCTCTTCTTGTTAATATTTTCTCTTATGCTTCATATTAAAATTTGTTGACTCAAAGAGTCATCATGCTATTATTTTGATGATAACAAACTAATAATGTTCCTAAGCATATTGAATAATGACTTTACTTGAGTGTGAGTTTAGATTGCAAGAATTCTTAAAATACATTTGAAAGAATTTCAAGATAGAAATGAAGACAAAATTTAAGTGAAGAATTCTTGAAGATTTGAAGAAAAACTCAAGTTTAGGTAGATATGTTTGTAATTTGGAGCATTTATTTTTATTAGAATATTTATTTGCATGTGAAAGCTCATTTGAAAACTTATTCTCAGATCATTCATATTTTGGATTAAAATATTGTTTTTCAAATTTATTGGGTTAAGCCAATTTTTTTATCAAAGTTTATTAACTCATTTAAAATGATGAAGTTTTGTTAACTACATTTTCATGTCTCAAAGTTGGTTTTGAAAGAATTTTCAAAAATGGGTTAAATTATCACTTTTCAAAGATTTAGGGGTTAAATATAATTTTTAAAAATTCAAAAGGTAAAATGTAATAAAATTCGGTTGATCAAATTTGACCAATCGAATTCTTCAATGGCAGCTTTCGAATTATTCAGAAGCCATGTATTTTGGCTTTTACAAATTCAGTTAACCGAATTAAATTCGATCGATCAAATTTTATGTTTTTTGAAAAACTTGAACAACTGGTTTTGTGCATAATGGTAATTTTTATCATTTTTTCTTATATAAATTCAATCAAATTCATTTGTAAAAGACTTTTGCCACCAAGAAATTTTATACATTTGAGAGCAAATTAATTTTGAGCTATTCACTTACAAATGCTCTTCTCTATTCAAAACTGTCGCTCATATACTTTATAATTTCATTGCATTGGGTTATACTAAGTTTACACTTTCATATACACTCTTTGAGAAAGATTATATTTCAAATTCATACTAAAATTCATATTATAAATGAGTGAGGTTCACTCTTGGAAAGATTAGAAAATTTTTTAATGAGAGAAATTGAGCTTTAGCATTTGTAAAGGTTAATAGCACCGTGGAAGTTATTTTGTTATGAAGAAAAACTTGGTTGAGTTTTGGTCAATCAAGGATCAGTGAAATACTCCAAGAGAGATAGCTTGAAAGAGTGGATGTAGGTCGAATTGTGTCGAACTAGTATATATCACGTGTTTGATTTTCTCTTTCTTTAGATTTATATTTTGTGTTATGTTCTTTTGATTGTATTGATTATTTGAAATGTTCTTATCATTCTCATAAATTTCCTTAAAAATAGGCAACATTCATTGATTTGAATAAATTGATTTAATTCTTTAATTCGGTAAATATTGTTTTAAATTGTCTAATTCACTCCCTTTTAGGTCATTCAATCCTTCACAATTAATCATTGACATAGTAGATAGAAGAGTTATATAACTAATTCTCATCACCACTATTATAATATATCTTGAATAAGATTCAAGATTGTGTACTTTCAGTTAGCGACAAAATATTACATTAACATGTAGTATTATAAATACTTAATCCTTCTAGAGTTTTTTATCCATTATCAAGATCCTGACATTTCAAATACTTCCGCCTTAAATTAAGTTGGATAATTGACTTCTCATTTTGAAACAACATTTTTTTCACTCAAAAAACAATTTAATCATAATATAGCATTAATCTAATTTTACTAAAATATTAAATTACATAAAAGAGTAATGTATGTAAACTTAAAATGAATAATAAATTTAATAACCAATAATAATATATTAACATATAGTTGTGTATTATTTTATTTTTAATAATACCCAAATTAATATTTATTATATACATACATAATTTTATTTATACATAAAATGTACCTGTGGTTACATAGTTTGGCGTATGAAAGAATCAGGGGACCCCAGCAGTTAAACAATAGGATCTAGACATGGTAAAGCTAAACTCCATGGGGGCAAGGGATTATCCCTATTTTGGGGTCTCAATGGGGGAGTCAAGGGTGAAGTCTTGTGCTAGAATAAAAAGTCAGCAGACAAAACATGCAAAAAATGGGGCATGTTTTAAGGCATGAAATGAAAGAATAATAACAAAGAGTAATTGTCAAAGAAAAGAGCCAATGAGTGATGAGCCCACGTGGAGACCCTTGGAGGATATTCCAATTTCCATGCAAAAGAAACGAAATGCAGCTGGCAAGCACATCAACCACCATTCTTTTACAGACAAGTGTACACAATGACAAATTACCACAGCTTTATGAGAATGAAGGACAGTAGAGGTTGAAGAAGGATGAGCTGTTCTCTTCAATCTTATTATCGTCAGCCAATCACCTAAGCTTTGTGATAAAGCTAAATCTTTTTTCCACCTAGATGCTATCTCAATCATCCGCAACTGGGGCCTTTTCATATGTCTTTTGCATGCCAATCGGACTCCAACAATTGGTTCTGACAATGATGAATAATCACGGACAGCACTTAATGGGAGTGGGAAACCGTATGACTCCCTTTGATACATATAAACGATGAATTCTGATATTGACCTCTGAAACATTATCACTGTTAAGGTCATAAGACAAAATATTTTCTTATTTTGATGCATATTAAAACAATCCTGTTGACTGTTTTAACTCGTTTTACACCTGAACAATCAGTTAGATAACGCTTGAAGAATCATAGAAGGTTGAACTACTTGCAAATAATGCATTAATTAAGAGGATGAACATTAGAGAGCCACTCCTGCTTGAGTCTGTCAATTTGTATTTTAACAACTTCTCAACACCCGAAAAACATAAAACTAGCACTGAAACTGCAGATAAAAACGAAGAAACTATCTCCAGCAAAATAGAGCAAACCTCACAAAAAGAAGAAAAACAGAGGTAGATGGAATGAACAAAGCAAACCTCTACAACCATCAAAACAGACCCATATTTTTTTTGTCCTTATACTTTTGAATTCTTTATCTTCCGTCAGCTGAGGTAAATGATTCTGCAAATCCGGATGGTCTAGTTGCTATGCTAGTCTGGGTATTGTCTGCACTGACAAGGAATGATGAAGAAGAGTCCTCCACGTTGCCGCTCCCCTCATAGGCCTGCCACTTCTTTAGTGCTTGTGGCAAGGTCATGTCAAGATCAATTCCATATATGTCATCAGAATCATGTTCGGATGGTTTCCACAACTCAGCTAGAGATGAAAGCACATTTACAACATGACCCATATCAGGCCTCTGGTAGGGCTCCCTTGCACAGCAGTGGCCAGCCAGCTCAGCCACGGTGCTTACACTGGCAAGGGTTTCCCCGTACAGCTCAATTGTTTGGTCAATGGCCTTTCGGAATGTGTCCTTGTTAATATACATTCTACGAAACCATGTGACAAGATGCACACTATCCTCAGGCTGGGTTTCATCAAGGGCTTTTCTACCTGAGATTAACTCCATTAAAATCACTCCAAAGCTAAACACATCAACCTTGGTAGTAACACGTCCAGTCACTGCCAATCACAAGTACACTTAACCGCATCAGAGTACAAAAATTCATTAAGCAGAAAGCAATAAAACTGAATGTAACGATAATGTCTACTAAGTGGCTAAAACTAAGATTTATCCACAGATTTGTCAATAAAAGGTAAACTTCTAGTGGCAAAAGATATTCCCATAATAATAATTAGAAAAATACAAGAAAAAGATCTTCACTAGATCAACAATATAATTAACATTCCTCTACCCCTAAAATCAGCAAACAAATTTTAAAAAATAACGGTGCAGTAAATAATTCATAACATATTAAATTCTTTTACATGATATGTGAAATCAGCATAAGGCAATGGAAGAGACAAAGAACAAACTCAAATATGGCCGAGTAAAATTAAAATATATTTTTAATTGTACCAAAGTTTGACAACCATGAATCAAAACCAGAATCTCAGGTTCTCAAAAGAAGGATCAAGAGTTACATAGGTGCACAGTCCAATAAACCAACTACTTTTGACTTTAAGGAATAGAGCAAACAACCATTGTACTCTGAACTACTGCCTAAAACTTAAATTCAGAATCGTGCGATGATGAAAAGGTAAAGACTATATAAACCATAATCCATAAAAGAAGGAAAGGTGCTCTGATGAAACAGAATGTCTCCCGAGGCAGTGGACAAGAACTATTATAGATAGCGACAGATGATTTATCCTCGAACCTAATATGATGCTCTTTCTTGTAATGTTCTATCTTGATTCTGCAGGTCGTTTTCTTACATTAAGTCAGTAAACAATTATCACCATAGAAAAAGATCACTTAATTGTACATAATTCGCCAACTTCTTTATAAATTTTGAAAATAGTGAAGCAGAGTCACTTCTAATATCTTTTGCTACAGAAAAAAAGCAATAGAAAAGAAAATATTTAAAAAATAGAAAAGGGGGGTGGTTTGGAAATGGGCCAGATTAATTAAATTCCACTATCTTTAGATGTATCATCCTGTTCACAAGCGTTCTTAATATTATTCAGTAATACATGATCCAGTTTGATGTATAGAAAGTTGCTAGTAATGCAAAATATGAAGATCTCAAGTTAGTTTTGTTTACCGTAAAAACAAAAAACTAAACATTTGCAAGAACATGAAAATGTAAAAATAAAATCAGGCACATCATATCAACACTAATATTAAATCTGATTTTAGTTACCTGCATACTCTGGAGCAAGATACCCAAAAGTTCCAGCAAGTCTTGTCTCAATTGAACGTTTTCCATTTTCTGGAGCAAGACGAACCAATCCAAAATCTGCAACTTTAGCCCGCAGATCATCTCCAAGAAGAATGTTGGATGGTTTTAGATCTCTGTGAATAAAACTTTGATGTGCTAAACCATGAAGATACTCAACACCTCTAGCAACATCCAAGGCAATGATCAACCTTCTAGTCCACTCAAGCGGTTTCAATCCCTCCTCCTTCCAATTGAAAAGATGCCTACTAAGGGTCCCCTGTGGCATGTACTCATAAACAAGAAGCCTCTCATTTCCATCTAAGCAATAGCCAAGAAGTGCCACCAAATGGCGGTGTCGAACTTTGGTAAGAACAGCAATTTCAGACTTAAACTCCGCCAAGCCCTTGTCACTCAAAATTCCAGACTCCATCCTCTTCACTGCTATCTTCGTCCCATCATGTAATTCCCCTTTATACACTGTCCCAAAACCACCTTTTCCTAATATATTTTCCTCGCTGAAGTTATTAGTCACATTCCTCAAAACTTGGATTGAGATAACCATATTTCCAGCCTCAACCACATGAATGTCACTAGGCCCACTACTAGCGAGACTATGGCTGTCACTGCCACCTCCATTAACACTAGAATTTGTTAACGTAATCTTCATTCCATTTCCATCCCCCGCAATCTGAGAATGTATCACCACAGTGTTCGGACTCTGTACTCTACTGGAATGCTTTCGTTTCCTGGTATACAAACAGATACCTCCAACAACAATAAGCACACCACAAACAGCACTAATCACAGAACCAACAATTTTTCCAGTATTCTTACTCCCACTAGCCGAGGAACTGTTTTCTTCACTAGGAGCATCAGGAGGTCCAGATGGAACCCCTGGTGGTGCCCCCGGAGGTGCGAAACTACTGCTATCGTTTCCGATATCAGGGTTTCCATCAGTGTTAACCACCACATTCTGTCTAAACTTCGGCACTTTACCAAAAATATGATTATTTGACACATCTAACTTTTCAAGGTTAGACAAAGTTGTAAGCTTAGTAGGTATAGTACCAGTAAGTGAATTACCTGATAGTATCAATTGTCTCAATGAAGTGAGCTGAGAGAAATTCGAAGAAATGGTGCCCGTCAGCCCCAAATTTTTGAAATTAACAACTGTGATGTTTCCGCCAGTACACACAATCCCCTTCCATGTCTGAGAGGCATCACAAGGATTATTTCCTTTCCAATTTTGTGCAAACACCACAGGGTAACCCACAGATTCGGCAATTGATAACAAAGTATTAACTTGACTAGCACAAGAAACGCCAGGTTCATCTAAACAAAAACTATTAGACCCATTTTTCATATCCACACCAACTCTAGAAGTATCAAACTTTGGAGTCGGACCCTGAAGCAAATTATTAGTCAAATTGACCCTAGAAAGTCCAGGAAGATTAACCAAAGACAAAGGAACAATACCCGTCAACTGATTATCTCGCAAGCTGAAGTCCTTCAAGCCAGTAAGTCCTGACAAATCTGGCAAAGGACCTGTAAATTGGTTACCATGAAGCCAAACCTGAACCAAAGAAGTCATGTTTTGTAACAGAGAAACTGATCCATTGAGCTTAGTATCACCGTTTTGGCCATTCAACCAAAGCGTCTCAATTGCTGACCCAGCAAAACTCTGCGGAAGTTGTCCATGGAGATTGTTCCTAGCCAAATTCAAACTCTTTAATCCTGGAAACACATTTCCCCCAATAAACCAAGGAATAGTCCCCGTGACATTAGCCCCGTTTGCAGAAAATATCTGCAAAGTCGTTGCATTTGTTAAACTCTCAGGAATCTCCCAAGACTCAAAGGGATTATAATCAAGACTAATGCTTTGCAAAGAAGTTAACCCAGAAAAGAAATCCAGGGGCATAAATGAGAAACTGTTGTTATTAAAAAGCACTTCTTGAAGAGAACTCAACCCAGCAAGACTTGGGATAGGCCCAGTCAGTTCGTTCTTCATCACCTCCAGTTTAGTCAGTGAAGTTAAGTTCCTGATGTCCGGTGGAAGAGTTCCTTTCAAGCCCAGTGACCCGATTTGGATCCGGATGACCCGTTTATCCTTCGAACAAGCAACGTGCTTCCATTTGCAAGGGTCAGGGTCGTTCCAGCCCAAGCTTGCCGGGTCGGCTAAGCTGGTTTTGAGAGCTTGCATGGCTGCAGCATCTGGACTAGGCTGAGAGTAAACTGAAGAAGTTAAAGAGATAATAGGGAAAATGAAAAGGGAAAATGAAGAGAAAATAAAACCCAGATAGGGTTTGTTCATTTTCTTGGGAAAACAGGGGAGAAAGTGAAGGAAAATATGAAAAGGTGGAAACTTTAACAGTAAATGAGCCTTAAGCAGGCATTGCAGGAAAGGCGTTTGTTTGTTGGAGTAGTTTTTGAGTTGTGAAGGTGTTGGCGTTGATCGTGTGTTTGGAAAGATAGGATTGTAGAGAAAGGAAGCGGCGGAGACATAGAAATTATTGGAAAGATGTGGTAGATGAAGGAAGAGAGAGCGCTAAATTAAAAAAAGCTTATAGGATTTTATGTCTGGAGAAACTGAAATTGGAAAGTTGGCACATGGACGTGGGGTCCTTTTCTTTCACAAAAGAGCAGGCATTGGAGATCGTCAGGTACGGTGCATGGACATGGAGTCTGGACGACTCATATTCATCCACGCATGTCAATCGGATCGAGCAAGACCGAAACACGATTATTCAATTTGAAAATTTTAGTTTTAGGACTATCGGAATTTGGATTTCAAGCAAACCTGCACAGAAAAAATTATTTCTTAAATTATTAGATTTGAATTTAAGCGGAGGTTGCTCAAACCCAAAGTCTGATAAACTTCTTGTGTCAAGTTTTCAAACCTTAAAAATGTTTTTATAGAGTTTTAAAGTTATATGAATAGACTTGGAATAAGTTTGAAACTCCAAAAAGTTATATGAGTAGACCGAAGCCTGAACAAATAATTTGAGACTTGAATAGACAAACCCAAAGCAATGATCTAAAATTTTCTTATATCCCCAAGATTAGACAAACTATACGTGATTAAAAAGGTTGGATAGAGAGGCTTATTCATCACTTTTGCGCACGTGTATGTATATATATATATATATATATATATATATATATATATATATATATATATATATATGTTTATTTCTTACTCGGTTTCTCTATCAATTTAGAGAAAGTGACACTGGCCATGCCATGTGAAACTTTGTTCTCTTTTGGAAATGCCAGTTGTCCAACTTAATCTTATCTTCACCTCCTCTTATTTCTTTCTCATTAAATCATATACAGATGTAAACTTACCTTCTTAACCTACAAAATTTCACCCAAAATTTCAATCCAATAGAAAGGCATGTAAGTTGTTTTAATTATACAAAAATTAAAATGTTTAGATTGGTCACAATTACACATTTCTTAATGCAATTTAAGCTAATTCGCACTAGACACGTGTAATTTTACTGAATTACATCTGATCTAGTGCGATTCTGACAATTGGAATTACATTTTTAAGTACAATTTATTTCAATTTTGCATCAAATTGCTATGGAGATATTTTTTTGGTGAAAATTTATAGTTTAAGAATATATGGAGTGGAATTAATTTCCGCAAACTTTGGATGTTAAATAAATGGGTTGAGGGTGTGATTGGTTTGGCTTATTTTTTAGGCCAAAAGACTTGTTCGAACACAAGGTATAGGAAAATCCTAAAGTCTTACCCTTCAAAATTTGAAAACTTAAACATTTATTTATATATAAATTTCTTTTAAAAATTTCAGTTAAAATTAGAGATAAAACCATCATTCACTAAAAAATTTAAAAAATTAAAGTTTTATCAAATTTTCTTTAGATTTAAAAATCTCACAATTTCCTTCTAAACCAAAATTTGAAAAATAACAAATTTTTCCCTAGGGGTTTTTTCTCTTCTCTCCAGCGACGATTCACCATCTCCCTCCATTGGTCATATTCCCTGTTGCCTTATCTCTCTCTCTTGACCTCTCTTCCTTCTCGTGCTGACTGTCTTCGACCGAGATGGAGATGAGAAAATTTGGTTTTTGATATACAATAAGATATGCAATTCAACTACTATTATAGAATTAGAAACTTATTTATTGATATTCTTATAACAATTATAATGATCTGGTTACCTTTTTTGCAAATTAAATTGGACTCCAAAGTGGGTTAATAACATAAACCCCCTTCGGTATAATACAATATGGTAACATAATCTCCAATAATTAGAAAAATTACAAAAATCCCTTATTAAAAAAAAACAATTAAGTGAATATTAATTAGAATAATACTATACATATCTACTTCAAATATTCAAATGAGTTTATATTTATTTGTATTATCATATGAGTAAGTTTGACTTTATATTTAATTCAGAATTACTCAATCTGATGACATATATAAATATGTTTATATGTATACTTAAAATAAATACACATAATTTTGATGTATTAATTAACCCATCACGTCACAAATTCTAACATTACAAGGAAATTTTTATATATTCAAAAATCTTTGGAGATTTTTATTATTTAATGAGACTTTAATGAGTTAATAAAAACCCTTTCAATGATAAATATTAATGAACACAAAATTATTTTTGACATATTATGATATAATTGGATAATTTAATTGTTTATTTTTTTAAATTTAAAATCACTTTAATTTATTTATATTAATTAATTTTCACCTACTTATAGGCAACATAATATTGATAAAATAATATTAAATGTCATAATATTTATTTTATTTATATTTGCATGATTTACATTTATTCTAAATAACACACATTAAGACAAATAAATTATTTGAATATTTAAGTTCAAGTAGATGACATAATTAGAGATGACAATTTTGATTCGAATTTAAAGTTTTTAACTCTCTTCAATCCTAGCAGAGAGACGATTCCTTGTTAGAAATGAAAAAAAATGAAAAATATCTCCACAATCTAGGACGAGGATATATGTGTCCTCTCCTCATGTTATCTCGTCCCCGTCTTTGTCCTCGTTTTTACCCTTTTATATTAATATTTTTACTTAAAATACTAATATATCCTTATAACTTTAGATAATTTATGTTTTTCAAATTTATTTATATTTTTTTTTGCATATTGATAAAATAATATTAAATGTCATAATATTTATTTCATTTATATTTGTGTGATTTACATTTATTCTAAATAAGAACACACATTAAGACAAATAAATTATTTGAATATTTAAGTTTAGCTAGATAACATAATTAGAGATGACAATTTTGATCTGAAATTAGGGTCTTTAACCTTCTCCAATCCTAACAGAAAAGGGATTCCTTGTTAGAAATAGGATAAAAAAAGAAAAATATCCCCACAATCTAGGATGAAGATACATGTGTTCCCTCCTCATGCTATCTCGTCCCTATCCTCTTCCTCATCTCTACCTTTTTATATTAATATTTTTGTTTAAAATACTAATATATTCTTATAACATTAGATTATTTATGTTTTTCAAATTTATTTATATTTTTGTTTCGCATATTGATTTTAATTTTATTTAATATATTTATATTGTGTTTAGAAGATATGAGGAGAAATTTTTTTTCAATAAGAACAAGAATGGAGACAAGGAAAAGATGCAAAAGAGATTTTTTTCATGAGAAGAGGACAAAAAATCATTTTCATCTCCGTAATAAGAATAGACTGAAGACGTAGATTAATATCCTCTATAGGGACGAAGACAGAGACTGAGATCCCTTCCCCGCCCCTCCCCCTTGCCATCCTTAGGCATTTGACTAATGGTCAACCACTTAATGCTACTTTCAACTTTTTATTAGATATTCAACTATTTTAACTGATAAGTCATTTTTTAGGGAAATTAATTAATTGCCCAAACTTTATGGGTCAAAGAAAATTCGCCTAAAATTTTATAATTTAAATGTAAATGCCTTATTTTCTTGTGAAGACAAAAATGCCCTTTTAGAAAAAATGAAGAAAACAGTTGCATTTGTCTTCCCCAACCAACAAAATGTGTATTCAGGCGCACAAAATCGTAGGTGCATCGACTAACTTCCTCTAGCAAATTTTGTAACTTTTTTGACAACCAAAATGGAAGAAAAGGTTAGTAAAATAATCTTTGTCAAGTTTTTATACATTTTAGTGTAAGATATAGATGATTGGATACGGTATTTGAGTGTTTAGACTTAGGGTTTCAATTTAAAATATTTTGTGTTAGAGTAGGGTAGAGTTGATTATTGATTAAATGAAATTTAAAAAACGAAGTTTAGGAGGTCAAATCTTATCACATGAATTTGTGTGGTTAGATTTCTTGGATACGGGGAGGTATTAGACAGTTTTCAAACTTATTGGACCACACGAATTCATGTGGTTAGGGCCAAAGTGTGAGTTTTTAAATAATGCCACACAGGTACAACGTGTGTAAAATATGTTGACACACGAATTCATGTGATAGAGGACAAAGTGCGGTTTTTTAAAGTCTTCTCCCCACACGAATTCGCGTGGTAGTGGATGAGAGGTAGTCTAATATTTTTCAAATTTTAGGTGTTTTATGATATTTTTCATTTGACAAGTCAAATTAAAATTTTTTCATTTTAGGACTGTTTGATGTGTAGAATTCAAATTTGGGTTTTTTTTTTAAAATGAGACATTTATCTTGAGAATTAACTAGTTTTTATATAAAAATTGATGTAATTTTAATTTTTTTTATTGAAACCTCCACAAAAAAGAAAAAGGGATGATGCAAAGGGTGAAAAGGGTGAAATGAGATTTCCTATCAAAAAGCACTTCAAGAGTTAAATTAGTACATGTGAGTAGATATGTGAGAGCTATGATTAAGAACATATTGATAAAGAGGCAATTAGAAATGTTTCAGTATACATATTTTGCCACTTCCTCGACCTTAAAGATAGTTGGTTTAATGGATTGTTGATACACTCCTTCAATTTAAGAGAGGTAAACAAGGCAAACTCGAGTGATAAGTTATGGTTTAGAGTTAATGGGTTGACATCAGGTTTAGCTCGTACGAGTTTACCATTATGAAAGGCCTTTAATTCAATCAATTGTTGGATGTTGACATGTATCTTCCATCGAAGGGCATATAGAGGATCTAATATACATATTTTAGTGGGCATAAGTTAGTTACGTACGCTGAGTTGAGTCAAATTTTCCAACAAAGGTCTTAGGGGGAGAATGTCACTGATGTAGTAAAACTGGCCCTTTTATACTATCTTCACATAAAGTTATTGGGAGTGATTTGAGAAAAATAATTCCTCAAAAGGTATTACAATTGGTTAATCATCTTGATAGATTCAATATATATCTGTGGAGAGTATAAGTGTAGCAAATGATATATTGATCAATCTGTGATAATATCACTCAAATTTGTATGGAGTTTGACCCTATAAAGAATAAGGAAAACCCTATGAACAATATGGTAATTGTATTATTTAGTAATTAAAAAAAAACTTTGTGATTAAAATAGAAATGATTTAATACAATTCTAATTTTTTAAAATAACACATTTAAGTTGAAATTACAGTTTTTGATATACATGATACTAGATGCGCTACATCGAGGGGTAGATTTCATGCAATTTTAGAACCTACACGTATGTTGAGGTGGCACACAAAAGATGAATAAGGTAATATAATTTTACTTAATCGAAGATACAATAAGTAATAATGTGTTATTCATTAAAATATGAATAAGGTAATATAATTTTACTTAAATAGAATTTGCATAATTTTAATTTAATGAGCAGGATGATGTTAGTTTCCTACTAATTTTAACTTTGATTGAGAAACATTAATTTTAATTTAATGAGCAGATAGACAATATTCTTTATTGACATCCTCTTTCTCCTTCTTGTCAAAAGAAACATTATTTGTTCCTCCTGATGTTGCTTCTCTAGTCATTCTTTTTGCTCATATCAAGGCTCATGTTTAGCCTACTGTCATTGAGCTCACTCATGTTGACACCTCTATTGTGATCCTTATCATCGAGCGCATATTAAAGAAGTCCCCAATTATGCCCTATGTTACTAAGTGCATGTCAGATGATCCTCACATCATTACACATGATTTCTCCATGCATTACTTTGATATTGCATTGGCTCAATGAGACAATCTTATCTTAGATTGGATGACTCATTTGAAGGATAAAATGAATCATATGAAAGATAAGATGATATGTATAGAAGACATACTAACTCTTCTCTACATAGATATTGTCATGTAGTTAAAAAAATTTAATGAAAATTTTTTAAACACTTTAATTTACATGCAAACATGTAAACTCTACAATAATTTTATATGTTGTTACGATCTTCTCATAACGATGATGATGAACCATTGAAGGGGGTCTTATATTCATTTCTCCACTTACAATCTAGGTAAGTACTAACTGTTAAAGTATCTTAGAGGTGATGTTTGAGAAATACTTTGATTATTTGTTAACTTATGATTGTTAATATGGTTATAATGTCAGTTTTTTTATAAGGGACCATTGAGGGAAGATCTTATATTAACTTCTGTTTCGATAGTCAAGGTAAGTGCAAAGTCGATTGAATACATTATAATATTTTTTAAACAGTTTGATTAACTAATATATTTATAAATGTTAATTTAGTTACAAGATATTGGTGATAAAGGATCATCGCATGAAGGTTCCTCATTAACACCTTCTTTGATAGTTGAGGTAAGTACAATGCTGCTTGTATATGTTATATTTGAATTCAACATTTGATTCCCTATTAACTCGTAATTATCGATATTATGACAGTGTCTCAAGGTTGATGAGGCCCTATCGAGGAGGGATCTCATATTAACATCTGTTCCAACAGTCGATGTACGTATAATGTCAATTGTATATATTATAATTTTTATTTACCACTTTGATTAACCAATATAAAATGTTAATATTGTTACAGGATGTTAGAGATAAAGGATCATCTTATGAGGGTTTTCCATTATCACCTTTTTTGATAGTTAAGGTAAGTACAATATTGTCTTTATATGTTTTATTTAAATTCAACATTTGATTCCTTTTTAACTTGTAATTGTCAATAATATGACAATACGCTGGAGTTGTTAAAGCCCTATCGAGAGGGGATCCCATGTTGACATTTGTTTTGATAGTTGAGGTATGCATAATGTTGACTGTATACATTGTAATCTTTCTTAAACACTTTGATTAACGAATATAAAATATTAATTTTGTTATGGGATGTTGGCGATAAGGATCATCCTATGAGAATTCCTTATTATCACATTTCTTGATGGTTGAGGTAAGTATTGGGTGATTTGACTGACTTGTAAGTGAATCATATGAGGTCATTCCCTTCTTATCTATTGTTATTATAGGATATATAATTGTTCTATCTCAACACCTCAAGCAAAGGTAAATAGGTGATGAGTTTAAAAAGGTCTCATGCAGGGCGTACACCACGAGACGATCCATTTGCATTGCATAGGATGATGAATATACTACAGTAGACACCCCTATTATGTGATTGTAGTGTGTTCATGTTATGCTATATCGAGTGTCTAGTGCTTGGCTGAGCTTTATCCTTTGAGGATGAGGACTTGATCTATCTATGCACGTATTTAGCCATACAATTATTTTTTTTCAAGACATTGATTGACTTTTATGTTAGATGCGTTTGTATCTTTATATAATTAATTATGTTAGTATCTTGATTGTCTATATGTTATATGTGTTAGTATGTTCATATGTTTGTATATGTACTTGTATGTTTTTGTATGTCCATATCTTTATATAGGACTTGATGTGTTTGTATCGTGATTATCCATATGTTATATGTGTTAGTATATCCATATGTTTGTATATGCACTTATATGCATTTGTCCATGTATATAGTTACTATAATCGATTAGCCAAGTCAACAACAAATGACGGAAAATAGATATATGAAATCAACATTGACATATAAAACAAGTAAAATAAAAATTTTTATAGATAGATTAACAAGTATAACCACAAATATTATAGATAAAATTAACAAGTACAATCACAAGTATTATAAATGAAATTAACAAAGTGCAATCACAAGTATTATAGATAAAATTAATAAGTACAATCACAAATTTTATAAATCAATTAACAAGTACAATCACAAGTATAATTATTTTCAGCCTTTTGTCTTTTGTTGCAAAAATTAATGGTACAAAGCTAAGTATTAGAATAGGACTCTTATAATTTTCTCTCATATGCCCAGGTTTCTTACATCGACTGCAAATCTATTGTTCAATAACCTTACCTTATGAAGGACGTCTATTTTTTTTCCCTAGACGACCCCTTCAACGACAATGACTGAATGGTGGATGGATAACACGTGTCTCTTCTGCATGCAACCACTCTAATTAATCCCCTAATGGATTGACAACCTTTGCGTAAATTATATGGTAAAATGTAGTGTTGAAGTAGCAATGCACCCATTGAACACAAGTGGTGAGCTTCATAGATCTTGCTACAACAATGGCATACGTACATATAATTTGTGATAGTTGAAATTTTTGACACGTACATGTTCATTTCGCAAGGTCCACCACACCATCATATTGGCCCTAACCCAAAACCTTATATCATTGAGATGTAATAGGACACACCTCTAAGTTCAAAGACTTTCGCATATGCTTAGCAATCTTCTCTTCTGCCCAAGGTGTTATTGGGTTGGTGCAAGCATCTGTAATTGATATAAATATCAACACATATGGTAAGCAATAATTAAGTATAGGTATACATAAACAAACTGATAATATGTCATATTATTGAATATGTACTTGTATGATTTCTCTTTTCATAAAATCATTGTTGTAATGTATCTCTAATGAACTTGACAAGCATAGTAATGGGCTAACCCTAAGCATGTCTAATAAGTGCATTGAATGACTCGATAATATTAGTAGTCACTATATTGTATCTATGGCCTGGGAATATGCTTTTGCTTATCAATCATAACCTATCTCATATAGGTACGTTGTTGCATCCGCGTGCATACAAGACAATGACTTCATTATCTCTCAAAATTCATACTTTGTATATGCCTTAGATGCTTTCCAATGCATCCATGTGACTTTTGTGTTCTTCTTGTACCTAGATCATATGTTATAGTGAAGGTGATAGCAACAACATCCATGGTGCATATCTACGAAGACTTTAACCATTGTAGAGAAAATACTAACATATCGATATGAAATTATTGCCAAATGAGGTACCTCACCAAAGCATTCTTTCAACTTTGTTAAAAACCAACACCATGCGTCATGATCTTCCTTAGGCCAATGCCAAAAGCCAATGAGTATATCTAATTATTACCTTCCAATGTAACAACGATAAATAATTGAGCCAAATATCTACTCTTTAAGAAGACAACATCAATACAAATTATTAGGTAAATATGTTATTAGAATGCATAAACACTATAACCCATTGTCATGAAAAAGTACTTAAATCTTTCTTACTCATCCGTTAGTATATGAGTCACAATCCCCAAATTACAATGCCCCAAATTATAATAATATTTTGACAGCAATATAAAATACTCTTCTGGTGTGCTCTTTAATGTTTGAATTGCCCAATTTATTGCCTGTCATGCTTGTGTATATGATATATTAATTTTATATCAATTGACAATGTTCATAATGATCTCCTTAGGCCAATACACATGATTAATGTAATACCCTCAGATATGTTCCAGGGATAATTACGTCTTTTGACCCTGTTTGGAGATATTTCCAATTGTATGTGTGTTTTGAGATATATATAAAAGTAAAATAATAATATAATAATAATATATTGAAAAAAAGAAAAGGAGGAGAAAAGTCAATAACCTGCTCCCTTTACCTTTTGCTTTCCTTTTCCTTTTTCCATCGTTCTTTCGTCTCTTCCAGAGAAGAAGACAATCTTCTTCCTTTCCTTGCTGCACAGTGAGTAATTTGGAAGGCTTTTAGAAGATAAATAAGGAAAGAAAAAGAAAAGGAAGCACTTGGAAGCTTTGGTAACCAAAGATCTCCTTCTTTTCCCTTTTATCTATGTTTATATGCATGTTATGTGATTATGCTAGTGTGTTTTGGTATTGATTTAAAGTGGTCTTGGTGATAAAGGAAGCAAAACAAAGAGAAGGAAACCAATTTGCAAAGATCTGACTTGAAACAAGGTAAGGGGAATCATTATTGATATGTTGCATGTTTTAAGCTTTTGATTCCTCGGATCTATGTTATAAATGGTGATTTTGAAGTTGAGGAATGTTGTTTTGCCATCTGGGATGTCTATGTGTGTGATTTGGTTTAAGGCAGAAAGTTGCATGATATTTACAGTTTTTGCCACTGAGTTCGTCCCATGTTTTGGCTGCCTTATCTATTGAATTATGAACGCTATTATATCTTGTTGGAAAGCTCTTTGAATCCTCTTTCCAATGATATATAGCTTGTATGAACTAGAAACCATTTGGGATGTTAAATGGTATGAAAAATAAGGCTGCCCTGCTAAATGACTGTTCTGTGAACAGTGTTTCTGGGCAAGAAAGAAAGAAAAGAAAGGAAAGGAAAGGAAAGGAAAGAAAAGAAGAAAAGAAAAAGAAAGAAAAGCAAGAGAAGTAATTTGGGGCTCAAGATTTAGGGGTCATCCCAAGATTAATGTCTGGTGAGTTATGAACAAATTTAAATGGAAGCAAAAGTAGTAAGATATAAGACCCGCATGCATGCTATAAACTATGAGGGGGCACTTTACACTACACTGCTCGTAGTAGGGCACGTCCGTAGTAGGACATAGACCCCTAGTAGGGTCCGCTCGCAGTAGAGCTCAATTCAGATTCAGAAATAGTGTAGTGAAAGAAAAAGAGCTTGAGCTTAGAAAAGTGTCAAATCCCTATAGTTAGCTTCCAGAAAGTATTAAATAGACACTAGATGGATAGATGGGACAAAGTATGACCCAAATAGTAAAGAGTGAACTAAATCATCCCCTCAATCTCTTATAGAAGTTAAGATGTGAGGTTGAGTCCCAAAAGTGAGTTAGAACAGAAAAAAAAAAAAAAGAGGATAGTTTACTTGATTCTTTCCCCTTACTAAGTGTTCTTATCACTCACTCCCTTTTCTTTCTTGATTGCAAGTATAGGTGATCGAGGTAGCTGCGAGGCAGGGTCAGGTTAGCATAGGTAGATCTGGCTGGAGCAGGTTATCTCTGGTTTATATTACATGCATACAATGGCATGTTTTTATCGACTTTTGACTTTTTGAGATTATGGTACAGTTGCATATGATTACTCCCTGTTTTCAGATGTTTTCAGATGAGTTTTCATATGAGTATATACATCTTTTGTTCGCTTCCAGATTTTTAATTTTCTTGGAATACTTTCTAAACACTTTTAATGACGCATTTATTTTAAAGTATTTAAAAAAAGAAAAAAAGAAAAAAAAACTAGATGCTACGAATATTAATTCGTAACATTTCTCCTTCGATGGGTAGTACTTCTAGGGAGGGATGTTACAATTAACCAATATAAATCTTGTCCTCAAATTTTTGCCTAAAGCTCGAGACCCAGCATACTTATGATGTGGTATTATTTGATCTTTAGAACATTTGTGTTGGTTATTGAAATGATGTTGTTCAAAACTGTCACTATCTCCTACCCTATTTGGTCGTGCACACTAATTAAATTGCTCATGATGACATTTAACCTCCCATCTGATTGTGTCTGACTTATGTACCCTAAACTGATATCCCTTCTTAAGAGCATCTTGGGTTACTACATCAATGACATGTTGTTTACTCGAGAATAATGTACTAATTTTTGGAGAATCATCATCTTTTTGCACTCTTTGGCTTGTGGATGTGGATGTGAATGACTGGTTAGAAAATTTAGATAATCAATGAAATGCGTCAATATGAACATTCCTTACATTAGGATTTGCATGCAGGAAAATATCATAATTAAGATATGCCTTCTCCTCAAACTCCAATTCCTTGATGGGAATATCGTACATAACCCTCCCATTAAATTTACTATGATTTGGAAATTGTCTTTGTTGCCACGAACAAATTCTTCTGCATTTTACAATATATCAACTTGAACATAATTTAAATATGCAAAGTCTTCATTAGAAAATTCTTGTTTCAGATTGATCTCAACATTTTGAACCCCTCCTAAACCAATCTCATGATCTTGTGGATAACTATTTAGCTTACCTCCTTGTAAACCTTCATCAGCTTGTTGAACCTCATAACCATCGTCATTAAGTATAGTTTTTACAAAAACTGGAATACATTCTTTAAAAATGTTAGACAGACTATTAAAAACCTTAATATCTTCATCATTTGAGATTTTAACAAGAACGTCTTAAAAAGGTTAGACAGATTATTAAAAACCTTAATATCTTCATCATTTGAGATTTTAACAAGAACGTCGTTGTCAAGATGTCTTTGTGTCATACTTATCTGAATATTGTTTATCCTTCAATCTATATTACATTTTTCACTCATCATTTGAAATAATCCCTTGAATATCATGTGTTCTAGAATTTTAATCAATTTTTTATTACCTTTAACATATTTTATTACGTTGTCACCCCTTTCTATCATTCTCTAATCCCTCTGCATATCTAATTGAAACACATCTTGCCATTTAGATTGATCCTACAATAACTAATATTTATAACGAATTTTTTTTTGAAAATAACATAAGAAAGTCTACAAATATAATCAACATAAATAACATGATAAAAAATACTATTTAAAGATTTGAGTTACATAATTTTAAGAAGTCCAAGTTTCATAATTTTATTTATATTGCACGATTACACCTATTTTATAATTCTACTACATATTGTAACTGTTAATATATTATCAATAATTTGATATTAATTTTATAAAATATCACTTTACCCTTATATCGCAAAATTTCATTTTACCTCCAAATATTATCTAATATCTCTAGTACTTTTCATTATAAAATATCATTTCACCCTTTACTATTATAATCACAAAATACCCCCTATATTTTTCTACAATTTTAATTTTGACACAATTCTAAGTTATTAATAAGACACCACATATAATTGTATTTTCAATAAAAGTAATAAGGATTAGAATTGTAGTACGTATAAATACCTCAATATCTCAAACTTTTTTTCCTCTGGCTTAAAATCAGAAGCACAAACGTTTTTTCTTTCTCTTAAAATCTCTCTCAGATAATGAATAAAATGATATATGTTAAAGAATTATAGAGTTATGCTTTATATAGAATGAATAAAGGGTAGTTTGGATTTTTTTTTTTTGATATTTAAGGCAATTTCATTTAACTTCTTGAAAGTTTGGGAATTTTTGTTTAAGTCATAAAATTATGGGTAATTTTATTATGACCCATGAAATATGGGTAAATTAATTAATTTCCCCATTATACACACACACACACACACACACATAAAATAAAAAACTTACCTTTTGAGGAGTTAGTTTAGATTAAAATTAGTCTGAAAGGTAAAATCAATAAATTGCTTGAATGAACATTGTTTGGGAGAATTGTAATTTTTAAAAATATTAAAGTTGTTAATAAAATTTTTTAAAAAATTTTGAAATTTCAAAATAAGGTTTTTAAAAAAAAATTAAATTTAATATACTCTAAATAGTTTAAAAACAATAGTTACATTTTCAAAGAATTAAACCAAATACAATATATTAAGAGTATAAATATTATATTATAAATTATTAAAACTATGATGATAATTTAAAAATATATAAAATGAATATAAAAAATTTTAGAATAAAATAGAAGAAATATTTATTTGTCCTTAATAAATTTTAAAAATGATATTTATTTTTTTAATAACATTATTCATATTTCAATCCAATAAAAATCTTATTATTATAATACTTTAAACTTCATTGTCAAAATAACAATTAGTTACAGCTCATTGTAATATTTAAAGAAAAGTATTTATATTTTTTATTATTAAAAATAAATAAATAAATAAATAACTTTGTTAAAGTTGGAAAGCGAGACATCGTTTAATATACTTTGTTGGGAAATATTATTTAACCTAATAAATAAGTAATCGACAGATATACCCTTTAGAATCATTCTGGATAAACAATCATACCCATGGCCAGGGACATTCTTCCTTGGTTGGAGATTTGATTAATTAATAATCTTTTCTAATGTACTAATTTCCAGATATGCCCTTCTGAATTTTTCTGATTTCTCCGCTTTAAGCCTTAGGCACAGAGGCAAAATTGTCAACCTGTGCAGAAGAACACCTGACAAATCTTAAATACCTAATTAATTAATTTCCATTTCTTAATTATTTTTTAATTATTATCATGTCAACTTTAGTGGGATCGATGAAAAGAGGTTAAACATCATTTTAATATTTTATTATATATTATTTTATTTAAATTATAAATAATAAAAAATTATTAATATTTTTTATTATTAATAATGATATAATATATAATATAAAAGATAAGTTAATTATCATATTGAAAGGTTATCAAAATAATTTTGATTTTATTATAATTATATTTTGATTTTTTAATTTTTTAAAATAAAAATAATTTTATTATTAATTAATGTAATAAATAACATAAAAATATTTTAAAATAATTATATTTAAAATATTTAAATAAAATAATATATTAATATTATTTTATTATCTTTACTCAAACAAAATAATTATTTATGTCTATTTATTTTTATCAAATTTTATAAAATATTATAATAATTTATACTTAATAATTTTCAAATTAAATCATCTCTAAAATAATTTTTTAATTTTAATAATAAAAATATTTTATAAATAAAAACCAAAGTCAAAACTAATTCAAGAGAATTCATTATACTCAGGCTTAACTATTTTAAACCTGAGCAAACTGGTGGGGACTCAATTTGAATCCCCCTTATAATTGCCTCTTCTCTTCCCATCTGTCCTGAATCGCTGAGAGGTCGTTGAACAAATTACGAGGCGGTGGGTGGACTAAAATTGAATAAAATGCCTAAAATGACGGGTTCCCGAAGGTTTGAATTGAACAGATGAGTGGTCCATGTTTTGATGAGAGGCTCTCATTCCAATTTCTACTTGCAATTTCATTTCTCTTTGTGCAGCCCAACTTTCAATATTAATGGCTTGGCTGGACTTTAGATGAATAATTTAATAATTTGATGTCTAAACTAGATGGCTTCCACAATTTTTTGTTTAATTTTTTTTATTTGTATATTAAGTTCTATAAGTAGATCAATCACACTACATTTTTACATAAGTTGAATTTATTATCTTTGCTGCCATATATTATAAGCCATTAAAACTTCATTTATCAAGGCTAGAATGCAATTTGAGCTTTTTTTTTTTTTAATGACTGTAATCATAAATATAATTTCTAAAATAATGAAAATACCTTTATATATAAACTATTTCTTTTAAATTTCAAAAAATAAAAACCCAAAGCCAATGATTTCAATTTAAAAAAAAAAAAAAAAAAACCTTGACAATATCATGGTGTCTTGTGGATCACAAGTGGACAGGACTGTAGATAAGGTCTTTGGGAAAAAAAAAAATAATAATAATAATAATAAAAAGTGGTAAGGAGAAGAAATTCAAGTGTTAGTTTTATTACTCATTGTCGCTGTGATTTTGAGTTTGCAAAATGGTCAAAGAGATTAGTTGTTGGTGTTTTGAAACTCATTATAATCGAATTTTATTTATGTTTACTTTTTTCAATGAATATTTTAAGACTTCAGAATTTTTGTAAAAAAGTTAGGCTTTAAGTTGATTGGTAGATGTTTTATGTTATTTTGTTGAATTTCTTTGTATTTTGGTGATTGATTGTAAACGTGGGTGTGCTTGTGTTTAAAGAGAAAATATTTTGGTTTTGAATGTTGTGAATTCATTGAAATCGCGGTGAATTTGACCATTCATATAATTTTTTAAGTTTGTATAAACAATTAAACCAACAATGAGCTTGATTAAATAATATTTTATTATCAAAAATGAAATATTATCAAAAAGATAGCATTGAACAAAAGTGATGCTTACAAAAATAATAATTTTATTGATTCAGCAATTGTAAAATTATACAAAACCACACCAACACACATCCTCACTCTCGCACAAATGTAAACTCACAACACTCAATACACTTAACTCAATCTTTATTTTACACTAACTCTTAACTTATGACACACACTCTTTATCTTTGCTTTTCACATAAATGACAGCTACTCAATTCTATTCACGATAATTTGATGAAGAATAATTAACCAACTTTAAGCCTTCTTCATTTTTTTGGAATGGTGGTAGCTAGTTAGATGTTTGGTTGACTTGAAACTTCTTGGATGGTAGTATGCATATCTTTGGTTAGCACTACGTTAGCATATTAAAGATTAGGTTTTCTTAGTCTTGTGGAACTCCTAAATTGAGTTACTTGCTCTTTTAGTTGACATGGTTGAATTTCTTCTATCACTTTTGAAGGTACTCCACTTTGTCATGGACTTTTTGATTTTTTAGAAGACTCGGTTCTAGCCTTTTGGCGTTTAACTACTGGTTGCTCTTCCATAGTTACTTATTCACTTGGCTGCCCTTTGCCAAACTTATCATTTTCTTTTACTCTTTTTAGAGCTTTCTTTAATTTCTTTAGAGTCTGGTAGTAAATCTACCTGCAGTGACCACCATGAGACTGCCTCATCAAATGCCATGCTTCTTGAGACGTAACATCACCCCATCAATGGATCACAACACTTTTAACCTTTTCTCTGATCATCATAACCCACAAATATACAATGAATTGCCTTTTTATCAAATTTGCTTCGTTGATGATTAAACACGAACACATAAAAATGCATCAAAATATTCTAAAGTGGCTCACCGTAGGCTTGGGATTCCACAACTTCTTAAAAGGTGACATAAAACCAAGCCTTGTTTAGGGTAACCTATTGACCATATGCGCTGCTACTCTTTATACATTCAACCCAAAAACAAGGTAGGATGTTCTTCGCATGTAACATGCTTCTACAAGTCTTTGTCAAGTGATGATTCTTTCTTTTAATAACTCTATTTTGATATGGCATGCTTGGACAAGAGAATTTTCTACGTATCATACGCTTATGTAAGTATTTTGTAAACTCATATGATGAATACTCTCCCTAGTTGTCTATACGTTGACATTGTATCTTTTTCTTGTTAGTGTATGCCCTGGGAACCATTGATGTTGTCAGTTTTAGGGCATTCTATCTTAAATATATATATGTGATAATTTAATAATAAAAGAAAGAGTTTTTTTTCTTCATATATGTAAATTGTTTCCTTTATTTGCATTAGTATAAAGTATGTACATAAACTATTCGAATAATTCATTTAGTATATAAAACTGAATTATTGAATTATTCCTTACAAACATGATATAAGTTGGGAAATAATATTATATAGTAGACATACTGAATACCTTTATTAAATATCATGAGATGATATTAGTGCCAGTGATGGTGATAGTCATGTCATTAGAGTATTAGTATGAATTAACAGTTAGTTGATTATTTTTTGAATGTGACCAATAATAATAAGTCAAATGGCCATTGTCATGGAGTCAATAACTTATCGTATGATTGTACTAGTGTACGAAGTAATCTTTTGACCTAAGATATCAGGTTAGATCTAATACAAATGCATATAATTCATATGGTGTATAAATATGGGCTAATCATGTTTCGTATAAAAGGTCATGTTGATCATACATTGTTTATATGCCAAGACGAATAATGATCAAGACAGGATCCGTTAACCTAGATTTATTGGATTTAAAACATCTGTTGACTTGAGAATAATTCAGTTTCGAGTTCCTAAATGAATGTTAATAAATATTAGAAACCAAAATCTCTGGCCACAATATTATGTAAGTCATACGAAAGATGTTTGAGATGATGTGTTTCGAATATATCCATTGATAATTCGTAGAGTATCGAAATTAAGATTTTGATGAGCCATGAGCCCAAATTCGATTAGGATTAGACAACGGAAGGATCTTATCTACGCAAAACATACGATTGAGAGAACAGGTTCAATGAAGTGTTTCTTCATCATGGTTTAGGGACTATGGCACATTATTAGATGTTTGCCATAGTTATTGAGTTTTTCAACATCCAAAAAAGAGCTTACGACTATGCCACGGTGAATTTAAAGGGTCACACTAACAAACTAAAAATTTTACAAAGTGAGAATTAATTTTTTGGGGTTGATTAGTACCTTCCAAGGGGTAATAAAAATTACATCATACAAAGTGTTATACGAGTGTAAAAATAACACTTTAAGAGTTAAGGTGTTTATGAGATAAAATTAGGGAGGCTAATGTGTATGTATGATATACATGCATGACCATTGTTTAAATTGTGAATTTACAAGGGCTATGCAACAATTATTTAATTGTTAACTTAACCCACTTATATGTAAGCATGGCATTAGTTCATTAGAGTTAGATGAACTCATTTTCAACTAAAATTTTATCTCACTAGAAAGCTTTCTCTCCTCATCTCTCTAGGATTCGACCATAGTCATTTTGTTTGGTTTGGTGGACTTCTTTGGAGGATTGACAAGTGTGAAACTCATTTCCATCATCCATTATCAAATATTCAAGCTTGGAGTAGGTATAAAATCATTAATCCTTCTTCATGTTTTCTATAACATTGATACTTGCATATTTGTTACATGTACATTGTTTTTCCACTTTTTCTTCATCACTTTCTTACATTTTCCTACTTCTTTTTCAACTCTGTTCTTGAATTATTTGAACTTGGAAAAGGTCTCTATTTTTCTTTCATAAAGTACACCTAAACATGCTTGGAGAAGTCATTGATGAAGGTTATCATATACTTGAATCCAATAATTGATAGTTACTTTACTAGTCTATATACATCTGAGTGGATCAGCTCAAGAGGTGTCTTGCTCATGAATGTTAATGCCTTATATGGGAGCTAATAAGCCTTTTTGAATTAACATGTGACACATATTATGTTTAATTATAGATGACCCTTGAGTATAGTTTTCTTCATCATCACTTTTAACTTATGGTAACTCATATGCCCAAGCCTTACATGCCATAAATATGGTGTCTCACTTTTCCTTGTCTTGTTTACATATGTTGTTTGTGATGACATTATGTAAACAGACTTTAACTAATGTCCCTCTATGATTAATGTTCTTGTGGGCTTCCAATTATGATACACCTTAACATCATTTTGATCAAACGTGATATGATTACCCAAAGTTGTGAGTTGTGAGTTGTGACACTGACAACAAGTGTTTCTTCATTTCTTTCACATGAAAGACATTTTGTAGCTTGACTTGCTATGAGCAGAATTAAGGTGTTGTCACTGTTTAGCCTACATGGGTAATAAGCAACCTTGAGTTCTTCATAGTGACAACTATTCTTCTTTCTTTATATTCAAACATTCTTGATAACTTGTATTTATCCTCATTCATGTGATCAGAGTAGCATAAGTTTACTATCTAATCATCATTATAATTGATTTAATCTCTCACGAGATAAGGGCTATTATTATTAAGATAGTACCTTAGAGCCAATCGTCACACTTGATATTGAATGTAATTTTTGAGATTTGATTAATAAAAAATGATATTTATATTATCTGTATCTTATTTAAAATAGATTATTATCTTAAAAATAATTGAACCATGATAAGGGTATCAGTATTCGACACATGATCGTGGGAACCTTATGTGCACATTAGGTAGTTGTTCTTAAAGCATCTATAACTCTAATATTACCATGATAAAAAGGCACGAGTAATAATGATATAGTTATTATAGTGTTGAGCAACTTCATAGAAAGAGCAACTTCATAGAAAGATTATGACAGTTCTCATATGTCAAAGTTATTTGTTGACAACTTGGTGCAACATATAAGTGCATATTATAGACGTGTCTATTAGACTGACTTAACAAGAGGATTCCATATGAATGGTTGCTTTAATATCTATGGAAAATATCCTTTTAATGAACGGAGATACATATGATCCTTAGACTTAAGGTCACTGAACTGTCTTATACAAAGATCGATATAGTTTGAAATTAACCCAACGTAGTTCAGTTAAAGGATTGCCAAAAGGTGGTGATTGGCCATATTAAGATCTATATGAAGGCTATGGTGGATCAATAAGGGATTTGTTACTCTTGAGCATGCTGATATTTTAGTTAGGATATATTGACAGATGTCAATAACTAATTAAATCTATGGTTATAGTGGAATTGAGTTTATGCTTAATTCGATGTTATCTGGTTATTGACAAAAGTCAATCTAGGTAATTTGAGGAGCCTTGAGGTAGACTTTCAGTCTGTATCTTAGTCTCAAAAAGATATTATATGATCAAATGATCAAATTGTACAAGTAACTATATCACTAACAGGTTAAAGAAGTCACATACTAATTTCTACTAACTGAGTGGCCATATGGATATTAGGTTAAAAGATTGACATGAATCTGGTTACTATCGAATTAGAAGAGAGTTTATAAGTCACACACAAAAAGAGTTGTTGAACTTTCGGGGCATGGGGATTGTTTAAGCTAAATTCAGTCCGGATTTCAGATGAAGAATTTAAAGCCTTGGAAAGATCTATCGACTCAAAGTGTATTTTATTGTACTTTGGAATCTTAGTGTAATAACCCCATTTGTTCGGGTGTATGCAATTATTGACATAATTAAGTTGGATTAACTTAAATCCACATCATCTAATTTGAAATTCAGATTTGGATAATGATAGAATTTTATCCTATATTCATTAATATCATAATTCCATAATTTTGGGTTGAATGCCAAAAAATCATGAGAGAATTAATGGGAAATTAATAAGTGACTATACATATTAATGCATTGACCAAATATACAACTCTTATGAGTTGTATATGTGCAAGCACTGGTAGGACTATTCCCACCTAATCGATTTCTACCTGAAACACCTATGGGTTCTAGCTATGCATGGTTAAACTGCTTGAGACAAGTACAAGTCATACACAAACATGTGTTTGGGTATATATATAAATGCACTTCTTGTTTTAAAATTAAGCAATAATTTTTATACATACAACCTTAGTCGCCAAGATAGATTGTTGTCCTCAAGTTCTAGCAAACCTTAAAAATAGCGAAACTTCCATTACTACTGCTTTGTGTGGATACCATGGAGTAGATCCACGCTTGGTTCTGAAAGCATGACTTCTCTCCGTTAAAGAAAACCGAAGAAGCCACCTATGCATGTATATCTTGTTAACACCTTATATGTGTTATAGAATGTTTGTGAATTAATCATACTATGAAGATGATCTAAAGAAGGTTTTGCAGAGTGATTGTTTGTTTAATTAAAATTTTAATTTATTAGTCTATTGTCAAAAACCACAAAATCTCTATAGTGGTATCAGAGCCACCATTGAGGGACTAATTCATAAAATATATACCTTTGAATTCTGTTGATCTAATTATAATTTTCTGGATGTCGAATTACATATTTTTTATGATTATAATTAACCGTCATGAAATTGTTGTTGCAATTTTTATGATTGTTATTGTTTTTAAATTGTTGGTTAATGAGTTGTTGTTGCAATATGTTAGAGGCCACGTTAAGAACGTAAATTTGTGTTAAATTTATTGAGTTTTATTCTTTTAAATTTTTGCTTGACATTGTTGATGTTTGTAGGTTATTCAAATTTGGTTGAATGTAGAATTGATTTCACGTTGTTGCATGAAATCACTTTTGATATACATTATTACGCATTTCTAGGGTTGCTACTAGTATGAGAATGGTTTACATGCCATGTTACTTCACCCCAGTACAAGGGCTTACAAAATTAAGGGGATTTTCTAGTTAATTGCCTCATGATAGTCATCGAAAAAACACACCCGAAACACATGTGCACATGATCGTGCATAGGTAGTATCTAACATAAATGGTTGTTAGAATAGACACCATTTTCCTTAGCATTGAGATTCCCATGGAATAGTCAAATGGACACTCTTCGTGCATAGTCTTATGCTATGAGAATTTTATTATGGTTATGGATGGCACCAAGCCATTTCGCAAGCCTTACATACTTCTGAAATTTTGTTGAATTTCAGAATTGGGTCATGCATGATTGGTACCTTCACTTGCATGCCTGACTGGGGTAGATGTTTTAGTTTGGATCTTGTTTTGTTAAACAGGGTTTAAAATGCAAATTTCCTAGCCTTTGGGTTTAAGATACAACTATGTAAAACTTAAGAGGTTAAAATGTAAATTGACACTTGGATGATATGTATGGCGCTCCGTATACAACTTAAGAACCTTATGTGAATACTTGTTTTATTTTAGGTTTGTAATTATTAAAATAGGACTTATGTGTCTTGTGTTCTCTAAATTTATGAGATACTTCTCTTCTCACCTAACTCCCATCGAATATAACTCAAGGTTTTTATTTTATGAATGTAAAATTAGAATAGGATTTATCTTTTTTAAATTAGAAAAAACATAACATGGAAACAAAGCTATTTACTTTCGAAATTTGAAGAAAGAAGGAATATTGAAGACTTAAAAAGCATAACCTAGGATGATCAGTCAATTCCTCGTGGCTTAAGGAATTGACATTAGTTAAAGCTATATACTAGTACAATTTTAATTTATGTTGTAGTATGCATGTTAAGTTTAATTACTTAAATTATTACCTCACATGCTAAATAACTAAATTGGTAAGACTATAATAAATCCCTTAAATATATTAAGTCGAAAACAACCAATGTCTTCCAATATAATACTTCAGGACAATTCTCTATTCATTGGAATCTTATTCATAAAAAAGAAAGGTATACTTTTACCAGGTGGAACCAAAAGATTATTTGTATTGGGTAGGATTTAACTAGTACACACAACTTGTTTGTTAAAAAGAAAGTGAAAATGTATTGGAGATAGAGTTAGGGACATGCAATTGTTGTTGTTGACTATTGAATTAGAGAATGATTGATTCATATTGATTGCTAAATTAAAGATCATTGAGTTTTTTGATTGGCTTGATTGACTTGTTTATTGATTAACTCAAACTTGTTCATCAAAGCAAAGGAGAGAGTTAATGTAATGGGATCTTGGGTTTGCTAAAAAGTTCACTGGGAGTACCTAAGTCCAATAGAGAGGTTGGTTGGCTTGAATAAAGTAGTGGGAGGATTTATTCAATAAATACCATGTTGAATAAATAATTAATTAAAATCAAGATTACTAATATTTACTTTTCTGCATATAAAGGTAAAAAACCCATCATGTCAAACAACATGAATTTATGATTAATATTGGAGAAGAAAAACAAGCTTGAAGGTAGTAACTTCAATGACTAGTATCGAAGCCTTTAAATTATATTATGGTAAGAGAAGAAACTGTACATTCTTGAAGGAGTAATACCTCTTGAGCCTAGTCTCAATGCCATCTAAAGGTAGAATGATGCCTATAATAAGTATCTGGATGACTCCAATGATGTGCAGTGTTTGATACTGGTAGCTATAACACCTGAGCTGTAAAAACAACATTAAGACATCAATACCTAATCCATTCTTCTTTACCTTGTCATGTTCATAACTTGTGCAAGGTATAAGATTTACCAAGGGTCATAATCACTCTATAGGTGCAACATGTTTGAGGAAGAGCTAGTAGGCCTTCATGTAGTTAAGATGATTGGTTAGATAGAGCAATTAGCATCATTGAGGATGATTATAGACAATGACTTGGCCATTGACCTTGTTTTATAGTCCTTTTCTAACTCATATGAGACATTCATAATGAACTAACTTATGAGTAAAAAAGATAAGTTTTTCCTTGAGCTTTTAAGGTTACTTAAGACTATTGAATATAAGGTAAAAAAGTCTACTAATGTGCTTTTGATAGATTCCAAGGCACATAATTCTAAAGGTAAAGGCAAGGCTAAGGCTAAGGCTAAGTTTAAGCCTAAAGCCCAAAAATAGGTTTTTACCACTGTACAACCTACAAGTGGCATTGGAAAGGGTAAGGTTGTTTACTTCCATTGTGGTAAAACTAGAGATTAGAGGAAACATTACAAGACCTACCTTGACAACAAAAAGAAAAAGTTGGTTGTTTCAACTTCAGGCATATTTTTATTAAGATAAACTTCTCAATATCTATGTCTTGGGATGTGGACACAAGATGTGGTTCTTGCATATGCTCTAATATGCATAAACTAAGGTAAAGTAAATCTTTTACTAAAGGAGAAGTGGACTTACGTATTAGAAATGGAGCCAGAGTTGTTGCGTTAGTTATAGGAAACTATTTTATCAGTTTACCCTCTAAACTTGTTTTGGAACTTAAGGATTGTTATTATGTTTGTAGCATTTTTAGGAAGGCCAAAAGACTTTTTGCCACCCAAAGTATGTTATTATCTTAAGTTTTCCCCTGTTAACTTTGAAAATCCCAGTTATCCACCTGTGAATAATTAAAATTAATGATTTCAAGGGTAAAATCATCATTTTATCTATAATATTAAAAATAAATTAAAATTTAATCTCTTTTCCCTCTCAAAACCCTAAAAACTAACCATTTTCTCCTAGGACAAGTTTTAAAAAATCGTATTCCCCTCTAATGTTTAGTTTTCAATCCGCAGCTCCAAATCTTGCACTATCGCTGATGATAAAGCTTCTCTGATGTATCACTATGCTCTAGCGATCTCTCTCCTCTTCTTTAGAATGTCGATTGATGTAATCTTCCCAAACAAAGATGAGGTCTTTGTCTTCATCTGGGAAAACAAAGAGTTTCATCTTTTTAGGTCAGATTCACATCAATTGATGTTTCAGAAGAGGGGATAGAGACTGTCGGAGCATGATGATATGTTGAGAAAGTTTTGTCACTAACGATGACATTGGATTTGGTACTGAGAATTGAAAACTAAACCTTAAATGGGCAATGTCATTTTTTAAACTTGGCTTAGGCGGGAAATGGTTAGTTTTTTGGGTTTGGGAGGGGAAAGAGTTAAAATTTTAAGGGGTTAGAGTTCTATTAATTTTAACCTTCAATGGGTGGGTAAAAGAGATTTTAAAAGTTAATGGGGGGAAACTTAAGATAATAACATACTTTGGGTGGGAAATAGTCCTTTGGCATTTTTAGGAATTTAATTTTTGTGTTTGCTTTGGACAAATTTGGATATCATTTCTTAATTGCTAGTGTTGTTATAACCATCAACTTAAATAATATTCATTATGGAACTTTTAGTTTGATAAATGGTCTTTATGTTTTTGACTTGGATGATAAAATATTTAGTATAAAAAACAAAAGAATTAAATGTTCTAGTCTAAGCACCACATATCTACGACATTGCAGGCTCTGTCACATTAGACTAAAACACATTTTAAAACTCCTAATGATAGTGATTTATGATCATTTGATGTAGATGCTTATGATGAATGCGAATCATGCCTTTTAGGTAAGATGACCAAATTATTTTTCACTGGACACGATGAAAATGAAACTAAACTGTCAAATATAATTCATAGTAATGTAGGTGTACCCCTAATTATGCAAGCCAAGAATGGGTATTCTTATTTTATCACATTTACTGATAATTTTAGTAGATATGATTATGTGTATCTAATGAAACACAAGTCTAAATGCTTTTAAAAATTCAAAGAATTCAAAAGTGAAGTGGAAAAATAGACTAAAAATAGTATAAAATCCCTTCGAAGTGATCGAAAAGGTGAATACTTATCTATTGAGGTAAGAGACAACCTAAATAAACATGAGATAGTATAGCAGCTCACGCCTTTCGGTACACCATAACATAATAGTGTATTTGTATAGATGAATAAGACTCTGATGGACATAGTCAAATCCATCTTGAGCTTTACTGATCTATCCATGTCATATTGGGGATATGCTATAGAAACAACTATATACACACTGAATTGAGTCCCATCCAAGTCTATGGACAAAACTTTTCATGAGTTATGGATTGGACGAAAGTCCAATCTAATATATCTAAAGGCTTGGGACAGTGAAACTTATGTCAAGAAATTGACTTCGAATAAGCTAAGTTTCAAATATGAAAGATATAGCTTTGTAGGTTATCCTAAGGAAACCAAAGGTTACTGCTTTTACCACTTGGACGAGCAAAAGGTTTTCATTGCTCAAATTGGAGTTTTTCTAGAAAATGAACTCATTTCTAAAAGAATAAGTAGGAGATAGACTGAACTCAATGAACTTCAGATACCACAAGATACTATAGACATAGGATATGAGAATGTGCCACTATAAAAGGTTAAATATTGTGAGGAGATTGTTTTGCATCCAACTCAATATATACATGAGCCGTATAGGTCCAATCGAGCATGTTGCGAGCCCAAAAGGTTTAGTTACCTCTTGATTCAACACAATGACATACTAATCATTCAAGATGATAAACCAAAGACTTACCAAGATGCTATCTCGAATCTTGACTTCACTAAATGGCTTAAAGCCATGAAATATGAAATAGTCTTCATACACTAAAATCAAATGTGGAGTTTGGTAGATCTAATTGAAGGGGCAAAACCCATAGGTTATACATGAGTCTTTAAAAAAAAGACTATCATGAAAGGTAACAAGCATACCTATAAGGCATAACTGGTTGCAAAAAGTTTCACACAAAAGCATGATATAGACTATGACGAAACTTTTTCACTAGTTACCATGTTAAAATCTATTCAGATTATGCTTAAGATAATTTCATACTTAGTAAAAGATGTGTATATGGCATAAATCGATGATTTTATTCTTGATGGATAAGTGAACAGGTATGCAAGTTATAGAAATCCATTTATAAACTCAAACAAGCTTCTAGGAATTGGAAGATTCATTTTGATTCTGTTGTAAGAGAATTCTAATTCATCAAGAATGAAGATGAGTCATGTGTATACAAGAAAGTCAGTATGACCATAATAGTATTTATGATATTATATATCAATAACATATTAATTATTAGGAATGATATATCAAATTTGTAATCAGTAAAGACTTGGTTATCCAAGTGATTCTTCATGAAATGCTTAGGAGAAGTAACCTATATCCTTGGAATAAAGATCTACAAAGATAGATCACGTAGGTTGCTTAGACTAAGTCAAAGCACATATATTGACAAAAAGCTAAGGTGATTCAACATGGAAGAATCCAAGAGAGATTATTTTTCGATGAGTCATGACATATATCTTTCTAGTGAAATATGTCCTAAAACACGTGAAGAAAAAGATGAGAAGAAACCGATCCCATATGCTTTTGCAAAAGGATCGATCATGTATATCATATTAAGTATGAGGATTGATGTCTCACACACTTTAAGTGTTCATAGTAGCTATTAATTACATTGAAGGAAGTGTCATTGGATGACTGTCAAGAACATTATAATGTACCTTAAAAGAATTAATGACATGTTCTTGGTTTATAAAGGAGAGTCTAAGCTCATTGTACAAGGATATAGTAATGCCAATTTTCAAATAGATCGTGATAACTCCAAATCCTAATTAGGATTTGTATTTTACCTAAATAGTAGGGCATTCATCTAGAAAAGCTCTAAGCAAAACATTATGACTGATTCTACATCAAGTATGAGTATATTGTCTTGTCAGATGTGACAAAAGAAGTAAAATGGATCAAAAAGTTTGTCACTAAACTTGGCATAGTTTTATCTATAAAAAACCCTATAAAACTTTGTTGTGACAATGATATAGCAATAGTGCAAGCAAAGAAGCCACAATCTCACCAACGATCTAAAGTCATACCCAGAGATACCATCTGATTAGAGAAATCATTTAACGTAAAGATACCTAGATAGGAAAAATAAATATTGATGACAATTTGTCTAACCTATTGACAAATCCTCTGTCGCAATAGAAACATGATAGGTATGTAGCCTTGAATAGGGTTAGATATATATCTAATTGGCTATAATGCAAATGAGAGATTGTTAGGGTAGTGCCCTAGAGGTAATCATCACAATTGATATTTAATGCAATCTTTGAGATTTGATTAATAAAAAATGACATTCATATTATATGTATTTTATTTAAAATAGATAATTGTCATAAGAATAGTTAGACCATGATAAAGGTATCAGTGCTTGACACTTAATCGTGAGAACTCTATGTGAGCATTAGGTAGTTGTTCTTAAAATGTTCATTACTATTATATTACTATGATAAAAGGCACGAATAATATTGATAGAATTATCATAGTATTGAACAACTCATCGAAAATGATGATAGTTCTTACGTATCAAAATTGTTTGTTGACAATTTGGTGTAATACATGGGTGCACATTGTAGTTGTATCCATAAGACTGACTTAACAAGAGAATTTTATATAGATGATTGCTCTAGTGTCTATGATAAATATCGTTTTAGTGAACAGGGATGCATGTGATCTTTAGACTTGAGGTCATTGGATCATCTTGTAAATGGATTGATATGGCTTGACATCAACTTAACATAGTTCCATCAAAGGATTGCTAGAAAGGTGGTGATTGGCCATATTTGTACAAAGGCTATGGTAAATTAATAAGGGATTTGTCACTCTCGACTGTGAGAACTAATACCTTAGTTAGAGCTTGTTAACAAATGTTAATGACTAATTAAATGTGTGGTTATAGTGGGATTGGGTTGATGCTTAATTTGATATTATCTAGTCATTAACAAAAATAATCTATGTAATTTGGAGAGCCTTGAGGGAGATACTCAATCTATACCCCAACCTTAAAGAGATATTGTATAACGAAAAGATTGAATTGTTCAAATAACTATATCACTGATAAGATAAAGAAGTCACATGTTAAATCTACTAATCGGGTGACTATGATGTCTTGCTAGAGACTAATTTTAGTTTGTGTCTAGACGATTATTGGGTCAAAAATCGAACACAAATCTGGTCACTACCGACTAAGTAGTAAGCCTATGAGTCACAGATAAAAGCAATTGATGAACTCTATAGGCGTAAGGATTGTCCACGTTGGATTTGGTTTGGATTCTAAATAGAGAATTTAAAGCATTAGAAAGTTTTATGGACCTGAAGTGTATTTCATTATACTTTGGGACTTTAGTGTAATAATCCTATTTTGATGAGGTGTATGCAAGAATTGGCAAGATTCAATTGGATTAACTCAAATATACATTACTTTATTTGAAATTCAAATTTGGATGATGATAGGATTTTATTATATATTCATCAATATCATAATCCCATAATTTTGGGTTGGATGTCAAATAATCATAGAAGAATTAATAGGAAATTAATGAGTGAATATGCAGATTAATTCGTTGACCAAATATACAGCTCTTATGAGTTGTATATATGTGAACACAGGTGGGACAATTCCCACCTAATCGATGTCCACCAAGAATGCCTATAAGTTCTAATCGTGTATGGCTGAAGCACTCAAGACATGTGCAAGTCCTAGATAGGACATGTGTTTATGTGTATATATATGTGTGTGTGTGTATGTGTGTTGTTCCTTTTGCTTTAAAATTACATGACAATTTTTATACACATAACCTTAGCTACTAAGAGAGATTTTCCTTCCTTCTCACCATAAAACGTTTCTTAGGTTCTAACAAACTTTGAGCATAGTAAAGCCTTCATTGTTACTACTTCATGTAGATATCAATGAACAGACCTTTGCTTGGTTATGAAAAAACAACTTATCTCTATCAGAGAAAGATGAAAGAGTCACCTATCTAAGTATATCTTATTAATACCCTATATGTGATGTTTGTGAATTAATCATATTACAAAGATGATCCAGAAAAGGTTTTTGTGGAGTGACATTATTGTTTAATTAAAATTTTAAGTTATTATTACACTACCAAAGACCACAAAATTCTTACAATTGGGTCAGTATCTGGCTTAACGATATAGGAGCTTGGAAATCCCATTCTTTTTCACCATCATTCTTCTTCATGGTCAAAGTTACAACATTTCCTTCTATTTGTTTATATCGATAATCTTTGGCGAAGTGGTCTTTCTTTCTGCAATTATAACATACGCTATTGTGCCTCTGATTGCTTTTCTCTTTGTTGAGATTTCCATCATTGGCCTCACAAGCTCCCCCTAGTTGAGAACTTCTTCCATCTAACTACTTTTGCCGATCTCCTTTACTTTTTATTCTTCTACCTTTGTACCCTCTTTTATTACTAAAGAGAGCACTCTTCTCACCTTTTACTAAGACTTTAAATATTTGTTTATCTAAAGTTTCTTGATTTGAGAATACATTTTTCAACTCTGGTAACATTGGCTCCTTCACCTATCCACAGGTAGTCGTAACTATCTTATTAGACTTTGGCCTTAACCTATGAATGATAATTCTCCACCTTCTTGTCTCAGTAATCACATTCTGAGGGTTTAATTTGAAATATATTTTCCAACTTTAGCAATGTTGGTTGCTTCACCTATTCATGGGTAATCATAACTATCTTATTAGATTTTGGCCTTAACCTATGAATGATAATTATCCTCATTCTTATCTTAGTAACTGCATTCTGAGGATCTAATTTGGAAACTTCATTACAAAGAAATTTAACTTTGGGAAAGTATTGACCTATTATCAAGTTTTTTTGTGAGATCGATAAGAGCTTGTTCTCTAAACACTGCAACTTTGCATAATTCATCCTTGCAAATATTTTTGCTAGCATGTTCCAAGCCTTCTGGGGAGTTTTTGCATTCTTGATGTGTTCCAGCCATTCATCTTTTACAATCACTATAAGAACATACAAAGCCTTACCAGCTTTAATCTTCCTCTCTCTTAATTTTTCAATATTTGTAAGTTGTATTGTGTTTTTGCCACCAGCTATATCCTATAAATCCTATCCTAATAAATAAAACTGAGTATAGGTACTTCAATTATTGTAATTGGAGATACTAAACTCACAACACTCAATACACTTAACTCACTCTTTGTTTTACATTAACTTTTAACTCAAAACACACATTCTTTTCCTTTGCTTCTCACACAATAGCCACTCAATCCTATTTATAATAGTTTAATGTTGGCTAATGAACCGATTTTAATCGTTCTTCATTTTTCTAGAATAGTGGTAGTAAGTTGAATGTTTAACTACCTAAGATAAAAGTGATAATGAGAATATATTTTATATTATTAGTTACATTACTATTATTAAAATGTTTTATTACTTGACTAAACAAGTTAATGTTAATAATAAAAGATATATTACAAAAATAAATTTTAAATACACAAACCAAATGCCCCCTAACCAAAAAAAAAAAAAAAACTATTTCAATAGCCAAAAATTTACACAATATTGTAAAATAATAATGTCAATTGAGAAAGGTAATATTTTGCCTCTCCTAGTTGGCATATTATTTTATGCTAATAGCTTAAAATTTCAGTCTATAATTAAGATTTTATGCTATTAACGTAAAAGAGTTGCCATAAACTGATAACTAATAGCATAAAATCTGGAGATGTTAGTATAATTAGTTGTTCTATTCCATGTCAACTAGTTATTTTATGTCAATGTTTGATTTGATTAAAAACTCTTTTAATAACTAATGAGATTGAATTATTTGTTTGCAAAAGGCACAATTGTCGAAGAAGAGAACACTAGAGAAGTCAATGATTCAACCAAGTCATAAATCAATTCAAAGCACAAGTGACTGGAAAGCAATTTAGCAATGTAATTAGGGATATTAAATATCAACTAAATAATAAATAAAATATTTGTCAAAACTCGTTACCTCCAGATTCAATGTAGTACTAACACAAAATCACAATCGGAGTCTGAAATTTAGTTTATTAAGTTGCATTAATCAACTCTTATTTTTTAAGGTTGATTATTTAGGCATTGACTAATAGTAATGCTTCATCTATAGCCAATGTAAGCAAAGCACTCTAAGGTTCATTTTATAAAATTTTCACTTCGAAGTTCAAAGACATAGGCTTATGGTTGCAAAGCCATTAGACAAGGTAAAAATTTCGAGATGTTTAAAGTATTATAAACTAAAAAAAAAGTATCATTAAAGTATCTATATAAATTGATCATGTTTAAAAAATTGCAAGATGTTTAAAATTTTTAAAAATTACAGAAGAACTTCTTAAATTTTTTTTTATATATAGTTAATATATATATATATATAATATATTGGGAAATTGAAATTTTTACCTTTATTTTAATTCGTACATATATATAAATGTCACTCATCTTAAAGTCTAAACAAATATACTATAACAGTAATCTACTTTTCTAAAATACCCCTCTTGACGCGACCCATATAGAGATTCTCTCTTTTTTTCTACAACTTTAAAATATATTTTGTGTTAATGGAAACTATTTGAAGCAGTGAGATGATGGTATAATATATAATATGATAATAACTAAAAATTAAAATAGTGAGATAGTCATTGATGTCACTTTCAATGAAGGGAAAGTGAGATGTAAAGCGTCAGTGTTGACACCAACCCTCTTACTTAATTCTAGAGTTGAAAATTTTTAAAATGGCATGGGTTACGTAAGTGAATTTAAAAATTTTGGAATTGAAAATTTTTAGATTAAATTACAACTTTTTTTTACTTGATCTTATCTCCCTAAATTTTGGTTGGCGTTAATGTTCATATTTAAGCCACCTATGAAGAGCATGCAGTGAAGGTCTTGGCGTGAGACATAAAACATAGAATATTGCATAGAATCTTGCAAAGATTGTATAGAATATAAATATAATGCAATGTATTCTACAAGCAAAGAATATTATGATAAATATATATAAATAATACACTGACGAGCAAAGAATATTATCCATATATATATGAATAATCCACTGACAAGCAGAGAATATAATGAATATGCAGAAAACTTTGCTTGTATGCTTCCATTTTTCTTTCACGTGAAAGTCTTACTTGCTTCTATATATGTGCATGCTTTTGCAAAAGTATTTGCTTGCTTGCTTCCATATAGCATATATAACATAGATCGTCCGATTGGATTTTCGTGCACGAAGAAAATTCAATGAACAACTTCATTGATCATCGACAGTGTCGATATAACAGCTGGACGACAGGTCAGGTTTTATTATAAAAATAGAAGCATAATTGTATCGTATCAAATTTATTTCGGCCTGAATTCAATGTAAATTGAAATTTAATTTGGTCCAAATTCAAATTAATTTTGATTTGATCGAATTAGTATGAAATTGAAATTGAAATTAATTTGATTTGATCGAATTAATTTCAAATTAAATTTCCATTTGTGTGGTTAGCCAAATTAAATTTCAAATTGGAGAGGTTGGCGGAAATGCCAAGGCTTGGTGTTGTTGCCAAGCCTTGTCGGAAGCCTCTTGCCACCAACCATCAATTAGCTAAATTTGACATCCATCAAATTTATGTTATGCCATCGATCACAAGGCTTATCTATTTCTTTTTAGTATGTTGTGTCATCCATCAAATTTAGTGAGTAGATTTTATTTCATATGCTGGTAATTGAAATCTTAAATGTGGCTTAATTGATATTTAAAACTCAAGAATGGTAATCTCACATCAAATATTAAGAACACTCAAATTTAACAGTTTTTGTGAAACGTTTCATTTTAAATATTTTGAAATGAAGTTGATGTCATCCATATTAATTTAGTGATAATCCAGTTTTTTGATTCCAATGTTACATTAGTTGATGCCAACCATATTAATGATAATTCAGTTTGGCCCGCCAACCTTTTTTCTGTTAGGTTTGATTTCAATTTTGCCTGTCAACAATCCTTTCTTTTAAAAAATGTTACTCATGAAAAACTTCATTTTAATAATGCTAATTCCAGTTTTTTTTTATTCTAATGTTACATTAGCTAATGCCAACCATGTTAATTTAATAATGATAATCCAATTTGTTTTACTAATGTTTGATTAAAATGATTGTCTTTCATTAATCTTTTATTAATGTAATTTAACAAATTAATATATATTTTCAGGCATTTGCAATCAACTACCAGAAGGGAGCGTATAGATTCCATGATACATACAGTTCTGAGTGAACATGTCGTTTCGGACAAAGATGGACACTATGACTATAATTAGGAGTAAACTAACATTTACTCAGAAAGCTATTTTTCAGACACTTATTAAATTTGGCAGAGCCACGGTTCAGTGTCATATTTATTCAAGCGATGTTATTTTGTATGATTAACTGTGGGAACCTAGATAGAGAAATATGGTTCAGAATAATTGGTGTTGAGCTTTGATTCAGCCTTGTGGAGTTTACACTAGTCACTAGTCTGATTTTTGGGGAAGACATGGACGTGTCCAACTACATTGATTGCACGGGAATACCTCAACTGAGATAGGAATATTTCTTGGACATTGACAGGTTGTTATCCTATGGGGAGATCGAGCAAGCAATTAGCGATTAAATTTGGGAAGACAATGACGATGACGATGACACAATGAAAAATCGCGGTCTTATATTATGCGTTTACGAGATTATTAGGGGGGGACAATAGAACCAAAATACCTTATTTTTTTTTGCATTTAGTGGACAATTTAGATGCATTTAGTCGATACCTATGAGGGACAGTGACAGAATAAAACAGTTGAATCGATGTAGAAGGGTATCCATAACAAATATCAATATTGTGTTGAACACTACCTATCATACATAAGTCCGCTCCCATTTCGTAGTTACAATATTTTGGGATACCTGATTACTTTCTAAGTAAGTATCACATAATAGATAAAGTTTACATTTATATCGACGATTGTAAATACTAACCATAAATGTTATACATCGTGTAATATTGGATTTAAGAGACGATTCAAAATCTATCACCTTATGTCCGTCTAGAAGCAAATGATCGAATCTCTCGTATCCTGAAATGGAAGACAATTGTACTACTGACCTAGGATGTCATATCAGTACTTTGGGGTGTTCCTTTGGTAAGTTGCTCATTGGTAGATTTACATTTTATTTTTCTATCTTGCATTTCATTAATTTTTATAAATTTCCTTTATGATCCAAAAGGGGATTATAACTACATTACGTCCAACTAAGACTAAGCGCAACTTTGAGTGGTACATTCAAGCTTTAGAGTTTATGGGAGAATAGAGACGACATACATCATTAGATAACGAGTCTACAAATATAGATGATGATGATGATAACATTCAATTGAATCATCCTATTACCTTTCAGATTGCCTCTAAAAGGTCTTTATAGTCTTCACCACTTCTGTACGAATATCTTTATCATGAGGTACCTGACCTGTTGTTCTTGGGACATCTCGTATTAGATAGGTATCCTCTCTACGGGTGTCATCCTCTCACATTGTACACCGCCGAAAGTCACATAAGGCCTCTAATAATGTATATGTATCCCCTCTATAGATGTCTACCTCCCTTACCTTTCATCCTCAAAAGCACTAAAGGGACGAGCTTGCAAGACACTCAATTCATGGGATATCATACAGTAGTGTATCATATGATCGTCTTCAATAGATCTTAATGGAACATGGAAGAGACATCAACTTTCAGATGCAGTAACAATTAGACTAGCATACTGTAATGATGTGTGTGGAGTGAGAGTGACAGACATTGGTGTTTCGTAGGGAGATACAAGAGCAGTGACAGTAGTAGGCATCGATGTTTCGTGGGAATATGCAAGCGTATTGGTAGCAATAGGCATCGATGTTTCATAGGGAGATATAAGAGCAATGGTAACATCAAACATCGATGCTCTAGGGGGAGATGTAGGAACTTTAGTCATCGTTAAATAATCGAATTACAAGACTTGAGGATTTCTATGTTCAAGTATCAGGATCAGTACAAGTTATTATCTACTATACTTATATTTTATTTTAATTAGTCGTGTTATAAAATAATGATAACCGTAATTTTTTTTACAATTGGATAACTCATCAGATGATGATGTTCAACAATAAAAGTAGGACCAACCGATAACTATTCAAAAGCCGATGACAACTAAAAAAGTGTCAACATTCAGACATATGCTACGAAAAGGAAAACAGTTGGTAAGTCCATTCACAGATCTAATGAAGGCAAAAAAGAACAAACAACCCATACTTGAGGATTGTCATCTAGACTTATGATTGGTTGAGACCTACTCAGAGTTCTTATTGTGGTACCACCGTGCATCAGATAATAACACTCAATGTGTCTTCCTTGGGGAACTAACTGAAATAATAGCGTATATAAGCAAACCATGACGGACGCATATTGTAACATCGGGGCAATGGTTGAAAAACATGATATGAACCTTTCCTCTGTATTAGTTCATATTAGTTATCACTTTCAACTTATAGTCTAACTTATTTGTGTACACAACACATCGAAGCTTTCATGGGAATACTTCGTAAATCGTTTTTAGATGGTAACTAGATGACTATTTCGACCTAGTTCATTGCACTTCTTTCACAATACTACGATGAGTTTAAATGGTGGGGTGCAAATATGGAGTGGCCTTCATTTTTACTAAATCAAATCAATAGCATCTCACGTCAATAGTCCACTGAATTCTTTTGGCCATGGAGTAGTGTTGATAAGGTGGTTTACAACTGTAAGTCGTTTATGGTATATTTGATTATTGGTACTTCTCTTCATTAGTTGGCAGGTATTCATTGCCCTCAACATCGACAACCAATATTGGATATGTGCCGTATTAGATGTCAACGATTGGAAGTTGTATGTATACGACTCTACCCAATATACCACTAGCTTAGAGAAGGTGAAGAAGTTTATGATGCCATATAGGATACTAACACACCTAATGAAGGCAAGTAATTTCTATACATCAAAGGAAATTCAACCGTCAGATACTCCATTAATGTTACAATACAAGTGTGTTTGTGACGTGCCAAAACAAGATGTAGGAAGCGGAAACTGTGACCTTTTTTTACTTATGTTTATGGAATACCTTGCCCAAGATTGGCCATTTAATTTCACATTGAAATATTCTAGAAGGCTAAGAATACGCTAGCCATAACCATATTCCAAGGAAGGGCCTTTAGTAAGTATTTAGGGTTTACGGGTTTGTTTATATATTACCAGACTTTACTTAATTGGTTGTATTTATTAAATTCAATTGAATTGTGAAAATGCAGGTTTTGAGGAATTCGATTAAGGCGTGGGCGGGCGGGCATGCATATGAATTGGATGTCATTTTATTATTGTTTCAATGATGTATTTTATTATTGTATTACTGATGTATTTGCAGCATAAATCATAACTTCTTTTTGATGATTTCTTAATGCTTATTCATGAAATGAAACTAATTAATAAAATATGTTAATATGAAATGCATGGTATGACATAATAAAAAACCAAATATATACATAAAATAAACAATAACAAATAAATATCATGGTAATTCCATTATACTATTTTGATCCATTGCTATTGCGTTCATGTAAGAGCTCGAACATAAAAAATTATTACATTAAAATTTGTACAAAACCCAATAGCTAAATTACAAAAAATTAAACATGCAATATATACACAATTAAAATTATAATATTAGACGTAATCAAAAAATTAACCATGATAACCTATTCGACCATATGGGTTGCTCCATGACTATGATGACCTCATCCTCGTGCACTACTTGGTGTGTGGGACGAGCCAATAATGGGCACTAAAGCTAGACTCGAACAATTCAAGTAAGTATGGCCAGGTTAATAACATCGGCTACAGTTTTGTTATCGAACTTTCTTTACTTGTGAAGGTCTTCTTACATGGTTAAAAGGACAATCGGACCGTCGTTGTTCCATCATTAGAGGATAAATCGCAGGCATATTTGATGATACCCAAGTTGATTGATCCCCTAGTAGATTAATATCTTCTTCATACACCCTACATAAATATTCAATAGAGTAATATGTATTGACCTAGCCTACACAGTCTGACATGTTATTATACCTTGCAATAACTGTAGCGTGTGCACATGGAATATGGGAAAGTTGAAATTTCCCACAATCACATGTTCGATATAAAAGATTCACGATGAACACCTGTTGTCATGAATCATGAACTTCATATTGTTGCATGTTGATTGGTTTAGCAACCATATTGGTATATTTGAACACATGTCGAGCAAGCTTGTCCTTAGCCTATGATGTTAACGAGTGAGATCTCTCACCTACAAAAAACAACTAATAAATGAAGATGCAATATATGATTTGTTCCAAAAAGTTAACACTGCAAAATGAGACTCAAATCAATTAATAGACTGCTACACAACAACCTTTTTACTTTTCTTTGTTACTTATACAAGATAGTTAAAATATTGTTAAGAAATATACTCTTCCCTCAAACATAAATTGAATCAAGAAAAAGAAAAACCCTTTCTTTAGTTACACATAATCTATTGAAACAAAAACTACATCAAGAGAACAAAGATCTTCCCTCAGTTGTGACATTTTTCTTTTTGTCCCCAGCTAATAAGTTAACAAGCTAGAGACTCAATTTTCTAAGTGTCATCATCTTGTCCTTCTTGTATCATCTCCCCTATCTCATTTGCTTGCATTTGTCTATCAACCAAACACTTGTAATTTTCCAATTCTAACCTATTTTGTAACATATAAAAATGATTAGCAAACAAAGGTTTAGTTAAAATGTCTGCCACTTAAACCCTGTTGATACAAACTGCATTGATAAATGTTTTGATGCCATTTGTTCTTTGATATAATGCACATCTAGTTAGATGTGCTTTGTTCTTCTATAAAACATATAATTTGAGGTTAAAGATCCTACTCCCTAATTATCATACCAGATAACAAATTTTGTAATACACTACATTTTTATTTTTGCCTTCAGATTCTTTATCCAAGCTAGCTTTATAGACATTTAACTCAAAGCTTGATACTCTGCCTTAATTGATGACAAAATCACCACCTTTTGTTTCTTGGAACTCCATCACACCACGTTCCCTTAAAGAAAACGCAATAGCCACTAGTTGATCTTTTATCACACAAATTACTTGCCTAATTGGTATTTACATATGCCTCTATAAACAAAAGTGATATAGGTTTTAACACCAACCTATGCCCTTCACATACCTTAATATCCTCTTGCATGTCTTCCCCTTGTCAAGGCCTTTTAAAACTAAGTTTATTGACATCAAAAGATAGATTAGGTTGACCCCAAAGGTTAGCTTGATTGGTTAATATAAATGATCTCTTCGTGAAAAGCCAAGTTCAAATAACATGTTTTCTCATATGAAAAAAATTTGGACTGATTAATTTAGGATCGAGTAACGAGACACTACAACAAAATAAAACCCTAAATTATTTTGTGTAGTGATTATGAGTTTAATCACTCTGCCTTGAGGTTTACTTATCTAATGAAATCAAGTAAGGTTCCAAGATTATCAAAAAATAAAAAAAGATATATCAGGCCTAATTATTAACATATATTGAAGAGCTCCTATAACATTTCAATATATTGTTGGTTCTTCAAATAACCCATTGTCCTTTAGAAAATGCTTCAGTCTAATGGCAATAGGAGTAGCAAAAGGATTGACATCCTGCATATTTGTGTTTACCAATAGGTTATGCCCATATTTAGCCTAGCATAACACATGACTTGCCTTATTCTTGTGTTCCTTAAAACCTAGAACATAGCTTAATTCTCCCAAATATTTTAAAGCGAAAGTCATATTCAAGTCAACCACTAAATCTTGTATAAACTTTGAATCTATTCATGTTAATAATTTATCATCAATGTAAACCATGATATATACTATCACCTTTTGGTTTATGTATACAAATAAACTGGTATCTGATAAGGATTTTTAAATCTTTTCAACACTAACACATTTCTAAGTTTTTTATACCAGACTCTTAGAGCCTACTTTAAGCCATACAAGGCTTTGACTAGCTTGCACATATGATTGGGTTTCTCCAGATCAATGAAACCTCGTGGCTGAGTCATGTAAACTTCTTCCTTTAATACTCTATTCAAGAAAACATTATTAATATTCACATAATGTATAGGCCAATTATATGAGACAATTGATGTGAAAATTATCCTCATGATTACAAGTTTTTCAACTGGATTGAAGTGTATATAATTAATGTTAGGCATTTGTCGGAACCCTTTAGCCACTAATCTAACCTAAAACTTTTGCAATGAGTCATCTACCTTTAGTTTTCTCTTGAACACCTATTTATGATCAACTACATTCATGTTACGTTGTAATGGAATTAGTTTGCATATGTGATTCTTTTGTGGAGCAACAAATTCATTTTTCATTTGCTTGAAACCAATAAAGTTTATTAAGAGCTTTAACAATATTTTTTGGCTCCAAGAATTCATTACTCATCAAACAAGTTGTAAAAAATTTTGGTGGTGGCAATGAACTAATATTTGATCTAGTTATCATAGGGTTTTTAGAGCTCATAGTTACTACTTCAGACTCATCCGTATATTAAGACAATGAAACTTTCTCTATTAATGGAGCAACTTCAAGATGAATTAGGAAAAAGCTATCGAATATGGATATATAGGGTAATGAATAATAGTCATATTTGTCTAGCAATGATACAGTTTTATTAAGCGTTGGTTCTCTAAAGAACATGGATTCATGTTTGAGGTTATGATATGCTCATTTATGTTTTTGGTTAGAATGTGTTATAAATTGAGTTTCACTCATGATTTTTACTTTGTCAAAATTGAAACCAATTAAGTTTTCCTTAGAAGTGGTAGAACTATTAGATTTGATAGGTTTTGATGTTATATTTTCAAGAATAGAGAAGCTTTCAAGTGAATATTGATCAACAGGGCTCAAACTACTAATAACTAGCTTATCTGGTAAAAATCCATGATTGTCTTTGAATGGAAACTCATTTTCATTGAAGTTTACACTTGTTGAGATAAGCACTCGACCTAATGGACTCAAGCATTTGTATCCTTTATGTTGTAAGCTATAACTTATGAATGTACACTTTTGTGTGTAAAAACCAAATTTGTATTAGTTATATGGGAAACAAGTACAACCAAAGGTTTTCAAGTAGGAATAATCAACTAGTTCTTTGAAAAGTGCTTGTAAAGGTGAAGCCAAAGACAACATTGGAGTAGGTAGTCAATTAATGGGATAGGCAACAACCTGAATAGCCAACCACCAAAATGACAAAGACAAATGAGCATATGAAAAGAGTGTTAAACCTGTTTCAACTAAACATCTATGTTTCCTTAATTTCTACCCTCCCATTTTGTTGGTGGATATATGGGCAAAGATATTTAAAAATTTATTGATTTTTCCTGAAAGACAATGGTAAGACTAATAAATTCCCTGCCCTAATCACTTTGAACAATTCTAATTTTCTTTTCTAACTATTTCTCAACAAGCACTTGAATTGCAAGAGTACTTCTCTAGTCTCACTCTTAGTTTTAATTGAAAATATCGTCGTAAGCCTAGAAAAATCATCTACAAACACCATATAATATCTAAAACCTTCTAAAGATACAATAAAGGTTGGTTCCCACAAATCTATATGAATAAGCTTAAGAGGTTCTTTGGCTCTAGTTTTTGAACTAGGTAAGGACTTAAGATAACTTTTTCCAAGTTAGAAATTAGAGCAAACAACCATTTTATTAACTTCGACAATGTTTAGATGTAACATTTTGAACGCAAAAATAAGGATTTTTTTTACAAGGATGGCCCAACTTTCTATGCCACACAATTAGACTGATCTTTTTGCATGTAAAACAAAATTACTAGTTATTTTATTATCTCACAAAAAACAAGATTTATTTTTTGAGTAAACAAACCTTGAATGACTTGACAACCTATTTAAAGCATTTTCACCTAGTTGTAACTAGTATAACCTATCTTTCACAGTTCCTTTTATGAGTACAACTTTGATATTTCTATGCTTTACAAGACAAAAATTAGAATTAAATTCAACTATAACATTCTTATCTTTGATTAGCTTGAATATGCTTAATTAATTCTCAGTGATGTTTGGAACACACAAACATAAGTTTAAGCCTTTGTTAACTAAGGGTATTGGAAGGAAAGAGGAACCTTGTGTAAGATATGTTCAAGCAATCTTAATTCCCCACCTGTAGTTTTTGTCTACCCTCATAGTCTACCTTATTGTTTAATTGATTCAATTTTGAGATCACATTATCTATGGCCTTAGAGTTCATATACCAAGCAAGATTAGTTATAGTTGTTGATGTAGCAATAAATCCCTTTGCTATGTTAGTAGCTCCAGTGTTACCTTTACTACCTTCGTGTATTACATTTCCTTGTGCATTTTTATCTCCACTTGTAACTTGCCACCATGATTCAAGCTAATTACCCATGCATCACATTTCTCTACCAAACATTAGATTATTAGGAAACAAACTAGCAAGTCTTGGCATGGTATTGCTACTAAACCATCTTATTTGACAAATATTAGCTTCTACATTACTCTCACTTCCCTTACTTTATGTTTGAAACTATCCACCTATGAATCCACTAGGACCTTCTACACTACCTACTTTGGTTATATCAAACCTATGATAATAATGTAAATCTATATGACCATTTTTTCCACAGACCTAACAAATTACCTAAGGCTTATTAAAGCCTCGACACCTGCCTCTCATCTGGTTATTTTGCACACTACCTATAGTTGCTTGAAGCAAATTATCATTCACTCTGTCTTTGTTGTCTAAAGTCTCCATTATCAAACTCTCACAAACCTTTCATGTACATCAAACACATAAGCAAAGTGTTCTATTAGTCGGTGCTCATATCTTTGCAAGATAACCTTTGCATCTCCTAAAGTTATATCACATGTAGCTACATCAAGCCTAAAGGTAATGTGAACTCCAACAAGGTCAAATTTCAGTCCAATACCATCTAATTTGAACCTTATCAATTATCTCTTTATTATGTTCTGACCATTAGATGTTAAGGCATCGACGACATCTTTCATTTCTTAAAGAATTCATGTATAGTTAAATTTTCTTTCTTTAGTGTTTTTAATTTGGTTTTTAGATTTAAGACTCATACTTTTGATTCAACAATGAAGAAATTTTCTAAGGCTAACCAAATCTCATGTGCAAAACTACATCTAGCCATATAGTCATACATGTTTTCAGATATAAAGACAATTAGCAAACTCATCAACAATTTTCTAATTTTTCCACATATGACATATTCAGGATTTTGTTACTTCTCATTATTTCCACATGCATCAACAAGTAGAAACAAATATGCATGGACAAGTAGCTACATTAGTGATATGTTCATCGAGTTCATAAGCACCAACAATATATAAAACTTGTGCATACTAATATCTGTATTTCTCTTCAATAAGTTTAGGATTTATTACTTGAACAGTCAACATTTGAAAGTTACTTTAAACTTACATATTATGACACCAGACATCAACTTTGATACAATGATAAACATACACGATAATTAGAAAAACTCACATGCAAACAATCTACTGAATAATGCCTTTGTTATTATTTTGAATCTAGAGGAAAATCACAATTTTTACATGCATTTCTTATTTTTATAGGCTCAAATAATCTCGCAACTGTTACCAACAGTTTCTCCTCATCTTGCATTGTTCACTAATTTGTTTGACATTGACATTTTCGTTTGCGATCATCATTGAATATCTCCGTTGCAAGCTTAGTCTGTCTTGAAGGCAATGGAATAGTCACTCTGGTTGAATAACTTGCACCTCATATTCATTCATCTCAAGAAATGCATTACACTTGGACAACACAATATTACTCCATCACTAGTGTGCACCATTTCATTAAATCTTAAAACACATCATTTTGCAATGTCGACTTTACACAAGTTAAGTTTATTAATTTGTCACAATTGCTTGTAAAGTTGGATTAGGTTTGGGTTGCTTAAGTTTGAATTTAAATTTGAATGATTCAAGTTCGAGTTAAAGATTAGACTTATTTTATAAAACGCCTAAGTTTGAGCCGATCTATATATTTAAGTTTAAACTGATTTGGATCAAATTCAAAGTAAAATTATTTTTGAACTAAGATGAGGTCTTAATTTGTTGATTTTGAATTAACTCTTTTGAATTCGAGTCAAACTTAAATTAGATTTTTTTCGGATTCATCCCAAATCAAATCTAACCCTAATTGCTGGCAAGGTTATCATTAGATATATCTATTTGTTTTTAAATTTTAATCATTCTATCCCTTCATTTCCTTATACTTGTATTTATATTTAATCATTAGCTATAAGAGGAAAGCTAAAAAACATAATATTTTCACGTGTTTTAACATCAAAATCAATCTATGAGATATATATTTAATTGTTGAACATAAGTATAAAACTTTATATATTGATAATATAACAATCAATATACAATCCCATTTATGTATACAATATGTTGCATATCTCTAGAAGAGCAAGGCCATAAATAATTTCGTAATTCTAAGCATCAACACTCTTTCACAAAGCTTGATACTAAACCCGATATATATTTTTGACATGGTATCAGAGCAAGAGTCAAACGATGGGTTTAACAGCCTAAACATTCTTGGATACAAGTGACAACCCATCCAGCCAAAAATCATCTGACCCGAGAGGCAGGTTTAACAGCTTAGGTGTTTGCACTTAAACGGGGATGTTAGAGATTCAAATAAAAAGAAAGAAAGAAAGTCCTACATCTAATAAACTTAAGCAAAATGAGTGGTATATAAGTGTGTAAATTTGACATTAATAGAAGCCAATTGGTTTTGTGTAATATGAGTTTCAATCTTCACACTTATAAACCCAATATATATTTTCGACAAATACAATATGTTACATACAATGACATCAACAAGAAGGGGGCAGTCTATATCTTACATCAAATATTTTTATTCATCATATCTTACAAGATGCACACCATGAAACATCAAGTTCTGAAGACCTACCAAAAGATGACATCAATTATAGGTGGAAGAAAATCTGCTGCTTGATGTGTAGTTGAAGTCATTGAAATTCCTGAGGAGATCAGGCACATATTGTCTTCCGATACCAATTCGAATGAGGAGCCGTCCAGATTCTTCAAGATTTCGCATTAGAAATGCAGTTTCAGGTACAGGAGTTGCTAAGAGAAGTGCGTTTGAAACTCGTCCCCATTCAAAATCAAGGGCATGCAATGGAAACTTCAACCAATCACTTACAATTGTCAGCTCTGTCATGGAGGGGAAAAACTTATCCGAGGACTCAAGAGCCTTTGCATATAATTTTATATATTCATCGGACATAAGGCCCTTCGCAGTGTGAATTCTTTGGATTGTGTAATTTAGAGGCTCTTGTAATAGCTCTTTCACCAAACATGACACTGAGGCAAGAACAATGGCATTGCCACTGAAGTTTTTACCAAGTGGGGGTTGGAACCTGCTTCTTGCATCCACTGGGAATTGCAAACATATTTTTGTATCAGGATGTAGCTTAAGAGCAGCCATTCTTGCCTGCATGTTCAGAATTTCAATTAGCACCACCAAAGAAACTATAGTTAGTAATGGACCTACTATAGTGTTGAATCCTTAGCTGTTTCGCATATATTTTCTCAAGGAACCTATTTTTATGCATGCATGCTGACCATGTTCTGATAAATCCTAATCCATTTCAAATGACTGAAACTAGAGAGCAAACGAATTATATAATTATGAAAAAACAAACTAAAGAAGAAAATAAACAACAAAATGGCAATGACGACACGATTACACAACTAAATTTAAATATTCAATGCGTTGCTAACCTTCCATACATGTGCGCATAATATATCAAACGTGAAGCACTTTGAGAGTTTGCCACTTTCAGTGGCTAGCCCTTTCAATCTTTCGACAACTTCCTCCTGCACACTAAGTGTGATAAGAGCAAGCTCACCTTGAGGCTCAATCTGCCCAAATTTCGATAGTGCTGTTTCCCAGCATCGGTCATCAGAGGCAATGGCTTGCATAGGTATGCCATAGAGGTGTTGAATAGCTGCAACGTGTTCTTGTTCATATATTGAAGAAGTTTTAGGGCTTGAATTGGGAGAATAGATGGCTCGAAGAAGGGCAGCTCTTGAATGGTTGGGCGCAACGAGGTCTGAGTCATCTTTCTCGTTTGATGTGGTAGCCCAAGCTGCAAGAAAGTTGAACCCACCAACGCCATCGAACAAAGCATGGCTGCCTCCTATTCCTATTGAAATCCCTCCACAAGCAAACTTTGTCACCTGCAAAAGAGGTGAAGATGTTAATCAGCAGTTATGGAAATTGGAATTTTTGTAATTAAAGAACATTTTAATGCTCCTTCACCAATATTTTAGAAGATTTATCGGTTGTACAACCCTCTGTGTACTGCAACTTGAAATTAAAAATAAAAAAATAATAATAATTAGGGGAACGAACAAAACACAGAAAAACTAAAAGAGGCAGAAAGATAGAGAAATGGGAGTGCCATGTGCATTCTCTTAAGCAAATTAACATAGCACTAAGTGAGAAGCTGAACTGGATTAGTACTTTTAGGTTATATATCGAGTCTTGACGAACATGCATGAAAGTTAAACTACTAATTAAGTAAAACAAGATAAACTAGATATGATCTTCCAAAACATAAAAGAGAGTATTAAATATTTATGATAAACAATAAAGAAAATATGTATAGGTTTAGTTCTAGGGCTAGGGTTTTATAATTAATCATGAGTAAAGCTAACTATTTTTGAAGCGGAGATGCCTGAGCACCAGCTTAGATGGCCAAAATAATAATAATAATAATAATAAGAGAAAATGAACTGAAATTAAAAATTCTTGTTATTCTTGATCTCTCTTTGAATAAAATTAAGCCTCTAGAAGTAGAAGTACAAAATTTGCAAATTGATTGATCTTTGATGATGTTGAAAACTTAATATCTCTTGATTCCTTAAAAAGGCTTTAAAACCTCCAAGACTAACAGTAATGATCAAGTAAGTCTGTGAAGAGAATTAAAAAATTTAAGTTAAAAAGCGAAATAAAATATATCTACGGTTCTTACTTGAAGAACGAAATACAAACCTGCACAACAACTAGGGGATTTTCCCATATATCATTGGCTTCAGGATGTTTAGGGACGAGCTTTTCGTAGCAAGGTTTGTATTCATGCAAGCAACCAAGCTCTTCAAGCTTGGACTCAGAGAAAGCAACGACCATGGTGACTCCTTCATCGTTGCAATCAATCTCCAGTTTCCCACTACTCTCATTAAATTTAAATCTCCCTGCAGCCGGATACCATTGGACCAACACCTTTTGGAGAGCTCTTTTGGCTCTTTCAACAGGATCAATTTTATTTTTCAACTTAGACTTAAAAAATAAGACCATGTAGAGAATTGCTGGAGACATCCTGTCGAGACCAGAGAGCTCAACAGTTTGTGTATTGGACCGTTCACATGGCCTCACAGTTATGGTCTCCTTCAAGGTTATCTGTAAATCCATTACTTGTTAGGAAATGACTGAGAGAATTGATTATGTTAATGGACAATACAGAAATTATGCAAGTTGTCTTTAAGTACATACTACATAGTGAAGAAAACCTTAAATTTATACACTATTGCAAGACCGAAAGATGCTGTCTCAAGTCAGCAAAAGGAAACCATAACTCTGTAAGCAAGTAAGCCTACCTAAGTTTGCTTTTTTGAAAGGTTACTCAGTGGATGAGCTCCGAACTTAAAATAAATCTTTGAAACTATTATGAATGAAATATAACATAGTACAAATTTTGCATATTAAAAGATGACTTTGTCCTTTATGTAGAGTGATTATAATTAATTATATAGTATGATTTGGCAAGCAAGTTATGAATGCATTTTTTTTTTTTTTTGTTTTGTGGTGTTTCTTCAGTATTATTTCAAGGCATAAAAAGGGGTTGCTTTCTTTTTGTAATGGCTGCCGTCCCGTAAACTAGTCTGATAATTGACGGGCCAATGAAGGTGATGAGATGGCTGCATATATTTTTCTTGGAGATCTCTTAGAACTATCTCTTGCTAGTACACATTTAAGATCGCCAAACTACAGCTTATTGACATACTTTGATGCGTAACAGTGAGGGAGAGTAAAATCAAACACTAAGCTAAAAAAGCTTGTAAATTAATAACATAATTACTTAAACCAATATTTGTAGGAGTATAGTTTATCATCGAGGAAATTATTAGTGAAAAGAAGGAGGATGAACACCTCTCAAGTTATATAACAAATTAATATTCAAATGCCAAAAGACTTATTCTCACTTAATGTATAGTGAAATCTTAAAGTTTTATCCTCCAACTTTAAAAAATCCAGCCACTCACTTATAAGTCAATTTGTGTCAAAATTGTCAGTTAGAGAAAAAAATCCTTATTTTACAATAATATTTAAAAAATAAAATTTATATCATTTTACCCACTTGATTTGAAAAATTAATAATTTCACCCAAAAATTAAGTTTTGAAAAGTGACATTTCCCCCTCTCGATTATGGAATTCAAACAAAGAGTTTCAACTAATATGCATGATTCAGAAATAGTCAGTCAGTAAAATGTTTTTGGTATTTTTTTTTTTTAAAACAAAGAAGAAAAGAGTTTTTTTTTTTAAAGAACTCTGAAGTTTGCTAGTTCATGAGTTTTATTAGGTTTTATGAGTAGCTAATTGATGATTTAACATGGTATTGGTTTTTGGGAAGAGTTTTGTGTAAGAAAGGATTGTTTGTTTTAAGGGAGGATTTAAGTTTTGTAATAATGGTATAAAATGTTTAGTAGCAAAAGTTATTCTAGTTTCTTTGTTGCTAGCAAGTCTAATATATTCTTCAAAAGCATTGACTTGAAAGAGGATTTTAAACAACAAAGTTATGGTTTTAGTTTAAGCAATATTACGAGCTTTGATTTATTAAGTCCAAAGGATATGTATCATGAGAGGCCTAATCTATTAAGTGAAGTTTAAAGGCCTATACCAATGTTATACATTTTATTAAAAGCCATTATCATCAAACGCATCATTTGGAATGGTAGATGAAGCTTATTAGAGAAGCTTGCAAGTATGTTGACAAAGAGAGGGACTCTTCTCATCAAAGTTTTGTTTTGTTTTGCTTTTTTAGTCTATGTATTTATGTATGAGTTAGTTGAGATGTTTTAAGGTTGCTATAAATCAGTGGTTCTGATGTAAATTTTCTTTAGTTTGGCTAGGCTAGCATAGATCTCTTGTATAAATACGTTTGTAATTCAGTTTGCAAAGTTAATTAGAATTACGGAATATTCAACATGTTCTAGGGTTTTAGATGCAGTGATTGCTTAATTATTATCTCCTTTTGTTCTTGATTTTCAATAATTTTTCTTCACATTTGAAGGATTTTTCAATTCTTATTTCACAAAAATATACTTCCTCCCTTAAACTCAGTTTCAACAAAATCATCATAAAGCAAATACCATTACAACAGATTTCCAACATCAAACAAATAAACCTCCACAAAGTATACTTTTTCCGTTAAGCTTAGCTTCAAATAAAACAAACATTAAGCAGATTTCATTCTAACAATTCAATCAAATTCATCTATGTAAAATGTACTTTTGGTTGCAATAGGCACTTTTTATTTGTAAGTGCATATATTTACATGTATACCTGAATAAATGTACTTAGGTTGGTAGAACTATAATGAAAGAATCAACATATAACTTGATTGTGAATTACTTATTGAAAAAATAAACTTGATAATGAGAATCCTATAAGCACGTATGATGGCTTATATATAAATTGTATACCCTTAGTATTACCCTGATTGAGGGTACAAATAATATAGTAAGACTATCATAAAATTGAATGACATTACCAAAAGGTATCTATAGATCTCATGCATTAGAGAGGTTATTGGTGTCAACCTAATGCAACACATAGATACATGTCGACTACATGTTCATTTGGTTGACCCCTCTAGAGGATTCCACAAAAATATTAACTCTTGTGCTTATGAAACATTTCCTTTAATAGACGGTGTTGTATGTGATCTTTCGATCTGAGATAATTAGTGAGCCATGTGTGTTGGGTACAAAAGCAGTATCTTATCATATTGTTTGGTTATGGTAACATACTAAAAACACTGGGTAATGGTCAAGAATATCTTAAAGTACCTCAAAAGGATTAAGGATACATTATTGGTTTATGGAGAAAACTCTGAGCTCATTGTGAGAGGATATAATGATGTTAGTTTTCATATTGATCAAGATGATTTTAAATTCCAATTTTGATTTATGTTTCGTTTGAATGGTGGTGTATTTAGTAGGAAAATCTCTAAGCAAAGTACAAATACTAATGTCCTATTCCTGATATTTTTGAACTAATTGAGTTATATTACACAAGCAATAAAGCCATTGCTTAAGTATAGGAATCGTAGTCTCACCAGAGATTCAAACACACACAAATGATGTCACTTGATTTGAGAGATTCTTCAATTTAGAGATGTACAAATTACAAGGGTTGACATATACAACAATTTGGTAGACTCGCCGACCAGGCCTTTGTCATAGCGAAAGCATGATAGGCTTGCAACACCATATAACATTAGACATATGAGTAATTGGCTATAGTGCAAGTGGAAGATTGTTAGAGTAACGTCCTAGAGCCAGTGAGTTTATACTTGTGTATTATGTAATTAATTCTTCATTAATAAAAGGTATTTATTATTCATTCATATTAATGTCAACATAATATGTTCGTAAGAATAATATGCTTTTAAAATAGTAGAACATTGACAAAGAGAGACAATTGATTATTATATGAACACATTAGATGACCATTCTAGAAATATCTATGATCCTGATATTACTTTGACCAAGGGCATAAGTAATAAAGATGAGATTATCATAGTGTTAAACAATTTCAGTAGAAAATGGTTACAATTCTCATGTGTCAAAGTTGTTAGCTGACAACTTGGTACAACGCATAGGTGCAGTTATAGACGTATTCACTAGACTGACTCACTAAAAGGATTTTCATGCAGATGGTTATTTCAGTGTCTATAGAATAAATCCTCTAACTTATAGGTCCATGTGATTTTTAAACTTGAGGTTGTTAGACTATCTCATACAAAGATTAGTACAGTATAACATCATTTGACCTGTTGTCATAATTGGGATAACCATAAAAAGAGTGATTTGTCACTCTTGAGCATGAGATAAGGTGTCTTGAATAAGGATACTAAAATACATTTATAGCCACTTGAAAATACGTCTAAAGTGGGATTAGGTTATAGCCGATCCAAGTTATACAATTGTTTATATGTATCATTTCATATTGAAGAGTCATTAAGATAGACACGTATCTATGTCTCAGCTTTGGGAGATATTGATTGATGAAGAGATTATATTATGTGTAACCATGAATTTGATAAAGCTTTACAGTTGTTTGCTAACACTTTGTCAACTGGATGCCATGATCCCTTGATAGTGGCCAATCTTGATTTGTGTCTAGATTTGACCCAAATTCAAACACTACTAGCTCAATTAGGAGTTAGTTTAGACTTTGGAGGTATTGAGTTATTTGGTGATAATCCTAGGATATTTGAGTTAAGATGAAATTGTGATTAGATTGAGTTTGCCTAATAGGATTGAATTAGCCCAGTTTGACTTTTTTCTTAACCATGAATACTTATTCATGATGACTCAAATTAGGATAAAAGTGTATCCAAGTTTCATCCAAATTCATGCCCAATGATTTACATAAATCATGGATCATATGGGATAAGGATCAAGGATGAACAATCGTTTATGCCTCATGAACAACTGTATGTCACAAACTATAAATATAGACATGTTTTCACAATTTTAGAACTTTTGCCTAAACACACAATGATGAACGCCCATTTATCCAAATACCCTCCTTATTCACAAAGCCCTAACAATCTTTAGTGAGTAGTTTCAATGTTTGTTTCATTTGTGCTTTGCGTGGATACCAAGATGCCACTTTGCAATGGGTTGGATAACAACTTGATTGCCACGCAAAGTTCAAAGAGTTGTTTAATGTAGATATCGTGTTCTTAAAACACCTTATGGTTTGCAGTAACATATTTCATGGAAACATAATCATAAAACGAGGTCCAACAAGAGTTTTGGGTTTTTTTTTTTAATTTTTATTGTATTTTGCTATCCTCATCAAATTTCGGTGACTTGAAAATTCCTTACACATATCTCCTAATTGGTCCATCAAATCTTGAAAATCACTCAAGTGATATACAATGGATTGCCCTGTTTGATTTCCAAGTTCACCAGTCGTCTAATAACAAAGGGTTTATTTTGTGCATTCTCCCTCTTAAACATATCTTCTAATTTCTTCCACAAAATTTATGAATCAACTTCCTGTCTAATATGTAGGTAAACACTGAACTTTATCATTGCCTAATATTTCATATAGTTTTCCTATATAGCTATTCCCAATCATCTTAAGATATCCCCACTAGTGTGTTAGATCCTAATTTAACAAAATCGAAATAAATTGTTATAGTAAAGAAAATCTTTCATCATCGACTTCCAAATAGAATAATTAGTAGCTAACAATTTAACCACGGAACATGTTGAAGCTGAACCTTCCATCTTAATTCATATAATTAACCACACACTCAATTAACCTGTTATGATCTACTTGTTGGGGTATGTCATGAAATAGTTTTCTTATAATGCATATGTATGAAAATTATTGTTGCGTGCATGATATGTCATATCAAATAATTACTCTTAAGGATATGTTCTAGAGATGAGGTGTTACAATAAATGTGGTAGAAGAAGTTAAAAGAAAATTAAAATAAGAAGAATCAGAGTATAATATGCCAAAATGAAAACTCTCTTTTTCTCTTGAAAGTTTGCAACCTATGACTCTTCTTCTCTTGTATATATAAAATGTAAAAGTGGGGTCTACCCCTGTAACACCCAATATTCTAAAGTCACTCAAAAAAAAAAAAAGCAAAACTAATTTAATCCTTGACTTTATTCAAAATAAAAATAATTCTATAGCATAACATATTTTTATTTTTCCCAAAATAGACCCAAAAGTAATTAAACATAATCACGTCTTATAAATAATAATCCGCAATTACAATATTCATAAAACAATAAAATCTATACATTAAGACTCTGCAATCTCTCAACTCTTCTTGATCCTCCTAACTAATCTAGAAAACTTATTTTGCAAAATAAAATAGACGAGGAGTGAACTGTCAACTCGGTAAATAAAAACAAACATAATATATAACTTTTTAATAAATAAACATTCTATTATAGAAACTTCTTTATTTTCAAAATTATTAGCCATAAAGGAAAAAAAAATAAAACTAAAACCTTTGATATTCTTTAACCATAATGAAAACCAAAATATTTCCATAAATTTTAAGAAAAACAATGTAAACAAGTTCATATTCATTATCATAAGAAAAAAAAAACAAACATAAATATTTATATTCATCAATCATAAGGAGAAACAAGATTCATCATTTGTCATAAGATAATCTTAAAATAATTCATATGCATTACTCATAAATAAAAAACATAAAATTTGTACTTAGCCTTTGTCACATAGTATCACATATATATATAGTGACTTGGTCTGATTCTTATTCATATTCATCATAAGTCTGCAAACTTTTCATAATTCATATTCTTATTCGTATTGGTCCACAAACTTTTCATCGTATTCATATTCGTAGCAGGTTCACAGACCCTTCATCATATTCACATTCATATTCATAATTGGTCCGTAAACCTTTCATCATTCAACATATGTCCCTAGATGTTTTATGATCCGATCATATTTATCGATTCATAAATCCATCAATTATTTATCTTTCTATGGATATTTGACAAAACAATTTTATAAAACTTGTTTTTCTAACAAATCTTTACTTTGAAAAATATTAGAAAATTTTTATTCAAGAAATTCATTCAAACACTTTCATCTTAACAATCATATAATATAGCACAAGTTTTTTTCTATAGAAAAATATCAAAACACTTTTCAAATGTATTTTAGATAAAAATATTATATACTTCTAACATATAATCATATAATAAAATCATAATATAATTTATCAATCTTCATAAAAAGAATATAATAACATACATGATCATATAAACATTTTCCATATAGAACAAAAATCATTACATATTATGTAAGTTTTTACTTACCTCAACAATTTCTAACTATGCGTTTAATCACCCAATGAGATACCAATATTTTCACGTTGTCCTAGTAATCATAATTCAAACTTAATACTATCAAATCTTATTCTTAGAAGTATTTACTAATAGCCTATAAACCTTACAAATCATCATCCCAGTGTTAAGTCATACTAAACTCTATTAAAACCAACTGTGCATATAGAAACTCTTCACTGGATAGTTATGGTTACAAGATTTTTAATAAATTAATCACTCATCGTAAATTCATAAAATTTAGATAAATTAAAGTAGACACGTGATAAAATATTCATAAAAAGTTTCAAATAAAAGAAAGTTAAATTTCATTTACTGGACAACCCCTATTTCTTAATTTTTAAAATTTTTTATAGGCAGTGAAACTTTATGAATTTGGGCATAAATGACTAGGCATATAATACAATTTGTAGAAAAATGTTCAGATAAAATTGGGTTCAATTACTTTATCAAAATGTTCAGGAAATTCAGATCATCAAATTGCCCATAATGCAGATTTTTCTATTAAATAGTCATTGCTCTAAGATTTTTAATAAATTCTATAATCATAAAAAATTTATGAAAATTTGATATAATTGAAAATATAAGTTATAAAATTTCCAGAAAAATTTTTGATTGCAAATAAAATAAATTTCCTCATCAAAATATTTAATAAAAATAGAATAACAGACTGTCCATAATTTTCAATTTCTAATATGCACAAACACAATTATTGATCTAATTATGATGCTAACACGAATTAAATCTAAATAATTATTTATCAGATAGAGGAATTTAAAAAAACCTAAAATTTAACTTAACTAAATAAAATGAAATTGAAAGATTAAACTTACTCAAATCTCTAGCCCTTTTTTTTTATCCAAATAACTCTACACCTCCCCCTTTTTCAATTGTCAAGTGTAGAAATAAAAATTAATATTATTGTTTTTTTCTTGTGAGGTCTAAACTTTTGGAAAAACAATTTTATAGCCTATAAAAATCTATTCAAAGGGATAAAGACTATTTTAATTATAATCAATTAATATCTTCTTATCTTCAAATCAATCCAATCATACCCTTTTTTTCTATTTAAAAAAAAAAAACCATCAAATCCTAAAATCTTTTTTTTTGTCAAAGATAATAATTCCTCCTATATATAATTTCCTTATTTTGTTTTGCGATCATATCTATTTAATCTTAGCATCTCCTCATATTTTTTTTTATCAAATAGTGTACTTGTTTTCTTCTCTTTGTACAAAAACTGTATATTACAGCCCCACAATCCAAACACATTACTTGGTGAAAATTTTAAATATCATATAGTAAAATGGACTAAAGAAGATAACAAAAATAAAAGATACAGAAAAGAACGCTTTTATTATTAACCTTTGTTCACAATTTGAGTTGTGTTGTTCAAAATAGGGAGTGGACGGTCTAATTTGGTATGGTTTAAGGATTTTTTTAAACCAAAATAAAAAAATAATTTAGAAAAATTTTAAATCAAATTGAACTATTTTAGGTTTTAAACCAAACCAAACTAAATTGAAAAAATACGATTTAGTTTGATCTTGTAATTATGGTTTAAACCTATTAAAAATGTTGACTTCTAAATATTTTATACTTAATAGATATTATTGAATTATAGTTATCTAGGATATGAAATACATATATAAAATGGACATGAAATACATATACAATAAACATGTAAAGAAAATGACAACATAAATATATATAAAAAAAAAAAGTAACGCAAACCTATAATTTGTTACATTATGTTTAAATTTTTTGGAGTATAACTATCATTTTTTAAATTATTAAAAAATATATTAAAATTTTAAAAATTGAAAAAACACCGTCAAAATTTTTTGTATTTTCAAAACCCTTTGAAAATAAATCATAAACACCTCTAAAATTTTTAAAAATTACAAAACGTCTCCAAACATATGTTTATATGTCATTGGCCTCTATTTATACTTGCAAATTATTTCATATTTTTAATTGAAATTAATATAAATTAGGGATACAAAATTATTTAATAAAATTTTAGAGATGCAGTGTTATTTAGCTTAAGGATTTTTTTTTGTCTTTTCAACAAAAATTTAGCATATGGGTAAAAGAAATAAGTTTTTAAACTTAAACAGTAAAAATTAGTTATTTCATCAAACCTTAAATGAAAAAAAATCATTTGGCTTATATATTTATTAAAAAATACATAATTTATAGTTTAATTTAGTTTGAAAACTGTTTGAACCACAACTTATATTAAAAATTATTTTTTAAATTTTTTTAACTTAATTAAACCGTAATTTTTAAATAATATGATCTAATTTTATAATCTAAATTGAATTATATACACCCCAACTCGGAAAAGGAGGGAATGAACTCAATTTATAGCCGTCCTCTAGCAATCCACCTCCCACTAACCCAATTTGAAGATGCCAATAAATTGTACATGTGTCTTCTCATGGAAATGCATAAACTTAGATGGCATGCATTTGGCAAGTGAATGGGACAAGTGGCAAATGGTGGAAATACAAAGTAAGTTTGTTATGACCTTTGTCCTGTGCCACCATTTTTCTGTAAATTTAAATATAAATGCTTTCATTCAACAACATTGTTCTTCTTCAAAACCAAGCTTTTACAAGATTTCTCTATATTCCGAAAAATAGATCATATGAAGCTTTTTTCATGATTTCTTATTCATGAAGAAAATGAGACCCGGAGAAATTCGAACAAAAAGAATAAAAATAAAAATTTACTATTTTCATTATTATTGTCTTCTATTGATCGAAATCATCTTCCTTCAATCTCTTTGGAACACTTTTAATCTTAAAACACAATTCGAAATATAAAGAGGTTTAGGATTTTAGGAACAAAATATTCTCCATGCATTGGAAGATTATGAAAAGTCCTGTTTTTGGCATTATAAATTTAAAGAATATATAATCTTTTTAAAACTTTTATTGTGGCTAAGGAAAAGACATCATATAGTGACAAAATGACGCGTAACATTTTTTCACTAATGGTTATATATATATATATATATATATATATATATATATATATATATATATATATATATATATATATATATATATATATATATATGTATATGTATGTATGTGTGTGTGTGTGTGTGCATGCGCGTGCGTGCGCGTGCATGCGTCAAGGGGGAGGGGGGGAGGAATACTTATTGGCTAACTTTAATCTAAATTTTCAGTTAGAAATAAGAATAAAATCATCATTTTACTTATAAACCCTAAACCAAAAATTTATATTTTTCCCCCTGAATTTAGAAAACTCACATGTACCCCCTAATTAAATTTTAAAAAATTTACTTTCTCCCATTTTCCAAGTTTCATCTCTGGTGGCCTAGAGAATTAGTCGACGGTTGGGAAGAAGTGAAGGTCTTCTCCAATGAGGGACAACCCTTCGTTGTCCAGATCGAAAAAAAGAGACAAAGGACACGTTTTATTATCCTTAGTCATGTTGTTTAGACGTAACGATGAAGGACGATGATTCATCAAGTCTTTCAAACAACAAAGAATAACGTTTCGTCATCACGTTTGGATGGCTATCATCATTGTCCTTCATGATCGGATCTAAAATATAGGTGAAAAACGCTAGCTGTCGATCAGAATAATGGTGGCCAGAGAAGAAAACAAACTCTTGGGGTGAAATCTTAGGTTTAAATCAAGAAAAAGACTTAACAGTAGGCCAGATTATTTCAGGAAATTTTTTGTTTACCACTAACTATATTTTAATTGCAAGAATTTAAATTTAAATTGGACAACTCAAATTCAAATCGATTTAAATATTTAAATTTAAATTGATTTAAATTAAATTATATTTAAATCAAATTCAACTTTAATTCGTTGATCTCAAAGTGATATTTTTGTATTAGATTGCTCTAATCTCAAATTAGACTTTTATCAAAATCAACCTAGTTAAATTATAAATAGTTAATCTTGCAATGAATGCTTTAATTGAATTAAAATACTAACTTAATTTGAGACCTAAACACTAGAGGGGTGAGCAGGAGTTACAAATATTATTAGGAAATTAATCTTGAATTATTGTCAATTTATTCAAACAATTAATAAGCAATGTAAACAACAAATATAATAAATTAAATTTTAATAAAGCTAAGAGAAGAGATCGGAGAAACGATTTGTAGTAGTTCAAAACTTTTATCTCAAACTCTATGTATTCACTTCTTTAACAAAATTCTTTTGAAGTTTCACTATCACCATGTCTAATAAATACATTAGTTTCTTATAAGATTATGACTTAGTTAACCGGAATTTCATCTTTTACAATAGTTTTGATGGGATTTTGCCAAAGCATTTGTTTTAAAAAAATGTTATAATAAAATGACTCTAATTAGGTTGATACATAAGTGATTACACACATTTCTTTCAAAGAATAAAAGTTCGAGTATAAAACATACCGAGATTTTGATTACATACTTCTCCTAATCATTTCAGAAAAAGTCAAACCTCAGCCAGCTTCTAATCTAACAATCAAATTCTAGATTTGCACTTTTCGTGAAACAAAGTGTTGTCCACCTTCGAACAATCGTTCCAATACTTTAAATTTAGTGATGGTTTTGCAACTACAAAACGGGCGTTCACACTCTGGAATTGGGGGGTTTGTTCCTTCACAGAATGAATAGGAGACTTCTAGAATGAGCAGGATTTTTTATTTAGAACAAGGTCGCCTTTGCATTGGAATGGTCATCCATAAATAGAATGGGTGTTCCATTCCATGCCCATTTCAGGCACTTTAAAAGTTGGACATATATTGGTCGTGGCTTTCATCTTGTCTTAATTAATGTTAGTTCAAAATTGATCATTTCTCTTGAAACATGTACAAGGGTCAACATTATTTTAATAATTGTTTGAATAAATTATTTCATAATTTATATAGATTTTTAATGCATTTGGGTATTTTAAAATTATTCTAATTTACTTCTAAATCTGTTATAAGATGAATTATTATTGTAAGTCCTTGCAAAATGAGTCTACAAACCTATTTTGATTGGTAGCTAGATTCATGCTTGTAACATAAATTAATTTTTTACTCAAACAGTGAAATTTAATTTCTATTTGAATAGGGAAAAGGACTATTTCTCACCTATTTTTTAGCCCTATCTCAAACGCATACCCACGTCTAATGAAAAACTCAAACATTCACCCAAAGTTTAATCTGTTTGTAGTCACCCATATATTTTCTATTAGATTAAGGGGTAAATTCGTTATTTTAAAAATAATATTAAATAATTAAAATTTTCGTTATTTTATAAATAATATTAAATAATTAAAATTTTATCTCATTTTCCCCCCTTTAATTTGAAAAACTAATATTTATCCCCTGAATTAAGTTTTAAAAATTTCACTTTTCCCCCCTGAAATGCAACCACTTTTTCCGACGATGGCGGAGAAGTTTTTGTCCAAAGGTCGACCACCTCTGGACGACGTTTCGTTGTCCAGATCTTTGGATGACAAATCGTCGTCTATTCTGGACGACAAAGCTTCATCCAGTTTGGACGACGAGTGTCGTCCAGAGAATAGATAACGAGGATCGTCCAGAATGGACGACGAGCGTCGTCCAAAGAATGGACAACGCTCCATCATCCAGTGAAGCTCAACGAGCGTCGTCTAGATCTAGATGACACTCGTCACTCTCCCTCCAATCACGTCATCGCTGGTGGCTGGAGGGAAAGTGAAAAAAAAATTAGGGATTTGGGGGGGGGGGGGGGGGTGAAAGTCACTTTTCAAAGTTCTAGGATGTGGGTAAAAGTTAATTTTTAAAATCGGAGGGGAAAAATGCGATAAAATTACATAACTGGAATATAAACAGTAAAATGACGGTTTTATCCCTTTATTTAACGAAAAACTTAACGACGGTTTAGATATGAGTAGGTGTTTGGGTTTTTCATCAAACGTGGATATGCTTTTGAGATAGGCTAAAAAATGGGTGGGAAATAGTCCTTTTCCCATTTGAATATTAATGTTCTCTTAATAATTTTTCCTCAAACAAAATTTATAAAGTGTTTGGGTGGAATTTTATAAACATTTATCTTCTAATATATCTTTTATTACTTATACTACTTTATTTGATTTATTAGTAATAAAATACTATGATAATTTTTTATTATCAATATTAATATGACAAGTAATATAAATAGTATTTTGATTACAATTTTCCCTTAGATATTAAAAGATTATTATGATAGTCTTTATTTTATTATAATTATATTTTTATTTATTAATTTTTTTGGTTAAAAATAATTTCATTTTCAATTAATATAACAAATAACATAAGAAATATTTTAGAATAATTATATTCAAGCGTATTTAAGTAAAATAATATTCTAGTATTTTTTTTATTACTTCTAATCAAATACAATAATAATTTATTCTTACCCATTTTACCAAATTTTATCAAATATAATAATAATAATTTATTCTCACTAATCTTCAAGATAATCTATCAATTTTAATAATAAAATATTACTCAAACCAAACGCCCTCCTAAAGTCAAATGTGAGGGAATCAAATAACCTCAAACCATCCAGATCTGTATGAATAAACTTTTAGGTTGGAATTGTAGTAGATGTGCAAATAAAATCTAACCCAGTTTGTTTTTGGTGTCGTATTAGATTAATAAGTCAAGTCGAGTCGAAATTTAACAGCTCTACAAATGGTAGCACTTTTGCAACTCATAGCTTAAATTTAAAAATGTCTAATGACCAAATCTTTTAGAACAAACAATTGTACAGATAAAAGTATTAATCAACCCCATCATCTCCAGGAAAAAAAAATAATAATAATAATAATAATAACAGCGACTCAAAACTATAATAGATTTACACCTTCTAACCATCTATACTTACAATTTGGAGATGAAGGGCTTGTAGTAGTATACATGTACTCATACCCTACAAAAGAGTTATTAGAAGTTGGTTAGAGAATGAGAGAACCTCAAGTTTGGTTTTTTTGTCTGTCAGGAAACCTCGAAACCTTGAGTGTTGTCACCTGGATTTCAAAAATTGCTGGTACAGTAGAGCCTGTAATGATCCCCAGGAGGCTTGGAAAGTCCCTTTAGGAATCAGAGACGGGTTTCAGTTTGGATTCGAAGAACTTGGCAACTGCCTCATAGAGGTTTTCTTCCTCGAAGGGCTTTGAGACGTATCCATCCATTCCACATTTGAGGCACACTTCATATGTAGCATGAATAACATCAGCTGTCATGGCTAATATTGGCATGTGCCACTCGGACCTTTTGGCAGTACCATCAATTGTTGATCCACCATTTACCATCTGCTGCTCATTTACTTGGCTCTCCATCTTCCGAATTTGACGAGTTGCTTCAAACCTAAAAAGAGGTGAAAGAAATTAAGAGAATCCTTAAATAATCTGTGCATAACAGAAACACATTATAAATACCATGCAACATTAGAAAACCCATAGAGATTAATAAAAATCTCATTTTGAACAATAAAATCTTTTTAAGTAGACCCAATCCGAAATGTTCTTCATATGTGTAAGTAAATTGGCATAAGGCTTCAGCTATTTGATAAAGAATATCATCTCCATGAAGAACTATCAAGCATAGTAGTAGAGAGTCATTATTTAATCCAAGTTACATTCAGATAGCTGCTGTTAATAAAATTGAACTAGGACAAGGGTTTGTCAATGCCTCAAAAAAATGGAACATGATACAAAATAGATATATTGCCATTCCAGAAAAGAGACATACCCATCCATTTCTGGCATTTGAATATCCATGAAACAAGCATCGAAGCTGTGGGGTATTTGAAGTAACTTAAGTGCAGTTGCACCGCTAGCAGCACACTCTACATTGGCTCCAAACTTCTTTAGTGCACCAGCAGCAACTCTGCGATTTACAATGTTGTCATCAACCACCAAAATTTTTTTGCCACAAAGCAAGCTCTTAATAGGTACTCCAGAATCATTTGGCGCATCCTTTCCAGCTTGTTTCTTCATCCCTACACCCACCTGTTGAAGGCAAGCTGCAATCATACTTGCTCTTAAAGGTTTCATGATGACAGTATCCGAGAAACCTGCTGCCTTTGCTTTATCAAATTCATCATCACTAATATTTGTTGCAAGAAGAATCAGCCTAGGAAACTTCAAGACATGACCATTCTGCCTCAAATCCAAGAGCTGACCTATAGCAGAACCATGCTCACCGGATACCCAATAATCCTTCTCAACAAGAATCATATCAGGCTGGGTGTTATTTCTGTCATTTCATTGAAGTACTACCAATCAATTAGGCTAATCATTTAAGTTGAACAAATTATAAGAAAGGGTTACTCCAAATTCTTTTTCTTCTTATAAAATTCATCATATACTCTTTTCTCTTATTTCTACAACACACCCTTCTTTAATTTTCAAATAAACACTGTTATTAATCTTTTTATTAACGTTTCTCTTCAACAAGATTAATAAGATTTCATATGTATATTCAAAAAAACCTTCAGTCCATCACAACATAATTTTCTGGGTTCACGCCAGCCTAAGATTAAATAAAAGGACAAAAATTAGCAGTGCACCAACAAACTCAAGGTGTAGTTGTACTATCTAATTGGGATTTCTTCTATTGGGACACAATAAAGATTGCTCAGCACCTAGAAAAACTTACCCAGGTATAGTAGAACCATTTTTTCCAGACATGCCAAACACCGACTTGATGCTGGTAGCAACTTCAGACACAATGCCGAGTCTCCTCAAATGGTATTGGGTTACTGCAGCTCTAACTGGTTTTTCATCGACTACTACTGCTTTCAGTCCTCCAAAGGCGATAGGAAGCTCCTCAGATTTGGACTTGCTCCTATCAAGGCTTGCTTTTTTCTTATACCTCCCAAAAACAGCAGTGAATGAGAATGTGCTCCCAATCTTAGGACGGCTTACAAAGTTTATCTGACCATGCATCAGCTCAACCAAACACTTACTGATGCTTAAGCCTATACCAGTTCCTCCATAATGTCTAGAGGTTGAGCTGTCTGCTTGCATGAAGGGTGTGAAAACCCTGTGCTGGGCAGAGAAAGGGATCCCAATTCCTGTATCCTCTACACATACCATCAAAGTGACATCCTCCGAGGCATCATTAGCTGCCATCATGTCTACAACTGATGAATTAGGTTGCGAATCTTCATCAGCAACTAAATGTCTAAATGAATCCCAACAATTCCGTTCATCAGCAGCTCGGAAACCACTCAGAGTTCTGTACTGTTCCGTATCAGATTTGGCACCTTCTTCTGATCCTCCATTCAAGAAAGTCTCATCTTTCACATTTGTATTACCATTCGACTGTCCAGCTAGATGAACTTTGACAAATATATGCCCTCGCTCTGTGAACTGTCAAAACTTAACATTATGAATATCAACTGTATCAAGATGTTGATATGCAAAGAAAAATACGCTTGGCATGGTAGGAAATTAACCCTAGTGATGCAGTGTTCAAGTTATGAAATTTATTAAGGTACCACAAAACTTCACCAAGACCATTAGGCAATAAACCAATAGTAGTGAGAGAATTGCTATACACTAGTGTAAGTTAATTAATAAATCTAAAAATATTTACTCACTTTGACAGAGTTCCCCACAAGATTTGTGATGATCTGTCTGAATCTGCCAGGATCCCCTATAACAAATTCTGGAACTTTGTTAGAAACAAACACCGCCAGCTTTTCATCCCCATTTGATTATATATCAATAGCCATCATTCATAGATTGACGTCAACACCGCCAGAAAGGTAAACAGAAAAGAAGGAAAGAAAAATGAAGTTAGCAATATTTCAGCAAAAAATCACAAAATATATGTCAATTGTTGAGCACAATGCATGACAAGCAATACTGTGAGAGAAGCGGCAATATTTTTGGCCCTTTCAGCCAACTTTTTTATCAGATGAGATGAATTCAAAATTTTCATATAGTAGGGTACCAGCCTTACCTCAATGCCTTTCTTTCTAGACTTCTCAGAAAATAAAGACAGGACCTCATCCAGTATTGATCTCACATGGAACGGGAAAGCTTCCAGCTCTAATTTGCGAGCTTCAACTTTTGCCCGGTCAAGCACCTCATTTATTAATGTTATCAGTGCCTTTCCACAAGCTTGAGCAGTTTGAGTATAGTCTCTTTGTGTAGAACTTAACTCTGTACTTAGAAGCAAAGCAAGCATTCCTGCAACACAAGATATGATTGTATTCCCGTTTAGAAGGTGTCCAAGTATCAAAAATAGAATCGATAATTTTACACTGAAACTTCTTAAGTTATGAACATACCAAGGATACCATTCATGGGTGTTCTAATTTCATGAGAAACAGTTGCTAGAAACTGACATCAAAAACACAAATGACAATTAGGTCATGGTAAGTCTCACTTCATTAGAGTGAATCGTGCCATTGAAACATATCAGATATGATACCTGGGATTTGGCAACATCAGCTGCTTCTGCTCGGACTTTCAGTTCCTGCATTTCATGGAAATCATCCTCAACTTTAACAATGTGAATTGCTGCACCATATAAAATATACCCTACTAATAAACCAATCACGAAGAATAAGAAAGCAGTGGTGAGTGCCGTCCATGGAATGGGTGCCTTTTGAAGATATCTGCTCAGAATTCAAAATAATAAGAACATGCATGAGAAAGTCCTCAGATCTCTTTCATCTTATATGAAAAAAAAAAATAATCAGTGACTAGATTCACTTGCCTGCATTTCATCTCATGCTTTCTAAATGGATCTCCAAAATCAAGTTTGCTCTCATGCACAAGAGACATGTCACCGTCTTGATTCTGGTGACCATACATGATTAAGGGCTCTGAAGAGTTGGTGATATCATACACATTAACCAAGATTGCTTGATTACCAGCAAGTTGCCCAAGTAAATTCTCCACAAGGGACTCAACATCAAACGCTCCCCCAAGGTATCTGCTTTCAATCAGAATTTCATTTGAGAACAAAAAAATGTACCAAGTGCTTCCAAATTATGGTTAAATAGCTTAGAAGTTCAGAAACAGGAAAGATTAAGAAGGAATAATACACAATGCTCTGCAATGGATACCAACTGCAAGATGAACTAAGCCAATAGAGAATGTGCAAAAAAACTATAGAAAAGTTCAGCATTGTTCAAATACTAAACCACAAACCATTGGTACATTTAAAAGTAAGAATAATAATTGGTTCATGGTAAACCTCTTAATATAATTGAAAAAACAAGTCATTGGAGTGGTGGAAGTTGACAGCAATTCCAGTGATGTTAGTAAAGGAGGTTGTGATACTTGTAGAAATGAATCAATGCTGGTGTTGATGGTGCTAGTCACTTTAGAGTGCAAACGTTCAGCGATTTTTAAAATTGATAGCAACAGTGGTGGAGGCGGCAAAATGTCAAGAACAGTTCTGGTGGCAGAGATGATCCTAGCAGGCCAGTAGGGCTGATGTTAATGCAGTAAGGAATCAATACAACTTGACACATAACCTTATACACCTGAATTAGAACCGCCATGAGCCGAGAAGTATTTGCCAATGATAATCAGCCAATTCCTTAAACATATAAATCCTTCAGTTTTCTTATTCACTTCTGCTGAAAGATTTAATACCTACACGCTCCCATGTGTATCAAACAGTTGATAGCTGTGGTCATGGCAGTGCTTTTTACTACAAAGAGTCAGCATGAGCAGCACTTGTCCTTTTAGTCTATTTTTCAAGGCACTTTAAGAAAATTGAATCAGAAAGAATGGTTATCTGTAAGTTGTTAACATGTCACCAGCCAAGTTAACCAGACAGGCCCCATTAGAATGAAAGAAGGGAGGACAAACTTCCTTCTTAACAGTCATAGTAGAAAGAAAATGCAAAATTTTCTCGTGTAGAGATACATTAAAAGAAGCCCTTGGTTGGTACCCTCCAACTTAATAGCAACTGAGTTCTTTCTACCAATATGAAAACTGAGTTAGTTTCTTCTTTAAATCAAATTGAGGTAATTAACTTTGTTTGCAGTTTGTTTAAAAACTGAACTTAAAAGGCTAATAGAGTAGAAAAGCTCTCTTCACAAATTTTCGAATCTGAGAAACATCACTCTCAGTGGTCATCCAGAGTAAAACTATCTTCCTATTCCATGTTCACATTTCCTAAACCTCTCATGTTTTATGGGGCTATATTGTACACCTGTTAATATTTCTAAAATTGATTTGCATTGGTCTTATAGTTTACAAACACAAGAACTATTAAAGAAATAATTCAAGATACACCAGATAACAGAATAGAAAGGCAAACACAAGGACTTACCCTCCAGTTGCTTCAATACGCTCTGCTACAGTTGGCTTTGGAGGTAGCTTGGACTTATAAACTGGAATTGTCAACACAACACCAAGATGATGAGAACCCAGCAGCCTAAAGGGGCTTGTTAGAACTGCTTTCCCAGTAGCCCTAGCCCTCAAAATGTTTTCTCTGTCTTCCTACATCATGCAATGAGGAAATTACTTGTCTAAGCAAACATTGAATTTCTCCAGTATACGAAAAAACTTTAAATTCATGCCCAAGATAAGCAACTTGAGGACCAGAATTCAATAACATACCTCCCCAGACATCATGTCAAGTGATCCAATATAGGAGACAGTTTCTTGAGAGAATATCACCGGTGCATACTCATCCCGCACAGGTGAAGGTTCTGTATCCATTGTCTTTATAATCCACCCATTCTCTCTTTCAAATTTTTCCCTCTCTGAATCAAGCACTCTTTGTGCATAAGCAACTCCACTCATCAAGGGTCGCTCAAAAGCCGTTCTAGCCGTGTACTCTGCAAATGTTTCCTGATTTTTTTTGCAACAAGCAATCAAGCCAAAATTCTCGTGGAAATTATGAAAAGCTTTGTTTAATATCAACATGATCAATTTTGTCCCCAGAAAAATTAAAGAATTGCTTAAACTAACTTCTACAACTTGTAACCTAGATCAAGATGAATTTTCCCATCTTCTTTAAACTAAAGACAACGGCAAACTAAAAATTCCAAATTCAATAAAACTTTTCAAGAATTTTTCTCTCAAACCAAACAAAAATTAAATGACTAAAGTTAAAAATTTGAAAGCAAGAAGAATACTACACAAACCTGATCAATTGCAGAAGGATTCTTGATGTAATGGAAGGTAGAAACAAGAATGGCAAGGGCATGAACATGGTTAACACTAACACTGAACTGATCTTGCAACATTCTAGCCCTCTGATCACACATACTAATCAAAAAATCTTTCCTCCTGACCTTATTTTCAGCATCCATACCTTCAAAGAGCAACATGCTGAAAAAAGCCACCATCAAAACCCATAGCATAAAAAACTTGGGAAGCCAACCCCTGTTGGCCTGAATAAATGTGTACCCTTTTTTAGTCCCCGTTTGATCATTTACTCTCAGAGAAACTGAATGGTTCTGAACCAGTGACTGCTTCTGGATATGGTGCTGTAGCATCTTCAAACACATCTCAATACAACCCACAAAAACAACAAAAGAACCCCCACTACTACTTGCTACACACCCACTCCATATCTAAGATATCTAAGAAAATGCAAAAAGAACACAACTTTGTTTCAAGTACAGGAAAGTCATCAGATAAACTTTTTCACTACATAGAAAAATACGATTGCAGCATTGTTTGGTGCGACTGAAGAACAAAAAAGTAAGAATTATTAAAAAACAGCTCAAAGCCCAACAAGAAATACATATAAAATTCTCAGTTTCTTGCTCTGTGTTTCAAAGCTCTGTATAGTGTAGACCTATTAAGACCCTCTTTCTCAAAAACAGAATAGAAAAGCTCCAAAATCTGAGAGACAAGCATGGGTCTCAAAAGATGGAAAGGAGCTCAAATTCCAAAAATGGGGTTAGTTTAAAAACTAGAAACAAACACACTAATCATGTTCTCTTCAAGCGTGAAGTATTTGGTAGAAGCAACGAGACAAAACAACACCACGTTCACTGCTTCTCTGTTAAAAATAATAAAATAAAAATTTTGAGAGATGGATTGACCCAGCCAGAACAAAACCAGCGAAGCACAACAAAGCAAAATATATTACAGAGAGAAGACGAGAAAGATTTGTTTAAGCTGGAGAGAGAGGTGAAAATGGTTTTGAATTTATTGAGTGAAATTAAATAAATTAATTAATTAAAGTGAAACTAAATCCACGTTAACTCTCTCACTTCTCCATCCTGTGTCTTCTCAATCTCACACCCTACTTTGTCTCCTCCTCTCCTTCGTCTAACTGAATAATTATGCACTTTTTTTTTTTTTTTTTCTGTTTTTTAATTCTCATTAGCATGGGTTTGATACTTAGCCCAATCAACCGGTTCAATCGGAGGAAGAGGGATCTGATAGCCATTTCAGTCCGGATTAAGTTTGTCTAAGTATTTGTCATTAAAACGGATGCATGGATGAATGTATGGTTAAACTCGGTAAATCAAATCAAATCAAATCAAATTGGGTTAATCCAACCAAATCATCACAATTTCATACTTGCTAAAACTCAAATCCAACTCTTAACAAATTAACATCGTCGTCATGGCCATAATTTATGACACTTGGTCTTAGCTTATTAGGCTACATGACCCAAAAAGATTTGAGATATCAAAGGTGCCATCACAATGGAAATAAGTCTAACCTATAGGTTAATTTTTTTATTATTATTGTTTCTATCACTTGTGTATTGTTCAAGAGATAGACAAAGAATCCTGATTTTATTATTTAAATCACTATCACATATCTTAACGATAATGACACCTCCGCAAAGCTCGATCTCATTCCTTTGAATTTACCTAAAACCCCCCCTTTTTCTTTTGCTTAATTCTTAAACTACCCTTTCCCTATATTTTATTACAAAATTTGGTAGATAAAATTAAAATTACAATAATAAATTTGACTGGTGGTGGAACAAATTCTTGTACCACCCATTTGAACAACACATATTTAGTAGCATCTCCTGAAAAGAGTGATGGATATAAAATAGTCTTTGCATGATAATAAATTAATTTTACAAGGCTTATAAAATATGGACCAATCAATTAAATTAATAGATTTGATAAATTTATAATATATATATATATATATATATATATATATATATATATATATATAAACCCTGATGAAATTGTTTGCTGAGAAGTAATCAAAGATTATTTTAATAATTTATTTTTTATTATTAATATTATCATTTTTATTTTGTCAATGATAAAATATTTTAATAATTTTTTATTAAATAATTTGATTATTATATATGCTTTCAGAATTAAAAGATTATTAAGATATTTTTTATTTTATTATAATTTTATCTTTATTTATTAAATTTTTAAAACTAAAGTATCATCACTTTTAATTAATATAACATGTAGTATGAAAAATATTTTAAAAAAAATTATATCAGTAACATTTAGATAAAATAATTGTTGGAATAAAGTTATGAAATATGAGCAGATGAAAAGAATTTAGAACAAATATAGTATCTCAGAAATTTTATTACACAATTTGTAGGCAAAGGCAATGAACTAAGAACAAGATGAAAAAAATGCAACTTCAATCACCATTCAATCTATCAACAAGACACACATATATATAGGTAAACAAATGAGAAAAAAATGTCACATTATGATTTAGTGGCTGTTAACTACACCCACTAACTACACTTATTAAACTAAAGACTAGGATAAATTTAATTTACTAACAATACTCATTAAACTAAATATTAAGACACATTTAACTAACCCAAGCTATAAATAAAAGTTAACTTTGCATCAATTTTTTTTAACATCCCCCCTTGATGCAAAGTCAGCAACTCCAAGTGATGATCGAAACTTCACAAATTTGGAGTAACCAAGCCCCTTAGTAAAGTCATCAACCACTTGATCATTTGTTGAGCAATACTTCATCACAATCAACCCTTCTGCCACGCCATCTCGAATAAAGTGATGACGAAGCTCGATGTGCTTTGTTCTTCCGTGAAACACTAGGTTCTTAGTCATTGAGATTGTTGTTTTGTTATCACAAAAAATCTTTGTAGCCTTTGCTTGAGCTTGGTGTAAATCTTCCATAATCCTCCGCATCCAAATTGCTTGACAAGCAGCTGAGGTTGCAGCAATATACTCAACTTTTGAAGATGATAATGTTGTGGTTGTTTGCTTCTTTGAGCTCCATGACACAACTTCTGAGCCAAAATTGAAAATAAAGCCACTTGTACTCTTTCTATCATCTACAAAATCTGCCCAATCACTGTTAGTGAAACCAGATTGTTTAAAGTTAGGAACTGGTTTTTACCAAATTTCGAAATTGCTTGTAGTGAAGAATTTGCTTTGTTGCCCCAACGTTATGTAAGGAGGGATTATGCATAGACCTTGAGACTAAACTGACTGGGAACATGATATCTGGACAGGTATGAGTTAAATACATCAACTCTCCAACCAAACTTCTGAAATACTTCTCATGGGCTTTTGAGGTTCGATCATCCATTGTCAACTTCTCATTTGTGTTCATGGGAGTAGAAAACATCTTACAATTCTGCATATTAAACTTCTTTAACAAATCTAAAGCATATTTTTCTTATGAAACAAAAATACCATAATCAGTTTGGCAAATTTGCAACCCAAGAAAATAATGCAACAACCCCAAATTTGACATTTCAAATTCATTAGTCATGCTCTTCTTGAATTCCCTAATAAGAACTTCAGAAGAACTAGAGTAAATAATGTCATCCACATAAACACAAACAATGAGAATATCGTCTCTTTTTTCCTTCACATACAAAGTGGGTTCGCTACTATTATGATAAAAATCATTATCATTTAAATAAGAATCAAGTCTACCATATTATGCCCGTGGTGCTTACTTGAGTCCATAAAGGGTTTTCTTGAGCTTGTACACCTTATCTTTTTTTCCTTCAACAGCAAAACCTTGTGGTTGCGCAACATAAACATCTTCAGCCAAGTAACCATTCAATAAAGCATATTTCACATCAAATTGAAATACATTCCACTTTATATGAGCTGCTAATGCTAATATCAATCTTACAGTCTCAAATATAGCAACAGGAGAGAAGGTTTCAAAGAAATCTTTACCATATTTTTGCACATATCCTTTAGCCACCAACCTTGCCTTATGTTTTTGCACACTTCCATCTACATGATACTTCACTTTGTAGATCCACTTCACACTAATTGCTTTTTTTCCTTTTGGCATATCAATTAGCTTCCAAGTGTTATTTTTTTCAATAGAAGCCATTTCCTCCTTCATAGCTATCTCCCAATCATCTTTTCCACATGTTTCTTCAAAACTCATAGGTTGTATCACTAAAAGAGCAAATGTATTAGAGTCATAAACATTTTCCTAAGGTTTTACCTTTCTTGGAAGAACCCTAGACATGCTTCTAGTAGTCATTCTTAATGGTTGAGGAGTTGGAGAAGCTTACAGCAACAACCTTGGAGAATTAGATATAGGAGAATCTTCTTGTGCCATTTCATTCTCTTCGTCTCATAACTCGTTTAACTTATTTTCTTCACATGAAATATCCTAGATTTTTTCTGCATTCCACTCCCAAAAACTATTCTCATCAAAAATAACATCTCTTCGAATGATTAGCTTTTTAGTAATAGGATTATACAACTTATATCCTTTTGTCTCATCACTATACCCAACAAAAATGCACTTCTCACTCTTCTTATCCATTTTCGTTCGATAATTAGTAGCTAGCATGACATAAGCAATACACCCAAAAATCTTCAAAGCACTTACATTGGGTTTGCGATTCCACCACGTTTCATAAGGAGTTGTATTACGCACTGTTTTTATTGGTGAGATATTGAAAAGATAAACTGATGTAGCAACTGCTTTAGCCCAAAAATCATTTGAAAGCTTTTTCTCATTCAAGATACGCATTGCCATCTCTACTACCATTCGATTCTTCCTTTCAGCAACTTCATTTTGCTTTGGTGTTTTTCTCACAGTTAGCTACCTCTTAATCCCATTTTGTTTACAGAATGATGTAAACTCATCAGATAAAAATTCTCCTCCCTTATCGGTTTGAAGAATTTTCAATTGATGATCAGATTCTTTCTCTACGAAGGCCTTACATTCCTGAAACTTTGCTAACGCTTTTGATTTTTGAACAAGAAAAAATACCCAATTCATCCGAGTAAAATCATCAGTAAATAACAAAAAATATCTACTCTTGTTCGAGGATGAGATGTTCATTGGCCCACAAATATTTGTATGCACCAATTCTAAAGGTTCTTTCGCTCTTCATGCTTTCCCAATCGAAAATGATTATCTATGTTGCTCTCCATAAATACAACCTTCACAAACATCATCAGTAAAAGAAATAGAAGGCAATCCATGAACCATATTTTTCTGACTCAATAGCTTCAACCCATTAAAATGCAAATGCCCATACCTCAAATGCAACAATCATGAGTCATTTTTAATACTAGCAACAAGTGCGCAATCATCCAAACATGAAATTTCAAAAGGGAACATTTTATTTTCAGCCATGGGAATTTTAACAAAAAAAACATCAGATTTTTTGTTCTTGATTTCACATACACCATTGTGAAAAAAAATTGAATATCCCTTCTGTACCAACTACCCCACACTAAGTCAATTATGTGTCAAACTAGGATTATAATAAACATCATGAATCAACCTTTCAATATCTGACTTGGTTTTCACTACTACTGTTCCTTTGCCTTTAATTTGCATTTGTTTGTCATTTTCGAGGCGAACTTGCAACTTGATCTATTCATCAATGTTTTGAAAAAGACTTTTAATCCTTGTCATGTGGTTACTACATCCATTATCTAGAAACCAAAGATCATAGTTAATCTCCTTTGGATTCATGCAAGTCAAAAACAGGTTAACTTTATCTTCTTTTTCTTCAACAAAATTTGCTTGTTGTTTTGCCTTTCTCCAACAGTTAGCCTCTATGTGCCCCATCTTCTTGCAAAAATAACATTGTTTACCCTTATAACTTGACCTCTAATTGCCTTTGTCACCATTTTCAATTTCTTGGCGATTGGAATACGATCTTCCTCGACCTCTACCATGACCTCGATAGCCACCTTTACCTTTTCCTCTGTCTCTGCCAGCAAAATCAGTATCATTGTATTTTTTATCCTTGCCAGAAATCTCTATTTTGGTCTAAAAGGCTTGCTCTATGCTCTTCTCTTTAGACTTGTTCATCCTCTCTTCATGTGCTAAGAGTGAACCCATCAACTCATTAAAAGAATAAGTAGAAAGATTTTTTGACTCCTCAATAGTAGCAACAACATGATTAAATTTAGAAGGTAAACTTCTCAAAACTTTTTCTACTATTATTTGATCTTTAATCTGTTCTCCATAAGTTTTCATTTGATTCACAATGACAAAAACTCTACCAATATAATCTTGAACCGACTCACTACCTTTCATACACAGATTCTCAAATTCTCTACGAAGAGTTTAGAATGTCACAACAGTTACCTTATTATCTCCATGGAGCTCTTTATGTAGAATGGTCTAAGCTTTAATTGCTTTTGTCGCATTAGCAATACGAGGGAAAATTGAGTCTGTCATTGCTTGCTGCAATATAAGCTACGCCTTCGCATTCTTCTTCTGCCATTCTCTTATCTCTACCTACCTTTCAGGTCTACTAGATTTTGTATCCTCATTTTCTACAAGATCCCACAACTCTTGGGCAGTGAAAAACGTCTTCATCTTTATGCTTCAAAAAGCATAATTTTCTCCATTGAAGATGGGCACCAATGTTTGAGAAACATTCAGAGTATTCACACCGTTAGACATGATGAATACAAAGCTCTTTACTTGCTTCAACAATAATCTCAATCGCACAATATGCCCACTTTAATCGAAACCTGGCTCTGATACCACAAGTGTTGAAATAAAGTTATGAAATATGAGCAAATGAAGAGAATTCAAAACAAAGATAGTATCTCAGAAATTTTATTACATAATTTGTAGGCAAAGGAAATGACCTAAAAACAAGATAAAAAAAAATGCAGCTTCAATCACCATTCAATCTATCAATAAGACACACATATATATAGGTAAACAAAT